>NC_045795.1:68522603-69772603 GCF_009873245.2 Balaenoptera musculus | reverse complement strand
CTAGGTAACCAAACATCTGGTTCCACAGGTATCCCTAGAACAAATATGGTCAGAGTAGATGATCCTATTTGCTGACAACTACAGAGAAGGAGCAATACAGCTGCATAAGAGGGTGTAGGGGAGCAAAACTTGCCATGCTAAAATGTCTCTTTGGCATGTGGATTATTTTGAGCTGAAAAACCTCAAGTCCCAAATGACTCAGAAAGAAACTCTGACTTTCGCCCTAACTGCCTAAAAGAATTTAGATAGAGGACCTGTTCCCAGAAGAGAGCTATCACTGGAGATACTTGCAAAGATATGGACTAGGTGTGGTAAGGGAAACTCTTAAGAGATCAGAGTCTATTCTGTGTCCCATTGTCTCTGCGTGGCCCAGCTAACATTTAACATTTGTTTGTTTTTCCATCTCCATGTCACTTGCTTTCCTCCCCTTTGAAATCCCAAACCACTACTCCCAACATCCTCTTTTGTCTTTAGCTGAAGATGATATTTAAGGTGAGGATTTCGGCCATTTTGGTAAGTTATTCAGTTTTCCTCTCCCATGTATCCCTGTTATTAAACTTTTGTTTGATTTTCTCCTGTTAATCTGTCTCATGTCAATTTAATTCTTAGACCAGCCAGAAGAACCTAAAGAAGGAAAATGTATCCCTCCCCAACAAGGGCCATAAAGTCCATACACTCTGAGTGCTCCTAATACAGCCCCTAGGTTGGCTTATCATGGCAAGAAAAATGGGGAATTGACAAACTTGGTCTAGATTCCATGAAGTCTGGGGAAATCAACAGACCTTCAAAAATGTATGGTTCTGCCAATATAGCAAAGGGCCGCTGTGAACCTATATATTGTGGCCAAGATACAACCCTCAACACATTTCTGCATTCCCAGCCACCAATTTTCTTCTCCAAGTTTGTTCTTGTTTGCATTCAGTTATACTTGGTTGAAAAATCTGTTCTTAATAATATTAATAGTTAAAATTAAGATTATTTTAACCTTTAAATAACTTATGTTTAACAAAACAACACTATTTTCGAAGTAAAATGACCCACACATTTTAATAACAAAATAGAGTCAGTAATCTCACTTTAAAAGGAGAGCTTTTTCAACACAATACCATTTTTTACATACGTATTGTCATGCAGTGATCAATATTTCTTAACTTGAGAATTCCATGCTTTCACATAACAGAAAACTAAATAAGAAGCAGATTGTCAAGTGCTATGATGGTGAACAGCTGCCAAAAATCTATGATTTTTTTTCCCTCTCATTCCCTTAGTATCCTGTTGCAAAAGTTATATTGAAACACTAATTCATTAAGCATTTCTCAGCATCTTCAGAAAACACACTACCATTCTATCATATCAGACTTTCTGGGAATTTTCCTTTCCAGTCTGGGCCAGAGTAATTAACTTGGCCTGAATCAGGACAGTAATTTAAAGCAGACAGCATTTATATTTTGATGGAGAATTGAGTGCTAATGCTAAAGAATTTCCATGGACGTGAATATTTTTCCCAACCTCTCCCAATATCAAGTTTCCTTGGAGTCCACCTAAATTATTATGATGCCCTACCAAAAAAATCACATTCCACTCTTCATCCATAAACCATATCTTTAGCAAGAAAACCACCGTTAGGAACTTTTCCATCAGACCTAAGTAATGTAGTATAAACAACATGCCTCAAGCAATCAGCTCTTTCCCCAACATATCGCTTTTAACAACATGCATAAAAAGGGAGCACTGCAGAAATCTGGTTCACTCCCGGAAGTTCCCTGTTCTTCCGTCTGAAATCAGTGACTGCCACTGAGTAGTTGAAGTTGGCATTCAGAAAAACCAGTTGCTTGAGACTTAAACTTCATCATTCAGCTAGGTATTCAAAAGGAAAGACAAATATTACAGTTGCATTTCGGGAACAATATTTTAAACTCTATCTTGGTACCACCATCTACTTTGCAGTCAATATTCTTTATTATTTCTTCCCTAATTCTTGGCGTCTCATTGTACTTTTTAAGGAGACATGTAGTGCAGAATGGAAGAAACAAACTCCAGTGAGTAGTAAAAAGAGATTGGTGATATGACTAAAAACAAACCACTTAGCTTCCCTGAACTAATACTGAGTGTGTGGTACTGTGTGCCAGGCAGAGTGCTAGATTGTAGGGATACAAGACAGACTTTGCCCCGTTCCTTACATTGTCATTGGGACAAACCAAAAAAAAAAAAAAAAAGATTTTTAAAGAGGGAAAAAATATCTAAGTACTTAATTGAAATAATTATAATAATTATAAATGATCATACTTTCTATGAAGGAAATAAGGATCTGAAATAGAAAGTCGATAGGCATGTGAGGGGTGACATTTTAGCTGAGACATAGTGAACGGGAATAATTCTCCCCCCAGTAAAGGAGCAGAATGGGAGGGCAGTCTTTCCAGTTCAGAAGAAGATTGTTCAAAAGCCCAGAGGAGGGAGAAAGTTTGGGGGTGTTCAAGCAACAAAAAGGCTACGAGCATGGCTGATGTTTTGAGAGGGAGGGAGAGAGGTCGGCGATGGTGGGGCTCTGTTGATGAGACACTTGGAGGCAACATACAGGAAAGCACATTGAAAGCCAGGAAATGCAAAACAAGTATAAGGGATTATTTTTAAGGACTTCCTGAATACTCATTATATACCCACAGCCAAATATAATTCTGACAGTGCCAAAACCTTTTTTAAAAGTTCCTTTGTATTTTAGTAGTGGGTAAGGTGTGAGGACAGTCCTGCCCACTGATCTCTCCCATTGGAACACCACGAGAGGTCAACTGATGAACAAGCAGGGCATTTGAATCCTGTCCTTCTCAAAGGAAGGATCCTTCCCATGGAAACATGTGCTCCTTAACCGTGGGAGAGAAAGGGACTGTGGGATGAGTACTCAGCTTTGCTTCATCTCAGGCCACCTTTAATTTGATCACTTCAGAAGAGAAATCAATTATAAGAGTGCTTCACAGTTGTTTCCATCCACCAGCAAAGATGGTGATGTTCCAGATTTTTTGATTAAACATATTAGGAATTGATTTGAAAACATGTTCCTTTTGCCTGAATAAACTATTGTCTTTGCTTTTCCTTTCTTTGTTCAGAATAAGAGAGAATTTCCCCTTAGGAACTGGCACAGAGCCTCATGCTTGGTCTGGACATCTAACGGGAGTGCATATCATCAGCAGAATAAGATTGAAGGAGCCCCCAGTTGCCATATCACTCACAAGCAGGTGTGAAAGGCCATGAAGGAATAATTTTTAATGGCAAGAGGAAGCAAAAGAGTGGTTGTCTGCCACTGTTCAATAGCAGCAGTTTAAGAGCCCAAGTCCGTTGAGATACCCTTATCTACAGTATCTTTGAGGCATGGCCTCATAGACAATACATTTATATTTGGCACAACAAACCTTAAGTTTTAAGAGTGAAAGAATTAAATCTTTTACAGGGGGAAAATCCTGTGCACAGCAGGAGAAACTGGCAGCTGGTATCAAACCACAGGCTGATTCTCTGGGATTATTTTAATTGTTCTTCATGCTGGTAATAAGAGGAATGTGTTCATTTTAGTTTAAACCATGTCAAAGCATGAGAATCAGCTCTGAGAATCTAAGTTGCCTAAATATCTGGGTCATGAAGGGGGAAAAAAGCAGTACCGATTTGGTTGTGGTGGCCAAAATACCTCCCTTAGCTCTCAGAAGGCACAAGAGAGAGGGCTTCCTACCACCCACATAGCAGGATGGTGGGTGGAGGAAGGGCAGGGTCAAAGATGTGGGAGGCAAGGAGAGGACTGGGGGACACTTGTTTGGGCATATTGGGCTAAAAGGAAGCCATGAGCCTAGGAATAAAAGAGGAAAGAAGACATGCTCCCCAGAGTTAGTATTAGAGCCCAGCTGGGGATGCAACTTACAGAAGCCTTAGATGGAAAGACAGAAATCTAGAAATGCCAACTCCTTGAGACTCCAGTCATTTCCTCCTACCCACACCTCGTTCCTACAGAATTGCTGTTCACAGCCTTGGCTGACCTGTTTCTATCACATGTCCTTTCCCCAGCCCTGGCTGATTGGATAACGGGTAGACATCTGACCTCAGAGGAACCATGGACTAGAAAGTTATGTACTTTGCTCAGAAATGAACTCAGATACACAAACACTGAGTTGTTCTCTGTTGGGTTTGAACTGGGACATATGTAAAGTAGGACTTGGAGGAGACCATGTTTCACCCATGAATGAGGATTGACAGGAGAACTGGTCTCCAGAAAATATGAAAAATACAGCAGGCATTTGAGGAAAAAAAGCACAGACAATTTGGTTTTCTAATGCAACCACAGACACAACCTCCCAATCTTTCCTAACCGAACCCAACCCAGTATCTTGTTGTAAAGGCACAGTACATAATCCACAGCAGAGAATCCCATTTTGCCATTCTCAGACATTGACTCAACAATAACTCAGTATACTACTTAGGCTCTGCAGGGTCAGGGAGGAGCAAAAAAGTGCTTCTGAGCTTCCCTAGGCATTCAGGAGATGGCCAAGCAACCAGGGTTCCATGCCTCCATCCCCCAATGTCTACAAGAGTACTCTGCTTCTATATGTTTGTTTCTTCAACCATCCATGGAAACATTTGACTAGATAAAAAGCTCCAGTGCCTAAAAGCATGGTACCATAATGAATACCATACCGATGGGAAACACGATCTTGGGCATGGATTAGTTTTGGCTTCTACAAACAAGTCGTATGCAGGACTCTGTTACTTCTCAGTCCTTCCAGTATCAGTTCCCTTTGGGACTGGTTTCTTCCACACTTTGTGAGATTCAGACCATTAGTTAGCAGCTCCATCTCACCTCTCAGTATGGGGTTGTGACTCAAACAGCCTATCATAGACTTGACATAGATGCTGGAAGGGAAAGGGCTATAAAGGGCTATAAAGATAATGAAAGTTAGTGGATGGTAGAGACCATCTTTGCTACTCAGTAGAGACAGTCTGCTGGGAATAAGCATATAAGAATCAAGGAACAAGTCAAAACAAATGGGATTGATCCCTAAATCTAGTCATGCCTCAAGAGAGAACTACACAGATATCTTGCTTGCAGGTCAACAAATTCCCTTTCTGACCTTTGCTACTTTGAGTTGGGTACTGTCACTTGTAAACAAAGACTGCTGAACAATCTATCATGCTAAATTATTATTCAGGCTTAGTGATTTTATTTATTTTTTAAGGGCTTATCTATTTCGAGAAGCTGCCCTTTTATTATAGATAGTTGAAAATTACTATACCATAATAGCAGAAACAACAATAAATCTAAAAATCTAAAAAAAGAACCACTTGAAATCTAAAAAAATTTTTTTCATTTTCAGCCCTAAACTTTTCTACTAGTTGACAGTCATCGATACAGGGTGTTAGAACAGCTCATCTTTCCTAAAGAAAATAATTTTATACCTTTGATTCATAGTTTTGTAACACCAACTCAAAGTAGAAAAAAAAATGGTGCTAAAAAAAAAATCCTATTTAATACTGAAATCTAGAATCAAATGGAAGAGGAAAATATTTGGATGGATAGAAATAGCACCTGAAATCAAGAATGCACCAATTTTTAACATCACCATCTCCTGACAAAAAAATAATTATAATAGTAATCTGTTTCAATGGAAATAAAGTACTGGAATATTTATGGTCTATGCCAGAGTTATAATGACTGCAGGGCCAGAAGTGAAGTGTCACAGCATGCTCCGCATGTTCTTAACACGGTTTCTAAAGGCTCTGGAGGCTATTAAATTTAATGAACCCATCTGCTATGAAATAGAGGTCCCAACATAATCAGTTTCCTCTATGCCATGTAATGCAGATGGCATTCTCTGTTCCACAACCCAGCAGGATGGTTTATGTTTCTCTTTAAGAGTGTCTTTTTGTTTTGACGATTTGAACTTCTTTGATATGCAGTGGTGTCTTGGGGAAAATACTGTAAATTCAGCTTCCAAGCCCCAACAACTTCCTTATGATGGCTTCAACCCCCTAAGTAATTGCTTCTAGGCAGTAGGATGTTGTAGCCTAAAGCAATCACCCAAACGACTCCTAAATGTCCTAGGTGCCATTCTGAGATGGGAAACCAAAACAAATGTGCAATTTATCATATGCAAAGCATTTTCTCTGAGTTGGACTTAGTGGGGGGTGAGGAGGAGGGATACACGTCCAATTTGCAAATGCAACTAAATTGGTTTGAAAGTTCCTACAAATTTCGTACTGAATTGTATTACCAGCAGAGGGGAGGGGCAGGGGAGCTTGGTAATGAATTCTCATTATTTTAAATGGTCACATTCCTGCTGTTTCTAAAAGATTTCTTTGCTTCCCTTCTACGTGTCACTGTGGTCTGTGCAAACTCCCCTGGAGGGATTGATCAGGGATGCTGATGCTTCTACAGTCCGATGCATGTTCTACTCTGCATACCAAGTTGGGTAGCATTCCCAAGATGATTAGGACCCAACTGGAAAACGTAAGTCATTTGCTTACAAAACAGAACAAATTCCATTGTTAATGATTTTTTGCTCTGCACCTAAGAGATAATGACTGTGCAGCACAACTTGTATTCAGATGAGAAGCCCATGAATTTCAGAATTCTGGTGTTCGCTGTTTTGTCAATTAATACATGAAATCTTATTAGATTAAACATAATTAATGCTGTTAACATTAATTCATTTATTTGGGCTTCACCAGGAGAGCAAATTGAATAGAACAGCCAGGCAGGAAACAGAATATTTAATCAGACTGGTAGTAATAGTCAGGGAGGATGGACCCTGAAAGGAAAATTCTGTCTGTCTTGATTCTAGGTCAGGCTGGATTAAACACAACCCTGGACTCTCATGTGCAAAAATCCTAACTCAGCTTCTGTTCACAAACTTTTATCTTGATCTTGTCCAGACCCAGAACTGTATGAATTAATGTATAATTAATAAAGAGGGAAAGTACTATACTCTTAGGTCATTACAAGCTATTCACTTAAGTATTAAATCAATTATATTATTATATTTGTTGCTGCTGGGTCTCCCACTGGATAGATACTATTTTTTTTTATTTTTTCCTCCTAACTAGTCAAAAATCTCTAGGGAAGCACATTGAGACCATGAAAATATCCTGCTCATCATCAAAATTCCCCCCTAGATTTAGCATCCATGGATGACCTTCACCCTAATCAATCTTTACTAAAATCGTTGCCCACTGGTGATTTTCCATCTCAGGACTCCCTCCCTCCACACCCACCAGGCAGCATCCCATTGCCCACTGCACACCGCACTCCCTCCCATCCATTTCATCATCTATTTAGTCCATCTGTTTGAGATTTGTTTACTTATTTAGAACACATTGATTTGTTTTATTCAAGTTATAGTCCATTACTCTTCTATTTAATTTTGAGGCTCAAATAATCCCAGAGTTGACCAGTGAGAGCCCCTTCACGTTGATTCTTGGGCCTTTTGATGTGACCTCGTGGTTTTGAGTGCTTCGTTACTGTCTGGCACAAAATATGCCAGGCTTTTTGTTTGTTTGTTTGTTTTTAACATTAAGACTCCATTACATCCATGTACCACAGTTTATCCAATTGATCTCTTATGGTTGGGGATTTAGGTAACTTTCAATATTTTGAAATGACAAGCAATTCTGCAGTGAACAAACTTATGCATATGTATTTTTGGATTGTTGGAGGTTTATCTTCAGGGTTAATTCCTAGAAGTAGAATTTCTGGGTCAAAGGGTAAATGCACATTTCCCCTTCCTATACCCCAATTCTGTCTTCCCACAAGCATGTACAAGCGTCCCTTTCCCACAGCCTCACCAACAAAGTTAAGCTTTTCATTTCTGCCACTCTAATAGATGAGAGAAATGGTATCTCAAACCATACTTTAATTTGCATTTTTCTTACAATGTGTGAAGTTGTACATATTCCATATGTTTAAAAACCATTTTTATTATTTTTGTGTGAATTGTCTGCTCATGTCTTTTGCTCATTTTTTTCTATAGGAATTTTGGGGTTTCCCCCTTAATTTTTGAAAGTTCTTTATATATTAGGATTATTAGTTCTTTATGTGTGCTATATGCTGCATATTTTCTCCTATTTTACCATTTGCTTTTTGATTTTGCTTCTTTTTGACTGTGCTTGATTTTTTTACTTATAAAAGTTGGGTTTTGTTTTGCTTATATTTTAAGTAGTCAAACCTACTTTTATTTATATTGCATCTGGATTTTGGAGTCATTGTTAGAAAGCCATTCTCTGGACTCAGGTTATAGAGGAATTCACTAGATTTTGTTCTAGTGCTTATGTGGTTTCATTTTTTACAGTTTAGCTCTCTGATCCCCTTGGATATTTTTCTCCGGTGTGATGTGAAGAAAATAACTAATTTTATCTTCTCCTAAATAGCTATCTAGTTTTCCCAAAAGCATTTATTACAAAGCCCATCCTAGCCTTACTGATTTGAGATGCCACCTTTATCACAAACTAAATTTCCCTACGTATGTGGGGCTTTTTTTTTGGACCTTCTACTCTACTGATCTGTCTGTTTATCCAGGTGCTAGTCCCATGGAGACTCTGTTTTATATTTTTTACATTGATGAAACAAATAAGATGACAGGCCCAACTGGCTGTTCAGGGTTTGTACACAGAACCACTGGGTGTCTGGATCAGTCCGTTCCTGGCTGGCTGCCCTCCTCCTCTCCTCTTCCCCGGCCTTACTCAACCACACATATGAGGAAGAGATGAAACCATCACTGTTGTTGCTCTGTTATTACTGTTAGTATGGTGCCGACACAAATGGGGTGGCTTAGTTATTTCACGTCCATGATTCTAAACCAAACTGGGTCAGACTCTGAACGTGATAAAAGCCCAAGGTCTCCCTGGCAACCAGAGATGGTTCTTCAGCTTAACACCCATCTCCACTCAGGGTGATTTCTCCTGGGGACGGGCTACCCGTTCCTGACAAGTTTGTATTTCCATGGTCCCACTGTGTAGTTGAAGGCTGTGTGTGGGGGGGTGCAGGCTGCTTTGCTGGCCCCCAAGACGGGTTCCCACATGCTGCTCCTGCCCTGTATCTGCCTGCCCCTGCCAGAAGAGCAGCAGGAACGAGAGAGCTCGTGGAGAGAAAAGCTGGCCCGTGGCAGCCATTGAGATCACTCTGGAGGATGGCTGGTCTGGGTTACAGCGATTAATGTGATGTTAATCCCGACACAAATGATAGGAGAGGGGCCCTCTGAGAACATTTACAATCAATAAATGAAAAATGCCACTCCCATCAGATTCATTATCACTATGAAAAATCACCCAGCAACTACACAAGAAACCTGGCCATTGAGCCATTATTTGATGATTGGCAACACTCCTCCTTTTAAGGTAATTCGGCACCAGAATCTTTTTTCCTTGGAATTTGGCTTTAGAATGAGCTCATGGCCAGAGTTGCAACAACAATCAGTGCCTATATAACCACCACTGAAGCATTTTCTCACTTGTTCAAGGGAAGAAAAGGCAGCTGCGGCCTCTATGGTGGCTCCAGTTCACTGTCAGAACTGAAGATGGTCCCACCTTCCCAAGCTGAGACCCAAGATTCACCCCCAGGACTGGGCCTCTCCGATGATGGCAAGGACCAAATCTTACACACCTGTCATCATTGCCACACTGACAGAACTTGTACACTTGTGAGAAGGAAAAAAAGGTAGAGAAGACAGAAACCAAAAGTGAGTTTTCTGTGCTGACCAGACACCTTCCAGAAGAACCTGTTACATTCTCTGATATTAGGAGTTGTCACTAACCTTGCTTGCTAAGAGACCAACGCAAACCATACAAATATGGAAGATGTCAGTGAACCTCGTTACTGAGAAGGAATGCTACAACTACCATCTTCTGGAATAAACCCAGGGAAACTCTCCCATGGTAGGAGGAACCCTCAGGCTCTCCCCTGGGGCTCTGGGGACTCACAGTGCTGTCGATGTACGCTTCAGTCCACACCACGTCGTGCTCCTGGTCGATGACTTTGGGCCGGCTGAGTACGTGGAGGTACTCCATGACATTTTCCTGCACATCAGCCAAGGTGGAGATCTGGGTGAAAAATCCTGCCAAGGGAGAACCACGTTTAGTAAAGACAGGAACAACTACAACTGGCGAGCAGACCTACGCTATGCCTTCTTAGCCTCTAGCTAATTTCTTTCTTCCCTTTTCCTTTTTAAACATTGTCTCCTCTCTACCATCACCCACTTAATGAGCAATGTGTTCATGTTAGAAAACAGAGTCAAGCAAAAAGAATAAAATGAAGATCAACCACAAACCCACCTCCCAGAAGGAGTTCCTGTTAATCCTTTGGAGAATCTCTCTCCAGATGTTTTCTATACATATACATATAGACTTTCTCTGGTAGATATGGGAGTCCTCTCTACATGCCATTTTGTAACCCCCCCCCCCTTTTTTTTCATTTTAGTGTATTTATTTCCAATGGGAAAACTAAACAGCACAAAATTTAAAGGCTGTCTTATTTTTATAACTATAATAGTTATAATAATTTTTTCTTTTTTTAAAAATTTTTATTGGCGTATAGTTGATTTACAAGGTTGTGCTAGTTTCAGGTGTACAGCAAAGTCAATCAGTTATACATATACATATATCCACTCTTTTTTAGATTCTTTTCCCATATGGGTCATTACAGAGTACTGAGTAGAGTTCCCTGTGCTATTTTATATGTAGTTGTGTGTATATGTCAATCCCAATCTCCCAATTTATCCCTCCCCCCTATAATTAATTTTTGAGTGCTTAATAAGGGGCACAAAATTTGCTGAACACCCGATAAGATTTGCCTCATTTATTCCTGACAACATGATGAAGTGAGGATAACTTGCCCACTTTACAGATAAGATGACTGAGGCAGACCGAGCATATGTGTTTCGGCTGTGTTCTCACCGGTATCAAGTGGCAAATACAGAAGGTGAAATGAGGCTTGAGTATCTTAATCTATGCCTTTTGCTTCTACAGAATTTTGCTCTTTGTGTGTTTAAGGCTGAAACTCCAGCTCAAACCCTCATGTAGTTACCAGACCTGCCTTTTGAATATGCTGGGTAGACATGGTTTCTCAGTAACATAAAAAGTTCTAAACATGCTATCATCTTGTGGGTGGAGAGGCCATTTTGATCTCGAGTTCAGGTACTGCTATGCTCCTCTTCAGCTTGGGGTCCTGTTGGCTTTGCTGGGAGTTAGGAGATGTTAGAAGGGAAGGGCTGAACTGAGCACAGGTCTGGATCCCCAGGAGGGGGCCCTTCATTCAAACATTTATGGAAGGCTTTCTTGGTGCCTACCACTGGAGCAGCAGGAGTTAACTAGATGAGCATGACCCCTGCTTCCTGGAGGCCTGGGAGGTCTGAGTAAGCTGACAACTACAAAATAGCACAGTCAACATTATAGAGAAACACACAGCCTGGACAGCCAATCACTTGGCTACCCTGAAGGATGAGGAACAGTTAGCTAGAGGAAGGGGGGTTAAAGACTATGTCCGGCAAAGCAAGGAATGTAAGTAAAGGCCCAAGGTCAGAATTAGACCCATTCTAGGAACTGAAAAAAACTCAGAATGGCTGGAGTAAAAAGCTGGGGGAGAGTGAGTAGAAGTAGGGTGCTGTAAGATCAGAGGAATTAGCAGAGAGACTATCACATAAGATCTTGGGAAGGAGTTTAGACTTTATCCTACAGGCAAGTAGTCATGGAAGCATTTTAAGCAGGGCGACACTGGATGGACACAGATTCATGTTTCCTCCCCATGCCTCTAAATAAGGACCTTTATAACTAAGTTTATGCCAGCTCCTACTTGCCAACAAATGAGAGAGGATATGTGTGCCTCTGAAGCCAGATCTGTCACAGCACTTGCTGTAGTGTTTATAGAACCTCTTAGTGTTTAATACAGGGCTCAGGGTAAGGAAACGCCAGCCCTTTTGTTGTCCAGAAAGGACCAGGACCCTCCCAGGGCATTTCCAAACAAAAGCCAGCTGGTTTGAATTTGGTATACCAACCCCAAACCAGGTTGGGACCATGTGGCTTCTGGCTTCCCGGTGACAGCTCTGCACAGTGCTAATTAACATGCACTGTCACTGCTGTCCACTCCACCCTCCTGGCCAGGGCCAGAGCCTCGCCCATCCCAGTAGAAACTGAGCCCCAAAGGCCTGTGAGACCCTGCTCTAGCTCAGGGCTCTGGAGCAGGGCCCATGTGTACCTTGGCACTCCCTCAGAGGTCAGGCACTACAGTTAGGAATGTCCATCTGGGTCACTGCTCACGCAAGGCTTCCAGGTGGCCCGTCTTAGAGGCATAGTGGGAAAGACAAGTTTTAAAGAAGATTGCTGGATGACAGCAAGCATCATAGTTATAATCCCTCCACAAACCACGACTGCAATCAGTGTTTGAATAAGAAAGAAAACATTTCAGCTCTTCTCTAGTAGGTAAACCTTTGGCTCTGCATGAAGGGTCTTAGAGAGACAAACATGACACAGAGGACAAACCAAGAGAGGTGTTGCCATGTTGATAAGAGGAGGAGAGAACTCCATGGTCCTGAACTGTGAGGACACCTGGGTGAGCAATTCACAGTATAGCACTATTCGTACTGTGGGTTCCTGTACCAAATGTGCAGTAAACACAACCTCTCTTGGAAGGAGTTTTTCTTGGTTGTCTGTGTTTTCATTCTAATCCTCAAAGCCAACAGTAAAAATCCCTGATTTGGCTTTTCCAAAATAGGGCCAAGAGAAGGGAGGGAATAAATAGAAGGAGGGAGATGGGAGAGATAGATTCTCAGCATTCAAGGGGAGTGGGAAGGAAAAACAATCACACATTTGGAAGGGGATGGAGCTGAGGGATCATCCTCACTTGGCCTTGCTTATCATAATCAAAGTTCTGAAAAGTTACAAAAAGCTGGCTACAGACCCATAGCCAACAGTATACCTGACACCTCCATAAGGATGACTAACAGGATTCTCAGACTGAACTCGTCCAAAGCCAACTCCTGATTTCCCTGGCCAAACCTATTCCTCCCACATTGGGTCTTTCCCATCTCAGCAAATGACACCACTGCCAAACTAGGCCAAACACTTAAGAATTATCCTTGATAGCCATCATTTCCTCACCCCACCCCATAGCTAATCCACCAGCATGTTCTTCTGGCCCTATCTCTAAAATATGTCTCAAGTCCAATCCCGCATTTCCACTGCTCCCACCCTACTCCAGACTCCACTGTCTCTCCCCCAGGGTACAGCAACAACCACCCTTGCCCCACAAATCCCCCTCCTTGTTAACTAGACTCCTGACAGCAGTCAAAGGAAAGTATAAAGCAGACCATCTAAAGTATAAAGCAGACCATCATCTCCCTGCCTAAAATTCTAAAACAGCTTCTATTTAGGGTTAGAATAAAATCCAAATTCCTTACCTGACCTCTAAGACTCTCCCTCACTAGGCCCCCGCCTCCCTGGATGAACTCATCCCCTTCCATCCTCCCACCAAGCTCATCTACCTGACCCTCCCCAGGAGCTTGCACCTACTATACCCTCTGCCTGGCACACCATTTATCCAGTTTTCTACGGATGGTTCCTTTGGATCATTCAGGGGTTAGCTGTCTGAACTCATTTCCTCTTGCTTCACCTTGCTTTCACTTTCTTCTGAAGATTCATCAATGCTGAATTCTGATTTACTTGTTTACTTTGTTCTCTGTCAATGGAATATTGGCTCCATGAAATGTTACAAAAAGCTGGCGCCTGTCTTGTCCAGAGTGATATTCCCAGAAACAGCACATGGCTCTGTGAGAGCCATTACTGAAGCAACGACATTCACCAAAGTCTTACTGTGATTCACATTGTCGCTCTACACTTGGGTAACACAACAGCTCTACATGTGTGTGTGCTCGTTGTATAGGGAGGAAACAGAAACAACAGAGTTTAGTAATTTGTCTTGGATCAATTCGAATACAGATTCATTTGATTCCGAAACCTTTGCTCTTAACCACTGAAGACACTGCCTCTTCCTGTAATGGCAAAGGACAGCATGGCGGCTGCTCAGACCATGGTCCTCCTCTGTAAGGACACCCCTAATGGGCTGTTTGAATCTCTGTGGCTGGGAAAGTTTGAGGCTGGGGTGGGGAAATATGTGGTTGCCCTATGAGGTTCCTGGCAAATGCACAGTAGTTAGCACCAAAGGTCTACTCAAAACCCATACCACAGTTCTAACTTATATTTCAATATATAGACCAGAAATGCAGATGTATAAAAGGTAAGAAAAGCTAGAATTACAAAGATAATATTAATAATGTACACTGCAAAGCTTAATGCAAATCATGCAAATCAGATCGTCTAACCCCAACCCATTAAACTGTAAAACTTTTCTGAAAGAGTCTCTTTTTGTTTTTAAATGTTTTTCATATAAGTTTTAGTTAACAAATGTACCTTTTGATGGATAACAGGAGGGCTGGACTCTTTGGCTGTAACCATAGATGCTTCCCTCCTTCTCCCTCTGCATCCTTTGAACTGGGCACTTTCCCTCCCCTTCCCTCACCTCTTTTTATTTCTTTTAAATTCTAGCTCTTGAATGTTTATCCTCTTCTTTAATGTGCATTTTTGGACTTCATATATCATGTAAGAAAACAGAATCAGCAATCTTTTGGTAATTATCAAGGAGTAATTAATGCTGAAATTAGCCACCTATTATAAATGATCTGCTCATTTTTCTCCATAACATCAATTTATTTACCTATTCCCTTACAGAGTCTCCTGTGAACTCTGAGTTACAACTACTCAGTGTGATAAACCACATGCAGCCTGGTGCTTTGTATTTCTGATACTTTACTACCCTTACTTAGAGATTTCTTAAGAGTCCCTTGTCTAAGTGGTGCCTCTGCATGGGATGCTCCATCAGTACATCATTCAACACTCCACTTTGCAATGACACCAGATCTGAGGGACCCCGGAGTCTGCTCCTCAGTGGGAGACCATGGCTGTCTACCTCACCAGTAAGGTCTGGGTAAGGTCCTCGTTCTACTTTTGGTGTGATGGGCACTGCTCCCTTGAGTCTTTTCAAAGACTCTTTTCCCCTCTGACATAAGGCAGGCTGAAAACAAGAAAGCCAGTGATCAGGTCCCAGTCTTCTCAAGGCAATAAGGTAGGCAGTGATGTTGCTGGTGTGACCTGGTGGGCATCCTCTTACCGAACAACAGTGTTCTTGGAAGACCCTCACAATATTCTGTCCCATCTTCGTCCTCCCCATCAACATCACACACTACTGAAAATCACTTTTTTTCTATAGAAAAATGCAGAATTGATAAACAACCTTCTACCTCCATATCCCTTTGGACAATTACAAAGAACAAGTAAGAGGTCTGTTGGGCCCTGAGAGCTGAAGGGCACATGTCCGATGAGTTGGAAAGAGAAGACCAAGGAGAGAATGACCACTAGGGCAGGGAGCCCAGGGGCCTCAGTGGGCATGTGCCACCTGGAGAAGGGGGCTCCCAAGTGTGAAACTATCAGAATCAGCCAGAACCTCTGATTTAGGAGCAAGTCTTTTGTGTGTGAATAATATTACATTTTTCTCTTTTTTTTTAACATCTTTATTAGAGTATAATTGCTTTACAATGGTGTGTTAGTCTCTGCTTCATAACAAAGTGAATCAGCCACACACATTCATACATCCCCACATCTCCTCCCTCCCGCATCTCCTTCCCACCCTCCCCATCCCACCCCTCCAGGCGGTCACAAAGCACCAAGCTGATCTCCCTGTGCCACGTGGCTGCTTCCCACCAGCCATCTACCCTACACCCAGTAGTATATATACGTCCATGTCACCCTCTCACTTTGTCCCAGCCCACCCTTCCCCCTCCCCGTGTCCTCAAGTCTATAATATTATATTTTTAATTTCAAATTTCATGCTAGAAAAAATAATTTAAAGCAGGGGTCCCCAATCCCTGGGGACCATGGTTACTGGTCCTCGGCCTGTTAGGAACCAGGCCGAACAGCAGGAGGTGAGCAGCGGGCAAGCTAGTGACGCTTCATCTGCCGCTCCTTATCGCTCCCCATTGCTCTCTTCACCGCCTGACCATCCCCCCCATCGCTCGCGTTACCGCCTGAACCATCCTCCCCCACCCAGTCTGTGGAAAAATTGCCTTCCATGAAACTGGTCCCTGGTGCCAAAAAGGTTGGGAAGCTCTAATTTAAAGGATCACACTGTGGAGCTAGGAATGCTGGCTTGCCTGCAGCTCTGTCGCTGTGCCCCATTCCACCCTGCCTCGTCTCCTCGGAGAGCCTTAATATCTCCATTTGTAAAATGTCAGAAACTGGACCACATGCCTACACAAGCTGAAGCAGGACAATTTCTGGAACACATAGGCTGGGTATAAATCCCAGCTCCAGTCTTTATTAACTATAGACCATTAAAGTCCTTCCTCAACATCTAGATTCCTTTTCCTAGATTCTCTCAAATCATGGGAAATATTCCTCTATGAACCATGACTTTCTTCTCCCCAAAGCGAAGCAACCTCACACCCTGGTGAAGAGTTAGGCTCAGGCTTTGGATCAACTGGGCCTGAATCCTGGCTCTGCCACCTGCTAGCTGGTAACCTGGGGCGAGCTGCTAGTCTCTCTGAGTCTCAGTTTCCTTCTCATGCACTTTATACAACTTTAATGAGGGTCAAAAGAGATAATACATAAAAGTACTTTGCACTTTACCTGGCACTTAGTAAGAAGTTTGTCATCCTTAGTTGCTATTAACAACAGTAGCACCATCTTCATCTTCACAACTATTACCCTTTCCACTCAAATTCTCAAGTTCTATGGAATCTACACAAAGAATGTATACAACTTAAGTCTCCATTAATGGAAAAATGGATTAAAAAGATACAGTGTATACACACACACACACACAAAGGAATATTATTCAGCATGAGAAACAAGGAAATCCTGCCATTTGCAAAAACATGTATGGACCTTGAGTACATCTTGCTAAATAAGATAAGTCAGACAGAGAAAGACAAATACTGTATGATATCACTGGTATGTGGAATCTAGAAAAGTGAAAATCATAGCAACAGAGTTGAAAGGGGATTACCACGGGCTGGGGATTGGGGAATTGGAGAGCTATTGGTTGAAGAGTACAAAAAAAGAATTATACAAAGGTATCTTGAATAACTGTCATTTTTGCCTTCTTCCACCTTTTCTGAAACAGCAAAAAATTTTAATTGCCAGTTTTCCCCTACTCCAAACAACCATTCTGGTCTCATAAATTTGACACTTGGAAAGGTATAGTGAGGTTAAGAGATTTCTAGTGGGAAAAGGCTGTGGGTCTGAACTTCCAAGGAGGTCTCAGGCCGCCAGTTCTCTTTCAAACAAGGAGAGACTGACCATTAGCCTATCAAAGAGGGACAGGCTGAGCAGATAACCAAGAGAGACTCATGTGGCGTTTCCATTCGATCTAATGATGACAGATAGGTTGAGAACCAAACACAGAGACCCTTCTTTATTTGCACAGCTGGAAAACACTCCATTCACCGTGATTTTTGAAGGAGAATCAGGCAGTGCTTATTTAAAATCTTGGCACACTGAACATTACAGAAGGTCATCAAGGCTTTATGGAGTATCTGGGCTAGTTGGCCCCTCTTTTCAGTTTTCCCAGTTCACTTGTTTAACCAGCAGTGTGAATGCAGAATTTTAAGTTCTATAAGCCATTCTACAGTGGCAATAATTGTTTTAATGTATTTTAAATGGTTTGCTGCTTTGCCTCATTAGGGCTGGTTGCCTCAAGATAGGACCTAGTTATGCATAAAATGAGACAAACCAATGAGCTCCAGGCCTCTCTGGATTTTGCTAGTGGATTGGAGGAGGCAGAGAACTCCTGTGAGGGCTATGAATATGCCCAGACATCCATTTCCAGAGGGCAGTGTCAGAGGTCCACTGACTGAGAACTGTCTCCATGGCTACCAGACTTCCAAACAAGAAGTTTCACACCGATAGCAGGTCCTTGACCACTGACCCAGGGACAATGAGCTGGTCCTGACAACTCCTGCTCCTCCCTAGGGTCACTCTGGTCAGTCAGCCAACAGGCTTCTCCCTGGGCTTCCCTGGGTCTGCTCTGGTCCCTGAATGCTAATGCTTCATTTCACTGAAGAACTTGGCTGAGTCAGGGCAAAAATATGTAAGGAGGGGGGCGGGCCCTCCCTGGACCTCATGTCACTTGAGATGAAAAATGTTACGCTGCCTCCATACTATAACAATCTGAGAGTATAAACAATGATTTAATTAATGACCATAGAAGAATACTTGCTCACCGACATTACGTTGGTCTAAACCCCATAACTGACGCAACATGAAGCCGATGTTTATATGGGCACAGATGACTGGAACCTGACATTTTGATGGCAACTGCTACTTTGAAGAGTGGCAAACAATGACATTTTATTCCCAAGGTCCTTTAGAAGAGAAGCAGAGGAGGAAGGTGAAACTATTGTGAGGGACTGACTCTGGCAGGGAAGGAAACAACTGGATTTGGACAGGAAGAGAAGGAGAATCACTGCGGAATCCAGCGGCTGGGCCAGCTAAGCAGCTACTATTACCTCCTTGGATTTTCCAAGTTGCTGCGCTCAGAACTTATAAATCTAAAGGGCTATATTCTATGGCCAGGCCCCGAAATACTCTGAGTTGACTAAATTGTCTTCAAAAGGATTCTTCAAAGATTCTTATAAACAATGACTAAAACTAAATTATGGTGTAATATTAGTTGATTAAGACAAGACTTCAATTTGAGTAATTTTCATCAGCTGGACACAGACAGTGGTAAAAACAATAACCCATGACTAAATGCATACTCGCTGATGGGAAGAATTGCAGTCTGATGTGGCAGGAATAACATGAAAACTTTTAAAAATTAAAAAATGGAAAGGAACTCTTTCTTTCAAGACCACAGAATCAAGGAAAAAATTGAGAAAGTGTAGCTCACTCAAATGCCAGTGAAGTTCCAAAAATTATCTCAATGGTCTCTTTTCTCAGAGGCAACCTAGGATCCATTCAGCCTCCATCTCCTCATGCCTACTTTCCTTCTATATTCCCCCTTCAAATGAAGCCAAATGCATTACTCTGAGACAATCAGAATTACTGATACTTTTGAGTGAGGTGAGCCATCCAATAAACTAAAATAATTGCAGAACATGTTATTTTAGAGCTTCAAGGAAATGTTCAAACCTTTCATGCACTTCTCCATTATTAGATGAGGAAATTGAGACTTGCTTCAAAGATTTCTCCAAGTAGAAGCAGATAATAAAAGACAATGCCAAACGAAGGGAAAGTGAGGCAGAGGTTTACTTGCTTGGCTAGGCACCTATTCCCTGAGAACTTCCCGTGTCCATCCACCTGCAGAGCACATATATTTTTCTTTGTGGGCTTACCTCTGCCTACATGCAATTCGGCAGGGGAAGACCTGTCCCAAGCTGGGTGTCAGAATCATTTTTGGGAGAAGATATAAACTCTCCTTTCTCCACAATAGGTGTTATGTGGATAGATGGGTATGCACAGCGTGGGGTAGCCATTTTTGACATGCACATGCCCTAGCAGAGAAGGTCTATCTACAGAGAAGAAGAATGCCACGGAATGTAGAAAGAAACCAAGAAGGAAAAGAAAAACAAAAACACAGCCCCTGGTCCCTCATGAGACATAAGCTTCCCTTCCCACTCTGGGTTCTGACTCACTCTCCTCTCTCTCCAAAACACTCTTCTTTTTAATTTCAGGGAGCAACTTTGGTTGCTTGCAACTAAAATAACTTTGTCTTAAGTCACCAAAACTAAAGCTGAGACCTGCCAACCCTTCCCTGAGTCCTCTTTCCTCCACTAACTTACATATATTGGAACTTTTATAAAGGACGGCATAACAGGCAATGTAGAAATAGACCACCTACATCCACCAATACCAATTTACTGTGCAACAGGACATATCTTCCTTTATTAGTATTTATAGTCAATTTGCTCATTTTTCAAACCTTAAAGAAGCAGCCACTCTACATAGAGTAGGAGGTTGGGCTGAGTGCTCAAGAGGAAATCAGAGTGACAGGCTGCTCTCAGGGACTGTATAGCCTCTGAGCAGAGATAAGACATAACCACAGATCAATATAACACTAGGAAATCATATGGGGCATTTCTGTGCCAGGCACTGAGCTGCCAGCTTTACCTGCATGGCCTCATTCGTGCTCACAGCATCTGTCTGGGGGCAGGTATCATCACTATCTCTATTCTGTAGGTGATATAACTCAGACCCAGGTAGGTATGGTAACCTCTACCACCGTGATTGGTATTTGGTAGAGGCTGGATTTGAACTCAAGGAGTTTGGGTTAAGACTCAAGGAATCTAGAATATACCACCTATTTGCCTCCTATGCTTTGCCTTCTTGGTTGTGTGTAGACTGAAAAGAAGCCCTTCATAAGACTGGAGGCCCTGTTCCTTCCCTCCCTGTGCCTTCCCTAAAGCATTGTTTCCAACACACATCAGGGCCTGTGAATGTAGAAAATTAACCTGTGAATGCAGAAAAGCCAACAATTATTGAGCACTTACTAGGTCTCAGCACTGAACTAGGCACCTAATCTGTACTATTTCCTTCTTTAACCCTATATTCAATAAAAATCAAAAAGAAAAGCTGTTATCACCCTCTCCACTTTGAAAATTAGAACACTGAAGCAGGTTAAAGTTAACTAAGTTAATTAGTTATGTAGGTTAAGTTATGCTATGGGAACATATCAAACTGGAACTCTCACTGGCTTAACACAAAGGTTTATCACACAGACTATATATCCATCATCGGCTGGCAGATGGCAGAAGACAGGGTGAGTGGAAAGGCATCTGCTCCATGCGGCCACTCAGGAACCCAGGCTATTTCATCTATTCCATCATGTAGCTTCAGAGTTCACAGGAGCAGAAAAGAATATAGATACCACCAAACCAGCTCTTAAATGCTTTAGCCCATAAATGACCCAGGTTGGTTCTGCTTAAAGCCTGTTGGCCAGAACCAGTGCAAGGGGGCTGGGAATGGTGAGTGAGCACATGTATATTTGGTGCATGGTAAATGGCTCTGCCATAGTAATTCTTCCAAGGTCACTCAGCTACTAAGCAATAGAGTGGAGAGGCTTAACCACTCCACTTGACTATGTCCTCAAAGTTTATAAACACATTTTGGGAGAAGTTGTTACAAGTCAGTCATAATCATTTAGAAACATCCAGACCTTATCTTAGAATTCACAGCCTTCTGGTAGAACTCTTCACTTTCTCGTGACTGTCTCTGTTTCTACACATCCACGGAGAACTTATTCAGAACTGAACCCATCCAGGGACCTACCTTTATTGGCACAGGCCATCCACTTGAGATTGTCTGCAAAAGCAGCCTCTCTTCCAATGAGGTACGTGAAGATGCGAACCTGAGAGGAAGAGGAACACCCGGATCAGTGGTTTTCACTTTTCACCCTCCTGCCCAGACCACAAGCATGGCTCACACACATGTGGTTTACCTCTTTAATGCTCCATGCTTCCCATCCTTAGAAACATATTTAAGACATTTGAAGTAAAGTCAGCTAGAAATATATTCAAAACTGGGGCCTTTGATCTTTTAACCCATATGGCACTGGTGGTGGTTGTTTTTCTGTGTGCAACTTGCGACAGAGGAGAATAACTTGAAAGGGGAGACTGGCAGCATCGTGGGCCTGGGTTTGCTACACATATATGGACAAAGATCATCCAGGTCTGGACCAAACTGGCAACCATTTTCCTCATCCGCACAGGAAGTACAGAGTGTGCTCTTCTTGGGAATAAAAACGCCACCGAAAGAACTTCAGCATGCCCCCCACCCACCCAATGGTGAGAACAGGCTGCAGACACTCTCTTACTGTCTGTGGTGGTAATTAATTGGGATGAGAGGCACAGCCTATAGCCAGGAGACCAAAGGGAACCCTCTCTAGCTTTCCTAAACTTTGGCTCCTAAAGAGCAGAGAACACATATAAAACCTTGGATCTCTCACTCTCTATTGCCTTCTCAAATCTCTATTATGAGGCCAGAATTCTTTGAAATAAAGTACAACCCACCTCCCAGAGTTGTACTTGAGGGTTAGATGGAAGAAAAACAAGAAATTAAAAGGGTTAAAATCCTTTGGTTCACATTTTAAATGGCATGTGGGTCAATACCGCACAGTCCAAACAAAATTCTTCTGGCAGGTGAAGTCAGTACTTCGGCCACCAATTTATGACTGAGTTAAATGCAGACATGGTATTAGATGAATTACATTCAACACGTGGTCCCAAAGTCTTTCCAGCTGATGTCTCCTCCACTCAGCCAGACTGGGTCAAGCACCCCTACGGCTCCTTCAGAGCCTTTATTGAGACTGTTGTTAACTAGTATCTTGGTGGTTATATCTGTGAGGTTGATCTCCACTAGACCATCCACCTGACAAGGGAAAGGATGGCTGTGCTTTGATGGGGCACAGTGCTTGGAACATTACAACTCAATAAATGAATGGATAAAAATGTAAATGCACATAGCTGGCTGAAAATTAAGATTTTGCTTTAGTTACGAGTATCCTCTTAACT
This sequence comes from Balaenoptera musculus, assembly GCF_009873245.2. NCBI lineage: Eukaryota > Metazoa > Chordata > Mammalia > Artiodactyla > Balaenopteridae > Balaenoptera > Balaenoptera musculus. The sequence goes on along the minus strand of NC_045795.1, from coordinate 69,750,026 downwards.
GAGACATATAACTGGAAGACTAGTTCTTACGTGATGGTTCATTTCCAACTTAAAGAGATGTTTAAATATACATTATCATTGTGTAGCCTTAGTCTGTCCTCATTTGTGTTCAGTAAGGCAGTTATTTCATCCATCAACAGCTCCTGCAAGGGGGCTTCCGGGGCAGATGAGCAGACACAGAGGCCTTTGCCTCTTTCATTCCCCCAGCTCTTTTCCACACTATTCCCACTGGAATCACATTGGGAGGAGGGATTTTTTTTTTTTTTTTAATTGGGAGATTCTGACTCTCTTGGGGAAAAAAAATAGAAGATGCAACCTCATAGGCCCAAAGTGGTCACCACTGACCTTCCTACACAGAGCTGTCCCCTGTTCACTTTTCCTGCCTGGCCACTGTTGGCTTTTAGCTGAAAATGTCTGATTTAGGCGGAAACTGAGGCTCGGTTAAGTAAAGGGATTTGCTTAGTTTCATCAAGTACTGATCTAATGAGAGAGGTCTTCCATGACCTCAGGATAACACTGGGGTCTCCCCTCAATTTCCTGGAGATGCCGGTTCTGTCAACCCAGCCAGCTACAAGGCCCTGAGCCAGCACTCACGGGAGCCAGACCAGCCTCAGGCTTTTTTCTTCAAAGATCTTTACCTTTCATTTCAAATTCAATTTATTTAAAAGGAAAATATCAGATTAATAAAAACCTGCACAAAGCAAGTTCTTAACGAAGCAGAAAGCATAAAAGATAGCTCTTAGGAAGTGAAGCTGTGAGTCTATCTTTGCAGGCAAAGAGGACAAGACCTGACGCAAAGCAGCCTATTTGTTCTGAGCAAAGGTACCTGCAGGTGCCAAACCTACTCTGCCATCCAGGTGATGAACCTGAGGATAAACTGAGTTCTCTCTTGGAGGCATAGTTAAAACCCCAGAACAGTGCTGTGAACCATTCAGGAAAACTTACACAGTTTCTGATTTTAAAAGATGGCAACCCATTTGGAAAACCAGTAGGATTGCACCAAACTTCAGACCAGACATGATTACACAGGAATAATGTGCTAACAGTAACCACAATCATGAAAACCAGCACCACGACCCCCTCCACCAGCACCGCTGCCCCTACTGACAACACTACTGTGGCTTCTTCAGTCAGCACCATCCCCTGGGTCAGGTATGTGCAAAGACATTTATAGCATTATACTCGTTTTGTTGGTTTGTATTTTATTTTATTGCTTATGAAAGAAAATCAGAATCATGTTAAATATTTCCATTTATGTGCAGCCCTTGGCTCCCAGTGAATCGGCCCCCTTATTTGAGTAGAAATGGCATGGAAATGACTCGTTGCCTCTCTGCGTATAAAATAAACATAATCAAACAATACTGGGTTCATGCCCTGGATTTCTCACAATAATGCCTTTCAACTGGCAACAAAATGAAGGGACTTTACTCCAAAATAAATATTCTGGAGATCCATTTAACAACAGCATTTTATATTTGTAATTTTTTCAGACTCAGTAATTCTAGCTCTAGGCATTTATCTATAGCCAGGATAACAAATAAAATGTCTGTGGGGGCCAAGCAGGTAACAGAGATGACACGAAGTCATAGATGTATGGAGAATTGTAGAGTGCATATCTTCTTAAAGCCCTATAATTCGGTTTTAGACATTTTCACAAATACACAAATATGTAAAAAACAAGGACCTTCACCTTTATTATTTGTAATGGTTAAAACCTGTTAAATTCCAAGTTTCTCTTGATAGCTGATTGGCTAAAAAACTCATGGGACATTCATGTAGTGGAATACCATGCAGCTATGTACTCATGAGAAAGACATCCATTATAACTTAGCAAGGGGGAAAGCAAGTTGTGGGATACTGTGTAGCACAGAATCCTATTTTTTTCTAAAACGGGACTTACACGTTTTACTCTGTAAACTTCTATATCCTTTGAATGTTTTTACAAATGAACAAATATTGCTTTAATAATTAAGGATCATTTTAAATGAAAAGAAAGTAATGACACTGCTACTTCCTGAACCATTCTCCAAGGACATAGGAAAAGTAAATGTATCAGTGAAAATCAAATAGGAGAAGAGATGACCTGTGGAAATTAAGTTCTGGCCTTGCATCTTGTAGGGTGGGCTGCCTTACTCCACTGCTCAATGAAATGAGTGCAAAACCTCTATGAGTAATAGAGTCAAACTGCTCCTCATTTCCATCTCTGACAGATTCTGTAACCTTTTGGATTTTATGGCCAATAATTGGAGATTTCTTCCCTAAGAAGCTCCATCAAACAAACTTTGACAAGTCTGCCTAGAGCCCAGCTACTTTTACTATATGGCAAGCCTCCTTAGCAGAGACAGATGGGGATGGTTCTGAAAGCCAGGTTCAGAGCACAGATGATCATGGGAAGGGGCCATGGCACAGTGCAGACCAGGGCAGTCATCAGGACACACCAAAACTCCCCAGAAAGCCAGGCTTTTGTGCTCATCATCCCCAGGTATGAATGCATCACTTTCATTACTGCAGCACAAAGGCAGGAGGCGGGGGGAAGTCTACATCAACCTATTAGTTCATTTTGATCTCCCATTTGAGTTTGGATGGTCTTTAAATATTCTACAAACACAATTAAGCTTAATAAAATGTTAGGATGTGGACATTTCAAAGTTCAAAGTCACTTAATTTAACTTAGTATAAAACTTCCCAGATGACACAAAGAACTCAATCCAGTTTTTCCAAAACACAGATTATGCTTCTTACTCATTTAGATACAATTCCCTCCAGAAACTTAGAGGAGCACTATTCCTCTCAACCTTTAGTGCACATAGGGTAGTTTGAGTTTGCAAAAATAATCAATCAAATTCTCTCCTTTCTACAGCCATTAAACAGGGGAAGGAGAGTGGCTGCCAGCAGAACTATAATGGGGCAACTGTACAGCCAGGACACAGGCTGCTGCTGCCTTCACAACTCCCTTCAGCGTTGAAGGAGAAATAACCGACGCCCATGCTTTTGAGACAGTCCAAGGGTAGCATTCATCATCTGTCACAAGTAACTTCTGAGCACCAAGTATGTGCCAGGGACCATTCTTGGTGTTGGGGATACGACGGGTAAAGAGAACAAACTCTCTGTCCTCAGGGAGCCTACATTTTCATGAGAGTAAAACAGATGATAAATGGCAGATTCATAAAACGATTATGTATTTGTTGGATTAAAAGCTTATAAAGAAAATAAAGCAGGGTTATGCAATGGAGAATGATGGGGGCTGCTATTTTAGAAAGGGAGGAAGGGAAGGCCTCCCCAATAAGGTGATGCTTGAGCAGGGATCTGGACAGAACATGGGTGGAGCTGGGGAGCAAGGCGTATGGCTATTGGGGAAGAATGTTCCAGGTGAAGGGAGCAGAAGGTACAAAGCCTTGAGATAGGAATACGCAAGGGATATTGACAAGACCAGTATGGATGACGTGGAGTCAGGTAGGAGAGATTGTACAGGATGAACCTGGACAGACAACAGGTGCCTAATCATGTGGGCCTTGCAGCCTCTGTTAGAGCCTGGGCTTTTTCCGTAGCAAGAACAGAAGCCATAGGAGGAACTGAGTAGAAGCCTGATGTGGATTGACACATAATCCTGTGAAAGGATCATTCTGCCTGCAGTGTGGAGAACAGGCCTTAGAGAGTTGTGCTCATCCTGGCTGCCCATTCAGCTTTCCTGTGATGTTCTTACAGTTTTGAATGCCCGGGGCCCAACCAAGACAATCAAATCAGAACCTCTGATTTGGGCAGGGCCCAACTTTTATTCTCCCCATGGAGAGCCCAATTTGCATCCAAGTTTGAGGACCACAGCCATAGGGAGATAAGAATAGAAGCACAGACACTAAGTAGGAGGCCACTGAAACACTGCAGGTGAGATGACAGTGGCTCTGGCCAGGTGGGTGAGAGGTCTCAGACTTCACTGGGCATCGGAATAACCAGTCCCCAGCACCCATCCTCCAGAGATTCAGATTAAGTAGGCCCAGGGATCTACATTTTTTGGAAGCACCCATGGTGGGTCTGAAACAGGTGGTTGGAGTCCAACACTTTAAAAACATATCACCAGGGCTCCCCTGGTGGCGCAGTGGTTGCGAATCTGCCTGCCAATGCAGGGGATACGGGTTCGAGCCCTGGTCTGGGAAGATCTCACGTGCCACACAACTAGGCCCGTGAGCCACAATTGCTGAGCCTGCGCGTCTGGAGCCTGTGCTCCGCAACAAGAGAGGCCGCGATAGTGAGAGGTCCGTGCACCGCGGTGAAGAGTGGCCCCCGCTTGCCACAACTAGAGAAAGCCCTTGCACAGAAATGAAGACCCAGCGCAGCCATAAATAAATAAATAAAATAAAATAAAATAAATGTTAAAAAAACAAACAAACATATCACCAAAAAGATAAGGCCTGAACAAAAAGAAGTGGCACTGGGAATTAAGAAATATTTGAAGCCATTTCCAATAAAGTGATTCTATAGATTGCAAAGGATTGAGGCTAAACTTCAAGGAGTTTACAATCCATTGGGTGGTTAAAAAAAGAAACAGAGGAGCTGGATCAAGAGGACATTTTTAAAGAAGGCTGTGTCAATCCAACAAGGCAGGAATATCAGACACCAGCTAGACTGGGCAAGCAGGATCAGCCAACTGCACTTTCTTCTTTCCCCAAGAAAGGGCAGATCTGTACCCAGATGTCTGTAGCTGCTGAGCTGGGTATTCACACCCAAAGTATTGCTTCTTGAAATTACAATAGCCCCACTACTGGGTCCCGATACAGAGGAAAGGGCTGGGGACAGGGCACTGAGGAGCCTCCAAATATACAGTCTTTACTTTTGTTTTTAAAAACGAAGGCAATCTTTTACTTTAAAATAACATTAAACTATAAATTCAGTATCTCTACCTTTAAAAACATGCAATTTATGGATTATAAGTATAAATAAAATTTGCTAAAAGAATCATCCAGTTACATATGGTTGCCCACACCCATGTGTTCCATATTTCAATTCAGCTAAGTTGCAGCCTCTGCAAACAAGCATGTAGACTCACCTTCACATCTTCTCACCTACTTCTGTCCCTTTTGACTCACTGTCCAACTCAATTATTCCCTAAAATATACCCAGGATTTCTCAAAAATGGTATACAACTTCAGCTTTAGAAAGAAGTCTTCTGATGTCTTTGTGTTTTAAAGTCAATTGTTACTATGTTCTTAACCTGTATCTTCACAAAAAATATTCCTAACCAACTTCTATTGTTATTTGCTCATTTCTATGATTTCCGACGCAGGGAAGCATTTCTGAATAAAATCTTTAATCTCTAAGCAGAAAATGAGAGCTGGAACTTGATTAACCACAAAAATGCTTCATAAATCACTGCCAATATTTGTCTTCATGAAAATGCTGCAAGAGTAGAGGTGGGCTCAGAGAAGGTGGATGCCAATAAAAACAGTTTTATTGAGCAGGCTGCTTTAATCTAGAAGCCATCATGCTCATAATAAAAGAAGAAACATCTTTATCCAGAAGGACAAGAGAGGCAAATAAGGTAACAGTGCCCTGAGCAGCAATAAAATGGGATAAATTGAATTAACTTACAAAAGTAATAAAATTTCAACAAATGAATATCATAGACCATTATGAAAAATGGACTGTCATTTTGGGGATGCTCTAAGAGTCTGTATAATCTCCTTCCTCTCAAGCACAGTGCCTGATATCTCATGTGTGGTACTGAAAATATCCTAATTCAGAAAAAATTGCCATTTGTAATCTTCTGGCCAGGGGTGGAAGTCCAGTTTTATGGCCATGTATTTTTCCAAGTGAAGGAGATGGCTGTCTCTGGGTCACCCAGAGACTGTTAACTTAGGTTAGCACTGTGGAATAGAGATTACACACCACTTCAAGGAGGAGTAAGAAGTCAAGCTACAAATATCCTCAAAGGTGGGTGATACAACTCATTAGACTATCCAGCTCCATTAACTTCATTCAGGGGGTATTTTTGATGCTCTGATATCTGGGGACTTACTGTCCTGGAGAAACTGCCCATCCCAATTGGTTAGCCAATTTTGGAGATAGTAAACAATTTGCCTTCAAGTGCACCTTTGATATGTAAACCAACCAATCCAGACCCCATGTCCCCAACTATCTCCTTTTATCAGGTGTGCACACCCAGGGCCATTATCCACCTGCCCTAATCACTTCAGGGCCAGATAGGTACCAGACAGCTAGGGACAGCCCCTACATCCCTGAGCCCACTGAAATTATTCAATTCTAAGCCTGCTTATCCTGCTTTGCCTCTTTCTTCCCACAAAAAACACAATAAAGGCTTCAGCCCATCAGTTCCCCTCCCCACTGTCACTCATCTTGTATTTGTGCTTCCCCGTGTGGCCCTGCATAGTATGACATGCCTCTTGCTTCCAGGGGTCTATGAGTATAATAAACTTCTTCCTTCATGACAGTCATTTCCATGTCTATGTGCCTAACTATATCTGATTAAAACGAATACTGAGTACCCTTAAAACAGTTGGGAATCAGGAGAATTGGGTTCCAGGTGAGTCCAAATCCATACTTACTGTCTTGGCAACCTTGACTAAGTTAGTGAAACCCTCTGAACTGTGCTTTCTCCACCTACACATGGATCATTCATTCATCCATTTACTGTGATCAACTGTAAATGAGATAATAAATGAAAAGACAGGTTGGAAGCAATGAGTTCCAGTCAGGTAGGGTTGCATTCCACTTGTGTTTCAGACAGTTTGTTGCAGTAAAACCAAACAAGGTGAGCCCAGGAAAGCCAAATCTCCTATTCATGGATGCCTCCCTAACCGTACCCAGAGGTTTGATTGAAGAGGAAACTGACTTTTGTGAGTAAAGAAGAGGATTTTTCTAAGAGAAGGGTTTTGACAAGCTAAGGATAATGAGATTGAGAGTTCCTAACACAATCAGAGTAACATCAGAGGTATAACATGAAACCTTCTATTAACCTTTGCAAAGTCATGAGATCCACCAAGAATTTGACAAGCGCTATGGACCTTCTCCCCACAAAAAAGGCTGAAGGATGTACATTCACAATTTCAGATAAGATTCATGAGGTCTGAGGTATCTCCTCCACCAAAGTCCAAACTGGGATTCTCTAAGAACCCTCTGGATTCCAGGTTAAAAACTGCTGTCTTATATAATTCTTGTATTCTGCACTATAAATTTCTCAAAAGTAGATTGTGTTCTTTGGACAAACAAGATGGGCACTTTCATCTTAAGTGCTTGCCAAATTGAGAGAGAAGTTCATTCACTCATTTGCGTGCTTATTCTTTGATGATTCAGTGAGTACTAGATACTGGATATCCATGGTCAGATCCAGAAAAGTCACATGGGGAATAAGTCCTCAACATGGAGGAATAAGATGTCAAGAGCCCTGAGACAGAATGGGCACCACTGTAAACCCTGAGTTTGTATGATGACATCAAGTCATGGAACCTTTGAAGAAGCACATTTAAAGGAGCAGGGATGGAATGGACAGACAGACATGACTCCTGTCTCATTCATTTTTGAATCCATAGAATCCAGCACAATGCTTGGCAAAGAGCCAGCACTCAAACACTTGTTGATTGGCAATGCCATAAAAGTCCCCTTCTGCTGATAGGAAGACTCTTGAAAAAAAACTCAACTCCCATGGGTGAGGTGAGGTCAGCTGGGAGGTCCCTCTCTGCCTCTCTTGCCCTCTTAGACCTGGAGAGATCAGGTGGTGACAGTTATTTGTTAACAAGTATGCCCCATCTTCCAAGAAGGCTTACAGATTCAATACAATAAACAAAAAGAAACTCATGTATGTAAAGTTGTTAAATTAAGCAAAACAGATCAGAAAATCCACTTATGGAAAGAGAAGCTAATTGTTCCACAAATTGGGATGGCAGTATTTTTGCTCATGAAACATCATGGGATCGTGTGACTCCCTGGGTTAGAACCCTCTGATGTCTTCCCATTGCACTTAGGATATACTGCAAACTCCTTATCACGGCTAGATGCCCTGGAGGATGTGGAAATATGACAAAACCGTTTTAGCTTTAGTCTTCGTCTCCACCTTTCCCACTGCCTGGAATACTCTTCTCCTCCCACTTTTCATGACTAACTCCCTCTGACCCCAGTTCCCCTCCTTTGGATCACTCCATTTGTCTCCTCCATGGTGTTTGATACGTTTTGCAGTTATCTTTACGATTTGTTTGTTTATTTGATTTACATCTATGTCTCCCTCCAAACAGAAATATAGATGTTGTGAGGGCAGAATGAGGCAACTGTGCCCAACTGAGCATCCAGCATATGGTAGATTCTCAATCTATATCAGTCACTCACTTTCTCTTCATTTCTTTTCACAAATTTTGGAAGTCAAAAGAAGTCAGCATGGGATATACTAGAATTTATCAGAGTTAGAGCCCTTTCCTTCATTACTAACTCCATTTTAAATACTTTCCTGTTTTTCCAGACTGGTCTGCTATCAATCAGCTGAAGTTTTTACTTTCCCTCTGCTCAGTTCCCTTGGTTTCTTTTTACACTGAAGCTCAGTGATAAAACAGGAAGAAATGGAGAAATGAAAAAGCTCTGGTCTTTGTTATTACAGTCTCAGCTTTAGGGGCCATAAAATGGTGTCTTATTTAAGGCCGTCCATGGGTGGATGATCAGGTTTATAATATGTTTCTTCCTAGGTTCTGCCCCTTGATTCTAGATGAAAACCATGCAAAGATTGGAGCCAACTGTATTTTAAATTACTGCCTGCTTCAGAGATTACCTAGCAGGGAAAAGACTACATCTTAAAATAGTGATGTGACCCTTGCTATTCCAAGCAACTTTCAGTGGAATTCTCTCCTTTTCCCCCATAGTTTGTGACAGTTTGGACAGATGGCATCATTTCATGGAAAACAGAGATGACTGGGTGGGCAGGTTAGCAGAATGCAGTGGGTACAAGACAGGGTTAAGAATTAGGAATTGGACACACCTAGTCTTAGAATCTGGGTCTTCTCTGAAGGAGCTGAAGACCGTCTAAGCCTCCTTTCCTTACTTGTAAGATACTATGGTTAACATAATAGGACCCACATGGCAGGATTGCTGTTAAATGAAACAAAGTAAAATGGTAGGGGCTGGGGTGCAAAAGAGTGTGTGTGGCGGGGGATTCTTTCTAAGAGGAGACCTCCAATGGTCCTTCTTGCCTGGACCCTAAAGAGAGTATCGATTGGGGAAAAGCCTAGGAGTGCAAAGATTGAAGACTTGACTTGGGCCTGCCTCTCTGGACCTTAGAGAAAAGCTCCTTTTTCCTTAATGTTCCTCCCCACAAGTTTGTCTCTCTTTGCCTTCCTCTACCTCTGGACTGGGGAGACTCCGAGGGCCCAGATCAGGGTACAGGACCAAGGCCCACTTGGCCTTGGGCACAAGTGTGGTCCTTGTGTGTTCTCACTGGGATTTGTAGCCAAAGCCCACAGAAGCAGTAGCATGATTTAGATAGAGCACCCCCTCCACGAACCATCCTGGTGACTCAGTACAGTGGCAGGTTATAGGTCAAGGATGTAGGAGTTTGGAATTCTGCCCAAATCATTCTCAAACCCATTAAAACCAACAGCTGTTGTGAATTCTAAGCTAGCACTGTTGCTTTCTCCCAAGGTTCTTGTCACTTCTATTTCCCCAACCAATCCATCCTGTCACTAAAAATTAGTACTTAATAGCAGCTTCTGCTGTCATCTCACCTACTGCCTTCTGGGGCTTACTGTCAGTAAGAAAAGTCAAGGGCTTGTCAGAAAACTGCAAGGATATTGTTGAGGACAGGGTTCATTCCATTTTACCTGTGATTCTCCAAGAGGTAGACAGGTAGGGACAAGGCTCCTGGGGAGAGCTAGGGTGTGTGTGTGTATCAGAATCACCTCTGGGGTTTTGGCCATCTATATATGTTCATTATCTACACCAACCTCTGCCCCCTCCAGGGATTCTGGTGCACCCTAAACCTAGAACTTCCATTGTGAGAGCAAGCCCCCAAGTTCTTTGAGGATCCTACTCTAGAGAGCCACTAAATTGACATAAATGAGTAGAGGCCTCAGGTGGACGGGACAGGAAAGTAAATGAAAGTTCCATAGGGATTGGGGAGCCATTGTCTTCTTTTTGAGAAACTCCAGGGGAAAATTTATTGTCTTCAATCAGTAAAAGTTGTATTTTATCCTAAGCAATTGTTATGTTTTATTCTTACAGACTGTGAGTCTTACAGCTGTCCTGGGTTCCTGTTCTGCATTGGCTGCCTCAAGCAGAGGGCTACAACCCCTCTGAGATAAGTTGTTTTTGGCTCTACTTTTATACCCCTGACTTTGGTGTCCCTTTTTCTTTCCTACTGACCTCTAATCTGTTTTACCTTTTCTGTTTTCTGTTTCCTATCTACCCACCCTCCTATCTACTCTTCCATCCATCAGGTATTAATGGGGTACCCATCATAGTACTAAACCCTCTGCTCAATGCTGGAGACACTATGGGGAGGAAAAAACCATATGGTCTCCACCCTCACTGAAGTTGTAAGTTTTGAAAATACATTTTATAGAAAGAGAAAGGCAAAGAGATATAAAGAAAAATAGAGAGAGAGGAGATGGGCCTGTTGTTCTGTTACTCACTACTGCCGACTTCTCAAAAGTTGCTGGTTGAAGACCCTCCTCAATTTTTTACACTATCTCTATCCTAACTTTGTGAGCAACACTGAGGACACGGGTTTGTTTTTCTCTCTGGTTAAGGGGACCATGGTAGAGCCCTAAAAAGCATCATCTTCTTTCAGAACTGCATCACTTCTGCACTTATCCCCCTAAACAGCTTAGTTTCCTGAATAGGAAACAGGCCATCTTGAGCCCTGTAGCCCAAATGCCAGTAGATAAGGAGGAACTTGTGGGGTTTCTTCAGTCTTTTACCTGTAGTTTATTACTTTATGCATTGTACAAAGAAATGTACATTTATTTATTATTTAAATTGATAAACTAAGCATTTTTTAAAAATTTAATTGTTTTTCCCCCTGCTTCATTGAGATATAATTGCTGTATACCATTGTATAAGTTTAAGGTCTATAATATGATGATTTGATAAGTGGATATATTGCAAAATGATGGCCATAAGGTTAGTTAACACATTCATCACCTCACACAATTACTACTTTTTTTTTTCTAGTAAGAACATTTATGATTTACTCTCTGCAACTTTCAAGTATATGATACAGTATTGTTAACTATAGTCACCATGCTGTATATTAGATCCCCAGAATTTATTTATATTGTAACTGGAAGTTTGCAGCCTTTGACCAGCATCTTCCCCATTCCCCTCACTCCTCTCTCCACAGCCCCTGGCAACACCATTCTACTCTCTGTTTATATCAGTTTTGTTATTTGTTTTTGTTTTTTTTAGATTCCACATATAAGTGAGATCATGTAGTATTGATATTTGCCTTTCTCTGTCCAACTTATTTCACTTATCATAATACCCTCAAGATCCATCCATGTTGTCACAAATGGCAGGATTTCCTTTTTTTATGACTGCATTATATATATATATCACATTTATCCATTCATCTATAGATGGCCATTTATGTTGTTACTATGTCTTGGCTATTGCGAATGATGCTGCAATGAACATGGCGGTGCAGATATCTCTTCGAGATAGTGATTTCATTTCCTTCAGAAAAATTCCTTCCTACAGGAGTGGGTACATATTGCCAGACTGCTGGATCACACGGTAGTGTACTTTTAATTTTTTGAGGAATCTCCATACTGTTTTCCATTGTGGCTGCACTAATTTACATTCCTGCCAATAGTGCACAAGGGTTCCTCTTATCCATACCCTTGCCAACGCTTGTTATCTCTTGTCTTTTTGATAATTACCATTCTAACAGATGTCTTACCATAAAACTTTCTACCCCTGAAAGTCTCTCCCTCTTAATGTTATCTAAAATAAGTCCCCCTTTTATTCTGTCTCAGCTCCTATCGGTTTTCTGCATAGCACTCAGTACAATTACATTTATTTGTCTGTCATTTAGCTATGTTCTGTTCCCTGCACACACACACACACACACACACATACACACACACACACACAGAGAGAGAGAGAAGAGTATACGCTTCATGATGGAAATACAGTATGTTTTGTTTCACCATTGTTGAACTCTTAATCCAGCACCTGACCCATAGCAGATACCCCCAAATATTTGTCAGATAAATGAAGTAATGTGGTTATTGCAAGCAATTAAAAGGTATAAACACAGGTTAAACGGGGATAACCTATCATGACATACGGAGTAGGAATGTGCCAAGAGAAATAGAGGGATTAAATGAGTATTGACGCATAAAAACTGAGGATGTTGAGCACTGGCCCTTTGCCAGATACCATACATGGTAGGATTGCAATGGGAGGGCACTATCATTATTCTCATTTAGCAGATGAGCAAACTGAGACCTAGAAAGGGTAGGAAACTGTCCCAGGTCACAGAGCAGATAAGTGACAGCTACTGGACCCTTTTAAGGCACGTGGGACTCCAAAGCTCATTTTCTTAATTGCAACACTGTGATATGAGAACACAGTAATAGAGCAAAGGACATGAACTGCCAGGTCACAGAAGAAGAAACACTCATGGCAACAAAACAAACAAAAAAACATAGAACAAAGTGTTTAAACCCACTTTTAAGCATAAATACAAATATAAATTAAAATAAAAATAAGAGTTTTGAGGTGTTATTCTGGTTTGTTTTTGCTATTAAATTGAAAATGATTTGTTAATGACAATAAAAATATTAGGAAATAGTCTTTCTACTGATGGGAATATAAATTATTGTAGCTTTCTGAAAATAACTTGGCCATATGTTTCAAAAATGTAAAATGCATATAACCTTTGACATGGCAATTCCATTTCTCAGAAATCACTTCTAGGAATTTCTTTTTTTACCACCAAGTTGAAATTTTTAATTTTGCTAAAATGTACAAATAGAATTAATGTAACAGTCCACATTTTATGGCTTTTAAACACTTAGCCAATGATGATTTCCATAAGATGATGTTGTCCTTCCTATTTTAGAAAAAGTTCAGATGCCTTATATTCTGTGAAAGCCTGATTTGCCTTCCTTTCTACCCACCAAATTAATTTGTCTTTTCAGAAGTCTTGCTGGATATTTTCTTTGTTTGTCTCTCCATGTTGCCCAAGGACACCATCAGAGAGTGAAGCAAAGACTTAACATAAAGGATGTATGTTGCAGCACTGTTCATATTAGAGAAAAATTACAATCTAAATGTGCCCACAGAAGGAGATTACCATACATTCGTTCAATGGCCTTTAATGAAGCCATTACAAATAATGGTAAAGTTGATGGCTTAATGAGTTGGAAAGACATCAATAACCGAACAAAATAGGTTCCAAAATGCCATGGACAGTCTTATCCAATCTATAAAAAATTAAAAATACACATACATAGAAAAAATAATGGGAAGATATATGTGAAAAGTATCTAATATCATAATCTCTGGCAGTACTTTTTTACAAATTTTCTACTGTGAACATGTAATACTTTCGTTATAAGGAAAATACTTTTCAGAAAAAGACAGTCAGAAATTTCCATTCATTTCCATTCAGTGGATATTTACCAAGCGTCTACTATGTGTCAGGCTTTGTGCAAGGCACTAGGGTTTCAATGTTGCCACAAGACCTGACTCCATACAGATGACACTCAAGTAGGAAAATGCACAGTTTAGGGCTTATGTGTTAGAGATGATATGCTATTAAATAGGTCTCATAAGTGTGTTCCACTGAAAATTGGAAGCAGCACCATTCCACAGGTCATCAGAAATGGTCTGGACCAAGAGCTACATGAAGGATCACCCAGAGCTGTTGAGAAAAGGCAAGCCCTGATTCATCTGTATATTTGCAGTCCAAAGCTTATTTCCATGGGTATTCAACCATCATTTCATTTTATGTTTCTCCCTTTTGGAAACTGTAAGTGCTTGAGACACTACAGCAGAGCCTCCCAGAGATCATGCCCTCTGAAGGCCCACCCTCTACATTTCTTGAATCTAAAAAGAAATGATACAAATGAACTTATTTACAAAATAGAAACAGACTCACAGACTTAGAAAATGAACTTACTGTTACCAGGGGGGAAGGGTGGGAGGAAGGGATAGTTAGGGAGTTTGGGATTGACATGTACACACTGATATATTTAAAATGGATAACCAACAAGGACCTACTGTATAGCACAGGGAACTCTGCTCAATATTATGTAACAACCTAAATGGGAAAATGTATTGTATAACTGAATCACTTCACTGTACACCTGAAACTGTCACAACACTGTTAATCAACTCTACTCCAATATAAAATAAAAAGTTAAAAAAAAAAATCTAGTCTGCCAAGAGGTGTTGGGAAGGTCCACCAAATTCTATGACTACTGAAGACTGCCCAAGAGGTAGGCCTGCCATTAAGAAACCAGACAAATGAATAAATAAGTCAATACAGCTTTGTAGCTGACCATAGGTTAATGCAGTATACTTTGATTTTCTTTAGAGGTGGAAAATAAAGGAGAAATGCTGGTAGGCTGCTTGTCTGTCTCCCTGCTAGAGTAGAGAAGGACTGGACGTAGTGGCTTAATAGTTACAACCCAAGCCTTGCATCCCCAGGCCTGAGGCCAGCCTCCTGCCTCAGCAGATAATGAGTTTGGCAATTTCTGACAGTCTTTTCTGGATGCTAATCCTCATCACAGAACTTCTATAATGCATAATATAATTTAATACACCTGGCAGACTCACCACCAGTTCATTCTTTTGTTATGTAATAGCCCAAAGTGAAGTCGAGGGTGGTTAATGCTCTGACAATCAGTTATTATCCCCAATAACAGGCGATTTTCAAAGGATTATTGCCGTCAGAAACCATTCTGTAATAACTGGCAACTGGAAGCCAATGTAGCAAAGTAAGACAGTTTTTGAGAGTTGTACAGATCTGTAAAGACGTTTCAAACATCCCCCAAATGAAATAACTGCAGTTGTGATGGGATTCACCAGCCACGATAAATCACCTCCTCAGAAAAGTTAGAGAAATGTATGCCTTAGAGTTACTCTTTGGAATCTTTCTATTTTTCTGACTTTTCACCATTTCCCCTCATCTTTGCCCTTTTACAATATTCTGGCATCCTAACAGCCTGCTTCCGGGTAAGTTACAGGAGTCCTGGGAGCTATCTTATGAACTGATTGCACTCTGAAGATACTTCGCCCTTGTGTCAGGCCCTGGAGAAAAGATCAGTCATGGGACTGGATCTGAGGGATTTCTTTCTGATATGTACATCCTGACTTAATTGAATCTCACTTTAGGAAGATAATTTGGATTGGGTTATGACAAGAGAAGAATGACTTATTGTCCTCAGCATGCAGGAGTTTAAGTATCAGTTTATGGCAAAGTCAGACTTTATTCCGCACAAGGCTACCCCATTATCATAGGGGCCCTGCATCATGGAAGATTACCTTTCAGGGAGAGGTTTCATTAGACAGGAGTCCTTTCTTAAAAGAAATGCCTATGAATGATATATCTCCTTAGGATGGTTCCCAAAAACACACTCATGTTATCCAATCTCGAAATCCAAATTCTGAAACATCCAAAAGGTGGTTTTGTTATGTCACTGCTATGATAAAAATCACCGAATTATTTGTACTTTATGCAGACTGCATAAATCCCAGCTGTTTGAACTTGGGAAACGTATTCAGTAATGAAATTAAATCGACATCATCTTCCTTTATCTTGGCAGTTCAGATGGTTAGAGGCAATTGCCGCTCTGGCTGTCGGGTTAGGACCGTCAGTGTTAAAATTATTATACTGCCTTTAAGTTTATCTTTGATTAAAAATTAAATTAAACTTCCCTTTATCATTTTCCATACCCCAACAACATGCATGTGTTCTCCAAGTTAAATCAAGATGGACTAAATATTTAATACCCTGTTCTAATTAGCTACAACTGTTAACCTGATTTCTCTCTGTAAATGAATGTGAAAGGGCCCGGGAGGCCTAACGTTAACCTTCATCCACTCTCGTTATAGGAGAGAAATTACAGGCTCTAATTAGATGCTTCAAATTACAAAGAAATAGAATTTTCATAACCAGCTTATTAAAATCCTAGGGCCCCTTTGGGATAGGGCAAATTGCTTCTACTCTGATCTGCTTATCCTGGTACAACACCATACAGAAGACTCATGTTGTCTGCCGTACACAGCTCATATTTCTCCCAAATTAATGAGTACTCAAATTATTCCAGCTGCCCTCTTGGCACAAGGAAAAGTTGAAAATCTATAGCTGCCAAGTGACGTGGATAACTCAGCTGCTAAATAAAATATGCTTAAGGGGACACAGCTGCTGGGGTGCCTATTTACATTAAAATTACTAAATCCATGAACAGAGGACAAATGTCCCAAGGCAGCTAAACAGTGTTCAGCACTTGGGTTAACTCTTTTATTGGTCCAGGACCCTCAAGGTGCAAGTGTGCCACCTAGTAGGGCAGACATAGGAAGTTTTTACCAGATGACATTTTTTCCCCCAGGATGGATCCCTGAGCATTACAGTGGGAGAACCAGTGAGTCCCTGCTTTTGGAAGTTCTAATCAGTTTTACTTCCTTTGATGTCTTCATACAAGCTAATCCAAACTTTTATTCTTACTAAAATTAAACAGATCATATATTTGTTAAATTTTGACGTTTCATAAATCCTCAATAAGATTCTCTCTTCTCTGCTCTGATCTCTTTATTGTTTAAAGGGTCCAATCAAGTTCAGATGACCAAGACATGTAGGTTTTAGGAAATGATGCCCCAACTGCAGCAATGAATCGTATCTCAAACTGAAGTACTCAGCCATTCGGGGGAGTTCTTAAGGAGGCCCCTGAATAACCAATTTACACAGAATGTGACACCATGGGAGAACAATAAAAAACAAGAACAAAGCATGAGGGGAAATGATCCAAGCAAATATTCATCACTTATTAATATGAAATTAATACAACCATCTATTACTGTCTCAAAATTCCAGTCACTAAGGGATTTTATTCAAATGTCTCCAAAATCCCTGATCATTGATACTAGCAATGACCTAGTCCAGATCAAAATTGTTAACACAGAGTTCAAAGGCTGAACCCCTATGCAGACCCATGTCTCAACCATACACAGCATTCAAGCAACCAAACACCCCTCAAAAAATTTATCAGCTAGGACCATCTTCTCTGGTTGAATTTGTAAGTGGGTTACAAGTTATAGCCTGGGTTCTCTGGCTAATGACAAAAACATGTTCTGTTTATCGTCCTGAACATTCTGCCCTGTGCACTCTGCATTGTCCAAATCATGTAAAATTATAGAATGATGTCATCAATTAGATCAGGCTCAGAGGAAACAGATGAAGATTTTATAAACACTTTTCACCCTTAAACACATAACCTAAACAGAATACTTCCTCTCTCTATAAGAGAAAAATGGCAACAAATGAGATTTAAAAAACAGAGTGGGGACATTTGACAAACATTTGAAGATGATTAAGGAAACACAGACCTAAGTGAAGATAAGAAGGAAAATGCTGTTCTCAGAAAGAAAAAGAACGAGCCTTGACACTGAAAGAACCCAATACAAAGTCAGCTGCAATTACACAGCAATGTTTTGATCCATGCCACTGCCATGCATACTTTTACTTATACCAAAGTGTTTCCCTATAAGAAAAAAATAAAGTGTTCCCCTATATACATGAGTGTCTCCACAGAAGACGTTACCTGCCTTCGAATAGTTCTGTCTCATCTAGAATCTGAGGACTCAGACATTTTTACACAGTCACAGAGTTCTGGATCCTGCTGAAAACCAAAAATTTTGGAGATGTGGGCTTTGCAGTTATTTCCCTAGGATGACAGTCACACTCCCCCTCAAAAGACAGAATTCTCTCAAATTCTTCACTGTCATTCTCATCATGACACTTCTGACTCTTCTAGTGCCACTGTGAGCTCTGGACAAGTTCTGGAGGACATGAAAAATCAGCACACAAGGTGTGACCCTGAAGAAAGAGCAGAAGATGTAAATGACCGTGACTTGGAAAAAGCATGTTTACATTTCATCTTGCCTTTGACACCTTACAGTGTAAACACAAAAGTGATCCTCAACAACTTGGGGGTTACACAGAGTCTTAATAAATAGCTCTGATATACGGGGTCAGGCATACCTGTTAAATTAGAAAGATGGAATAAAGTGTCAATTATCCACACTGATAACAGGAAGAGAGTCATGGATAATATTAAGTGTCAGACGTTCTAAGTGTCCGTTTCAAAAAGCAGTATGACTGCATAAAAGTATACCTTTCCTAATTATCTAACAGTCAGTCTAGGAATGTGGAAAAAAGTATGTATACACAGGTGTATGTATGTCTATATAGGCAGTCATTTATATGTATAACCACATAAAACCACAAGACAGATTTACATGCAATAACTAACTGACTCTTCAGATTCTTTTATTTTTTGCTGAGTGGACTCTTTTAGGATAATTGCCAACCTAGTTCTGTATGGTAGATCAAATGGGCTGATAGTGTTTAAAACATAGTTCCCTATCTTTTGATGTAATGACACTGTTACTTGATCTCTTGACAGTTTCAATTTAGAAAATCAAACCAAAAGATATGTTTAAAGAGAATTTAAATTAATTTTATTTCAGTAATGCAGCAATGCTTGTTGAAAAATGTGACAATGCACTGCTAAGAGTCAGACTCACTGTGGTAAGTTAAATATTCTGTTTCAATCTGATATATTCCCTAGAGGAAGCAAAACACTTCAAAATGACCATGTCCATTAGATACTCTTTCATATCTACATGCACTAAGCTAGCATTTGAAAATAGTCAGTAACCACTGGAAGCAGAAATAAGGCCCAATGGATGTCCATAGAGACTGGTCTAACACAGTGTTTCACAAACATGTGTTCCGTGATGGTGATGGTGCTCCTATTGTGGATTCCACAGGAAATTTCAATCCCCCCAAAGGCTGTTTTCTGTCTTGTTCATTACTGTATTCTCAACATCTAGAACAGAAAAGTTGAACACATAAGTGTGAAAGATGCTGGTCTATGCCTTTAATATGCTAATACTATGGAGTGTATTTTTTTCCAAGTCAAAACTGGGGCTTTTAAAGCTTTTCTAAAAAAAAAAAGCCTCTATGAACACTAATTTTGAAAACGTAGAGCACCTTTAAAATTAGCATTCATAGAGATTCATATTTTACGAAGAAGTACTTCATGACTGTATTGAGATAAAGGCAATACTCCTACCCATAACATATGAATGGAAGAAGCTGGCGTTTCTGTACTAAGCATTTCATCAAGAAAGCTGCATCTGGATGCCCACCACTACCGGGTGACTCTGCACACAATCAAATAGCAACAGCAGATTGAGTCCAGCTTCCTGAATGAAAGAACCTTTACAACTAAATTAAAAAGAAAGTGTTAACTGGAAATTCTACTTCTAGCTATGATAAACTAGCTACTGCCAGATGAATCCTAACCCTGAGAACATCTATTAAGATTGGATAAATTACAAACAAACAGCTATTTGGAGGCATCAGAGAACAACTGTGGAAACCAGGACTTGAATGTACTAGATCCTAGAGTGAAGAGAATTGCATGGAAAAAAGCTCTATATTCACCACCATTTGCCTCATCATGGCATTTGCCAATTCATGGAGCAGGGCATGTAAGCCAAACATAAAACAGAAACGTAGAGTTAGGGGCAGCCTCACTAAGATAAGGAGGCAAAATGGGGTTCAGGTCTACAGAGAAAGCCATAACACAAGGGAAAAATATCCCAAAGAAAAGGGGACCCTAGAGAAGTAATTCCATATTCAGCAGGAAATTTCTCCTTAATTTAAGGCATTTGCTAATCTCTAAGTTGTGCACGTGTTAGATAAGACTCCATGAAACTAAGCAAAGAGCAGCTGATAAGAGATTGAAACATTAAGTAGAGAATTTCACAGTTGCAAAATGCTAGGAAAACAAAAATTGAAGTTAAGGGTTCACCAAGGAGGATGGGGTACAGATAGAAAGCACAGACTTTCAGCTGAAACCTCTGAAAGGGCTATGCCCCCAAAGTAAAGACAAATCATGAATAAGTTGTAATTGGTTCAAGATACTCTGCCTGCATTTTCTCTGCCTGCCAAAAAATTTATTCCTCTCAAGAGGAAGAGTCTCCAAAGCCTCAACAATTTTTCATATACACCATCAGGCAAGCAATCAAGAACTGCTAAGCATGCCAAGAGACAGAGTCAAATAACTAAAAATGAAAAAAAAAAGAATTACAGGTGATTCAGACATTATAGTTATCACGCATGGACTCTAAAATAACAATGACTAAAATGTTAAAGAAAATAAATGAAAAGATGAAGCATTAAAAAAAGGATCAAATGGAACTCCTAGAACTGAAAACAGTGACTAAAATTAAGAATTCAACATATGGTTTAATAGAAGATTAGACACTGTACAAGAGAAGATTAATGAACTGGAAAATAAATCAGTAGAAAACAACCAGATTGAACTACAGAGAAAAAGATCATGGAAAATTTTTTAAAAGGTAAAGAATAAATATGCAGTCTGGTCAAAAGGTCTGACATGCAATTGGAATGCCAAAGAAATTGAGAAGGAATGGGACAATGACAATATTTGAAAAGAAACTAAGACAAACATTTTACAAAACTGATGATACAAATCTAGTCATAGATTCAAGAAAATAAATGCTTTACAAGTGGGATGAACACAAAATAAAAACCTATTTAGACATATCATAGTGAAAATTGTAAAAACTAAAGATACATATCATTAAGTCAGCTAAAGAAAAAGAAAAAGACACTACTCCCTAAGGAACAATAATAAAACTTACAACTGCCTTTTCAATAGAAATAAAAGGCAGACACACACATCTTTAAAGGGCCGAAAGAACCTAAGTCTCAAACTGGAATTTTATGTTGAGAAAAAGTATCTTCTAAAATGACAACAAAATCAAAACGCTTTCAGAAAATTTGTTATCAGCAGAATTCAAAGAAATACTCCAAGCAGAAGGAAAATTACCCCAATAGGAAGCATGATAATGCAGGGAGGAATTATAACACAGAAAAAGAAAAACTGTATGAGCAAATCTAAGTAAATATTATCTGTTTAACATTACAATAATCATGGTTTGGGGGTTAAAATAGCATGAAGGACACGAGAGGTTAAACAGAGCTAAACTGTTTCAAGGTATGTGCATTATCTGGAAAGTGACAAGTAATAATTTAAGGTAGATTCTAATAAACTAAGGAAATATAATTTCTAGGGTAACAACTCCAATAAATAATACAATAATTTACTACTAGCAAGCTAACAGAGGAGAAAATTGGGTAATAAAACATTTTTGTCTTTTTTCAGATTAATCAACTAAAGAAAAAAAAAACAAAGAATAGATGGGGCAAATAGCAAGATGGTAGGTAAGCTCAAATATATTAATAATTACATTGAATACTGACTATTTTTTAGTACATTTTGCCCTATCTTTTTACTTTCAAGCTTTGTAAGTACAATGTAATTATAAATAACACTATTTGTCTTTAATAGATGTAATAATAAAAAGGCTGATTTAACAGGAAAAATGCCAACCCTAAATATGTATACTGATAATAACAAAGATATAACAATATATAAAATAAAAACTGACTGAACTAAAAGGAGAAACAGAGGAATACAACATCACAGTGGGGTATTTTAACACACCTCCCTGTAACTGATAGAATAAGCAAACAAAGCAAGAAGTAGAGACAAAGGACATCTGAATATTACAATTAGTCAGTTTGACCTAACTGACATATGTAGAACACTGTATCCATCAACTGCAGAATGCGTTTTGTTTACAAGTGCTCAAGGATCATTAACAAAAATACATCATGTACTTGTCTATAAAGTAAGTCTAAATGTATCTGCAAGAATGGAAATCATACAGAAGCTATTCAATATCTCAGTGGAATGGGCCAAAAATAGTAAAATATTAACTAGGAAATTTGGAATCCAAATTACTTCAAAATTAAATAATATACTTTAAATATTCCATGGGACAAAGAAGAGTTACAATAAAAATTAGAAAATAGTTTTCATTCAATAATAATGAAAATATGATATTTAAAAGCATGCAGGATATCACTAAAGCAACTGAAGGGAAATTGATAACTCTAAATGCATATAATAAAAAAGAAGGATAGCTGAAAAATCAGTTATCTAAGGTTCCACTTTAACAAGCTTTAAAAATGTCAAATATATATGCCAAAGAAAGTGGAAGGAAGGAACTATAAAATAAGAATAGAAATCAATGACACAGAAAACAGATATACCATGCCAAAAGTTGCTTCCTAAAAATCCAATAAGATTGATAAATCCTTAAAAAGACAGATTAAGGAAAAATGAGGGAAAATTACCAGTTTACCATATTAGGAATAGAAAATGGAATGGCCTAAAGATCTATTATATATTTTTTAAAATGAAGGGATTTTATAAACAACTTTAAGCCAATAAATATGAGAATTTGAGAGATATGGATACATTCCTTGAAAAGCACAACTTACCAAAGCTGATCTAAAAAGAAATTTTAAAATAGGAATAGCCTTACATATATTAAAGTCATTGAATCTATAATGAAAAATCTCCCCTCAAAGTAAACTACACTTCCTTGTGGCTTCAACATTGAATTCTTACATACAATTAAGGAAGAGATAGCAATCTTAGACAAATCCTTCCAGAGAACAGAAAAAGAAAAAATACTGCCCAACTCAATTTGAGGCCAGCTTACTGATCATAAGTTGAGAAAGGCATTACAAAAAAGGAAAAAGGCATTACAAAAAAAGAAGTCTCTTTCTTGAACAAAGACTCAAAGATATTAAAATCACAGCAAATCAAATTCAGTGAAACGTGAATGCTTAGCATATTATGACAAAGTTGTTTTTATGCCATGAATATAAGGTTAGTTTAACATTTGAAAATTGAACAATGTAATTCACAGCATCAAAAAAAACTAAAGAAGAAAATATATGATGACCTCAATAGATGCAAAATAAGCACTTGATAAAATTCAACACCCATTCAGCTAAATTCTTACTAAGCTACAAACAGAATAGCACTTCCTTAACCTTAAAGAGAATATGTATAAAAACCACCAGCAACATAATACTTAATGGTAAAAACATTAAAAGTGTTTATCCTGAAATCATAGATAAGTTTATCTGCTAATCCTTATCCTTGCAATTGTACTGGTGGTCCTAGCCAGGCAATAAGATAAAAGAAGTAAAAGGCATACAGATTAGAAAGGAGGAAATAAAACAAGTCATTATTCAAACAAAAAAAAAGATTTTGCACACAGAAAATCAAAAAGGATATATAGATTATTAACAGAGTTAATAAGTGAACTTAAGTGAAGTCACTGGACACAAGGTCAATATAAAACAATTTTGTTTTCATATGTTAGCAAATGAAAATTAAAAGCTATATCATAAACTGTATCATTTATAATTGCAGCAAAGCCCTCAAATACCTGTTAATAATTCTAAAAAGATATGTGTAGGACTTCTGACACAAAAAACTGAAAATTATTAAGGAAAGAAAATAAGTGAAGGGAAGGACCCAGTTCATGGACTGGAAGACTCAATATTGTAAAGATGTGTCAATTCTCCTTTGGTTGATTTTTACACTCAACTCAAGCCCAATCAAAGTACCAGCAAGTTATTTTGTAGAAATCAACAGATTGATTCTAAAAGTTTTATGGAATTCTAAACAACCAACAAGAGAAAAGACAATTTTCAAGAACCAAAATAATACTAGAGGACTTAACACTACCAAACATCAAGACTTATAAAGCTCAAGTAATTAAAATAGAGTGGAATTGGTACAAGCTTAAACAAATAGACCAAGAGCATAAAATCAGAGTATCTAGAAAAAAACCCTACTTTTAAAAAAGTGCTATTACAATACAATGAGGAAAGGCTTATTTCATAAATGTTGCTGGATCAACTGACTATGTGGGGAAAAATAAACCTTAATTAAACTTCTAACAGAGTTTAAAAATGAAGCTTAATAATAAAGCTTCTAGAAGATAACATGGAGAATATCATCCACCTTTGTCATAGGAAAATATGTCTTAAACTGTTCATTAAAAAGTACTATCCATAGAGGAAAAGATTGATACAGTAAACTTTATCAAAAGACAGCATCATAAGAGAGATAAAGGAAGCCACATAGTGGGAGAAAATATTTGCAGTGTATATATATATCCAATAAAAGACTAGCATCTAGAATGTATAAACAACTGTTAAAAATCAATTAAAAATGACTAATTTTTAAATGGGCAAAAAATATTAGGCACTTCACAAAAGAGGATATCCAAATAGATAATAAACGTATGAAGAGCTGATCAATATTAGTCATCAGGTAAATGCAAATTAAAATGACATACACACACACACACACACACACACACCAGAATGGCTAAAATTAAAAACATTGAGAATATCAAGTGCTGACACACAGGAACTACAACTCCCATTGAATCTCACAGACATAACCTCGAGCAAAAGAAGCCAAACATGAAAGAGTATATACCAGATGGTTCCATTAATATAAAGTTCAATAATAGGTAAAACTAATCCATGGTGATAGAAATCAGAAAAGCAATTATGTTTGGGGGACACAGTGACTGGACAGAGGCATGACAAGGGAGGCTCTCAAGGTGCTGGTAGGTTCTACTTGATCTATTTGATCTCTCTCTCTTCCACTCACATGGGAGTGGTCACTTGGCAAAAAAATCAAAGAACTGAACACAAATTTTCTGTACCTTATCACAAATATTTTGAAACCTTCAACAGATGAGGTCTTTAAAAAGTTAGCTGACTATGCCTATGTAAGATTGTATCACTAGGGGAAGTTGGGAAAAGGTACATGGGAACACTCAACACTATTTTTGCATTTTTGTGAATCCAAAATTATTTCAAAATAAAGGTTTTTTTGCTTTTTATTTTTAAAGTTAACAGTATTTGTGATAACCCAGTGCTACCATCATCCCCATGACAACAAGTATAAATGATCCACAGGTAAAAAGCTGGCCTAGTGAGGAAAGAAGCTATGGCTGCAATATTTTTGCTAAAAGTGTGAACATATCTGGGTACCTGGAAGAGTGGGACCGAATCACAGTAGCTCTAGGTGAAACCTACTAACCTGTCCAATTTCCACCTTCCAAGCATGGCCACTGCTCTCACCATTAGAAATCTAAAGAATCTTGGGGTGCACCAAGCCTATGAAGGAATCCTGAGTGTAGCTAAGAAGCAGAAGAAAGGTGGACTCTCAGGCTTGTTCTCTAAGCCATCCTGTTAAGACAGCTCGCTCGGAGAGATGCCTTGTTCACAGAGCACAGCACCATTCCACCTCCGTCCCAGAGTCAGTACAACGTGCTCCATGAATGAAAGAGCTTCAGCTCTGAAGACTTTCCTTCTGAACTGTAATCTTGAATAAATTAATGCCACTGCTAATCTCACATGTATGAACAAAGGCTGTCTGCAAACAATAGCACTCCTGTATCTAGGCCTGGAGACATTAAAATATCATCTTGTCTTTCATCATCTTTGTCTTTATCTTCAGTTATTCCCACTGTGGGATGAAAACAGCCCAAGACAAGGGATTACTTTTGCTGCATCCAGGTCCTGCAACATATCTCTTTCCAACCAAGAAATCATGGCTTTCTGCTGTCTGTCCCTTGGCCAAATTGTCATAATACACTTCAAGCAACAAATCCAGCCTCCACCCCACAAGGAAGATTCAAAAACCATCAACGCATGTGTCAAACTTGAGCAATGGCTATGTTCATTCTCCAGACAATGTTTTCATCTCCTAATTACATATCATGCAATCTGGGGAGGGACATTTAATGGAATAAATATTCACTCTAAGGTTTAACTACATGAGAATAGGATTTTTAAGATAACGCTCAGAATCCCTCTAGTTTGGCCCCAGATTAGCGAGAGAATGGCTGTCTCAACTCTAATTACTTTCAATGAGGTCCTTAGTGCATATAAAACATCCCAGAGCTATTCACATCTAGCATTTACTGCCAGGCCTTCCCTGTGCCAAGCATTTCAGCTGTGTTAATTCATCTCATATTAAGGTAGGCACTACTTTTCTCCACATCTTCCAAATGGGGAAACAAAGGCTTGAGGTCTCCCAACTAGTGAGAACAGAAGAGAAAAAATTCCAACTCCAGTGTCCATTAACTTAACTACACCCTGGACTCCAGCTCCTTCACAGGCTCATAAAATGTGATTCCAGGCAGAGTAGCTCTTCACCTTTCTATTGGTCACTTTGCTGTGAGACTAACACTATCTATTTGGATCTTGCCCAGTTTGTTTCATTCTTGTGACTCATAAAATTGGCTTTGTACAAACCACATGCTTTCTGTAGAGTCAAATAATCCCAAAGGGATTTCAGACCTTAGCGTTGGCTTTGGAAAGCAAAGTGCAGGACTCAAGGAGGAACTGGCTCTTATTCTTATCTACATCCTTTTATCATCCCTTCCAGCAGTGAACAAGGGTAGCATCAGATTCTTCCTCAAGACAGTCTGCCCCTCTGCAAAACGAATTCATTAAACAGTCTGACATAATGGGGTCAGGTCTGACATTTACTGAGCATTTGCTTATGTGACTGGCACTGTTCTAAGCCACTATAAGAGTCATCTCATTTAATCACTGCAACATTCCTATGGGATAGTGTGGGAGGCAGAATAATGCTGCTGGCCCACCCCCACATCATGTCTACATTCTAATCCCTGGAATTTGTGATTATGATGTTACAGGACACAGGGGACTTAAAGTTGCAGATAGAACTAAGATTGCTAGTCTGCTGATTTCAAAATAGAGAGACTATCCTGTATTATCCCCCTGGGCCAATGTAATCACAAGGGTTCTTTAAAGCGGAAGAGGGTGTCAGAGTCACACTGCTGTGATCTGAAAAAGACTCATTTGGCCGTTGCAGGCTTTGCAGATGAAAAGGGGCCATGAGCCAAGAAATGGAGAAGTCTCTAGAAACTGGAAAAGGCAAGAAAAGAAATTATCTCTTAGAGTCTCCAGAAAGGAATACAGCCCTGGTGAAACTGAATTTAGCCCAGAGAGACCCATGTCAGATTCCTGACCTTGAACTGTAAATTAATAAATTTGAGATGTTTTAAGTCACTACATTTGCAGTAACGGTAATTTGTTACAACAGGAGAAAAAAACCCACCTAATAAAGGTAGATTTTATTATGATGATGATCTCTATTTTACAGATGAAGAAACAGGCACTGAGAGTTTTAGAATCTTGCCTGTGGGCATCCAACTAGTAAGTAATAGAGTCAGGATCTGAGCCAAACTGTCCAGAGCCCTCACTCTTTTTATACTATGGCTTCCCTCCAAGGCAGCTCCTCTTACTACCAAAATTTTCCCTATTATTTCTTTCATTAAAACAGAGGCTCTGTTTAACAAGTTTACAATTCCTTGTGTAGCATCTGAAAGGGAAAGGAGGAGAGAGAAATAACCTAAGTCTTTCACCTCCTTAGTTAAATTTATTGCTAAGGATCGTTTTCCTAATTTCCTTTTCAGATTGTTAGCACATTGTTAGTGTACAGAAATGCAACTGATTTTTGTGTATTGATTCTATATCCTGCAACTTTATTGAATTTGTTTGTTGCTTCTAATAGTTTTCTTTTTTTTTGAAGTCTTTAGGGTTTTCTTCATATGAGATCATGTCATCTGCAAACAGAGATAATTATATTTCTTCCTTTCTGATTTCAGTGCCTTTTATTTCTTTTCCTTGCCTAATTACTCTGGCTAGGACATCTATTGATAGATCCATGTTGAATAGAATTGGTGAGAATGTGCATCCTAACCTGTTTCCTGATCTTAGAGGAGAAGCGTTCGTTTATTCACCATTGAGTATGATGTTAGCTTTGGGTTTGTCATATAAGTACGTCATTATGTTGACTTATGTTCTATACCCAATTTGTTGACAATTTTTTTATCATGACAGGGAGTTAAATTTTGACAAATGTCTTTTCTATATTTATTGAGATGATCATGTGATTTTTATCCTTCATTCTGTTAATGTGGCGTATCACATTAATTGATCTGCATAAGTTGACTCATCCTTTCATGCCAGGGCTAAATTTTACCTGATCATGGTATATAATTCTCTTACTGTGCTGTTGAATTTGGTTTGTTAGTATTTTGTTGAGGATTTTTAATCCATGTTTATTAGGAATACTGGCCTGCTGTTTTCTTTCCTTGTGGAATCTTTGTCTGGTTTTGGAATCAGGGCAATGCTGGCCTCATAAAATTAGTTTGGAAGTGTACATTCCTCTTCATTTTTGGGGAGGAGTTTGAGAAGGACTAACATTAATTCCTCTTTAAATATTTGGTAGAATTCACTAGTGAACCTACCTGATCCTGGTCTTTCTTTGTTGGGAAGTTTTTGATTACTGATTCAATCTCGTTACTAGTTTTTGGTCTGTTCAGACTTTTTATTCATGATTCAGTCCCGTAGGTTGTATGTTTCCAGGACTTCACTCATTTCTACTAGGTTATTCAGTTTGATGGCACTGTTCATAGTAGTCTCTTATGATCCTTTTTATTTCTGAGGCATCAGTTGTAAGGTCTCCTCTTTCATTTCTGCTTTTACTTAAGTCTTCTCTCTTCTTTTCCTAGTCTAGCTAAAAGTCAATTCTGTTTATCTTTTTGAAAAAACAGCTCTTAAAAACAGTTTCCAAAAAACAGCTTTATTGATTTTTTTTTCTATTCTATAGTTCTTTTATTTCTGCCCTTTCTTCTGCTAACTTTCAGCTTAGCTTGTTTTCTTTTTTCTCTAGTTCCTTGAGGTGTAAAGTTAAATTATTTATTTGACATCTTTCTTCTTTTAAAATATAGGCATTTAGCACTATCAACTTCCCTCTTAGTTCTGCTATTATTTATTTGACATCTTTCTTCTTTTTAAATATAGGCATTTAGCACTATCAACTTCCCTTTTAGTTCTGCTTTTGCTGCATCCCATAAGTTTTGGCATGTTGTATTTTCATTTTTGTTTGACTCTAGATATTTTCTTTTTTTTAAAATTTTATTTATTTATTTATTTATTTACTTACTTACTTATTTATTTATGGCCGCGTTGGGTCTTTGTTGCTGCGTGTGTGCTTTCTCTAGTTGTGGTAAGCAGGGGCTACTCTTCATTGCAGTGTGTGGGCTTCTCACTGCAGTGGCTTCTCTTGTTGTGGAGCATGGGCTCTAGGCACGCAGGCTTCAGTAGTTGTGGCATGCAGGCTCAGTAGTTGTGGCTCATGGGCTCTAGAGCACAGGCTCAGTAGTTGTGGCGCATGGGCTTAGTTGCTCCGCGGCATGTGGGATCTTCCCGGACCAGGGCTCAAACCTGTGTCCCCTGCATTGGCAGGCAGATTCTTAACCACTGAGTGACCAGGGAAGCCCCTTACTCTAGTTTTTTTCTAATTTTCTTGTTGACTTTTTTATTTGAACCCACTGGCTGTTCAAAAGTGTGTTGTTTAGTTTTCACATATTTGTAAATTTTTCAGTTTTCCTTCTGCTATTTATTTCTAGTTCCATTGCAATCTGGTTGGAAAAGATACTTAGTATGATTTCAATCTTCTTAAATTTGTTAAGACTTGTCTTGAGACCTAGCATGTGATCTCCTGGAGAATGTTCCACGTGCATTTGAGAAGAATGTATGTTCTGCTAACGTGGCTATACTGAATATTCTAATTACTAGTTTAAAATCACTCCTATAGAGAGATTTTCCTGGAACCTCTAGTCTAAATGATGTATTCCACTTAAAGCAAGATGCTCACCAGTCCCATTTCCTTTCTCTGGGCACTCAGAAGGACTGTGTTGTCTAAGAGACCTCTGGGACAACATTAAACACACCAACACTCGCATTACAGGAATCCCAGAAGGAGAAGAGAGAGAGAAAGGATCTGAGAAAATACTTCAAGAGATAATAGCTGAAAACTTCCCTAACATGGGAAAGGAAACAGTCACCCAAGTCCAGGAAGCACAGAGTCCTAGGCAGGATAAACCCAAGGAGGAACATGCTGAGACACACAGTAATCAAACTGACAAAAATTAAAGACACAGAAAAAATATTAAAAGCAACAAGGTAAAAATGACAAATAACATACAAGGGAACTCCCATAAGGTTATCAGCTGATTTCTCAGCAAAAACTCTGCAGGCCAGAAGGGAGTGGCATGATACATTTAAAGTGATGAAAGCGAAGAGCCTACAACCAAGAATATGCTACCCAGTAAGGTTCTCATTCAGATTTGATGGAGAAATCAAAAGCTAAGAGAATTCAGCACCACCAGAACAGCTTTGCAATAAATGCTAAAGGAACTTCTCTAGGCGGGAAAGAGACCAGCAACATAAAACAACCTTGTACATATACAGACTGCTATATCAAAACCTCATGGGAACAGCAAACCCCAAAACTACAACAGATACACACACACAAAAGAAAAAGCAATCCAAACACAACGCTAAAGATGGTCATCAAACCACAAGAGAAGAAAACAAAAGAGGAAGAGAAGAAAAAAGACCTACAAAAAAAAAAAACCCAAAAACAATTAAGAAAATGGCAATAGGAACATACATATGGATAATTACCTTAAATGTAAATGGATTAAATGCTCCAACCAAAAGACACAGACTGGCTGAATGGATACAAAAACAAGACCCATATATATGCTGTCTACAAGAGACCCACTTCAGACCTAGGGACACATACAGACTGAAAGTGAGGGGATAGAAGAAGGTATACATGCAAATGAAAATCAAAAGAAAGCTGCAGTAGCAGTACTCATTTCAGACAAATAGACTTTAAAATAAAGACTGTTATAAGAGACAAAGAAGGGCATACATAATGATCAAGTGATCAATCCAAGAAGAAGATAAAACAATTATAAATATATATGCACCCAACATAAAAGCACCTCAATATATAAGGCAAATACTAACAGCCATAAAGGGAGAAATTGACAGTAACACAGTAATAGTGGGGGATTTTAACACTGCATTTTCATCAATGGACACATCATCCAGACAGAAAATCAATAAGGAAATACAGGCCTTAAATGACACATTAGTCCAGATGGACTTAATTGATATTTAAAAAGCATTCCATCCAAAAGCAGCAGAACACACATTCCTCTCATGTGCACATGAAACAATCTCCAGGATTGACCACATGCTGGGCCAAAAAGTGTGCCTCGATAAATTTAAGAAAATTGAAATCACATCAAGCATCTTTTCTGACCACACCTTTATGAGATTAGAAATATACTAAAAGAAAAAAACCCTGTAAAAAACACAAACACATGGAGGCTAAACAATATGCTGCTAAACAACCAATGGATCACTAAAGAAATCAAAGAGGAAATCAGAAACTACCTAGAGACAAATGAAAACAAAAGCACAATGATCCAAAACCTATGGGACGCAGCAAAAGTAGTTTGAAGAGGGAAGTTTATAGCAATATAATCTTACCTCAGGAAACAAGAAAAATGTCAAATACACAACCTAACCTCACAGCTAAAGCAACTAGAGAAAGAAGAACAAACAAAACCTAACGATAGTAGAAGGAAAGAAATAATAAAGATCAGAGCAGAAATAAATGAAATAGAGATGAAGAAAACAATAGCAAAGATCACTGAAACTGAAAACTGGCTCTTTGAAAATATAAACAAAATTGATAAACCTTTAGCCAGACTAATCAAGAAAAAAGGGAAAGGACTCAATAAAATCAGAAATGAAAAAGAAGTTACAATTGACACCACAGAAATACAAAGGATCATAAGAGATTACTACAAGCAACTGTATGCCAATAAAATGGACAACCTGGGAGAATTGGACAAATTCTTAGAAAGCTATAATCTCCTAAGACTGAACTGGGAAGAAATAGAGAATATAAACAGACCAATCACAAGCACTGAAATTGAAACTGTGATTTAAAAACTCCCAACTAACAAAAGTCCAGGACCAGATGGTTTCCCAGGCAAATTCTATCAAACATTTAGAGAAGAGCTAACACCTATCCTTCTGAAACTGTTCCCAAAAATTGCAGAGGAAGGAACACTGGCAAACACTTTCTATGAGGCCGCCATCATCCTGATACCAAACCAGACAAGGATACCACAAAAAAAGAAACTTACTGGCCAATATCACTGTTGAACATAGACTCAAAAATCCTCAACAAAATAATAGCAATCCGAATCCAACAATACATTAAAAGTATCACACACCATGATCAAGTGGAATTTACCCCAGGGATGCAAGGAATTTTCAATATTTGCAAATCAATCACTGTGATACCACATCAACAAACTGAAGAATAAAAACCAAATGATTATCTAAATAGATGCAGAAAAAGCTTTTGACAAAATTCAACACTGATTTATGATAAAAATTCTCCAGAAAGTGGGCAAAGAGGGAACATATCTCAACATGATAAAGGCCATATATGACAAACCTACAGCTAACATCATACTCAATGGTGAAAATCTGAAAGCATTTCAAGACAAGGATGTCCACTCTTGCGACTTTTATTCAACATAGTTTTGGATGTCCCAGCTAATTTAAATAGATATAAACAGTAGTTATTTAAAATTAGTCTCATCTTATTATAGCAGGATTAGTGGAAAACTAAAAGAAAACATGTCTTTTTTTTTAAAGATATTTTATTCTTCACTTTTAAATCTTTGTGGCATTTTTTAAAAAAATTAATTTACAAGCATTTATTCTACTTTGTTTATTGTAGAAAGGAACTCTTCTAAACCACATTTTCTTTGGGAATTTTAAATGTAACATCCATAAAATACAGAAATATACCTAAGTAAAGAGATACATTTGGTATTTCAAATAACAACATGTCTTTTTAACTGATGGAGTTACCAAAAAAAGAGGGAAACTTAAGACCCAAGATTTAAGTCAAAACCAAACTGGGCTGGTGGAAATTAAATGAGTAACTAAAAGCCTGTGTAAGCTTGTTAGGACCTTACTCCTCCACCATGAGCTCAGGTGTTAGAGGAAATTCTAGGGTCTCCCGGGATGTGGGCATTTAAATTATGGTCTAACTTATAAATGTGCATTTGAAAGCATTTTTCTCTCTAAAAAAAAAAAAAAAAAAGCCATAGTTATCTGTCTTTTTAGCCCCAGCCCTCTACCTCCCACATACTTGGGACAAGGCGGGGGGTATTCAGCTTTCACGTGTCTCTGCTCAATCAACACATATCTATTATAAACAACCCAAAGTCCACTTTGGCAGTAATCCCAAGGTTTCCAATCAAAAGAATCCTATTCAATTCCATCCTTTCGAAGAAGTATTTATTTGGGTTATTTTTCTGTCACTTTGTCTTTGGTAGCTCTATAGACTGTTACTAATCTAAACCTTAAAACTTATCTCACTGAATTGAAATTTCCATTTTTTACTAGAACACATAGGCAAAACAGTGGTGGCCTGCCATCAAATTAGATAGGACCTTTGCATATATAACGTGATACCATACAATTACTTCTTACACTCAGAGGTTATAGATCAGTGAATTGCAATGAATTATCGTGTCGCAAGCCCAGAAAAGTTTCACTTGATTGTTTTATATGTTCTTCAATTGAATTGAGGCAAAGAAGATAAGGCCCCTGAGCTCCTTAAGTTATGTCTCCCACATCTCTGACTTTTGTCTTCAAATAAACAATTAGCTTTCAGGCCATAAATCTTGTTCATTGTTAACATGAACAGTACTTCAAAGCTTTAAACAATGTATATCTATAGCCTCTCTGTGGATACAGGTGGACTTGAAGTCACACACCAAAGCCTTGATTACTATAGCTGGGATCTGACTGCAACAGAAAAAAGGAAATGAAAACAGGATTTGGAAGAGCCTTTCCATCAGATGAATGGTTCCTCTGATAGACAAATAGAACATGCTACTCACTGTTTCTCACTTCCCTGCTGAAGTCAGAAAAGCATATTAAAATTCAGGTAGCAGTGTGCCCCTGAATTTCCCATCCACTCCAGCTACCCCACATGGTGAAATTCTGAGATGAGTGGACCATGGAAATTCAATACGTCTGCAAGAATCCTATGGAGAAATGTCTTTACTCAAAGGCTTTTTTATAATACAGCTTCCATGTAAACTTTGGAAATATTAGCCACACCCTGATACTAGGACTGCAAAGAAAATTCTCCAGTTGAAAGACCGAGTCAAGGTTCTTCTCTGGCCAAAAAACCAGTGCCAATCTTAACCAGGGTCTCTTTCCCATTCAAACCCTAGGCTGCTCTGTGAATCCTTTTCATATATAGGGACGAGGGTTTACACGTCTTTTGCATTGAGGCACTGGATTGATGGTATAATGAGCCTGAGTTGACCACTTTATCTGACCTTCATCCAGAAATTAAAAAAGCAATGGGGGGACTTCCCTGGTGGCACAGTGGTTAAGAATCCACCTGCCAAATCAAGCCTTGGTAAATTTAAGAAAATTGAAATTGTATCAAGTATCTTTTCCAACCACAATGCTATAAGACTAGATATCAATTACAGGAAAAAAATCTGTAAAAAATACAAACACATGGAGGCTAAACAATACACTACTAAATAACCAAGAGATCACTGAAGAAATCAAAGAGGAAATCAAAAAATACCTAGAAACAAATGACAATGAAAACACGATGACCCAAAACCTATGGGATGCAGCAAAAGAAGTTCTAAGAGGGAAGTTTATAGCAATACAATCCTACCTCAAGAAACAAGAAACATCTCAAATAAACAACCTAACCTTACACCTAAAGCAATTAGAGAAAGAAGAACAAAAAACCTCCAAAGTTGGCAGAAGGAAAGAAATCATAAAGATCAGATCAGAAATAAATGAAAAAGAAATGAAGGACATTGTTGCTTTTGTTGTGGTCATCCATGTACAATGCTTGGTGTCAGTCTATTTATCTCTCGTAAAATAAAATACAGTGTGTGTGTGTGAAAAAAAACAAAAACAAACAAACAAACAAAAAAAGAAATGAAGGAAACAATAGAAAAGATCAATAAAACTAAAAGCTGGTTCTTTGAGAAGATAAACAAAATTGATAAACCATTAGCCAGACTCATCGGAGAAGACCCAAATCAATAGAATGAGAAATGAAAAAGGAGAAGTAACACCTGACAGTGTAGAAATGCAAAGGATCATGAGAGATTACTACAGGCAACTATATGCCAATAAAATGGACAACCTGGAAGAAATGGCCAAATTCTTAGAAAAGCTCAACCTTCCGAGACTGAACCAGAAAGAAATAGAAAATATAAACACACCAATCACAAGCACTGAAATTGAAACTGTGATTTAAAATCTTCCAACAAACAAAAGCTCAGGACCAGATGGCTTCACAAGCAAATTCTATCAAACATTTAGAGAAGAACTAACACCTATCCTTCTCAAACTCTTCCAAAATATAGCAGAGGGAGGAACTCTCCCAAACTCATTCTACAAGGCCACCATCACCATGATACCAAACCCAGACAAAAATGTCACAAAAAAAGAAAACTACAGGCCAACATCACTGATGAACATAGATGCAAAAAGCCTCAACAAAACACTAGCACACAGAATCCAACAGCACATTAAAAGGATCATACACCATGATCAAGTGGGGTTTATCCCAGGAATGCAAGGATTCTTCAATATATGTAAATCAACCAATGTGATACACCATATTAACAAATTGAAGGAGAAAAACCATATGATCATCTCAATAGATGCAGAGAAAGCTTTCGACAAAACTCAATACCCATTTATGATAAAAACCCTCCCAAAAGTAGGCACAGAGGGAACTTTCCTCAACATAATAAAGGCCATATATGACAAACCCACAGCCAACATCGTCCTCAATGGTGAAAAACTGAAACCATTTCCACTAAGATCAGGAACAAAACAAGGTTGCCCACTCTCACCACTATTATACAACATAGTTTTGGACGTTTTAGCCACAGCAATCAGAGAAGAAAAAGAAATAAAAGGAATCCAAATCAGAAAAGAAGTACTACTGTCACTGTTTGCAGATGACATGATACTATACATAGAGAATCCTAAAGATGCTACCAGAAAACTACTAGAGCTAAACAATGAATTTGGTAAAGTAGCAGGATACAAAAGTAATGCACAGAAATCTCTTGCATTCCTATACACTAATGATGAAAAATCTGAAAGAGAAATTGAGGCAACACTCCCATTTACCAATGCAACAAAAAGAATAGAATACCTAGGAATAAACCTACCTAAGAAGACAAAAGACCTGTATGCAGAAAACTATAAGACACTGATGAAAGAA
This sequence comes from Balaenoptera musculus, assembly GCF_009873245.2. Taxonomy (NCBI): domain Eukaryota; kingdom Metazoa; phylum Chordata; class Mammalia; order Artiodactyla; family Balaenopteridae; genus Balaenoptera; species Balaenoptera musculus. Next base: position 69,713,610 of record NC_045795.1, on the reverse strand, counting down.
ATTAAAGATAATACAAAGAGATGGACAGATATACCATGTTCTTGGATTGGAAGAATCAACATTGTGAAAATGACTATATTACCCAAAGCAATCTACAGATTCAATGCAATCCCTCTCAAACTACCAACGGCATTTTTCACAGAACTAGAACAAAAAATTTCACAATTTGCATGGAAACACAAAAGACCCTGAAGAGCCAAAGCAATCTTGAGAAAGAAAAACAGAGCTGGAGGAATCAGGCTCCCTGACTTCAGACTATACTACAAAGCTACAGTAATCAAGACAGTATGGTACTGGCATAAAAACAGAAATATAGATCAATGGAACAGGATACAAAGCCCAGAGATAACCCATGCACATATGGTCACCTTATCCTTGATAAAGCAGGCAAGAATATACAATGGAGAAAATACAGCCTTTTCAATAAGTGGTGCTGGGAAAACTGTACAGCTACATGTAAAAGAATGAAATTAGAACACTCCCTAACACCATACACAAAAATAAACTTAAAATGGATTAAAGACCTAAATGTAAGGGCAGACACTATCAAACTCTTAGAGGAAAACATAGGCAGAACACTCTATGACATAAATCACAGCAAGACCCTTTTTGACCCACTTCCTAGAGAAATGGAAATAAAAACAAAAATAAACAAATGGGACCTAATGAAACTTAAAGGCTTTTGCACAGCAAATGAAAACATAAACAAGATGAAAAGACAGCCCTCAGAATGGGAGAAAATATTTGCAAATGAAGCAACTGACAAAGGACTAATCTCCAAAATTTACAAGCAGCTCATGCAGCTCAATATCAAAAACACAATCGACCCAATCCAAAAATGGGCAGAAGACCTAAATAGATATTTCCCCAAAGAAGATATACAGATTGCCAACAAACACATGAAAGGATGCTCAACATCACTAATCATTAGAGAAATGCAAATCAAAACTACAATGAGGCATCACCTCACACCAGTCAGAATGGCCATCATCAAAAAATCTACAAACAATAAATGCTGGAGAGGGTGTGGAGAAAAGGGAACCCTGTTGCATTCTTGGTGGGAATGTAAATTGATACAGCCACTATGGAGAACAGTATGGAGGTTCCTTAAAAAACTAAAAATAGAACTACCATACGACCCAGCAATCCCACTACTGGGCATATACCCTGAGAAAACCATAATTCAAAAAGAGTCATGTACCACAATGTTCATTGCAGCTCTATTTACAATAGTCAGGACATGGAAGCAACCTAAGTGTCCATCAAGAGACAAATGGATAAAGAAGATGTGGCACATATATACAATGGAATATTACTCAGCCATAAAAAGAAATGAAATTGAGTTATTTGTAGTGAGGTGGATGGACCTAGAGTCTGTCATACAGAGTGAAGTAAGTCAGAAAGAGAAAAACAAATACCATATGCTAACACATATATATGGAATCTAAAAGAAAAATTGGTTCTGAAGGGGCAGGACAGTAATAAAGATGCAGATGTAGAGAATGGACTTGAGGACATGGGGAGGGGGAAGGGTAAGCTGGGACCAAGTGAAAGAGTGGCATGGACATATATACACTACCAAATGTAAAATAGATAGCTAGTGGGAAGCAGCCGCATAGCACAGGTAGATCAGCTCGGTGCTTTGTGTCTACCTAGAGGGGTGGGATAGGGAGGGTGAGAGGGAGACGCAAGAGGGAGGAGATAAGGGGATATATGTATATGTATAGCTGATTCACTTTGTTATAAAGCAGAAACTAAGACACTATTGTAAAGCAATTATAATCGAATAAAGATGCTTAAAAAAAAGGAAAAGTTACAAGTCAGTAATAAAATAATATTGAATTTTATACATACCCATTTAAAAAAAAAAAAAAGCTTCCACCTGCCAATGCAAGGGACATGGGTTCGAGCCCTGGTCTGGGAAGATCCCACATGCTGTGGAGCAACTAAGCTTGTGTGCCACAGCTACTGAGCCTGTGCTCTAGAGCCCGCGAACTACAACTACTGAAGCCTGCGTGCCTAGAGCCCGTGCTCCACAATAAGAGAAGCCACCGCAATGAGAAGCCCACACACCACAACGAAAAGTAGCCCCCGCTCACCACAACTAGAGAAAGCCTGCGTGCAGCAACGAAGACCCAACGCAGCCAAAAATAAATAAATTTATTTTTACAAAAAAGTCAATGGGCACATCCAGTGAATGTAATAAACAAACTTAAATAGAACATGTGGGAAACACACATGACAAGCTTCAAATAAAATCTCTCCTATGACCTCCAAAATGCCAAGAATGTCCCCCTTAGAACTGGACTGGACCACGGCCAATTAGGTCTGAATTCATTATACATGTTTTGGGAATGGGGCTTTTGCCTGGACTCACCCTAATGAATCACTGGGTCTTCATGGAAATGCTCTAATGACATCAATTTTCAGGAAGTTGCTGGCTTTTGCCTCCTTTCACCTGTTACCCCATAATACACCTTCCGTGTATTACTTAGATTAAGAACTTTGTAAAGGAGGCCTTTGTGAGAGAAATAACTCGGGCAACAGTGCAGCAGAGCATGAAATCCCAATCTGGATGGTTGGCTGCTTCATAAAATGCTACCAAGAATGGAGAAGCCAAAAACGGAGGTAGAGAACAGAGTGATGGAGCTCACAGTAGCTGATGGAAAGCTTCCCAACCATATCATGACAGTTGGCCTGTGCAGGGCTCTGAATGAAATCCATTATGTTGCCCACAGAGCATGGGATTCTGGCATAGTCAGTGCAAAATGTTTCCCTCTGTAAGCTTTAAAAGTTATCAAAGCCTCCTACTGCTCCTCACCCTGAGAGTAAGGGTCTAAAACTGGAGAGCGTCAGTTCCCACCATGCCCCTGAAAATCAGTTACCAGAACACTTTCTAAGGGAACCAAACACATAGCACTTCAGGAAAAGGTTCAGTCTCCAGAGGTATTGTCACTCAAGGGAAGCTGGTCTCAATGGCAACCTGCCAAGGGTCATGGGTGATTAGAAACTAACAAAAGTCCAAGCACCAAAGTTTGTGAATAGATAACATTTTAATAGACAGATTTTAATCATACTACTAATAATGTCAGCCCACCCACTTTCATTCCAAAGGGCGTTCTGGAAGGAAAAGAGGTGACCGATATATAACTTTAGGCAAGCATTGGCACCTGTCAAATATGGCAACGTCATGTGTTACTTATTTCACGGTTGAAGATGTCGGGGGTGAAGCACCCTATGCAAACCTTCTGCTGAAATGTCAGTCCCAGAAACAGAGCAAGTGCACGGTTTTACTCAACCTCCATGTTAGCTGAAGAAAATGGGGGGAGTGGTCTCTGTGTGTTAAAACACAGCTTAACTTGGATACAATGAAATAATGCAGTCCTGGGTCTTTTTTTGTTTTGTTTAAACATCATTATTAGAATTTTTTCAGTAGAAATTTAGGACATACTTTGTTTACTTGAAAATCTTTTACAATAATTTTGTTTCTAAGTAATTCCTTAAATTATTATTTATCAGTTAATCGAATAAAGCAATGTTATCATTACTAGCATTATTGAATGCTGTCTTCTGCATACACCACTTCTAGAAATACAGAATAAAGACTGTGTCTGCTACAATCTTTGTATATGAAATAAAACAATGAAGGAAGATTAATCAATAGCATACATTTATCTTTTCCTTTTTGGTCACATTATATTTCCTGACAAACTATCTTTAATATGTATATAGCTAAAATGTGCCAAACTCCATAATAGGTACAAGAACTTTGAAATTTCAGAGAAGGGAGAGTTGATATTCCATTCGGAGGACTATGGAATAAGCAGATGTGATAAGATCAGAGAAGACTGGCGAGAAGAAAGTGATATTTGAGTTTAGCTTTGTAAAGTAAATGGGGGTTTCTAGAGTCAAAAACGGTAGAAAGATAATACAGAGACTAAGAATTGAATCCAGGCTCCCGACTCCTCTTCTTTCTTTTAGTAATAGAACCCGTTCTGCCATCCCACGTATCTGCAGGTTTTAACAGGGCACATGGCTCCCAGCCTGGAGGCTACATTTCCCAGCCTCCCTGGCAGTGAGTTATGGCCATGTGACACAGTCCTTGCCAATAGGATGTGAATGGGAATGATACGTACAATTTGGGGATCTTGCCTGTAAAATGATTCAACATACATTCTCGACAGCCCTGTCTCTTTCTCCCTTCTCAGCCCATCTTCTCCCAGGCATTTAAGGAAAACATCCTAGGAGATGGTAAAGTAGAAAGAGAGGAAGAATCGTAGTCCCTGGACAATCTCATGAGGCAGGGCAGCATATCCACCACGGACTACCTACTACCTCGAGACTATTGTGTAAAAGAGAAATAAATGTCTAGCTTGATTGAGCCATGGTGCTTTTGGGGTCTCTTTGTTACAGAAATGAAATATCTCCTAAGAAGGGCCTTCCTGTCAGAGGAACAGAGTGTATAAGTAAATGTGTGGAGAAGAGTCTGGAAGATAGGGGACCAGTGACCTTATCACGAGATGCATAGAAATGTGAATAAAACTAGCAAGGTAGATGGAATTTGGTACTTAAATGCTAAGCTGATTTATTTAGTCCTGGGTCTTGAAGGCAATGCTACTAGTCAAAGGAACGCTGGATCCATGGAAGAACTGGACTTAAATGTGCAAATGAGGTTCTAGTTGATTTGGCTTTATAGTGTGTGAACAGGATGGTGCTTAAAACAAATGAATGAGCTAGCAATGCTGTCTTGAAAGAGGCATGAGAACTAGATGATGAGAAAAGGGGCTGTGGTCATCATCTCATCATCACTTTATTAAGGGTGAGCTTTATTATCACTGAAGTGCTTGTTTAGGACAACGTCATTGTCAGGTTTGAGCAAGACCATAGCTGTTAGACACAAATCCTCATACCAAATAGCAAACTCATTAAGTTAGGAGCAGCACATTACTTGAAGCAACTTATATACTTGTACCCAGGAAGATGTCCAATTATTTTATAATTATATTAGATAATCCAAACAGGGTTAATTCAAAGGTTTTAGTTATAGAAACATTACTTGGAAGGCTCAGACTGTTGAATTAAATAAATCTATGATACTGTGCTAAAACACTCATTAAAAGTATTGGCCATCAATGAGAAAAGAGACTGCCTGCGTGTTCTCTGAAGCTCATAATTTCACTGATTTTTCAACTATGGAGTCATTCACTCATTCAAAACAACAAACAAACAATAACAACAAAAAACTCACAATGACCAACTACAGTGCTAGCCATGTCACCAGGGGGTGGGGAGACAATAAGCTGAAAAAGGTCAAATTTTTGTTCTCAAGGAGTGTGGAATCTGGAAAGGGCTACCTTATAACTCTATTTCAATAATATGATTCCTAAGACACTGATACAAACAATAAAATTTGGCAGCAATAAGAGCTAACTTTGCCTGGGAAAGGAAATAACATGACCCCTGGAAAAGGAGAAAGGAAGTGAGGACTTAAAATAAGGCCAAAGAGTTGAAATAAATAAGGCAAAATGTGATTATTTGCTAATTCCAGGTAGTGGGTATTCAGTACCTTTGAAATATTTCACAAATTAAAAACAGTGACCCAATCTTTTGTAGACTGATCCATATTTAGAAAGGAACAGGTAGGAAGACCTGTACACTATACAGGTGACAGTGCAGGGGCTGTGCCAGGGTCCATGGTAGCCCTGTGCCTAGCAGAGTACGAAGAACACTGGAAGCCCATAGGAAATGCATGCTGCCTTGACTTCAATTCACTCTCCACTCTCTCAGGGATGTTTCCCTTGAAAAAAATCTTCCACTTGGCTCAAGAAAATAGAACTTTCTGGGGTGGGGTTTGGAGGGGACTGACATTCACATCAGTAACAACCGGACTTGGGTCATTTCTTTCTCAAGATAATATAATAAGAGATTTTAAACAATGGGAAGGGAGTCTCACGGTTGGGTCACTGCCCTACACTGGGTGAGGTTTTTTTGTGTCTTCTGGCCTAAACGCTTCTTGTTAAAGGGATTCCACCTCAGTACAGCTGTGCGATATTTCTGATCAACAACAAGTGGGTGATCAGCAGACTGTCCTCTACCAAGTCAAAAAAAAAAAAAAAAAAAAACTCGCTTAAACATTTATTATCAAGACACATAGCCCATGGACATCACTGAGCCTGCAGCAAGCAACAGATAGAGGGGAAGGGCAAAAACCCATTTACCAGGTATCAAAAAGTAGGAAAAAATAAAGAAATGGAAACTATTTATGGACTGGGGATCCAGCATCCCCCCAGTAGAAGATTTTAGCTGTCCTTTCAAGTCAGTTAAAAATGTTTAAGAAACATACTTGGACTGCAGCATTTCTAATGCAGCTGTCACACTACACTTAATGCAGAAAAGATGTATTTTTAAATGATCTGGTTACTCTGAGGGCTTTGGCTTATAAAAGCCTTTTTTATTGAGATTCTAAATTCCAGTCTGAATAACCTTTCAATTTGTTCCAGTAATTTTTTCTCCTCCTGCATTTGCATTGGCAATACAGCTGGAGTCATTTCAAAGCCCAGGCCCTGAGCACTGAGCCTTTTGTACCAAGTCTCCCCCTTCAGCAGAGACAGTGGGTGCCAGATTTGACATTGCTATGAAGCTGTTTGCACAAGAAAACCACTTGCTTTTCAAAGATCAAGATTAAAGTGAGCTTAGGAAAAGAAAGGGAGCATGTCGTATTTTTCATCACTCTTGTGATTACCTGGGGGTTGAGGCAGGGGTTTGAACGAGGAATTAAGTCACTTCAGGATTCCTTGAGTAGTTAAAAGTGCTGCAAACAAATGTGACTTTTGATTAATATCTCTTTCTACATCCCAAAGCCCGTGTTTTCTTATCAAACCATCGCTTTCCTTTGGGGTCCATCCTGAGCTCTCTGAGTTGAACATTTTCTGACTTCGAGTGTGAGTGACACTCAGGACAAAACTTCAGAGATGTGAACAATGTGTAAACTCTACTGCTTTTCATGTGGCACCTTCTTCCTAAATGTTGACAAGAAAAAGAGACCCTTGCAGTGATGGGGAATTCATATAGGAGTTCTAGGTAATTCCAATCAAAACCTGGTCAGAGGATAACAAATGTTTATTAAATCCCTGCTATATGCCCAGCGCTGAGCTGCACACTTTCAGGAATAATTTTGTCTAAAACAAAACACCTGAGTAACTGGTCACCATTCCAATTGTACGGACACTAGTTATTCTGAAGAAAATTTAACACCACCTAAGAATCTAGGAACTATTTTTATATTTATTTTGTTGGCGTAGGATTAAGCCTATAAAATTCTTAAAGGTAAATTCTAGCCCCAAATGGCTGACATGAATCTTGTGTAGGTTAGTAAGAATAATGCAAACTTCATGGCACCTTGTCCACCCTAAAACTTTTAACTGACTTTTACAGGGAATAAATGTTTACGACATATAATCCCATCCTTTAAGCCCATCCTTAAGCTAGGTACACTAGGGTATGGAGAGAATGGGGAGGGAAACCCAGCAAAATCCCTGCAATATTTTTGCAAACAGTTGTTAGGCTTCTTGCACAAAGTAGGGCTCATTTTATTTTCATTAAGATCAGTAGTTTTAAAAACCTTGATGATACAAGCAGTTTTTCCTATAATTTGTTTCTGACCTGCTTTTGAACATCAGATGATCTTTTTTGGTGGGCTGTCCACATTTTCATTGGTAGTGATAGGACCAGAGATGATTTTTAAAACCTAGAAGAAAATTTCAGCTCAGTTGCCAAGCTGGTTTCTTTTAAGAACCAGAGGCACTTAGGCACTATGAAAAGGACCTGACTTCTTTCATCCACTATGGCTCAGTTCCATTTAAATTTAGAACAGAGAATTCTGCAGGCTCTGCCTTCAGAATAATTACTGACAACTCATACTTTTTGAAAACTTGCTATGACTTTTGAGGGAGGCAGTGCAAAGGACTGGTGTTAGGTAGGTCCATGTTTCTCCACTGGACTAAGAGCAGGTGATGTTCCAACCCTATAAAAAGGGACAAGTGATAACTTCTATCTCAATGGGCTGCTATGAGAATTACATGAGACAACTCCTAGAAAACACTTTTAATGCAGCCCAACACGTAGTATAAAGTCAATTAAATCAAACTTTAATCTTTTTATAGTGTAACTACTATTCTTCTACCAACTGCTTATCCAATGTCTCATAAATTATAAAAACTAAGGCTATAACCATGTATGTCAGAAAAAAAAAAACCCTCAGCAACTTGACTGTTATTTATTGAAGGTAGACCATGGAGCAGCATCGTCCAATAGAATTTTCTACCACGATGAAAATATTATACATCTGTGCCAATATGGTTGCCATGAGTTAAACGTAACTATTGGAACCTTGAAATGTGGCTAGTGCGATCCAGAAACTATATTTTGAATTTTATTTAATTTTAATTAACTTAAATGTTAATTTAATAGTCATGTGTGGCTTACGGCCACCATATTGGATAGCACACTCATCCCTGGAGTAAGAGAAAATAGGCTGAAGAACATAAATAGACAAAGAAATACCTATCAGTGGGAAAAGCCACATTTGGATGAGAATGATTACTTAGCACTTACCCAGCAAACATTTGAGGGATCGCATGGGTTTGGGCAGGTGAGGGTGAGCTGGGAGTTCAAATTCTGGATCCACCACTTACAACTTGTATGAGCCTGGTCAGATCTGTCAGCTTCTCTGAGCCTTGGTTCCCCCCCGGCTGTGATTAGGTGTTGGGAGTAGAAAATAAAGGCTAGAAATGGGTTTTGCTACATTGGGAAACCAATCAGTGACAACCTTGTGTGTGCCTGTGTTACACACAGGTTACAAACACACATGCACTCATGCAAACACACAATGTAACATCATGCTTAACAGGATGGTTTGCATATTTTTGGTCATTCATTTACCAAGAGTCTAAACTGTCTAATAAGCACCCTTGCTAGGGGGTGGGAACTACAGGGATAGAGGGAAAGTTCAACTAACATTACTTAGCACATGCTAAGTACATACCCAGGATGAAGTCAATGTTGTAAACTTCACTTTACATAGACAACAAACTGAGGTATGCAGCAGTTAAACAGCTTATCCAAAGGCACACAGCAGAGCAGGGACTCAAAGCCAGTTTGATAAAGTTTCAGTTCAAAAGAACCACTGCTGAGAAGTACAACAATAAATGGAGTATGCCCATATAATAAAATGCTGCTAGTCTAGTAAGGGTAAAACAAACACAAGACACAGGGGAAAAGAAAAGAGGCCACAAGGAAATGCTGGCTTCTGGGCAATTTGGATATGGAACCAGTGGCCAAGTGAGCAAGCAGGTTGTTTTCCAAAGGAGGGAATGGCTGTGGTTCATAACGACAAGAATGGGACACTCTCTAGCCTATTAAACCCGTGTCAGCCCCATCCTCCCTCGCTCCTCCAGCATCGTGCCCAGTCTTCCTCTCCTTCTGGTCCTCTCCTGACTGCTGCTTCTCCCAAGCATCCTATCACTGTCTTGCTGTATCAGAGACTGGCCGTCACGGGGTCAAAAGGAAAAAGCAAAACTGTAAAACTGGTAACTAGGAACCACCAGCTACCTATGACTTGAGCTACTTTTTTACACCCTTTGATTTTGTCATTTTCCAGACGCTTCTGTCTTATATTCATCTTAAGTCTTTTGGGCAAGTTCAGCATCTTTTATGTTTCTAATGAAACACACTGTCACATTCAGTAATTGTTAAATGATAACAGTAATTACACCCTAAATGCCTTCCTATGGTCTCAATAATCTTCCATTCCAGTCTTGCTGAACTGCCTGCATTTACGTGGTTTTTGGTGATTTGTATAAGCTTTCACTCTCTCTCCCACACATCCTCATACTTGTATAAATGGTTACATTTTGCGGAAAAAACACAGCATGGGAGAGGAATATATGATGGCTATTGCCCATGTATCAATTTATAAAATGCATCATAAGAGATGGAAAGTGTTAGGCAAATGTTTTTATTATTTCTATGCTGTTAACATTTTTCCCAGTCACATCGCATCTCCTTCCCCGAATGTTCTAATCATGTTTTATTCTGACTATAAGAATTCTGCTTACTTGAAGGTTTTCATCTCTTCAAAGACGATGGCAAGCAGGAGGCAGAGGTTCTGTTTTAATCTTTTGCTTGCCCTCCCGAATGTCAAGTATTTGTGTTCAGCATTTTAAAAATCAATAGGGACCGAAAACATATCAAAATGAATATCAGATAGTTCAGAGTAGAATATTAAACATGTCTTATGTTTTTCTAAGACAACTTTTAAAAACAGGACTGGCAACAAAGCAAGTTGAAAGTTTATGAAAACGGACAACTCTCGCTGTATTCTATTTCCCTTTGTCTGGAAGCCAGCTCTTTTGAAAGAGTTCAAAGGAAAACAGAATTGTGACTCATCTTCCAAACAAACAGCACCATCCCGGTATGTCAGTAAGTTAAACGTCCCCCCAGCTCCTGATGTCCAAACTTAGCCCCCAATTTGCTATTCACATTCCTGAGACTGCTCCTTGGTTACAAACCTCTTATTGTTGCTATTTAATTCTATATCCACAAGGCAGTTTCCTGGGAAGCACCGTGAGTAATCAATTGTCACTATGATCTGACAATAGCTTGAAAATATTATTTGGATTGTTTGCAGTTGATTGTTTTAAATGAAGGTAAGGAGAGAGCAGCAAACATGACAGTATAGAGTCAAAAAGGGCAAACATGATTTACTGTTTGTGGAAAGTGTTGCTAAGATAACATACTGATTGTGCATAATTTAAAAAATAAGAATGAATGACAGGCCAACAATGCAGATCACCATGCCTACCAGCCAAATGAGACTCTGGAAGAAAAAAAAATAAGTCTGGCTAAGGGAAAAAGGCTAAATGAATTAACTGCTCCAGCTTAAAGATATTTAGCAAATATCCTTCCTTCATCCCTCCCTCACTCCCTTCTCAGCAGTGGCTTTGGCATCCATTAAAATGGATGATTTGAATTCATGGAAGGTAGTTAGGAATGGCCTAGAAGTATCTTGCCTACAGCACTCTTGCTGCAACTCCCTCTCTCTGGAATGCATGAAAAATAAGTTAAGCGTGAGAAGTGCTCCATTCCCTTCCAGGACATGGGAGAGTGGGGCACCTTGTAGCCAGGTAGAGGGAAGGAAAAGGAAAGAGGAGAAGAGTCCAAGAAAGGGTAATGGACATGTATAACTGAGAGCAAGGTCTCCATACAAGTGGTCGGAGGGGGATTTTTCCCCACAAACCAGAATCTTTACTTGTCCCCTGAAACTGGTGGGATTAGGAAGAGCTGATGCTACTGCTACCAAGAGTCCAGCTTGGAAGAGAAGGCTGTTTTTCCCAAACCTGCTTGGAGGAAATTCAACTGAGGTTGTTAAGATCCTTCCTGGAAGCACAAAGACTCTTCGAGTCTCATGGGGGGATTTCATAGAAGATGCCAGGGGTCAGGCTCCCCACAGGAGGTGTCTCCATCGCTTGTTAAAACTGGAGCTTCTCTCTCCTGTGAGGCCCCAAGTCCAATGTCCTAAGTCCAGTCCAGGTGGAGTATGTGAGAAAGGAACTGCATTGACCAATTAAGCTTATCCACTTAGGCACCATGCCCAAGAATTGGTCCCTTGACTTCTTTTATGGTTCCACATACCTGTAAATACTGAAAAGGAGGCATGAGAGAAGAGCCACATGACCTCAAAAGTGCCCCAAACCCTCATCACCCATACATCTTCCCCAGGAGGGCTTTGTTAAGGGAAAAGCAGTAGGGCCACACACCAGCTTCACAGTAGGATGGACCTGAGTCTGAAGGGGCTGGTGGGGTGACCCCGGAAGGGGGTGTGGTCCTGTTCTTACCCACATAATCCTCATGAGGAAATGACAGTGAGGAAAACCATCCCCTGGAGTTGGCACAGCTAACCCTGCAGTGGTAGGCTGGGGAGGGAGGGGCTGGCTGGCTCTGTATGCAAATGAAGGGGCTTCTCTAAAGCAGTGGGTCTCACCCTTTATTGTGGATAATTATCACCTTGGGTGCCTGTTAAAATGCAGATACCTGGGACTGACCCCAGACACAGAGTTAGAAACTTTGAGGCTGGGGCTTGGAATCTGATTTTTTTTTTAAACATCTTTATTGGAGTATAATTGCTTTACAATGTTGTGTTAGTTTCTGCTGTATAACAAAGTGAATCAGCTATATGTATACATATATCCCCATATTCCTTCCCTTTTGTGCCTCCCTCCCTCCCGCCTTCCCTATCCCAACCCTCTAGGTGGTCACAAAGCACGGAGCTGATCTCCCTGTGCTATGCGGCTGTTTCCCCCTAGCTATCTATTTTACATTTGGTAGTGCATATATGTCAATGTCACTCTCTCACTTGGTCCCAGCTCACCCTTCCCCCTCCCCGTGTCCTCAAGTCCATTTTCTATGTCTGCGTCTTTATTCCTTTAAAGTGTTGCCTGGAGAGTTTAGTCCTGGGGCAGAGAACTAGGGTCTTTCATGAAGTGGAACCACAGAGAGACTGGGTATACAAGTGATGTGGTGATGATAGGTACAGCCTGGATAAATTCAACCAGAGAAACAAAACCATCTCTGAAGGAAACATCCTATGACAAGGAAAAGCAAACAACGTGAATTATAAAATGAGCTGATGAAGGACGGCAAATGCGTTTCTATGCTCTGCAGATAGCATCAAGCCTCACAGGCACTTGGAAATAGTTTCTGAATGTCAGTGTAGCAGGAAGTAGCCTCCTCCCCTGCCATGAAGAACGTCACTGCTCTCAGAATGGGGACCTTCTCACCAACCATCTCAAGATGAAACATGAAGGCTGCAGGAGTCCCCAGAGTCTGCTGACTTGTGGAGGCACTGGCCCAAAGCACAGATAACACTAGTAATTATTTGTAAAGTTACAGCTGTCAACAGCTATCATTGAAGCTTCTAAGAAGATTTTTATCTGTATATAATGATGGAGTCACTAGAAGCCAGAAGCACAGAGATTTGAAAAGGAGCAAATCTCAAAGCAGTGGAGGAGTCAAACCAGAGAGAAAAATGACAAACAGGAAATGCACCTGCTCCTGGACTTGGCCATGCCTTCCTCCTCTCTCCCCAGAAGTGAGGAGAGAAAAGAGAACGAGAGGCAGAGAGAAAAGAGAACGAGAGGCAGAAAGAAGAGGAAACAAGAAAGCAAAGTCCTTTTCAGGAACTTTAGCCAAAGCAGAAGCCATAAAGGAAATAACTGATTATCTGACTCCACAAAATTTTTAAATTTTGACATGGCAAAAGCCACCATAAAAATCAGAAGGCAAACAAAAAAGCGAGAAAAATACTTGTGGCTGATGACAAAGGTTAGTATTGTCATATAAAAAAGGTCTCTTACAAACTGATAAGGAGAAAGATGAATTTCCTGGTTTAATTCCTTGATTTAAAACAAAAGGAGGCAAAGGGCTTGATAAATCATTCACAGAGAAGGGAACACATATGACTGTATGAAAACATATTAGTAATAAAAGAATTGCAAATTAAGAGGAGGTTCCACTTATTCTGCAATTGAATTGGCTAAGGGATTTTATTTAGTTTATTTTAACAGCTTTATTGAGATACTGATATACAAAGAACTGTATATATTTAATATGTAAAATTTGATGAGCCTGGACATATGCAAACAGCCATGATACTATCCCCATGATCAAGGTTAACAGACAAATCCAACAGTTAAGGTTTTTTCAAAGCTGAGGTTTCGTCTCTAGGAACAGCTAGTGGGTAATGGGAAGATGTGCATAGAAAAAAGGCTGGGAAAACTACATCAGGATTTTGGCTAATTAATAAGGGAGCAAGCAGAGGAGCATGTGGGCAGAATGGATCCTCTCAGAGGGAAGGTACCCATCCCAGCCAGCAGAACCTTGGAATCTTTCTTAAAGTAGCTCTTTGAGTCTGTGAGTTTTGGCACTTTGAGTGTAAAGCATGGCCCAGCAGCCTCGTCATAGGATCTGAGCAGTAGGCCGACAGAATCCTCTCCTAACCGGTCCTGCAGTCACCAAACGGCAACAGACAGGGCAGCCAGTCTACGAGAAGACATCTTCACCATTCCAAGGGAAGGGAGGAAAATAGCAAGAGCGTACAGAGTTTTCCATAAGGTTGAATGTATTTCATTCAAAGAACTGTCTTTTATTCTGAGACAATGTCCTGCCTACATTTTAGTGCTAAAACGTCCATTCTTCTATGAGATGATAGATAATAGACAATGGTTGTTCTGTTTTGTTTTTCTTAACATTCTGACCAAGCAAAATAAAACACTGCCAATTTTTCTCTTCACATTTTACTGGTCTATGAAATCCAGATATCTAGTACACAACGGTCCAACCTATAAGCCCTAATTTAAAAGAGTTGGCAATTTCATTTGTGGGAGCAAAACTTCAATGGCTTTGTCCTTCAGGCCCTTGCTGGGTAAAGTCTCAGCAGAGGATGATAGATAACTGCCTTAGCGTTGAACAGGTTTGGCCAAGCAGAGACATCTGTGGAATAAGAGTAACTCTTTCCAAAAGGGCTGCTAGAGACACGCAAATCTGCCTGCAGAATGAAAGAACCTGGTAATTGGGCTGTAGTCCATCCTGCTTGTTGGTGATATGAAACAGGTAACTGAGCTGAACTCCATCTTGCTTGTTGATGGGTTGTATTCAGAGAGCTGAGACCTGGGAGTTTCTAAGAAATTCTGGTAGGATGCACAGCTGAAATGCAAGCTCAGTTCTAACTACTATCTGGAGAGTCATCTGACCCTGACCAAGGTAGAAAGAAAGCAGGGAGCTTATGAGCCTGCAGCCCCGCCCCCGGGCCTGCCACCGACACGGCTGTTCATGCCCCCTGCTCCGTGTACAGGTGGTGCTGGCAGTGCCGGTGCAGCAGGACAAGGAAGAGCAGACAAGTGAGGTGGTCCTCTCCTGAAACGCTCTCCTGAAACGCTCTCACCAGATGGACCTGGCTTAGAAGAAATTCTTAAAGGGAGAGAAGGAAAACAAATCTGACCACAGGATTGATAGAACTTAATGTTACTAATTTAACGAGTTATCAGCTGCTTGTGATGAACGGCATGGTGGCAGCTTGTTGGCTGGCTATTCAGAGTCAAAATTAAAAGATACAGAAAGATTGATAGAGACCTCTACTGAAGTCTCACCCAAGCATCAGCTCTTGAGGCTTAAAAGAAACTCCCGCTCACATGACCATTTTACTAAGCACATAGTGAATAAATTTAAAACTGTCCTACACACAAAGACAGCAACACCCCACCCCCACTCCCACACACCCTAGAGCTGCCCCTTCTCCATGCCACAGGGATCTGAAGGAATTCACCATTCGCTCACTTTCATGTGAATAAACTAAGGACTTTGAGCTAGAGATTAGTATAATTACTTTTCTTTCTAAGCCCTCTGCTGGAAATGTACTTTCAGCACCTTCCTTTGGGGTTCTGATAACCTCTTCCTCGCCAGGCAGGCGGAACGCGGCCAGGCCTCCATCACACGCCCCTCTTTCTTCCCCTTCTCACTGAACAATCCTGTCGTGTGTGACTGGAAGCTAATTAGTGAACCCCCCAAATATGCTCTTTTGCTGATTATACCGTCGCACTACTTGTGTGGCATCTTAGAGCCCTCGGGAAGTCACCCAGCAGCGCTGAAATCTGGACAGGATACCCCAGGGAGGAGGGCAGAAGAGTCAGCCCAAGGTGGGACCACACTTTTAGCTGAGAGGGAGGCCATATCTGTGGCCTGACGTTTATTCATGAGTATTTCAAAGCCTTGTAACGCTCCGTGATGTGGCTTCATTTTCTTTCCTTCGGGGGAAGCCATCACAGGGCTGCAGAGGGCTTTGCATGGCTGGAATCCAGTCTCTCTTCCTAAGAACTGGCACAGCCCAACCCATTAGGGTAGAGGGTTACAGTACTTGTAAAGTCATCTTTAAACACATCACAAAAATAGGGAAAAGCTTAATTCACAAACTTCATACTTTCTTGTCATTTGTAGGCAACACAATACCATGAAATAGAATCAATCACAGGGTGAGAAAGAAGGACAGGTCCTCAAATGAGTTGGGCTTTGCTATATTACTCCTAAAAGGTAGCTTTCTCCAGAAGACTAGCCAAAATCCTTCCAGGGATTCTATTCTAGACACAGTGTAAATGAAAAAGCAAAACAAAAGAGTCAAACGACACAAAATTGTTCCATCATGCCCTGAAAAATAATGCACCAGAAAAGGGGACTGAGAAGGAGAGGCTGAGGAGAGGAGGAAAACCAAGAGACCTGAGTGTCCTGGCAGCCAAGTAAAGAAAATACTTCAAGGAGGGGGAGAGAGCAACCGTGTCAAATGCTGCTGCTAAGAGAAGCAAGAGAAAGACAGCAAATTGGCTGCATGGTTTAGCAACTATCACTACAATTATCAGCATGAGTAAGAGCAGCTATAACTTCTGAGTGCCCTCTCTGTGTCAGGAGCCATGTCACGTGCTTTATGTCTATTACCTCATTCAGTCTTTACAACAATCCTTAGAGCCCATTCTACTGTCAATATAATGCAGGCTGAAAATTGAGGTCTAGAGAAGTACAGTGTATGCAGCCAAGTGGGAGAAAATAGATACAAATATAAACCTCACTGAATCCAACCTTGGTGCTCTTAACAGCTGTGCAAAAACTGCCTTCCTTCTTCCTCTTTCCTTCTTCCCATATCTCCTCCCTCTCTCCTTCCTGTCTTTCCTCAACATCCACAGGAAAGAAGCAAAAGGGAAGAAGGAAAGGAGAAAGTGAAATAGGTAACAAATAAAAAATGAGTGTGTAAAAGAGGGAGGAAAGAAGGAAATAAATGAAGGGCTCTTGATGGTTACAAATGGCTTCTATTTGGGCTTAACCTCAGCAGGCTATTTGGAAGACGTAGGATATTTATAATGAATATCTGACCAATTAATAGAAGGTAAGGAATAAGAACTCAGTGCTTGGGGACAAAGAGCCATGTCTGCCATTAATAAGGATTTATCCACTAGCCCTTGTCTTCTGTTTTTAAAGGCCAGGGTGATTCTTATAAATAATAAGAAAATATGAAACATCAGAATTTGCTTATACAACATGAAAGATAATAAAACTAAGAGGGAAATCCACGCATATCATTAAGTGAGAACATTCTAGTTAATGGCAATGCAAAGACAAAAAATTCACAGAGTTTTTCTCATGGGTTAAAAAAATAGCTGTTGGACAAGGTGTAGAGACAAAGGGTGCCTGTAGACAGAAGAATCGTTCTCAGTAATGAAGTTTTTCTAGTGATTGTGTGTATCTAACACCAGTATGATTTCTACAGAGGAGCAGATTGCAAAGCACTGCTCCAAATACCTCCTTGAAAATCAAATTCAGCCAGGTATGGGGTATGGGAGAGACTCATAGCGCTTAGGAAGCCAAGTTGCTTTGTGAAAATGATTCCTACAATGACTCCTGCAAGCACACATCTTTCTGCTCAGTGTCATGTCTCCAACACATAGTAAGCATTAAATTATTATTTACTGAAGAAGCTGAATCAAAGTGATTCCTTTTGGTTTAAATAATTCTTTCCAAAATTTTTGGATATAGTTACCAGCTAGTTTTAAGATGGTTTCTTTCCTGTTTTCCCTTCTATCTACCAGAGTTTCCATTTCCTTAAAGGAAAAAACTTGGAAGTTGTTTTCCCAAGAAAAAGAAAAGTCCCACTTGAATATCAGAATATATTGAGTGTTTCTTCCTGGCATCTATAAAGACCATAGATCAGAGGTTCCAAAACTTTCTCAATTCACCATGAGCCTACGCCAGAAAAAAATTCTAATATTTTCATTTATTAAGTAGTTAAGTCCTAACAACTTAATAGACATTTGAAAAAATAATAATATTTTATATCATTCTTCAACAACTATGCATTTACACCTGATGGACCAGGCACAAATTTGCAAGTCTTGAAATCAGACGGGGTGGGTATTAACACCCTCATTTCCTGTTCCACATGGATTTTCACGTGGTACTTGCTTTTTCAGCCACAGCAACTGCCAAAAACCCATCCTCACAAAGATGTCACATCACTGAAAGGAAAGTAGTGTGATCCACTGAAGCTAGTAATTCATGCAATGTCAGTGTTGAATGTTACTGTGCTTCCCTTGGAAATTTAAAATATCCGGCAGAGCTCCTGGGACTTTGCTGCCATGCCCTCGCGTGCCCTGGCATACAATTTGGGAACGGCAGCCAAATATTAAGCTTAAATTTTAGTGTGTCCAAAACCCAATACAATGTAAATTGGGAAGACATTTAAACCCAAACCCAGTAATTAAATCTTTCTTCTATCCCCTGTTGGTCTGTAGATTCGGTCTGACTATTACTTTAACACTTGACCATGAATCTTGAGATAGGCAGACAACTTTATATCTCTGTGCACAGAGTCTGAAGTACTAGGTCTGAATCACCTACAGTTTAATGGCAAGTGTTAGGGTACTAAGGAAGGGTTAGCCTGAAGTCAACGAACTTTCTCTGTAAATATTTTAGGCCTATTGGGCCATATATGGCCCAACTACTTCACTAAGCTGCTTTGTGAAAAAGCAACCATAGACAATGTGTAAATGAATGAGGATGGCTGTATTCTAATAAAATTTTTATTCTCAAGAACAGGTGGCAGGCCAAATTTGGCCCATAGGTTATATTTTGGCAAACCCTGTCTAGCTAGATAGGGAGATTGCTCTATTTCCTGATTTGAATTAATATAGCCCTGCTATGAGAAATAGAACCAATTCACAACCTTAGTAAGAATTGTTTCTGTAACAGACAGGTCATTCAGCAAGTACCTGCTGAACACTACTTGGGGCAGGTGCTGCAGTGGGACACAGAGACACGAGAGCTCACCTTGCCCTCCAGCATCTCACAGACTACAAGGATGCCCAGGTAAGTTGATAATTATAGCATGAAAGCACAGAAGAGAGTGTGGTGATTTTCACTTGAGGGGCTGGAGGAAATAATCAGGTGACAGAAACTGAAACAACCCCACAAAACACAAAATAATCCAAAGGGGTGGCCTTGACAAACAAGAAGTCATTCTGCAATTGTTTGTAGTCACAGCTAACTGCCAACAATTATTAGGGAGTTGTTACAGGTCAGCCACCACGCTAAGCATTTTATATGTATTATATTATTTTACCAGAGGAGAAAACAGAGCTTACAATTACTTTTCTAGTTAACAGCAACAGTGGGATTTGAAGCCTGGTGTTCTTTCTCTAGAATTCAGCTCTTAATCCCTGTGCTGTATAGCTTCTAGAAAAAGGAAGGAAATAAGTTTCTAGGCAACAGAAGAAAATATAGGAAATAGCTTCTAGAAATCAGAAGGAAAATAATCAAATTGACCGACTCATTCCAGGGGTTGGCAAACTATGGCCCTTAAGCCAAATCTGGCCCACTGCCTGTTTTTGCAAATAAAGTTTCCTTGGAACACTACCACACCCACACCCTTTTCTTTATATATTATCTATGGCTGCTTTCATGCTATTGAATAAAATAGCAGAGCTCAGTAGCTGCAGCACAGACTGTAATGGGCGGGAAAGCATAGAACATTTACTATCTGGCATTTTGCAGAAAAACTTTGAGGACCTCTGATTCATTCATTCAATTCAAGAATTTTGTTTGTTTGCTTGCTTGCTTGCTTGTTTGTTCACTTTGGTTGTTTCAGTTCTTCTCTTTTTTTGGAGCCAGTCCATGACCTCTCAGCCTCCTGGGGTCCATCCCTCTGCACTGCCAGCTGCTGAGCGGTCCACATGCCTTTGTGCTCCAGAACACTGTCATTTTCCACATTTGGCCCAGCTGCCCAGACTCACATGCAGGAGCTGATAAATCGTAAGGTGACATTTAATCAAAATCAGGGCTTTCCTGTCTTGCTGAATTTGAAGGTGAGTAGATATCGCTGCAGATTCCTGTGCTCCAAGCAGATGGGGAGCATGCATCACAGCCAGCAAACAGAAGGGATTGAAGGATGAAGCGACTTTGCAGACCCTCCTCTTATCTGGCTGAGATTCACTCCATCCAGCTAATGCTCACCCTTATCATACTGGGCTCACTGGACTGCTCTCACCATTTCTGTAATCAGCTGAGAGCTTCTCAACACAGAGGAAATTTTTTTGAACATGACAAACATTTAATAACAGTTTTTAATTTTCCATGATGTCTCCTGGGCCTCACACAGGAAATGAGGAAGGTAACAGTATCTCCTGCTGTTTTATCAGATATCTACAATATCTACTCAAACCACAAAATGCATCAAGGGAAAACAAGACAGAGCAAGTCTCATGAAGCAATTGCTAAGCAAATGTTAACACCGTCAGCAAGGTCCACTCACGGGCAAGGAGAAGAAGGTACAACAGCTCGCAAAGCAGGTGACTTTTTGAGGATGTGCCAGATCCAGGATGAAGCCTAAGATAAAGATGCTTTGTTGTATTTTGAATTATATATCCCAGAAAGGTATGTTAAAGTCCTAAACCCTGGTACCTATAGTCCTGGCCTTTGTTGGAAACAGGGTCTTTGCAGATGTAATCAAGTTAAGATGCATTCACACTGGAGTAAGGTGGCCCCTAGTCCAATGACAGGTGAATGAAAAGGGAAATTTGGGCACAGATGTACACAAGAAAGATAGCCGTGTAAAGACAGAGGTGGAGGTTGGAGTTACGCTGTCACAAGCCCAAGAACACCAAGCATTGCTGGCAGTTTCCAGAAGCTAGGAGGGAGGTATGGAACAGAGTCTTCTCTAGAGCCTTTGGAGACAGCATGGTCTTGCTGATACCTTGATTTGGGACTTCTAGACCCCAGACCTGAGAGAATAAATTCCTGTTGTCTAAGGCCACCTAGTTTGTGGTATTTTGTTACAGCAGCCTAGGAAACTAATAAATGTTGATGGTAGTGGTAGTCATAAAATTGGGAGAAGAGGAAGAATGTCAGCAATCACTGAGGGAGAGCTTTCCATGTCCCAAACACCATGCTAGGTGCATTGTGTGCATTATTTTAGTCCTCACCAATTTTGAGATAAGTATTGGTTATTTCCACATTCCAGTTGAAGAAATTCCTCTTGGAGAGCTTGTCCACGGTCTCAGGGCTAGTGAGCAGCAAGGTCTGGATTCGAATGCTGGTCACTGAACTCTGAATCCAAGCTCATAACCAGTACTTCATACTGCTGTCCACGTCCACCTGGAGGGTTTTGGTTTGTGTGTCTGTTTCTATGTTTTTTATTTTGGGACCTAGCAAGCTGGTCGACACAGAGAAGCTCTTTCCAAGAGCCCTTACCCAGCGGAACAGAGGGTTCAGAACTCCTCCTTGTGGGGAGCCCCCCTCTCACACAAGTCATCGTCCAGCAACTTTAGGCAGGAGAAGGTGGGTGGCATCTAGGAAACTCATGGAGAAATCTGATGCTGAGTGTTCCATTTCAGAAATGAACTGCCAATTCTCTCTTTTTCCTTTTTATTCATGTCAGAGAGAAACTTTCCAGAAAAGAGTGAGACTGAAGAGGATACAATCTATATTGGTTTGTTTGCAAGAACCTTTATCTAGTTGCCTTTGCAAGGTAACCAGGATTCTCAATTTTCGTTTTTCATATTTTCACTGCATGTTTTGTCATAAATTTAATCAACTTGGAAGCTAAAATTAATAGCTCAGCTTCAAAGATGTCACCAGGGTTGACCCCAAGCTGTGCAGGTCTTGGGGCGGTAAGTACACATTTAGGCTCAACTTGGTCTCCCCAAGCAGTGTACAACACAGCTGGTCACCCTAATCCTGCTGCTTCGGAATTGCTACTGACAGCCTTGTGAGAAGAAGATCTAGCTTTTCAGGTTTCCAGACATGTTTATAAAAAAGGGCATATTTAAAGGCCGTTCTGAGTGCATTAACAACATTTGGTTTTTGAACTTAAAATTCTTTAATTTTATTCCTTATTGATTTCATTCTCAGAGTTCTAACAACATAAAACATAGAAGAACTTCTGGTCCACACATATAATTATGCTCCTCCACTGTCTTCTCATCTTATATTGAAATATGTTTCTTTGTCATTATTATATGATTAGGGTTTGGGGATGGATGTGTGTGTGTGTGTGTGTGTGTGTGTGCTGTTTTGCTGTTGTTGTTGTTGTTGTTGTTCTGTATAAACAAGACAAAAAGGAGGCAGCACAACACAGTAGAAACATAACACTTTGCAATCATGCTCACGTGGATTCAATTCTGAGTCCCCATATGTTAGTGCTGTAACCCTGGACTAGTCACTTAGTTTCTAGGACCCTATAGTCTTATAAACTAGAACACAAAGGGTAAATTTACAAATAAGAACTTCATATAGCTATAAGGTTTGGGGGGGGAGGGAAGCCATTAGATAATAATCAAACAAGCAAACAAAAAAGATATGTTCTCTCTCTTGACATCAGAGCTCTCCCCCTTGGAGGCACCTATACCTCCCCTAGGCTGTTGCCCTATGCCCCTCGTGGCCACCACAGCTTTTGGCACACAGGGAGGGAGTGCTCACTACACACTGAGGGAGTAACTGACCCAGAGGAAGGGCTCTCTCACCTCTACCTCCTGTTGATTATAATTCCATTTTTAAGATTTAACAAAATGGCTATAACTCCCCCAAATGTCCAAAGCATTCAAAGGTCCTTACTGCAATTTTGAAGTAAATGTTCTTTTCTGTAGAAGATGGCATAATGAGATGCACATTGAGGACCACTCTGTTGGGTCAGTTTTTGCCAACCAAGAGGAAAACCATGAAGAGTGAATCCAGCATCCCGTGGTCCTGCCACTAAACTCACAAATGTCATTTTTCCCTTTTCAAATGTTTTAATTATAGTAGCATATACAGGCACAGATCAGGAAAATGCTAAGGATACTAGGACAGTAGAATAAGTTTCCTCAGGTAAGACCCAGGTAGGAGGCAAATTGAAGAAGCCTAAGCACATTTTTACTATCTGAAAGCTACTTATAAATTCAATAAAAACTCTATTCATCAGCACAGCCTCAGAAACTTGCAAACATATAAACACACCCGAAAAATTAATAACATCTGTGTAGCCAACAGAACAAAACCTTAAGATGAAGAGAAACTTTGTTGAGCTGGGCAAGATTATCAGCTTCTCCTTTTCCACAGTTGTGTGAAGGCATACCTTTGTGAAAGATATCTACACATTTGATCCAGGGATATAGCTGGTGATCTTTTTTTCCTGGTAAACAATTTTTTATCATCTAAGTGAATTTGGAGGCTATATTACAATTCCAGCCTGCCCCAATCATGCCCTACAACCCACCCTTACAAAAGTGATTTGCATGATAAAACTATCTTTTGTTCCTACATGAAAGATGAAGAACTAAAATATCTCTTCCTACCGTTATAAGCATTCATAAGGTATAGGTTTTAGAATTTAAATTAACAGCAACAAAAAATTTCACTCATATCTATCACACTGATTCAGGGTCAGACAGGCAATAAAAGATTTGATTCTGCATTTTTAAAGTTTCAAAATTTAAATTAAGACTATCCCTATAAAGGGGCCAGAATTTAATTGGGTCAGACTGACAAGCAATTATTTCCCCAGGGCATTATAAAAACTAATAACTTGCAAATTTGGCAATTGCCAAAAAGGTCGTTTTATTCACTACAGGAAGTAGTTAGATTAGATTTGCCATTTTATTTAAAAATGAGAAATGGTTTCTCCTTTGAGTCCAACTTACTTTCTCAATGCTGAGCAGGTCTCCCATTTTGTTGACCTTGAACCCACCATGAAGCACACTTTCAAGGAATGGTTTACATGGACTCCTGAATCCATTTCTTAAGTCAGCAAACTGCCAGCAACAAGAGTTTTCTAAGTGCGGACTTGTAGGATGAGTAGGGCTTTGAGAGAGAGATTAGGGGTCATCCTAGGCAGAGGGTATGGCATTGAACAAATATTTGGAGGTACACGTTTTGAGAAACCACAGGGGACTTGACCATGGCTTGGACTCTTTGCTGCTCCAACTCTCTTGGGATTGATGCATGTAAAGAGGCTCCTCATTCCAGATTTGGAGTCCTCAGTCTCTGCCTCGACAGTCCCTGAACTTCCTATTCCCTCAGCCTCTCTCCCTGGCATCTAAGGCAGGATAAGAAGAGTGCACTTTAAAAAGGTCTAGGCAGAGACAAGCCTCTCTGAATGTAACAATACCCAGGAATATGCTGAGAGCAGGCCAGTTCTGGCAGCCTTGCAGGTCTGATTATTTTGCAGTTTTTATATTTATATTCGAGGCCCCTCCCTTCCCACTGATCTAAGTGCCTAGACCTTTTTTCAGATCCCTCAGATTCAGATGATCATATTCAGTAGAAGTCTTCAAAAATAAGGCCTATCTATAGCCACCTGCATCTACTCCTTCTTTTTTTTAAATCATCATTTTTCTGAAAAATTCTGCGAAATTTTCACCTCTTGCTTCATTTCTTTCTCTCATCACAAATTTATCAGTGAAGATTCTAAAGGTAACTCAACTTTCACTTTTAAATACTGTGGCCCACTGCTCTTTCTCTGTCTCTGATGAACATGTATTTGTTTTGTTGTTATGACAAACTTTTCTTTATTTTTATTTTTTTGTGTATGTGAAAATTTTAAAAAGTGGCTGTTGCTCCCTTTCCTAGCTCTTATCTCTTTCTCACCACTCTATAGTTGTAACTCCAAAGTTAAGAGTCATTTTGATTAACCATGAAAATGTTGCTTTAAAAGCCCCTTACTATTAGTTGAAATAAAAATATCAAAGCATACAACTTTCCAGTCTAAGAATTTGAGTTATAAAATCAAGTGATTTAAATTGATACAGATAAAACAAAACTTCCTAAGCTGCTAAAACTGTGGAGGAGTTGAACCTTGGCCTTCATTTTTTTTTGAACATATATTCTTAAGACTAAAATTCCTCTCTTTTCTCCCGCCTCCTCCAAGGCTTAATCAATCAAGCTCTACCTCTATGGACAATACAACACAATTCCAATATTCTCTTTGGTTCAGAGATTTGACTTTTTTCCCACCCAAATAATGAATCGACTGGGATAAAAACTATAGTATTTCATAAAATAAAACATCATTTGCAACATATTCCTGGGACAGAAGAGTATAAGAGAAAATACTTTGGCTACAAAAGACAATTCTTCAAATACCATTACTATAATTGTTTCAACCATTAATTGAATTTTCATCTAGTCACACTACACAATCCATAATGAACACATCACTTTTGAAGTTATGTTAAACCCTGATGCTTATTTGAAGAGAATTTACGTTTGTCAATTTACATTTGTCTTAAAATAGAGGCCAATATTTTTTATTGAAGATAACCATTTGTAACCTCAGGTGATGAGACCTAATTTTTTTTTCTTTGTTCAAATGTCAAATTAATCTTGCCATTTACAGCTCTTGGCCATGAAAAAGAAAAAACTTGGAAGATATCACATATGCTCAGGTCTGCCTTTCCTTTTTATTTTTCCCTCTTGTAGAACTACCAAACCTAGGCTTCCTTGTATAAAATAAGCCAGCTGAGTTTACCTTCTAGCAAATGGCCGTAAGGCTCATGATAACAAGTACTGTTACTATTTTCCATTCAAGAGCATCCAAAATTTCAACAGTTTTAAGTTTAGCATGTAAAGTTATACAAGTTGGGGTACAAAAAGGAAAACACAAGCTTCTAAAGTAAATTGGGTAAGTTATGTTCTTGGGACCACATCTATTTATTTAACCAGGGGGCTGCGCTCAAGGGCATATACATATATATATATATAATGTATATATATATATGATATATGCATATATCAACTCCTTTCTGACTCTCAAATACCACACATCATTTGAGTTTAAAAAAGAAAAAAAAAATTCCATAAGTACCACCTCCCTAAATGTGCTGAACTAGCACTAACGCAGTATGGACATCAAACTACCTACCTGATGCCAAAAACAATTCCTCTACCTCAGTCATTTTAGGGGTCAAAGTTAAATGCAAGGGAGATGGCCTCAAAATTCTTAGCTCTGGCGAGTCTATCTTCCCTCCACCTACAAGAGCAATTCCAGTCAAGGTTTATTTTTAGTTTCAGTTAATCCACTCTGCCCTCTCTTTGGCAGGCAGCTGGCAGCGCTCCTCTGACCTTCTTTGGCTAACAGAATGTCAGGAGTTCTCCTTGGAGAAAGAAGGTTGGGTCTGTGCTCACTGGAATTCCTTCCAGCCCATGGGAACGGCCATCCCAATGACCTAGATACCAAGATGAAGCAGCAAGTCATTTTCCCAGATTCTGTCCATCTGGCTCATTTATCTGAACTCCTCTGTTCTGCAAACAGTCCAGCATGTAGGGACCAGCACACACCCCTGTTCACCACCCTACAACATACACCCTGCTTCAGGAGGTACAGAGCAGCCCAACAGTGCCTAGGTATAGAGTCGGTATCTATCAAGGTCCTACCAAGACTCAGGCACAAGTTGGCAATGAAACCAATGCATCCATTCCAAACCCCCATTTACTTTTCCTTCAAACAGCTCTGTTATGTGTAAGGAACACAGTTCCTTTAAATGGGTTCTAAGGAAGAAAGAAAAAATGATTCAAAGGCTAGGATATAAAACACGGAAGTAGGTGTTTGAAGTGGGTAGAGGAGACTACCTTTGGGAGGGATGGTGTTAAGGAATTTAGAAGGCAGATGATCCACCTGTGTCAATGTTAATGTCAAAGAATGACAACAAGATGGTGGAGAGAGAGGCAGTGAGCCCAATGCTAAAGTATTCATGAATGATCAGGAGGTCAGGAGATGGCATCCACAAGAGGGCACATGAATGGTCTATCCAGTCTGATGAAAAATCACTGCCACTGTCCATACTTTCTTATTGTCAATACCAAGTTACCTCCAAAATCTCAATTTTCTGTACTCAATTGTCAGACCACCAGCTCACCTCCCTCCATTGGGACCTCAAAATAGCTGATCCTCCATTGTCTAACACCTGCCTGTTACCCTCACTTCCTTCCTTAACCCACCTGAGATTCCAAGGCTCATTCCCTTTGAATCCACTCTCAGTTCCATTAACTCTCCTTCCATCCAACTTGCACCCCGACCCTGATTAAATCCAAATTTCTACCTCCTCTGTGTTGCTAAGCAAGCAGCTAAACACATCTGCAGAAAAACACATAACTGTGTTGACCAGTTCCACTTTAAATTGATCATTAAAAATCTCAAGTAGGTCCTCCCCATTGATGGGTATCCTACTTTTCTCCTGGTCAGTTCTTTGCCCAACTTTCCAGAGACAAGAGCTCCCCCATTTCTTTCATCAAAATTCCATCCCCCTAACTTTCTCACTCCTAACCTCCAACATTCCCTTCTCCTCTTTTACTTACTCACTTGTGAACAAAGGAATGAATGAATGAAAGGGCCCTGTTCTCTGTGAGACCCCTTTGGGGAAATAATGCAGCAGAATAAATGAACACTGGGGGCCATATCTATGTTCCAAGCACATTCTAAGCTTTTGCTTGCTAAAAGAGACCAATTACCCAAAGTCACCGCATGGCATTATTGCTACCAAAAAATTGTTTCAACAACCTTTGGGGATGACACAAAAGTGAAAGTTATTTATTAATGAGAAATCAACACAAACCTTTAGATTTCCAGTGTCATCCTGGCCACTTCTGTTGCTATTCCTCACCTACCATGGAAGACATAGATGCTGGCCTGTCAAGTGTAACGACAGACTGGGGCTTTCCTTTGCCTCTTAGGCAGGCTAGACAGGTTGAGGAGGCAAATGGAGTATAAGGTGGAGAGGAGAGAGTGCAATGTCTCTCAGAGGACAGGTCCTCAGAGCACACCAGTCCAAACAGGAAGGTTAAACATTGAGAAAGAAGTGTTTTAGCCAAAGAGTGAGCCAAATCCATCAGAATGATTTGCAACTGAAGCTGAGATTCCGAATGAAGAGTTTATAAACATTAAGGATTAATGTTTTACCAAACATTACCTTTGGTATTTTTCAAAGTTGTTCCAACCAATGTGTTCCATACATTTAAATGATGTGTGAAGCCACATCATTTAAATGTGGCTCTTCAGAAAAAGTTGCATTTCGATGAGAGGTGAAAAGTTCATGGTGGGGAAAGGGAGTCATTAAATTATCTGAGCTTTTGAGACAGATTTCAAGACTTTGGAGAGAAAGAATGGACCTTGGGAATGATCTAATTTCTCAAAGTCCATTCTGTGCAACACTAGTCTCACAAGTTGCTGAGGCTATGAAAATAAATGTATTCATGATCAGCAAGTTTGGGAAGAACGTCCCTTCTTGGAGTTTTCAAGCAGATTAAGGGTTCTGAGAAGTCCTGCAATAAAGAAACCTGCCTCAATTTGTTAAATTATACACAGCATTTCCAAAACCTACCCTAAGAATATTTTCTACCTTTACCCCCAACATCTTCTAACATTCAGCTGAACACTTCCAAGAAAACTGGTCTGGCCTAACCTTCCCATGTTATAGGTTAAAAAAATAGATTCAAAAGAGGTGAATTTATTCCCAAATTACACAGCTATTTAAGGCAGCAGCGAAACATCAGAGATAGCACCATCACCCTTGATTCTATCTCTCATTAGGCAGATATCCCTAACTGATTTCAGTGTTCTCTCACTGAGCCCATAGGCAGTCTCGGAATCTTGCTCAACACCACGGAAGATGGCATCTGAAATTAAATCTATTTGTCACCTGTAAACTAGCGTCCAGGTCTTTGGACTCTGGGTTTCCAAAGTAACAATGTTGCCATCATTTTCCTCATCACCACAGTTATCATCTATTGAGTAGTTACTTCATGCAGGCCACCATGCTATGGCTTTACGTGCATCATCTGCTTTAACCCTCACAATAACCCTGGGAGAGTTAACACAAACATCCTTATTCACACACAAGAGACCAAGGCGCAAATGCCTTACGCATTTGCACAAGGTCACCCAGTTTGAAAGTGGCTTAGCTGGCATCTTGGCTATGCCAAGCTGTCACCTCCAGGACACCTCCACAGTCCTGTCCGAGCCATAAATGTGATGCTGAGTTACAAAACCAACATATTCAGGTCTGGGATAGCACAGACTATTCCCAACAAACCCTTTTTATCTTTCATTTTCATTCTAAGATGAGGTCAGAGTCCACATCGGTGCATTTTAGAGACTAGAAATGTGATCTATGATCAAGTTTTGGGATCTGCCCAGGATCTCAGGGGAAGAAAAAGCCCTTTGCAGGGTTAGAACTTGCATGGTAGAGTTAGAGCATGGCAGTAAGGGTGGGGCACTGAACTGAGACCCTCAGGGTGTTTTCTCAGCTTGGCCTCATCCCAAGGGACACACAGCATCCCCTTCTCTCTCTGTAGACTCTTTTACCAAGAACTACCAACTGGTCAACCTGATTAAGAAACCAACCAATAAAAGTGCCACTTGTTCCAACAGCAAAGGTGCTAATTACCTGCTATGGCTCAGCCGGTTTCAAATGGAAACCTTAAAAAAAAAACAGGGCTTCCCTGGTGGCGCAGTGGTTGAGAATCTGCCTGCCAATGCAGGGGACACGGGTTTGAGCCCTGGTCTGGGAAGATCCCACATGCCGCGGAGCAACTAGGCCCGTGAGCCACAACTACTGAGCCTGCGTGTCTGGAGCCTGTGCTCCGCAACAAGAGAGGCCGCAACAGCGAGAGGCCCGCGCACCGCGATGAAGAGTGGCCCCCACTCGCCGCCACTAGAGAAAGCCCTCGCACAGAAACGAAGACCCAACACAGCCAAAAATAAATTAATTAATTAATTTTTTTTAAAAAGTAGGTAAACATATATATTAAAAACAAAAACAAAACAGTTGTGTGTGTTCAACATCCTATACCAAATGTGGTCTCCTGATACAGACTCAGCAGCCCCAGAGCCAAGCTGAAGACAGAGCATGTGCCTCATTTGCTTCTGGGATCTTGATAAAGCAGGACGATGAGAGAACTTCCAGCTTACCTGGAGGCTCCCTTTGAAGGGTAGACTCTTTTTGCCCTTGGCAGAGCCCAATCATCTCAGTCAATGCATTAATGTCCTTCTGTGACCCCATCAAGTCTCACTAACTTTCCCACGACAGCAGAGCAGATGGGCAGACCCACTCATGGTCAATTACTGACTCCTCGAGGATTTGACTTCCTCCCCGAGTCTTGGGGTGCTGGGCCTTGGCAACCTCCCAATTTGCAAGCCGCACTTGGCATTGAGTCTACATTTCCAGAACTTCTTTAGCTAAGGAGTGACCTTGCCTCCTT
The DNA here is from genome assembly GCF_009873245.2 of Balaenoptera musculus. NCBI lineage: Eukaryota > Metazoa > Chordata > Mammalia > Artiodactyla > Balaenopteridae > Balaenoptera > Balaenoptera musculus. The sequence continues at coordinate 69,683,292 of NC_045795.1, read as the reverse complement.
GCCTCCTCCTCCATGGACTGTTGCGTAATTCTGCTGGGAGAGAGCCCAAAATATTCCCTGTGCCTGCCCCTTGCAGCTGTATTTCTGTGCAGGGTCTGTGAACCTCACCTGGCCATCTGCTGGGGAAAACACTGGAAGGAAGGTGTTATGTAAATATGAGGAAAGCTGAGGCTGATGGAAGAGCTCTGTTCTCTTTGTCACTTTTGATAAATCGCATGCTCCCTCACTTGCTTCTCCTCTGCCTTCCCAGTAGCAAAGTGGTTACTGAAGAGGCACCAGGCAAGTCTTTATGGAATAGAAATTGCTGGATATACTCTCCCCTCCAAGGGCTCCCAGAAACCTCTCTGTAAACACAAATAAGCAGCCCAGGCACATCCAAAGTTTCTCCACAGCCCTGCAAAGGGCAGGAACTCAGACCAACTAGGGTGGAAAAAAGCAGGGAAAAACAAGTTAAGTCTTTGACTTAGCTAGATGTAAATTTTCCTCCAATGAAAACAGATTCCAGTTACTAGAAACAAAGGAAATGATCAATATTTGTTAACTTCCAAAATGGAGGATGGGTTCCCTTGTAAAAATGCACAAACATCAAAAACAAATTCATCACTTATTTCTAGGCACTGTTTTTAATGTGACTCATACCCTTTTTTTTTTTTTAAATACATCTGGTAAACCTCTACTAGAGACAAGTTGATTTCCTAGCCAGAATAATGCATTTCTGTCCATCACCACATAATTAATAATAATTTCCATATTTACTTGGCTTTCGTCACACATCTCTTTGCACTGGTGAAGGAAAGCAGAGAGAAGGTGATCTCCCCTTCCTCTGCTTGGCAACAATTTCCAGTTAGCTGAAAGCGTACCTTATTAAGATAACAGAATGTAAATCAAAGTGAATGGGTCCACACGCCATGCTGCAGGTGTGTGTCTACTTGTACTGCTTGCAAAACATCCAACAGGTCTGGAAATTAAATGTGAAAAATCAGTGAAGACCCAAGGCCCATCACAGGAAGGGAGAACAGGACCCTGGCAGTCCAGCTAATGCCTATAATCACAGTGATAAAGGCTCATCATAAATGGCTTCATTCCACCTTGTCACTCACAGCCCTAGCTGCCACCCCTTGCTCTTGCTACCTGCAGTGACCTTTGTCATGCTTGAGCAAACAGCTCCTGCTGTGAGTTCTCTCTTACAGAGTGGCCAGATGGGGCGGTTTTGCTCCATTATTTACTTCTGTAAAGGGAAAATGCCAACAGAAAGATTCATTACAGTCCAGCCCATCTCTGCAAAGCCTCTCTGATTTATTAGGGCATAAACTACTGTACGGGCTGTAATGAGACATAAATGTTCTGGAAGGCCTATGAACTCCAGGAGGAAACGCCTTGCCATCACACTTCTGTGCCCCTAATTTATTAACAGCTTGTGCCGGCACAGCCTGGAAAATCCTGCCAACTCCGCAATCTGCAGCAGTCACCTTTGGGGTGGGCAAGGGAGAATGGGGAAAACGTGTCCAACTCAGACAAGTGACAGAAAACTTATGGGCACACTGTATAAAATGGTGACACCTGTCATTTCTCCATGAACTCCTCAGCAGATATTTGGCCAAGCTTGCTGTATGAGACAGCAAGGTTTCCCCAACTACATGATGCAAAGATCAAACTGGTCATTTTGTTATTTCAGGATTTCCTTGGCCTTGCACAGGGGAAAGCGTTATATTTACTTCAGAGGAGCCCCAGTCACTGTTTCAACTTCCTCTACCATTTGAAAGATATTTTCTCCAATGCAGTATTTGCCCCAGCTTATTACAGCACTCTTTGCAAGACAATTAGCATTTTGGCTCTCTAAACATTACCCTTTCAGTTCTAAATATAGAACAAAAAATTAACAACAGGCCAGCCCATTTTTATACTTCCTTTTATACAATCAATTATTTTTTTCTTAGAGCAAAATATGCATGTCTTTTTAATTCAATTTTGGTTGCATTTGCCAAACTTATGAAAAGAATAAGATTAAGTAGTGAGCTGCCAAGGAAATATATAGCATCCTGACTTGATATGAGGTATTAAGCATTTTATACTGCAGGCCTTAATGAGAGGAGACCATCTTTTGTCACTGAAACATTCCTTTACAAAATATGTCTTGAGCATATACCACATGCTGGAAATCTGATAGAAACACATGGCTCCAACCCAGGACCTACCATATGATTTGCAAAATTAAATTGTGAGGGCCATTGTTCAAAAAAGTATAAAGGATTTCAAGATGGCAATAGCAGAGCATTAAAGCCAAGCACAGAGCCCTTCTGAATGAGGCGCCCTGAGCAGCTGCCAGTAGCAAGCCCATGAAGATGGTCCTGCTCTACTGTGTGGAGCATACGGTTTAATGAAGGAGTCAAACAGTAAAACAATTCCACTGATGAGAATGTAAGAAGTAGACATCAATGCTCAGAAGGAAAGGAGTACTGCCCCACGTGAAAGCAGGACAAAAGAATATGATCTAGGCGGGGGCACAGGGGACAAGAGTTAAAATCTGAAAAGTGTGTGTTCTTTTGAGTAACCAACAGGAGGATCTCCATGGGTGGAGCAGCACCTGCAGATGCCCTCTGGGGGAGGGAGAGAGGTATCCTGGCACAGAAAAAGGCCAGGTTTGCAGTGAAGCCTGGGAGAGGTTAAACGCCAGACCCCTGCAGGGCCTTGCAGGCCACGTGAGGACGGCAGTCTTGAAGGAACGCTAAGAGCAAGCACACAACTGAGTGGTTCCTTATCAATGGTAGGGTCCTCGTCACCTGTGTCAAGTGGCTTAAGTGGCAAACTGATTTACCACCACAGCAATCTGTGAAGCTTTGGGGAAGATATTTACTTTTGTAACATCAGAAGAAACAGAATGATTTTGTTTTTAATCTAAAAGACAAAGAACTCCCCTTGCTGCAAAGCAAATGCCAGGAGTGAGCTCAGAGTACATTTCTACACCTGAGGAATAAGCCTGTGTAAACAGTGACTGAGGTTTTGTCACTATAATTAAACACAGCAAAAGGCCAAGGATGCCTGCTTGAACAATGCCGGAGCCATATCCACACTCTGACTTCATGGTTCTCCATCCCCAGTGTTGGACCAATCACCCGAGAAGCACTCCTGCTGGTAGATCCCGGCCTCGTGGACTCTGCAGGCTGTTCACACTTGATTAAATATTACTATTAATATTGTTCTGTGAAGGAAAAATAAAGACTAGGGTCTTTTCCCTCTCAGTCACATGCTAATGACACAGCATGAAAAAAGCATAGGAATTCAAGGTACTCTATGTTTGATTGACCCACTTTAGTTTTTAATTAGACCTAATTTATTATTAATAATAAATTCCCTCTTTTTCCTCATAATTTTCTCTAACAATCAAATCCACAATAATATATCCAAAGGCAGACTTTTCTGAGTTAGTTCTTTTCCATCTATATCCCTTTCTGATTAAAAATTCATGCATCTGTTCAAGTACACATCTGCCCTCTCATCCAACCATCCACTCATCCACACACCCATCTATCCATCCATCTCTCCAACTCTTTTACTAAGTATTAATGTCACAGATAATGAAATTCAGAGTCAAAGAACTTATTCCCTTTGGCTTTGTCATTATTCTCTTCCTATCTCTGGCAGTTTTGTGAGATTATGAGCCTTAGTAAGGCATTGGGGCGGGGGGAAAATCTTAATGTTCTGGGATTAGTACAGCTACTTTACACACGGCTCTTTACGCAGTAGATGAAGCTAAGGAAAACTGATTTTCTTAGAGGCAATAAAAAAGAGGTACATATAAAATAAGTTTGTATTTCACTTCCAAGTTCTGTGGCTGTAAATAAAGCTTCATTGGTCAAGCTAGAAGGAGAACCCCAGAGGACTGACTCAGAGCTCAGTACTAAGAGACAGATGGCTTGCCAGAGAGGTGAATGCATTTCATTATCTTGAGCTTATTCCATAGGCATAATTAGAACTCCTTTGAGAAGTCAACTGATTATGTAACAGCCAACAAAATATGTGAGGATTTCATTTTGGCATTAAGCAGAATCTATCAAACTCTGTTTTAATTTATGATTTCCTATTAGAAGAGGACCGAACAGGACAAGCTGCTTCCACAGCAATAGTTTCTGATTAGTACCACTGGATAACATAAAGGTAGAGTATATATCTCCCCCTTGGGGCATCGCTGGAGAAAAGGCAGCTTAGATTAGCCCGATATATTATTAGACATCCCTGTTGTCCTACAGAAACACAGCTGCAGGTATATTATTTCTGGCTGGGGCAATGCTAATGTGAGGTATAAGGAGAGACATCAAATGAATAACCTGTACTAGCTGGCTCATTTTTTTCCCCTTTCTATACACAGCCTGTATGAAGCAGGGAGATCTGGTCCCAGCATCAGAGCCTACAGCTGAAGCCTCACAATTCCCAGCCCACAGCCTGCACCTCCATCTCCAGCCATCTCTCCATGCTGAGCTTTCACTCCAACAAGGAACTTCAGCAACCTTGCTGGCCTCCGGGAGAAAGCGCCAGTCTCTCGACCCTCTTGCTCTGCTTTTGCCCATCTAAAGGGGATCTCATCTCCCAGTCTAGGCCCAGGAAATGGCTTTGTCACTTTTTTTCCAGAAAGCAAGGTAAGGAAAATAACGTTACTTAACTCTTTAAATGGTAATCCTGAGTGTTTCTCAAGAAAGGCAAAAAAGGAGTAACAAAGACATTTTCAACAAGAGGAAAATGAGAGGCACAACCTCTCCTTTCATTTGCACGTAACTTATAAAACGAATGTGACTTTTCCCCCCAAAGCCCAAGTTACTCCTGGATAAATTAGCTTCAGATGATGTTTTAAAAAAGAAAAAAAAAGGTGGCGAAGTAAGTCATCCAGCTGCTATGTGACTGCCAAGCAGCCTAAAATGGTTCAATAGACTTAAAAATTTCTAATGACAGTCTATTTTGGAACATGTAGATATGGCTTTCCAAGTCCAGAAAGGCAAGGTGAGGCCTTTGGGATATGAAGAAACCACAGAGGAAAGGGATGGCAGACATGGCGCATGAGGGCCACCACTGGCCTTCTTGTGCACAGCAGACTGCCCACTGGTCATGGCCCTGCCCCTTTTCCAGCCAGATGGGCGCTTGCAACCCTTCCCAAGCTAGCACTCCAGAGAGCTGCCTACAAAGGCCTGGAACTGGCCCTCAACACAGAACCTCCTTGCCATCTGGGATTCAGTGCAGGCAGCTGGAGTTAGTGAAAGAGTTAATGCGATTTTCCACTCTCCCTACTCACTTTGAGGGACTCTAGTGAGAACTGGCCTGATCAAATCACCTTTAGGAAATGGAAAAATCTAACTCACCACAGAGAAAGGCCAGTGCAGAAAGGAATGCTGGAGATGAACCAAGGATGGGCTGAACAGAGCTGTACCATTAGGGCCACAAGAAAGGGAAACACAGACCCAGGGAGAAAAAAAGGTGGCAGCGAAGCAGCACCTTCCTAACTGCATATAGACGACCCCCCCCCCCCCACACGTCCACATCCCCATCCTTGGGGTACGGAGTTCGAGGCCTGGCGTGCACGTGGGAAGGAGGGGGCTCAGCCACCATCACCTTATGCGTCTCACAGATGCATCAGCTGGTATCAGTTAGCCAGGCAGTGTTCACATTTTGGGGAGAAATCATCCATTGATTTATCACAGGGGGCATAAATCATAAATGCATTTAGTTGTCTTCATCGCCTTTCTTGTCATCCTGCCCTTCTGAAGTGAAATTAAGAGTCAGATGTATTATCTGGGATCAATTCCAGATCCCGTTTGTGTTTGTAAAAAAAGGAAGCCAGGAAGGGTTTCACACAAACCTTCTGCCACAGGTTGATCAAAGTCCTGGCACCTCGAAGGCCAAGTCACCAAACAGAGAATGCAGAGAAGCTGGGTGATGGGAGGGGTAGACAATTCACCATCGCCCCTTAGGCCCAGCTGGGCTGAGGACAACAGGAGGCCCTGCACTGTCCCTAACCCCCTCTTGGGCTCACGACCCTGAGGCCCGCAGAGCTCCCCACAATGAACTGGTAGGTTGCAAAGTCAATGGGAGAACAGAAGGTGGTGGGTTGCAGCAACAGTTTTAAAATTAAGTCAGTGAAGACAATGGCCACAGCAAGGGCGGAGAGGGATTCTTCCAGAAAGGTCTGGAGGACTCCTCTCAAACACTTTTGCATTCTCACATCTCAGGTCCCATATAGGTCTTTTCAGGGATCCTGTCTCGTTCACACTGTTGCCTTCCTGGAGAAGTTTGTCCTATTTCCCTCTGATAACCACATGGTACCACCACATGGCTTTTCTAATGGTTCTTGCAAGAAAACTGGGAAGGAGCTACAAGCTACAACAGCTACAAGGCTGTTTTATAAATTAGCTCAGAGAGCTCCACCTCTTTCTCCTGATGTCAGGGGGCCAATTGTCCATCCCTTAAGATTACTCTCGCTGGATTTTTTTTTTTTTGGAAGGGTTAGTTCCCCTTTTTTAGTCCTTTTTTTTTTTTTTTTATGATAAAAGCACATAACAGGCCATTTCCTAAGTCCAGAGGAAGAGAAAGGATCAGTATTTTTAGGAGGGTTGAGACAATTATTCTGTGGGGGAAAATAACCACATTTCAGTTAAGTATCTCTTTGGCTCGCACAGACATCCTTCCGTTTGGAGTATAAACCGGAAAAGTCTTCTTCAAAATTCCAAAACCATCACTTCTTGTCTCTGTCCCACTGAGGCACAGAAACAAATCATGTGAAGGCAAATTAATATGATCCAAATCTTAAAAGCCCTAACATTTCCATGAGTTCTGAGGATCAGATTCATAGAACCAAGGATGAGAGTGCCAAAAATTCAGGCTCCAACCCAAAAGGCTCCAAATCCCTGCCCATAGCCAGGTTAACCCTCTCCAAAACAGAGGGCACCTTGGAAATCTGTTCCAGGACCTAATGTAGCCCCAGGAGGCTGCAGGGCCATGCAGCTAATCCTCCCTGTATGTCTCCAGTTCAGCTGGCATTCCAATGCGACTGGGCCTCCACTTGGGCCTCTTTGCTTTCTAATAAGGCACATCAGGCAGCAGGCTTCCTGCTGGACAGTTAACATGCAGTTCATACAAGTCTCCCCCATCAGTCACCACCACCAGCTGTTTTGTTTTGTAGATGGGAATCTCCAAGGAGTGAAGAGGATAGGACCAAATCGGTTATTACATATGGAACAGTGAACAACGAACCAAAGGCAGCTTTAATGTGAAGACCCTGGGAGGGAGTGGAAAGGCTCCTATGGGAGGCTCTGAGCCGAGAGAAGTTTCTAAAGTTCAGGGCTGCAGTGACGGAACATATTCGCTAAGCCCTATAAATCTCCTCCCGTTGTACTTTTAATGGAAATCATTAAGGTAAGGGTAGTCGGATGGATAACAGGTCGATGGCCAAAATTATTTGGCATTGGGAGCCTCAGGTTTTATCCCCAGATGTTTGAAGGGGTAATGCAAGGGTCAGCCTATGGAGAATACTGGATTTCCCGAAATCTACTGGAAGAAGGAGCTTCATTTATGAGGTATAAGGGTGATTTCTCTACCAATAAAGTTAGCTAAAAACGCAAAGGGCTCCTCTGGGATGAAGACCTATCAACATGAAACAAGCAAAACGTACCAGAAGGTGCAAGGCTCAGGGTCAGGTATGGGACTGGGGATTCGTCCTGTTGGGCTTTTGGGATCAAGTTCTGCTTCTGATGGATGGGACAATGAAGACAGTTACTTTCTTGTGATGTTTATCTAATACATTACAAGATGAAAAGGCTATCACCAAAAGGAAAGCAGTAACTAAGATTGCTGGAGGTCAGGTCTGTCGCGGGGTAACTTTAAATCAAGTAGTCAGGGTAGATCTCATTGAAAAGGTGTGTCTGGGCAAGGACATGATGAGAGTGAGGAGTGAGCCACTGTGGAAAGCTGGGGGCAGAGTGCCCCAGGTGGAGGGCACAGGAATTGTAGACGTCCAAAGGCCTGAGAGTAGTGGGCTCTGAGAGGAGAGAGGGGAACAGAGGTCAGAATGAATGGGCACCCATCAAACCAGGCCTTGAGGTACTCTCTTGGGACTTTGGCTTAAACGTGGCACAAAGTGGGGAGCTAGTGGAGGTTTGGAGGCTCACTGGCACAATCTGCCTCCGGTTTCCAAAGTGTCTGGCTGCTGTGTGGATAACAGGCTCTGGAATGCCTACTTCCAATGAAACCAATCTACCTGAGAATTAAGAAGAGATGTGGTTTGACTGCAATTTATGTGCATGTATGAGAGTGGCAGGGGTGGAGAAGCATGCTGGCCTCCATACCTGGGTGCTCCTAACTCCCAGCATGCCAGGGCATCTTTCCCTCTTCTCAACCCTGCTAAGCCCCCTCCTTGGCCCATCCTACAAAGGAAATGCAGAAAAGGGGGCAACAGCTCACTGGTGAGACGATGAACATGCAAGATGGGCTCAGCCTGAGCAAGGTTCCCCCAGGAGGCCAGCTTCTGGCTACCTGAGGTGAGGAGCCTCTGTTGGAAGAGACTTTTGTTTACCTGGCCAACAAGTTCACAGTCCTCAGTGCCTCATGGACCGGCTGTCAGGGGCCTTCCCACCAAACCACCTAGAGGGGAGTTTTACGAAGGGGGCAAATGAGGACTTGCTAGCCTCTGGCGCTACTCATCTGGCCCCCATAACAACCCTGTGAGGGCGGCATGGTGCTTGCCCCCTATTTCCTAGATGAGGAAACTAAGCACAAGGAGAGTCAATCACTTGCCCAAAGTCACCCAGCTCAGAAACAGTATATCCTGGACACCTGCCCAGGCTGTCTAGGCCTTCACTGCCACTCTAGAAAAGGGACAAATAATATAAAACAACACTACTTTTCAAATCTCCTTTTTATGTTTCACCGAGACAGCCTGCTCATCTGTACTGAAGAATGTTAGCTATTGTATATCATTAATTAATGATACTGAACAGTCAAATATATCTCAGTATATTTTCATAAGTGCCAGAAGTTTAGGTAAAAAGGATACTGCATATATATATTTATTCAGGAAACAGGTAAAATGAAAGGCCTGGAAATGTTTTTTTAAATGCAGCTGAATAGTTTAATCTTCTTATAAGTCAACCAACACACCACATAGGAGTGATCCATATTCAAGGATAAAAGAATACTTTCTATTTTCCACATCTGAAAAATTATTGCTATACCATCTTGAATTCATCCAGTACAACTACATTTTGGCTGTAACAGAGGGATTTTAACAATGTGAATGGTTGTCAATCATGGTGACAATGATGATATAGCATCATGCAGTCTTCCCACTCTGTGCCCAGCACTGAGCTTAGTAGCACATCATCTTTAATTCTGAACAACACGACAAGGAATTGACACATGAAATTACCTCCACTTTACACAGATGGGGGGAAACAGATTTGTCAGCATCCAGATACCACCCTCCTTCCTTTAGGCAGCACCGCTTCCCTACCCCTGCCTACTCCCCAAGGGCCCTATTCAATAGTCTAAGAGAAACAAAAATGCAGAAAATAAGAACTTGACATGTCAATAGCCTGCAAATGATGTTGAACTTATTCATCAAGCTTCCACTCATTGCTGGGTGTGCCAGTTAATAAGCTAATGTGTCTCGCCACCAAATTCTCTGGGCTCTGTGAGACTGGGGCTGGAGCTCTGCAAACCACATTTCCGCTTTGGCAGCTGTTTCCAGTGAGGCTCTGCCAAAAGGGTCAGTGTTGGGGAGGCCGCAAGGATGAAGGAAAGAGAAGGGACTTGCTCCCTCCGAGTGCTCCCTCTTGGCTTCCTGGCCCCAGTGCCATCACTCCAGTGAGGCCTCTTCACCCCAGCAGGGGCAGTTCATTCCAGCAGCAGTGAATGAATCCAGTTTGCAGCGTTCCCAACACTCACAGAATCCATTTTATTGCATCCCCCTCAGAGACCCCAGAACCCCCTCCTCAACAGTCTGGATCCTGGCCGCACAGGACCCTCCTCTGGGTTCAGAGACCCCGGCACCTTCGAGCCGGTGTGTCCTCCTCAGAGGTCTGGGTCCTAGCCCTTTGAGTCCTCTCCTCCCAGCTTCTAAGTTTTAATAATGACCTTCTCTTCCCCTCCCCTCTTCTGCCCTCCCCCACCAGCCACAGGGGTGGCAGCTTTTTCCTGCAGTTGCTACTGCCATGATATCCTAGACTGTTTGCCCTTTCTGCTTAATGATTCTTAATATTAAACACTCTTTGCTAAAATAACTAGCGGATTTCTGTTCCTGATTGGACCCTGCCCGATCCACGGGGCACATAACCCAGGCAACTGGCATTTCTCAGTGGCCCCAGCTTCCCTGAGCAGAGGAGGGTCTAGGAGCCACCTATCAAATGCCAATTCTAGGGCTAGGCCTGCAGAGAATGGAACCTAGGAAACATTTTTAGCAAGTCCCCCCAACCACGCACCCCTCAGTTTTTGAGCACAGGTGTGAACGGTCTGATGTGGATGACGATCAAAGACCCCGCAGCTTCAGAGTGGTGGGCTCCTGGGCTAGTGGCTTAATCCCTCTGAGCCTGAGTTCCCTCAGCTATGACATGAGAGTGGTAATAAAGAGTGTCTACCCATAGGGCAGAACTAAGAATTGAATGAGAAAAGCAAGTGAAGTGTGTGACTCTGCACCCAGCACGGGGAGCAGGGAGGGACAGCCATTTCCAGGAGGATGTGGCGGTTACTTGGGAATGTGCACTGTCCCCCGCCTGCCTTCGGAAGACAGTGGAGCCTGGGTGGAGGCCAAGGCCCCCACGCTGAGCCCACCCAGAGGAACAGCACCGGTGGCAGCGGGGCAGGTGCCCACGCAGTCGTTCTGAGCCCCTGACAAGAAGTGCTTTTTCGATGGCTGGCAGCAGGCACGCATCAATAGGCTTCGTTCCTAACTTGTCTCGTCATGTTCTTCTTGCTGGAGTCACAAGATGTCTAATAGCAGCAGAAGTAATTAAAAATAAACCGGGAGACAGCGAACCGTTTCGACTCTCCCTTCAGCGGTGAGGAGGGCCTGCGTGAGCTCTTACCACGGTGACTGGAAATGTCTTTTCCTGTCATACCACTGACTGACCACAAGAAATGAATGTTCCTGCTATTTTCCTAAGACAGCTGTAGGACTGATCACCCTTGAGAAAATACAGCAACGACACAAACTCACGCAAAACTTTCAGACCAAAGGTGACTTCAGTTAGGGAGGGAGAGGGAGGGAGGGAGGGAGGAAGGGGACAGAGAAATGTAACCACCAGACTGAGCCCTGAAGTAAAACAGCAGTAAGAAATAGGCGCATCTGGGAACTTTCATAGGAAGTTTAAAAAGTCTACTACCTAGACCACCCTCTATTGAAATTATTTACGATGAGGAGAGCCAGTACCCAAACCACATGCCCAGCCCAGGACCATGCCTCATAGGCTGACTCCTGTACATCAGCCAGAGAAAGGTTCTGACGACAACCCGCTCGTGCCTCTCCTCTGCTCAAGAGCCTGCCATGGCTCCCCACTAGCCTTGTAGCACAATCCTAACTCCTTCTGTGCCCATCAAAGGCCAGAGGAGCTGGCCCTGCCTGTCCTACCAGTACCCCACCGCCCATGTCACTACCCCCGGCACACCAGGCTCAGCCAGCGGCTCTTTACCCAGCTCCTCACACACACCCAACTTCTGCTCCTCAGGGCCTTTGAAAATACTGTTCCCTTCACCCTTCCATGCTCAGCTCCTTTCCCCACATGCACTCTGCTTGGAGAGGGCTCCCCTGGCCACCCCATTACTCTGTCTCTGGCCCTTGCTTGTCTCCTTCAGAAGATTTATCGTAGTTTCTAATTATTGGTCTTCTCACTTGTTATCTGTGATGTTATCTGCTCTGTGAGATCTCCTTGAAGCCGCCACGTCAGCCCCATACGCCTTGGCTCTGGTACAGTGGCCTGGGACACAGAGGGCCTTCAATAAAAATCTGTTGAATGAATGAATTACTGCCCCCCCGTTTGGCTACTCCCCGTTATATCCCCTTCCAACAGCCTCTGCCACCCTCAGCCCCCACCTTAATCTGGTTCTATGGGATGAGGAATGACAGAGCCAGAGTGCAGGTGGGTGGGAGGAGAATGTCGAGATCCCTCCTCTATGAGCAGTGCGACTTAACTCCTTTCCCAGTTGCCTGTGGTCTTGGGAAAAATCCCTCTCCTCTCAACCAGCTCAAAGGAAGGCTTAAAAAAAAAAAAAAAAAAAGGCTTTGTAAAATCATTTGAATGTCAAAGGGAATAATGTAGTTTAGGAAAAAAGAAAGAACAAAAAATTCCTTCCAAATCACTTAAGATTATTTAAAGGTTGCACTCTTAAAAAGATAAGCCCTCACTCCTCACTCACTCAGCTCAAGGAATTTTGCTCTCCAGAGCGGCACCTGTCCCCAGAAAGATGAGGAGAGAGGGATTCCTGGGCTTTCCAAAATCACCCCAGAGCTACCGAGGCAGAGCTAAGTCTTTCAGTCCCTCTGAGGCCACTAGGACACGGTGGGATTGAGGCTTTAGCTTCCAAATTGTGCCAAGGGAGGAAGGCCTGGGGCAAAACTCCCAAGAGAGCCCCTTCTTAGAGATCGATGTGCTACCAGTTCAAAGGACACAGATTTCCAACAGTTCCCAAAAGTGCTCCAAAGCCAGGTCCCCAAACCATTCTATGATCAAGGGCTTCCTTTTACCCCCACACCAAGAGCTGCTTGTGTCCACCCCTCCTTGCAGCCCCACCAGGCGTCTTCCAAGGCCCCTGAGTCCTGGTTGTCTCTTGAGGGGCCTCACAGCTACCACCTCCACTTTTGTTTGGGAGGTAACAGATAATAAAACAGACAACACTCAACTGAAATTGCATTCACCTTCGAGGTTGCCCTGTGCTTTTAGAAGAGGAAAATCATTTAGGTGCACCCAGACAGCCTCGTCCTAAGGCTGCACAACTGGCTTTCCTCTTACTCTCTGCGTGCAGCCCCAGTGGGTTCTGAGATCCCCAAATCTCTGACACTGCAGATTCTCTTGCACTTGGAGGTGGGAAGGCCAAGAAAACAAACTCATTGTCCTGATGACAGCATTCTCAGTATGGACAGCTCTTTCTCTGACCTAGGGCCATTTTGTTTTGCTTTTGCCCTTAAGAAGTGTGCATCCTGGTTAAGGGCACAGCCTGAGCATTCAACTGCTGGGTTCTCATTCTGACTCCACCAAACACTGTTATGGAACCCTCAGTCAATTATGTAGCTTCTTGCTGCCTCAGTTACTCTCAATTGTGAAAAAGGGATAATAATAGTACCTGCCTTATGGGGTTTCTGTGAGAATAAATACAAAAGAAACATTCAGAATGGTGCCTGACAGTCAGCATTCAGTAAGAATTAGTTTTGTTTTATATATTTAAGTACAGGAAATTGGTTTAAAACTTTCTCTTATTGATGGAGACCTGGGGAGGGGGAGTAAACTGAGCATTCTAATCCAACCTGTGTTTCTCATCACAGACCCACATGAAGCACAGACACAGTGGCATCTAACAGGTACAGAAAGGTCATTACCCACACTGCATACCCAGGCAGGGTTTCACAGTTTACCTACAGCAGAAGTGAGTTAAGACGTGGTCAGTTATGTGACAGCTGCAGTCAAATCTCTCTCCCTGAAGAATAACGCAGAGCAAAATAAGAGGTAGGAAGCCATGAGTGGGTGGATTCTGACCCCACAGTGACAGGGATTCCAGGAATTCCATTTCGTTTGGATTCAGGGAGTCTCTGGTTTCCTGGGTCTTGGCAAAAAAAAGGGAATCTGATTCTCTCCAGGGTGTTCCCTCTTGCTCCAGAGAACCAAAAGCTGTGACACTCTGCCACGTGCCGTGTCACCACCAAAACGGGGTTCCAGGGGCAGTTACATCTCACGTTTATGAAGACCCGACATTCCGGGCACGGGGTGCAGTCCCAGGCTGGGTACCTGTTGCTGGCTCTCCTTCTGGACCACCAGGTCACCAGGTACTGTGCCCCAGCCCTGGGCAGCCCTGAAGGAGCAGGCAGGCGCACAGAAGGACAGAACTCACTCATGACAGAAAAAGAAAGGGTCGCGCAACATATGGGGGAGAGACACCTACAGCATGGAGAAGTATTTGCCATCAAGTCTCCCGTCATGTGGTTCGTCTCTTTATTTGAGTAGAACAAAAGCAATGGAAAGGCAGGAAGAACTCACCATTACCATCTTCTGTTGAATTCAGCCAATGCATAAATTTCTAAAGGCATCGCGATGACTCTCAACTATACCCTGGTTGGTCTAAATTTCTTCAAAGATTCCTTTAGATCAGGGGGTGGCAAACATATTCTTAAAGGGCCAGAAAATGAATATTTCAGGCTTTGCGGGCCAGATGGTCTCTGTCACAGCTATTCAACTATTTAGCAACAGACGACATATAATCAAATGGGTATAACTGTGTTACAATAATACTTTGTTTACAGACAGTAAAATTTTAATGTCATATAATTTTCACAAGTCATGAAATATTCTTCTCCTTTAGTTTTTTTTCCCCCCCATTTAAAAATGTAAAAATTATTCCTAGCTCAACGACTGCCCAAAGCAGGCAGTAGGCCATAGTGTGCCAACCTCTTTTTAAAATCTCTAACTTATCATTTTCTTACCTATCCACTCTGTCTTACACATCAAGGGAGGTAATGATTAATAATTCCGAGACCTTTTTCTTTTTTTTTTTTTAAGTTCACTTGAAAGAGCAACTATATAAATGGCAGGTATAGCCATTTTTCTTTTTTTTTTAATATAAATTCATTTATTTATTTATTTGGCTGCATTGGGTCTTCGTTGCTGCGTGCGGGCTTTCTCTAGTTGCAGTGAGCGGGGGCTTCTCACTGTGGTGGCTTCTCTTGTTGCAGAGCACAGGCTCTAGGCGCACGGGCTCAGTAGCTGTGGCGCACGGGCTTAGTTGCTCCACAGCACGTGGGATCTTCCCGGACCAGGGCTCGAACCCGTGTCCCCTGCATTGGCAGGCGGATTCTTAACCACTGAACCACCAGGGAAGTCCCATTTTTCTAATTTAAATGTAGAAATGTAGGCAGCTTTATTTCTTAAGCAGATCCTGGAATGAGTCCCTTTCATACTGAGGAGTTCATATTTTATTCCAAGTGTGTAAAGCTGCCATGAAGCCACTAACCAATGTATATTAGGCAAAAGTAAATGGCATCCAATAAACGAATAAATAGGTCCTCATTTCTGTTCCCAGCGATAACATGCTGGCAAGGGACACACTGCATAGGCGATCATGATGTCGCCTTCACAGACTCATAGTTAAATCACCAGTAATGGCTTCCTTCTTCCAACTCATTCTATGTTTTATCAAGCAGTTGCCTCACACAAGGCCCTGATTAGGTAGCATTAAAACATGACACCCACAAGTGCTCCCCTGGCCTGCTCCCCATTTCCTTCTGCTTTCCTTTCTTGGATCCCAACTGCCATACTGTAAGGAGGTCCAGGCTACTGTACTGAAGAGAGAGGACTCACAGGGTCACCTGGAGGATTAGACACCGCATGGAAAGAGAGCCCTCAGGGAAGAGAACCAAAGCAGCTCCGCCAAGCTCACAGATGAACACAGCTTCCTCAGTGACCCCACTGGACACCACAGGGAGCAGAACCAACCACCCAGTTAACCCACAGAACTGCAAGAAATAATAGATTGTTATTTTAAACCACTAAGTTTGGAGATGTTTCATAGTATTGCTAGCATGAAATGATTCTCTTTCCTTTCTCCCTTCACCTTGTTTCTTCCAATATTGATAGTTTTCTATTGCTGCATAAAAAGTGACCACAAATGCAGTGGCTTAAAATAGCACACGTTTGTTATCTTACAGTTTCTGTGGGTCAGAAGTCTGGGCACAGCTTAGCTGAATCTTCTGTTCATTGTCTCACAAAGCTGCAATCAAGGTGTTGACTGGGTTGTGTTTTCAACTGGAGGCTCAACGGGGGAAGAATCTGCCTCCAAGCTCATTCAGGCCGTTCACAGGATTCATTTCCCTGTGGCTATAAGACGGAGGGCCCAGCTTTTTTCTGGCTGTTGGCTGGAGGCAGGCTGCCCCCAGTTCCTTGCCACATGGAATTCTGCAAACAGCTGCTAACTTCATCAAACCAGCAAGGAGAGTCTCCTGGCTTCAGGGAGTGTCTAATCCCTCTTTCAAGGGCTTTCAATTAAGTAAAGCCCACTCCTGATAATATCCTTTTAGTTAGCTAAAAATCAGCTGACTTGAGACCTTGATTACATCTGCAAGATTCCCTAACCTTTACCATATTCTATTGGTTAGAAACAAGTCACAGGTGCAAACTACACTCAAGGTGAGGAGCTTATACAGGGTGTAAACACCAGTGGCCAGGAATCATGAGACTGCCCTAAGGACTCAATGCTATACTTCTCAGCAGGGACATGACAGAGTGCATGGTGGTGGGACTGGTCAGAGGTTCAGAACCTGTCCTCAAGAACTCACCAAACCAGTGAAGATGAAAAATAGGCCCAGAAGTGATTACAGTACTGGACATTAAGGTATACACTTCTCTTATACAGCTCTGAGGGAGTGTAAAGTGTAGGGCTCAGGTAAAGACAAGATGGCATCTGGCTGGAGAAGAAGAGGGAAAGCTTATGGCAGACCTAAGAGAAAGGAACAAATACCTAGAGCCTGGGTTAATCTGGAGCAGTGGTCCAGAACCCTACACCTATGGGTATGTAAAGAATTTAAGTGAAGTGGGCTGAGAGGAAATAATGGAGCGTGATGGAGGCCACGGCCAAAAGGAGCAGGCATTTGCCATCTAAGGGAGCAGCCATTCCTCAGCTCCAGCCGTTTTTTGCCATATGAGAATGCTGGCTCCAAAGCGCCATGTGTACCCCTTTATGAAACTAAAACTTTAAAATTTTATATTCTATCTCCAGATTTTAAAATCATGATCAGTAACTGACAATTTTTTAAACAAAGTATGAGCCAAGAAACACATAACCTGTGCACTGAATTTGACTGAGGGAACAGGCCCTCGTAAAGGTAAACAGAGGGAAGCAGAAGTGGCAGAGCCCACCAAGTAACCAAACCCTATTCCTTGGGCTGTTTCTGTGGCAGTGGCTCCCAAGTGCAGTTCGCCCACCAGTAGCATCCACGTCACCTGGGAACTTGTTAGAAACGGACATTCTCAGGCCCCACCAGCCCTAATGAATCTGAATCTCTGGAGGTGGAGTGAGCAATCTGTGTTGGAACAAGCCCTCCAGATGATTCTCATCCTCACTCAAGTTTGAGAATCACTGTTTTATAGGAATCAGGTTCCAGCCTTAAGATCATTTTACTCTCTCCATTTCCTGTTTCTATAATCTTGAAGATAGCCAACGACAGCATGACCCAACCCTCTACTAAGTAACATTCAAAACAATAGAGAAAAATGACAGCTTAGACATGACACAGCATCTCTCTTTAACACAGTGCTAAATCACATTGGGGTTTTATGTAAATTCATTACCCGCACCTTCACAGAGAAGTCCTCAAGAAGAGAATGTATATGCATATGAATGTCATGGAACTCTCCAGAATGGAGCAGGAGGGGCGGGATCCTGCTATTAATTTCTAATCATAGATAAAGGCCCTCTTGCTACAGAAAGAAAGTCTGCTTCTGCTTGATAATACTTTATAAGTAGATCAAACTGCTTCATGTAATGTTGAAATTTCCAGGACCCTGGTTCCAATTAATCCAAGAAAGCACCTGGCCTGAAGTCAATATTGTTCCTTTGGAAAGATATGTTGAAATTTGTGTTTTGTCTTTAGAGTTATGACTTTGCAGCCTTCATCCTATGCCTCTCCCAGCAAGTAAGGATAGGATGTTTAAATTCCAATATTCCTGGTCTACAGCTATCCATCAAGTATCACCAAGCAGGAGGGATTCATATGATTCAGCACATGAGTCTCACAAGATAATACATTTGGTATTAATGTAGCTGCTTATTAAAAGCCCCTTTTACTTCCTTCTTTTATTTAAGATGGTCCTAAATAATGTAAAATATCCTTCAACATGCTGTGAGATGTCACAGCATCTGTGAACATCTTATTTGACCACAAAACGTCCATGGCCCTACCCATGTTGACTAGTGCTGTGGCCTCCCCCCCAGGCCCCTCAGTCACTCAGCCACGCCTCAGGGTTGTGCCTTAGGTAGTGGACATGTGCCCAGCACTGTGCTGTGTGCCGCGGGGGTGCAAGCACAGCCAGCATGCTCCTCACTCTGCATCACGTACATTTACCAGGAATTAACTCTGGCCTCTACGTGTCCTGGGAAATCATCACCTGAAATATCTCATTTAAAATCACCTTGTCTAACAGTGAACTTCCAGCTTACTCAAGGGTTGGATTCTAAAGTCAGTGCTTATTGTGGGAGCTGCATTCAGCTAGACTTATTCCTGGATCTCCCTCAGGCAGGTGCCATGCCAGAGTCCCACCTACTCTCAGCAAGCTCAGCACAGCTAGTTTTCCTTCCAGCTTCAGAAATGGTGGCTTTCTCTAAGGTTGAGCAATAGGGGAGGCATCCATTTGGGGACCATGTTGTACAAACTATACATGTATCTTTAAGCACCAGAATCATGCTTGGTGAGGTGAGATGCCTGTGTTAACAGAGACACGTGGGGATCAAGAATGACTAAAAGAATGTGCAATGACAGCTCACGCTGCCTCAAGGGTACATGCTTTCTGGATACAGCTGAGTGCACAGCTGTCATTTGTCTTCTGTTTCTTTTTGCCATGGGTGTGGTTAGTTCAATTCCCAGAAATTAAACATACAGAGTTGAAGAAGCAGAACGGACTTGGTCTCGATAGCCTCATGCCCCAACAGAGACAGTCAGAGTAATGCCACTGGCACATAGGATAGGAAAGCGCCTTTGTGATACCCCCAGGATAACACCCTCTCTGACGCACCTCTTTTTCTTGCTCAAATTTCACCATTTAGTTGAGATAGTGATCAACAACTGCCAATCTGCCGATTGGTGTCCACTTGAGGAACTTATTAAAAACACAGAATCCTGGGCCACACCCTCAGAGATTTTGATTCTGTTTAAGTGTACAATAGGATCCACAATTTAAAAGATCTCCATAGGGAATTCAAACTGGCTAACAGCTTGAGGAACTCTGGATTAAGGGACTCAAAAGACACCAAAAACTTTGATATCTGTCACTGATACCCTAACATATGCGTTTATCAGATAAATAAATGTTAGCTTGGAAACCAAAGAAAGAATTTGAATAGAGAACAAACAAGCTTTGACAAGAGAGAGGAACAGCACTGGGGGGATGGAAAGGAGGTTCTGGATGGTAATGAGGGCCCAGGAAGGAACTATAGGAACACGGAAACATAAAGGAGATGGCTACAGGGCCACCATGGCTGCCTTCACCATTCTGTAGATGCTGGGTCCAGCAAGCGGCCCTGGCTCCATGGAAAACAAAAACAAAGAGAAGCACTGTCCATTAAGGACAAAAGCATACTTCACAGCGAATCTTCTCACTGAACACACTGAACCTGTCTTCATGGGTTTCTTTTCTCTTCCAAGGAAGTTTCACTTTGAAAACAAGAAAAGCCATAGTATTCAGTTTTGGTCAACCAGAAAACACAAGGCTGAGAAACCACAGGTCATGATGAGATTAAGGCTACATGGGGTACCTATCCATGGACAATCCGGAGGTTACAATGCAATATAGATTCTCCACACATGGCACTGCATGGACGCCATCAACATCGACTTACCTTTCGATCTGGCCAATTGTATTTTGCAAAGATAGTATCATAGGTGTCCACTGCCCCATCAGTGATGAGCATAATGGCCTGGCTGCAGATGCTTCCTTGTCCAGTGTGGATGAACTGTGGAAAGAAATGAGTTCAAACTGAAAAACTCATCAGAGGGCTCTGTATATCCATGAGACTTCAGAAGCATGAGATCTTGGGCTTAGGAAGCCTCTTAAAATGAGAGCTCATTCTGCATCACCAGAAAGAACCTACAGGATAAGCCTTTCCCCACTTATGGATTTCCGTATTTGCTCTGAAAAACTGGAACTAAATATGAACCACAGAAGAGATTTCCTAAAAACACAAACAAGGCAGGAAGTGAGATTCTAGGACAGTTAACCTCTCTTATCTTCAAGCATGGATAACACTTCAGAATACAAGTCCAAAGGAGTTGGCACAACAACCCTTTAGAAACACATTTACTGGCAGCAGAATATGTGACAGGTAACATCTCTTTTAAAATCTAAATGAGTCTAGTTTGAATGAGTCTGATGGATGCAGACTGTGCTATGTAATAAAATCAAGGAGGTTTTGTACACATAGAGAATAAAGTCAGGAACATGCCAATTCAGACTACACTGTAAGAACCCCATTTTAAGGGTTTGTTTTAAACATATATTTGTTAACATGTAACATTATATATTTGTTATGTATGTTAGTATGTACAGCATGCTGAAATTCCAAGATTGTGCCCACTGGGGTACAAAACTCTAAATTTCAACTTTCAGTTTTACATAGCATTTCAAAAGTCCCCAGCCTTTGTGCGTGGTAGCTTGGGTGACCAGACTATGGTTGTCAGAGACTCCTGTCCTTCCCCTGAATCTGGTGATGAATCCCCTTAATGAATGCTATTAATGCTACAATTCAAAGCAATGGCCTTTAAAAACCCTACAATTATATGACAATGGGGAACACACAAAATGACTTTAACCTTCAGTAGTGAAAACTCCCACCACTACAATCTGTGAAGTTTATTCATTTATTCTAAAATTATTTCTTAAGTGCCCACACAGCGCTGAGGATGAAACACAAAAATCTCTTTGCTTGTGTAGTTTGTATTCTATTTGATGAGATACCAAAGTAAGTAAGTAAATTATGTTGTAAGTAAATTATGTTGTATGTTGGATAATGGTGATGCTAAGGTAAAAAAAATAAAGCAAGAAAGGGGATAGAAAATGCTGAGGGCCAACTTTAGAAAAAAACAGTCCGGGAAGATCTCAATGAGAAGGTGGCATTTGAGTAATACCTGAAGGAGGTGAGCATCTGGGGTAAGGGCCTTTCAGAGACAGCAAAGAGCATGTACAAAGGCATGGAGTGACAACATACAGGCACATTCAATCTGTTGACCATGACACGGGGGAAGGATGGAGGCAGCCCTTGGATTTGCTGCTGGCTCCTGATGAACCAGAGCTAAAAAAGCACTCACATTGAAGAGTAATGCCCAGTCTCCATGGACTTAGAATTCTAATGAAGAGTCTGAAGTTGCAGTAACTTGAAAGAAGATTGGATGAATGGATAGATGGATGGATGGATGGAATGAATTGCCTCATGGCTGTATTAGGACAAAGCAAAACCAACTCAGAACATGCATGGAATACCACAGTATAGCAGAAAATACTCAAACCCATCTCAGCACCACAAATTGGTGCCTAGGATAAGGTCTCTTTTCAGAATATCCTTTTCTCCATTTATAAGATGGCAATAACATGCTTATATGGTTGTTACAACACAGGTTATATGTTCATTATATGCTGGGCTACAAGTATTAACCTACTTAATCTTTACTACCCTCTGAGATAAGTACTATCATTATCCCCATTTGACAGGTGAGGAACAGAGGCACAGAGAGATTAGCTAACTTGCCCAAGATCACACAGCTAATATCTGTCATAGCTGAGATTTGAACCCAGGCAGTCTGGCTCCAGAATCTACTCCCAGATTCGGTACATTCTACCTATGGTGTCCCAATGATGAGATGACATTCCTCAATCCAATGGCTCCACAAATGTTCATTTCCTTCTCCTGCTCTTCCT
Source organism: Balaenoptera musculus (assembly GCF_009873245.2). Classification (NCBI taxonomy): domain Eukaryota; kingdom Metazoa; phylum Chordata; class Mammalia; order Artiodactyla; family Balaenopteridae; genus Balaenoptera; species Balaenoptera musculus. The sequence continues at coordinate 69,661,435 of NC_045795.1, read as the reverse complement.
CCCTTTATCCTTTCCAGTGTTCCAGGGTGGCACGGCAGTCACCAAGGCCACTATCCTGAGAGTGAGTGAGTGCTCCTTAAATTCTGTGCCCTTGGAATGTGCCTCACTTTAGTCTTGGCCCTGACAGCCATCCCTGCAACTCAGACTGGACAGGTGCCCTTAAATTAATGAGCAGACAGGGCCCATGATACAGTATCAGTAGGTAGAAATACCTGAGAACTAAGGCCATCGGACCACAAAGCTTTCCACGTAACTCCTATTCTACTGTCTTTATTGACATAACTTACTATTCTAGAAAACTCTTGCTCAGGAAGATGAAAAGTGCAAATAACTTTATTGCTTATTCCAGGAACTTCCTGAGAGACCCATCAACTCTTCAACAGAAAGCATCAAAGGACAATTTATACCCTAAAACTCTTTGAAACCCTGACCTCAAAATCTTCCCCTTGCTGCATCCACCAATCCTAAACTATAATTTAGGATTCGTACCCGGTCTCAACGAAGCCTCTTCCCTCTCCTCCACTTTGAAGACCCACCTCAACTAGACTTTCATAGTCTCAATAAATGACTTTGTCTTTTCCTCTCTGAGATGCTACTAAGATTCTACCAACATAGTGTAATAAGAAAGAACAGCTTTGCAGCCTTGTCTTAACAACAGGTTGTTCTGGAGATGTTTTGGAGAGCCTGCAATACAACACAGCCTTCAAGGCATTGGATAAACCCAGTGACGTGCCACTGAATACAAGTGACGTATGCATTTGGTCACAGAGGCTGCAGAACGGAAAAAAATCAGGACACCCCGGGACTGTTGTTCATATAACTCATTTGAAAACATCCTGGAAAAACTCTCCCAAACAAAAGGCAAGAAAGACAGGGAAATAAAGATATCTGAATACTGCAGACTGGAAGAAGGGGCTGCCCGGAGCTATTTACTCAAAACCACTACTTTCCTTCGTGGCTGAGTCCCTGGTTTTCTCTGCAGCAATCTGCAGTTGGAGAATTTTGAAGAATGCAATTAAATTCAAATGCTTTGATGAGTAATATCTCTTCTCTTCATATTTGTCTAGAACTTATTTTTATTGAATAGCGAGAGCGATGGAAGTGTTTTCCATAATAATAACAATGACAAGGGCCTGATGATGAACTACAATTAGCTCAGTGATTCATCAGTTAGCAGCGAAAATTTCAATGCATCCTGACATTTAGAGCATTTGGTTGTGATTAACAGTCTTTGAAATGTCACCAAATTTTATTTAATTGGCTAAGAAAAATTTTTAAAAGGTAATCACTGCAAAGATTGTATTCATCGCCAAAAAAGATAATTGCAGTTGTCACATGACAAGGTAGATGCTAAGTACTGTAGCAAACCGGCTCTGTGTTCTTAGGGAATCTAATGAATGCAGCAGAGATCAATAGCTAGGAGGGTCTCGGAAGTTTATTTGAATGCGCCTTTCAAAGCCTTTAAGTCATCTGAGCAAATACTGAAACTGAAATGCAGGTAATTGCAAAACAGAATTAACTTCATTTAGTTATAGTAACCTCTGAACCATTCTAAGCTCTAACCATAATCGTCATTTCAAATTGTGTGTGTGTAAGAGAAAGAGAGAGAGAGAGAGAATGTGTATTTGTGTGTTCAAGAAACAGCTTTTTATTTCATACTGACTTGCAAAGGCAGGCATAATACACAGGAAGAGAATTATATCACTAAAGGTCATATTGATGAAGTGGAAAATAGCTAAAGCTTCATTTTCACGGGAGATTAACCATCTCTGTTTTTCAAAGTGTTTGGCTATTTAAAAGCCCAATGGCAAGGGATGGGATGGAAATGTTTCTCTCTCTGGGATAAATGTACACTCAAAAGAATATGGTGCCAACTGTCAACGAATCTCAAGCAGGGACATTTTGTAACATTTTTGTTCCTTCCATTTCTCGCTTTCTGGAATTTACACTCGACCCCTCAGACTTTCTGACTGGCCAGGCCCCAGAGGAGTTTTACAGGTGAAGACAGAGCAAGCAGGTGTGTGGAAGGTTTCCCTGGTTCAAAAATACTTCTCTCACCAGGTTTCAAGGGAAAAAATCCACCACGTGTTGGAGATTTCTCTGGCTATTAGAGGTGTTGGGAGTGCAATACACCCTCTTAAAGGACAAAAAGATATTATGCCTGAAGGTGTGCTTGGTAAGCTGTGACTTCTACAAGATTCTATCCTGAGGTTGTAATATGATGTAAAGAGTTCCTGGGTCAATAAGTTTGAGTGCTGGTATAGACACACTTTAAAAGGTCTGATCACTGTGGGACTTCTAAGGCCTCTAGTAGCACAAGAGTATTGTGAGTCTCCAAAAGGAGGATGGCATCCTGCACCTTGACCACAACACCTACGTCGGAGCCTTGTGGCAGACCAGCATTCCACTGGGCATGCAGTGGGATCACTGACTTAGGAGTGTCTCTTTTTTTTGTTGAATTTTTTAATTTTATTTTATTTATTTATTTTATACAGCAGGTTCTTATTAGCTATCCATTTTATACATATTAGTGTATATATGTCAATCCCAATCTCCCAATTCATCACACCAACCCCTCCCTGCCACTTTCCCCCCTTGGTGTCCATACGTTTGTTCTCTACATCTGTGTCTCTATTTCTGCCCTGCAAACCGGTTCATCTGTACCATTTTTCTAGGTTCCACATACACGCGTTAATATACGATATTTGTTTTTCTCTTTCTGACTTACTTCACTCTGTTTGACAGTCTCTAGATCCATCCACGTCTCTACAAATGACCCAATTTCATTCCGTTTTATGGCTGAGTAATATTCCATTGTATATATGTACCACATCTTCTTTATTTAGGAGTGTCTTAAAACAAAACTGATAAGTGAAAGGGATGGGGAGAGGAAAGGTGCCAGGGCAAGGAAAAGAAGAAAGGGTCAGATGAAGAGAAGCAGATATTCCTGAGGATTTGGGCAGGGAGTGGTACCAAAGCATCAAGAGTGGGAGCTGCTTCTAGAAACCACAGGCAACCTGGCAAAAGCTGAGGCTGCCTAATGTCTCTGTGGTCACGGAGATGGCACTTCCCACCCAACCCAGCACTGCTGAAAGGGAGCAGGGCACCACTTCCTCATGCTGAATCCTCAGCCCCCATCCAGCAGGGCCAGCTTCATGGCATGTGATGTGCATAGCTGTACAGGGCCCCACACTTGGTTGAACACTCTGCTGTCACTCTCCTAAAATTCTTTTTAACTTTTGAACAAGGGCCTGCATTTTCATTTTGCACTGGGCTTCACAAATTAAGTGGCCAGTGCTGGGTCTATTCCTATCCCCATTTTACAGATGAGGAAAAGAAAGGTAAAACCGAGCAGAGTTTTTTTCAAGGTCACACAGCAAGCTCTGAGTCAGGCTTCTCAGCCCAGCCTGCCTGACTCCAGAAGCCACAAATTTAAACACAAGAAGCATCTCCTAACTCTTCACTCCTTTACCACTTCTGCCAAAGAGCAGGAAAAAACAGAAATCTGCAGGGCACATTTCCAAGCAAGGGACTCCCCAGCTCAGAGTAGCCGCCTCCCTGCACTAGACACCAGGTTTTTGAAATAAAGAGAGCCAGTTTCCCAAATGTGGCAAGTCCTTTCAATATCACCCCCTAGAAAAAGCCTGCTGAGATGAAGAGCTCGGCATCTCCCAGCCCTGAGAAGGTGCCTGCCCAGGATTCAAAGCAGAATTTAAAGATGTAACTTGGTCCTTGATTCTGGCCAGGTATGTTTATTAATTATTAACATGCTGTTAATAGGCATGTGCTGCCTCAAACACCGAGTTGTACGTAAATGCTAATTGTCTGTAGCCAACGGCCCTTTGGAGCGAGGTGAGAAGGAAGGGCCTCCAATTTGTATGAAGGAAGCTGAAATGACACCCTCCCTCCTTATTTTTCTCTCCTCTGCAGTTGTACATGATACTGGCTCAGGACTGAGATGTAAATGGCCTTCTATGTGTGAGTAGATATTATTGGTAAAAGAGTCTAGAATTAGGGCCTACCCTTGGCTTGAGAGGCCATTGTAGCCGAGTGGGAAAAACTCAAGTTATGGAGTCAGGCATAACTGACCACCAAAACAAGTGCAGTGCTGGGTGAATGCCCACCTGGAAACTGACAGCAGGCCACCCACAGAGCTACCTGGAGGCGAGGCCTCTGAGCCTCCAGCTGGTCTCCCATCTCCTGCGACACCTCAACATAGCTGTCACTTGTTTGCTTTCAGCTCCACCCCATGTGTTTTTCCTGAAAACCACATTTCCCAGGCTCTCCAACAGTTTTGACAAGTTTCGTCTTAAGGAGAACAAACACTGAAGGACACAAGGGAGAAGCCAAGGTATTTCTAAGTCATTTCTCCCTTTCTCTCTGCTTTGGGGGCCTGGGCATTTTCCAGCAATAGCAGCATCCCCTCCAAGGCACTAGCTTCCACAGGACAGGCCCTTCTCCCCAGGATTCCAGCTTGTGTGGGGCGGCCCCCTCCATGGTTTTATTCCCATCTGGACAGCCACAATGAGGAGGCTCTGATGGCATCCCTCCATCCTGTTGTCCTTCCTGCCCTAGAGGGGAGCTACCTCCTGCTGGTGCTAACCCATGGATTGTTTCATTCTTCGTTTGATTTCTCAGCTTTTCCATCCCCGGTGCAACCAACTTTCTGAGTTCAACTTCTGCTGTTTGAAATACCTTGAGTGGTTTCTATTTTTCTGCTTCTTCACATCTTAACCGCTACCTCCCTCGTCCAAAGCCACCATTATATGTCACTTAGATAATGTCCTTCCGGCTATTGTCCTTGTTTATCAATACAGTAGCCAGCGGATACTGTTAAAATCCAAGTTGGATTGTGTCATTCTCTGCTCAGACTCCAATGACTTTCCATCCTATACAGAGCAAGAGCCAAAGTCCTCACTAGTGTCTATTAGGCGCCACAAGATCCTGCTACCTCCGTGATCTTATTTCTTAGTACACTCTTTCTTCCCCACTTTGCTCTTGTCACACTGGTCTCCTTGCTATATTGTAAATATGTCAAACATCCCTGCCTCAGGGCCTTTTCATTTGCTGTTCCTCTTGTTGGAAATTTCTTCAAGATATCCATATGGCTGCTCCTTCACTTCCTTCAGGTCTCTACTCCAACATCACATAATCAGAGAGCTCTTCCCTGACCTCACTGTGTAAAGAAGCAAGTCCTATCACACTGAAACAGTGGTGCTATTGTTCTCCATAAGACTACTCACTTCATATGTCTCTTCCCATTAGAACTGGGGTCAGCAAACCTCTGTAAAGGGCGACATAGTAAATGTTTTAGGTCTTACAGGCCACATGGTATCTATTGAAACTAATCAACTCTGCCATTGTAGTGCAAGAACAGCCATAGTCTATACATAATCAGGTGGGCATGGCTGTGCTCCAGTAAGACATTACTTACAAAAACAAGATGCAGGCTGATGTGTCTCCTGGGCCATAGGTTGCTGACCTTTTCACTAGGATGTTAGGTCCATTAAGGCAAACCCTTTGTCTAGTCTGTTCACTGGTGTATTATTCCCAGTGTCTGACACTAAAAAGCACGCAATATATAGTAGTTAAATAAATGATACAGAACCTGCATTAATATAGTCATTTCTTTTCCTACTGCCCTCCCAGAGTAAAAAGATCACAAAAGTTGCATGTTGTTCTAGCCTAACACAATTGCATTCAAGGGGCAGAATAACCAACCCAAGCTTCCCCAACATACTTCACAGGATGTTAACAGGTGCTACTTGAAAAAAGGATTCTTTGTTCAAAGAAGTGGGAGAAACAGCAGGTGAAGCGGGATTCTTTTTTGCAGTACTTACCGAAGCCTTGAGTGTGCACTGCGTACTGTGAATCTCCAGGGGGCTGGAGGGAGGGATAGGTAGAGCTTCTAGCACTCCCTAAACACACCACACAGAGAAGCCCTTCTCCCTCTGAACAGCGCCACAGGCAGGGACTCAGTGTGACACAGTAAGAAGTGAGTCTACTCCATGAAGAAACTGAGAGTTCTTCAGGTGAAAAGAAATCTGCATTAGATGGTGCTCTAGTGTTGAGACACTGACGGCCCCAGAGTCAATGAGTGTGTCAGCTGAGTCCCCTGACCAGACTGCACCATCAACTCTGCCCAGCAGGGGGCTGGTATGGCTTCGCCAGGTGGGCCTGGTTCCCCAGATCACTCATATGGCCAGCCTTACCCTCCCCCATTCTATGCCTGTGGATACTGCTCAGTGACGGCCAGGGCTAACAATACTGCTGGTCCACAACTTAAAAAAAAATCCCATCTATTCTCCTGGAGAAGAGAAAGGCAACTCAAAGAGGAGCTTACATCACTGAGAATGCTGAAGGCTTCATTCAGAGCTATATCCAGCATTCCGATTCCTTTGGCAAAAAGTTTGTCCAGATGCTCCCTGAAGTGCTGAAACAACAAAGCAAAAAAACCCATTAGCATCTGTCCTGTTATATGAAACACCAACCTTGAATGAACAAGAACATGCCAAGGCAAAACCAATGATTCTCAGACCCAAATGGTCATAATTTGGCTTCTGCCTTTCAAATTCAAAACATAAGAACTTATTCAATATAAAATTTACCTTCCATGTGTATTTTTTTAGTTTTGATTACATTTTAGGGGAAAAGAAGTTCAGATTTTGGTGAAAAGTATGTAATTTGCTGAAAATTCCTGCTTTCCTCTCCAGTTTCATCTCCCGTGACTCTCCACTCTCCCACCCTCTATTTTCCCACTCTTGATGATTTTTTAAGACTCCATGCATGCCCTCCCTCCACTGGGAACACACTCTCCATCCATTTTCTGCCCTCCCCTCCCCATCGTGATGGTCTCTCTTACCTACTTTTGGGGCCTCAGTTTGAACATCACCCGCTCCTGCCCTGGAAACCTTCCCAGAACACCCACCTGAGAGCTTGGAATGCTTCCTTGCAAGCCCAGGCTGGCACACCAGGCTCAGATCCACCATGCACTTAGCACTTCAGGTGTGTAATCGCCTGATTAGATTCTCTCCCCACTCAAGACTGTGATGTTCCTAAGACACGGCATGTCTGGTTGTCTATTGCCCCCCACATCTACCACGTTTCTGATACACAGAAGGTGCTCAATAGCCACCCCCAAAGAGCCAAAGAGTGAGGCTAAAGACTGGATCACAACATGAGAACTGTGCCTATGGAAAGGAAATCCAGGCTACAAATAGAGAGGGCTTCGAGGAACAGGCAGATGGGAAGAAGCCTCTTCAGGAGCAGCCCCAGGCCCTCCTGCTATGTCGGTTCCACAGAAGCCCAGCATCAGCTGGAAAGTAAAGGGGACAAAGAAAGTGACTGTGAAACCCAAACATTTCTGCTTCCCAACAAAGAGGCAAGAGCGGGCCCAGGCGCATGCCCAGGTACACGGGAATGTACATGATGGTCACTGGCCCAAAGCCTATGTCCACAGCAACACAGCACCTGGCATCACTTTCCAACTGACCCATTCCAAAACCGTATCTTTTCTATTTAAATGAATTATTCTCTTTCCAAAGGCACCTATACCCTTGTCTACTAGGGAAATGGCTGGAAAAGTCACTAGGAGGGAGAGGGGCAAGAGGGCTGGGTTAGTGGTAAAGGTTTGCCAGTGACTTCCTGGCCTAGGAGTGGCTTCCTTTCTCCTACTGTGCCTGAGACCCAACAGTGCTCAAAGTGTGCCATCAGCATCCACATGGTGACACCCACTCATAACGTGTCTGCCTGAGGACTCCAAAAGTGATCGAAGCATCATAGAGACTGATCCTAGGACATGACTGATGGTTCTAAGATGCTGTTCTGCCTGGGGTTTCTGGTCATCAGGATGGACTGCAGCTTTGCTGGCAAACTGGACAAGAAAGCTTGAGTGGGATCCTTATGGTGATCAGCTTTATTTATTTTTTAAAAAATAAATTTATTTATTTTATTTATTATTTTTGGCTGTGTTGGGTCTTCGTTGTTGCACACGGGCTTTCTCTAGTTGCGGCGAGCAGGGGCTACTGTTTGTTGCGGTGCACGGGCTTCTCATTGCAGTGGCTTCTCTTGTTGCAGAGCATGGGCTCTAGGTGCGTGGGCTTCAGTAGTTGTGGCGCGTGGGCTCTAGAGCGCAGGCTCGGTAGTTGTGGTGCACGGGCTTAGTTGCTCCACGACATGTGGGATCTTCCCGGACCAGGGCTCGAACCCGTGTTCCCTGCATTGGCAGGTGGATTCTTAACCACTGCACCACCAGGGAAGCCCTGGTGATCAGCTTTAATGACACCTAAGCCTAACATGAATCAAGGCTGGATGTGAAGTTGGCAAATCACCCTGGGGATACTCATACCACCCACAAGACCTCTTCCCTGGTCCAACCCTTCCAGCAACCATGCTGTCATGCTTACCAGAGCAGCCCCGGTTCTGGAAGCCTGCTCTGTGTTAGGTCCTTAACAAACACCAGTCAACTGGATCACAACAACCCTGTGAAGTTCCATCATCCCACTCTGCAGATGCTAAGACTGAGGTCCAGTACTGTGCCTAAATTCACATACCTCCAAGCTGCCTGGCCCAGGTTCTACCCAGGTTGGCTTCAGCTGCTCTAATGCCCTCCTTCTTTCCACTACACACCTGCTGCTCTTTTTTTTTGGTGGGGGGTCGGGGAGATAGCCTGCATGCCAGGCACTGGCTATGAGCTTGACATACACCTGGCCAGTTTGTCTCCAGTATGGTTGCTCTTAATCCCTGCACTTGGGCTGCAGCTGAGTCTACAGGTGATTATCAAGTGGCATGCTGAGGACCAGGGACCCAGGCAAGCCACACATCCAGGAACCAAGTTTCCTGCTTCTCTGTTCTTCTTGCTCGATGCCTAAGGCCCCAGCAGGATGCTGAGCTCATGGCATGTTCTCCATGAGCACTCGGTGGACAAACCTAGGAAGTTGACTGAATCTGAGGAAGCCCATGCATCCCGCTGCAGGTGGGCAAGAGGGGATCAGAGCAAATCAGTCTGCCTTCTCCAAGAACCTCCACCCTTGGAAACCTGACTTGTGGGTGAGTGGTGACCACCAAGAGGACTTAGGCATGGCGAGCACCACCTCAGGGTGGTGGCCCCAACACACCCTACAGGACACAGAGTAGGATGACAGGCCCATCAGAGAGTCTGGTCTTTAACTGGCCCCAGATTCACATCCCAGTGACCGGACGCTGCCTTGACAAGTTCGTTCTATTCATTTGATGTCATTTCTGTCAACTGCATTTAATTGTGCTCAGTCACACAAGTTTACACAGTTTTTTTTAATAACACACCAATTTTTCTTTTACTCCATGTGTAGCTGCATGTCATGTGCAGAACGATGCTTCAGGCAATGGTTGCTTTTATTGTTGGACATTTAGAGTAAAATGCAATAACATGTCATGGAATTCCCCTCAATTTGCTATTATAACAAGGTCAATTGTGATTTTGTTTCTTCCTGGTAGAAATTGGGTTCATATATGAGACAGAAAAAATATTTCCTCAAGTTAAAGGTTTCCAAATGATGTCATCCAGATGAAAGTTTCTCTCTTTATTTCTTCCTCCCTGTCCCTCCCTCATGACCAAACTCCCTTTCCTCCTACTCCACAACCTAAACCAACTCAACTTCATCATCCTGGTCTTCCACGCTCTGCATTTAACCCTCAGCCCAACTCTCCTCCAAAGCAGGGACAGGGGGTCTTGCCTTCCAGGGAACCATCTCCTGCAATATGACCTCCACTAAGAGCTGCTCTGTCCATTACGGTAGCCATGAGCTACGTGTAGCTATTTACATTAAATTTAATTAAAATTACCTAAAATTAAAAACTCAGTTCCTTGATCACACAAGTCACATTTCAAACGCTCAACAGCCCCATGTGGTTGGTGGTCACTGCATTGGACTGTGAAGATTAAAGAATATCTCCATCATCACATAAAGTTCTATTGGATAATACTGACCTGGAGACACAAGGGCTAGTCTGGTCCTTCCTCTTGACTAATGGTGAGTCAGAGGAAACTCTAAGGCCAGTGGCTATGTGTGATTTTGCCTGTCCAGCATCCTTTCCCCTTCTTCTGATTTTCCTTCTTCCCCGCCACCCCATAATTTATATAAATTGGATGAGGATAACATCTCTCTCTCTCTCCTTCCCAGATCAAGGGGTGGGCCCTTTGATCAGCCCTGTCCAGTCTGTGAATTCCATCCCAGAGGCCACGGTTGGGCTTCTACTGGAACGTGAGGAAGAAGACTCTCTCTCCATTGAGATTACTGAGAGGTCAGGGAGGCAGGCTGGTCCTGCCAGCAGCCATGAAGCCACTGCACAGGAAGAGCTCATCTGAATAAAGGTAACAGCCAAGGAGAACAGAGCCCACAGTGGAAGGGGGTAAGATAGAGTCACGACAGCATGGCTTGAGCCCCTAGATCCAGCCATGCTTAGTTTTCTCAGGTAAGCGAGTCAATAAATTTGCTTCTTTGCCTGACCAGATTTAGCTGTATTCAGGCCACTCAATCCAAAGGACCTTGATGACCAAGCCCATCACAATAACCCTGGCTGAGACAATACCTCCCCAAAGACCCCCTTGCATTACAATGATCCTTCTCATCTCATCTATGCCCCCCTCCTCCCCTTCTTAATCACTGTCATTGCATTGCCTGGTTTGCACATTGTCTGAGTGCCCATGCCAGACAAAGACAGGCACTTCCTACACAGCACACTCGTGGGGCACATGGATGGAACAGCCATGGCTTTTGCTCCCCATGGCCTGGAGTAACTTGCTGAAGAGGAACTCTAATTGTGTGCACTCCAAGGGTAGTGTCTGAAAGGGAACGAAGGGGCCTGGCTGACTGCCCTGCAGCCTTCTTATCAACACAGATTTCTTTTCCTATTCTCAGGTGTGGCTACTTACTGTGAGATCAAAAATGTTTATATTTAATGCAATCATATTATACTTGTATGTTAGCAACTTATATGTTAGACCCCATGGACTCTGCAAGAATAAAACTGAACTGGGATTCAAGAGACTGAGTCCTAGTTCTGGCTAGTCCACTTACCGGCTATGACACCCCGAGGCAAGAATCTTTGGCTTTCAGGCCTCAGTTTTGCTCCCTATGAAATGGGGATGGGAAAGCTTCTGTGTATTGGGTAGAAAAGTGAGAGCATCAGTGCCTTAGAAGCAGCAAGCAGGAGCCAGGTGTCTTAAATTCCAATCCCCACTCTGCCACTCACCCCCTCTACAAGCCTTAGTAAAGATACTTCCTTCATCTATGCCTTCTTTACCCTCTTAATGCAAAAGGTATCAAGCTGACCTCTCACTATTATTACAGGAAAAGTCATCTGAAAGAACTGCAATGACAGAAACATGTGAGACTACTTTAATTTCATATTTGCTAAAAGAAATATTTGAAAAAAATTCCTGCAAAACTTTACACCTGAAACACCTATGCCAACTTCTTGGTTTACAACTTTACAGTCTAATCCACCTTGAAAAATGACTTATTTCACTCTTTAAGGGCCAGGTTTTATTAAATGGAGAGACGCGTGGTTGATTTTACTGACACCAAGGCCTCAGTGTCTTTCAGAGCAAGCTACCAAAGAACAGGAGGTTCAGAATTAGCCGAGCCAGGAAAACAGTCCTCAACAACTGTGTGCCAGAAGGTGGCCAGTTTCCATTATTTTTCTAAATTAAAATAAACAATTTATTGGGAATGGTGACAGTTCCATTTTATTATTAAACTTCAATAAAGGAGGAGGCGGCTGGCTTTTTATCTTTGCTTTAGGCACTCATGCAGCATATGCTGCTGCTCAGGAGAAGGCCTCGCTTCCAAAGCAATTAGTGCAGCTTAAAGCCTGGGGAGATGAACCAGCACGAGCGCCACGGCTGCCTATGCCCGATGCCAGCAGGCACGGCGAGGCCGCTTATCTCTGAGAAACAGTCACAACATCCAGGCCAGTGGAGGGTCCTGGCGAAACAACCCCCTCCCGCCACCAGCATTTGATTTAGTTGAATCACTACTGATAACTCTCTCTGTGATAATAGCAATCATGTTTTTTCCTATGTAATTAGAATGGAATGTTTGAGTCCTCCCAATTAAAAGCAGGGGATTAATATAAAAAGTGGCCATCGGGAGACAAAGCAATTCCCCATCCGCAGAGTCACTGAGAGCCAGTGGTCCTGGCTGGGGTTACTTGGGGGAAAGGCTAACAACCACCTATCAATGATGCCCATCCAGGTCACTTGAGTTCAGCAGACCCAAAGTTGGTGCCCATTACATCTGGACAAGGGTTGCTGCAGCCACGGGAAGGCTTTCAGAAATTGCCTCACCCAGTTCCTCCAATGGCAGCCAGCACTGGCCGGATGATAGCTGTCTGCTGGGCACTGGGTATTTTTCACCCATAACCTCACTTGATCCCCCTAAACACCCCTGAAATGTACTATAGGTTCCCGTTTTACACGTAGGCAAATGGAGACTTAGAATGGTGAAATACGTGCCCAGGATGGCAGAGCAAGTAAGAGGAAGGTGGGTTTCAAAGTGCAGAGCCCCATATCTAAACCCACATGCAATCGGCCCCGTCCAATACACAGGGTGCAGCTCTCGACGTCCCTGACAAGATGCAGCACACAGAGCCCTAGGGGTCTCACGCAGGGCTGGTTTCATGGGTACATGACGTTTGCAGCCACACAGCGCCCCATGCTCAAAGGGCCCATGCTTGGTTTAATGCTACGCTGTCACTATCTTGAAATTCTTAATAATTTTACTGTTGAATCTATGTTTTTTGATGAGATCCAGTGGAACAAGATTGTGCATGTGAGCAAAGGAGATATAGGAAGTGTGCAGGTCCCTGTTTCTTGCTGCCTGGGTCACACCTAGCATCTGTCAGTGCCCAGGGAGTGCAGAATTCTGATAGATAGCTAGAGAGCAGGTGTTCATCAAACATGCTTGGCTTTGTTAGGTTACTTTGTATTGTGGCCACCAGGTGACAAACTAAAATTAAGGAGCTAAAGGTATGAGTGCTCTGTGGAAGCTCTCCAATCTTCAGCTGTATGAGTAACAGACATGGTGCCACTCGCCTTCTCCTAAAATAGGGATACTGCTCATGTCAATATAAAATCAGACTGAAGAGAGGAGCAGTGTCCCAGTGATCATGTCTGTCTCATTCTGACGCCAAACTCCTCATGGAAATTTCCAAAAAAGCCTTCACACATTGCAATGGTCGCATCACCAACAAGCTCCAAACCCAAACTGCAGCAGGTTGTTTGTCAGAGACCCAGAGGATCTCCATTCCTGCCTTCCAACCTGACTGATACTAGGCCACGAGATGATTTCATATAAATATGGACTCTTCATCATGATGTAATTCCTCCTGACAACAAACCCTCCTTCATCCCCAACCCTGGGATAATTCTCCCATGCTCCAGTGGAGTCTGAGAAATGCCCTGGCTTAATTTTACACCATCTTTTGGGCACATACGTCACGGACCTAGGGCATGAGTACTTAAGCTGAGGCTGATGTATATAAAGCACCCAATAAATACTATGGTCATCAGTATTACCTTCTCTTCTGTCTTGGGTACACTCTTTCTGCTAGGTCTCAAACCATCCCCTGGACGACCTATTTTCCAGAAACCCTTTTCTCTAACTCTTTAGGGACATATTGTGATTTTTTTTTTCTGGGGAAAGCTACCCTTTGTTTCTTATCTCCTCACTACGTGTGCTCCCCCTCTACATGCTGCAGAGAGAAGCACTTGTACATATCTTGTGACACCACTACCTCAAAGTGAATTAGACCGTCATTAGATTCCGGTTGGGAAGGCAGACTGTGAGACTGTGTTTCTCAAATGTGAAAACACAATAGCCCAATAAAGCTGGTTTTAAAGAGGCAGGTCCAGATGTTTGCAATTTGGGGGAGAAAGTACAGACCTGATAGAACTGTGTCTGAGTCAGTCCCCGTTTCTCCTTAACGGTGTATATTACAAATTGAAGTGTCTGGAGGTAGCAGCTGTTTAATACTAGCGCCAAATTAGAGACAAGATGGATCTCCTGGATATGAACAATGAGTATTAATTCATACCAGGTAGTCAGCTGAGCTACAACCTCATTTCAATGGCAGAAGCACTAACCACCCCATGTTAAGATGATGATGATGAGCCCAGAATTGGATATTCTCTGCAATCTGGAAATACCTGAAGTGGAACCGGTGCCTCCACAGAAGCTTTGCACAGCAGGGCAAGGCGGGGTCCAGGAGGACTCCCTGCCGTATCAGTTCATCATCCTCCTTGTGAGGCCTCTGAGGGAGCCAACTCTGAGAACCTTCCAGAGACTGAGGAAAGCCACAGTCCAAATGCTACTTGGACAGAAGCACTCGCTTTGTGTCTCGCTTGGCAAGATGCCGTTGTGTGTGTGTAAACAGGCAGGCCTCACTCTTCACACCTTTCTGACATTTCTGAAGGTCCAAGTTCATAAACTTTATAAAAACCTTGATTTGATTCAAGTTTGCTTCTTGGAGGAAGGAGGCTTTCATCAACTGTAGTATACGAGACCAGACAGAAGTCACAGCTTTAGTTAATTCCAAACACAATGCCAAGCTCTGGAAACTTCAGCTATGAAGAGATGTATATTTATAGTTGGCATCTCCATGAGAGAAAGGACTTCATTTGTCTTGCTCACATTATGGCCCCAACACCCTTACGGTGCCTAGCTAGCCCAAGGCAGACACTCAAATACTTGTTGAATCAATGGACAAACTAAAATATACAAAAAGCCTTATATGAATGCAAAAGTTAAATATGATTGGACCCAAGTTCAATTCTATGAATTTATTATAGGGAACTAATCAAGCAAATACGCAAATATTTATATACAGATGCTCATTACAGCATTATTTATAAAAGCAAAAAAAAGGAAAGCAAACTATATTTTCAACAATAAGGAGGTTGAAATGCTCTGTAGCCATCTAAAATATTGTAGAAGAATATTTCAGGGACTACAAGGGTTATCACAACTTGCTATTAATTTTAAAAGACACGGGGCTTCCCTGGTGGCGCAGTGGTTGAGAATCTGCCTGCTGATGCAGGGGACACGGGTTCGCGCCCTAGTCTGGGAAGATCCCACATGCCGCGGAACAACTAGGCCCGTGAGCCACAACTACTGAGCCTGTGCGTCTGGAGCCTGTGCTCCGCAACAAGAGAGGCCACAATTGTGAGAGGCCCGCGCACCGCGATGAAGAGTGGCCCCCCCTTGCCGCAACTACAGAAAGCCCTAGCACAGAAACGAAGACCCAACATAGCAATCAATCAATCAATAAATAAATAAATCTTTAAAAAAAAAAAAAAGACATTTAAAGAAGTTACAATCCACCTTTTTTTAAAGCACATATATCTGATATCACGGCCTTCAGGATAAACACAATGGCATTATAGTGGGTTCTTTTGGTAAAATTACACGTGACTTAAAATTTTCTTCCTTTTGCCTATCAACATTCTTTATTATTTTGTATAATAAGAAATGTTAAAAATGAAAGCATCATTACACAGACAAAGCCTCAATGCTGTAGATGAGCTCCCTCTTCCTAGCATGTCCACATTTGTGGAAGAATTCCAAATTTTGGAATCAGCCTTGAAGCCACCTTTCAATTTGCAGAAATACCAGGTTGCTCCATACGACAGACAGACATGCTATCAAGTGCCCATTGGGTGCTTGACTCTTGACCTGGAGCAGTAGGGACAGTGGAAGAGATGGTCCCTGCCTTCAAGGGAACCAGAAAAACCCACACAATGACACCTCAGAGGGGCAGGCCCTTGAAAGAAAGGAAGAGAGTGGATAGATGAGGCAGAGAGAGCCTGGCAGATAGGAGGAATTCTTGGAAGATAAAAGAACTGAAAACAGTTGGGTGAAATAAGCAGTCTTGGAGCCTCGTGTAGGAGGAGGCCAGGGACAGCCTCTCTTCCTCTTCGGTGGAGCCACCTAGCTACATTCTCCGGGCTGGGCGGATGGCAGGGCCAGTGCTGTCTCCTAGCCCAGCTCCCTAATTGATTCTGCCTGTGCTACAAATGCAACCGACTCGCTAATTAAGGCAGAGCTGATTGAAGCTTGTCCTCATCTGTGGTTATTTCTTCTTTCCACACGTTTGTTGATAGTGACACCGAACAGAGGGGGACCACCCACAAAAACCTTCAACTTCAGAAAATGGAAATGTCTAAACAACAGCAGGCACTGCACTGCTTCAACTCCAGTTTGAAATCTCAGATTATGCGGCTGGTGTTTTTTAAAAGATCCCAATGGAAGCTCCTTCTGGGGTGGTAGTAAAGAAGAGATATACCTCCTCTAGTGGTCAGATAAACTTTCACATCACCACAAGTGAAGCAGAAACAAATTTAACACTGGTTCAAAAAAAAAAAAGACAGAACCCTAAAACTCAGTCTACCTACCTCAAAACTTTGTACAGTAATTCAGAACTCTTTTCTTATTATTATTATGTAGATGTTCTTTTGAAGCCATCTTATAAACAGGTAAAAAAAGAGGAAATATTTATTCTCAGAGCTAATAAATGAGACCAATTCCAGGGTTGGCTTCGCACAGGAACCCATGTTTAGAAGGGCCCAGGTTTAATGATCTGCGGCCACCACCTTGCAATTCTTAACTTTTGGACAAGCGGCCCCTCATTTTCATTTCCCACTAGGCCCTGCAAATTATTTAGCCAGTCCTGATGTCAGCTTGGCTTGGGGCAGACATAGGGACAGGAACTTGGCATTGTATTAGAAGACTGTCTCCATTCACAGACTTTTGTCTCTACATAAATGTCTACTCCTGTTCATCAATGTCTGGTTTTATTTCCCAGTGTCCTAAAAGGCTAAAACAAGAACACAGCATTTTATCCTTAACTGGGAACTGTACACAGAGTCCTTCACAGCTATTAGTTTGATAAGCCAGCTATTAAAATTAGCTGGTGTCAAATATCAGGAAAAATGAAGAGTTTTAGAAGGCATCTCCTAACCATAAAAATATTTAATATTTTAACTCCAAAAATAACTCATACATTTAAGTCAGGTTCCCAAGGCTTGGAATGGAAACAGTAATGAGAGATCAGAAGGTACATGCTCATGAAGCTTCCACATCCAAAAAAATCCAAGGAGAATTGCTAATTTCTGCGGGGTGACTGGAGCAAAAGTTTTGGGGTGTACTAGATCCCAATGATGTCTAATAGTAGGTTCATGGACGGACCACAACAGAAGTACCTGGAAACTTGTTAAAAAACATTCTGAGGCTCCAGGCTGACAGATTCTAATCCAGTAGATCTCCAACGGGCTTAGGAATCTACACATTGTTTAATATTGTTCTTGGGATTCTTAGGCCCAGCTGCCAAGTTTTAATCATTCACCACCTGATGACCAGAATGGGAATTTAGAAATTATTTAAGTCAAAATGCTTTTAGCCAAATGTGACCAGTCTCATCCAACATGATATGTCCATGATGAAAATGTGAGTGAGTGGTCTTGGCTACTCTGGATCACACAAATTCAAGTGTAAGACACTGGGTACACGATCTGGGCATCATCAAAAAATATAGATAGATAGATAAACATTTGATTATCAACAAAATTGAGTGAAGAAACCTCTGGGCAAGGAGGTCCAGTGCAGCATCCTGGGAGCAGAATGACAGGGAGGGCTCCAGACATTGGGTCAGAGCTGCACTCAGTGAACTGCCCCTTCTAAGACCTGCAGCTTCCATGCACGGCTCATTAGATGTACACACGATGAAGCCACGGTGTGGGAGGCTCATACAGCTGGCAAGGAAGGAAAGCCAAAAACAAGTACAGCAGGAGGCTCCATTTATGAGGCAGCTCCCTCAGTGCCTCACAGCATACCCCATTATCTTGGGTACTTGGCAGTCTGTAGTTCCCAAAACCAAACCAGTCCTTGAGAAAAAGCCAGGAATGCAACTTTCTAACTACCCTAGTGGAATGATCATGAGATATCAGTTTCAACCAAGGCACACCGATTTGTGCTAGATGCTCTCCTCCAAGACCCAGCTAGCTGCTAAATGAGGTCAGTCCAGCTCAACCCAGCAAGAGTTTGAGGCAAATACCCTAGAAAGCTGCTAGACATAAAGCAAGTCTTTTAAGTATTACAGATAGAAGAACATCTTCTCTCTCTAAAGATAAGAAGAGGCAGCTACACAAGCGAAAACACCTTCTGCTTTGTGCGCTGAACGCGTTTAATGGAGAGGAGACTGATCTTCAATTAGCAACAGGGCACAAACAATGTGTAAACGGAGCAAGGCTGCAGGAGCTTCCTTCTGTTAGTTTTTGGGTCTTCTACCCAAGTGTGCCATTGTACCTCACTCCCCCAGGGAGGGGACAGGCTGTATCGGACACTGCTTGAGAATGCAGAACTGGCAAGGTTCAGGTCACACAACAGCTCCTTCCTGAGAAATGCCTTCCGTGCCAACTCCTGATTCTAAAGTGTTTCGCGCAACTAACTGGCCACAAACTCGAGGGTTGTGCGCACTCTGTGCCAGCTGGCTTACACCACCAGGGCCTTGGCAGGCAGAGCAGAGGGTCTGGGCCTGGCATCTGGATGATCCTCCCCAGGCTCAGTGATGCAGCTGAGGCAGAGACCCTGGCAGCTCCCTACTGTCCCCAGGCTCTGCCCCTGTGGCCAGTGTGCTAATTAATCCTCAGATGGTCTGGCATCCAGGCCCAGACCTAAGGAACGAGCACAGAGTGAAGTCACGTGGCATTAAAAGCTTCAGGGGGTTTCTCATAGCTCATTTTAACCATGTTTGGCAAAAGTAACAGGTTTAATCCCTCAGAAATAATTGAAGTTAGAGGGCAGACCTAAGGGCTGCTTTCCCACACTGCTGCGGTAATCTGCATATGAAAGTCCATTGTTCTGATGACCAGGTTGGTTTTGGTTTTTTTCTTATTAATTAGTTACTTTATTTGCTTTTAGGCTCCTGTACAGTTAATTTATACATTTAATAGTGATTAATTGAATCAGCTGTACAACCTATTGGGAGCATACAGGCTAATGCATTACACCTGAGGTCGCCTCCCAATTAACAGGGACTGGCCGTAACACCTAAGAGAAATGCTGAACTATCAGACCATTTTTTAACCTACAAAAATAGCAATTTAATAAGGCTGCTCCTAATAGTTTTTTATTCTGATCAAGTCGCCCTAGATTCATTTCATCCAATATAAAATATGAGATTGCAGGGTGTGACTTCCTCTCCCAGAGTTAGTGATGATCCAATGAAAGGAGAGAGAAGATGAGGCTTTAGAAAGTAAGGAGTCGCAACCGAGGTGTGAGGGAGGCATGACTGGGTTCCCATTACCCTGACATTCACAGTGTTCTAGAAGGTTACAGCAGAATAGCTAAGGTGGCTGCACCTGCCACTCAACAAGGCAGGATTTTACAATGTGCTGCACGACCTCTTGCCATTTCTACTTTCTTTTCTATCTTCCCATCAGTGACACCTGCCATAAAAATAACTTGGGTTTTGGGACTTCCCTGGTGGCACAGTGGTTAAGAATCTGCCTGCCAATGCAGGGGACACGGGTTAGAGCCCCGGTCTGGGAAGATCCCACGTGCCACGGAGAAACTAAGCCCGTGAGCCACAACTACTGAGCCTGCACTCTAGAGCCCATGAGCCACAACTACTGAGCCCACGTGCCACAACTACTGAAGCCTGCGTGCCAAGAGCCTGTGCTCCACAACAAGAGAAGCCACCGCAATGAGAAGCCTGCACACAGCAACGAAGAGTAGCCCCCACTCGCCACAACTAGAGAAAGCCTGCACGCAGAAACGAAGACACACGCAACCATAAATAAATAAATTAAAAAAAAAAAACAAAAAACTTGAGTTTTAGTGTAAGATAGGGGTTTCTTGGACATTAGATGCTGGTCAAAAACCTAGACTACAGTCGCGGACAGTATTATTTTTATAAGTGCCTGAAGTGGTCTCTAGGGTAGCCCAGATGCTCTGGGTCAGTCACATTTTACTCACAGATTGTTATATTTACTGATGGCCCAGGACATGTGTGCATCCAAGTGCTGAACTGTTTCTGTGCCACGTTGCAAGGTACAATTCCCATGATTGTTAACTAAATATTTGTGAAATCATGGACAGCACATTCTAGCTTAATGGTTTGAGTATTTCCATTAAAAATGTCAAAAGGTGGATAGCTTGGTGGTATATATGCACATGAGAACTTCATGCAGAAGGGCTGGTCTCTCTAGGAGAGATGCTCTGGGAAGTGGCTTGTTCTGAGAACTGCAGTTTATCCTTCAAATTCTCTATCTTTCTACATGTTAACATTTGGGGCAGAAAAACTTCTTAAGATATCATTAATTATCATTATTACTTAAGTGAATAATCAATTACTCAAATTTGTTAAGATGCTGGCCCTGCAAAACGCCCTAATGCCATTCTCCCGTTAAACTTTCCCAGAGTCCTATGTGATAGTACAGGAAGGAAGGGGACAGTGGATGCTCACCTGTGGATGGGAAGGAAAAGGCAGCTTACAGAGGTGAGGTGACACACACACTGCTCCACAGCTGGTCACCTTGGCCAAACTCACAGCCATGTTAATTTGGTTCTTAACCGTTAGGCATTTCCACCTCTAATATTACTCTTCTCTCTCCAAAATAGAGACTATTGATCTGAAATTAAATTCACCCAATAACTCAAAATTGTCATGCTGAACAGTAACTCTGGTGGATATAGATATATTGCTGTAACTTTTATCAAAATCCTTGACGTTGCTTATGTACTCCCAGTTATTTTATCTAAACCGGTTTTGGTCTTTCCCCCCCCACAAAATTAGACTATCAGCTCCCATTTTTCAACTGTCAGTTTCCCTACCTCTAGCTTTTTCTTTTACTCTCAAGACCTAAGACTTCATGTTAAACTATAGCAGGATGAGAAAATGAATATTCCTTTCTCCATTCACTCACCTATTTAGTCAGTAATATCTGAGTGCTTTTGATGGGCAAGGTCTCCTTCTAAGAGAGGCAGCAGTGACAAAACACAGAGTATGAGTGTCCACAGAGAGATCTTTCAGGTTGTGGGTGAGAGACAGACAAATGAACAAGTAAATAAAAAGAAAGGAACATCTGTCACAAGGGCTCACATGAGTCAGAGCAGGGTAACATGGAGCAGGGGTCAGGGAAGGTGACCTCTGGGCTGGGATCTAACCAAAAAGGAAAGCTTCTACTTCTTTCAGGAGGAGGAGTTAGTGCTGAGGCCCTTAGGAGGTGGGAGTGGGCATGGCGTAGAGCGGGATGACAAAGAAATGAACTCCATGCCCAGAGTGGATGAAGACAGAGCGTAGAGTGGTCGGCAGGCATTGCCCTCACTGAAAAGAAGGTTAGGTTTCATTCTAGGTGGAATGGGAAACCTTGGAAGGGCTTTGATCAGGAGACTGACTTGATCCGATGTGCTCCTTCCTTCCTCCATTCAGTGCTCTTTATGCACAGCCCGGCCCTATGCTGGATGCAGTAGAAACAGTGGTGAATACAAAATCAACCAGGAGGCCCTGGCTAGTGGGAAGGGCGGAGAGAAACCAGATCGCCACGTGGCATCATGGGGAAACCACAGAGGGCACTGTTATTCTATCTGAGCTCAGAGGATGAAAAAGTTAATTGGGCAAAAGAGATGTGGGAGAATAGGAAGGAAAAAAGTTGTATGTTCCAAACAGGGAAAACAGAACACATGTAAGGTTTCAAGAGGGTGCACAATGACTTCTAGGCTATAGGAATTTTAATATGGCTGGAATAGGAAAGAAAGAGGGAAGGAAGGAGGGAGAGAGAGAAAGATGATGGAGGGCAGGGCTGGGGGGAAATGTCATAATAGCAAAAGAGGAGAATGGATAGGCAAACAGGAGGCATATGATGGAAGACTTAATGAGGAGGGGCCCAATAATTCAACATTCCAAGATAAGTTCTAGAGATCTGCTGTACAACGTCATGCTTTTAGTTCACCTAACTATAGACCATCGTCACTCTTTGGTGGTAATATACGTAAACCCACCTTATTCTTGTTTAGAGCTCATTGTGTTATTTTGGATCCAGAAAAATTTATTTACATTTAAGTTATTCCAAATTTTTCTCTGTATTTTTAAATGTACTGTGACATTTTTTAAAGCAATGCAATTCTTACTACATTTTTATTAATTCTGAATTGAATAAAAATGGGTTAGTGTTTGTTCTCTGTGCAATTTTGTCTCCCTTGGTGTTTGGGCAGGCAACATTCACCAGTGTGCAGAGGGCTACTTTCTGCTTACAGTTCATAACATAGCCCTCACTCCCGAAACACTGGCAAATCTGTGCAATGTATACCCATCTGTACACTGGATGCCCATAAAGCCATGGGAAGTGGGAAGTGTTAGAATCCAGGATGACTCTTTTGACAAAGTTCAGGCTGGAAGAAACAATACTGGGGAAAATCCAGCAACTCTGATGTGTATTTTTGTTAATTCATGGAAGTTCAGTGTCTCCTGATCCCGTGGGAAAAGATCAAAACTGTGGAGGAAGATGAGAGTGACATGGGTTTCTAAGATTGGTTGATTTTGCAGCAAATACAAATGAATCTTGAACAGAGCCATGAAATTCAGTGGATTTCAGAACATCTTCATTATAAAACCAGAGAAAAACCATATCACTAATCTTCCTCCCTCCCCCAAGAGAGACCACAGGAGGTTCATTTTAAGGTCTGATGAACGGTTCAGGAGGTCTGAAGTAGATTAGGACGAGAGTTTACTCATTTGAATTCTATATTTAAACTCCAGGCTCAACCAATTTGTCATGGTTACTCTTTCTTTAAAGAAAGAATATTTCCGTTATTTGGTACATCAAGCAGCAAAGCAAAATTCTCTCTAGACAGTAAACAATACTTTGAAAGACAAAAACAAAAACTTAATAGAATCTCAAGATCACTTGTTCAGAGATGATGTATCATGGGCCATGTCAAGCAAAATCACAGGAAATCTGTGAAACAGGACTATTTAGTCTGTCCAAGGCCAGTGTTTTTGCCCTAACATTTTCTTTTATTTCAAGACATCAAGATTCTCTCACTCCTCTTTCAAATTTTTAAGATGAATTTTTATCAAACTCTGTTTTAATTAAAATTATCCAGTTTTGATTTTTCAGGAGGTCACCTAAATATTGGGAAACCAGAGTTAACTGTCATTGGACTGAAGGTACATGACATAATAATCCCAGGTGTCACCTTCTAGAAGCCCTTTCATACCCTTTCATTAACTGCAGGTAGCATTACAGTGGCCACCAGGGAAATCGTCATAAGATGAAAAGGTAAGAAAGACATGATATTTGGCTGTTATGAGAACTTGTCAGGATATATATGGATATTTTGAGTGAAGAATGAAACATCCCAAAGGATTTGGCATATTTTAGTCAGAATTATTTAACTCACAGGATGGAAGGCTGGCATCAACGTGCAGGCACATTGCCCGTTGTACACAGGTTTATACAGAAGGTCATAATCCCCATTCCTATTTCACAAAGAACATGAGAAAATGGCTTCAAAGCTGCCATTCAAGGGATTTGGACTGAACTAGACAGAGTAGTGGGGAATATCAACCCTGGAATCAGATAATTTCACTCACAATCGAGTTCAGGTTATCCTGATTATATTAAAATGTAATGCATTTCATGCTTTTGTTTTCAGTGTTTTGTGGGTCTTCTACTGAAATGAAAAAAAAATTTTTTTCAACCAGAATCCTCTCCCAGGTGGCTTATCTATTCATTCATTCATTCATTCGGAGTTCTACTGAGCATCAACCTCATAGGTACTGACCTAGTTGCCCAGTCTTTTCCTTCTGGAAAACCAAGCAGGTCTGTCCAACACAGGCCTGCCTCCTTGCCACAGCTGTAGACACTGGGACCAGGCTGCTGGCTGGGCTGCTCCAGCCACTGGAGATGCAATTATGGATCCAGAATGTGCACCTAACCTTGCAGAATCAGAGTCCACAAGAAGACACATAGGGGAGGCACTGGAGGGAGCGGGGATGACTCCTGACACCATGTTCAAGGCCTTGGGTGCAGACTTTTCCGCCCCAGGACTTTGCAGTTAGGTGAGGTGATGTAAACTGTCATTTTGCTTTTTATGAATTTGCTAGTCTGTGTCACAGCCACAATGCGAGTCCTTAATGTATGTGGCCTAACATCTATTTGATGATAGAAATGGAAATTGGTTGAAATTAGCCAAAAGAGCTCATCTTTGCTTAAAATATCCCAAGATTCCAATGAAAAATAAATGCTTTGTCTTCTGAGATTTGAGGTAAGAACACTGAAATCCCTTGCCATTAGAAACTGAGCTACAATCAGCACCTTTTTTTAAGACAACTAAAGCAACCTAACACACATTGTTCAACTGCTTGCACTAATTTGATAAAGCCCCTTTTTAAGATCAACTTGTATACTTAATTAAACTCTTTATTTTGAGGTAAGTATAGATCCACATGCAATTGTCAGAAATAACACAGAGAAATGCCTTATACCTTTTACCTAGTATTCTTCCACTGACATGATACAAAACTACAGGATATAGTGATATATATATATATATACACTATCTATATAGTATATAGTGATAGAATATCACAATCAGGGTATTGACACTGATAAAGTCAAGATACATAACAATCCCATCACAACAAGGTTCCCTCATGCTGCCCTTTTATAACCACTGACCTCTCCCCACTCCCAACCCAAACCCCTGGCAACCACTAATTTGTTCTCCACTTCCATAATTTTGTCATTTCAAGAATGTTATAAGAATGGAATCATGCAGTATATATTATTTAGGGATTGGCTTTTTCCACTCAGGATAATTCCCCAAATATTCAAAGATTTGTCCAAGTTATTGTGGGTATGAATAGTTCTCTTTTTTTTAAATTGCTAAGTAGTATTTCATGATATGGATATATCATAGCTTGTTAACTATTCACCTACTGAAGGATATCCGGGTTGTTTCCAGTTTTTAGCTTCTACAAATAAAGCTGCTATGAACATCTGTGTACAGGTTTTTGTGTGAACACAAGTTTTCATCTATCTGAGATAAATGCCCAAGAGTGCAACTGCTGGGTCACATCGTAATTGCATGTTTAGTTTTATAAGAAAGAGCCAAATGTTTCCCAAAGTGGTTGTATCATTTTATGTTCCTTTCAGCAGTGTATGGTATGAGTGATCCAGTTTTTCCACATCCTAGCCAGCATTTGGTGTTTTTTATTATTTATTCATTTATTTTATTCTAGCCATTCCAATAGGTGTGTAGTGATACCTCATTGGGGTTTCAATTTCCCTAGCTAATGATGTTGAATATCTTTTCATGAACTCACTTGTCACCTGTATATCCTCTTCAACAAAATGTCTCTTCATGTCTTTTGCCCATTTTCTATTTATGCTTGGACTCTTGAGTTGGCATTATTTATGTATTCTTTATATACTTGTACTCTATCTATACGTGGTTTACATATAGTTAGTATATTCATATAGATTGCTAGTTCCAAACTATATCTTGGGAGAAGGTATCTGCAAACCACACATTTTTTCATCCTTTCAGCAGGGTCTTTCACATAGAAAAGGGTTTTTTTCTAATTTCAATGAGATCCATTTTATCAAATTTTCCTTTTATGGATTGAGCTTTTGGTGTCAAGCCTAAGAACTCTTTGTCTAGCCCTAGATTTTCTGAAGACTTTCTCTTTTTTTTTCAAAGGGTGTCATAGCTGTACATTTTACATTTAAGTTTTTGATCCATTTGAGTTAAATTCTGTTTAAGTTTCAGTGTTTCAGCCAAGGTTAAATTTTTGTTTGTTTGTTTCCTCTTCCTTATGGATGTTCAATTGCTTTGGCACTATAGGTTGAAAAGGATATTGTCCTCCATTGAATTGTCTTTGCACTCTTATAAAAAATCAGTTGAGCATATTTGTGTGGGTATATTTCCGTGTTCTTTCTTCTATTCCATTGATCTATACGTCTACTCCTCCATCAATACCACACTGTCTTAATTACTGTAACTATGTAATAGGCCTTAACATTGGGTAAACTGATTCCTCCTACTTCCTTCTTTTTCAAGATTGTTTAATATTCTAGGCCCTGTGCCTTTCTATGTAAACTTTAGAATACTCTTGTCTATGTCTATAAAAACCTTGCTGTAATTGACAGGAATTGCATTAAATCACAAAACATTTATTGATTAAGTTCGCCATCTTATATGGGCCCAGGTTGTAGCATCCCAAAGCAATTACAATAGTAACATCAAAGATGACTGATCACAGATCACCATAACAAATGTAGTAATAATGGAAAAGTATGAAATATTGTGAGAATTACCAAAATGTGACACAGAGGCATGAAGTGAGCACATGCTGTTGAGGAAATGGTGGCAATAGAATTTCTTGACGCAGGGTTGCTACAAACCTTCAGTTTGTGAAAAACACAATATTATTGCAAAGTGCAATAAACTGAAGCAAAATAAAATGAGGTATGCCTGTAATTAATTTCTGCTCTTTATTATTTCCTTCCTTCTGTTTGCTTTGGGTTTATTTTGCTCTCCTTTTTCTAGTTTCTTTTGTTAGGAAGTTAGATTATTAATTTGAGGCTTTCCTCTTTAATATAAGAATTTAGTGTTATAAATTTCCCTCTGGATGCTGTAATAGCTTTGTCCCACATATTTTGATACACTGTCTTTTCATTTTCATTCACTTTTATATTTTTAAAATTTCCTTTAAGACTTCCTCTTTAACCCATGAATTATTTAGTAGTATATTGTTTAATTTCGAAATGTTTAGAGATTCTTCTGATGTCTTTATGTTAATGATTTCTAATTTGATTCCATTATAATTATAAAAAATACTCTATCATTTTAACTCTTTCAAAGTTGTTGAGGTTTGTATTATGACCCAGGATCTGTTTTATCTTGGCTAATGTTCCATGGGTACTTGAAAAGAATGTATATTCTGCTGTTGTTGGGTAAAGCCTTCTATGAATGGTATCTGTATCTTATTGGTTGATGGTGTTGTTCAGTTCCTCCATATCCCTGCCGATTTTCAGTTTGTCTAGCATTCATGACTGTGAAGTGTACAAGTCCCCAACTATAACTGTAAGTTCTTCTATTTCTACTCTCAACTCTTTTAATTTTTGCTTCATGTGTTTTGAAGATCTGTAGTTTGGTCCAAACATATTTAGAATTGTTATTTCTTCCTGGTGGATTGACCATTTTATCATTATGTACTGTCCCTCTTTGTCTCTAGTATCTTTCTTTGCTCTGAAGATGACTTTACCTCATATTAATATAGTCACTTCTATTTTTTAATGTTTGCATAGTATATCTTTTCCCATACTTTTACTTTCAACATAACTATGTCACTGTATTAGAAGCAAATTTCTTGTAGTAAGCATATGGTTGGGTCATTTTTTTAAAATCTACTTGGCCAATCTCTATCTTTCAATTGGTGTGCCTAGATCATTTATGTTTAAGATAATTAGTGATATGTTAGGGATTAAGTCTGCCACTTTATCTCTTTTTCCTGTTCATTTCCTCTGTTTCTCATTTCTATTTCTCTTTTCTTACATTTCTGTGAGTTACTTTTTAAGTATTCCTCTTTTTATTGTTTTCTTAATGGTTGCTCTAGGTACTATAATATAAATATGTAATTTATCACAGTCTATTGGTATTAGCATTTATCACTTACAGTGAAATGTAGAAATCTTACTTCTAATTAGGTCCCTTTACCTTCCACACTTTCAAATATAATTGTCTTAAGAATTTCCTCAACAAACATTGGGCACCATCAGATGATGCTATAATTTTTGTTTCAACTATCAAATATGATT
Organism: Balaenoptera musculus; assembly: GCF_009873245.2. Lineage (NCBI taxonomy): Eukaryota > Metazoa > Chordata > Mammalia > Artiodactyla > Balaenopteridae > Balaenoptera > Balaenoptera musculus. The sequence goes on along the minus strand of NC_045795.1, from coordinate 69,633,573 downwards.
TAAGAATCTCCTGAGGTGTGGAGAAAAGGGAACCTTCTTACACTGCTGGTGGGAATGTAAACTGGTGCAGCCACTATGTAAAATAGTATGGAGGTTCCTCAAAAAACTAAAAGTAGAGTTGCCATATGATCCAGCAGTCCCACTCCTGGACATATCCCAGACAAAACTATAATTTGAAAAGATACATGCACCCCTATGTTCATAGCAGCACTATTTACAATAGCCAAGACATGGAAACAACCTAAATGTCCATTGACAGATGAATGGATAAAGAAGATGTGGTATACCCCTTGCACTGTCGGTGGTAATGTAAACTGATACAGCCACTATGGAGAACAGTATGGAGGTTCCTTAAAAAAACTAAAAATAGAATTACCATATGACCCAGCAATCCCACTACTGGGCATATACCCAGAGAGAACCATAATTAAAAAAGACACATGCACTACAATGTTCATTGCAGCACTATTTACAATAGCCAGGTCATGGAAGCAACCTAAATGCCCATCGACAGACAAATGGATAAAGAAGATGTGGTACATATATACAATGGAATATTACCCAGCCATAAAAAGGAATGAAATCGGGTCACTTGCAGAGACGTGGATAGACCTAGAGTCTGTCATACAGAGTGAAGTAAGTCAGAAAGAGAAGAACAAATATCATATATTAACACATATATGTGGAATCTAGAAAAATGGTACAGATGAACTGGTTTGCAAGGCAGAAATAGAGACACAGATGTAGAGAACAAACATATGGATACCAAGCGGGGAAAGCAGGGTGTGGTGGTGGTGGGATGAATTGGGAGATTGGGATTGACATATATACACTAATACGTATGAAATAGATAACTAATAAGAACCTGCTGTATAAAAAAATATCATAAAATAAAATTCAAAACAAAAAGATGTGGTATATATGTGGTACACACACACACATACACACACACACACACACACACACACACACACACAGTGGAATATTACTCAGCCATTAAAAAGAATGAAATAATGGCATTTGCAGCAACATGGATGGACCTAGAGATTATCATAATAAGTGAAGTGTCAGAAAGAGAAAGACAAATAGCATATGATACCACTTGTATGTGAAATCTAAAATACGACACAAATGAACTTATCTATGAAACAAAAACAGGCTCACAGACATAGAGAACACACTTGTGGTTACCAAAGGGGGGAGGAATGGGAGAGGGAAGGATGGGGAATTTGGGATTAGTAGATGCAAACTATGATATATAGGAAGGATAAACAGCAAAGTCCTACTGTATACCACAAGGAACTATAATTTAATATCTTGTGATAAACCATAGTGGAAAAGAGTATGAAAAAGAAAAAGAATATGAAAAAGAATATATTGATATGTATAAATGAGTCGCTTTGCTGTACAGCAGAAATTAACACAACATCGTAAATCAGCCATACTTCAATAAAATTTTTTAAAAACCTCCTGAGAGTTAAGATACTATATCATACTTACTTCTATATTTAACCATTTCTATATTCTTTCCTTTTTTTTTTTAATTTATTTGGCTGCACCGGGTCTTAGTTGCAGCACATGGGATATTCGTTGCCATGTGCGGGCTCTTAGTTGCGGCATGCACACGCTGTATCTAGTTCCCTGACCAGGGATAGAACCCGGGCCCCCAGCACTGGGAGGGTGGAGTCTTAACCACTGGACCACCAGGGAAGTCCCTATATTCTTTCCTTTCTGAAGTGTCAAGCCTTTTTCTGTTATTTCCCTTCTGTTTGGAGAAATTCTCTAACCATTCTTTAAGGGTAGGTTTGCTGGCAACAAATTCTCAGAGTTTTCCTTCTGAGCATGTCTTTATTTCTCCTTCATTCATGAAGAGTATTTTCACTGAACATAGAATCCTAGGTTGACAGTTCATTTCTTTCAGTACTTGAAAAATGCAACGCCACTTCCTTCTGGTCTCCATTGTTTCATATGAGAAATCTGCTGTTATTCAAATTGGTAATTTAAATAATGTGTCATTTCCCTCTGGTGGATATCACTTTTTTTTCCTTGTGTAATTATATTTAATTATAATGTCTTCCCATGGATTTACTTGGATTTATCCTATTTGGAATTTACTCAGCCTCTTGAACATGCATGTTTATGCCTTTCACTAATTTGGGGAGGTTTTCAGCCAATATATCTTCAAATATCTATTCAGTCCCACTCTCTCTCATCTCCTGAGACTTTTATGACATGAATGCTAGCCCTTTTGCTGTCCCACATGTCCCTGAGACTCTATTCATTTTGTTCCAATCTATTTTCTCTCTGTTGCTCAGGCTGGATAATTTCTATTGATCTGTCCTGAAGTTTACTAATTCTATCTGCTGTCATCTCCACTCTACAATTGAGCTGATCCAGTGAGCTTTTTATTTTGGTGACTGTATTTTTCAGTTCTATAATTTCCACTTGGCTCTTTTTTATAACTTCTATTTCTTTACCGAGATTTTATATTTTTTCATTTATTTGAAAAATAAATGAAAAAGAGAATTCTTAATTGCTTTTGAAACAATTTAATTAAAAAAATTTTTTTTAATTTAATTTTAAATTTAATTTTAATTTCAACATCTGATTCCTGTCAATATTGGCGTCTGTTGATTGTCTTTTACATTTATGTTGTGACTTTTCTTGTTCTTGGGATGACAAGGAATTTTTAATTGCATTCTGGGCATTTTGGATTATATACAGTGAGACTCTGGGTCCTATTTAATCAGTTTTCTTGGCAGTCAATCTCTCTGTTGAGGTGTGGCACAAGGGCCAAGTGGTTGTGGGTGGGGTGGAAGACCAACTTCCTGTTTAGCCCTGCTGAAACTGTGGACAGTTGGTCTATTGGTTGCTCCATTGGTGTTTGGCTGGAATAGGAAAGGTACTGTCACAAAAGGATTTTATTGTTAGGCCATTCTTTCCCTGGTCCTTTGACTAAAGGAAACAGGCTTTTCTTGGAAGTTTGTTTTTCTGTTTGTTTGTTTTTGTCTATGCCTGTTGTTGGCCCAGGTGGGAAGCTTCTGGAGTGCTCTATTTGGGAACAGATTCTATTATAAAACAGATATTGATTCTATGGGAATCAATAAAAAACCCAGGGAACTCACTTCCATGTCTTTAAGTCTAGGCAGTTCCCCTTCTTTCTACCTTGCAGGTCTTCCTATACTCGTTTGTGGGGTTACGTCCAGGATTTTTCAGTTGTAAGGGGAGGGATCTGATTAAAATATGACTACTCCATACTGGCAGAATAAAAAGTCTGGATTAGTTTTAATACAAATGACTTCAATCTTCAACATTCATAAGTTCAAAGGAGATTTTAAATAAATTCTTAGCTCACTTTCTCTAACAATTTTTTCATTCATTACACTTCATATCTCCAAATACCACACTGCCCTTGTTCATCGGGGAAGCCACTTGAAGGAAGCATTTTAAGCATCTTTTCTATTTAATGTTGTAAGCACCATCAGTGGACACCTATTTAAGGTTCTGGGAGATATTCCAATGCTACAAAATTGGGAAGGGGGTGAACTCTAGAGCCAGGCAATGGCCAAACAAAGAGAAAGTCTCTAGAGAAATCTGGCTGTAAGTTTGTTATTTTCTTCCTACCTTGGCCGAAAAAATGACCATGAACAAACATTCCCTGGATACACTTGTTCTTTGAACTATAATGTACTTGCTTCTCTCTCCTAAAAGCAAAGCTGATTATAGTGGTGCTTCCCCCTCAGATTGAAGTTTGGACATTAACTCTTGTATAATTTGTCCTTCTCACTCCGTGTTCCAGTTCTAGTGCATTTCTCCCAATCCTCTATTGTTCACTCCCTCAGAGGTGCCCAAACTTCTACCACCTGCATCTAGGATAGCACCAATGGCACTCCCTGCCCATTTGGGCCAGAGGTTCTTCCCAGCACATGCACAGTACATCACAGAGAGCTACCTTGGCCATTGTCCTCAGTCACCTCATGGGGATCTGCTCTCCAGGGGAGGAGCATTATTTTATTGTACCCACATGGCAGGTACAACAAAACAATGTGAGTAATGATAGCTATGAGTCCCAGGACGTGTGACATTGTCGCAGCCACAGCTACACTTTCAACCTAAATTGTCATTTGGCCCTGTAGGGGTGATTGGTGGTGGCTGTGATGGTTGTACTGACAGATTTAAGGGTGGCCAAAGGAAAACAGAATTTTATAGAAACCCACTGTGCAAATTTTCCAAGAATGCTCCAACTGGAAAGGAAACTTGTATCCCATTTCCTAAGTTCCTCCATTAACATATCTTCCTTTTGTTCCAGGCAATATATTTATGAAGCAGGCAATGCTCGGAGCATTAAGGATACAGCAGAGAGTGACACTGTCCCTATCCTTGTAAAGCTTACCTTCTAATCCAGGAGTCAAGTTACCCCAATATCTACCCCAACAGTTATTTAATCAATTTTATTAAGTGCAAGAAGAGATATAACAAGTGGGTTCAACTTTCTTTGAAATTACAGCAAGAGCCATATTCTTTCAATGGTGTCAATATGGGTGAAAAGCACAACACAGGATGTGCTTAGAGCAAAGAAAAAGAAAATCAATGTGATTGTTTCAGAACTAGCGAGCATCTGAACTCAATATAAGTATTTTACTTTCATGATTTTATTTGGGCCTCTTCATAAATGTTCTACACACTGGGGTTCCAAGGCCCTAAATGAAAGGGCAGTACATTTGGTGAGTTTCTAAATACTAGGACAGAATTACTGTAATTGATCACTGTGAGGGAGATGGGTGTGCCATGACCCCTGATGCACCCGTCCAGCGGCAGGCCCTACCTCCTTGTTTGTCCTGTCAGCTTGCACCAACGTTCCATTCAGGCAAGGTTCCACGTAGTGAAGCTCCTCGTTATACTGAAAAGGGAAAAACAGTCAAGAGGAAACACTTAATTAAGCATTTAAAGGGTACACAATAATTTAAGGATACACACACACACAAACAAAAAAGCAGCACGATCACAGGCTCATTTCATTTACATAAGGTGACTTTCTCAATCAGTGCCCCTACAAAAAAATTGTGCTTAAGTGCAAAGACATACTTTATTCATTTCTTGTTTGAGGGGGAAACGTGTAGAGCACATATTGGTAGATGGCAGTGTTCAGGGTGTACACAGTTAACTGATAATCCTTCAGGGGTGACTCCAAACATAGGGGCTCCCGGGGCATGGTTAACAGTGCATGGTCCAGCTGAGAGCTAAAGAGCATTCCACAGAATTCCCTGGAGGTCCAGTGGTTAGGACTCTGTGCTTCCACTGCAGGGAGCACAGGTTCGATCCCAGGTCAGGGAACTAAGATCCCATAAGCCGCATGGTGAGGCAAAATAAATAAATAAAGAGCACTCCAAACTTGGGCGGATAGGGCTCCAGCTCTGCCTTTGGTTTCATGGAGCTACGGAACCCATGTGCGGGTCACATGTGAGTGAGTACAGAATGTTGGAAAGGAGGGGCCTGGATGTTCCCCTATAAGAGGCTTTGCAGGTGTTGGTCAGAGCACTGCACATGCCCAGTGACACCACTGTCCACACAGGTCAATGCCAGCCTTCCCATCATTTTTGATTCCAGAATACCCAGATTATGAAAGCTTGTTTTTGTCCAAAGCTCACAGCTAGGAAGAGAAAATTTGAATGGTCTTATTTTAATTTCTCTCATCAAGCATGGTTCTCTGCACTGTAGCTAGGTTGGGACATTCCCAAACACAAATCTAATCATGCCCCCTCTTGTCAATGCCATTCAGAGCTCCCCACTGCTCTGCAGAGGAACCTTCCCAGGGCTTGGCAGGGCTCTGGCCACTCGGCCCTGTTGACCTTTCTAGCATCTTCACTCATTAGCCCTCCCCATAAACTCGGCACCAGCCAGCCCTAATTCCCTTTCTGTCCTCTGAGATGACCCATCTTTTCCTTCAGGCCTTCCACAACTGGGCCTTCTGCCTCAAGCCCTCCTTTGGCATCTCCCAGCTGATGCCTGTTCATCCTCTGGGCCACCTCACTCCTGCCTCCTCTGGGAAGCTGCCTCTGTTGCAAGAGAGGCTCCGCTCCTATCTATTCCAAAATTTTAATTGCCTGGTGCCTGGATCCTTCATCACAATGTGGGACCACATCAGTAGGGTCTATGTCTGGTTCCTCAGTGTATTCCCTGTGACAAGCACAGGTCTGGACCCAGAGTAGGTACTGGGGAACAATTTGTTCAATGAGAGTATCATGGCATTTCCACTTTAGCGACCAAAGGCCCAGCCCAGAGCTCCAGAGGGAAGGGACCAAAACCATCTCTCACAGGGCCAGCCTGCGAGCAAAGTCTGGCTAAGAAGTTTGGACTTTAAGCCTAGAGGCAGTGAGAACCATAGGCTGTGGGCAGGGGAGTGGGTGAAATAAAGAGATCAGCTTGGGACAACTACTCTAGACACACTGCAGGGACAGACTGCAGAGGACCAGACTGGCAGCTGCTGCAACAGTGACTAAGATGTATCAGGTTTCACCTACCAAGATGTTTAATAGAAAGTACGGGTAGTGATGACACTAATATTTACAACTAACTGTTAGTGAGCATTTCCTTTATCTAGACACAGGCTAGACTTCATTCACAGGATACCTCAACCTCAGGTAGTTAAGTACTTCCAATCACTCCCCCTTTACAGATGGGAAAACAGAGGCCGAGTAAGGATGATCAACTTGCCCAAAGTCACTGAGGAGTACATGGGGTGGAGTCCAGATTCAAACCCAAGCAGTTTGACCTCCCAACCACTGACCCCAGGACCTCAGAGCCCCCAATTTCTCCTCTCTGGCCCCTAAGCCTATGTTTCCTATCAATCTGACTTTTCCTCCCTCTTTCATCTTTGTTTTTAGTCACATAAAACCATCAGAAAAATTATAGCTCAGTGGACTTAGAGCTGGGATGAGGCATGGAGAAAAAATAGATTTATGCAATTCTGAAATCAGCTGTCGACAAATGGAATGTCATCTCAGGATCCAGGAAGCAACTGCACAGTCTAACCTGAAGAAATGCTTCTCCAAAATTCTCAGTCCAGGGAATTCCCTGGCAGTCCAGTGGTTAGGACTCCGCACTTTCACTGCTGAGGGCCTGGGTTCAAACCCTGGTTGGGGAACTAAGATCCTGCAAGCCGCACAGTGTGGCCAAAATAAAATAAAATAAACAAAACTCTCAGTGCATATAAAACTGACACTGGAAGTTGCTGGGGAAAAAAAAACCGAAAAAAACCCAGCCATTTTTCCCCTCCTCCACCTCCCTCACTGACTGATTTGGTTCAGGGTGATAATATGCCCATTCCTAAAGCTTAATTCCTTTCATTCCTGAAGCATAATCAGTCTTAGGCAATCACAGCTATTTGGTCCCGCTCTGTTGGATACAGGCTTTCATAGCATGTCTTGCAGCTGCGGGTGGTCAAGTAATCCATTCCCAGCCAATGAAACATAAGGAGTAGTTTTCTGGGCAGTTTCAATGAAATTTTTTTTCTTGCCATTAAAGGAAAACACTTCTACATCCACTGCCTTCCTTCCCTCTTGAGATGCTATTGTGGAGCTGCAGCAGCCATTTTGCAACCATGAGGTTGCAAAGGTTGACAAGGTTAAGAACGGAGAGCAAGGCTCAAGGAAGACAGAGCAGGAAGATAGAGCCAATGTGGGGTCTTGTTGACACTGCTGAACCACTGTACCAAACTGCAGCTGCCCTCCTTGAGGCTTCTTCCATGAGATTATGAAACACCTATATACTGAAGCAACTTTTATTCAATTGTTCTGTAACTTGCAGCCCAAAACTTTCCAACTCCATTTTCCAGGTAAATTTTAAAACTTTATCTACATTCTACCTGATACACATTCACAATGTTGATTCCTGGGGTTCTATACTCTGAGGTAGCAGTCAGGACACTTGGGTCCAAGGCCCGCCCCTGCCATACACTCAGTGTGTGACCTTGGGGAAGTCACTAAACCTCTCTGATCCCAGGTCTTATGCATAAGGTGCTAATTCATCTTCTGTTTACCCTCCATGGGCCCCTGTGAGGATCCAATGAGGCAAAATACCTGAAACTGCTTTGTTATATAAAGGCCTGTATATGTGGGGGACCAGAGAGGGGCTTACAAGTAAAGAAGACCAAGAAGTTCTTGCCCTCATCAGGGAGGAACATGTGCAGTAATCAAAACCATGCTCGCCGTCACTGTGCAAGCCCTGGCCACAGTGGAGGAATCTGCTCTTCTGAACCCCCGCCAGCTTGTTAGTGGCATCATCCAAGCTTGCAGTTAACTAATTTCCCTTGACTGCATCAGGACAAAACTATGCTGAGCAATCTGGACTGTATCACCAAAGGGAACGGGGCTCAGCCGTCTGTGTGAGGGAATGGTGCACACCAAGCAGCTGTGCCAAAGAGGCCCATGGGCTGTGTATGCTCACCACGCTACCCAGCATTCCTCCAGAGGGGGACACCAAGGGTGCCCTGCATGTAGAACTGCTCCCAGGCTCCCAGCAGTTCTCCTTTTGGAAACCTTTCCATTTCTGCATTTTAATGGATGGCCCCTAGATTTCCACTTTGTGAAACAATGTGAGATGGCCAAGTCAATTTACAACTGAAGATCTGGTCACCTCTAGTGCTAAGATACAGTGGCCTCCTTCAGCTCTCCTTCATCCCTACTTAAACAATCAGATATCAATGGTCTAATAGAAAAGGATGCAATGCACATCATCATTAGCCAGATGCAATGTTCTTCTGCCATTTGTTTTTGCTCCCTCCCACTACCAAGAGTGAACCCCAGGGAGGCACTCAACCACCCCCTACTCTCCCCAAACATTTTAGTCCTTCCTGCAAGTTTCTGGGAAATTAGAGGAGTATCTTAGCAGGATAGGAGAGAGCCCAGGCAGCCCTAGAGATGGTCTACCCAGCCCACTAAACATGTGGTGAGGAGATGGACAAAGAACTTTCACCCTTTAAAGAGCTTAGAATCTACCACATAGACTCAGGGCCTCAGTCACTGTCAGTTTTCTTCTCCCTTTCTCCTGGCTGGTTGGCTCTTCTCCTCTGATTCACACAAGGGTAGAGCAGTAGAGCTAAAGCAACTGCGGCAAACAGGGTGGGTTCAAATCTGGGCTCAGACACACACTAGCTGGGTGACCTTGGCCAAAGCATCTCCACTCTTTGGTGTCAGTGTTCGTATTGGGGGGATGGGGATTGTAACTGCATCTTTCTAACGAACTCACCATGAGGATGAAATGAGATGGTTCAGTAAAGAGTCAACAGAGAAGCCGCATGTAAGAAAGTGTCTGGGTGTACGAGCACATGAAAGAAAATATTTATGTGAGTGTGCTGTGTGCTACACAGAAAGACTGACAGTTGGTACTTGCTAAGTAGGAAGGGGGTGTTGGGGCGATGGCCATGACTTACTCTTGGGAACAGGGCTCACGTACCCCTGACCTCTGCAGAGAGCACAGACTGCATTCGTTGGAGAGAAGCGCTGCTTCAACAGGCACATGTGACTTTCTAAATACCTGAGACAGAAACCACCACATTGTGTGGCTGTACACTGCCCCACCCCAGGCCACACTCTGAACCCTCCCAATCACCTGGGTCTTTGGCAGACAGGGAGCCAAGACAGAGCTGCCAGCCTACTGCCAAATACCAGCCGGGAAGGTATCTGCCATGAAACCCTTTGTTCATTTGCTCCCTGAATATTAACTAAGCACCTGCCATGTGTCAGGGATATCAAACACTGGCTAAATTTGCACATGATCATCACTGTGGAGTGATCATGGACCACTTTTTCTTACTTTTATTAGTAAAAGAATGTGCTCAATAATGTTTGCTTTTCCTTTTCATGACAAAAAAGTGCTTATTTGTGATGTTGCCATGGTCCATCCAAAAAAAAAAAAAAACAGCCTCAAGAGAAACCCATGCTATTCAGGCCAACCACCAAACTCTAGGCTCTGACAGCAAAGAATACATCATCATCTGCCTTTTCTTTCCTTTTGCCCAATCTCTGGAAGTACTCCCAACATCTCGCATTTTAAAGACACAGCAAAATCCTCAATGGGAATTTTAATGAGGAAAGCCAAGTTTCATTCAATGAATGGCCAGAACTTTTGGGAGAAGAATCTAAAAACAAAGAACAAATGGGCTGGGCTCACCCACCAAGATTCATGCAAGCTTCGGCATTGGTGTAGAACAGTGTCACATGTTGGTTCATGTAAATCTCAGCCCAGAGACTGGAGAGCAAAGGACAGCTGACTGGGCTCTGGATGATACTGGGGATTCTGAACCCTCCTTAACGTTGGAAGCTGGACATGATTAATGAAAGCAACGCAGCTTTCAGGCCTAACAAAAGAAGATCAACAGTTGCCTTTAAGGATAATGAGGAAAGACCTCATGAAGAAGGGAGAGACTTTAGGGAACATGTGGACACGTCACCCTGCAGCAGAGACTCCTTCCATGTCTTCCACTGCCTTCAGGGGATGTACCAGTTCCTCTACGTGGCTGACCAGACTTGCTTGATCTGGACCGCCCCTCTCAATCCAGTACCATTCTTTTCCCCATCACCCCCACCTACCCACTCTCTCTGCCTCCCACATTCACCCCCACTCCACTATGTCCAGTCACTGAACTCCTTTCGGTCAAGCCAGCCAGGCCTGTACTTCCTGGGGGTGGGAGAGAACTTACTACAACCTGAAAATAGCACTTTCCTCCTCAACTGTTATTCTCCTTTTTCCTGCCCTACCTCATTGCATATGCCTGGCTAATGCCTACTTATCTTAAAGTGTTCACTTCGTCATCGCTTCTTCCAAGAAGCCATCACTGAGCCCCCCGTTGGCTGCATGTTCCAGCTTTGTGCTCTCTAAGCCTCCCCCGCCCCGACCCAACCCTCTCTGAGAACTGCTCTGTCCACACTCGACCGTGAGCACCTGCTTCCTGGTTGCATCCACATCCAGAGCACACACATACACACAAAACCTCAACAGTCCATGCGGGAAGACAACCTGTCTTCCTGATCTACAAAAGCGCCTCAGTACTTAACTCTTAGCTCTCAATAGTATTTGTTGAATAAATAAATAACCAGAACAAAGAAATGAAAGGCAAAACTGAAGATCACTGATGGCAAAGATAGAAAACAAAGCCAAGAGAAGAAAAAAATAGTTGACACAAAGACAAAAAAATAAATAAACTAATATGATAAGAATCTCTAGCCTCTTTGTAAAACAGGTAATAAACAAAAAGTAAAGGAAGTAAATGCATACGTTTTAGAGAGCCACTAAGTTCCACAACAAAAAAAAAAAAATATATATATATATATATATACACACACATATATATATAGAATTAAAGTACTGGCATGCTCATACAATGCAAGAATCTGCTGTAGAATTGCTGGAACTCCATTAAATCTTTTATGGTTTATTGGTGCACTTTTGATTAAATAACCTTTAGAATGAAAAGGGTAGAGTTATGTAATGAAGCAGATGAATCCACAATATTTTCACAACACAAGGCATCCCAGGGATCTTTTGCATTACAAAAGCTTCTTGTGTAATTTGAAACACGACTGGACGTAATTAGCAGTACAGAAAAAATGAGCACCGAAAGAAAATACCATCCTCATACCTTTTAATACGGAATCGATTACTTTAAAAAGCAATCCACAGCAGGCAAAGCACTGGAGAAACGGTTCTAAAGAAAATTCTGCAAATTAAAACCAGGGCACCAGAAAGTTCTGGGTTGAACTAACAAATGATGCTCTTCTCTATTCAACTCTGCACAAACACGGGCTACAGGAGGCATTTAAATTGATTTAACAATATCAGCCCAGTTAATACTGTGTTCATTTAATGCATGGCTTAGGCTTCTGTAAATCATTTTTCTAACTTCAGCATGGAACAGAATTAGCACCCTCATTTTTATGATAATATTGTTAATTTAATGCATGGCTTGGAGTTAGTAGACTTCAAAGTGAATCCGAAAAAATATGGCTTTTCTCTTGTCAGAGACATCTCTCTTCATGCACCAGTGGTCTGATCTTAAATTTTAACTTCAACTGCACAAAATCACTCTCATATTTCAACTATTCTTCATAATTCAATCATTTAGTTCATTGTCTTAGATTGATTTTGAATATTCCTGCTCAGGAAAACTAAAACAAGTTTAACATTCTCTTTTCATGTTTATTCTCTGGAAAGATATGGATTGGACACTTTTCAGAATACACTATAAGATGCACTTAAGCAATGAAGTTACTACAAACATGCAAAAATGGCTCGAATGGGCAAGGAAAGTCTTTTCCACCATTTAATTCTTTTTCCTTCCTTCCCCATTATGGCACTGAAAATCATAATGAAACGATGAATTAGATTTGTATCAAAAAAAAAACCTTACAATGTACACGAGCTTCCAACATTTAAAATAAAGATTGTATGTTTACTTTCTCTCTAAAACACTGAAATGTCTCCTCAAACATCTACCCAGCAAGCAAGAGAAAACTGACAGTGTAATGAAGGGTGAAATGATAATGTCCTCTCCCCGTAAATGGAATCCAGCCAACTAGAACAATGCATTCAAACAGATTTGCAGGCATTCTGAATGGAGTTTCAAATATCCCAGCCCCCTGCACTTACAAGAGCCTGGAGTGGGGTCTCCCTCTAGACGGGGGCAAGTGACCATTTTAGACAGATGGAGGAAAAACGTACATCACATTACTACAGCAATTTTGCCACTGTGGAAATAGGAAAAGGAGATGGAGGAAAAACAACCACCACCACAATTTGGCAAGGCAAACTGGTGAAACACACTTAGGGTTGGAAAAGACAATTCAAGGGAATGTAAATGAAGACTTGTCAATTACAAATCTACTATTTAGGACCCTCAAATATTGTTGTTATGGATTGAATGTTTGTGTCCTCCCCTTAATTTATATGTTGAAGCCCTTAACCCCAGTGTGTGGTGGTATTGGATGATGGGGCCTTGGGAGGTAATTACGGTTCGATGAGGTTCATGAAGGTAGGGCTCTTGTGATGGGATGTATCCTGATAAGAGGAGATGTGAGAGAGCTGCCCTCTTTCTCTTTCTTTCTGCGTAAGCACAGGGAGAAAAGGCCACGTGACAGACAGCAAGAAAGTGGCTATGTGCAAGCAAGGAAGAGAATTCTCACCAGAAACCAAGTCCTGCCAGACCTTGACTTTGGACTTTCCAGCCTCTAGAACTGGGATAAAAATAAATTTCTGTTGCTTAAGCCACTCAGTCTGTGGTATTTAGTTATGGCAGATGGAGCTGACTAATACAGTTCTAAGTATGCAAACATTGTACCCTGCTTAGTGGACATCTGATAATACCTAACTCTGTGCAGACACCCCTTCGCTTCGTTTGCAACATTTCACTTCAGAGTTTATTCAACAGAAGCACACCCAATCCTGCCAAAAATATATGTACGAGTCCATTCACTGTAGCACTCTTGAGTAGAAAAGAGATTAGTAACAGCATAGTGTCCAGCAAAGGGGGGACTGGTTAAAAAATTAATGCCAACTATAGAGGATGGAATGCTCTGTTTCTTCAGATACACTTGATACAATACAAGTATAGAAGCAAGTTGCGAATAGTCTGTAAAATAGGATTCTATTTTTGTGGGAAAAAATATGTGTTCATATATATACAGAAAAATTTGGAGAAGAATATGTGCCAATGGAAAGGGAATGGAAACATTTCTGAGTTGTTTAAAATTTTACATATGTTGCTATATTAAAGCAATCAATACATTAGAGTTACTGCTAATTAGTGGTTCCTTTTATGACCTCAGGCTTTTAATATAAATTCAAACATATTTGAATCCCATTAAGGGAATAGAGTTTCATGATTTTACTATAGAGGCTTCAAATGAAAAAGTTCAGAGTATCTTTCTAGTTGTCGAAATAATTATTGTAAATAGTCTTGAAGCTGATCATTTATGTTGAAAGCTAACAAACAGATGTACAGTGAGGTTAATGGGCCCTCTAATGGGTTTCTTTATATAAGGGGCCAATTTGGGTAAAAAAAAATGTTTTTTCCTTAACTGTTCATATAATAACTGGCATGTCTACTTTTAATTATCTTAATCACCCTCTCTTCATTATTGAGTTGACACTGTTTGTATATCTAATGAATTTACAGAGATTATTTCAATCGATTGGTTTGTTAACAGAACACTAATCCTGACTGATAAAGGATTCACAATGTAATTAGCTAGCTCTTCTATTATGCAAATTTCTGATACTTCTGTAATGAGTAGTTAAAGATTAATAAGAAAGATAGTCCCAAATTAGCTGCTTCTTATCTGTAAATGCTTCAGGATGTGTGGGGATCAGCCCCGTTCTTCACATACTCACAGTGAGCCTGGTAACTAAAGTAACTTTTCTTGATTTGGAAACCCAAAGTTCTGTCTGAAAAATCTCCTTCAAAGAGCTATGCCTGAGGCCATACAGTTTCACAGTAAGATGGTTGAGTGGTGTCAACTACATTTTCTTCATTCTGCCTCAGGAAACAGGACAAGGGGAACCTAGGACAGTTTCTGAGTCCTCACTGTGCCACTTCTTCTGAGTGTGTGACCTAAAGGCAGTAGCTGCTACCTCCTGGCGCCTCTGTCTCCAGGCTACGCGGTACAGAGCTCGGGTGAAGATCCAATGAGATCATCTACACTGGGACAACTTGGCAGTGGTGCTCCATGGAAAGCAGCTGCTGGTATAACTCATTCAACAAGGATTTAAATTACTATTTGCCAGGTACTGTCCTAGGACTGGGGATAGAGTTCAGTGAATAAACAAGACAACCTCTGTTCCCACGGAATTATTATTCTCTTCCTTTTCTTTTTAGGGCTTTTTAAAATCTGAAGCTATTAAATCATGGTGCCCTGCTGTTGTGCTGTTGTGCCTTTTTGCTCCAAGTCTCATCAGAAGCTGGCAGGACACTAATCGAAGCAATCCCCTCTGCAAGCCCAGTGTCACTTCAATACCCATGCCCTCTGCCCAGTGAATAAAAGTGGATGTTATGCCCATGCAGAAGGCTGCCAGAAATAGCGTTCCATGATGACACACTCTGCTCAGGGGCCCGGAGAAGCCATGCAGACACAGGAACAGCATTCTTGGAGCATGTCCATGCCACTCATTCTTCAAATAGCAGCCCTTCTTTCATACCCTAACACTGGCCTCCTGTGTACCAGGCTTGGGTTATCCTGGAAGGGACCCTGGGGCGATGTGACTGCACCTGCATCACAGCTGCAGGCTGAGGCCAGACTCAAGTGGTTCACCCCAAGACGCGGCATTGTATGTGGCCAAATTAGGATTCAAAACTAAGTCCCATCCCTGAAGCCAAGCTCTGTCCTCTCACCACACTGCCTCCACTGCCTGCTGCAGCCACTCTGTGTCCCAGATAGAGGTGATGTGGAAAAGCACAGGTGACCATCACACAGGAGCACCCAGCTAAGTATTCAAGGAAAACAACCAGGCTCATTGCGGCTATCATCTTTGGAAAAGAGTGGGACGGAAATAAGGAACATGATGAGACTCATACCAGAGAACGGGGGAGAAGAGGAAAAAGAACTGGAGATGGACTCCTGAATTAGTGCTCCTGCCCAGGCAGTGTGTTCATGCCCGGCTTGGTTCCCGGATCTCCCACTTCCCAGCTCTGTGACCTCCACAAGTTACTGACACTCTCAATCCCTGCAACCTGACTTGAGAAAATGCCAAAACCACCCCAAACACGCTACAGCTGCTGTGAGGAATGAAGATAATACCAATATGAAGAGTAAGCAAATGGCACACAGTAGGCACTTAATAAATGCCACTTTTGTTTCTGAAGCTGAGATAAAGTACTCTATGAGCCTTAAACTGCTCTCTACATTTTCGTTGTCTTACCATCATGATTACTATTACTATCATTGCCATCAGACTAACTTAGCTTAAAATTAATTTCCACATGAGAAAATCTAGTAGTTTAAGGAAAATCTTGCTAGGTCTAATTCCCCAAGGTTCTGAAAGGGCTGGTTCTCCAGGAAAACTAAATCTGGTGCTACTCTTCCAGATCATAGTGCCTGAGTGCTAGGTGAGAAAAAATGTGCTCAACTGCTTTCCCAGTCCCCGAAACCCCTCCAATACCACGATTCAGTGAACTCACATGGGACTAATGAGACCTCATCCTAGGGCATCTAATGCTATGTATACAAAAGCAATAAGAATGTTAACTGCTTGCTGATAAAAGATCACATGAACTCAAGTGCAAAGAAGCACAAAACAGCTGCAATTACGGCAATTATGTTGAAGAAGTCGTCATCCCCCAGCGTATCCAAAATAGATGAGACTGTTTGCTTTGCGATCGTCAGACGGAGCCCTTTCATGCTGCCACTGACATCCACTAAAATGACCACGTCTTTTGGAGAAGTCGCTGCCTGGATGTACCTAGATCAGAGGAAAATTAAGTAAAAATGAATCCTGAATCTCTGCAAGTTTTCTCTTTTAAAAAATAACTAAGAGGTTTGACCGTTTCCTACCATTTTCGGTTCCTGCAGTCAAAGGCAATGACTCCATTCTCATCTGGTTCCCATTAATCCCTAGAAGAAAAATGGAGTTATAAGAAACCCAGAAACTTCAAATATTTATTCACAGCATTTCAAGGCTGCTCTGCTTTGCTGACTGAATGAACAGGGTGAAAAATCACATGCAAACACCGACCCTGGAGCTCATCACATGCTCCATCACCAACTCTGGGAAGGTGTTTTAGGGCTGGAACGCCATAGCAAACATGGCCTTAGCTCAGGCACTCCAAGATCTGCTAGAGAGTGGTGACATCTTTAGTAACCCACTGTCCATCAAGAAAGGACATGACTCCAGCCCCTTCCCATGGCTAATGATAAAGTTAGCCAAGGTCATTTCTCACTGTCCTTCAAGTTGCTGGACCTGGCTGCATCATTCATGATCTCTGGGGCAGAGTCAGGCCCCGTCCCTGGACCCAGATAGGTAATGTCTAGGGCACGGGGGGGTAGAAAGCATTCAATATGTTTCCAATCTCAGAATATACACAAGTCTGTTCTCTTTTCAGTTCTGTTTGTCTGGCCTTCTACACTGAAATGAAATAAAGGCCCTAACTATACTGCCTAATAAAATTTGAATTTTAGTCTTTGAAGCCTGGGGGTTTTCTCCGTACGTAAAATGGGATCCAACATCCTTAGTCTTATGGCTTGCAGACTGGTCAGGATATGTCCAAGGTTCACCTTCTCTATTTACAACTTAATCTTTATGAATAAACTTTCATTTAAAAAGAAGTGTTTGCTGCTAAAAATAAGATAGAAATCATTGTTTTCAAACCATCAGTACTGCTCAGGGATGGAGGATTAGAAACAACAGATTTGGAGTTAAGAAAATAAAACAGAAAATTATTTTCACAGGAGAAAATCCTGACTTTGATTGTAGCACTGAGATTCTCCTTTCCAATTAATAAGGGCCAGTTTTCTGGACCACACTGGGCTAATAATAGGCACGTGCTTAAGATAACATCACTAAATTATTCCAGAGATAATCATGAGATGGCAGCTTGTAAACCAAAGAGTCATTTTGTTTTGTCCTCCTTGTACCTACATTTCCCACGTGCAAATGGACCTAATTTAAAGGTTCTCTGTAACAAATCGGAAAACAGAAGTATGAGAAGCCATTGCCAATTGAAGGTTATTAGGTAATGAAGATAAAATAAAAGTGACATAATATATTGTACACTAAAGGAGAAGAATGCAATTTATTTTAAAAACATCTGACATACTACATTTGTATAAAGCCAAGTACAGCTAGGATGACAGTCTTCACACATAATGAAATTATATATATAGTGAGGCTAGGTAATGTTCCAATGTGTAATTCCACAAAGAACTGGTTTGAGTCCAAATGAAGAGAATTTTTTTTAATGTGTTGACGCATGGTAGACATTCAGTGGACATTCCTTGAGTTGAATTGTGGCCAGTGTTCTTAGACCACAACCATATCTGATCATCCTCCACCTCACCCCTACTCTGCCACCCTTCCTCCATCACAGCCTTATCACCGAGTGCTCCACTGGGGGAGAAAACATGCAATTCTGTTTTACTGTCCTAGCATTTAGGCCAGGGCCTAGGAAGAAGGAATTAATGACACTCAATGCTCTCCTTTTGGATTGAGGTCCTTTCCCTGCAAATGGGCTTGTAACTCCACCCATGCACTGCTGAAACTTGGTGCTTTTCAAAAAGGCTCTAGGGAAAGAATCCTTCCTTGCCTCTTCTTAGCTTCTGGTGGCTCCCAGCAATGCTTGGTGTTCCTTGACTTGTAGCTCATCTTTCCAATTTCCTACTCCGTCTTCACGTGGCTGTCTTCCCTCTGTGTCTGTATGTCCTCCCTTCTCATAAGGATACCAGTTACATTGGATTTAATCCTAATCCAGTATGATCACATCCCAGCTATATTAGATCTATTTCCATGAAAGGTCACATCTGAGGCTCCAGGTGGACATGAATTTGGAGTGACGCTATTCAACCCACTACATGTAAAACACGTAGGACTTGTAAAACAAAAATGAGGGGTGGCCACAGGGTAAAGAAGACAACCCCCGGGCACAGAGAACCATGTCTGCCAAGGTATAAGAAGAGCATGTCAAGTTCAAGGAGCTGAAGGAAGGCTGGTGTGGCTGTGCAGAGAGGATGTCTATACCAAAGAAAGAGCCTGGGTGACAGCAGGAACCAGGAGGCCCACGCCCTTCCTGGTCAGGACAGGAGGTACACACTAAGGGGATGAAGACAGTGCTTCAACACAGTTCTAGGCACAGCTGCCCTGGATATAACAATAAAGGTCACACTTTGACTCAAAGACAGGGCTGTATGGGCCCTGGAGGATCATCTCACCCACACCTAACCTTTGGGCCCAAATCTTCATTTCATAGCAGGGACTCCAAGGCTCTGAAAGTTCAACAGATTTTCCTGAGATTCCTAGTTAGGACTGGGACTTGATCTCCCAAATCCCATGCCACCATTCTCTTCCTTACACAGGCAGTATAAGGAGGTTCCATGAGAATTTTCTGTATGTTAGTGTGAGTTAAGTGTGTAAAAGTAAAACTGGTTTCCATGCCATGGGAGGAACATCTGAGGGCCTTTAATCTGCTTATGTTCATCTTGAACCTTTGCTGCTGGGGCAGCAAGAGGCAGCATTTACCAAACTAATCTGACCATTGAGCCTTTCCTTTCCCAAGAATCTCACAACAAAATGATTTAGGAGACAAACTTCAGGAAACCCTGTCCCAGATGGTACTATCTCTCCTAGGACATTTCAGCATTTTAGTATGTAATTTTTTATACACACAGATATTTTGAAAATGTTCAAGTAATCAAATCCCAGAGAAATAATAGTTGGTTCATCTTAAATCTCTGAGATCCAAGGAACTGTCACTTAACCAAGGAGTACCCTCAGGAGCCGTATCATTTCCGGAAGTGTCAAATGCCTCATGGGATCCCACCCAGGCTGGCTGGGGCATGAATCTCAAGATAAAAGGAACAATGCAGTTCAGCAGCAGCTTTCACTGCCATTCAGCCTTCTCTCGGCGGCACTCCAGACTTCATGACCCGCATCAGTGATGCCTAGCCTGCCTTCCTCAGCTTTCATAGGACAAGGTCCCTAGAACATTCAGCATATCCACAGGTGAAACTGAAAATAATGTCAAAATCTCTACTGCAGACTCAAATGCTCAAATCTGATTAAATGTAAAATATTGTGCAATATTCCTATATACTATTGTTTCTCTCCCAAAGGCATTATAAACTAATATTGGAGGGAAATTAATTTCATCTAAGGCAACATATGTCTTCATAATCTTCTCGGTACATGAAAATGAAGAGTAGGGCCAACAGAGCAGGGCCTAACTCAGCATCACCTGAAAGTCAGGTGATTCAATGAATGTGTTCCTTGCTAGAGCTGGTTGGAACTGGGTTTCTGCCACTGGCAACCAAAATCTCTGATGAATGCACTTCCCCACAAGAGGAAGTTTCGTGAGGGCAGTGACCTTTTCTGCTTAGCTCACCATTTTATCCTCAGGGCCTCACACAGGGCTTGGAACAAAGCAAGAACTCAGGACACACTTACGTAAGAATGAAGGAACGTCCCTTCTGCTTACGACATTTACACTTACCACTGATTCATACTATTGTACCACTCTAAACATGAAAAGAAGCATCCTAAAAAGAAAAAAAAAAAGAAATCCTAGCAATAAAAGCCCATGGATCCCTCATCTAACAATCATTTTATGTCCAAGAAACAAGAGGCGTACTCTCTGTTCAGAACCAAGCACTGAGTGAGCACTGACATGTATCAGGGCAGTGAAGCCCTTTGGAGGACTGTGACCTATGTCTTTATTCACAAAGAAAATATGCAGAAATTTTACAAAGTCAGAACTCTGCCACCAATATCATAAAAGAACTGTAAGCATTTCTGAGTCAACTATTCTGATTCTGACTGATAAAAATCTTGTACATAAATTAATCTCTCCAATTAGAGAAACCCTTTATGAGGATTTTCTTTTGTTATGGACTGAATGTTTGTGTCCCACCAACATTCATAGGTTGAAAAACCCCTATGTTCTGGTATGAGAGGTAATTTCTTTGGGAGGCAATTAGGTTTAGATGAGGTCATGAGAGTGGAACCCCCATGATGGGATTAGTGCCCTTCCAGGAAGAGTAAGAAACACCAGAGCTTCCTCTCTCTCCCATGTGAGGACACAGGAAGAAGGCAGCCGTCTGCAAGCCAGGAAAAGGAGTCTCACCAAGAACCAAATCTGCCAGCACCTTGATCTTGGTCTTCCCAGCCTCCAGAACAATGAGAAATAAAATGTCTGTTGTATTAAACCACCTAGTCTGTGGTGTTTTGTTACGGCAGCCCGAGATGACTAATACATCTCTATTATCAGATTTCAAATTTGAAACTTTCAATTTAGTTTGAAGACTTCCTGCTGGTGGAGACAACAGATGATCTGTGGTTTCTTCTTATTTGCTCCACCTTCATCCAAATGCCACGTGGTAAGATGTCCTTGTGGCTTCCCTGATGGATCAGCCCCCCACCATGCTCTATTTTCACAACATCTGCATTAAATTTACTCTCTGTTGAGTGTATCAAAGCAGATTGCAATTTGGTGACACTGGAACTTTAATAGACCACTGTTTATTATAATGTTATCTTTAATAGAATGCTTATTGTTTAAATTTCTGTGAGCTCCAGGAGGAGTCATGCATGCCCTGCTGAACACAGCTCTTGGGAAATGTTGAATAATCTGGCAAAGCAGGCACTTGGCAGGCAAGTCTCAGGGGACAGATGCTAAGTGCAGGGCAAACAACTCCTGAAGGCAGAGGCTGGCAGTCTCTGTGCCTCAAAGTGGGAAGACATCAGGTGCCTAGCCTTACTTAATGAAAACATAAAAGACTCCACTTAATTGCTCCAAGATTATGCAGGGCGTTTTTTTCCTTCTTTTAGGTTGAGCTTGTTAATTTCTACAGCTGTGATATTGGCACAATTGCAGCCTCCAGTCCTGTTTTCACAACTTGTAAGCAAAATTAAAACTTCCTTTTTTAATTACAATTCAAACCAAGCCAGAATTAAATTCCTGTTGCAAAGCAGAGGCCTGGGAAGACCCTAGAAGGAACACTTGTTCCAAAGTCATGATGGACAAACTCTGACAAACACATTCATTTGAAGGTGCTCTTGGTGGCACTGATGTCAGTAGTGCTTTGGCCATTTCAACCTCTCCCTCTAGGAGCAGTCAGCTTTAGAGTAGGGAAACCTAAGCTCAAATGTTTCCATTTCTTACATTTTTCAGTCAGAATTTAACTCAGCCGATTATGGATTACTCCTTTCCCTGGTAATAATAACAACAATAATAGTAATAGTAGTAATAGTAATAAAAGCAACCTCTTGTCCAGAAAGATGAAATATGATACTTTTCACACTCCAATTCCTCACTTTAGGTGGCGGCTCTATGACTTACTCTATTGAGGAAGATGCTGAAACCACATGTAGATCCAAATGTGGGTGTGCACACGTATGCAGATGCCACACTGCATTCCTGTCCTGTACCCTGACAACAGATTTAATAGATTTGGACTTAATCTTTCATTTTCTTCTAAGGGAAGGGAAAAAATTGTTAACCCTGAACCCTAAAGGAAAATATCACAGGATCAGTAACTTGAATCATAATTCTCAATGCAGGGATACTCACCTGGATACTGCCTAAAAAAGCCCTTTGCACTTCCAAAGTACTGCCATATGAGACTCGGGTCACGATCAAAGTTATCTACAAAAACTTTGTTTAGGGATTCGGACCAATAAACCCCATTGACAATTGCTGGATCTGGGGAAAAAAGTGGGGGGGGGGAGAAGAGGAATGTTACAAACCAAAGTGAAACAGAACCCCAGCTGGCATCCCACGTAGCTGGCAGATATCACCATGGGGCCCGTCCTGCAGGAAGCTGTGAAGAAAGTAATAGCTCCCGAAATGTTTAGCTCCTGGGAATTCCATACATCAGAGCTTCCCCATCCCGCCTGAGCCCTCTAAGCCACCCAGGAGCCTCTACTGATGACTCCTTATTTGAAAGGCACATCCCCTTTTGGGTAACTTTCAATCTGGCTGAGCAAATAGTTCCTGAGAAAGCAAAGAGAGACCTTCTTAGCATTCTGTTCTACTTTTCGGCTCCTGAGTCAGAACTCAGCATTGAAAACAGGAAAAATGTGTTTTCTGTCACTGCAGTCACCTCAGCCAACGCAGCCCTGTTCCAATTCTCTCCACCTCTAACTTAAAAGTATGCTTTAAAAATAAATAAATAAGTAAATTGGAATTACATAACTAAATCTCTCTACCTCTTTTGTTCAGCAGATTAAGAGCTCCATAAGGGCAGGAACAATCTTGCTTTGATCTCCTGCTGCACACCTTTGACCAGCACGTGGCAGAAACTCCAAAAATGTATGGATGGATAAAGAGATGAATGGATGAATTGATGGATGGATGGATTGATGAATAAAAGGTTGTTCTCCAATTCCAGACAACTATCTACTCTCTGCCCTGTCATCCCATGAGCAAATGTCTTTCCCTCACCCTTGGGAGCCCAAAGATAACCCCTTGTCTTTTGTCCACAGATGAGAATTAAGAGTGAAGACGAAGACAGAAAATATATATTTCTTGCAGACTGATCAAAGCATGGTGGATCACTGAGGATACTCTTTAACTGTCCACTTTTTTTAAACCTTGGAAGATCCTGTTTCAAAATAATGCAACACTCAGCAAAATTTTGTTGCAAGAGTATAGATAATTGTCCAGTCCCAGTATGATGAGGGTAAGGATGACAACAGGATGAGCATGTTAATAATCAGGAAGAGGAGGAGGAGGAGAAACCTTTGCTGAGTCCTTCCTGCAAGGCAGGCACTGTGCTCATCTTCACTCCTGTCACCCCACCACAGCCCTCCATAGCAGGTCCACTGATGTTCTCCATGCTATACAAGTGGAAACGGAGCACCAGGAGGTCAGGTTCTTTCCTAAAACACCCAACTATCAAATGGCAAAGCCTCTTATCTGTGATTTCCTTATTTGTAAAATAGGGATAATAATACCCAATTGTTTGGCCTGTTTGGAAGGTAAAACACATTGACAGAAAGGGACTAACGGCCATAGGCATTCACAAAGTCATCAATGGAGCTAGTCCATTCCCCTGGAGTCCAGCACCCTCACCAGAATTCCCTGTGGAACTGTGAATCACAGTAACCCCACTGTGGCGTCCTCATTCCAAAGATCCCTCCATACTACGCAGACAGGGGGTATGGGGACAGTTTCCATCAGTCCAGCCCGTAAGTTGCACAGCAAGCCACCGAAAAAAGTAACTCTAGAAATGCTTATGTAAATTAGGTACACTGCAAGGAAACTCACTGTTGGCACTGTGCTAGCCACTACTCCTCCCCAGCTGCCTGCCCTTTGCCAGCTGGCTGCCCACAAGATGTGGAGGATGAGACAGCCACGATATGACGCCTGACCCAGTGGACAGACATGGCGCCTTGTCTTACTGTCTTAGCTCCAGCCTGTCTCATTCTTTCAGACCACTTACCCAGATTCAACAGGCAATTGGGATTCTAACTCTCATCTCAAGGGCAAATGCTCTAACTCTTGTAAACTATAATAAACCACATCATAGACTGGGAGAGTGAAAATGATCAAGTCAACTTTTTCCTGTAAAGTAATTTTGAGTAAGACTATCCTCACCATCCTGGAAAATGGAGTTCTTTATTGTTCCTGTCCAAGCTTAACAATAATTACTGTGACTCACTCTTTGCTACGAAAGCCACTTAAATTAATCCACGAAGGTGCAAATACAATAATGACAGTGAAAAATCCATGGTTCTTGCCTCTTCCATCAATAACTTCAATTATAAAAACCTTCCACAATTAGAAGCGAAAATTCCATTTCACTGGCTCTCTGTCTCAACATGTTAAGGAGTTCACCAGTTTCCAGTTAGACAATTCTTTTTTCTTGAGCATGATTTCTCTGGGGGTAGTAAAAGGCTGCCCATAGCTCCAGATGGCCCTAGTAACCTAAGATTGTTCCTCCCTCTGGGAACTGTGAGCACCTTCAGAAATGAGAAAGAACTGTAGTGCCTGAGGATCATTTCATCCACTTCATCTGGATACCACATCTTGCTCTGAAATTATGTCTCTTTAAGAAAAGAGGGCTTCGGTTTTCCCAGGGTATGATGAATAAGGGAAGTAGAATCACTAAAAAATATGGTCTAGTTAAAATAATCTAAGGGGTTTAATGGACTGTATTAGCTTCCTGTGGCTGCTGTAAGAAATTACCACAAATTGGGGTGGGGGTGGGGGCTTAAAATAACAGAAATTTATTCCAGAGGCCAAAAGTTCAAAATCAAGGTGTTAGCAAGATTGGTTCCTTCTGGAGGCTCTGAGGGAGAATCTGTTCCATGCCTCTCTCCTAGCTTCCGGTGGTCGCCAGCAACCCTTGACGTTTCTTGCCTTATAAACACATCATTCCGATTTCTGCCTCCATCTTCACTTGGCCTCTGTGGGTCTCTGTGTCAAATCTCCCTCTCTTTTTTCTTTAAGAAAACCAGTCACCCTAAATTCAAGATGAGCTCATCTCAAAATCTTTAGCTTAATTACATCTGCAAAGACTCGATTTCCAAATAAGGTCACATTTGAAGGATGTACTGGAGGTTAGGACTTGGACATATCCTTTAGAGACCACTATTCAACCCATTACATGTACTCATACTCTCTTAATTATCCTATACAATATACCCATATTCTATGGTTGTTAATGTACTGTTTTTAAAATCTCAGTTTAATAGATGCAGGCCTTTTTCCTAGTGAAGGACGTTTAAAGGCCTTCTCCCTTTTCTTCTTTATGGGAACAATTCAGATTTTCACATCTGCATTGTAATTTTATGAGCTTACAATTCTTCCTGACCTCTTTCAATGGGTCCTACCTGTAGTGCAACAAACTGGACTAAAATCATTTCCCTTAATGTTTAGTGTTGTGTCAATGCCCAGCCTCTCTGCTCAATAAAGTGAACTCCACGTAACATGGTCATTTTCCCAATGTTCCTGTCCATTATGCATCAACTTATGATTCATATTGGTCAATATCAAGTCCAGGAATAGCAATTCTTCCTCCTGTTTCCTCTACCTTCTGAGAGATTAAATTACCTCCAATGCCAGTCAAAAATCTATCAGACGTTCAGCTTTTAGTAAAACAGACTACTAGCAGAGGTTTAGAGAGTAAGAGTCCCACACCACCTTTCTGATCAATTTGCAATTTGTATCTGAAAAGCACTCACACATTCCTGCTCTGTCTTTATAATACATCATACAATCCATCAAAAAATCACATTTGTAGCTTCCTTTTTTATTTCCACCCAGTAACTGCTCTCATCTGTGCTTTCCTCTGAAGCTTGCACTTTGCTACACAGGGGTCACCTGATGTTGCAGATGGCTAACGTTCTCTCTGCACACTCCCCCTTACACACATGCACACACATTTCCTTTTAGTTCTATTTCTGTGAATGAGTAGCCATCGCATTTCAGTCCTGAGTTCCATCCTCCTGTGACCTATCTGAGATGATCAGCCTCAAGCAAATTAATGTATGTAGAGCACTTAGCACAGCAACTGGCACATACAAAACACTCCATACATACTGGCCATTATTTGCTCCATGTCTTAGCAAATAAATAAGGTTCCAAGAAGACCCCCAACTTTCCTCCCTGTTCTCTGCTGCGTGCCTCTGGGCAGCACCCCAACGTTGCAGTCACCAGTCTGGAACTTGGGCTCTGGAGCTGGAATCCCAGGTTTGAGACCTCACTCAACACTTGTTAGCTAATGGCTTTGGACTTGTGACTTAACTTTCCTGTGTCCCAATGTCTCCATCTGTGGAAGGCAAATGAGAGCAGCCCTCCCTCAAAAGTTGGTGGTACAAGGCACATAGGTGCCCAGCAGCAGGAGGGCTCCACCAGGAGGGTACATCACCAGTTGCAGCTCTATGGTGAGCCCCCGACTCCCCACCCAGGGCAGTCCAGCTGTCCTAGGACCATCCAGGTAAGGCTCTACCTATGTGTCTTCCTCCCTTCCTCAAATTATCAGGGTCAGGCACTCTTGATGATTCTTCCATTTGTTCATTCGATTAATATTTATTGAGCACCTACTATCTCAGGCATTCAGCACTGAACCAGATAGATCGTGAAGCTGACATTTCAGTCTGAGGAGGGGAGACAAGGGAAAAGAAATGAGAATTCCAAATAGAAATGGGTGTGATGAAGACAAGTAAAAGGGATGGTAGGCTTGAGAGTTACCCTGCGTGATTAGTTGGGGAAAGGGGAGTTACTCAAATTGGGCGGTCAAAGATGACCTCTTTGAGGAGAGCCCTGAATGCTAAGAAGGCATCAGCTCAAAAACCCCTTAGCCAGCAAAAACTTTCTAGGCAAAGAGAACAGCAAGTTCTAAAGTCTGGAGCTGGGAAGAAACCCATGTCTTAGGGAACAAAACAACAAAGCCACAAGTATTACTGGAGCCTTGTGAGCAAAGGAGAGAGTTACAGGATGGGGCTGGAGAGGTGGGCAGGCCATGGTGAGGATTTTAGCAGATCAGCAAAGTTTCCTGCCAAGTATACATTTTCTAACAGACGTAATCTGTGCTCCACCAGTGCCAAGGCCCATCACGCTTTTATTCATGGTTCAAAAATCAAATTTCTTTTCTTCTGAAATCTATAGCCAGCATAGCCTACTTCCTTTTTCCAGGACACACCCTTCAAACAATCAGGATCTTTATGGATGCCTTAGTATTTGAGTTTCCTCTCCAGACCTCAAAGTTACCTGATACTCCCTTCATCTTTTTTCTCAATATCATTTATTCTCCAGTGAATTAGCAGCACTGTATTAATTTAAACTTGCCATTTTCTACCACAAAATATGGGTCCATTTCTAGAAAATCTGAGCATACATGAACAATTATAGGCTAATATTGAATTACAAACTACTGTTACCCAAAAGCCATTGTTTGAAGGGAAGGGGCTGAATTCATGTTCAACTGGGTTTTGAAGTATGGCCCTTGTAAAGAAGGTATTTATTTCTGCCTTGAACAAGCTGGAGGAAGGATCTTGGGCTTTCCTAAAGGTCTTTGAAGGTGTGTGTCTCCTGGATATAAAATTACACCAGCACAGGGATTACTGGGGGCACTGAGTCCACGCAGTTTTCCTCAGCCCCGCATGCTGGACCAGATTCAAGAGGAGAATGGCTGGAGAGGTTTCATGTCTCCCGTTTCAGCAAGCAAATGACGTCTCTCGTTCATTCTAAATAGATCATAGATTAAATAATGAATACTTTTGATGCTAATTATCAAGCACTTAATATGTATTGGAAAATAGCCCTTAATGTGTGTTGAATTATAAAATAGATTTATTAGCAAAACATTTATCCTTCCTCTAAACTTAGTGATGTGCTAGATATTAAATGCAGCTTGCTTTTCCCAAATCTGGAGGCGTTTTCTGGCAGTCCTGGGAAGAGAGGGATGCGGAATACTCATGGCCCAGTGCTGAACCACTCTGGATGGAGCTGGGAAGCAAAGTGAGTGGGGAACCCAGCTACCAGTTTGGCAAAACCTAGAGGGTACCTTAGACTCTCAGCCCATTGCCTCGATGTGCTAGACTTCAGGAGCTCATTCCCCAGTGGGATTTCCGGTCAATGACGGAACTTGTTTGTTCGGATTTTTTGCCTTAAATATATCAACTTTGAATAGTCCTCCTCCCTTAACATATTTAAATTTTTGTGGAGAAACTTGCATTTCTTCCTCCTTGTCATTCTTTATCCCCCTGGAATAAACCATTCCTAAGTCTTTGTCAGAGATACTAAGAAAAAGAAAATTATGTGATAGAAATCAAAATAATAATGATACTGATAGCAGCAGAGATTGCCATTTCTGGCACATTTATAATGTGCCATGTACTATGCAGGACAGTTACAAACTACTCTTCCTAGCCCTATTTGACAGATGAGGAAACTGATCCTCAGAGCATTGAAGTCCATTGCCCCAGTACATCACCTGACCAAGGTAGAGATTAGCTAAATTGCATGTTGCGTCCAAGCTCTTAGATGGAAGAAGACTGGAATGGAGGCCTCAAACTCTATTACTCACCAGATAGTAAGGGGTGAGGGGAAAAAGGTGGCATGGGAGGTGCAGTCAAGGTAACACGTGGCTCAGAGCAGGCTGTCTGCCCCCAGCTGTCAACAAACAAATGAAGTGGGTGGTCCCTGGAGGAGGGGGCTGGGATCAAGCTTTCTTGGAGATCCTGACAGCATCTTCACACCTAATGCTCCAGGCATGTGTGTAAGTTGAAGAGGACATAGTGGATAAAGATAAGGTAGAGCCTGTCTGCAAGGGTCCCCTAATGCATCCCCCTTGGGGTCTCTGCTGCAGAGCCACAGTGAAGCTCTCTCATCACCATCAGCATTTGGATTTGGGGGCTGCTTGCAGAGGGGACATTTACAAGGCATAAAATCTTGGATAAGACACTCTAGAGTGAAGATAAGCATATCTCATGGGGCTTTGGATTCTAAAGTGGCATCTGATAAACTGTAGTTAAGCTGGTATCACTAATTTAAAACACCTCATTTGATATGTGATCTTGTCCCATTAACTGAGTCTCCCTTGAGGTCTCTAACAAAGAGCTGAAGAATCAAAGCCTACTTCCTCCCTGAGGTTTTGCTCTGGTTAGAAAGGGAATAAAACTCACCTTGGACAGGTTCAGAGATGCGGTGAGCACAGCCACCCCTTTCCCACCAACAAGTACTAGAATAACACCAGCCTTGCAAGACCCTTGCTGCGGCTCTCTGGAACCTGGCATCCTGATTGCAAATCTGTGCTGAATTCCAAGGCAAGATCGTACACCCTGACCCAGAAGTTTCAGTAGTTTCTGCTAACCCATCACTCAGAGACTACATCTCACTGCCCAGTGCTCTAAGATGCTCTGGTCTGGCCCAGGATCCATTTTCAAATCTGCTTCTCCTCCAATTCCCAACTTACACCCACATCCCCACCCTGGACAATCTTATTGAGGCTTTTCTTTTCTTGTTTCATTTATAGTAGCTGTTCCTACTGCCATTGTACAACCCATTTAAAGTGTGTAAATCATGTCATATTTTCTAACATTCTCCAAAGCATTTAGCCCCTGTACCGGATGTAGTATGTATTTCTTCATTCATTCAGAAAATACCTGCTGAATGACTACTGTGTGCCAGGCACTGTGTTAGGATTTGGGGACAAAGCAGTGGGGAAAACCAGGCAAAGCCTTTAACTCAAAGGCATGTATAGTCCATTGGGGAAAGCAGAAAACCCAATAATTATCGAATTAAATATAAGATTACAGTTATGATTAGTATCAGAAGGGGCAAAACATGATGTTGGGGAACATGTTCTTAAGCAAGGTCTTCCTAACACATTATTGATCAAGCTGGAATTTGAGGAATGAATAGGCATTAAAAGTGGGGCCGGTGGGGGCTTCCCTGGCGGCGCAGTGGTTGAAAGTCTGCCTGCCAATGCAGGGGACACGGGTTCGAGCCCTGGTCTGGGAAGATCCCACATGCTCCGAAGCAACTAGGCCCGTGAGCCACAACTACTGAGCCTGCGCGTCTGGAGCCTGTGCTCCGCAACAAGAGAGGCTGCGATAGTGAGAGGCCCGCGCACTGCGATGAAGAGTGGCCCCCACTTGCCGCAACTGGAGAAAGCCCTCGCACAGAAACGAAGACCCAACACAGCCAAAAATAAATAAATTAATTAATTAATTAAAAAATAAAAAAGAAATGGAAACTTTGTTATTGTGATTGGCACTGTAAATCAATACAACCATTAAAAAAAAAAAAAAAAAAAGTGGGGCCGGGGGTGCGGGTGCAGAGTGGTCCTGGCATTGCCAACTGCAAGTTTAAGTACCTGGAATTCAGAGGACAAAAAGCTTGGGTGGGAGGGATCGGGGATGAGAACTTAGCAGGACCTTGAAGACCCTGGGCTGCAGTCTGCTGGCAATCTCAGGAACAATGGAGGCCCCTGGATGGTTTGAAGAGAGGGCAGGTACACACTCCTTCCATTTGGAGAGCAACCAAGCAGAGGCAGGAGAGTGGGGGTGGAGGGACTGTTTAGAGGCTCCTACTGTCCTTCCAGGGGGACAGGATGGTGCCTGCACTAGGGTGGCAGGGTGGCAGAGTGAGAGGAGCCACTGGTGTAGAGAGGACAAGCTCACCAAACAAGTTTTGCACTCTGAAGGCAGGTGTTTATTCCAGAGGTAGAAGCTCTCTTCTGCATCGTCCCAGCATCCAAGCAGGGCGTCCTCCACAGTAGGAAGCCTGGAGGACAGTGCTTCAGAGTACTGCATCCTAGGGGAGTTCACCCAAGGGGAGCTGGCATGCTTCTTAGATGGCACACAAATGGGAAAATCTACTGATGGAAACAGGGAAGAGTTTGTCCTCCAACAGCTGGATTGTCACAGATTTGCAAACACCAATTTCTCTGTTGCAACAGTCCTCAGAATGTACATCCCAGCCAGCTGTTCTTGCAGTGTGTCCCTAATTGATAGAAGTTATTCATAAGCAGCATGAAAGAGTGGGAACCATAAGAAAAAGAAATCCTTGACCACACATTTGGGTGTTGGAAACCTTCAGCATGACTTTTTCTGGGCACTGCTATGGGCTCACACAGTGCCAAGCTGCCCTACATGCCTCATTCACCGTCATGCTCACAGCTCCTGGGAAGGCGCACACTATTTCTGAAGGGTGGGAGAACCGAGGTCCTGTTGGGGAAAAGCTACACAGCCTGAGATGGGCTAGGCTGTCCTTTCGCCTAAAGTGAAAGTGTCCCTCAGAAGAGGCAGAGCAGGGGGCATGGGGAGAGAGTGGGGTGGGGCTCAGAGACACTTAGTCCCAGGCCTCTGTCCTAAACACACACACACCCACCCCACTCAAAGTAAAGCCAAATAAACATACCCATTCAGTCAACAAGCATTTAAAATTACCTAGGGTATTTGAAGGCTTGTCCTGTGTTCCATGGTGGGGGGCATGGGGGAAGCGCACAAAGAAACAATTCTGGAGAAAACTGATGTTATGACAAGTCACACACACAAAAAGACAACTCCCAGCTAGAGTACAGAACCTATAGCTGTCATTATTTGGTAAGAACCCATTCCTGATATTCACTCAGAAAGTCTCCTCTCATTCCAAACTTTCAGAAGAGAGAAAGGAATTTAAACATTCCTCCCTTCCATCTTGTGGCTCCCAGTAAAATATGATTTTGTGAGCCTGCCGTCTGCACTGATGCTATCAGCTTTTTATTGATATTTAATATAAACACAGCTCCGAGGCTAGCAGGTACCCTGACAGGGTCTGAAATATAATTGCTAGGGAACTGTACAAACGCGTGTAGCAATTAAGGAGCTGTCAGGGATACTGTCGGTGTGAAGACACAGAACTGCGTCTGGACAAAGGAAGGCGCTGAATCGGAGGCCGAGGGAGCAGAGGGCTGCACAGGAAACAGGGTAGCGTATCACCATCAGCGGGCCCAGAAGCCACAGACAGGCAGATAAGTGGATTGTGGACATTCAAAAAGGGAAACAGAGCTAAGTGTAACTTCGCTGTTTGTTTTTAACACCCAAAGGCAGAGAGCTGACTCTCTTGCATTTGCTCTGAGATTTATATGGAGAGACGACATGCAGCCTTGAGTCTGGCTTCTGAGAGAGGCCCAGGTTGGGGCACGGAAGGGAATTAGTATTCTGCACTGCTTTTAAGAGATGTCACAGGGTACCAGCCTGAAAAATTGGCTTGTGGGTAGGAAAGATGGGGTGGATATGGATGAAAGGTGAGTTCTGAGTGAGGAAGAAGGAAATATGAGCCAGCTGGAAGAAGAGGCACAGCAGAAGGAAGATTTGAGCTGAGCCTTGAGGAGGACCACAGAACTCCTGATCTGCGTTTCAGTGCAAGTCCTGCCCATATCTACACTGTCATCGATTTAACAGGCCACTCAGTGGTGGCAGGATGGGTATGGTCATGGTGATGGAGGTGTAGACACATTCTCCTCTTTGTACCAGGATCTCGTCATCCTTTGAGATGCTGGAAGCCTTGGTCTTTGTAAGTGGGTGCAGTGGGGTGAGGAAAGGCAATTGTCTAGTGAATGGCCTGGGTTTGGGGATCAGAATGACCAGGTCTAGTAATGGGTCTTTTATGCCTTAATTTACTTTTAAGTTCCCAGAAAAGAAGCACCCTTTTCCAAATTTGGAATGCTGCTGCCAGATATATGAGCTACAAGTAGCCACTGAAATAGCAGAATAAAATTTTAATCTCTTATTTCTTGAACCATGGATGGAAAGGGGCTTATGCCCTGCCCTCACTCCCTTCTCAGAACACACACACACACACACACACACACACACACGCACACACACACACACACCACATGCCATCCTAGGTAAGTACTTTCAGGTAGAACACAAAGGAACTTTTAAAGACTTTAGCCTTTGTGTACTTCATTATGTTAGAGTAATTTTAAGCAACACATCAAACCCATGGGTACGCAGATTATTACTCAGAACGAGGCTAAATTTATTTAGGTGAAAATAAAGAGTGAGTCAGTTTAAAGAAAAACATCAAGTAATCAAATAGGCATTGGGCAGAAACAGATGAAGACATGAGTGTGGCCCATGAATGACTGGGGCTGGGGAAATGTGGCTCCAGTGGCTCAAAGCTGCCATGCTCATCACCTCTTCCCAGTTTCCTGCCTAAGTAACTCACATCTCAACCTTAACAGCATCTACACCAGGGTGTAGGATGGCAGGTGAAATGTGAACACATTCCTTGTATAAAGAAAACTGTGGTTTTTCTTTAATAAAATATAAATGATATATCCTCTATGTCTTCCAGCTCTGAAACTGACAAACTCCTGAAGGCATGCAGCCCCAAGAATAAGAAAATGTAGTTGTGGTCACATAGCCAAGGGCATTTCTAGCTTGACACCGCTAGAAACATGTACAGAGGAGTCAGAAGTAGGCCTGAGAAAGGGCAGAAAGATGCTCTAAGAAGCAGACAATGTTCTCGGCAAATAAACTGCGGGGAAGATCCACCCCCTCACGGAGCTCTGTGGAGGAAACCAATTTCATGCCAAGGTGGTTTTGATGGATATGGCACCAGGGGACTGGGTTCACATGGCTAGAACATTATAGGAATTTGCTTTTGATGCTCATTTTCATGCAAAGATCCTCTGGTCGTAAGCTCTCCCCACCCCCAGCCCAACTGTACCACGGCAAGTTCAAACTGCTCCCAAAGAGCATGATATCCACTAGGAATAATACCAGCTTCCAATAATGTTGGCCAAGAATTATTAACAAGGATGTTCCAGCCATCTTTCCACCAGACCTCATTCACCCCACAAATGCTTATATCAACTATTTTTTTGGCTTGTTGAACAACAGCAGTTGGGCCCAATTAATTGAGACAAAATGATTGAGTTTATGGACCTTCAGCGGCTAATGCACACTAGATCCTGAGTGGCAAGGATGGGTATTTGATGGTCCCCTCCTCTTGTCAAATAAGCTCGTGAAAAATCAAATGGCATAGGTTTAATTCTATTCCATGATTTGTAACTAGATGAGCATATCATTTATTATCCAAACTGGATCACTTTTGAGGGGGGGTATTTTTATTAATACATAGAGATAATTAGTGTAAGTAGGTATATTGTTGGCAGAACAGAATGGACAGACACTCCATTTATAACTCACCCCATTCCACAGGGAATGGAACCGAATGACTCTGTGTGTGTGTGTGTGTGAGAGAGAGAGAGAGAGAGATCTCTGATGTGATCACGATGTGTATAACCAAAAAGAATTAGAGCAAGGAATCATTTTTATAATAATACATAACACCTTCTTTTAACACTTCGCCAATCAGTGTATGTAAGGCCATGGTCTTTTAAGTACTGGGGGCAGTTGGCTAGCTATGGACATTCAGCATGCTCCAGACATCAGCCAAAGTGTTTTACTGATGGGAGAAGAAATGGAAAACATTAATTAATCCACTAAATTGCTTAACTGGAGGCTACTTAAGACTGTTGCTACTGTAATTATGTCAATACACCCTCTACTTCTTCAAGCTGGGAATCTTTCCAATTTAAGGAACCAAAGAGCCAAATTAAAATACCTTTAAAAATACTGGCCCATAGAACTAAAAAGATTAGGGGTAGAAACGGCTTCAAGGGTAGGTTGGTCCAGAGATTGCCAACGGTTTCACCAAGGCTGTGGTCTCTGTCTTTCTATTCTGTGTCCGACTGAGCTGGCTCCATCCTCAGACCCTTCCTCTCACACATCCCGGCCTTTCACCCTACAACCCTTGCCCCAGCATCTCCAACGTTTCCCCTTATGGGGCCACAGGATTGCTGCAGCACTTACAGTCATCAAACTTTTTCCCACCATACTCACGGGTAGAATGTGAGACCTTCAGATGTCTCCTTACTTTTATTGACTTTGAGCATTGTACACCCATCCCTGAGCTAACCAAAACAAGAGTGGAATGAGGCATGCTGACTGATTGGCTTAAACATGCTAAGTCTTGGGTCTGATTTCAAGCCCAGCAGCCATGAAAGATGGGTTTCTGAAAGAAATTCAGAGTGGCACTGGCGGGAAGAGGAAAGAGAGGGTGCCAAACCAGAAACATCTCCTCCAAGTTTCCAATATGGTCACAAACACCCAAAGAGTCATCTCAGAGGCCACAAAACCCACGTGACTCGGGATTTCACCAAGCACTAATTCCGCTAAATAATTTAAATCTGGCAGGATCATTTTCCAAGTGAAGCATTTCCACACCACACCGGTGTACAAGAAGTCTGTTCAGTGTTCTAAAAGTGCATGGCAGATAGAAGAAAGTTTATCAAGGAAAGTTTAATGCAGAAGATAGATCTCTTGGGATGCAAAGCAAAAAATTCAAAGAAGAGAGAAAAGTGCTTTGTGGGAAATAATGCTGCAAGTTCAGAAGATTACATGCTACAAATAACAATGAAAAAGAAAAAAAAATGTTATTGCTACTAAAATAAAACCAACAAGGCCATACATATTTAACAGGAACTTCACCAAGCAAGAAGCCAGCTGCTACGAAAATGATGTATGACAAGGATGGGCCTTCAGAAACGGAAGCTGATCTCCAAAACTTTCAAGGACAGAGCTACTTAGAGATTTTAGCTGGAATTGTTTTAATAAGAGCATGCTTTTAAGTCAAGGCTTGACAAATCTTTTCTTAAAAATTTTAGTAGTCCAAACTTTATTATTTTCTTATTTGTGGAAACATTTATTCAGAAAAGTCTTCTAGCAATAAAGATGCTAAAACTTTTATATAGTGATGGTGGTTTATTTAATCAGTTTGATTAAACAGTTTCAAACATATTTTAAACGGCCAGAAGTAGAGTAAATCAAAACTCCAGTAACATTTTGAAGTCCTAACACATTTGATGACTAATTTTATTTCAGCAGTTAACTAGAAAGAGGACAAGCCATCTATGCAGATACTATCGAATTCAGCTTCCTTATTTAATCTGCCATGATTTCACCCCTTGGTCTGTTTGATTATTTTTAAATAGCTTGGTTCTATTTTGTAAGTGAATTAAAGGGCACGTAAATTTAAAGTTGCTGCTATTTCAATAGCATTTACATGATTAGAATATAACAAAGTGTGTGTGTAAGAACTGAAAGCTATGTTACTCACGGAATGTCCCAAAGCAAGGACCATCCATGATGCCAAGTCAAAGTTTACAAGGTCAAAATAAAAAAGGCTAGCTTGGTCACTGTGAGGTCAGGAGATGGGTGGACTCCATAGCAAGAACAAGAAAAGATGTGAAGAGAGGATAATAAAGTTTGTTTCAGAACTATTGTTCATCATCAAAGGTAGAATTGTTTAAGAGAAAACATGTTACTTAAAACAAATATTTAATTTAATTTAAAGTTGTTCAATACTTGTTCTCTAAAACATATTATGTATTTACCATGTATATATGGAGATCTTTTCTCTTACAATTGAATTAGGATAAGACATAGTTAATTAGCATATGGGATCAGTACAAATTCATAGCAGAGGGTCAATCCAATCCTTCTGAGCAACACAGACTATATAAGAAGAAAAGGAAAGAGAAGAAGGACAAGAAAAAATGGGCTCTTTCGTCTTAAAAGTAGTAGACTACAGTGCACATAGGGGTACAAAAAAATTAATAACTTTCTGAGTCCTTAACTTTCTCCAGCCATTGTCTTTAAAGCAAGGGGGAAAAAAGGTTCAAATGCTTAAAATCTCTCCAAAACTATTAGCAAAAACAATATGGAAATACATAACAGATGCACAAAGGCGTCTTGGGATGAATATATTATGGACCCACAACTGCAAATTCTAAAATCTACTTAATTGTGCCAAAGAGAAACATACGAAAGACCTTTTGATAAACAAAATGCAGACAGTGTTTCAAAAAAAAAAAATCTTGACGTCTTGAGCCAAGGACTATTCCTCAGCTGGATATTTCAGACTCTGACTAGACCACCAAAACAGGCTCTGCTGTCACGCTGGCCACCTTTGAGAACAGTAACATAGCTCAAGCTTTGGTCCTACATTGTGAGAGAGTGGAATAATAAATGAATTCTGCAAGAAGATTCCACTTGGGGCTTTTTATCTTAGACCAAACATAGAGCTCTTTTCTGGGGGAGAGAGTGGAAATCACCCTCTAAAAATAGTCTTATTCTTTCCCTTAAAAAATAACTTTTCATAATTAATAAAAATATCCTTAATATTTGAAAAAATCAAATGATCAGGGAGAAAATTAAAACCACCCTAATCCTGTTGATAACCATTGTTTACATCCTGATGTTAAAGCCATCTATTCCCTTCTCCATACATTTTATTTGTATAAAATGGAATTGTGCAGTATGCACTCCTTTACAACTTACACCCTTCCTTTTTGTTCCATTTATCAGTTTCCCAAGACATATACATCACCCTCATCTGTAACAGCAATACAGCATTCCGTTGAAAATGGGGAGAAGCAAAGGAGTCTGTTTTCATGAGTGACATTTTCAGTACTCAGAGTATTTGGAGGGATTCGCTTTAAAATAAATGAATATAACTTCCTCACAAGTGTAAGGAGAAAAGTGTTGGTGAACAGAGAAACAAAGCCTGTGTTTTCACTACAGAAATGTATACACATTAGCCAGTTCACCAGCTCGCCGTTCTTGGCATGCACAAATGATCCCCCCAAACCTTTCTCTCTCATCTTTCTCCTATAAACAAACAGTATCTCTGTTTCAAATTTTCATTATGAAATACTTTCAGACTTCAAAACATTTGCAAAAATTGTAAAAAAAAAAAAAAAAAAAAAAAGAATCCCATATACCCTTCACCCAGTTTCCCCAAATGTTAACCTCTTACTTAACCACAGTCCAATAATCAAAACCACACCTCATACAATATTAGCACCTAATCTACAAATCTTATTCAAATTTCATCCACAGGCCCAGATCCGATCCAGAACCACACATTACAACAGTTGTCCTGTCTCTTTAGTCTCCTCTAAATCAGGACAGTTCCTCAGCCTTTCTCTGTTTTTCATGACCTGGATGCCTTCACCTCCCCCTGCAGTCCTATATGAAACTGTCTACTGGGACTCAGAGGAACCCTGGCTGGTGTGTTGGGCAGCCATAACAAACTCCTCCAACTGGGTGGCTTAACACAGCAGAAATCTCTTCTCTCACACTTCTGGGGGCCAGAAGTCTAAAATCAAGGTGTCAGCAAGGCTGGTTTCTTTTGGAGGCTCCAAGGGAGAAACTGTCCCATGCCTCTCTTCTACCTTCTAGTGGTTGTTGGCAATCCCTGGCATTCCTTGGCTTGTCTAAGCATAACTCCAGTCTCTACCTCGATATTTACATGGCCCTCCTCTACGTTTGTCTCTGTGTGTCTTCCTCTCTTCTTAAGGATACTGGTCTTTGGATTTAGGGCCCACCCCAAAATCCAGTACAATCTCATCTCCAGATCCTTAACCGATAATATCTGCAAAGACCCTATTTCCAAATGAAGTCATAGTCTGAGGTTCCAAATGGACATGAATTTTTGAGGGGAACATCATTCAACCCACTAAAATGTTCTTCAATTCAATTGTTTTAAAATGTATGTTTTTGGACAATGACAAGGTTAGGAGTCCTGTTAGATAATTTTTCATCTTTTTATGAGACAGCATGAGTAGGTGAAAAGGATCATTTAACTTCTTTTTCTTTTTTTTTTTTTTTGGCGGGGGAGACGTACCACACAGCTTGCAGGATCTCAGTATCTTGACCAGGGATTGAACCCGGGTCACGGCAGTGAAAGCCCAGAATCCTAACCACTAGGCAACCAGGGAAATGCCAGGATCATTTAATTTCTTAAAATAGCATTGAACAAACTCAAAACACCGTTGGTATCTTAGGGGAGATAACAGCAAATTATATTTAGTCTTACCTTTAGTATTTCAATTATAGATAAAACTCAGCAGCAGCTTCACAGTTCACTACTGTTTGTTACTCTAGGTGAAAATGTACCCGTAAACCATCTGTTGACTAGGGGAGAAATGCAAACACTTCTGCTTATGAAGGCACCGGGAGCCTGAAGCTGCTACTAAATTGGATGTTCTTGTATGAGGTCATTATTTCCAAGAACTGCCAAGACTCCAGCTCTGCCTCACAAGCCAAGTGAAAAGGACAATTGGGACAATCACCATGTTCAATAGCCCAGCCGCCACTTGATTAGGGACAGAGATGAGGTTCACTTGCAGAATTTGTGCTCTGCAGAAATTCACCAGGGGAGAGACAGCAGCTTGTCCTTTCCAAGATGACTGCAAATTGAGTCAGTGGTAATTTCACTGTTACCCAGAGGGTTTCCAGGCTCACCTCTTTTTCTCCTTCTGAGTTACACTGATGGGGGTTCATCTCTTCCAGCCCAGCAGCAGAGCTGGCTCCCGGCAGGTTGTCATGCCTGGTCCTGAGATGCCCGGCCACAAACTGGTGGACTCTGAGAATGTTTGCTAACACATCTCATCTCATCTCATCGGTCTCAGAGTTTAATGTATTTCTTTCTTCACAATTTACTTAAACAAAAGGAGGAGACCCCTCATGCTCACACTCTGTGAGCTGCCTGCTCCAGCCTCGAGTTAACCAATTTCAAAACTTTGGAAAGAGAACTAAATATCTAAAGCATGCACACACGCTTAACCCATGTAAGCACCATCCTACATGTGTGTCCGTGTGGAAGTTAACTTGGATTGAGACGTCTTTGGTCAGGGAAGGGAAAGAAAAGGAGGTTAAAGAGATGTCAGTTTTGAGATGGAAACAGGGTGCAAACCACACAAATACCCAAGCAAAAGAAACCATTCCACATGCACTCACATCACACACACACACACACACACACACACACACACACACACAATACGACATAATATAAGCAATATTGATGGCCCTGGAAAAGGCACCATAAACTGTTCACTAGGCTTTATTTGAGAAGAAATTAACACAGGAAAAGAGAAAGATGAATTCAATTTTAAAAACACATCTCCCTAAAAATAATGACACTGGCCACATATATGCTCTTTCCACTTGCCGAATAAGCACTTTTCATGCTTTGGGTCACTTAATCTTCTGTGATATAGGTCCTCTGTGCCCATTTACAAATGAGGAGCCTGGGGCACTAGAGACCTTAAGTTAATATGCCCAAAGCGACACCTTTAAAAGATAGTGGGCCATGAACGAAGTCAGCAGTAGTGAGCACTCAGGATGTAGCAGGAACTCCTCTAAGACATCTACGTATAGTAAGAGATTTGATCCTCAAAACAACTCTAGGGTGGGTGCTAGTGTAATTTGTATTTTACAGACGGGGAAACTGAGCTTAAGTTGCTGAGTAATAAGCCCAAGTTCGCACTGTTAGTAGCAGAGCCACTAGGTACGTCTTCTAGACCACATTTTATTGACACAAACCAATCCAAAAAGAGAATAAGTAAATTATTGGGGTCACATTTCCAAAAGTGCAAAATTTAAAAAGTCATACAGGCAGAACGTGGGCACTTCAGGTCCCACGGCACAAATAAAGGGCCAGTTTTAAGAGAGGTGTGCCTGGGATCTCGTACACACATGGGTGTGCCTTGAACAGAACCAGATTGAGGACCCTGAGAATCCTGTGCATCTTTGTATGATGGCCAAGGGGAATGAAAACAAAACAGTGCAGAATGACAGCCAATTCCTCAGAACACTGGCTAAGTGTGTTAGAATAAAGCCAGTCTTCCCTAGAGGGAACAGCTATGAATGCCTAGAAACTCTCTCACTGAGGTGTGGTAGTAACAGCCCCATTTCACAGGTGAGTGAGCTTATGTGCTTCCCCAGAGTTAACACGATGCAGGGCACCTGTGAACACTCAATGCATGGCAGCTGCTCTTGTAATATTGATAATAACAATAACAGAAAAGGCTTCAGTGTTCTACCAGAGTAAGAAAAAAGCAAATGAGAGAAAGAGACAGGGAAAGGTCCTTTCCAGAAATGCCCAGGGTCCTCATCTCCTCCGGTTCCCTCCCAGGGTCTCCCCTCCCACACATGTGGCATTCTGTGCTGGCCCAGGGTCAGCCTATACACTGGCCATCTACCCTAAGCTGGCTCACAAAGCAGCAGTAAAGTGAGCCATGGAAACGAAAGTGACATCAGGACATTCGGCTACCTGTGGAGAACACACTCATTCATTACCAGTCTGCTGGCATGGCTGGTTTCTGAAGGAGTTTCAATCACGGGAGCTTGGATGATCTACGGTGGGGTGAGTCCAAACTGTCCTTGAGATTGTCCTGCTCACTCTCTGCATATCTCACACACAAATGGAAAGTGGCCTGGCCTAACCAGATAATTTTCCCAAACACACCCACATGATCTTTAAAAAGTGTTCACTGTAGAAAATCCAGAAAGTACAGAAAAGGGCAGAGAAGAAAATAAAGCAACTCACACATAGTCTGAAGGCTCAGGGTCATCATCTGTAACACTGGGAACTGCCCATCTCTCCCATCGGCTCCCCAACCCCACCACATTCAGCAATGAAGTTAGTGCACGCAACATGCCAGCATCAGCTTGGCAAGTTTTTATTAGCTTTGTACTATAGGATTAGAGTAGATTTGGAAAACTGGATGTTTTTAATAATTTTTTCTTCTGCTCTATGGTAATTCAGTGGAAAGCCCACATTTTTAGATGGAATACATAAAGTACAACCATAAATACTCATGTATAAATAGCTCTCAGCAATGAAATCTCCAAGAGAGTCTCTGTAAGTTGAAACTTCTAATTTTCCAACAAATAACTGTTTAGTCCCCTTTGCTTTGGCCATTCTGCCTGGTGGCCACTTCATCTGCTCTCCAGTCAAGAATGAG
The DNA here is from genome assembly GCF_009873245.2 of Balaenoptera musculus. Classification (NCBI taxonomy): domain Eukaryota; kingdom Metazoa; phylum Chordata; class Mammalia; order Artiodactyla; family Balaenopteridae; genus Balaenoptera; species Balaenoptera musculus. The sequence continues at coordinate 69,591,556 of NC_045795.1, read as the reverse complement.
TTCAGATCTGACAATGACAAACTGATCAGCGGAGGTTCTGGTCTCACCAGACATTACTCAACATCCTGACAGGTAACCTGTCCACCTGGAAGCCTCTACTGTTAGCTGGGCAGTGAGGCCTGATATGAATGTTGACTCGGGCCAGTTTACCAGCTCAGGACACAGTCCATTTATTTGGAAACATTCTCAAGCCTACAGAAAAGTTGCAGGAATAAAAATAGCATGAAGAATACCTGTATTCCCTTCTAGATTCTCCCACTGCTAACACTTTATCCCATTTGCTTTAACATTTGCACACTTTCCCTAGAGAGATACATACAAAACACAACACACATACAAACACATGATTTTCCTTTCCAAACCACTTGAGGACAAGCAACATAGGCCATGGTCCTTCTTTTCTAAGTAACTTAGAACTACGATGTTCTGAGCCTGATACGTCCGCTCATACTTAACGTAGCATCTCCTTTTCGTGGTCATGACACTGAGCTCAACAGAAAACACAGCATCAGCCCATGACACAACCTGGCTAGGAACCAGCACCATCAGAATGATGCAAATGTGGTCTATAAATACAGTGGAATATTATTCAGCCTTAAAAAGGAAGGAAATTATGAATTATGCTACAACATGGATGAACCCTGAGGACATTATGCTAAGTGAAATAGTCCATCACTAAAAGACAAATACTGTACAATTCCACCTAGATGAGGTACTTAGTGTAGTCAAAACCTTAGAAAATTTTTTTAAAAGGTGGTTGCCAGTCTTGGAGGAGGAGAGATGAGGAGTTACTGCTTCATGGGTAGAGAGTTTCAGTTTTGCAAGATGAAAAGCATTCTGAAGGTGGATAGTGGTGATAGGGTTGCACAAAAATATGAATATATTTAACCACTGAGCTGTACACTTAAAACAGTTCAGATAATATACTTCATGTTATGTTTATATTTACCACAATTTTAAAAAATTAGAAAAAAAAAAGTAAGTAAGCCCTGGATTGCATGATTCCACCAACAAGCCGTGCAAGTGCTCTGAGGAGAAGGTCATCAGGATACGGGAGGCTTGCAGGAACATGGCTAAGCCCGACAGGAGGCTAGGTGGCTTTGAAAGTAGATGGGATGTAGACAGACAGGAGAAAGCATGGAGGAGCTGCCAGGAGGGGGAGGGCAATCTGCAGAGACTATGAGGAGAAAATGGGTATCTTCGCACAAGTGACAGAACAAGGCCACCCTGCACTGGAGGGAACACGACGGCACGGGTAGAAAATGAGGTCAGAAAGGCAGAATGGGCACATCAGAGAGAAAAGGCACTGACAGCCTGAGGACGGACTGACAAAGGAGGCAGCTCGGGGTCTGCTAGTTCCATGCACTCTGATCACCTGTCGAAAGATTTTAAGTTTTGAACAGGAAAATTGACAGAGACAATCAAACAAGTGGACCAAAATTCCCTTTCCTACATTTGCCAATGTTGCAAATTTCTAACATTACCTCCTTTGCCTCAAAGTCCTCTTGGACAGGGTCCCACCCCAGCAATTCAAGTTTCTCAGTGACTAGCCAACCCTTCTGCCTGCATTTGAATGATGACTTCTGACATTCCAACTTTCGACTTCACTGAAATGCACTTAACTTTGCTTCTCTTGAGCTCTGCGGAACAGCAAGCAATGCTGTCCTCCTCTAAATGACATTTCCAGAGGCTGGCTCTCACTGCCATGCTCAGAGACAAGCTTATTCACTCAAAGTTGATAAATGCCCACAGTAATCAAAAGTTTTGCTTGCACAGGGGAAAAAAATCTTCTGAGGGTCTAGAAGCAGCTCAAAATGAGACTGAAATGTGATGAACCACCTCCATTTTTTTTATTAAGTAGGGTTTTTCAATTTGCCACTTAAAGGGAGCTTTGAATATCCTTCTATCATACCCCCCTATCAACTTCATCCAAGAGGCAGTTGGGCCAAGTATACCTGTAATTCTGAAGCACTGGAACTCCCACTCCAAGTTTATCCCCAACGGGTATGCAGAGATGATAATCTACCACAAGCAGGTATGTAAAAATCCTCTTCTGGAAGGTACAGAATGCAGAAATCAGAAACAGACCAACTACTAGAGCATGTCACCTGTTCCCACAGCTTTTGATAATCCATCCTCGACCAGAACACAAGGTAGAGCAAACATCTTGAACACCACTGCAGCTGCCAGCCTCTGTTCTATAGGCTTTTAAAGGGCTTTAATTCTGGTATACTGAATTCTGTGTTATATGAAGCAAAAGGGAATCTATCCCCCTCAGGATTACACACGGGAGCAAAGTATTCTCTGGCTGGTTAAACCTACCTGGGCCCATCTAGGCAGTGCTAGAGTACGTGTCTGGGGAATGGACCACAAAAGGACACATCTATTCTTTTCACAGGCCAGCCAACAGAGCACAATCTTCCAGGTGTCCATTTCCCACAAAGAATTTCACATTCAGGCAATATTGCATAGGTTGAGTATATCAAGGGGCTGTATGACATTGGGAGACTTTTTCTATGTTGCTGAGCTTCATTCTTTTTTTATTTTGTGATTCAGAGTTTTTTTTTCCAATTATATTCCATTATAGGTTATTATAAGATATTGAATATGATTCCCTGTGCTATACAGTAAATCTCTGTTGCTTATCTATTTTATGTATAGTAGTTTATATCTCTTAATCCTATACTCCTAATTTGTCCCTCCCTCCCATCTTCTCCCCTTGGCAGCCATAAGTTTGTTTTCTGTGAGTTTGTTTCTGTTTTGTATATAGATTCATTTGTATTATTTTTAGATTCCACATAAAAGTGATATCATATAACATTTGTCTTTCTCTGACTTAATGCACTAAATATAATATTTTCTAGGGCCATCCACGTTGCTGCAAATGGCAATATTTCATTCCTTCTCATGGCTGAGTAATATCCCATTGTGTATATACATATACATCTTAAGCCAATCGTCTGTTGATGGGTACTTGGGTTGTTTCCATGTCTTGGCTATTGTGAATAGTGTTGCTATGAACATTGGGGGAGCATGTATCTTTTCAAATTAGAGTTTTCATTTTTTCCAGAAGTGGGATTGCTGGATCATATGGTAGCTCTATTTTTAGTTTTTTAAGGACCCTCCATACTGTTTTCCATAATGGCTGTACCAATTTACATTCCTACCAACAGTGTATGACAGTTCCCTTTTCTCCACACCCTCTCCGGATTCTTCACCTACAAAATGGGGATAAAAACAGAGCTGATCTTCATAGGGTTGCTGTGAAGACTAAAGGGGATGTATATTTAAAACACTTTGCCTGACACATAGTAAGTAAATGCTTCTAAAATGTTAATATTATATTAATTGTGTTCAACTTTCCTATTTTACTTTGAAGACACAGGAAGCCTGGTCTGGACTCCTTTTGTGAGGAGGTGAGGAAGGGAAGGAAGGACTTCCCATGATTTAAAAATTAATAATAATAAAAAAAAACACTAAATAAACAGGAATAGAAGAGAACTTTCTCAACTTAATGAAGGCCTTCTACAAAAAACCTATAGCTAACATCATATCTAATGGTGAAATACTGAATGCTTTCCCTTAAAATCAGGAACAAGACAAGAATGTCTGCTTTCACCACTTTTATTCAGCATTGTAGTAAAGGTTCTAGCCAGGGTGATAAGAAAGAAAGAAAGAAAGAGAGAGAGAGAGAGAGAGAGAGAGAGGAAGAATCCAGACTGTAAAGGTCAAAGTAAAATTATCTCGTCGTTGATGACGTGAGCTTGTACACAGAAAATCCTAAAAAATCCACTAAAAAAAAAAAAACTATTAGAACTAATAAACAACTTCAGCAATATTGCAGAATATGAGATCAGTATATAAAAATCAACTGTATTTCTATACACCTGCAATAAGCAACCCAAAAATGAATTAGGAAAATAATTTCATTTACAATAGCATCAAAAATAATAAATACTTTGGAATAAGTTTAACAAAGAAATGCAAAACCTATACTGTGAAAACTACAAAACTTCACTGAAAGAAATTAAAGATCCAAATAAATGGGAAAATATCTCATGCTCACGGACTAGAAGACTTAATATTGTCAAAATTACAATACGTTCCATGGCAATCAACAGATTTCTATAAAAATCTCAGCTGACTTCTTTGTAGAAATTGATATGCTGATTCTGAAATTCATTTAGAAGTGCAAGAAACCCAGAATAGCCAAAACAATCTTAAAAAAGGACAAAGTTGCAGGACTCACATTTGCCAATTTCAAAACTTACTACAAAGCAACAGTAATCAAGACTAGCATAAGGAGAGACATATAGATCAACGGAATAGGATTGAGAGTCCAGAAATAAACCTGTGGGTCTATGGTGAAATGATTTTTCACAAGGATACCATGACCATTCAATAGCCGAAAGAATAGTCTTTTGAAACAAATTGTGCTGAGACAACTGGATAGTCACATGAGAAAGAATGAAGTTGGACCATTACCACAAACCATAAAAAAAAATGAACTAAAACTGGATCAAAGACCTCAGTGTCAGAGCTAAAACCATAAAACTCTTAGAAGAAAACATACGGCTAAATCTTCATGAACTTAGATTAAGCAATGAATTCTCAGCTATGACAACAAAGTTGTCATAAACAAAGTTTTTAAAATGGACAAATTGGACTTCAACAAAATAAAATTCCTTTTGTGCTTCAAAGAACACCTTCAAAAAAATGAAAAGACAACACACAGAACAGAATAAAATATTTGTAGATCATATGTCTGATATATAATAAACAAATCATGTAACTTGTACCTAGAACATATGAAGAACTCTTACAACTCAGTAATAAAAAATATAATAACAAAATAAAACATGGACAAAGTATCTAAGTATACATTTCTCTTAAGAAGATATACAAATGGCCAATAAGCACATGAAAAGATGCTTGAAATTCTTAGTAATCAGGGAAATTTACATCAAAACCACAATGAGCAGAATACACATTCTTCTCAAGGGCTCATGGAACATTCTCCAGGATAGATCATATCTTGGGTCACAAATCAAGCTTTGGCAAATTTAAGAAAATTGAAATCGTATCAAGTATCTTTTCTGACCACAACGCTGTGAGACTAGATATCAATTACAGGAAAAAATGTGTAAGAAATACAAACACATGGAGGCTAAACAACACACTACTTAATAACCAAGAGATCACTGAAGAAATCAAAGAGGAAATCAAAAAATACCTAGAAACAAATGACAATGAAAACACAACGACCCAAAACCTATGGGATGCAGCAAAAGCAGTTCTAAGAGGGAAGTTTATAGCTATACAAGCCTACCTTAAGAAACAAGAAACATCTCAAATAAACAACCTTACCTTACACCTAAAGCAATTAGAGAAAGAAGAACAAAAAAACCCTCAAAGTTAGCAGAAGGAAAGAAATCATAAAGATCAGATGAGAAATAAATGAAAAAGAAATGAAGGAAACAATAGCAAAGATCAATAAAACTAAAAGCTGGTTCTTTGAGAACATAAACAAAATTGATAAACCATTAGCCAGACTTATCAAGAAAAAAAGAGAGAAGACTCAAATCTATAGAATTAGAAATGAAAAAGGAGAAGTAACAACTGACACTGCAGAAATACAAAGGATCATGAGAGATTACTACAAGCAACTATATGCCAATAAAATGGACAACCTGGAAGAAATGGACAAATTCTTATAAATGCACAACCTTCCGAGACTGAACCAGGAAGAAATAGAAAATATGAACAGACCAATCACAAGCACTGAAATTGAAACTGTGATTAAAAATCTTCCAACAAACAAAAGCCCAGGACCAGATGGCTTCACAGGCGAATTGTATCAAACATTTAGAGAAGAGCTAACACCTATCCTTCTCAAACTCTTCCAAAACATAGCAGAGGGAGGAACACTCCCAAACTCATTCTACAAGGCCGCCATCACTCTGATACCAAAACCAGACAAAGATGTCACAAAGAAAGAAAACTACAGGCCAATATCACTGATGAACATAGATGCAAAAATCCTCAACAAAATACTAGCAAACAGAATCCAACAGCACATTAAAAGGATCATACACCATGATCAAGTGGGATTTATCCCAGGAATGCAAGGATTCTTCAATATATGCAAATCAATCAACGTGATACACCATATTAACAAACTGAAGGAGAAAAACCATATGATCATCTCAATAGATGCAGAGAAAGTTTTTGACAAAATTCAACACCCATTTATGATAAAATCCCTCCCGAAAGTAGGCAGAGAGGGAACTTTCCTCAACATAATAAAGGCCATATATGACAAACCCACAGCCAACATCGTCCTCAATGGTGAAAAACTGAAACCATTTCCACTAAGATCAGGAACAAAACAAGGTTGCCCACTTTCACCACTATTATTCAACATAGTTTTGGAAGTTTTAGCCACAGCAATCAGAGAAGAAAAAGAAATAAAAGGAATCCAAATTGGAAAAGAAGAAGTAAAGCTGTCACTGTTTGCAGATGACATGATACTATACATAGAGAATCCTAAAGATGCCACCAGAAAACTACTAGAGCCAATCAATGAATTTGGTAAAGTAGCAGGATACAAAATTAATGCATAGCAATCTCTTGCATTCCTATACACTAATGATGAAAAATCTGAAAGAGAAATTAAGGAAACACTCCCATTTACCACTGCAACAAAAAGAATAAAATATCTAGGAATAAACCTACCTAAAGAGACAAAAGACCTGTATGTAGAAAATTATAAGACACTGATGAAGGGAATTAAAGATGATACAAATAGTTGGAGAGATATATCATGTTCTTGAATTGGAAGAATCAACATTGTGAAAATGACTCTACTACCCAAAGCAATCTACAGATTCAATGCAATTCCTATCAAACTACCACTGGCATTTTTCACAGAACTAGAACAAAAAATTTCACAATATGTATGTGAAACACAAAAGATCCCAAATAGCCAAAGCAATCTTGAGAAAGAAAAACGGAGCTGGAGGAATCAGGCTCCCTGGCTTCAGACTATACTACAAAGCTACAGTAATCAAGACAGTATGGTACTGGCAGAAAAACAGAAATATAGATCAATGGAACAGGATAGAAAGCCCAGAGATAAACCCACGCACGTATGGTCACCTTGTCTTTGATAAAGGAGGCAAGAATATACAATGGAGAAAAGACGTCTCTTCAATAAATGGTGCTGGGAAAACTGGACAGCTACATGTAAAAGAATGAAATTAGAACACTCCCTAACACCATACACAAAAATAAACTCAAAATGGATTAAAGACCTAAATGTAAGGCCAGACACTATCAAACTCTTAGAGGAAAACATAGGCAGAACACTCTATGACATACATCACAGCAAGATCCTTTATGACCCACCTCCTAGAGAAATGGAAATAAAAACAAAAATAAACAAATGGGACCTAATGAAACTTAAAAGCTTTTGCACAGCAAAGGAAACCATAAACAAGATGAAAAGACAACCTTCAGAATGGGAGAAAATATTTGCAAATGAAGCAACTGACAAAGGATTAATCTCCAAAACATACAAGCAACTCATGCAGCTCAATATCAAAAGAACAAACAACCCAATCCAAAAATGGGCAGAAGACCTAAATAGACATTTCTCCAAAGAAGATATACAGATTCCCGCAAACACATGAAAGAATGCTCAACATCATTAATCATTAGAGAAATGCAAATCAAAACTACAATGAGATATCATCTCACACCGGTCAGAATGGCCATCATCAAAAAATCTAGAAACAATAAATGCTGGATAGGGTGTGGAGAAAAGGGAACCCTCTTGCACTGTTGGTGGCAATGTAAATTGATACAGCCACTATGGAGAACAGTATGGAGGGTCCTTAAAAAACTAAAAATAGAACTACCATACGACCCAGCAATCCCACTACTGGGCATATACCCTGAGAAAACCATAATTCAAAAGGAGTCATGTACCAAAATGTTCATTGCAGTTCTATTTACAATAGCTAGGACATGGAAGCAACCTAAGTGTCCATCGACAGATGAATGGATAAAGAAGGTGTGGCACATATATACAATGCAATATTACTCAGCCATAAAAAGGAACGAAACTGAGTTATCTGTAGTGAGGTGGATGGACCCAGAGACTGTCATACAGAGTGAAGTAAGTCAGAAGGAGAAAATCACCATATGCTAACACATATATATGGAATCTAAAAAAAAAAGAAAATGGTCAGAAGAACTTAGGGGCAAGATGGGAATAAAGATGCAGACCTACTAGAGAATGGACTTGAGGATACGGGGAGGGGGAAGTAAAGCTGGGACGAAGTGAGAGAGTGGCATGGACATATATACAGTACCAAACGTAAAATAGACAGCTAGTGGGAAGCAGTTGCATAGCACAGGGAGATCAGCTCGATGCTTTGTGACCACCTAGAGGTGTCGGATAGGGAGGGTGGGAGAGAGGGAGATGCAAGAGGGAAGAGGTATGGGGACATATGTATATGTATAACTGATTCACTTTGTTATAAAGCAGAAACTGACCCACCATTGTAAAGCAATTATACTCTAATAAAGATGTTAAAAAAATAAACCACAATGAGATATCATTTCTCACACACTAGGATGGCTATAACCAAAAAAAAAAACAGATAATAACAAATGTTAGCAAGAATGTGGAGAAATCAGAACCCTCATCCATTGCTGTGGGAATGGAAAATGGTGCAACCACTTTGTAAAATAATCTGGCAGTTCCTCAAATGGTTAAACACAGAGTTACCATATGATCTAGCAATTCCACTCCTAGGTATACACCCAAGAGAAATCAAAACATACGTCCACAAAAAACTTGTACATGAATATTTCGAGCAGTATTATTCATAATAGTAAAAGGTGAAAACAACCTAAATGTCCATCAACTCATGAATGCATAAATAAAATGTAGTATATTCCTACAATGGAATATTATTCAGCCATAAAAGGAATGAATACTGATACATGCTACAACGTGGTTGAATCTTGAAAACATTATGCTAAGTAAAATAAGCCAGTCACAAAAGATGACATATTATATTACATTTATATGAAATATCTAAAAAAGGCAAATCTATGGAGACAGAAGGTAGACTATTGGTTGCTTAGGGCTGGGAGGAATGGGGGGCTAGGTGGGTGATCCCTAAAGGGTACAGGATTTCTTTCTGAGGTGATGAAATGTCCTAAAATTGACTGTGGGGATGGCTGCACATATCTGTGAATATACTAAAACCCACTGAATTATATACTCTAAGCAAATTGTATTGTATGTGAATTATATCTTAACATACCTGTTTAAAAAAAAGAAGCTCTGAGTGATTTTAATCAGTAAGTAGACTGAGATGAAAACCATTTCCCCACCCTCTGCTGCCTGGACTCTCCCCACGCTCTCTCTCTACAGCGCAAATAGTTACTCTGGTTCCTTTACATCTTCATGATGCTGGCTATGAAATGAATCAGTTCTGGACTTTGTGAACTGCTGTATTTGGGCCAAATACACTGACAAGTTAGCTGTGTGAAGCCCCTGCCTCATCTGCCTCCAAGACTAAACACTAAGGCCAGCCCTCCACTGCTGGGCCAGACCTTTCAAGCTCTCAGGACGGAGAAGGGCCTCTTCTTGGTATCCTAGCGTGTTACCATGTGAGAAAAGGTGGGCAGACTGCACTAAGGCACTTGTGAAATATCAGCTGTTGCACATGTAAACAATCCCAGTCCTCTTAAATATCTATGTGGAGAGTTACTGGAATCATTAAGAATTTCAACTATACTTTTAAGAACCCAGCCTCCTCACCACTTCATCATCTCCACTTCCACAGTACTGCAGTCCCACATCTTAGTGTTTTTATTTTCAACTCAGACACACCAAAACATTACAGATTTGTTCAAACACCTTGCTTTGCTTTTTGGCTGGCATTGCCTTGGCCCCAGGTATCTCCCCACCTCCATCTGAGGCTGGACAAGCCCCTAGTAGCCTTGACTTAAGCCATTCAGTGCCAGCACATGGTTGTACTTCTCACCAACCAAGTTAATAATCACTCACCATTTAAAATCGGATCTTGGTCGCCATCCTTTGTCAACAGAATATTTGACTTAGATTTCTGTCAGCTGAGCTAATATAAACCACATCCTTGCAGAGATAGAGAATCTCTGAAACAATTCCTCCTAACTTGGTCATTCATTATACAGAAATATATGCCACAGGCCTGGAAATGGAAGATAAAGCTCTTTCTGGCACAACCTGAAAGTGCATTACGTGCTTCCTATGACTAAGCTATTTATTAAGAAAAGGGGGCTGCTTAAAATGGGAAAAGCATATTATCTCTGCTGCCGAGTTGTCTGAAAAGGGGCCAAAGCTCAGAGCAGACTCCCACTGTTCAAAGGTCTGACTTCTTCATCTGGAATTTGCTCTGGTGTGGGTCTGCTGGTCTTTAGATTTTGGTTCCATGAAGATTTTGATTCCATGGCCATGCCTGCCTTTCAAATGCTGTTATGTATGACCAAGAACACAGTGAGATCCTGGCAGGTGAAGGGGAGTGTGCACCTGACTGCATCTGGGCTGAAGGCGATCCAGGTCCAGTCCCACCTCTGTGAAGAGTGCTCCTTCCTTGGCAAGAGTCACTGCTGTTAGCACCTGGAGACGGACCTCTAATTTATTACCCGGTCCCTGAGGAGCATCTTTCTTTAGTGATGAACTTGGCACGTGTGGAACAACTCATCGTCACAATAGACACATCGCAGATGTGTGCCGGTGTCTCCTTTCTCACCACCCGTCCCGCGATGAAAGCTAGCATGCAGAGGTCCCTGCCTGCAGACCCACGGGGAGCCACTCATCACCCTGTCTTCTGTGCGGGTGGCATTAGGGCCCTGCACCCAGGAAGGTTCATTAATTTTCCACCCTCAACCCCCGAGTCCTTTTCTTTACTCAAGTGACAATGTACTTGTTAATTCCTAACATCAGCTAATAAATGTCATTTTCAAATAGTTTATGTGACTCTGAATTTGACGGATGAAGATGGCTTTTCCTGCATAAGTAAAAAATAACCACCAACCCCCCCGGTCCTGCTTCCTTTTTTAGTAACTCAAGTGAGACTTGGGAGGGAAAAATAAAAAGGTGAAAAAGTGTCAAAAGATATTTCCTAGCTTGGCAGCTGAAATAACTTCTAGTCAAATCTTCTTCAGTGAACTCCTTAGAATGAGCTACAGAGGGAAAGAAATCCAAAACTCTAGAATGAAATGTGTCAGGATAAGTGGAGAGTGTTTCTGGAGTCAGATGATCAATAACACCAGTCACAGAAGGAACTAGCCAGTGGCTGAGGCCCAGAGGAGCCCCTCCCTCCCCTCTTCCCCTTTCCCCCTCCCTGCCCTCCCTCCTTTGTCCGCATTCACTCTCTCTCTCTCTCTCCCTCTATCACTCTTTTCCTTGCTCCATCCTACCGTTCTCCCAGATAGCCTCCCCCATCCTGCCACTGGGATCCCAGGCCTGACAGAAGATGACTAACTCTCACAGAGGTTAACAACTTGATCAGTCTGACAGCCAGCAGGTGGAGGAGTGGGGACTGGACCCCAGGCCTTCACCCAAAACCCCCCAGGATACACAGCAGCCTTAGTGCTGGCTCTACACTGGGCAGTGAGAGAGTCTACCCCCCACCCGACCCACCTTGGTTTAAAACAAAGAAGTCTCCACAGACCCAGTCACTTCCTGGAAAGATTCCACCCAGGACATTTATGGAAGCCTGCTGTGTTTTGTTAGAAGGATGCCAGGCCTTTCTAACCTCCATATGAGAACTCCAGCGATTGTGAGGGATACAAAGCTGGGATGTACATAGCCATCCTCGTGCTGCCAGGATGCCTGGGGCAACCCTAGGCTCATTCCTGGGCCGAGTTGGGTCCTGGCCCACTAGCCATGAGAAAGCCCCAGAAGTCTCCTCAGCCAGCTCCGAAGGTGTGTGGACCAAGCAGAGTGGCAGAGCTGCAGGAATGCGAGACCAAGGCCAGGAAGCCATGGAGTGCATGGAGAGCCAGGAGAGAGGAGGCAGAAGGCCTGGGCCCACTGCGAGGTTCTCAGGATTCTGCTCAGAGAAGGGTCAGAGCCCCAGGAGCAGAGAGCAGACACATTTACCCACTCTGAGGTCACTGCCAATGCACCTTGTTAAATTGTAGCCAACAAAATGCAGAACCGCTACACCTGGGCAATACTGTGTCTGCAACCCGTATGGCAGGTGCTAAGCAACTATAATGCACATCAGCCTCAGCCCTGCAGCAGGGCCCACCTGCGATGCCAAGCCCTTAGTTGTAAGGAGATACTGGGGTGGACAAGGGGCACTGGGGAGGGGGCCTTGGAGCAGTGGCTATTCACCAAGGACACACATTGTTTCAATATTCGAGCCACTGACTCAGCCACACCAATGTTTCCTGGCTGGAGGGTGGTCGTGGCAGCAGGAACTGTCATTAAGAACTAGCCATGGCGACACTCTGATCTGGTTATAACCAGCTGACCCTCATTGTGAGTGAGGAACTGCCAGGGTGCCAGGCTTCTCTGAGGTTCCCTCTCCTGGGAGGCTCTCGTTGCTCATTAAAGCATGGCAGATAAGGCAACTGACTTGGCAGTCAGGCAGACCTGCATCTGAATTCAGACTTGGACAAGTAACTTAACCTCCCTGAGCCTCAGTCTTCTCATCCATAAAATGGGTGCGCAATGGCAATAATGGTGGCGAAGACTTTATGAGCCTTCTGATATGCCAGAGTGTCTATCTGTCTCTGTCTCTCTCTCTCATCTAGTCCACAAAAAAACTGCACAAGTTGAGTTGGGTACAGTTATTCTCCCCTGAGACACAGAGTGGCTAAGTATTTTGCCTGAAATCACACACGGCTGAGTGGTGGTGCCTTGATTCTAACTCAGGCTGTCTGGCTTCAGAGCCCATCCACTGACCCACCAGATCTGATTACCTCCTGCTCATGGGGGTGCTGAGGGCATCCAGGGAGACGGTGTAGATGAAGCACTCACCACGACACCTCCCCACGGTCAGCCCACATGGGGCGGCTGCTGTCTTGATTATCTATTGTTATCCCTTAGGAGACAGGAGCGTCTCGGTGGATTTTATGTTGATACCTGCTGGATTTTTCCCTCAAAAAGAGTGAACAAAATGAAGCTTCTCTGTGAGTTCAGTGTTTCTTACTCACAAAACTGACAGTTCTGTTCTTTAGTATCCTTCTTTTCATTCAACACAGTAGCCCCAAACTGTACTTAGAAAACAGTGCCTTTGGGATGAATGAATATGAATATCACTCAGCTGTTTGCTGGACTCAGTTCAAGAGACGGTAGAGCAAGAAGGACAAAAGAAGAAAAGACCATTTGGCCTGGTGTGGGGATGGGAACAAAGTTGATCTGGCCACTTTCAGTACACCCGCTTCAAGTCTTCAAGGAGAGTAAACTAGCAAATAGGAAAAGAATAAAATCCTTATAAATGGATGCATTTAAGACACTGGGATATTCTGTCTCAAAAGGGAGATATTCCACTGATGAGTGACGTGTGGGGAAGGATCCTGAGACAGGTGTTAACAACGAACTTAAGAAAACAACAGAGATAAGAGCAGAGAGTATGACAACCTATTCTTGAAATCCAAGAGCATACTCCAGAACACTGTAAAAACTTACTAAGCAAAGAGCCTCTAGTCAGCCTTTAAAGTCTGGTTTAGGAAAAAGCAAACCACTGCCACCCAATTGTGTGCGCACCTTAGGAGGGAGGGCTCGGCCAGGTCTGCCTTTTCTCAGGGCTCCCGCACCAGCTTCCCACTGATGGCCCATCGCAGGCACCTCTTCATCTGGGCTCCCAAGGCACTCGGTTCTGCTATTTCCCCTCTTTCACTCTGCCTTTGATGGTAGTGAATACATGAAAACCCAGTCCAGAAAAGTCTCTGAAGGACAAGAACGGTCCAACTTCCCAGCACCCATCACTGGCCTTTGAATAAAGCAGACCCAAGGGAGGACAAGCCCACATGGACTCAACTGCAGAGGCTCTGCTTCAAAGCCCTAGTGGGAAAACCACAGATTTGGAGCCAGAAGACTTTTAACTCCAGTCTGAGTTCCATCATGTAGAGTTCTATGCCTTCAGTCTCTCTAAGATGTGGATCAATCCACCTGCCAAAAGATAAAGTCACAGTGTATTGCATTTATCTGAGTATGGGGCTAGGAAAATATCTACCAACGTAGGTATGAGACAGTGCAGGAGCAGCTATTGAGGCAGAGACCACTCAGGGGCTGTCCTACTGCCACGGAGTAAGAGGGAGAAAAAGAGAAAAGATCAGCAATGTTCAAAAGTGACTCTCTCACTTCAGAATGGAGAGAGAATACATGATGGTGGCCCTTTAGAGATAACAAAATGGAGCTGCCCACATTGTGCAGAGAATGACATCTTGGAAAATAAGGCAACCACACTGTTCTTACTAGAACTCTACCTGAAATATATGAGGCATGAATTTTTGGGTGTCACAGGATTCACAAGCAGGCATTTGGAGGAACTGGTAAGCACTGAACAGAGATACACCTGAGAGCTGGTGTCCTATCCTCACAGCCCACCTGTGCTGCCAACACTCTTCAGGTAGTGAAGATGCAGGCCAGGCATGAGGAGGGGGCCTGAGACAGGGGGTAGAGCAGAAGGGACCAGATATCTTAGTCCTGGGCCTCCATCAGACAACCCCTCACCTCCAGAGGGTCCAATGAGGCTCAGGAACAGCTGCTTCATAAAAAGCCCTCTTGCAAGGTACCTGAGACAGTGCCGATGAGAGCACAGCAAGACTGCTCAGCTGCCTGCCTTTGGCTGGAGAATAGAAAACCTCACTTCTATCAGTGTGACTCTTGGAAACACTGAGATATTCTTTCCCAAGTGCAGAATGTTCTTCATATTTGAGGCAGGGCTTCCCCATGTATGTGATACCCGTCAGTGGGTGACTGAAGCATCATGGAATCACTTTAGAAGGAAACCAATTCTCTTTTCCCAGGCCAACATCGTTTGTATGAAAATAACTGCTGCCACCATAGGGACACAAGATGACACTAAATACCAACTCCAGCAAAGGCAGTGTCTGCAGATGAACGACTTACTCCATGGTCCTCCTACCTCCAACAAAACCACTGTCAGCCACATCCACCACAAGCTGAAAGGATTAGCAAGTGGAAAGCCGTTAGCAGTGTACACACAGATGTGTTTCCTTTCATCAAATAGATGTGTACCTGAAAATTACTTGTAGTTCAGTAGCTTTTGTAAATCAAGTTCTTTTGTTCTTTTGTTTTTAATTCCTAAAAAAGCAACACATGTCCCTGGTAACACATTCGAACTGAACAGAAGGGTAGAAAGTGGAAGGTAGGTACTTTAATTTCCTATACATCCCTCTAGAAGTGTTCAGTATATTCAACCATTTATGTATATCCTTCAAATACACACACACACACAGACACACACACACACACTCTCTCTCTCTCATGCATTGTACTATGCATTTTCTTCTACATCCTTATCTTTTCCTCTACATCTTGGTCACTTATTGGCGTACCCTTGAGACCTATCACCTGAACACATGGAGCTACAGTTCTGAGTCTCCGAGTCCCAGGAACACCAACTCTTTCTGAGATGTTAGTGGTTGTTCCAGGATAAAAGGACGCCCTAATCAAATAAGTTTGGGGAAAGCTGCCTCATATAATTAAATGTCTTTCTGTCTGATAGAAACTCCAATTCCTTGAATATCTCATGGACACAATGGACTGCCAAGAGTGACAGACTTTACATGGCACCTCCTTCCCTTATTTCATCCCAAAACATTCTTTCAAGGACTGCTTACCGACATCTTGTGCAACACGATTTCTCTTTGGGATACTCCCAGCCCTGCCCCAGCCTTTAGCTAAATTATTTCCTACCCGCCCTTCAGGCGTCAGGCAAGCTCATCTTCTTCAGGAAAACGTCCTCAGACCATGGCTGTCCCTCACCCCTGGTTCACCCCTGGTCCAGGCTGAGATGCTCTGGGACACACTCTCGCTGGACCAAAGCTCCCTCCACTGCACTCCTTCTGGTTGCATTAAATGCTCAGTGATGTGATTACTCCCCATCTGTCTCCCTGCTGGCCTAGAAATGTCACGAGAGCACAGGCAGCGTCTGCTCATTCATCACCACCCCTAATGCCTAATGTCTGCCACACCAGAGGAGCTCTGTGAACATCTATTAAATAAATACATGAGGGGCTTCCCTTCCCTGGTGGTGCAGTGGTTAAGAATCCGCCTGCCAATGCCGGGGACACGGGTTGGAGCCCTGGTCCAGGGAGATCCCACATGCCGTGGAGCAACCAAGCCCATGAGCCACAACTACTGAGCCCGCATGCCACAACTACTGAAGCCCACATGCCTAGAGTCCGTGCTCTGCAACAAGAGAAGCCACCGCAGTGAGAAGCCTGCGCACCACAACAAAGAGTAGCCCCCTCACCGCAACTAGAGAAAGCCCGCGCGCAGCAACGAAGACCCAACGCAACCAAAAATAAATTTAAGAAATAAAAATAAAAATAAATACATGATAGTGGTGTCCCCAGAACCCAACTCTGCAAACGCCACTCCAGTCCCTACAGAGTAAGAATTCACTTCTCCTAAACCTACTACAGTGACGTTTCTGGTGAGGCAAAGAGCCTTTTTGCATGTTGAATCACTGCTTCCTTACTCACTGGTCTCATGTGCACTTTGGTACGGCAGGTTTGCAGGATTAAATGTGGAACCGCCTCATCTCTGACAGAAATATCCTCAACACGTGAGCCACTGGGACATACTGACATTCTGATACAGAATTTGCTTTACATTTTTAAAACAACTTTCTGCTGCAACATTTATTTTGATCAGGGGAAGAGACTGTGAGTGTTTATGCAAAATAAGATGTGTTTTCATTTATGATAGATTTCCATATGGTGGGAAGAAAATAGCACGATTTGACAAAAAAAGGGTCTTCCATTTGCCTCACACGTGAAGTGTGCACATAAACAGGTAGGACACAGCTAACTGAACATGTGGGCACAGCCACAGGGCGGTGGATGTAGTGGCATGTAGGACAGAGTCTAAAGAGGCAGGGTATCCAGGAGGTGCTGAAGGCAGTGTTGGGGATGCAATGCTGACTTGCCCATTTTACTAGCTGAGTCATGCTGACCAATCTCTAAGCCTCAGTTTTCTCATCTGGAAAATGGGAATAATAATTGTTTCTACTTCACTAAGTTGTGGGTAGAATTGTATTATATTAGATCATGCTTGTGCCTGCACGTCATAAAAACCACATAAATGTTACCTAGAGGAAGGAAACTGAGACACGGGGACATGGGTGGACTAATGCACAGGTGAGTGTCTCCAAGGACAATGGCTAGTGTGTTCTGGACAGAAGAGTCCCTAAGCTTGGAGCTGGGAAGAAGGGAAAGAAAGTGAGAAGTGAACAGGAAGATTTCCTTTACTCCCTCTCTCCCCTGCAAGAGGAGGCTCACCAAACAGCTGAGGCCCCCAGAGACTTCTGAGAGCCCAGGGTCCCATACAAAAGGAAAGCAAAGAGTGTTATCTCAAACCCTACGGCATTTAACTGACAATGACACCAAGGTTCTTGGCAGCTGAGCAGAAGGACATGAACACAAAGAGCTGCCCCCGCCCCCCCCCCAATCCAAGCACCATGAGCAGGGGGAAGATGGGCGCAAGTATCAGGGACTGGCCGTATGCAGAAGATACTCATGGGCTTCCCAACCCCAAGCAACTCTGGCTCCACACTGTATTCTGTTCATTGAATTTCTTGATGTACAACTCCAGTGATAAAAGGGTTTCCAAGGTGCAGGAGGAAAAAGAATGTCAATTTGTTCAGTGTCATAGATACTCCCAAGCATAGGCCATGCCATTGTGGGCTTTACACTACCATCACTCTTATAACAGTACTAACAAAAGTCACTCTTAGTAAGCTCTTACCACCCACTAGCCACAGGGCTAAAGATATAATATATATTGTTTTCATTTAATCCTCACAAGCCCTATGAAATAGGTGTTACCATAATGAGTACTTAACAGATGAGCAAACAGCATAGCCTGAGCCCTTGTGGTGGCAAGGGTCAGCATCAAGGCAGCAACCACACGTCACACTCACACCCAGACCCCACGCCCCTGAACAAGCCCCTGACCAACCCAACGCATGCCGGGGAGGGCTGCTGAGGAGCCCAGGGCCGACCGCAGGACTCTCTGTGTGTCTCCCCTGTTTTCCCAAAATCCTGAAGGCCCTACCTGCATTTCCTCAGCAAAGCAATCTCTTCCTCATTCTTGGGGACCTGTGGCATAGCATGGCTGATTGAGTCAGTCCAGGGATAGTGGTTCTTAACTATTTTCCCCACTGGAACACATCTGACCATGAGACCAGGCTGCAACATTCACTGCTGTCATTTCCAGAGTGCTGAAGATGGTCCCTCCCTCCCAATCAAAATACAGATCGGAAAGTAAGCACCTAAGTGTCATGTTAGCATAGGAATGACCTTCAATTCCCTCTAAGTCATCAAAAAAAAAAAGAAAAGAAAAGAAAAACAAATCACTTACAAACTCTGACTCTTTACTATTTACTGTGACATTTCACAAATGTCAAGACACCAGGTGAAAAAAGAAAACACTGTTAGTATATCATTTCTGCTCCTGCATTGTCCTTTACTGCCCTGGCCCCTCCTTTTAGAATTCCTCTAGCCTAGATTCAGCTCCTACCAATCGCAAGCCTCCATCCTGATTTCTATGACTCTGGAAAAAGAGATAATAAAAAATGCAAGCATATTAAAAGACCCTGAAAGTAGTATTATCTCATTAGACAGACATCTAAGACTATTGTCTTCAAAGGGAACCCCACCCTCAAAAAATCAAATGCACAGAGAAGTAGAATTGACAAACCAAAAGCAGAAAAAAGAAACCCAGCAATCTGTTTGTCATGACCTATAGTAGCGTAGGACTAAAGTACTCATATAGTGACGCAGGTTCAAGAAACATCTGTGGAAGATCTTTTCTATTCCAGCCCTTCTGCTAAGTTCCAAAGGGGATGAAGAAAACACAGCCCCTGCCTCCAAGTTCAAGGGGGAGAGAGCCCAGTGAAAAGGAAAGCAGCAAACCATGGGGACATAAAAGAAGGACAGGTGACTGTTCTGGAGAGGAGGGCTGAGGCCAGAGGGCAAGACCAGGCTCTAGGAAGCTGCGCTGTCAGGAAAGCGGAAGCCTAGCTCTGCAAGAGGAGAGCAGGCTGGGGGGAGGGCAGAGCCCAGGGGTAGGCATTCAGGGAGTCAGAGTCCTGGTCTCATGACCCGGAGGAGGTGGAAAGGGGAGGCCAGTGAAAGAGGGCAGGAGCCGGTGTCGGTTTGTGATGATTTGCACGTCATCCTGCAAACAGTGCTGAAGGGAAGGGCAAGTGTGTGCTGGGCTTGGGCAGGGTCACATGGAACCCCCGCCCCCGCACCCAGGAGCAGGAGCTGGAGACAGTTTGGCATGAGAAGTCAGCACGTACCAATCAACTGTCCCAAGGTATGGATGCTGTGCCGGGCCCACACCCTTACCTCTGCTAATGCCCAAAATGACCCTTCACACCTTACAGATGGGGAGACTGAGACTCAGAGCATGAAACGCTTTTCCCCAGACCACTGAGCTGGCGCTCACAGAAGTTCGAGGCAAGTCCAGGCCTGCCACACTCCAGAGGTTCCCCAATGGTTCTGAAAAGAGCCTGGAAATGATTCAGGACAGGGACAATGGGGAATGTACAGGTCAGTACCAGGGCGAAAGGGGACCAGAGGGACAGGAAAGTGTTTCACAGAGCCTTAGGTGGGAGCCTTAGTGGGAACTCCCTTCTCACTTGCTTTTCAGGAAACCATCCACCAGCACCTAAAGTCATGTATTTGAGTTTCACCCCATTTAACACGCCAGACCTGACCCTAGAACAGAGTGTGGGAGGTTGGTTTGGAATTCTCTCACAGTAGGCTGTGGAGGATGGCAGTCCCTACCTGCTGCCTGCAACACACCGGGTAGTGGTAAGTGAGATACTGCAGCTAAGGTGCTCAGTACAGAGCATGCCTCTCAGTAAGTAATCAGCTCATTCACTCACTCATTAAACAAGTTAAACATCTGGGTTAAACATAAGCCTAAGCAGAGGCCACAGCGAGCCACAGGACATCCTCCTTCCACTAACACCACCTCTGATGAGATAATAGAGATAATAGAGACCCAAACCTACGCGTACACACATACACATCTTTGCAGACCTATGTTTGTGTTATGCCCACACACACAGTCAGAAATGTGAAGGAACTGCCAAAAGAACTTGAACTCAGCCACTCAAATGGTGAATTTTAAGACAGAGATAGTCACTCTAGGACATAAAAATATAATTTCCAAACTAGAAGAGAAAAATGATGAGTACTTTGGGATAACGACGGTGGGGTCACTTCAGTGGCACTATCATCTGTGTATCTGGCCAAACACTCTTGTCCTATCGTGCTCTCACTGATGAAACAGGGTTGGGGACATTCATCTGGCCGTGGGGGGCCTGCAGGTGCCAAAGGGCCATGTGATGGGGAGGGTCCTGAATGCCCTTCTCTAGAAGCGAAGCAGTGTGTACAGGCCTGATCCTCTGATCCTTACTCAAGATTCCAACTTATGGCCATAGCACCATCACCTTCAGTTAGTGCCGAAAACAGACGTAAAAGCAAGAGTCTATCCTACTCCAAATGTGTAGCTCAGAATTCTAAGGAGAAAACAAACCATTTAGAGTCCATATTTGTTTTTGACATCCTAGAGTCAGTTTCTTTCTTTCTATCCTTCTTTCTCTCCACCCCCCCTTCTCTCTCACTCTCACTCTCTCTCTCACACACGTACGTGCACACACACACCCCCAAGCAAAGGGAAAAGAAAGAAACAATTTTTAAACACAGCTTTTAAAAAGGTTCATGAGCCTTCTTGCACATCAAATGGCTCCTAGAAAACAACCTCTTAATGATTTCCATGTAAATGAATCAGAAACATATGGATTAAATTTCCCTTAAAATATACACATGTAATTAAGGGGAAAAGTGCTTGGCAAAATGCATTTTGCATTTTATCAAACCCAGCATTGGAAAAATAGGTTGAGACATCTGACAAATCCAAACCCAGCAATTCTGCCCATCCCTACGGCAGCCCAGGACCCAAGTCCGCCAGGCTAGACCTTCCCCTTCCTTGGGCTTTTCAGAAGAACCTAATGGACTGTAACACACAGGTTGGTTCCTCAGGCTCTACAGTGGTGGTTATGGGTCTCCCTTTTCCTGGACCTGTGTTCATCTTCAGGGGCTGGGCCCCCATACACAGGAGAGCTTGCAGCCCATGCTGGCCTGACTGGGCACCTTCCTGGGATGTCTAGAAGATGAAGGGGTGGCCTCGGTCATGCCCTGCAATTCACACCTCACTCCACCTTTGCCAAGCAGTGAACCTCTCCCAGGCCCTCCATTACTGGTGGAGGAAAGGGAATCGAGACTGAGAGCTATTCCCAGAGTCTTTTCTTCACCTGTACGAGAACCAAGTGAGAAGTTTTTCTAAATTGCTCCCTTCATTCATTTGCTCACCTGGCAACAAGTATTTATTGAGCACCTACTACGTGCAAGTACCATGTTGAGGCTGGCAAGTCATCAGAGAAGAACACAGAGGAGGTCCCTGCCCTGGTGGAGCTGATGTTCCTGCTGGAGCTCACTCTCTGGGGCCCGAGGCCCAAGGGCTTGCACCTTCACCATCCAGTCTGGGCCACACACCATTCCTCTCCACTGGGTCTTCTCCGCACCAGGCCCTGGACTCCTCCTCCTCTCCCTTCTTCCCTCTTCCTCAGTGTCTGGCCCCAGTGTTCCTCTGCAGACCTCTTCCCAGCAAAGCTCTCAACCATATTTTACCTGTCTCCATGGTTTCCATGAGCTTCTGATGGCCTTCACAGCCTCTCACCACCTGGCCAGCCCTTGGAGGCCCCATAGCCTAACCTTTCTGACTCCTCCCCACCCCAAGTCCCCTTGGACACCACACTCCCTCACTGTTAGCGTCCCAGCCCCATGCCCGCTCCCCTGACACCTGCTCACTGTTTAGTCCTTCTGCTGGACATGCTTCCCTCCCAACCACTCCCTTCCCATCTAACTCCCTCCTCTCCACCTCCTCTCAGGGAGGGCTTTTTTGGAGCCCCAGGACCAGGCCCGGCCCCCTGCTACATGCCCCTTAGCACCATACTCTGCCTTCCTGCCACCTGATCATGACTTGTTCAGCATCTGTCTTCCCACTCTGCTCAAGGAGCAGGGCCCACGTCTTTCCTAGTTGTAGGCGTATCTCTAGAGCTCGGCACAGTCAACATTTGATGAATGAAGGAAGGAAGGAAGGAATGAACGAATAGATGAGCGAATACTTTATAGAGGCAATATTCTGCTTGTCCTCCCTGCTATGTCCCACTTTCTGTCCCAAGCAGAGTCACATCAAGAATGTTTGCAGGGCTGATATGCAGACGCTACATGAGTCAGCACCTCTTCCAAGCTCACGTGGGAACCTCAACTCATTGGAGTTATGACACTGGGTATCACGGAGGGAAGAGGAGGCACGGCCAGAGAAGGGTCTGGGGTCTCACTACAGGGAGCAGGGCCCAGGAAGAGTTGGAGCTTCAGAAGGAAGGCTGGTGATGGATGGGCCCAGGGCTGGGGTTCTCAGCCTGGGCAAAAGTTCCGAGATCCCAAGGTGACCCAGAAGTAACTGAGCCCCAGACACTTGCGGGAATAGGTACCCATCCTCTCAGAGCTCATGGTCAGAGAGGCAGCCAAGTAAGCTGGACTCATCAGAAAATCCAGGTCCACTTGCCATGGACCTTCCTACCTATGTGACTTGGCCTCCCTGACATTTAGTTTCTTCATCTGAAAAAGGGAGATGAGAATATTGCCTAACCTCCCTCAAGGGGCTGCAGAGGGAAATAAAATGAGGCCACAGTGGTAAAATGATACCAGAGTTTAAACTGGTTAACTTCTAAAATTCACATTTTCCTTTATCCAGCCTAAAACTACTGGAGAATAAAGCTACTACTTTTGCCTCTTTTCTGCTTGGGTCTAGAACACTGACATGCTACAGGATTCTTTCCCTCCCCTCTCTCCCCCAGCCAAACTATAGAATCATTTGTGTTTAATGTTATCTATGGGCACATTTTTAAGCCACCACCTTTTTTCTTCCACTTTTATCATGTCTTTCCTCTGTCTTGACAGCACCATGGTTACAGCACAGTTATGGGGAGGAGGAGGGCAGGGAAGCAAAATGGGATAAGGAGAAAGGGGAAAAACCCCAAAACAACACAGAATCACCGAAACTGCCCTTTTGTGTTCTTTAGCAACCACATGAGACAAAAGAAGCAGAAGTTTAGGGTCAAACTCTGGCCAATTTCCAGTTCTTGGATTTCAACCACTTTAAAACAAAAATATTTGGGAGCCAAAGTATTGTCTTTTCCCTTATATACACCCTTGAGAATAATGGCTCACAAACCAGCACTGGGGTGGCGTGTGGTCCAGAGAGGACACAATTAATGAAAATGCTGGGTTCTAATCCTGCCTCTACCAGCTGGGGAACCTGTGACCTGTTGTTACTCCCTCTGATTTCAAGTTCTTCCTGTCTTAACCATAATTGCCTGTGAGAATTGAACAAGTTAATATAGTCATAATCACAACAGAATGCGTTGGTCTTCATTGAGTACCAGACTCTCTGACAGGCTACCTGTGCTATCTAACTGCAACCCCATGACATGGGCCTTATTTCCCCTCCAGCAGGTGACAAGAGACAAGGTCAGTGGGCTAGCCACTGCACCCCAACCCACACGAGCATTATTCTTGCTGTGCTCATGATAATCCTATAAGGTCAGTACTGCCATACCCATTTGACAGCTAAGGATGCTGAGGAATGGAAGGAAAGAAAAACTTGCCTAAGCTTGTGTACTGGGTGGCCTTCTCAATGTTTAATCCTCACCAAAATCCCCTGAGAAGGTGACTGGGATTATTATCTCCAGTTTCTGAATGAGGAAAATGAGGCACAGCTGTTTCATGCAGTCACAGATGCATGGCTGGGGTCAGCCATGGTGGCAGGCGGTCCTTACCAGGCTGGCTCTGATTGTGGCTCTGGCCCCTGGCTGTCCTCTCTCACGACCATTTTCTAAGCCTTATTCTCTAACTTTCTGGGAGAGTCTGTGAGCCAACCAATGTCCTTTCAAAAAGTATCTTTTCCATTTAAGTCAGCCAGGGTAGGTTTCTGCTGCTTGCAGGCACCATGGAAAAAGCCCAGGTGGCATTCCCTACCTCATCCACTGTAGAAAACCCGTTATGTAAAGAGCATGGTACTCGGGGCAAAGGAGGGCACCAAGCAGGCTGAATCAGCACAGCACCTGCCCTCAGAGAGGGAAAAGAATGCATGTAATGTACTTCTAGAACAAAGTGATACCAGAACAAAGGACCAGAGTCACTTACAAAACAAAAGCGTAAAGGAATTGAAGAGGTTGTACTGAGCTGGTTTTTAAGAATGAGCATTTGGATAAGCAATAAACAGGGAGGCAGGGATAAAAGAAATGAACAAGATACAATGGAGGAAAGAGAAAGGCGTACTCAGTGAACAGAAGGGGGTCTCACCTGGGTAGATGGAGGTGAGCGGCAGGGATGAAGGGGTAGGTTGAGGGCAGAGCATATTTCTTTCATACACACATATACAAACACACACATACCCAGATACACACACACACACACATTGTGTGTGTAGGTGTGTACATGTACCTACATATGCGCCTGTGTAAATTTTATACCACTTCAGTCTAGAAATTACTTAAAAGAGTTCAGCTTCATCTGAATCCACTGTCAGACCATCCTCAGGTCTCACAAAAGCATCCTGCCCCATGCTTTACTCCTAGAGGAAATGGATTGTTCACAGCTTCTAAGGCATGGGCAGCTAGTCTCCAAAGTTGTCTCAACAGATGGTAAGACTCGCAGGCCGGGGATGCCAGAGCAGCCGCTCAGCAAACATCTGCTGGCTTCAGAAAGAAGCTGCTACATCAGGCACCATGAGGACCCTAAGACACATTTCTAAAGACTCCAGAAATATGACTCTTTGAATTCTCGTGGCCAATAGGTCAGTTTGCCCTCATGTCACCAACTCTGAACCTGCAATTTCTGTCAGTGTCTTCGAGAAAGGCACCTCAAGCACAGAGGTGAGCGCTGACCTGGCTGAACAGCCTGGTTGCAAGGCCCTGCCGAGGAAGCAAAAGAAAAGCAGATTGCAGAAAAGAGGTAGATTTTATCAGCAAGTTTCATCTATGCCTAGAAGTTATGCCCAAGAGCACAGCACACAGCAGCTCCTAAGCAAGTATCAAACCACTCTGCTATGTGCCCATGGGGGTTCAAGCTGCCAGGGGAGCATGGCCCCCTATACTGGTTTCCTTTGTTGGGGGCAAGATTTCTAACCCAGGAACATCTCAGCTAGTGACCAATCTCTGAGCATGTGTTTTGAGTACATGTCATCAATAACTAGATCTGAGCTGGAGAGCACTCTAAACATGAAATACATTTCTGCAACATGAAAAGAAAAAAGACTATTCGGGGCTGGTTTGAATTAGGTAGAATGAGACAGGAATTTTCCTGAAGTCCCCTGCTCTCTTCCTTGGGCAGCTACTCACTGCCTGGCAGAAACAAGACACAGTGCCTGGGGGACTTTAGCCCATGACCCACTGCCTGGCTGGGGGACCACTGTGTCTGAGTAGGGGTGGTAGGCAGACCTCATGAGGGGTGCTGAGGATGACGTTAAATAAAATTATGTACCTCTATGGCTCAAGAAATCTGACTATCTATTATGATTCTGCCTAGAGAGACTTGCAGTCCGTGTGATCAATGGCAGTGCTGGTCCCCTAGTGCTGCCACCATGGAAAGGTACAATTATGCCTTTAAAGCTCAAGGTGCAATTAAATCTCTATAATGGGGCTAATGGTTCAAGCAACCTTGAAGCAGTTGCCATATTTTAAAAGATCATTCTGAATTGTTTTATGTCTGGAATTGCTCTGTAAAATCTGAACTTTTCATCTTCCGTTGAGAATGTATTTAATGCTGAGGGAATGGTCTTCTTGCAGCCACACTGCACAAAAGGGGGTTTCCTTCTCATCTGGCAGGATCCCCCGGAGGACTAAACTCCACCGGACAAAGCTGAGCTCAGCCCTCTAAGGCTTGGGTTCTTAGGAATTTGCTTTCTGAGGAAGAGTCCAAAGTGAAGATTAGGTCACAGGATACAGTCCAATCGAGAGCCCACTAGGGGCAACTCGGACTGACATCTCTTTCTCTGAGAGAGAGAAAAGAAAAACATGTGGCAGCTCACAGGAGCAAGTGGTCAGGTCCCCTCCCTAGAGCTCCCACTGCCCGGTCTTTCAGTAACTGTGGCCAGCAGGTGACACACGGTATCCTATGATCTCTTTTACCTGTCTGGTCCCTAAGTTTACTATGAACCTCTCAAGAAAGGGGCTGCATCTGGTTCACCACAGGGGCCCCAATAGCCATCAGAATAATTAATGGATGGGGTACTGCCTCACAGAACATTAAGGACGGGTAACAGGTCAACCAGGAAAGGGAGACATTAGATATCCAGACCCAAAGGACAGGCACGAGAAGAACACTATAGAGGTGGTGAGTTGGAAGCTCTTTAATCACTGACCAAGCTCTTTAAACAGTAACCTAGAACAATTTAGAAATGCAATTTATATTCATGTTATTTCCCGATAATAATGATGACAACTAAGATGCACTAGGCAGTTTCCACGAGCAACAGTTGTGCTGAAGATGCTTAGGCATCATTTCATATCCTCACAATAACCCCCTGACGGAGGCAGTATTCTTATCCCTATTTTACAAAGAAGGAAACTGAGGCTCGGGGAGGAAAAGTTACTTGCTTAGGATTACAGAGCCAGCAAAAGGATGAGCAGGATTCAAGCCAGAGCCCGTCTCGTGACCACTGCTTTCCTGCCTGTGATACTGAAACTGGCCCCCGATATTTCTAAAACATCAATAGCTTATAACAGAGTAGATTTTTACTTTGAAGATGCCATGGCTTTCTAATTTATTTTTTGGGGAAGACAGCTCTTTGTTTAGGATCCTCCCAGGTATGACAAAGCAGAGCAAAACCCTACTCCGTAATGGTGAGGATGAGGAAGGTAACATCCTTAATTAAACCCTTTGTACTCATTATCTGTTTCATCCTCACAACTACCCCGTGAGGTAGATGCGATTATTATCCACATCCTAGATATAAGGAAACTAAGGTCTAAAGAGACAAGGTGGTCTCAGCCTTTCAAGGTCACAGCCAGTAAGAAATAGAACTCAGGATCTAATCAGAGGCCGTCTGCTGCCAGAGCCCAGTCCTTGGCTATTATAATCCCAATTCAAAGGGGCAGATGGGAATTTGGGGAAAAGAACTCTAGAATCTATGAGAAGACTGGATTTGAGGAACACAAGCCTGAAAACAGGGAGCCTCATTAAGATTCATGCTGCTTTGTACTCTAAGACCACAAGTGATTCCATGGTAACCCTAGGAGCTCCAGAACCCTCAAATACCATCACAAGGAATGGAGGAAGAAGAGAGAAGGCTCTGTACACTAGCGCCTGCAGGTCCAATGCAGCTATCTGTTTTTGTAGATTAAATGTTTTCTTGGAACCAGCCAATTTACATAAGTATCTGCTGATTTACATATTACCTATGTATGGTTGCTTCTGTGCCAGAACAGCAGAGCTGAGTAGTTGCAACAGAGACTTTGTGGCCCACAAAGCCTAATTAAGATATTTACTATCTGGTCCTTTAAAGAAAAAGTTTGCCAACCCCTGGACTACAAGTTAGAGGGCCTGATGCAAACAGGAGCCAGGAAAACAGCAAGCCCAGAGTGTCCAGGCGGAACAGGCACACACTTCACCTATCTAGCTGGTGCCTGACACACCCAGCTTATAATTGTTTTTCAAAAAAGCATGATATCCCAAACCAGCCAGCCCTGCCCCTCACGTCCTGCCCTCTCTACCCTCCAAAAGGAGCAGCAGCAGTGAGCCTTACCTTTGTTGTACATGTTCGTTGGCACTTGAACGTCGCTCAGGCTGATGTTCACAGGCAAATTATTAAAATGGTCATTTGGGGCTAAGATGAATTCCTTCCCCAGCTCCAAAAAATTCCCATCTTTGTCCCTTTCATTTATCAGCACAGCATTGAAGTATTCATACTGAAAGAGAAAGTCAAAAAACATGACATGTGGCTTAGGGAAGAAGGCTGTGAACTCAGATGGACCTGGGTATGGCTGCGGGCGGGCTGTCCCCTACACTTGTGGATTCTGTTCTAGTCAGGTAATCTGTAAGTCTTTCACACCGTCTATGGCTCCTTTTGCACAGGTGTGATAGCACCATATAACTATTTCCCAATGTCATTAAGTACTCTTGAAAAACATAAATTTAAGAAGTTGCTTAGTACTTCCTTATGTGAATATAGAGAAAACTGCCCCAAAACATTTTAATTCTTTAAAGTTTGAAGACAGACCCTGCCTTTATTCAGCCTACCTTTAAGTAGAAGGAGACTGGAAAACAACAAAAATTAAGTAAATATATAATATATTAGAGAGTCATACTTGTTGTTCTAAGTGCTTTCCATATGTTAACTTATTCAATTCTCCTAACGACTCTATGAAGTAGGTTTTATGAGTATTCTAACTTCACAAATGAGGAAATTGAGGTAGAGAGAATTTATGTACGCTGTCAAAGATTACACCACCGATAAGCAGAGCCAGAATTAAAACACAGACAGTCTATTTCCAGAGCCTGTGCACTTAACTGCTGTGCAGTATTGCAAGATGGTAGATGGCAGGTGTGGTTGGAATTATCAGAGCAGGAATTTAAAACAACTGTAATTAATATACTAAGGGCACTAAAGGAAAAAGTAGAAAACAGGTAAGAACAGACAGATAAGTAGAGAGACAAATATTCTAAGAGAAATAATCAAAAAGAAATGCTAGAAATCAAAAACACTGTAATAGAAATGAAGAATGCCAACGGGTCATTGCCGGCCTGGATACAGCTGAGGAAATAATCAGTGAGCCAGAAGCTATGTCAGTAGAAACTTCCCAAACTGAAAAGCAAAGAAAAAAATGAATGGGAAAAAAGGAATAGAATATTCAAAACCATAGAACAATTACAAAAAGTGTAACAGATGTGTAGTGTAATGGGAATACCAGAGAAGAAAGAGAAAAGGGAACAGAAGAAATATTTGAAGTAATATTTCCAAAATTAATGACAAACACCAAACCACAGATCCAAGAAGTCCAGGGAAAATCAAGCACATGAATATTAAAAAAAAAAAAAAAATCTACACCTAGGCATGTCATATCCAAAGTGCAAAAATCAAAGACAAAGAGAAAATCTTAAAGGAAGCCAAAAAGAGGAAAAAACCTTACCTACAGAGGAACAAGGACAAGGATTACCATCAGACTTCTGTTCAGAAAACATACAAGCAAAAAGAGAGTAGCCCGAAATACTTAATGTTCAAAGAAAAGGCCTACCAACCTAGAATTCTAGAATCCAGAAAAATTATCCTTCAAAAGTGAAAAAGAAATGAAGACTTCTTCAGACAAAAATTAAAGAAATTTGTTGCAAATAGACCTGCCTTGCAAAAAATGTTAAAATTTCATTAAAGGGAGGGGAAACTACACAGGTCAGAAACCCAGAAAAGAGTGTTACAACAGGAATAAAGGAAAGTAAAATATTTAATTTTCTTATTCTTACCTGACCTGACAAATAGTTTTATCAAAATAATAATAGCAACAAATTGGATTATTATAGTTATGGATAAGTGAAATGAATAGCACAGTGTTATACTACCCATGAAGTGGTACAAGATTGACAGTGGACGTGAATTAGTTGTAAATGTATATTGCAAACTATAAAACAACCACTAAAACAATTTTTAAAAGAAGTATAAATGCCAAGGAAGGAGAAAATACTACGTTATGTAATATGCTCAATTAAAACCAGAGAAGGCATAAAAAGAGTAGAAGACCAAAAAAAAAAAAAAAAAACACAAGGGCAATGAATAGAAAACAGTTACAAGTATGGTACATATTAATCCAACTATATCAATGCTCACTTTAAATGTGAAGGGTCTAAATAGATTAATTAAAAGATAGAGATGGTCACAGTGGATAAAAAAGAAGAACCAACTATATGCTGTCTACAAGAAACTCACCTTAAATATAAAGAACAGGTCGATTAAAAGTAAAGTGATAGAAAAAGATATACTATGCTAACATTAATCAAAAGAAAGCCAGAGTGGCCATATTAATTTCAGACAAAGCAGACTTCAAAGCGAGGAAAATTATCAGCAAAAAAGATTGGCATTACATAATGATAAAGGGGTTAATTCTCCAAGAAGACATAACAATCTTTAATGTGTATGCACCTAACAACAGAATATTAAAGTATGTGAGGGAAAAAAATGATAGAATTACAAGGAGAAACAGATAACACGCTACTAAAGTTGAAGACTTCAGTACCTCTATCAGTAACTGATAAATCCATCAGGCAGAATACTGGTAAGGATACAGTTTGAACTGAACAGCACAGCAATTGAATCTAATTGACTATAGACTAATTCATCCAACAACAGCAGAATATACATTTTTCTCAAGCTCACATGGAACAATCAAAATGACAGACCACATTCTGGGCCATAAAACACACCTTAACAAATTTAAAAGAATAGAAATCATACAAAATGTGCTCTCAGACCACATTGAAATTAAACTAGAAATCTATAACAGAAAGACAGCTGGACAAATCCCAAAATATTTGGAGATTAAACAACGTATTTCTAAATAACACATGGGTCAAAGAATAAGTCTCAAGAGAAATTTTAAACTAAATTAAAATCAAAAAATAACTTGTCAAAATTTGCAAGATGCAGCAAAAGCAGTGCTTACAGGGAAATTTACAGCATTCAATGGATGTATTGGAAAAGAAAAAAAGATCTAAAGTTAATCGCCTAAGCTTCTATTTTAGGAAACTAGAAAAAGAAGAGAAAATTAAATCCAAAGTAAGCAGAAGGGGAAAAAAACACTTTTTAAAAAATTTTGCTGAACAGAAATCAATGAAATTGAAATCAGGAAATCAATGAAACTAAAAGTTGGTTCTTTGAAAAGATTCGTTACAGTGAAAAGATATAAAGCAAAATCATCAAAGGAAAAGAGACGCATGTGCTGAAGTCCAGAGCAATCCAGATGTGAGCTTCCAAGATTTCTCTCTCAGCACAATTACATAAGATGTACAAATTCTTCCAGCAATGAATGGATGACAACACATTCGAAAGGCTGCCTACCAGAGAGGCTCAACAAAAACTCAGTGCTGGGGCTTCCCTGGTGGTGCAGTGCTTAAGAATCTGCCTGCTAGTGCAGGGGACACAGGTTCAAGCCCTGGTCCAGGAAGATCCCACATGCCGCGGAGCAACTAAGCCCATGTGCCACAACTACTGAGCCCGTGCTCTAGAGCCCGCAAGCCAAAACTACTGAAGCCTGCGCGCCTACAGCCCGTGCTCTGCACCCAACAACAGAAGCCACTGCAATGAGAAGCCCATGCACTGCAACAAAGAGTAGTCCCCACTCGCCGCAACGAGAGAAAGCCCATGCACAGCAACGAAGACCCAATGCGGCCAAAAATAAATAAATAAAATAAATTTATTAAAAAAAAAAAGGACTCAGTGCTAAGGATTTTTACTGGGTGTTGGTCACGTAGCAACACTAGTTACCAACTTAAGCTAATTGATTTTAAAGAATTCCACACCTAGCAACTATAGAGCACACATTCTCTTCCAGATCATAACAGTGGGAATTCAATATATGATAATGATACAAAAAATATCAATAACATCTAAGAAAAGATGATATCTAGAAGAATCTTAAAGATTTTGAAATTAACCAACACACTCCTTAATAATACATGTACCATGGAAGAAAACGACAGAAAAAGTTGTAAAATATTTTGAAATAAATGATAATAAAAAAATATATTTGTAAGATGTAACTGAAACAGAAATTAGAGAAAAATTTATAGATTTTAAAGCTTAGCATAGAAAAGGAGAAATTTTTAAGATGAATAGTCTAAGATACTACCTTAAGAAGACAGAAAACAAGAACAAATAAAACTGAATGTTAAAAGAAGGAATAAAGTAATCAAGATAGGGACTTCCCTGGTGGTGCAGTGGTTAAGAATCTGCTTGCCAATGCAGGGGACACAGGTTCGATCCCTGGTCCGGGAAGATCTCACATGCCATGGAGCACCTAAGCCTGTGTGCCACAGCTACTGAGCCTGCACTCTAGAGCCCCCGAGCCACAACTACTGAGCCCACGTGCTGCAACTACTGAAGCCCGCACGTCTAGAGCCCGTGCTCCGCCACAAGAGAAGCTACCGCATGAGAAGCCTATACACTGCAATGAAGAGTAGCCCTCGCTTGCTGCAACTAGAGAAAGCCCACGTGCAGCAATGAAGACCAAATGCAGTCAAAAATAATAATAATAACAATAATAATAGAGATAAAAGCAGAAACCAATAAAACAAAACAAGTAACAGGGAAAAAAATCAATGATATCAAAAGTATAAAACCCTAGCTAGACTGATGACTAAAAAAGTAAGAAAGCACAAAATACGAGTCAGGAATGAAAGAGAAAACATTATTAAAGAGCTGACAGATAATGAAAAGATAAGAGAATAATATAAACAACTTTATACCAATATTTGACAATTTGAGTTAAACGTCAAATTCCTTGAATAACTGAAATTACCAAAATTGACACAAAAAGAAATATAAAATATGACTGGCCCTATGTATACAAGAGAAATTGAATTCACAATTAATAGCCATGATAAAACAAAAAACTCCAGGTTCAGATGGCTTAAATAATGAATGCTATCAAATACATATGGAAAAAATACAAACTATCTTACATAATCTCTTACAAAAAATTAGAGGAAGGAATATGTCCCAACTTATTTTATGAGGGCAGCATAACACTGACACCAAAACCAAACAAGAACAATTTTTGGAAAAATTACATGCTATTATCATTCATTAATCTAGATCAAAAATCTTAACAAAATATCACATCAAATCCCCTGTCATTAAAAGGACAATCCATCATGACCAAGTTGTATTTATCCCAGGAATTCAAGGTTGGTTTAACATTTGAAAAATCAATCAACACAGTTCACCATATTAACAGAATTTTTTTTTAAAAATCATATGTCCAAATAAATGCAGAAAAAAACATTTGAAAGAATCTAACTTTTGTTCATCATAAAAACTATCAGGAAATTTAAAATAAGATAAAAAGTCCTCAACCTGATAAAGAGCAACTATGTAAAACCTACAGCTAACATTATATTCATGAAAAAACACTGAATATTTTTCTCCTAAGATCAGTAACGAGGCAAGTATGTCTTATCACTTCAATTCAACATTGTACAGGTGGTTCTGGCAAATGCAGTAAATTGCATGAATGAATGAGTGAATGAGTGAATGAATGCCATACATATTGGAAAGGGAAAAAGCTATCTTTTTCTGCAGACAACATGACTTTCTATGTAGAAAACCCTAAAGAATGCACATAATCTACTGTAACTATTGAGTTTAGCAAGGTCACAGGATATAAGATCAGTACACCAAAATCAATTATATTTCGTTGTACTAACAAAGAACAACTGGAAGAACGATAGCATTTACAATAGCATAAAAAGCTTGACATACTTAGGTATGAATTTTTAAAAACATGTGTGATACCTGTATGCTGAAAACTACAAAATATTTCTGGGAGAAATTAAAGAAGCCTTAAATAAATAGAGAGATATACCTTGTGCTTAAGGATTGGAAAACTCAGTATTAACATGTTAATTCTTCCCAAATTGATCTAAAACTCCAAAGAAATCTCAATCAAAATCTCAACAGGCTGTTTGTAAGAATTGCTGAGTTAACTGTAATTTTATAGAGAAATGAAAAGGATCTAGAATATCAAAAACAATTTTTAAAAAGAAGAAAAAGGTCCAATGACTCACATTTCCTGAATTTAAGTCTTACTCTAAACTTAACTAATCAAAATGGTGTGGTATTGACATTAGAGCAGACAAACAGATCAATGGAACTGAAGAGAGTCCAGAAATAAAGCCACACAGATACAGTCAACCAATTTTCAATAAAGGTGCTTAGAAAATTCAATGGGGAAAGTATTTTCAACAAATTGTGGTGGAACATATGACTAACCATATGAAAACAACATCCTCAACCCCTAATTCACAACATACACATATTCATTCAAGATGGCTGAAAGACTTAAAATGAAAAAGCTAAATCTATAATATTTGAAAAAACAAAAACAAAAAAACGATGAGTAACTTCTACTGCCTTCAGGTAAGCAATGATTTCTTAGGTTTTAGAAAGCACTTACAATTTTTAAAACTGATAATTTGGACTTTATGAAAACTGAAAACTTCTGATCATCAAATTCACTATTAATAAAACAAATAGTAAAGCCATCATTGAGGAAAAAGTATTCATAATACATACATCTGACAAACAACTTGTACCAGAATATGTAAAGAACTCCTGGGGCTTCCCTGGTGGTGCAGTGGTTGAGAATCCGCCTGCCAATGCAGGGGACACGGGTTCGAGCCCTGGTCTGGGAAGATCCCACATGTCGCGGAGCAACTGGGCCCGTGAGCCACAACTACTGAGCCTGCACGTCTGGAGCCTATGCTCCGCAACAAGGGAGGCCGCAATAGTGAGAGGCCCGTGCACCGCGATGAAGAGTGGCCCCCGCTTGCCGCAACTGGAGAAAGCTCTCGCACAGAAATGAAGACCCAACACAGCCAAAAATAAATAAATACATAAATAAATTTTTTTAAAAAAAGAACTCCTGTAACACAACTTAAAACACCAATTAAAATATAGGCAAAAGATTTGAACAGACACCTTACAAAGGAAAGTATACAAATGGCCAATATACAAACCAAAAAGTGTTCAACATCATTAATCACAGAAGTGCAAAATAAAACTCCGTCATTGCTCCAAAATGCAATTTTACACCCACTAGCTAATATTAAATTTTCTGAAAATACTAAATGTTGGCAAGGATGTGGAATAACCAGAAATCCCATACATTGCTCGTGGAAATATAAAACCTTTCAAACCCTTCGGAAAACCATTCACAGCTTCTTGTAAGGTTAAACATGTATCTACCATATGATCCAGCAAATTCTACTCCTAGGTATTTATTTAAGAGAAATGAAAACATATAAATTAACAAAAGAGCCCAGCCTGCTTGGTTAAGGCCAGTGCCATTATGGTTCACTCATAGGCTCTCCAGAGACAGCTTCAAAACTGCCATTTAATTGACTAACCTGCACAACCCAGAATGAAACTGAAGGAAGGATGAAAACATAAGCAGGATTTTGCTCAGTGGTGCCCATCCTTCACCGCAGACGACTGTGTGTTCTGCTCCTCCCTAAATCCATTTGTCCATTCTGTATTGATTTTGAAAAGGCTGACTCAGTGCAAACAAGAAGAATCACTTCTCCGTCCTTGGAATTCATTGCTGGAATTATGAAGCTCAGTGGCTTTGTCCATAGGAGAGAGGAAGAGATGTGTTAAGCCTAAGTCACCTCAGTATTTCTGAGTCCCTGTCACCCAGGAGGTAGGAGTAAATTAGTTCTTTTGTGAGTATATCTGATCACCTACCAAGTGTGATGGGGCACAAAGGAAACTAATCCAAGGGACGAAATGTGGCAAAGAAAACACCAGGAACAAAATGGTAGGTGTGCTGTTTCCCCAAACCTGGCTTGGCACCAACTCAGGATGAAGTAGTCCAATGAGTAAGCATCTAAAAGTGACTCAGTGGGGCAGGGGTAGGAACATGTTTTGTGTGAAGGGTCAGACAGTCATACTTTAGGCTTTGCATGTTATACAGTCTTTGTCACAACTCTTCTACATTACTGTTGTAGCACGACAGTGGCCAGACAGTACATAAAATAATGGGTCTGGGTGTGCTCCAGTCAAACTTTATTTACCAAAGATTTACATAATTACAAAAAGGATTTGGCCTGTGTGCTGTAGTTTGCCAACCCCTGAAGGAGTGTGTTATGAGATTTTCAAGAGACAGAAATAAAAAAAAAAACCTCTGGCTGGAAGGAATCAAGCATTACTTTCATTAAAAAGTATTTGAACACAATACTAAACAAGAAGAACAAAGTTGGAGGACTTCAAGACTACCTGTAAAGCTACAGCAATCATGACAGTGCTGTACTGGTGAAGGAATAAACAGATCAGTGGAACAGAATAGAGCCCAGAAATAGACACTCCCATAAATATTGATACAGTCAACTTATCTTGGACAAGGGAGCAGATAGTCTCTTTAACAAATGGTGCTGGAACAACTGGACATCCACATGCAAAAAAATGAATCTAAACAAAAACCTTATACCCTTCAAATTTAACTCAAAATGGATCATAGACCTAAATATAAAATGCTAAACTATAAAACTCCTAGAAGATAACATGGGAGAAAACTTAGATGACCTTGGGTATGGTGATGCCTTTTTAGATACAACACCAAAGACATGATTCATGAAAGAAATAACTGATAAACTGGGTTTCATTAAAATTAAAAACTTCTGCTCTGTGAAAGATAATACCAAGAGAATTAAAAGAGAAGCCACAGACTGGGAGGAACCATTTGTAAAAGACACATGTGATAAAGGACTGTGATCCAAAATATGCAAAGAACTCTTAAAACTTAACAAGAAAAATAACGACTTGATTAAACAATGGGCTAAAAAGACCTGAACAGACATCTCACCAAAGAAGTTATACAGATGGCAAGTAAGCATAAGAAAAGATGCTCCACATCATATGTCATTAGGGAAATGCAAATTAAAACAACAATGAAATACCACCGATTAGAATGGCTGAAATCTGGAACACTGACAACACCAAATGCTGGCAAAGACTTAGAGCAATAGGAATTCTCATTCATTGCTGGTGGGTATGCAAAATGGTACAGTCACTTTGGAAGACAGTTTGGTGGTTTTTTATAAAACTAAACATACTTTTACCATACAATCCAGCAATCATACTCTTGGCATTTAGAGTTGAACACTTATGTCCATACAAAAACCTGAAAAGAGATGTTTATAGCAGCTTTATTCATAATTGCCAAAACTTGGAAGCAACCAAGATGTCCTTCAATAGGTGAATGTGTAAATAAACTGTGGTAGAGACAGACAACGGAATATTACTCAGTGCTAAAAAACAAAAAATTATCTATCAAGCCATGAAAAGACATGGAGGAATCTAAATGCATATTACTAAGTGAAAGAAGCCAATCTGAGAAGGCTACTGTATGATTCCAACTATATGACACTCTGGAAAAGGCAAAACCATGGAGACAATAAAAAGATCAGTGTTTGCCAGGGGTGGTGGGGAGAGGAATAAATTGGCAGAGCAGAGAGGTTTTATTTTTTTAGAACCATGAAAATAGTCTGTATATTATTGATAATGATATTGATTACAATGATGAATACTTGTCATTATATATTTGTCCAAACCCACAGACTATAAAACACCAAGAGTGAACCCTAAGGTAAATTATGGACTTTGGGTGATTATGTGTCAATGTAGGTTCATCCTTGATATAAAAAAAAGTACAATTCTGGTGAGTGATGTTGATAATATAGGAGGCTATGCATGTGTAGAAGCATATGGGAAAACTCTGTATCTTCCTCTGAATTTTGTTGTAAACCTAAAATTGCTCTAAAAAAAAATAAAGTCTCTTTAAAAAAAAGTTTTTGAGTAGCATCTCCCTACATATTTATTTATAACTCATGTGTACTACCTACCAACTATTATACTAACATGTGCACATTATACTATAAAAATTATAATAGAAACTACAGTGAGTAGAAATAAAAGCAATGTATTCTTCTTGGGCATCCCAATGGCTCATTTTGTGTACCCCTGGGTGCAGCACTTCTCTGCAGTGTCCCAAAGCAGCATTTCCAAAGTATGATCTGTGTAAGAGAAAGCCATTCCATGGAATACTGATAAGGAATAATTTTTCTGAATGTGTGCCATGGTGAACAAAGTTTGGGGAAAAAGCTGGGGTTTTAGAAAAGGTAAAGAGATTTTTCATTTCAGGAATTCTCAAGGCCTTTAATTCATTTAGAGAGTACTCTATGTGCACTTTGAATATCTTGGGGGAGGGGTGTTGTATACATGAAATGGACTGTGTCATTCCCCAGTAGTTTCCTGCCACCCTCAGAATAAACCCTTCCCCAGGCTTTGAGAGACTCTGTGGTCCGGCTGTGGCCCACCTTGCCCAGTTGGTCTCCTCCACTGACCAGCCTCTCACTCTACTCCAGCCCCACTGCTCTCTTGTTACTATCTGAACAACAAGCTTGTTTCTACTTTGCCCCAGTCTCCAACCCTTCCAGGCAGTCTAGACCAGTGCCCTGGGATTGCCTGAGGTAGTCACTCCCTCAGTCTTTATAACAAACTCTGCTATTGGCCCAAGTAGGTTTCTGTCACTGGCGAGCACTGAGTCCTAACCAGTACACTCATCACATCCTGATGGTGAAGGACCTCCAGGAACCTCTCGGGAAGACATGCCTTCAGCATCCCAGGCCCCATGTGGGCACGTGCCTCCAGCCTAAGTGGGTCCTTGTCCTTAAGAACATCCCCACCTGGCCCTATTACTGGCTTCAATCTCTACCAACCCAGTCCTTTGGACCAATTATCACCCATATTTCTCTTCCTGACCTTTTTGTGCCTCAATTTCCCCACCTATAAAGTGAAGCAACTATGAATTCTTCACTGCTGCATGTTAAGCTCCCCTCACAGTGTCCAGCGCAGGTAGGAACTCAATAAAGGGCAGGTTAAGGGCTCAATCTCAGCTGCAAGGCCCAGGGCTCTCCCATCTCCCAGAAGCCTTTCTCCTTCCCTGTTATCCTGCTTTCTCTGATCTCCTCTCCCCTCAGGAAATCAGTTGGTTTTTTGGCCCTTTTCATCATGGTGTTCGTTCCCCTGGAACCTTAGAGGGTTTGTTTTGGATGGTGAGCCCTCTACGACAAGAAGGCACCCACGTGTCCCTGGATTTCAGGAGCATTGGTCTATCCCAGAGACACCACGCCTCTCTCATCTCCACATCCCTGGCACCAAGCACAGTGCCTGGAGGTCTTTGTCAGGTGATGGGACGAATGAATGGATACATGACTCCTTGTCTGTACCACTTAGGGAGACATTTTCATGTTTCACCACCAGCTGGGAAGAGTCTTCCCACTCCTTGCCCAGAAGTTAGTTCCAAGCCAAGGGAGGAACCTGGGTGGGCCTCCTGATTTCCAACACGGTGCCTCCCTCTGCCTGGGTTTCACCCTGAACAGGGTTCCATTCATGAAGCAAAAAGCCAGTCAGTATGGCAACAAGAGGAGGGGTTTTGGAGCCTGATGCCAAGGGTGGAAACTATGCTTGCTTCCTAATGGCACCCTCACGTGTCTGTGACTCAGTTTCTTTCTCTGTGAAAAGGGGATGGAGATGCCTACCTTTCTAGGTCTTTTGGAGAACTGAATGGGGTAAACGTACAAAAGTACGTTTTGTAAGCATAGTGCCCAGAGCAGTCTCTTAATATGTTCTGGTTCTTTCTTCTTTTCCTTGTTTTTTCTCCTTCCCTGCTCTGGGATGATGGCCAGCTTTTTACAACTTAGATTAAAAAATAAAATTAATAGGAATATTAGTTCCAAATGAGCCAAGCAATACCAAACTCCCTATGCATGTGTATCCTGTGGGGAAGTGACATAGATTGCTACTCATCCAAGCCCCTCTCCAAAGGTCTAGTGCTATCCGGTTACTACTTAGTAATCACATTTTCCCCTCATATGTGAAAATTGATTTTTTAATGATCTGTTCCAGAATATCTCTAGGTATTAATGTTACATTAACTCATTTATAATTCCCCAAGTGTCACAGTTCCTTTAAAAAACCAGATAATGAATATCCCTCTCCCAGCCATCTGGAATCTCTGGCCTCTGAGAATACTCAAGTACGAGTATTAAAGGCCTACTTAACAAGCTACTTATGTAGGCCTCGGACTGCAGCTCACTGCAAGGCTAGCTAGCCACTGGCATTTCATTTTAAGAGCTGTGGAGTGGAGTGTTTAACTCCAGCATGCTGGGTTCAAATCCATAAAATGGTATCACAACCACCCCCCATAACAGTGGAGTCATCATGAGGAATAAATAGATAAAGGAAAGAGAAAAGAAAGAAAGAAAGGAAGGGAGGGAGGAAGGGAGGGAGGTTGGGAGGGAGGGGAGGGCGGAAGAAAGAGAGAGAGAGAGAGAGAGAGAGAGAGAGGGAGAGGGAGAGAGAGGGGGAGGGGGAGAGAGAGAGAGAGGGAGGGAGAGAGAGAAGAGAGAGAGAGGGAGAGAGAGAAAGAAAGAAAGAAAGAAAAAAAGAAAGAAAGGAAGGAAGGAAGGAAGGAAGGAAGGAAGAAAGAAGAAGGAAGGAAAGGAAGAAAGGAAGGAAGGAAGGAAGGAAGGAAGGAAGGAAGGAAGGAAGGAAGGAAGGAAGGAAGGAAGGAAGAAAGAAAAAAAAAAGAAGAAAGAAAAAGAAAAAGAAAGAAAGAAAGAAAAAAGAAAGAAAGACAGAAGAGAAAGACCATACCTACAGAAAGATAAAGAAAGAAGACGAAAGAAAGAAAGAAAGGAAGGAAAGAGGGGAAAGGAAGGAAGAACGGAAGGAAGGAGGAAGGAAGGAAAGAGATAATGAGAGAGAGGAAGTCAGGGAAGTAAAAAGAAAGAAAGAAAGAAAGAAAGAAAGAAAGAAAAGAAAGAAAGAAAGAAAGAAAGAAAGAAAGAAAGAAAGAAAGAAAGAAAGAAAGAAAGAAAGAAAGAAAGAAAGAAAGAAAGAAAGAAAGAAAGAAAGAAAGAGGTCACTACTGAGGTGGTCACTACTGAGGTGGAGCTGACTGGCATACAGATGGCAGAGGGAAACGTTTCAAAAGACAAAGCAAGAATACCGTCATCTCCCACTCACCAGTGGGGGCTTCCTCAGCACCCACTTTGCCCACCCCCCACCTAGCACCATGTCACCTCCATTCCCTCCACCCAGCCTCACTGGTCTCTGTTATTCCCTCCACTGCTCCTTGATCCTCAGTCCTTGTGACCTCCGCCCACGCTGCTCCCTCAGGCCAGAACACTTTCTCCACCTGTCACCTACAGAATCCGCATTCCTCCTTAAATCTAGCCCAATTATCACAACCTCAGGGCAGCCACCTCTGACTTTCTGGACTGGGGACATCCCTATCAGGCGCTCTTGAAGTCTCACGGGACTCTGGTGCGGAGCACTTAATTGCAGGGGTCATCATACACTTATCTGATTATTTGATTGACACGGCCTCCACTCTACAGTGTGACATATGTTTTCAAGGATCATAGCTGTTTCTTCTTGTGCCAATGTAATCCCAGCACCTAATACAATACCTAGCACAGAACAGGTATTCAATAAAGATAAATGAAGGAATATGAAGGGAAAGATATCTCACTGCAGCAGTGCCTGGCACTGGTTCCCAAGACACGGTGGGAACTCAGAGGGGCTGAGGGCAGCCAACAGTGAGCCAAGCTGTGGCCCAGAGAGAGGGGTCTGAGGGTCCAGGCTCCTCTGTGGCTTATC
The DNA here is from genome assembly GCF_009873245.2 of Balaenoptera musculus. NCBI lineage: Eukaryota > Metazoa > Chordata > Mammalia > Artiodactyla > Balaenopteridae > Balaenoptera > Balaenoptera musculus. The sequence goes on along the minus strand of NC_045795.1, from coordinate 69,549,720 downwards.
TGGTTGACTGCTCAGTCTACCACTAGGATAGGGGACCTCTCAAGGCAGCTGGCAACCCCTCTGTAGTCCCCAGACACATGGACACCCCAGCCTGCCTGGGTCTTCCATCAGTCTTTTCATTAATCAAATGATTTCTGAAGGCCTTCTAAGTACTACTTCTAACCTTGCCACCCAACATCCCCACCTGCAGCCGAAATGATTCTTCGGAAATTAAATAAAGCTGTCACTACCTTGCTTAGACAATGGCTTCTCATTGGCATACAATAAACCCCAAGGCCATACCTGATCTAGTTTTTTCTTGCCTCTCCAACTCAATCAGACACACGGGCCGTCTTTGGATCTTCACACAGGCCAAGCTCATTTCCATCTCAGGGTCTTTGTATTTACTGTTCACTCTGCCTGGAATGTTATTCCTCAAGAACTTTACATGGTGGCTTTAGGTCTGAGCATAAACACCAGCTTTGCCACAAGGCCTGCTCTAAACACCCCCAGATATATCCTTCTCAGTCACTGTCAAGCCCAGTATAACAGAACTTTGTGCAATAATAGTCATCTTCTATGTCTGCACTGCCTAATGCAGTAGCCACCAGCCACTCGTGCTTATTGAGCACATGAAATGTCACTAGAGTGACTGACTTTTTAATTTGATTTCATTTTAATAAATTTAAATTTAAATAACCACACATGGCTAGTGGCTACCATACTGGACACCAGGCCCAATACCCTGTTGTATTTTCTTTATTGTACTCAATATCTGAACTCTTTTGTTCATAAATTTATGCCAATCTTCTCCCATTAGAATTTGAGCTTCATATAAGACAGACACTTTTGCTGTCTTCATAGCTGGAACCCCAGTGCCTACAAGAGTGCCTGGCTGTTGGGAGTCACACAAATGTGCTTTATATAAGTATGCTTGTACCCAAAAAGGTGCTGATACAATTATCCTCATAACATCCATCCAAGAGCAGGGGTTTTCACCCCAGCATCTGTGCCCCAAGCAATTGTGAGATGCGTCACACTTGTTACTGCTAATAGTGGAAGTACTCACATTTGCAAAGGACTGTATTTTTCTAATTCGTTACGAGTAGATTTAAGGTTATCTGAATAATAAGCTCATACCTAATCATTTGTATCCAGACTGATTTTCTTGAGTGGGAGGGAGAGTAGGTGACTAACAGCTGGAAGAGAAAAATTGCATATGGGAGTCTGTCACACATATGAGCATCATCAGTCATTTCCACTCAAGAAAAAAAACAGCAAATACTGGTGAATAATATTGCTTTGGTCTGCTCAGCATCTCTTCTTCCTTGTTTGGTAATGGAACCCCAACACTCCCATACAGGGGAAGATGTCAATCAAGGTGGGGGGGCTGTCAATCAAGGCAGCCCTGTCAGCCACACTCCAGCATGTGACCCAGGCTGGCCAATCAGAGTCCTTTGTCAGGCAATGCTGTGAATGTTGGGAGAGATTCCTGCACTTTTGGTCAAGGATCACAAGTTACAATGTTCCTGCTTTGGGCTGCCAATGGCCATCTTGCCCCCAACACAGAGATCACTCTTCTGAGAACAAAACCTCATAGAAACAAACAGAGCCAAGAGCTGATAAGGAAGAATGAACTTTGATCAAATGATTCTGGTCAAATCCTTGACTCTAGTCATGCTTAGAGGCAGAGTCACACATTGGAATGCCAAGTAGTAAGTCGAAAGTAATGCCCTTTTGTTTTTTATTCTAATTTGCCTGGGTAGCTGAAGTCCTGACCAAGAGATCAGACGCTGTCATCAACATCTGCAGTAAGATTGGCTTCCCTGAACCTCAGTTTTCTTCACATGTGAAAGAGGGACAAAAACTTCCACTTTGTTAGTTATTCTTTTAGAAGTGATGAAATTTATCCTAAGATATGGAAGTGCTTGATGGAATTCAAAGGACCGAAGGAAGCCAGGCCTCAGGAAAGGCCTGGTACCACAATCAAGCCATCAGGCTCCTGGGCCAAGTTCCCTCACTTCTTTCTGCTCCTTTCTGGTGTTTGCACCAGTCTCCTCTATACAGACTGGCTTTCTTGGCCCACTGGTTCACAGAACAAAGAGAAATACCCATAGCTTCTCCGTGTTTACACCTTTCTATTCAGACATTGGGCCAAAATACACTGAAATTTTTGATCCAATTCCCAGATCCTAGGAGAGGGAATCTAATTGGTCCACCCTTTGTCAGAAGACCACTAATGATCCAAACAACAATAATGGGGCAGGTGGAAGGGTAATGGGGTCCAGTTGTACAGATACTGTTCTTGGGCTCACCCTCATGAATGAAGGGGCTGTAGAGCATTTTATATGGACTTACTGAGCTAACATACTGTATATGAAATCATCAGTAAGAAATAGTGAATGGTTACATGGCTCACACTCAAGAACTATAAGTTGAATCTGAACATGTGGCCTCTAGGTCCAAATGAGAAAGCCAGCTTATAAGACTAATCATCCTATAATAAGCTCCTTTAGTGTCCAATAACGAGACTTCCTTGGTTCAAGTAAACAAATTCCCTTATGAATTTGAATCCATAAATAAGTAGCAAAATGTGAAAGAACAAGACTCAACTAGGGCACTGGGTTTTAGAGCATAATGCTTTATGCATGACAATGCCCCTGACCCTAAGGCAAATCCAGATTTTGGGTGCTACATATTAGTAGTATTAAACTATATTTAAAATAATCTGCCCAAGTTGTTCTTCAAAGGAACTCTCACAGTTCCCAATAGACTAAAAAAAAAAGTTTCTTCACAAAGCCCAATTTAAGTAAGAAATAAATCACCCCCTAGTTTCTACATCATAATAACTTCGCCATTCCCACTTAGAAGAGTTAAGAAGCAATTAAAAGAGAGACACAGACTACTCGGACTCATTATCATGATTATTACTGCAATTTAGAATGTTCTAGCACTTAATACTGCAGTGGTCCAGTTGCTCTGGTGATTTACTTCTTCATTTCTCACAGGATGTTAATTAGGGGAAGAGACATAAAGGCCACAGCAGCATACACCACACAAAAGGAGGTGACATCCATCTCCAGTTACCAAGGTAACAAATTATACTAATGTCTTTTCCATCACTACCTAGCATCTTAAACACAGAACTGCTTCTCTGATAAAGAAAAAAAAAAGTGATAAGTGAACAAGTGTTGTTACCAGTATTGTGCCTACTGTGCAGTGCTGGGTTTCCCAAAGACTAACTTAGTATATGCTTGAGGTGGGGATTACATGCAGGGGAGGTGAGACAGGGACAGGTTAGAGAATGGAACAGAGAAGAAATATAAGCTTTTCTAGATATATCAAGAATATCTAGAATTTTGCAAAATCTAGAAAAATGGTATTTAATTTTCAGCACACAGAAAGTTCTGTATCATTTCATAAAATGCCAGTGTTATTTGAAGGCACATGGAGGGAGATGTGCCCAGGTACCGTACTGTTTCCTTGCTTAGGATCTCTTACGGTCTTACTCCAACTCTCCTTCCCATCTTACTCCATGGGGACACTGCAGCTCAGCATGATTAAGGAATTGTCTGAAGGTCCTACAGCGAGGAGGTGGCAGAATCCACACTGGAAACCTGATGTGACCAACTCCAACACCTACTGCATTTTTGGTTGTTCTGGGCTGCTTTCCAGAACTGCAGCTTCACAAGATATCATGGAAAAGCAGTCACCTATTACAGCATATAATATATTTTCTTGTATTTAGTGAGTGTTCTAGATTATGTTTGAGTGGACTAACCTATTATCTGAATCATAACAGAGTACAGAAATGAGATGTCATGAGTCAAGAAAACAAAAACTAGAGATTAAATGCAATGATACTCCATAGGATTCTGCACCAACTACTCAGGAATAAGATGGAAGATTGTGAGACTGTGATCTTTTTCTCACTCAGCTTTCCCTGTTTACTTTTGCGTTATTGTTTTCACTTCATATGACAATAAGTAAGTGGGATAAAAAAAAATTAAACATCAAAATAAAAAATAATACAAGATAGTAAATCCATTTAGTGCCCTGACACCTTATTTGAGATAATGCTCTGGAGAAAATGGATAAACTCCCCTATGCTGACAATACAGACTGGGAACTACTCTGTGGCAAGAGGAAATGACTTCAATTTCGTCTTGTCAATGGAGGTTAACCTTCTCTGTAACCTTAACACGGTCCATTCCCACCATGCACACTGTGAAGGCTCTGCAACACTTCACCTAATCAACTGCACCGTGTTATTTGCTTTAGAGGCCTTTAAGATCAGAAAATGGAATTTTTTAGGCTCCATGTGTCAGGACATTGAAAAAAAAATCATTGTGTGGCATAGCAGAGATATCTAGACTTAAACTAGCAACAAGCTCTTAGAGCTGTCAATGATGTAAATATACACACAAAACCCTCTAAGGTTAATATTTTAAAGCCATTTCAATCCTTCTTCTATCAATTTAAAATAGTAATAGCATTCTCTGAGTGCCAAACTGTTTAACAGGATTCATCACACATTTCATCCATTCATTCATTCTCAGTATTTGCTAGGCTCCTGTCATATATTGGGTGGTCAAAGCAGTAGTGCCCACTAAGTATCCCATGTAATCTACATTTTTTAGCATCCCTTATAGCTGGTGTGGGGCGAGTAACTAGTTTGGTCAATAGGATATGAGCAGATGTGATACGTGTCACTTTCTATCTAAAGTCTTTGAAAAGGGGCTATGAATACCCTGCACTGTCTTTCCCCTTGTCATATTCCAGATGACAGGATGGAAGATGCCTGGGTCCCTGAGTCACCCACTGAAAGATAAATGCCCAGGAAAGCTCCTGGTCCCACAATGGCATTTATATAAGCAAGAAATAAACTACGTGTTAATTCCCTGAGGTTTCAGGTTTGTTTGTTATACTGACTAATGCAGTTGAGCACTGGGCTAGGCATGTGAAAAGAAGAGAAATAGTATAAATCCCCACCCTAATTTACTGAAATCAAAGAAAACGGAAAATAAACGTAAATTATGGGTATTAGTCTTTTATAAAAATGTTTTCTTAGATTAAACCACCTCAATGCACATTCAGATCTCCCTGCTCACTAGTAATGAAGGCATTCTATTTGGTTGAAAGCCTTCCATTAGTTTAAAAGCTCCAATTGTTGAACCATCAACATCTATAAGAGTGTAATAAAGGACAAAATAACTAAGTGTTATGTAAGCGGAAGCTATAGCCATATTAACATTCATGAGTTTACCCACCACAGTTCCATTCAGTCAATTTAGAAATACAAATACAATAATAAAAATTTCAACTTACAAAGAAGCCAAATGCTTCCCCCCTTCCCCTCCCCACTCGGCCCCCAAAAGACAACTAAGTCTGGAATATCAGTTTCTTTTATAACATCTCAATTCTGCTCTAATTATTATGGGAAGAAATACTATTAGAGGGTTACCAAACACAGCAAATGCAATTTGTTGGGAACTGGAATTGTAACTTACATGCTATTGATATAAATTTCTCCCAAGTGTTACCCTTAAAAGGGAAAATATATTTATCTGCCAACACAACCCAAAGAAACATAAATGTCTTACTGTTCAAAAGGAAAAACTCGTTTTAGAAATCCCCATGTATATATTTTAGCATCACTTAATGAAAATTTTGTATAAACTAATAGAGGCGATGTGGTAACGTGCTGTGAGTATGTTTGTTCCCATAAAGATCCACTTATAGAAACTAACACAGACATTGCTTAACCCCTCAAAGCGTAACCTGTCTCTCCTCAGAAAGCTACACATTAATTCAAATTTATTCACTTCTTAAGGCCTAGACAAATGGAATTCAGATAAAATCATCTACTGATAGAGTTGCCTGTAGTCGGGGGTGGAATAAGACGAGACTGTCTATTAGCTTTTCAACCGCTCCGGAGGATGAATGCTGTGTACAATTTTTGGAAAAAGATGTAAGGCTGGGCTTGCGAGAACAAATCACTGTGGAAGAACCAAGCACAATTACCAATCATTTAACAGGCTTGGGCTGTTTTGAAGTCTTTGATCTCCCCCAGAGAAGCCACAGAAGCCAGGTCACCAAGAAGCCACCCCAAATTCCAGGGCCATTGTGAAATATTAGCCCCAGGTTTTCCAGAGGGTGGTAATAGAGATCACACCACTTATCCATCTGCTTGAGGTTTCCAAGAAATCCTGCAGGCATCCTCGGAACACACTGAAAACACAACTCCACTTTGGCTGTGCATCTGAAACACCAGAAGGGAGTGAAAGTTTGGGGGAAGTTGAGGATTATCCCAAAGCTTTGAAAGAAAAAATACATGTGTGGCTTCTCATCAAATGTTCTTCCTGTTTCATTACCCAAGGGCAGCCTGGCCAGAGGCCACCCTTTCATGTTTGAACCCTACATTCTCTTCCTAGAAGCAATGGCAGAAGTGCTGTCCATCTCCAGGGAACCTGGATTCCAGGAGGCCATCAGGAAATGAGCATCTCCGGACCTTGCTGGTTCTCCGCAACAAAGCAACACACAGAATCAGACAGTGTCCGAGGACCTGGGGACTCCTGTGGTCATCACAGAGAGGAATGATCTCAGGCCTATGAGTCAGAAGGCTTGGATTCTCTTCTCTGGATTGTTTTCTCACCTGGACAAGTCTCCAACTTTCAGAGCCTCTGTCTCGCCATCTGTCAACAAGGGATTTCCACCAGATGACCCAAGGGGTTCCCAACCAGCTTCCATGAGCTTCAGATTCTGGAGGTTGTTCCCAGGCTTTTCAGGCATTTAACACCATCCATCACACTGGATATGGAAGCACAAGTCCACATTTTCCACTGAAGGGTCCGAAATGGAGAAGAAATTAAAATATCCCTGGAAATCAGGAGGCAGCCCAAGTCGACCAGTCATAATCATTAAATTACTGAAAGTGCCATGTTTAAGCTTAAATTTTCCAGGCACATTTTATATTCTATAACTCATTTATTTGTGACCCTGCATTTATGATTTTTTCTTACTATAAGACCCCCCATTTTAGCAACAGGAACATGGATTTACCACCACCCGTGAACTGAAAACAACGCTGGTAGTGGGCCAAGGTAGTAAAATAGGAGGAGAAAGCATAATGAGGTGATCCAAGCAGTAGAAAAACATTTTTGATTGTGAGATGCAGGCTCCATGACTGCAAATCCACATGGCTCTGTATCGAGCAACAATCTCAGAAAAAGCATTTATCTTCAAAACTCCAAGAAGAGGAAGGATGAGAAATTTTTTTAAAATGCATGTTCCGAGTCAGAAATTCTCAGTGCAAGTGTTTCAGGAGAAGCACTTGTATTATAACTTTAGGATTTAGCAGGAAGTTCTAAGTCCTATTATAGACGCTACTTGTGTGAATCTGTGCAGGTATGCAAAGTTTGGGAATGAACAGTTTCCTGTGACTTTCAGATTCTGAGAAACAATTGAGAGGAGAAAAAATTCTCCTGGATTTTTATAGAATTAACCCCAAAACGATAAGACAGCCTGCTAAAGATGGTATGATGTTCAAATGAATAAATAGCTATAGAAAGCTTAACAGCTTGCCCACTGAGCATGTATTACTATAAGATCTTAAAATACATCATCTAACCATTTGCTTTTAAGTGTCTGGACACATGTTTTACAACACTGTTCAAACAATTTCTTCTTTTAATGAAATTCTTTAGTAAGACAATGTCTCTCAACGACAGTTCTGTGGCTACAGGACGCATGGAGTAATAGGAAGCATTTTCTGCTACTGAGTTATGACGTCTACAAGAATGGAGGGAGAGAAAGGTTGGAGCCACCGCACAGCTCAGGACTCTGTCAGTTTCAAGAAACAAAATCCAAAATGGGGGGAATATGGGAGAACTGAGGCTGGCAACACAGGTAGGGAGTAGGTTCCAGAAAGTTCTATAATTAAGGTTTCCCGAACTCCACTCTTTTTTGTGCCATGATCAATTTTTGCTATGCTATAGCACCTGTTATGTTCACTAATTAATCATTTGTATTATGGGCACTTCCCTGGTGGTCTGATTGGTAAGACGCAGGGCTCTCAACGCAGGGGGCCCGGGTTCGATCCCCGGTCAGGGAACTAGATCCCGCATGCGTGCCACAACTAAGAGTTCACATGCCATAACTAAGAGTCTGCATGCCACAACTAAGAAGTCCACACACCGCAACTAAGAAGCCCGCATGCCACAGCTAAGAGCCCGGAGTGCTGCAACTAAGACCTGGCACAGCCTAAATGAATGAATGAATGAATGAATGAATGAATAAATAAATAAATAAATACAAAACTACAATGAATAAATACCAAATCATTATGCTGTACATGTGAAACTAATATAATGTTATACTCAATTATACCTCCATTAAAATATTTTTAAAAAATAATTTGTATTATGCTGTTATTTTAAAATTTAAATATACTCCTTCTAAAAGGTAACTCTGTAACACTACTATAACTGGGGAAACATATCACAAGCCATAAAAATACAATAAAAACAAGCAGGGGTATTAAATTTTAGCTAACTATAACGGCTTGCTCTCTCTAGGTTAAAAATTGAGATAATGAAGAATTAGAAAGATGTTGAACATATATTAATACTAAATTGAGACTTTCTTCCTGAGGTTGTCAGGGGGATTACTTGAAAAACAATAACTCTATGACTGTTAGGCCAATGTCCTTCCCTGTGAAAGTCCACCCAAAATCCTCTCGGGTCCCACCCGTTAAGTGATCACACATAAGAAGGGACACCATGAGAAAGACCACTCTGTGTCATGGAATGGAGAATACACTTAGGAGTTTTAACCTCAGAAAGGGTCATATCTGAAATCCAAAAATCTCAAGAGACTATGTGGAGATCAGATTGGAAGAGAGACAACTACAAGGCCAGCTAGCAGACAGAAATCCAGGCAAGAGACAATGATGACTTAAACTAAGAGAGTGGCCATTTGGATGGAGAGAAAAAGATAGGTGAGAGAGATAGTGGGGGTGTGAAGTTTGACAAAATTTGATTACTGGCTGATGTAGGGAGCATGGGAGGAAGCAAGTCAAGGGTGAGCCTCAGATTTCTGGTTTATATAAATGAATGGATGGAGGAGCTGTTCTCAGAGAGAGGAAACACAAGAAGAGAAGCAGGTTGGGGTGGAGGAAAGGACCAATGTTTGGTATTAAATATAGTATAATGGGAGACAGTCTGGCATGGTGGATAACCATGTAGGCCCAAGAGTCCGTATGCATGGCCTCAAATCCCTGCTTTGCCACTTACTAGGTATTTTTGTGATGGTCTTGGTCAAGCTACTAATTAACTTGTGCCTCAGTTTCCCCATCTCAAAAAATTCTTTTAGTATTCTTTAGTTGATCTTGGTGAGGCTGGAGCCTCTGCATCTCCCCCATGACCCCAAGAGGAGCCCAAGGAAACCAATGAGACCACTCCAGCATGTTGGCCAACTTTCTTGAAAGGAGATTTCTTCTTTGTTCTAAATGATTTCAGTACTAAAATCTCAAAGCAAAACAAAGCAAAAAGTCCTTTATTCCTGTTTTTCCCCTTGCTGTAACTGAAACTTTCCACACCATTTGCAATTTCGCAGAGGAAGGTAATTCAATTATTTTATTCTCCAAAAAGCAAAATCACTGGCAAACCTTGAGATATCCTGCCTCAGATTAAATCAGGACTCTGTTGATCATGAAAATGTGTTCCTTTCTTTGTAAATGACAAAGGGGACAGTTGCTCCTGAATCTAGGAGCACTGGGAGAGGAGCACACCCTTGGGCTTCAGGCTCCAGTGGGACACTCTCTATCCCCCAAGTCACTTCATTCATTCCCAACTTGCCATGCTATGCGAGGGAATATTTTACTTAGATTTCAGTTCTCCTGAAAGCTGGTGCTCAGAGTCAGAGTGAAAAGTTTGATGCCAACATCTTCAGTGTCAAGTAACTTTGCAAACAAAAAGACTGCTGGTTACAAGATACTTCCTAGTCTCTACTAGTATTAACACTGGATTACAGAGACATCCTGTGGGCTACCTTAATCAGTCCCTTAAAGCTTCAATCAAAGGATAGAGAAACCTAGCATCTCAAAGAGATGTAAGCAGTCTTCATCCTGGAACTCAACTTCACTCAGAAAGTGAAATAATTCAATTCAAACTTAAATTATTCTTCTAAGTGCACTGAATCCTGGTGACCTAGACCACCCTCCTGCTTCTGTCTGCCTCTAGTAGTCTCCTTTTCCCCTCTTCCCTTTCATCCTTCTATTATTTCTTTTTCTGTCTCTCTCTCTCCCTCTCTGTCTCCCTCTCTCTTTCCTGCTTCCTTCAATTACAGCCAACATTTGCTAAGTACTTGTATGCCAGGTGCTCTGCTAAATGCTTTTATTGCATCACTTGATATAATCATCCAAAGATAAAGGTATTGTCTTGGTCCATTTGGGTTGCTGTAACAAAATACCTTTTATAACACTGGGTGGCTTATAAACAATAGAAATTTATTTCTCACAGTTCTGAAGGCTGGGAAGTACAAGGTAAAGGTGCCGGCAGACTCAATGTCTGGTGAGAACACACTTCCTAAGTGACTCTCATTCTGCTGTACCCTCACATGGTGGAAGGGGCAAGGGAGCTCTCTGCGGTCTTTTTTATAATCCCATTCATAAGCGCTCCACCCTCATGACCTAATCACCTCCCAAAGGCCCCACCTCCAAATACCATCACGTTGGGAATTAGGTTCCAACAGATGAATCCAGGGTGGTCACAAATATTCAGTCCATATCAGAGATTATTGTTGTTGTTGTTGTTATTATTATTATTATCTCTATTTTGCAGATGAGGACACTAGAGTTTAAGAGATAAGGCAACTTGCCCAAAGTCTCACAATAACTTGCCAAGTCTTGTTCAAGCTAAGACTTGAAGCCTAGTATAGCTGACTCCATAACTACTCTTCTCAACCACTAACCTCTCTCTTCTTTACCTCCTCCTTCTCGCCTTCCACAAGCCTACATGGGTTCAGGCAGCACTGATGTATTACCAAGCCTCCTCCCAGGTTTACAATTAACAGCACAGAAGGGAGCCCACACGGGTTGTCAGCCCACAGAGTTGGTGCCTCTTGCCAGTTCCAATTGGTTAGACCCCTGTTCAGATGCCATTTGGTACTTTGTTTTGAACTCATTTTCTTCGAGACAGATCAACTGCGGCAGTGGTCTATGTCCTTTTGCCAGCCAGGACTCCTATTGTTATTTATTTGATATAGGGAAAATCCCACCCTGGACCTCTCATTCTAAGACAGCACAAAAAAAAAAATTTGCTTTTCAATTTAAAACCTAATTAAGGTTGATTTTTTTCTACTGAGAACTTTATGGTGCTTCCAGCAAATAGGCTACACGCCACAGTGTGGCAAATCCACCAGGACTATACAAACTTTTCTTTTTAGACGATCCTGTTTCTTAACCCAAAGATAACACCACAAAATGATGAAGCAAACCTTTCAACACTGGATTGCCTACAAAACCCCAAGCAACTGTCCCAAACTTTTAAAGAGCACCCACTTTTCCAGTTATAATTATAGTGTTGGGCAACTAATGAAACTGAACATGGTTCAGAATCACAACATTATAATGAAGTGGGTCACTTTTTACAACTATTTTATATCGATTGTACTTCCCTTCTTCTTTTAAATTTTTCCACATGTTTAAATACATTTTTTTAAAGTAACTTTGTTGCCCAGGACCCCAAAAGAAATGAACACTATATATAAATAACACTTGTAATGTTACTGAGCAGTGCCAGCCATTGAGGGGAAAGAGTTGGCCCAGATCAGCAAATTTCTCTTCCTTTCAAAAATAAAAAAGGCAACAACATCAGCATAATTACTCGTTGTTGTTTTTTTTCTCTGTTAGATTCTGATTGTCTTATTTACAACAATGGGCAGTTTAACCAGAGTAACACTGATAGAATATTGAAGGAATTAGCAGAGTAAAACTCAAGTAATTTAATGCTTTATTTAAAAACTTCTTACTATTCTTTCCTTGATTCAATACCAAATTAATAATAGTAGTAGTAGTAGTAATGCACACACTATGGTAATCAGAATTCTAAAGATAGCCCCATCCAAAATTCCTGTTCCCTGATTATTCAATCAAACATTAATCTGGATGTATTTTGCAGATGGAATTGAAGTCTCAAGTCAGATGACCTTAACATATGACATGGGGGCCTGACCCAGACAGGCAAACTCTTTGAAAGCAGAGTTTTTTCCAGCTATTGGCAGAAGGGGAAGTCAGTCAGATTCAAAGCACAAGAAGGAGGCAAGCCCTTGATGGCTTTGAAAAAGGAGGGGCCACATGGAAGGGCCAGAGAGCAGCCTCTAAAAGCTGAGAGCAGCCCTCAGGGACAGCCAGCTAGGCAGTGGGGACCACAGTCCTACAACCATATGGAACTGAATTCTGCCAACAACTTGAATGAGCTGGTAAGTGGATTCTTCCCAGAGCCTCCAGATGAGAACCAGCTCAGCTAGTACCTTGATTTCAGCCTCGTGAGACCTAGAAAACCAGCCAAGTCTACCCAGATTGCTGACCTACAGAACTATGAGATAATAAAGTGATATTATTCTAAGCTGCTAGATTTGTGACAATTTATTATGCAGCAATAGAATAGTAACGCACCTACCATGTGCATGGCTCTGTGCTAGAGGGTTCAAGATGAAGTGTACACATTTTGATGTGGTTAGTAACCAAGCAGTTTTCCTCTCAGAACATAAACTAAGAGCATCCCTTCCTTCTACAAATCTAAAGAGCCATGTGACATAAAGTCCTTTAGTGAAGCGTTATGAGAAAGGCCAAAAGCAAATGGACAAAACAAAAGGGTTCATTTAGATGACAAGAAGCATACTGAAATCCCTCTAGGATGCTACAGATTGAAGGATGACAGAATATGCTGGAAGAGTAAATGTTTATTGAACAACCAGGATTAGTCAGGCCCTGGGCTTGAGAATTAAGCTTACAGATCTATTTTAAGGATTAAATGAAAATAAATAAAGCTGTATCAGTAATTAGAATCAGAACTCTTGGGCCTAATTGGCTTAAATGATAGAAAAATGTATTATGTGACATAACAGGACGTCCCAAGTTAGGGCAGGCCAAGCTGGTTCCGTCAGTAACCCAGCTTCTTTCCATCTCTCTGCTCTGCCAGTCTGTGTTGATTTTGTTCTCCAGTTGGTAGTAAGATGGCTACAGATGCTTTGCCCTTTGCATTCAGAAATGATGCCGTCTAGAAGAAGAAGATTAAAATCAAGGGAATATTTTCCCAGTCACCTCCTAGTAGATTTCGTCTCAAATATCACTGGCCAGAGTCTGGTCTCATGCCCAAGCCTGGACCACATATGCAAAGGAGGGAAAACAAGGATAAGCTTCTCCCAAAGGGAAGAGATGCCTGGGAATGCATACAGGGCTTCCTGGAGAAGGAATAGATTCCTGAGCCAAATCAGGTTTCCATTAGGATGAAACAGAGGGGTAAGAATGCTGGGTGGGCAACCGAGTATTTCATGTAGAAGCTCCAGGTCATGCACAAAATACACACTTGAATGTTGGTTGTAATGTTCATTACTTATGCCTTATCTCACTTAATCCTCACAGTGATTCTAAAGGAGAGTTGTTGTTATTATGTTATTTATTATTATTGAAAATATTAAAGATAAATAAACCAAGGTTCAAAGGGATGAAGTTACTCATTCAAGGAAACACTTCTAATATGCAGCAGAACCAGGATTCAGATCCAGGTCCAATGGACACTAATTCAGAAAAAGTGTTTGCTCTGCTGAAAAACTATAGCTCCAAGAGTCTAGTGTAAATTTTTCTAGCCTCTTTCAAAGAGGTTGGGTGACTGTGACATAAATCCAAATGAGAATTAGGACTACTAAGTGGGGACAGATCATTCCTGAGAACCCATGACATATATCCAGCTTCATCAGGAGAAGAGAGTACTAAAACAGACTGAAGGGGAAAAGTCAACCTTTGTGGGCACAAATCACTCCCAAGTGGAACCCTAGGGCTTCCTTAGACTACTTCCTTGACCCCATCTTGCCCTCATAAAATAGGAAATACAAAGTCCATAGTACCACTGATGTTTCAGTGTTTCTTCAAAGCATTATTATAGCTTAAACTATAGATTGAAGCGAAAGGATTTTGTTTTTCTTTAAAATGCTTGTGTCTTATCTTAGAAAGTGCTAGATTTTCTCTTCATTATCAGGCTCAACCAAGATAGAAGATTTCCTTTTTGTTTGGATTAAAAGGAATGCATTCTTACAACATTTTTGGTTTTGATGTCTATTGAGTACATATTTTAAATAACTAATTTCCGGAGACAGGATCATACACATATCTCCTTGGGATGGCATGCTGTAACAGACAGGAATGATGCAGTTGTATGTGACAGAAAAAAAAAAGTCCAATTGGTTTAGGCAAAGAACAGGAATGCACTGGCTCATGTAACTGAGGAATCCAGAAATAGGTCTCACCCGAGGCACAGCTGGATACGACAGAGACTCGAACAATGTCATCTGGATTCTACCTCACTCTGTCTCATAGCTCTACTTCCTTCTATGTGAGGCTTTGTCAGGCTTTCTCCACACAGCAGCAGATGGCTCTCACAGCCCTGGGCTGACACCTTTGCTGTAGAAGACAGCATGTCCTCCCTGATAGCTCCAGCAAAGTCCCAGGGTTGGGCTCTGATTAGCTCTAACAGGGTTCTATATATCACACTTTGATTGACCAAACAGATCAAAGCATGTGAACCCTGTGGGCTGAGTTGGGGACCAGTGGGTCCCCAAGGAAGATCTGGGGGATATTACTAAAAGAGGAAGGAATGCAGGCTGGGCAAGCAAACCACCCTCAAAATGAGAGCTTCCTTCCTACAGTGATAACCCACTCCTCATCAGATCACTGTGAGCCTGGATGGCAACCCAAAGTGCCATCACCAAGCACGAGGCCATATGTATCAAATGAGTAAAAGACAAGGGACAAAGAGGTTCCACACCAAATTCCCTATGCACCAACCATTAGGAGTAGTTTGAGGGTTTTTTTTTTTTTTATTCTAGTCTTATCAGATTGAACCTTGAAAAGCTGTCATTTTTCATAAGTTAAAAACTATTGAACATCGGCAATTTCATATGGTTCATCCTAAAATGAGGAATGGCTTCTGCCTAATTTCACCAAACCCATCCATATTAATAAAAGCTAATGTTTACCTAGAATTGTGCCTTTAACTCTAGCCCTATAAATATTTTAATGAATTATTTTTTTAAAAATCCCTATGCAGAGCTATAATATTAGAAAACAGATCAGCAGTTAACAGGGTGAGGGACTAGGGTGAGGAAACTGAATATCAAGGGGTACAAGTGAACTTTGGGGATGAAGGAAATGTTCTATACAGTCATTATGGTGGTCATTACACAACTGAATGCATTTGTCAAAATTCATCAAATCGTGCACTTAAAATCAGTGGATTTTATTGCACATAATTTATACTTCACCGAAGTTGATCATCCAAAAAATTAAATTAAAAAAAAAAAACCTTATGAAGTCATGTTTTATTGACAAAGAAACTAAAGCCATCCTATATAACTATTTGGCCAAGAATCAGTGGAGGGTGTGTAGTAAGATTCATAGCAAAGTTAGAGCTAAAGGGCCCTTAAAGACATGCTAGTTAAGCCCCTTCGTGTACTGAGATGGACATCTACCTGTGTTAGCCGGGTAGGTACTCACCACCCACTCCCTCCCACCTTTTGGTAACAACAGATGGATTTCCATGATCTCAGTCCAAGTATTATGATAAGAGATGTCCTTTTCTCTGAGATATAAGCAGTTGGGAACCCAGTGGAGGCAAATCCAGCATAATCTACCTGAGAGTGAAGACAACATGGAGGAATAAGGAATTGACAGGGAGTAAGAGGGTGCAGGTCCTCATGACACTGTTTGAATCCCTGGATGAGGCCATGCCTGAAATCTGAAGTAGCCATAACTATACATCAGTTATGAGAGCCAAATGGGCTCATTTTGCCTAAGCCAGTTTGTGTTTTCTGTCATTTGCAATTAAAAAGGTCCTGTTTGTACAAATGTGGAAACTGAGAAGTCTCAGAAGGATGGCGTTGTGAGTTGTAGCATGTCCCCTCAAAAGATATGTTGAAGTTCTAACCTCAGGTACGTGTGAATATGGCCTGATTTGAAAATAGGGTCTTTGCAGATGTAATAAGATGAGGTCATGCTGGCTTAGGGTGAGACCTAAATCCAACATAACTTGTGTCCTTACAAGAAGAAGAGAAGACACAGAGATGTGGACCAACACAGAGGGAAAGTGACCATGTGAAGACAGAGGCCAAAATTGGAATAATGTAGCTGCAAGCCAAGGGATACCAAGGATTTCTGGCAACCACCAGAAGCTAGAAGAGGCAAGGAAGAACCCTTTCCTAGAGCCTTCAGAAGAAGTAAAGCTTTGCCAACATCTTGATTTCAGACATCTAGCCCCCAGAACCATGAGACAATAAGTTCCTATTGTTTTAAGCAACCAGTTTGCAGTACTTTGTTATGGCAGCCCTAGGAAACTAACACAGATTCTGGTACCAGGAAGAGGAGTACAGCTGTCACAAATACCTAAAATGGTGGAAGTGGCTTTGTTACTGGGTAATGGGGTGAGGGTGGGAGAATTCAAGGCACATGATAGAAAAAGCCTAGATTGCCCTGAGGTGACTGTTAGTGGAAACATGAAAAGCAATTCTGGTGAGTGGGATCAGAAAGAAGAGAGCAGTATAGAAAAAGCTCCTATCATCTTAGAGAATACATATAGCATCATCAACGGAATGTTGCTAGAAATAGGAATGTTAAAGGGAGTCTTGGTGAGGGCTTAAGAGGAAATTATGCACACCACTGTAAAGCAATTATACTCCAATAAAAACGTTAACAAAAAAAAAGAGGAAATGATGAACATATTATGGATACTGGAGGAAAGGTGATCCTTGTTATAAAACAGCAAAAAACTTGGCTGAGCTATGTTCTACCACTGGGTGGAAAGTAGAATTCGTAAATTATGAACTTGGATATTTACCTGAGGAGACTTCAAAGCAAGGTGTGGAGGGTGTGACCTGGTTTCTCCTTGCTGCTAATAGTAAAATTCAAGAGGAAAGAGAGAAAATGAGAACGGAATTGTTAAACAAGAAGGAACTAGCACTTGCTGATTTGGGAAAATTTTAAGCTATCCAGATAACAAAATCAGAGAAAGCAGGCTCTAGAGGGAACACCAAGAGTGTGGGCTGGACAAACTGTAGCTGGAGAGATTAGGTGTGTGACTCATGCATCTAATCAACCATCTAAACAGAAGCAGGAATAAAGATGGGATTATCCAGGAGGAATCTGTGGAGAACCATCCTGTCTATTGCTGTGGATCCTCTTGACATTCACGTAAGACTGACAAGGTTTTGAAGACTGCTGTATCAGTAGACATATCTGTTTTCAGATGAAAAGAGACAGATGGGATGAAATGAAGGAAAAATGACTCTGAGCCACAGCTTGAGGCCAAAGAAGGTGGGACCAATCAGGTGGGGTTGCTACCTGGGGCCCAGAGGGTGGAACCTCAAGCCACAGAGTATTATTCGCAGGCCTTGAAATCTATGGAACTTGCCTTGCTGGGTTGCAAACTTGCTTGGGACTCATGACCCCTTTATTCCTTCCAATTTCTCCCATATGGAATGAGACTATCTTATCCTATGCCTGTCCCACCATAGTATTGTTAGAAACCGATAACTTGTTTTATAGGTCCACAGGTGGAGAGGAATTTTGCCCCAGGATGGAACATACCTAGAATCTCACCCATGCCTGATTTAGATGGTTCAGAAGATGAGATTTGGGACCTTTTGAGCTAATTATATTTAGGTGAGATTTTTGACTTAGAGTTGATGCTGGAATGGGTTAAGATTTGGGGGATGTTGAGATGGAGTTGAATACATTTTGTACATGAGGAGGATATGAATTTGGCTGGGGTGGAGGGGGAAGGGCAGACTTATGTGAGTTGAATTGTGTCCCCTCAAAAGGTGTGTTGAAGTCCTAATGCCAGGCACCTGTGAATGTGACTTCCATCCTCCAATACCATGAGATAATAAATTCCTGTTGTTTTAAGCCAGTTTGTTGTACTTTGTTATAGCAGTCCTCAGAAATTAATACAGGTAAAGACTCATCTAGCTCCCCAGAGCCAAGCAGTGGCAAAACTGTGAACTGTGAACCTGCTTTACAAATTGATTTAGCTAACAAAGGGAAAAAAACCCAGAAATTACATAAGTAAACAATTTAATAACTATTTCTTCCACAAACAAGTGGTTGTTCCAATTATTGCATTTATAGGTAGAATGCCTAAGAGAGAGGACAATTAGTAGAGTTTGTGGGTGTATATTTATCTAGATACAGACTGACATAAAATTGGCACTGAGGTTATTACTTTTCCTTAATATAAAGAAAAGCAAATTTGAAACATAACTTAAAATGCAAAATTAGTAAATCTTTTTCACTGAAAACATGAACACGTTATATTCATTAAATGCAGTGAATCTGACTTGCCCCATATATTCAGCTACACAGAGGGACAAATTCCTATATTTAGCCAATTCTTCAATATTAGCCAACAAGAGCAATTCTTTCCTTTTATACTGTTTATATCAAAGCCAGAGCTCTCTCTCCTGTGTTTTGCACAATCCACTCTATAACAAATATTCACTGAGTGTGATTAATAACAGAACATGTACTGATTCTTGGATCCAATTCCTCTGCTCCACATTATTCCAACATAGCACGCAAAAGTTAAGGATTCAAAAATACAATTCAACTACGACATTAAAAAGTAGTTTTCTTTTTCTTATTTTTCACTGAAGGGTTGATTGACTGATATCAACCACTCTAAAATAAATAAATACAAGATAGCGTCTCATATGGTTCCAAAGAACCCATTATTAAATTCATTTTGAGTCAAACTGAGACATGAAGAGACACAAAATAACTAAAGATGAATCCATTTCTGCAGAGATGATGTATGGCTCCTCTGACAAATAGAAGGACATAGGTCGCCTTGCAGTTGGAAAACTAAGACACTGTACTGATGAAATAATGCAGAAGTGAAGCACCTGATACAAAGACTGAGTTCTGGGCAAGAGAAACAGCTGAGTCCATATGGTTCACAAACATACTAGAGGTCTGGGGTGGTTTGATACATGGTTCAGTGGTGACCACAGAGGTGAAGAGCATGAGGACTTGTTAGTTCACTGGCACTTCTCTATAAGGGACGTTGGGAAGTGTGGGCCTTTCAGCAGCCCTGGTCTTACCTCTTGTTTCACCCTGCAATTTTGTGGTGGAACCAGACATCTCATACTTTCCGCTGGGGACCTGGTGGGGACATAACTTATCTGAGAGTGAAGACAACACACAGGAAGAAGAAACTGAAACACAGGAAAAGTGCACAAGTCTTGATGACATTGTTTGTACCCCTGGATGGAACAAGGTCTAGACTATGGGTCTGGAGGAGATGGTTCCTCCTCTTCCCAGTGAGAGGCTCCCAGTCCAGGCCTCAGCAACCAGTGCGCAGTGATCAGCTCAGACTGGCCATGTGACTTAGGCTAAATTTGTCAGGCCAATCCAGGGGCAACGAGTCTCAGTTCTAAGACCCTTGTGTTGAACTTCCAGGGAAGCAGATACTTCTTTTTCATTTGGCTTTGGGCCTGGTAAGTGGAGTTGGTGCTGTGGTACCTCAGCCCACTTGAGAATAGACTGGCCTAGGACTATGGGACTGAATCATGAACACAGGGAAGCAGGATTCAGGTGTTCTTTAACATCATCTGAGCCCCTGTATTCATCCTTGCTTGAAGCCAGATCTCCCCTTGAACCTGTTTGTAAATGTCCTTGTTGCTATGCTACTTTGGGTTGAGTTTTCTGTCATAACTAAAATAGATATAATAAATAAACAAAGTCTTTTCTATTGTTAAATTCAACATGAGCTAGTTCTTTCCAGAACCTCTCCCAGAGGTATTACTGAAGGACTTGAATCCATTTACCAAGGACTCCAAGAATAGAATGATCCATCCTGGCATGACCGGAAATGCCATCTAAAATAGCTCAAAGGTTGGTTCACAGGAACGTGTGTCATTATAAGAAAGACATCCTCATAGCTTTCTTCCACCATTGCCAAAGCACCACTTGTAAAAGAATAAGGAAGTTGGGCTCTCTGGCCCATATTTGCCCTGGTATCTAATTATGACTTAGTAAGAACCAAGCAGTGTCTTGCCTGGGTGTCAGCAGAAGCAACAGATGGGTGCCCTCCTGTCATTGTTCAAGGCCAAGAAGAATCTAAACAAACAAAAGCTCTATACTGCTCGCCAGCCACAAAGGCCCCAGCATACCACATGAGATGGAGAGCCTTCACTTCTGTGGTCTGGCTTACGAGCCTTGTGTATTCTACGTTTGACTGACATGAAAACAAAACACTGGAAATAGTTCATTTTCTGGAAACTTCTTCTTAAAGCCATTTGAGGTTCTTAGGCTTGAACCAGTCAGGACCCCTCCTGAATTACAGCCTTTGAAGCTACTGATGTGCTCCTCAGACAAATTGCTTTTCCAGGATTTCTCTTCTATTTTCTTTTCATACTTCCCCAATTTTAATCATCTTGGCAAAGAATACATTGTTAATACTTTCACCCAGCATAATACAATTTCTCAGATTTCTCCCCCCCCCCCCCCCCCCCGCTAGATAATTTTTAAGAAAAACAAAACCTACAGCTGCCATTCATGTGGTGGTTTTAATCTATTTTGAATTGGAACAGATTAGCACTCAGAAAAGTTGTGTAACACTGATCAAAGGAAAATGAGCTCAGAACGTCTGGTTCACAACATTGGAAAACAAGGACAGTCTTGTTGGCTGAAAAAAGTGTCTATTGTGTAATTAAGCGAGATGTCAGCACTGGGCTTGAAAAACGTTCTTCCTGGGGCGTCCTCCTCCCAGATCCCACCTTGAAGAATCTGGAATGTGGAAGAAGCCTCATCTGTGGAGCAGACAGTTCAGAGACACTCTGTTCCAGGGGAGTGGAAGATGCAGAGAACCCTCGTAGGGGGCTGGGGATGGAATGCCAGGACAGGTGTGCCAGACCCCACACACTGCAGGAGCCCCAGCTCTGCAGGAGAGATGGAAAAGTCATCTGCAGCCTGAATTCTGAGATGGCTTGGACATCACCACCATGATGCTTCCTTAAATATCATCATTTAGGAATCCCATCATTAGGATGAAATGCAAATATGATTTGATCAAAAAGAAGCAGTACTCCTTAAGGATAGGAAACAAAAGGACACCCCAAAATGTGAAAAATGACAAAAGGTGAACATCCATTAATTCTGAGTGATAATCTTGGTGTTTGTTATATTACTCATTGTCCTTTCCTGAAAGTTTTTTTTTTCCTTAACATTTTTATTGGAATATAATTGCTTTACAATGGTGTGTTAGTTTCTGCTTTATAACAAAGTGAATCAGTTATACATATACATATATCCCCATATCTCTTCCCTCTTGCATCTCCCTCCCTCCCACCCTCCCTATCCCACCCTTCTAGCTGGTCACAAAGCACCGAGCTGATCTCCCTGTGCTATGCAACTGCTTCCCACTAGCTATCTATTTTACATTTGGTAGTGTATATATATCCATATATACACTACCACTCTCTCACTTTGTCCCAGCTTACCCTTCCCCCTCCCTGTGTCCTCAAGTCCATTCTCTAGTAGGTCTGCATCTTTATTCCCGTCTTGCCCCTAGGTTCTTCATGACCTTTTTTTTTTATTTTTTTAGATTCCATACATATGTGTTAGCATACGGTATTTGTTTTTCTCTTTCTGACTTACTTCACTCTGTATGACAGTCTCTAGGTCCATCCACCTCACTACAAATAACTCAATTTCGTTTCTTTTTATGGCCGAGTAATATTCCATTGTATATATGTGCCACATCTTCTTTATTCATTCATCTGTCAATGGACACTTAGGTTGCTTCCATGTCCTGGCTATTATAAATAGATCTGCAATGAACATTGTGGTGCATGACTCTTTTTGAATTATGGTTTTCTCAGGGTATATGCCCAGTAGTGGGATTGCTGGGTCATATGGTAGTTCTATTTTTAGCTTTTTAAGGAACCTCCATACTGTTCTCCATAGTGGCTGTATCAATTTACATTCCCACCAACAGTGTATGAGGGTTCCCTTTTCTCCACACCCTCTCCAGCATTTATTGTTTCTAGATTTTTTGATGATGGCCATTCTGACCGGTGTGAGATGATACCGCATTGTAGTTTTGATTTGCATTTCTCTAATGATTAATGATGTTGAGCATTCTTTCATGTGTTTTTTAAAGACAAAGCAATAGCACAGTATGGAAGAGGCCTGACTTGTGGGCCCAGACATCTGCCTCTCACCTCTTCCCTCCCCCTCACCACCTGTGGGGCCTCACCTAAAGCAGCTCCCTTTTGAGGCCTCACTTTTCCATCTGTGTAGAGAGAGGTCTTTCTTCTCTATGCTCTATGGATTTGTCCCCCATGAAACTTTTTGACCAAATTGGCCAAAGTTTAGAAACTGAGAACCTGAACAGGTAAGGGCATTGATTCTGAGCGTGTGTGGATGTCAAAAGAAGATAGACAGCAGATTAATCAGGAGACATGGAGGGTGTAAACTTGAAGCATCTTGTAAAACTGCAGATTGGCAAAGCAAGACATAAAAATGTCCCCCTTCCGTGAACATAGGTACATGAAAACCAGCACTGAGGCGATTATACAATTAATACAGGAAGTCCAAACCTGCTCTGAAGTTTCTTTATTACTAGAGCTGCTTCTATCAACCTACTTCACCACTCATTCAGTCCTCGCAGGGCAAATACACCAACGGTCACCTACACACTGGGGCAGCTTCTAAGACAGGCACTGGAGATGCAACAAAAATGAAGTGGTTCCTGCCTTCAAGGAGCTCTGCGATAAGGGATGAGAGGACTTGTAAACATCCATCCCTATAAAACAAGGGAGTTGCTGGGATAACCGTACAAACACAGCACTATCAGGCCCCAACTCCTCTCCTCCCATTTTAGTTGTATCCCCTTTTTTTTTTCTGACTACCAAAGTTAGATGTTTGTCACTAAAAACGTACACATTACAGAAATGGGACATGAAAATTGTACATGCCCCAATGCTCCCCACCTCCTTCCCTCTAAGAGATAATTACTGGCAATAATGATGTGGATTCTCCACTTTCTCCCCCATTCATATATGAATGTGTGTGTGTGTATGCATGTATATACTGTATGTGTATATATACATACACACATATATAGATAACTATAGCTGTATCTGTATCTATATCTATATACAGATAGATGGAGATACATTCTAAGCATGATCTTCTGTAAGCTGTTTTTCTCTATGAATTACTATAGCTCAGAGTATACAGGTCAAGAATTCTTGAGACCCCAGGCTAAGATCGTCTGTAGGCATGTTTTGTTTGGCCCAAGTAATGAGGGATGCACGATGTTTTAAATTTCAGTTTGCTGCCAACACTTTTTTTAAATGGGATGGTTCACTTCAAAATACAATTTCCAGCTCTGACAACAGTGGGCCTACCTTTGCACATGGCAGCAGCAGCTGGAGATGAGCAGTGGTGAACTAACTTGGAGGGGCCGTGTGTTATGCTTGTCCCACTCTCTTCCCCTGCCATTGTATCCCTGACCTGAGGCTCAGAATCACTACTGCTTATCATCTGACACCTGGCTGACTGGACTCCTATCTGCTACCTGCCTGGCTCAGATGGGTTCTGGAGTTTGCAGCCTCTGGCACATTTAGTTCTAACTCATTCATGGTCGGCACAGGCTCACTTTGTTCAAGGGGGAGGGGAGGGGTGAGGAGAGGATGATTTCATGGAGGAATGAGCTTAGGTAGACTATTCCTCAAGAAAGAGAATATCTATCTCTAAAGCGTTAATAAAAGGAATTCAGTTCTTTCTAATAAGGAAATCCTAAAAGCAGTACTGAGTAGTAAGCAAGGTTCGGAGTAAGGACTCTATGGTCACGTTATTCAGAAATATATAGCTCTTAGGGTCTCAACATTCAGGTCAACCATTAGCTTAAAACCAACAAAAGTGAGAACTATGTGCTCCTGGCAGCTCTGAGTGCCCCCTGGGGAAGAGAGGTTCAGCTCCACCAGGCCCTAACTCATGTTACTTGGCCTCCTTGATTTGTCTATCATCTCAGGATAGCTGCTCATGGACAAAGTCAGATAGAAAAGTACAAGAAAAGGAACAGGTTAGTTTATGAAGAGGCCCACTGCATCAGCCAGGGTTCTTTGGTGGTAAGCAAAATGTATTCACTATGGCAATTTAAACCAAGAGGGAATGTTTGGAAAGCACTCAAAGACCTCACAGAATCAACAAGACTGGAGAGCAAGACTCGAAAAAGAAGGAACGAGGACCACCGTGGAGTTCCAAGTGGCAAGAATTATTCAATATCATGGTCAGGAAAATGCCAGAGAAAGAGCATCTGGGACACTCTGCTTAATTTGAAGTCCTGGGAAAGTCTAACAGGCCAGGTTTGGGACAGGGGCTTCCCTCTGGCTGGGGGGAAAACTAGGCACCTTGGTTAATATATTCAAACAAGGACATTCATTGAGGAAGCATCCAAATGAAGGTGGGAACCGATGATAAGGGGGAAACAGTGTGCCATACTCATCATCTTTGTGACATTCTATGTGGCCAAGCCTCCACTCTTTCCTTGCCTTGCTGGGATAAATTGGTAGTTTCAAGTTCATTGCCAATGTTAAATAACACAATGAGGACATCCAGAAGCAAAGAGAATTAGAGTACATAAAAACCAAATCGTCAGCCTGCTCTCCGCCTAACAAAACAAAACAGCAGCATGTTTTGCAATAGAACTTTGTAAAGCAAAGATGACTTTGTAGCCATTTTGATCTGTGACCCATGACTCAGATCAAAGGAAGAAACCATGAAAGTCCTTTTCCTTCCCAATCTCTTCTATCTGCCTGTGTTAAAGACAAGACGTGGCAAGAGACAAACATGAAGGCTGAACACAATCCTACTGACCCTATAAGGAAAGGATGCTGTATATGGAGAGCAGACCCCAGGACCAAGCCATCTGTGCAAGATGTGTCTGCTCCTCCTGGTAAACACTGGGTGGACATGCCAGGTGAGGGGAGGAAAGCATCCCCCATGCTGGTCCTTCCCCCTCCACCTTTCTAATTCTTCCTAGCAAAGAAGCCTCAAAGAATTAAAAGCCGTAGTTGTGCATTCCCTATATGGCAATCCAGTATATGGAAACTGGAGCCTGCCAGTCATGAGTTTTGCAACAAATTAACCACAACCTAAGGCACTGCCTAAAGGGAACTGTGCCTCATTATCATGGCCACTCACCACACAGACACACATACACTAAGGCGACAAAACTAAACAACCCAGAGAAAAGGCAGATGGCTGGTGGTAGAGAAGAATTCCTGGTGTAGCCTGAATTCCCCAGAGACTGGTTCTGGTGTATAAAGATGCCACTTATCCCCCTCACTATATGTAGTCTCTTTCACCAATAAAATAAGAGGAATTTATTCAAGGTGCTTTTCTTCATCAACAGTTCCCCTTTGCTTCCTTCCCCATGGACTTTCATTCAGCACTTCTGTGTGCCAGGACAAATATTCCATCTTTAAATGTCCCAAGCAGCCCTTCTCTATAGGTAGGTATTAATAGCCATTTCTGAGACAAGGCAGAGTTAGAGAAAAATGGATCATGTTCAAGTTCCCAAGCAGTCAGCAAATAGAGGGATGGTTTCACATCCACCAAAAGCCCAAGCTCTTTCTCTGTTCTGTCTCTGACCTTCATCTCAGCAACTCATGAAGTCGCTGACCACAAGTAAGATGGGAACTCTGTTTCTCAGAGGATCTGGCCCAGTGCTGTACATACAGTAGGCCCTTGCCCTGTCCATATATAGCAAATGGATATAGACATGGTTGACTGGATTAATGAAGGATGGATTCATGGGTGAATAAATGCTGACTTAGGGAGCAAATGAATTAAGCTATTTCAACCAAGGGGCATGATTCTTAACACTCCTCAGCTAAAGATTTGGTGCTGCTGTGTGAATCTCAGTCCATGACACTGCATTCAACTCAAGGAACAAAAAGGCCACCCAACAACTGCTTAAACAAGTAAGAGGTTTATGTCCAGCAGTGGGCAGTTAAGGGCAGGTGCAGCTGTTCAAGAACATTCTCTGAGGTATCAGCTTCTCCCATCTTGCTAGTCTACCATCCTTAGCCTATGGCTTTCATCTTCGTGGTAGCAGAATGGCTACTGCAACTCTAGGCATAGCATCTGTGTTACAAGTAGGAGAAGGCAAAAAGGGAAAAGTTTTCTCTTCACCCATCTTTGTTTTTAAGTGATGGGAGAAATCTTCTCTAGGAATGTCTTCCAATATCTCATTGGCCAGAACTAGGTCACATGGGCCTTCACAGATGAAAGGGAGTCTGGGAGATCAAGGAGAGGAAGGCAAGGGAGAAGGGGGTTAAAATAGGCTCTGCAAGTTATCCTCTAGAGTCTACCATAATGGATTCATTACATAAGCCATTATCAATAATTTAAGCAGATTCAAGCAAAAAGAATGGTTCTTTGTGATTTTCTTTGTTCAAGAGCCAGTATAAAACCATGCATAATTAGAAACTTGAAAGTAAAAGTGTTTGTGTCCTACCATGCCAATCAAATATATCATCCTTCATAACTTATTCACCCCATGGGCCCTTGTTGGGTCAAGGATAATTTTTTCAGTGAATGATATCTGGCACATAAGAGGCACTTAAAAATGTTCACTGAGCTAAACTAGATCTCCTTTATCTAATAATGAAGAAGAAAAGCAAGTACTAAGTGCCGAGTGCCATAGACTAAAAAAAAATTAGAAGACACCATTCCTACCCTTAAGAACTTTGCAGTTCAGCAAGGGGGACCAGGAACACCAGTACATACTACAGAACAGTTACTTGCTAGACTTTGGCAATGAGATAGAGGCAGCTTGAAGACAGGAAGGAGGAGCACGGTTAGGGTGAACTTCCTGGGGAGGATGGAGATTGCTGGACCTTAAAGAAAAACATCTCCAGCTGCTGACATCACTCCTAACACCACTGTCAGCCCCAGGAGCAGGGCTCAGAGCTGGCTGCTCTTCACACCAATCCCGCAAGGCAGGTATGACCATTCCCAGTCTAGACGCCTAAACCCAGGTCCACCTGAGCTGAGCTGAATCTCTGGAACTGGAGAGGAGAGAGGTGGGGAGCACTTCAGACAAGGAGCACAGCAGGAGCACACATCTAGGGTATGGGTAAGAAAAGGGTGGGTCACAAGCCAGCCCGGCTGGGTGCTGGTAAAGTCTACAGGGGAGTGAAGACAAGGCTGGCCTGGGAAGATCCAAGGGCCCTCTGAATGCAAGACTTGCCAGTCTGATACTGGACTTGCCAGTATCAGAGTATCAGAAAGAACGT
Organism: Balaenoptera musculus; assembly: GCF_009873245.2. Taxonomy (NCBI): domain Eukaryota; kingdom Metazoa; phylum Chordata; class Mammalia; order Artiodactyla; family Balaenopteridae; genus Balaenoptera; species Balaenoptera musculus. The sequence continues at coordinate 69,522,162 of NC_045795.1, read as the reverse complement.
AGTTATTAAGTGTAACAGTGACGTGATGTAAATGTTACATTGGAGAAGCACATCTGGACAGCTATGTAGCAGGGAAGAGGGAAAGGGGCAGGTAGGAGGGGAGGAAAACAGTGAGAGCTGGTTCCACCCTTCCTGATGTGAGAGGAGGACTTGGTCTCCCATGGTGAGGAGAGCATATGTCCCAGGGGTAAAGGCACACTGACCTAGGGAGTTTGCCAGTCAGCAGTCTTCTCTAACTGCCTCCCCTGGGGCATGTTTTATGACACAAACCTGTCCCCTGATCATGGCTCGTTGAACCAGGGTTGGGTACACGATGAAAACACAGCCTCCGTTTCTCCCTCCTAGGAACGTGGGATCAGGACTCAAACTCTCTAGTCCATCAACTGCCAGCACTGGCCTCAGAAAGGCACATCAGTTCAGGGCTGGGGCCCACATCCCTGGCAAAGCAGAGAAACCAGGTCCGCAACAAGGCTGAAAAGAAAGCAGCAGACGCCAGTGGGTAGGAGAGAGACTGCCTTGTTTGCTAAGAACTCTCCCCTTCCTGACCGCAGACCTTCAGGAGGCCTGGCTATTCTGTTGCCCTTGGGTTCCAAAAGCTAACTCTCTACCCTGATTTACACACACACACACACACACACAAAACTCCTTTATGCAGGCTAGCTTGAGGGGGTTTCCTTCACTTACAAGCACAGTAACTCCAATGGAGACAAAGACATTTCAAAATAAGACACGAGGTGGGCTGGACAAAGGTGAGAGATGGGCTGGACAAAGGTGACTCCAGGCTGCTGGCTGTGATATCCAGAAGATAGGAGGTGGGCACCTCCAGTTGCCATACGATCAATATGATAGGAGGCACTGGGGAGAGTGATGAGGCTGCTTTACAGCTACTGATCCTGAGACAATGGCAAGGTTTCTCACCCATGCCAGCTGGAAATATGGACCCAGCCAGCCAAAGTGGCCAACCCATACCTGGTCAAAGATTGGGTACTGGTATCCCCACGTATCTTGTGCAAAGTTATAGGACAGGCACAAGATGTATGCTTGCTCCTTCATTCCAATATTCAATTCTTAACAGAAGCTACCAGAAAACTACAAGAGGAGAGCATGGAAGCTCTGAGTCCTTTCCCCACATCTTGCCCTACACATCTCTTCCATCTGGCTGCTCCTAAGTTATATATCCTTTAATAATAAACAAGCAATCCACTTACATATCCTCATTTTACCAGCTTCTAAACTCCTCAGTGAAAAGCTCAAGATAATGAGCACGGAAGGAAGCAGTTCTTAGCATGAGAAGGCCTCGCCTTGCAAAAAGGATTTAGTAAATCAGACATAAACCCCGGTCGGAGATGTAACCCGGGCCCTAGACACAGGTCCAGTCCCCCGATGCTTCAGAGCAGAGACGGTGCCGCCAGGCCCCCAGCACACAGCGCCCTGGGTGCCTCAGACTTGAGATCTGCCCCTCAGGCGACTCCATGACCCTGAGGAGCCCCTGACAGGACAGCCGCCCCCGACATATAGATTGGAGACAAGATGGCAGAGAAAAAAGACCTTAAGCTCACCTCCTCTCGTGAGAACACCAGAAAACTAAAACAAAATGTATATTTTACCAAAGTAAAAATGGCAGATTAATCTTTTTGATGTTATATAAAGCTTAGATCAAGTATATCATTTGTAAAGATGATCACCAATATACTAGTGCCTCTCTTAATGATTGTTAAATTACCGCTTTAATGGATAATTAATGCATTTAATGTCTCTTACTATTATGATTACTTTTATGCAAATTTAGAATGATAATAGCTGACAAACCCAATACTCCCTTTATCATAATTTAGCCATCTAAATGCCCTTGCTACAAAAGACAGGTCACCTTAAATGCTTTTAGTAATAATTCAATCTTTCTTTTAAACAAAGAAATATGCACTGACTTCTCAAAGACTTTTTCCATCTCCCAGGGAGTTGCTCTGAAAATCAGTGGCAAAAGGTCATCCTGATTTCCTAAAGCAACATTTATTTAGGAAGATTTTCACAACTGAAAATTGTAAGTCTTCATGCCCCTTATTTGGAGACTGATAAAGACAAATCACCCATCCTGAGGAATATCATAAAACACAAATTAGTAACTAAAATCCCCTACATGTCAGCTTCCAAATTATTTTTCCACCATATTTTAGAAGTAACCCACAAGAAAGTTAAGGGGAAAAAAGATTTACTTAGAAACCAACAGATTTTCCATATTCAAATAGCATTAGTAGCAATAAAGGAGTGACTCTGCCCCTCTTCCTACTACCCTTCCCATGGAGTTAACAAAGCCTTTCTTGTCCTCAGAGAAACTTTAGTTAGCCATTTGATCATCACTAATTTACCTTGATTCCATTTGTCTCTAATATTTTCCTTAACATGACCGCTACAGAACTCATATATACAGTGCGTGTACATCTATATATATGTCTCTTCCCCACACCCCACCAATGTGCTGTCAAGCATCCATAATGTCTGTCCACTTCTGGCCAGTGAGTGACAGTGTAGCAACCTGCAAACACCCTTAGCCAAAGAGCATCTGTCTCCCTTGCTACCTGAGTGCAGTGTTGGCACCTCTGTTGCCATTCACTGGACCTCCTGACTAGCTGTGTTTAACCATCTTAACTGACCAGAGACATGCAGGGAATTCATGTCCATCCACGCTGTAAAAAATCAAGGAAGAAAAGAATGGAGCGAGTTTTCTAGTGGCCCCAGGAATCCTCAAGGAAATGGACCTGTAGGCAATCAGGGATCCTTGAATATAATGAAAAGATTTCTTAAAGATCCTTGCGGTCAGGGAGGAGTCAGTGACCAGCAATGTCTGAACCCCTTGGCTGAAGGTCTACCATGATGTACAGGAGCACATCTTCTGACTCTCTTAGAGCTTGCATTTCCAGGAAAGCTATCCCCTGCTAAGTGGGATCTCCAAGAATCTGATTTAGCACATGGGCCAGAATGAGCCAAGGAAACAATACAGGGGAAAATACCCAAGGGGTTTTATTTCAATTAGAAAAATTCAAAACCAAACACACACATACTCAAGGAACCTCCAACAAGCATGCCCATTATGCATTGCTTGTAATGGCTAAAGCCAGGAAAAAATGTGTCTCAATAAAGGAATAGAAAATTAAAGTGGTGCATTCACATCTAACACGGTGGTTATGAGGAATCATTGTAAAAAAAAATATTGAATAAAAAAGCAAATTACAGAATGCCATGTAAAATATGAAAGCATTTATGTAAAATCCTCGTAAGTCAACACTCTGCATTTTGTAAGGTATGTGTACAGGTATGTAATCATGTTTTGAAAAAATGTCAGGAAGGAGAATCACCAATTTGAAATACTGGTTGTTCTAGGTATATAGATGCATAATTTATCACAGTCTACTAATAGAGATGTTTCTAGTGACATGTAGAAAGTTTACACGTATTTAACTCCCTTTACACTCCCCACTTTGTAACTATAAGTGTCTTGTTTTCTCTACATACACTGAGCGCCACATTAGGTTTTAAAATTTTTGCTTCAACGATAAAACATGATTTAAGAAACTTATGAGAAGGGCAGTCTATTATATTCATTTCTATTTTCACCCATTCCAATGTTCTTTCCTTTCTGAAGCTCTAAGCCTTCTGCTATAATTTCCCTTCTGTTTAGAGAACATCCTTTAGCCACTCTTTAAAGGTACCAAAAAATTCTCTTAGCATTCCTTAGCCTGAGAATGTCTTTATTACCCTTTATTCCTGAGGGATATTCTTGCTACAATTTCAGTACTGAAAAAATATTCTACTACTTCCTCTGGGCTCCATGGCTTCAGATAAAAAAATCTGTTGTATTTCAAGTAGGTGTTCCCTTAGAAGTAATAAGTCAATTTTTTCTTTGCTTTTAGTTTTCAGAAGTTTAGTTCTGATGTATCTTCATGTAAATTTCTTTGGGTTTATCCTATTTGTAGTTTATTCAGCTTCAGCTTCTTGGATCTGCAGGTTTCCATCTTTCACCAAATTTAGGAATTTTTCAGCCATTATTTCTTTGAATACTTTTTCAGTCTCACTTTCTCCTCTCCTTCTTGGTCTCTGATGATATGAAAATTAGTTCTTTTTTTAATTATCCCACAGACTACAACCCTGTCCTGGCTCTATTCTTTTTTTAACAATCTATTTCTCTGTTTTTCAGCCTGGGTAAATTCGAGGATAATTTCTACTGATCTGTCCTCAAGTTCACTGATTCTACGCTCTATCATCTCCACTCTACTATTGAGCCCATCCAGTGAGTTTTTCTTTTATTTTGGTGGTTGTATTTTTCAGTTCCATAATTTCCATTTGATTTTTTGTAACTTCTATTTCTTAGTTGAGATTTTCCAATTTCATTTGTTTCAAGAAAATAAGTAATTGCTTGTTGAAGTATTTTTATGAGGGCTTCTTTAAAATCACTGTTTGATATTTTAGATAAAATCCAACCTCTGATTCACTCTTGATTTATGTTAGTTGTTTTCTCATTCAACTTGTGATTTTTCTTGGTTCTTGGTATGATGAGTGATTTTCAGTTGTATCACTGGACATTTTGGATATTATGAGACTCCAAACCCTATTCATCCTTCTCCTTTAGCAGTCTCTCTCCCTGTTGGGTTGTAGCTGGAGGGCTGGGTGAGTGTGTATGTAGCTTCCCACTGGGCCCTGTCAACACTATCTCAGCAAAAGTGGCACACTGAGTCATATCAGCTTATTGCATTCAGGTGGGGTGGCAGTTCAGCTCTCCCCTCGGCCCTGCTGATATCTTCCCAGTGAAACTGGGGCTCCAACTCACATCACCTTTTTAGCTCTGTGCAGATGTGTAAGCTTGGCTTCCTGTTGAACTCCACTGCCACTGGAGGAGTAGATGGGAGATGTGACATACTATTTTATTGCTGCAGAATGGACAAGGAAGCCCAGCTCCCCACTGGGTCCTACTACCTCAAGGGAGGAGAGAGCAGAGTGCTAACTAGCCCACCTCCCACACCCTCATTCCACTTTGTTGATGTCAGTGGAGGTGGAGGCTCAGCTGCCCACTGGGTATACTCTCACATGGGTTGGAGAGACTGGAGTACTGATATCTCCACCTCACACCATCCTTATCAGTCTCACTGATGCCATATGGGACCCCACCAGCACTGGAGGGGTACCAGGGTAGGCCAAAACCAGAGGGCCAACTAGCTCTGCTTTACACCATGTCCTTCAGTCTCATTGCTGCTGTGTGGGTGGGGAAGTAGAGGGTCAGCTTCCCACCAGGTGGGAGAAAGGAGAACACTGATGAGCCCCAACTTGCACTGCCTCATTTAGTCTTGTTGACACAGGGCACTGGTGGAGACTCAGCTCGCTCTTGAATAGGAGCACTGCCTGTGTCCCCCTAGCAGGGGCTGGAAGCTCAGGTTCCCACTCAGCCACACAAATACCACACAGTGGGAGCAGCTGCCACTGCCTGCTTCAGTCAGGCAGGGAATGGGAGACCAGCCTCTTGCTCAGTCCTGCTCACACCACCAGGTGGGGGAATTGAAGCGCTGCTGCTTGATTGTACAGGTTGGAAGCATGGGGTGGAAAATCAGCTCTCTACTTGGCTCTGCTGAAACCATAGGGGTGGTGAGGGACGATTTTTTTCATTGGTATTTGGCTGGTGTAGGGTGAATATTGCCTAAAAGGTTTTCTGCTCTTAGGCCATTCTTTTTCCTGTCCCCTGTCTAGGGGAACAGTATTTTCTGGTAGTCTCTGCTTATTGGCAGTCCAAGTGGGAGGCTTCTGGCATGCTCTGTTCACGATGTATGAGAAGTAATAAGGAAACCCAGGGGATCCACAGCCATGTGGTTCCTCATTTCTGAAGGTCCTTAGGCCATCTGTCTTCTTCTTTCTACCTTTCAAAGTCTTCCTATGTTCATTCTTTATGTGATGTCTAGAGGTTTTTAGTTGTACGTAGGAGGATCTGGGTATAATGAGGTTACTCTATCTTTCCTAGAACTGGATGGATCAGTAATGCTCTAACATTTTTAAAGGAGGAATGATTCAGGTATTACTTTGTACAATTCAAATTTTAATTTTATAGCGCCCTAAAGAATATTTGGTCAAAGGAAAACTAACTCCAGGAAGAAATATCTGAAGGTGACAGCTCTACCATTTCCAGAACACATTCATCCATTTGACATTAATCTATTGAGCATCTACTAAGTTGCAGGCACTGGCTAGTTGCTGGAGTTACAACCACCAAGAAGATAAGAGACACTGTCTCCATTCTCACAGAGTTTACAATTTGAAAGAGAGATAGACATTGAACAAGTAAATAAATACCCGGCTAGTCACAACTGTGATAACTGTCCCACTGAGCTGTATTTGCTCCTCCCCTTCCCAGCCTCCAATGTAAATTAAGCTCAACACAAAGTCATTTTATTATCCATTTCACAAGTGGATTTGTGTTCATTTTTTGCTTTGAATCAAAACATCAGCTCTATAATATTCTGATTAAAATGTGTTAGCCTATCTAAATTAAAACCTCTTGATTTTTTCTTAAAGAATTCCATCACCTCCTTAATTCAGCCCAAGCAAAAGGAGTGGTTTAAAAAAAAAACAAAAAAAAAACTATGGCATCAAGCAAGACTCAGTAATTCTTGGTCATTATTTGCAATTGGAACTTAGAAGATACAATGCAGACAGCATGAATGGGGAACTTCCAAACTGTCAACCTTTACTATATCCTCATTTTATATTTTAATTAAAATAAATTAAATCCAGGCAAGCTTCCTTAAAATTAACACCTGGAGTGATTTAGAAAAAGAAAAAAAAAATCATCAACAGCAACAGCAATATGCATATGCTGAAAGCCTCACAATCCTAATATATTTGTAATATTTCAATAAAACTTTAACAGAATCCTAACCAAGCCTTGTGAGAAGAAAGACATGAAATGGGTCTACTGGCAGTGAACATGTAGAGAAAGTGATTTCAATGCTTTTGTTTTCAGGGGCAAACTCACAGATAAAGAGCATGTTTTTACTTCCTCCTTTAAAATGAAGTCCAGTATTTTGAAGAACAGCATTGTATTCTAGAATCCACTTTGTTACAGAAATGCATCTGCATTTTTTTCTCTAGTTACATTTTGATATTAGCATCTGAAAACACACAATGAATTGAGAGATCCAAAACAAACATAAACTTTGTTTATCCCCAGCAAGAAAAAGCTTCCTTATTTATTTTGTGATAATAAAAGTAATATAATTCCATCATGAAAATTAGAAGGCACAGAAGGATCAAAAATTTTTAAATAGCTATAATTCTACTATTCTAGTGATAAATAGTCATAAATAGTCTTTTAGATGTATGTCTATGAACACCCACGTTTGTAAAAATGGGACCACAACAGTACAAAAGCATTTTAGTTTCTCTTTTATTTTGTTTTGCCTGAGAATGTAGCATGGCCATCTTTTCACATTAATGAACATAGACTTTCAACATAGTTTTTATGGCTATAACTTATCTCAACCCCTTAACGATGGACATTAGATCTGAACAACTAACTTTATCAATACATTTCATAAGTACATATTTTGATAAAGCTACAAGTTTAGGTTTATTTGAAGGACATAAATTTAAATATATATAATATTGTACTACATATAGTACAACACATAGTACAATATTTTATATATATATATATATATATATATATATATATATATATAAGTTATTGTGTGAAAGAATTAGTTCTCAAGCAAACTTCCACAATAATCAAATAAATGTAGAGAAACCCTCCACTGACAGTGTCTTCATAGATTTAAGGTATTCACTCTACTCTGAAAGTGCTGGTTGCTGAAGTCATTATAGGTCTGGAGGAAACTCAACAGTCTAGCTGGTTTTGGACTTTACTGCAGGGTAGACCCTGAACATATCTGAGGGACCCAGAACACCCAAGATCCATCAGGAAACCAAACCATGTTCGGAACTAGGCCAACTTCCCGGTATGTTGAGTTGGAAGAGGAGCTTTAATCAAAGATATAAAAAATGGTTACTTGGTAGTTTAAATTCTAAATGCTGGCTCTGGGACAAAGAGTTATAAATTACAAAACTCAAACAATTCACTGGGGATCTTAATAATATACGCACAAATAATTCTAAACGAGCCCAACAACTCAATCAAAGTTATATAACCGACCCAACCCCCAATACTTTTAACATTTTGATTGAAGGGGAGGGGAAATATCAGTAATTTTTCCAAAAGTGAAAAATAGCAATACTGCATCTTGGTAAATCTGCAGAGAATAATTTGTATCGAAAAGGATACCTAGCAAATAACAAATCACATATACAAGCTCATTGTAAAACTTGCTTGGGGATTGGAAATGTTTTCACATTTTCCCACAATTTACACAGGAAGTTGATGTATAGCAAGGACACAATTAGTATCAAATATGATTAATTCATACTGTGGGGAAATTCAGGAAGTGTTTTGTGTTTTGATACTGCATTGAGGCTTCTTTTTCCCCAATCTCCATCCACAGGACAGTCAAGCAGACATTTACAGAGCATTCGTTCCCTGAAATTCTAAACAGAATGTCAGATTATAACCTGGGAACTTGGGTCTTTTCTTCCAGAGGCTGGGAAATCTAACCTTCTTATGATTACATTATTCTTACTTCATGGATGTTACATTTTCTGCAATATAATGAAATCCATAGAAGATTATTTTAAAAATTAACTCAAGCAAGTGCTTCATTCCAAGAAAAGTCCATGGCAGAAAAACCAACCACTTCATATTTTAGGATGCTTCATCTTGCTGGGTACCAAGGTAGGCATGGGAGATGAGAAGGAGAGCTTGGCAAAGGGCCATTCCATTCACTCTACTGTTGTCCATAAAGCACCACCATGGTATAAGTCCCTGGAAATCTACTAGTTCCTTTCAGCTCTCACTGAAATCCCAACTACAGCTGAGAAGCATAAGACCATCTTGCAGAAAGTACTACACCACCAGGGCTCCTCTGTGTTGAAGACAGGATCTAGACCAAATTCTCATTCTAATACAGGGCTCTAACAACCCCCCAACACACACACCCACACCAGGTGGTTTGTTGTTTAAAATATAGGAGATTTTCTTTTCTCTTTAACAAAACAAAAAAAAAAAAAGAAAAAGAAAAGAAAAGGAAGAAAGGAAAAACAGCTTGCCGTTATAATACTTATAAAATAACTTTCCATGAGTCTCAAGCTTTTCTGAAAATCAGTTTTATGAATTTTTGTTGTTGTTGTTTGATTAAAGCTATCCTTACTTCCTTTTAACATTCCTTTTTTAAATTTGATGATCTCGTCCCTATTAGCCATGCTCTGGGGGAAAAAATGTAGCTCATTAGGACTGGAAATCTATAGCAGCTGCCGGTCTTTCTGCTTTTGCTGTTATTGTCCAGCCTAGAACTTACTCTGTATACCAGAGGGACTGGCTTCATTCCCTCCACATCCAACCATCCCATCTTCCTCCAGGAGCGTCCCTCCAGCTTGAGTCTTTAAGCCAGAATGGCTGACGAAAGACTTAGCCTCCTTGGACTACAAGAAGCATCTGATCCCTCCTGTTGTCAGGGGCAAACCCTCAATGGTAAAGAAATATTACTCCTTTCTCAAAGTAAACCAAGCATAGACCTGTAAAAGGCAAACCAACTTTACTGGGTGCAGGAAATCTACAGTAACTAGATAAGTTATGTTAATATACACTAACCAAATTCATCAAGGAAATGAAGTCTGAGAAGTTTCCAAAAAATTCAAAAAAAACAACATACACAAAAAGTGAGATGGTTTAAATAAAAGAACCTATCTTAACCTATTCAACATGTCGTTTGCTCAGTTTACAAAGGTAGAGAGAGATCATTGACAAGAAAAGAAGGTCTATTTGGATGAACACAAAGAAAATATTAAAAAGCAAAAGGTAAAGAAAGAAATACTTGGAAGTTCCAGGTTTTTAGCTCTCGCTTGACATTTTTAAGGACTTTTAACATCCCGAAATGGGCTCACAGTTGCACTGGTGTGAATCATCAGCGACATCTAGTGGATGACAATATTACGGTGTCTGGCGGCAGCTTAAATTCAAATCATATCTCGGACCTCAGTACCTCACCCTATCTTAACATTTTTTGTTGGCAGAAAAAAATATATATAGGTGACCTCCATTTACTTTAATTCAATAAGTCTGTCTGAGTTTAGTCTGAAGATAGGAACGTGGAAGAAACTGTTAAGTTGCTTAGTCAACCTGGCAAGGATCATGCTTAGAAAGAACCTGAGAAAAGCTGACTGCTGTACAGGCTGAGACCTGGGTTTTATAAGGCTGTGTTGTTGCTCAGATTGATTTAATTAGCGTAGAAGAAAAAGAGGGCTGCACGGTAAACAAACACTGAGGTAGTAATTACGTGACTATGGCCGATGCTATTTCACCCCTGTCAAGCACATTATGCTTCAGACATTTTTCAAAATGACTTGACATTTTTTCTGCGTGACATGTTTCGGGTTTGATACAGTGAAAACAGCTGGTTGCCTCCTGCTGCCTGGAAGATCCAGCAGTGGAGAAGCAGCCTTGAAGCCTCTTCACTTTCCTGCAGGACCTCTTTTAAACCTTGCAAAAGGAGCTCATTGTTGTCACATGCTGGTTGGAAGGGAGGAGGGCATGGGGTGGAGGGGGCACAGGCTTTGCAGGTAGAAGGATCTGAGGTCCTGGCCCTGACTCACCGTTCCTTATCCCACCCTGCAGGTTCTAGCTGTCTGACCTTGGGGATGTTATTAACCTGTTAATCATCCCCTGTGAAGTGGGAAAGCACCGCCCACCTCCCAGGGTTGTGATTTGTTAAGTAATTAGCCTGGTGCCCGAGACTGATAACCTGGTTATGATTACTGGACCAGAAGCACCCTGCAGGCAGGGAGCATGTCCCACGTGTTTATGACTACAAATAGGGTTGCCAGGATAACAAATAAAAACACAGGACTCTCAGGTACATTTAAATTTCAAATTCAACAAGGTGTCCTATATTTTACCTGGCAATCCTACCTTTTGCCTAGGGTAATCCTGGTTTATAACTGTTGTCCAAGAGTAATTATCAATAGCCCCTCTTCCACTTTTAAAAGTATCCTGATTTGAAGAAAACTACTTTTGGATCCCTAACTCCAAGCCTACGCCAAGCACAATGCCATGGATGTTAAGAGGCCCTCTGATGCGCATCTTAAACAACCAAAGGAACAGCTATTTTCTGGAAAGGAGACCCAAGGGAAGCACATGTGTCCAAGATGTTTGCTGATTTAAAAGCTTCTCTCTGTTACAAACTTTGAAAAATCTGTTTTATGAAAAATTTTATTAGTCTATAGATATGTATTGATAATCCAAAAGTGTCAGGACTCTCCAACACTCTACAAAGCCAAATGACCAAGCAGAAAGCATTTCCGGTTCATCCTGGGCTGAGTAGAGCATACACACAAGTCAACAGTCTCAGTTCTGACTTCTGCTAACACATTCCAAAACAAAGAAAGGAACAAGAGAACAGAAAGGAGGGAAGGGGAGAAGAAGGGAGGGAGGGAGGGAAGGGGAGAGGGAGGAAGGGAGGGAAGGGGAGAGGGAGGGAGGGAGAGAAGGGGAGAGGGAGGGAGGGAGGGAAGGAAAGAGGGAGTTAGAGAGGGGAGAAGGGAGGCAGGGAAAGATAAAGCCTTGGTGGGGAGAGAGAGAGAAAAAAAAGGAAAAAAATCAAGAGTAAAGAAAGACACAAAAGTAGAGACAGTACAACCAGACATTAATAAGGAGCTACACAGCATAATATCTTTGAATCAAAAAAAGGATTTTCTGACTTAACGGAATGCAACAAAATCAAAGGATAAGATTTTGCAAACAGACATCACCACCAACTGTGGTTACAAATTATTCTGTAAAATGGGGGAAAAATCAAAGAATGCATTTTTACACAAAAAGAACTATTAAGAATTCAGATTTGACAGTTGAAAAAAATTCAGTTGTTCCTCGGAGAAAGACACAGCATCGACTCTTTATTTGCTGCACATACATTCCACTCCTCAACTGATTTCATTTCTGCACACTAATTGGGGCTGGTATTTATGATGGGTTAATAACAGAGACAGTCAGGAAAGCTGAAACACTATCATTAATATCACTAGGGAAGAATAGCTCAGCAGAGATGTGCATCATAATTAATGTCACCTAAGAAATTATTTTCAATATTCAGAATATTTAAGAAAAGAATTGATGGTACGTTTAATGTGAGAAACAAAAGCATTGTGTAATTGATTCCAAAATATCCTGACCCATTAAAAAGGAATGGAAAGACAAATATTATGACAGACACGTAAAGTACAGTTGATAACAAAGATGGAAAGCTGGAAAAGATCAAAATAATTTGAAGCTATAAAAATTATTGTTCTTTTATGGCATTCTTGAAACATAAGTATGTTTTATATGAGTTTGGTGCCTGAACTAAACTTTGCACACATCCTGTATCTTTAGAATACAAATAAAAATGTGTCTACCAGTTCTCTCCAGCTATCAAATCTATGATACAGACATGTTCCTGGGCTCTTCTCTTGCCCACTATAAGCCAGAAGTCAACATCTGTCTGAAAAGTTATCCAGGATACACACCTAATAATCATTAAATTTAAATCATTAAATTTAATAATCATTAAATTGAATTGTCTGAGTAGGAGAAGAAACTCAACTTTCATTCAAGCCAACCAACTTCCACTGTGCTCTAAGGTGGCTGAAGTCTCCAAGGCTAGGAATATGCTGGTTGAACTGCTTGGATGAAAGCTGGGCTCCCAAAGACCCCATGTGTCCATCTCCAATGTACATCCATGGAAGGACATCAAGATCACTCAGTAAACCAGGTCTCCCAAAGGCTTTACTCTCTGCTAGTTAACAAGGCAGAGCTGTGAGATGCTCAAGAACTGGTAACTGGCCCTTCCCTGCATCCTCAGTGCCTGACACTGGCCTGGTACCTCAGAGGTGCTTGCAGCTCAGCACTCACTCACTGAAACCACAGGGAATACTGAGGCTCCCCATGAGTGATAATGAAAGATGTGTAAGTGCATCAACTTATCTGCACTTCAGAGGAAAATCCAAGCCCACTCTTCTTTGGCCATTTCTGGTATCCCCAGAGATGTTCAGATTGGGTAGAGCTGACGGTGGGAGAGGGGACAACAGGGATACTAGCAGAAAATTCTAGAAAAGGAGATGAGCAGCCGAGTGTGAAGGTGCTTAAACAACCCTGAGTCTAGTGCCTTAGATCTGTTTCTCATATAATCCTCAAATTGTGCCTCAAAAGAGCTAAGTAACTTGCCTAAGAACTTACCCAGCTATTAAATGGCCACACTGGGCTTTGAAATTATATCTTACTCCTAAATCCATATTCCTTTATTAGCTAAACTGCTTTAAGGAGGAGAATAAACAGCTGTGGGTACTTCTCATCTTCTCCTGTATCCCCAGGACCAGCTCTGTGAACAGGACAAATGGGATGCAGAAGTGCAGGGGTGTGGGGCATGCAGAGATGCAGGGACGAAGGAATGCAGAGATACAAAGATGTAGAGATTCAAGTTATTTGTGAGGTATGGAGGATACAGAGATGTGGGTGATGTAGGAAAGTGGGGATGCAGAGATGCAGGGATGGGAGGGATGAAGGGATGTAGGGATACATAGATGCAGAGATGCAGGGATGTGTAAGGTATGGAGGATGGAGGTTTGTGGGGAGAGGATGGAAATGATGAGGAGAGCAGTGTAGACAAATCCAAGTGCTATGGACCACAGCACACAAGAAGCTGCTGGAGATGTGATGAAGGCTGCCTCCTGGCTACTTGCTCCATCACCAAGAAAGCAGAGCCCACCAGAGGTCCTGGCTCCATCTGCGCTCAGGAGCTGACTGACTGAAATACAAAACAGTCATCTATGGGTAGGATGAATGCCTCATCATCTTCAGCAGTCAGTGGTAATGCTTCCTTCACAGACTGTGGGCCCATCAGGAACTCTGGTCTAATGTGCATTCAGGCACAAAAGGAAGAAGTAGTTGCTGCCTTCAGGGCAAAAACAAACAGATTCCATGGCCTCCTTTGAGGAACTTGAAAGCCCACACTGTTATAAAGAGCTGCTTCTGTAGCTTCAATGTCAGAACCATCTGCTTTTCATGGAGACACAAGCCAGGATCTTCTCCTCCAACCAGGCTCCAGGGTCCTCACCAGCTCTCCTCACAGCCTGGTCCAGGGCAGGCCTCAAAAATCACTCTAACCGTGGCTGGCTACATAACTTGCAGGGCCCAGTGCAAAGGAAGATGCAGGGCCCCTTTTTCAAAAATCATTAAGAATATCAAGAAGGCGGAGAGATTGGTTCAAGATGGCAGAGTAGAAGGACATGCTCTCACTCCCTCTTGCAAGAGCACCAGAATCACAACTAACTGCTGAACAATCATCGACAGGAAGACACTGGAATTCACCAAAAAAGATACCCCATATCCAAAGACAAAGGAGAATCCACAATGAGACGGTAGGAGGGGCGCAATCACAGTTAAGTCAAATCCCATAACTGCTGGGTGGGTGACTCACAGACTGGAGAACACTTATACCACAGAAGTCCACCCACTGGAGTGAAGGTTCTGAGCCCCACATCAGGTTTCCCAACCTGTGGGTCTGACAATGGGAGGAGGAATTCCTAGAGAATCAGACTTTGAAGGCTAGCGGGATTTGACTGCAGGACTTCGACAGGACTGGGGGAAACAGAGACTCCGCTCTTGGAGGGCAAATACAAAGTAGTGTGCACATCAGGACCCAGGGGAAGGAGCAGTGACCCCATAGGAGACTGAACCAGACCTACCTGCTAGTGTTGGAGGGTCTCCTGCAGAGGCAGGGGGTGGTTGTGTCTCACCACGAGGACAAGGACACTGGCAGCAGAAGTTATAGGAAGTACTCCTTGGCGTGAGCCCTCCCAGAGTCCGCCATTAGCGCGGGTAGGCTCCAGTGTTGGGTCGCCTCAGGCCAAACAACCAACAGGGAGGGAACCCAGCCCCACCCATCAGCAGACAAGTGGATTAAAGTTTTACTGACCTCTGCCACAAAAGCAGCAGCCAGCTCTAACCACCACCAGTCCCTCCCATCAGGAAACTTGCACAAGCCTCTTAGGTAGCCTCATCCACCAGAGGGCAGACAGCAGAAGCAAGAAGAACTGCAATCCTGCAGCCTGTGGAACAAAAATCACATTCACAGAAAGATAGACAAGGTGAAAAGGCAGAGGGCTATGTACCAGATGAAGGAACAAGATAAAACTGAAGAAAAACAGCTAAATGAAATGGAGATAGGCAACCTTCCAGAAAAAGAATACAGAATAATGAGAGTGAAGATGATCCAGGACCTCGGAAAAAGAATGGAGGCAAAGATCGAGAAGATGCAAGAAATGTTTAACAAGGACCTAGAAGAATTAAAGGACAAACACCTAGAAGAATTAAAGAACAAACAAACAGAGATGAACAATACAATAACTGAAATGAAAACTACACTAGAAGGAATCAATAGCAGAATAACTGAGGCAGAAGAACAGATAAGTGACCTGTAAGACAGAATGGTGGAATTCACTGCTGTGGATCAGAATAAAGAAAAAAGAATGAAAAGAAATGAAGACAGCCTAGGAGACCTCTGGGACAACATTAAATGCAACAACATGCGCATTTTAGGGGTCCCAGAAGGAGAAGAGAGAGAGAAAGGACCCGAGAAAATATTTGAAGAGATTATAGTTGAAAACTCCCCTAACATGGGAAAGGAAATAGCCACCCAAGCCCAGGAAGTGCAGAGAGTCCCAGGCAGGATAAACTCAAGGAGAAACACGCCGAGACACATAGTAATCAAATTGGTAAAAATTAAAGACAAAGAAAAGTTATTGAAAGCAACAAGGGAAAAACGACAAATAACATACAAAGGAACTCCCATAAGGTTAACAGCTGATTTCTCAGCAGAAACTCTACAAGCCAGAAGGGAGTGGCATGACACATTTAAAGTGATGAAAGGGAAGAACCTACAACCAAGATTACTCTACCCGGCAATGATCTCATTCAGATTCGAGGGAGAAATCAAAAGCTTTACAGACAAGCAAAAGCTAAGAGAATTCAGCACCCCCAAACCAGCTCTACAACAAATGCTAAAGGAACTTCTCTAAGTGGGAAACACAAGAGAAGAAAAGGAACTACAAAAACAAATCCATAACAATTAAGAAAATGGTAATAGGACAATGTTCATTGCAGCTCTATTTACAATTGCCAGAACATGGAAGCAACCTAAGTGTCCACTGACAGATGAATGGATAAAGAAGATGTGGCACATATATACAATGGAATATTACACAGCCATAAAAAGAAACAAAATTGAGTTATTTGTAGTGAGGTGGATGGACCTAGAGTCTGTCATACAGAGTGAAGTCAGAAAGAGAAAACAAATACCATATGCTAACACATACATATGGAATCTAAAAAAAAATTAAAATGGTCATGAAGAACGTAAGGGCAAGATGGGAACAAAGACGCAGACCTACTAGAGAATGGACTTGAGGACATGGGGAGGGGGAAGGGTAAGCTGGGACAAAGTGAGAGAGTGATAGTGTATATATGGACATATATACACTACCAAATGTAAAACAGATAGCTAGTGGGAAGCAGTCGCATAGCACAGGGAGATCAGCTCGGTGCTTTGTGACCAGCTAGAAAGGTGGGATAGGGAGGGTGGGAGGCAGGGAGATGCAAGAGGGAAGAGATATGGGGATATATGTATATGTATAACTGATTTACTTTGTTATAAAGCAGAAACTAACACACCACTGCAAAGCAATTATACTCCAGTAAAAATGTTAAAAAATATAAAAAGAAAAAAAAAGAAAAGAAAATGGTAATAGGAACATACATATCGACAATTACCTTAAACGTGAATGGATTAAATGCTCCAACCAAAAGACATAGGCTTGCTGAATGGATACAAAAACAAGACCCATATATATGCTGTCTACAAGAGATCCACTTCAGACCTAGGGACACATACAGACTGAAAGTGAGGGGATGGAAAAAGATATTCCATACAAATGGAATTCAAAAGAAAGCTGGACTAGCAATACTCATATCAGATAAAATAGACTTTAAAATAAAGAATGTTACAAGAGACAAGGAAGGACACTACATAATGATCAAGGGATCAATCCAAGAAGAAGATGTAACAGTTATAAATATATATGCACCCAAAATAGGAGCACCTCAATACATAAGGCAACTGCTAACAGCTATAAAAGAGGAAATTGACAGTAACACAATAATAGTGGGGGACTTTAACACCTCACTTACACCAATGGACAGATCATCCAAAATGAAAATTAATAAGGAAACACAAGCTTTAAATGACACAATAGACCAGATAGATTTAATTGATATTTATAGGACATTCCATCCACAAACAGCAGATTACACTTTCTTCTCAAGTGCACACAGAACGTTCTCCAGGATAGATCACATCCTGGGTCACAACTCAAGCCTCAGTAAATTTAAGAAAATTGAAATTACAACAAGCATCTTTTCTAACCACAATGCTATGAGATTAGAAATCAATTACAGGGAAAAAAACGTAAAAAACACAAACACATGGAGGCTAAACAATACATTACTAAATGACCAATCACTGAAGACATCAAAGAGGAAACCAAAAAATACCTAGACACAAATGACAATGAAAACACGATTATCCAAAACCTATGGGATGCAGAAAAAGCAGTTCTAAGAGGGAAGTTTATAGCAATAGAAGCCTACCTCAATAAGCAAGAAAAATCTCAAATAAACAATCTAAACTTACACCTAAAGGAACTAGAGAAAGAAGAACAAACAAAACCCAAAGTTAGCAGAAGGAAAGAAATCATAAAGATCAGAGTAGAAATAAATGAAATAGAAACAAAGAAAACAATAGCACAGATCAATAAAACTAAAATCTGGTTCTTTGAAAAGATAAACAAGATTGAAAAACCATTAGCCAGACTCATCAAGAAAAAGAGGGAAAGGACTCAAATCAATAAAATTAGAAATGAAAAAGGAAAAGTTACAACAGACAGCGCAGAAATACAAAGCATCCTAAGACACTACTACAAGCAACTCTATGCCAATAAAACAGACAACCTGGAAGAAATGGACAAATTCTTAGAAAGGTATAACCTGCCAAGACTGACCAGGAAGAAACAGAAAATATGAACAGACCAATCACAAGTAATGAAATTGAAACTGTGATTAAAAATCTTCCAACAAACAAAAGTCCAGGACCAGATGGCTTCACAGGTGAATTCTATCAAACATTTAGAGAAGAGTTAACACCCATCCTTCTCAAACTCTTCCCAAAAATTGCAGAGGAAGGAACACTCACAAACTCATTCTATGAGGCCACTATCACTCTGATACCAAAACCAGACAAAGATACTACAAAAAAGAAAATTACAGACCAATATCACTGACGAATATAGATGCAAAAATCCTCAACAAAATACTAGCAAACAGAATCCAACAGCACATTAAAAGGATCATACACCATGATCAAGTGGGGTTTATCCCAGGAATGCAAGGATTCTTCAATGTATGCAAATCAATCAATGTGATACACCATATTAACAAATTGAAGAAGAAAAAGCATATGATCATCTCAATAGATGCAGAAAAAGCTTTTTACAAAATTCAATACCCATTTATGATAAAAACTCTTCAGAAAGTAGGCACAGAGGGAACCTACCTCAACATAATAAAGGCCATATACAACAAACCCACAGCAAACATCATTCTCTATGGTGAAAAACTGAAAGCATTTCCTCTAAGATCAGGAACAAGACAAGGATGTCCACTCTCACCTCTATTATTCAACACAGTTTGGAAGTCCTAGCCACGGCAATCAAAGAAAAAAAAGAAATAAAAGGAATACAAATTGGAAAAGAAGAAGTAAAAGTGTCACTGTTTGCAGATGACATGATACTATACATAGAGAATCCTAAAGATGCCACAAGAAAACTACTAGAGCTAATCAATGAATTTGGTAAAGTTGCAGGATACAAAATTAATGCACAGAAATCTCTTGCATTCCTATACATTAATGATGAAAAATCTGAAAGAGAAATTAAGGAAACACTCCCATTTACCACTGCAACAAAAAGAATACAATACCTAGGTATAAACCTACCTAAGGAGACAAAAGACCTGTATGCAGAAAACTATAAGACACTGATGAAAGAAATTAAAGATGATCCAAACAGATGGAGAGACATAACATGTTCTTGGATTGGAAGAATCAATATTGTGAAAATGACTATACTACCCAAAGCAATCTACAGATTCAATGCAATCCCTATCAAATTACCAATGGTATTTTTTACAGAACTAGAACAAAAAGTCTTAAAATTTGTATGGAGACACAAAAGACCCCAAATAGCCAAAGCAGTCTTGAGGAAAAAAACAGAGCTGGAGGAATCAGACTCCCTGACTTCAGACTATATTACAAAGCTACAGTCATCAAGACAGTATGGTACTGGCACAAAAACAGAAATATAGATCAGTGGAACAGGATAGAAAGCACAGAGCTAAACCCACGCACCTATAGTCAATGCTGTATTCTGGTGTACAGGTGCCAGTGTTTCTGTAAGCAGATGCAAGATATGGAGTTGATGATTCCCAGGGTCTGTGCATTTTCAGTTTTACAAGCTTCTGCAAAGCTGACCTGAAGTGTGGCTGGACCAGTGGAGTCCCATCTCCCCAGGCCTTACCAACATTTGATATCATCATCTTCATCATCATTATTACGATTTTGCCACCTGATCAGTAAAAATTGTACTTCACTGCTTTAATTTACTTTTCCTTGATAACTAGTGAGATTGAGTATCTTTTCTTCGTCCATATAATTCTACTCCTGTTGACTGACTGCTCATATCCATTGCCCATTTTTCTGCTGCTTCTTTGCAGTAGATTGATATGGAGGAGTTTTTACTGTGATATTTTGGTGACTGCTATGGATGAGTTCTGCCTCTAGCCTAGATACTAGTCCTTTGTTGCCTGTATTGTAAATATTTTCTTAAACACCTCAAAATTGAAAACATTCTCTTCAGAAGTCCCTAGCACCAGAAAGCAGTACACACTCAGAAAAGGTCACCAACAGGACTGCAATTTGGGTCTGCAGTACAAGAACTCCAATCTGCTGTTTCCTTCTGGAAAATCCTCAGTGTCCCAGCACGCTAGATGCTGGAAATCGCCATGAAGGACGACGCCCTGGGACCAGCACCACCCCCAGGTATTTCTGACAATAATCGTTACCAGGTCCAATTAACTGCTTTACAAAAGCAGGCGCATTCTCTCTCTAACCAGTGAACCCTGACATGCCGACACCACAATTAGAAGCAAAGAATAAATTAAAAACGCATCCTTTCTGTCATGTGGGATAATGCACACAAGGGCAGGCCTAATTGTATTTTTTAAAGCTATATGTGAATTATAAAAACAAAGACAATGGACAAACCTGAGAGGTGATTATAAGGCTCCAAGCGAGGTGGACCACCCCCCTGCTGTGGGAAACACCAGTTAGGACATATCTCATCCCAATGCCCCTCGAACATTTTTTCTTCAATGATCACCTGAAATTTACTCCCCTAAATATCTCACCATCCTGAAATGGGAAGTGGCCTAGGGCAATATGCTGCTCAGTGGCTTGAATCTCCTCTTCTCATATGTATTCATTAAATCCTTATTGCCAACATGCCCTGGTTCCCAACCCTTGACATGATAACCATGCAGCAGGAAATGGTTGCCTCTCTCAGAAAAGCAAATCTGCCAACAACAGTCCTCCCCCTGTGGAGTCCAGGTGAACTTTTCAAATCCAGAGTTGGTTTCTGCCACATTGGAAGAATATACATCAATAGCTTAAATTCCATCTGCAGACACTCCCAAGGGACCGACCCCTAAGGCCCTCCTTGCTCAAGAGCGGATGTCACCTGCTCTGCCGTTTCCCCATCTTTTGTCTATTAAACTTAAAGAGAATAGAAAAAAGGCAGAGGAAGCAAACAAAGAGAGCACATTATGTCTGACTCACTGTATCAGGCACCTCCAATTATTGCTGGCACCCTGGCTGCTGTCCCAAGTCCCAGGGAAAATATTCTAGAATCTTTTCCTTTGCAGGTAGATCCAAGAAAGTAATGAACAAATGAACTAATGAATGAATGAATACTCAGGGCCTTTGGTATAGAAATACTGCAGATGACAGATGTTCCCACACTACCACCAAGCTCACTGCAGAATCATCTTGCCAGAGGTGCTTCTTTCTTCATCTGGGAGCCGAGCCCCCACCCTGGAAAGAGTATCATGTGGCTTATAAATGGTGACTTCAGAAAATATATAACAGGGCTTCCCTGGTGGCGCAGTGGTTGAGAGTCTGCCTGCCAATGCAGGGGACGCAGGTTCGAGCCCTGGTCTGGGAAGATCCCACATGTCACGGAACAGCTGGGCCCGTGAGCCACAGTTACTGAGCCTGCGCGTCTGGAGCCTGTGCTCCGCAACAAGAGAGGCCGCGATAGTGAGAGGCCCGCGCACCGCGATGAAGAGTGGCCCCCGCATGCCACAACTAGAGAAAGCCCTCGCACAGAAACGAAGACCCAACACAGCCATAAATAAATAAATAAAATTTAAAAAAAAAGAAAATATATAACAATAGCATCAAATACCGAAGGAGACAATTCTGTAGTCCAATGAGGCAAGAAAATAAAAACAACAGCTACTGACTCAACTGAATTCAACCTGTACCTTTGGTAGTCTGCTTTCCAAATTCCTTACAATTTCCCATCACCCACCCACACCAGACCAAAGAAAGACCTAGAAAATAAATATTCATAAACAAATGCTTTCTGAAAAGTGTAATACTTAAGCACTGTTCATGGAATCAAAACCAGTTAGTTTCTGATCCAAGGGTTCACCATGCTGTACCGTGTGACTGTGCGTAACTTTTTAACTTCTCTGAATGCCAGTTTTATCATTCATGAAGTGAGGTTATCATAGTACCTACCCTCACCAGATTGGTATGAAGATTAAATACGATAGTCATAGCCCCCCAAATGCTATTTCACCTGACAGTCTAAAGTTTAAGGCGTACCTTGTGATTCTGAGTCAAGGTCTTGCAACTCCTCTCAAATAACCTGAGACTGGATGTGGACCCAGCTGAGATGTGACCGAGATTAAAGATCAGAACCCAGAGTTGGGGTTGGGGCATATGAGACCTAAAAAGTGGAATATAGCTGGCTCCAAAGCAAACAGAATTTTGCTGATTTTTAATCTGATAGTTATGTTGTCTTTGAAAGTGAAATGAATAAAGGCCCAGACTCCAGACATCTGTTTCTGCTAAGACATTCTAAGAGCATGGTGGTGCTCCTGGAAATTTAAATGAGAGGGCATGCTCCCAGAACCACGTGCCCTACAGTTCAATCATTTTAAATTCAGAAGGTCCCAGAAAATATGGCACACAGAGCCAAAAAGAAGTGTAGAACATAATAAATGGCTGGTATTTAATAATAAAGACAGAATGCTTAAGGCAATTACAAGAGAGATATCCTTTAAAACCATTAATGAAATTGTAAGAGGAATATAAAATATGTCCTAACACCAGTCTCTTGTTTGTGTTTCTCTTCAGACAGATAAAGGACCCTTTTTAAAACAACAATGAAAGCAAAAGTGAACAATTAGCTAACCCAGTGCTCCAAAATTGGCTGATGATTATGAAGGGAAATTGTTCCAGGTCTTTTGCTCTCTCTGCCTACTTAGATAGGGGCCTCCCACCATCTGCCTCACACACCCAGGAAGGCACAGGTGTGACCAAAGAGAGTCTGAGTTCAGTCCCTCCATGGACACAAAACACCCAATCCTGTCACCCACCAAAGTCCCAAAAAGGCTAGAAATGGCTCAGGCTCTGAGCATGCACAGCCCCGCTGCTGCTCCCAATTCTGCTAGGAGCATCGCATTTTTTTCTCTTGAACAAATGATGCTTTTAACCGTCTTCCTAGTGGGGATCTCACTCTTGAGATGATCCTCCATTTTTTTCCATCAGTCATTCACCCCTTCTTCAGATATTTCTTGAGTGCCAGCTGTGTGCCTAAGCTCTGATCACAAACTGAGAAACAGATGTGGTCCCTGCCCCACAGAACTCACAGCCCTCAAAGGAGGCAGAGACTAAATAAGCAATTATGAATGTAATCAACTTCTTTGTATTTCAAGAGTATTGGTCAAAATAATGATCATAGTAATGATAATGGTTACCCTGAACTGGGATCATGTTCTGTACCAGACAGTGTGCTCAATACTTCATGTAGATCAATAAGCCCGTGGAAATCTGACACCATTACAGGGAGAGTATCATCACCCTAAATATACAGAAGAAACTGAGACTCCAACAGGCTAGGAAATTTGCCGTGGGTCTCACCACCAGCAAGAAAAAACAAGCCAGGATTCAAATGTGTCTTTCTCTCTTCAGAAGACAGCTAATATCTACCTCACCCAGAATATTAATCAGCAAATATAAGCAGACATAATGAATCCTTTTGTATCTTCTTGTAATCAAAACGGCATTTTGACCAGACAAAAGCTGTTTGTGGCCCATTGTTCTTCTGACCTGGGTTTCAGAAAATATTACTAATAAGCTGTAATTCCTCCTCCAGCTCTCCAATCTTGCTCCTTTTAATCAGAACAACTTCTACATTTCAGCCAATCTCATGTAGAATGAGAGGACAAAAGGCTTTAAAACCTAGAAAAAAATTTTTTTCATGGTGTTTACATGGTCTCAGCCACCTGAAAACTTTTAGGAAGAAGGATCAATTATGAATACATTCACATGCACGACATAATCACTGCTAAATAAGGCAAAAGCAAAGGTTTAATTTGGTTCTGAATTTCTTTAACCATACAGAAACTACGGTTTGGGGTCAAGTCATTTACATTCCAGAGTTAAGTTCTTAAAATCACACACCAAAAAAAAAAAAAAAAGTGTCCTTTATATTATTCAAAAGAACCCCTTTAAATCTAAAATGATAAAATAATTTACGGGGGCGGGGGCGGTCTGTGAATGATCCAATCAAGCAATCTTCCCTTGAAATTTCTCTGTTCCAGCTTTAAAGTAGGAAGTTTATATCTATTTGTGGGGAGGAAAGAATTGAGAGATTTTCTTCTCAGAGGTGTTTCCCTTAGGACAATGCTATGTCTGTAGACGTTGCTGGATTTCCTAAAAGAATACCCTCACTCTACGGAAAAGTAATTGCTATCCTTTCCCTGTAAAAAATCACAACCTCACAGACTTAGGCAGTTCTAGACCAGGCAGGAAAATCAAACCAGTCTCATGCCCTCATTTACCAGAAGTAACATGAAGTCTGAAAGGAAATGTGATTTAACCAAGGTCACATAGCTGATTAGCAAAACTTCAAGGCCCCTAGCTACTAATGCAATACTCCAAGGGAAAAAAATTACTTTTTTCCCCCTCTATTAATGACTACCAGCATGAGAAAAGCTGTTTTTGTTTTGAAGCCTGTTTATTTATTTTGTTGTTGTTTTATTTTGCTATGGACAAGTGAAATGTCAGATCAAGGATTTTCTGTAAGGGGCTGACTTTTATGGCTTTTAAAGGTATTCTAAGGAGATTATAATGTTAGATGTTTGATATCTGGTAGACAAAGATTTCACATACGACCTCAAGTCACACCCATTATTGCTGTCAAATACCTATTCTTAAAGGCTGATTATGTCTCCTCTGAATTCCTACTTGTGTTGTAAGAGGCTACTCCTGCCACAGACATATGGTGTCTGTAGCGCTGATTATGGGAGCTAGAAAGGTGGGTGGGGACCTGCCCAAGAGAGGAAACTTGAGTTGTAAGAGCATGTTTCCCTTCTAATTTTTCTCCTTTCCAATTTTAAAGATGTTTTCTCTATAAGAACATAACTCTTTAATAAAATAACTTGATACTCATTTAACATAATATTCATTAAATTAATCAGTTATCTTCTTCATAATTAGTATACTCATATATTTGTAACTACATATTAAATGGCAGAAAAATCTCATTTAGATTAAGAAAATTAGCCATTTCATGAATTTATTATAAGTAACAACAAAAGCCAACTGCTTCAATAAAAGCTGCCATTAATATATGAAAATGTCTTTGAATATTACAGCAATAATTTAATCACTTCTGGTCATGCCATAAGTATTTATTTTAAGAAAGAATTAGCTTTTTCTAATTGAAATAAACAGATGACAACTTCATGAATTACCAACGATGCTGGTGATTACCAGTCAGCTGCAGATTTTAGTGACTGTATCACCATTATGAATTTCAATTAATTCTAACAAATATTTGTGGACATATGACTAGATGTCAGGTGCCTGCTCTCATGGAGCTCATGTTTTGCTGGAGGAGACAGAAAATAAACAAACAAATCGTATAGGCGAGCTCAAAGAACAGAAGGAGTAAGGCAGGAACATAGCAGACACGAAGGAAAGGGAAGTAGCTGCTAATCCACCTGCAAAGTGTAAGTAATAAGTAACTTGTATTTTTAAAAAGTCACAGTGGTTACTATGTAGATAATAGATCCAATTACCAAATGAGGGATGTCTCCCTTATGTCCGTTTCTAATAATATCAGTAAAGTGATGCTTAATCATTTTTACTAAATCATTATATCTTATTAAGAGATTTTTTTATTACATAGGTTCATGGGTCAGAATTTACCATTCTAGAAAATTTCTTTTTGATGTATTTGATAGACCTTCTTTTTTTTGATAGACCTATTAAATAACCCACTATAACTTTCTTCTTAAATTTATTTCTTTATAAGATTTTGTCCAGTGCAATTTAAAGTCAGTGTTAAAATTTGTGATTCCATGAGGCAACATAACTGATTGGTCTTTGGAGCCAGACAGTCTCAGGTGTGGATTCTGGCTGGTCCACCCACTGTGGTATAACCTTGGGCCCAACGTGTGGCCTCTCAATCTTAGTTTCTCCTTATGTAAAATGGAGATAATAACAGTATCTCTCTCACATGACTGTGGGGAGAAGAATTAAATGAGATAATGCCTGGAAAGCATTTAAGCCACTGCCTATACCTAATACATTTTAAATAATGGCACCTATTACTCTTATCATTGTTCCTATATTCTATTAGTATTAATTAACCAGCAAAGAGAACTATCCTAAAAATGTCAGTCATGAAATTTTTTTAATTTGAAGAATTAGGATTACTATACCAAAGGCACGTACTTGGAGTTATTTATATTATAAAGACCTACCTCTCAAACTAAACTGAAAGTAGAAAACATGAGAATTAATTCATCTGTGTACATATCAGGTGCTTTATTAACAAACAGGCTTAAATGAGATTACAAAATTTCTGTTGAGGTGTCTACTTTCTACATTGCCACCAGATTCAAGTTTTACTTTAAAAATTCGATAGCAGTTGGCAAATTCCTAGACCACAAGACCCTTGATGAAATCAGCAACCTAAGGGCATTCCAGCATCCCTAAGGGCTGCCAAAGAATTTGCTGGAGAAAGACCCCAAGGTAACTTCTGGGATCTGCCAATGACCTCTGCAGTCAGCCATCTTAACGAAAGACACTAAGGTTTCTGGCAATGTACTGTGGGACTCTGATATTATGATTAACAGCACCACTAAGTGTTTATCTAATTATAACTATAGATATGCCAGGAGGGCCTCGATGTCCCAAAATGTCCCCTTTCCAAACTGGCTGATATCTGAAACATCACAATCACACTGTGTATGTGGAAACAATAAAACTGTGCTTTAAAAGTGTTTGTTTAATTGAAATGTTTAATAAAGTCTGAATTGGTGGTGTTTTACTATGTTTAACATATATTTTAAACAAATATGTTTTAAACAAATATTTATTTTAAATAAACATTCCCAGTTTTGAGAAAGCCCAATTGAGAAAACCCAAGATAAAAAGGAATCACAAAAGAACCAATGACTTGATAGGAAAAGAAAGGGCTTTCTAAAGCAACATTTCAGACTTCTCTAAACACTATTACCTACAAATTAAGGTATACATGGTCATGATAGAAAAAAGAATGTTGTAACAAGAAAGACTAGGACAAAGGGGAAACACATAGGGGTTTTATTAGATTATTCATTATTGATAAAATTAAAGATAAAAGACCTAAGTTTCTAAACACCCAAGTAGCAAAGAAAAAAGAGAGTCACTAATGTGAAAACATTCCACAGACAAATAAATGATAACTTTGGGAGGAGCAAATAATGTCATTTTTCCCCTCTGAACTATTAAGTAAGGTGACTGTTCAAACAAAACCAAATCAATTACCATTGCTATAAAGTTGTACTTTTTGTCTTTAAATTTATTAATATTTTTATCTGGATTTAGAACAGGGGATGGTAGCAATATAATTAAGCTACAGAAATTATAAACTTTTGAGAAACAATGTTTGTGGTCCAAGATTCTATAACAGAAATGCATTTTTCTCTTTCTTTCAGCTAGAAGATGGCCTTGTGGTATTTCTGGAACAAAGAAGTCTATGTTGTACTCACTACTTACATTGTTAGAGTGCAGAAGATTAAACCACTGGAGTCTTCCCTATTATGTATAGTTGATCATTCTCTTCTCTTCATCTCTTGAATAACTGTTTCCTAAATCCAACTTAATTGGATTCAATAAATTTGGTATTTTTAGGACATCTACAACATGAATGGAACTATACTAAGTTACAATGAGGAAATTTACAAAAATCATTCAAAGACATAACACAATGCCTAACCTACAACAAAAATTACTAGACATATGAAGAAGCAAAAAAAATGGGGCTTCAAAAGAAAACAGCACTCAATAGAAACAGAAATGACCCAGATGCTGGAATTAGCAGAGAAGGAATTTAAAACAGCTACTGTAGATATGTCTGAGGACTTAAAAGAAATCATGAACATAATTGGTGCATAGATGGGGAATTTCAGCAGGAAATAAAAACAATTTTAAAAGATTTGATAAACAACAAGGTCCTACTGTATAGCACAGGGAACTATATTCATTATCTTGTAATAACCTATAATGGAAAAGAATATGAAAAAGAATATATATATATATCTGAATTACTTTGCTGTACACTAGAAACTAATACAACATTGTAAATCAACTATACTTCAACTAAAAAAAAGATTTATTGAAAATTCTAGAACTAAGAGTACAATACATGAAATAAAATATTCCCTGGATGAGTTTAACAGTAGATTGGAGACCACAGAAAAAAAAGGGCTAGTAAACTAGGAGACCAATTAATAGAAAATAGATTGGAAACAAACTAAAAAAAGAGCCACACTGATCTGTGGTATGATATTAAGCAATCAAACATAGATGTGACTTAAGTTCCAGAAGAAAATGTAACAAGAATGGGGCAGGTAAAATTTTGAAGAAATAATTGTTAAAAATTTTCCAAATATGGTGAGAATATACAAGAATCTCAGCAAGCTCCAAGCAGAATTAATATAAAGAAAATCACATCTAGTAACACCCTTAACCTATCACACTGTATAGTATACTGAAAATCAAAGATAAGGAGAAAAAATCTTGAAAGCAGGAGAGAAAAATGACTCAGTGTATCCAGAGGAACAAAGATAAAAATGATGGATGACATTTCATCAGAAACATTAAAGATCAGAAGAGAATGGGATGATATCTTCAAAGTGGTAAAAGAAAAATATAAACTGTCAAGTAAAAATTCTGTATCCAGCAAAAGTATCCTTCAAAAATGAGGGCAAAATACAGATATTTTTAGCTACACAAAAGCTGAGGGAAGTTGTTGCTACCAGACCTTCAATGCAAAAATGAAAAAGAAAAAAAAAAAGCTAAAAGATGTTCTTCAGGCTGATGAGATATGATAACAGAAGGAAACTCAATGAAATGAAGAGTGCCAGAAATAGTAAATGTGTAGGTAAATATCAATACATACTACCTTATTTCTTATTTAATTTTTTAGAAAACAGCTGTTTAAAGCAAAACTAAAACAAAATAACATCTTACAGTGTTTATAACACATATAATAGTAAAATATATGACTACACGAAGGAAAGTGGTAGGTAGAAGTACACTATTCTTGTTTCAGATGGAGTGGTACTTCGCACAGTAAATTAACTCAAGATACACTGTGCACTTAAGTTAAAGATGCCTATTGTAATCCTTAAAGTAACAACTAACGAAACATATCTTAAAAAGGGAGATTAGAACTTTCCTGGAGGAAGAGGGTCACATCTCAGTTTATGGAATTCCCACAACCTAGAACAGGGCCTATCAGGTGCTGAGTTCTGAATAAATTTAAATTAAGCAAAAAATGGACACATATGAATAAAACTAACAGGATAAGAAATGATAAGCATCATTAAAGAGGCAACAATAAAGTATCACTAGGTGAGAAAGACTACTATATGGGAAAGCAGATAAAATAATTTTAATTTTGCATTTATGGAAAATACAGGTATTATGGGTTCTCTGTTGTTACACACACACATAGATGCACCGGAGATGCACACACTATTGTCTTTGTTCCCCTGGCTAGAACTTATAACTTTGCAGGGAGATTTCTTCTAGCCCTGGAGGAGGTAAATCTAGAATCACCACTCAGTCAAGACTCACTCTTCAGGGATTTGCACCAAGGTCCCTTGAACTCCCAGACCAGGCAAGGTCTCCTGTCCTGTGCTGTAATTATGCCCTGTGCTTATGTTTCTTTTCTTCCTTCCTTCCTCCCTCCCTCCCTCCCTTCCTTTTTATGGCTGCATCGGGTCTTAGGTGTGGCGCGTGGGCTTCTCTCTAGTTGTGGCACGTGGGTTTTCTCTTCTTTAGTTGTGGCGCGCAGGCTCCAGAGCACGTGGGCTCTGTAGTTTGCAGCACGCAGGCTCTCTAGTTGAGATGCGCTAGCTTAGTAGTTGTGGCGCGCGGGCTTAGTTGCCCCACAGCATTTCGGATCTTAGTTCCCCAATCAGGGATCGAACCTGTGTCCCCTGCATTGGAAGGCGGATCCTTTAACACTGGACCACCAGGGAAGTCCCTGCTTATGTTTCATGTCATTCATCATGATCAAAATTTTAAAATTATTTCTGTCATCATGTCTTTAAAATCTGTCACTCACATTAGAGCGTGAGCTCCATGAGAACAAAGACAGCATCTGTCTAGCTCTTGGCCATATCCAAAACCCAGTGCCTGACCCACAGGATATCACTGATAACTATTTGTTGAATGAATCTTGGCACATGAGAGATGAATGAGTTCTTAGAAATCATCTAGATATCACAATCTGTCTTTTTATGGATGAGCAATCAGTTCCTTGAGCAAGTAAATGGTCCAGTTGGGACCAGAACTACCAGAATCTGCATTTTCAGACCTCTAGACCAAAGCTCTCTCTGTAAAAGTTATAACGTTCTAGCCAAATGCACGAAAATGACAGTGTGTGTGCATGTAACAACGAAGAAATTACTTTGACTTTTAAATGCTCACACTTAAAGATTCCTCAGAAACTATTTACATATCAGTCTTGTGAATAAATGACATATGGCAAGTCCTAACTAAGAAACATCTAATGTAAGATCTTAAAATGCAGAAGACTGTGAACCCTGGCCAAGCTGATAAAAAGAAAAAGGAGGAGAAAAGAAAAAAAAAAAGCATCCCCTGATAAATTACATCAGAAAAGAGGGGCTTATTTTAATACAAAAAGTGTGAAAATTTCCTTCTCTTTTCATTTCTTTCTCCTATAGATGTGAACCCTATCTTTCTTGTTTAGTGCACAAAAGTCAATGAGCTATCTCTATAAAAAAATCTATTTCCAGTTTTGGGGTCTGGGTCTTCCGTGTTCCACCTCCTCCCTCAGCAAGGAGTTCAACACCTCACTCAGTCCAAGAGAGCAAGGATGGATTGGGGCTTAACAGAAATACATGAGAAACCCCATGAGGACAGTCATCTCCTCCACCCAGCAAGTACTTCTGCTAAACCTGACCTTTGCTCTCCTTCACAGCATACAGTTTTTCCCCAGGGCAAAGCCTCACTAGCCAGCAACGAGACGCTGTCAGGAAAAGGACAGCTCTACTCCGCTGTTTGCTAGATGCCCTTCCTAAGCCTTCTGAGAAAGGCTTCCTTCTCCCAGTGGCTAATGTTGGATGTTCTAAAGGGAATGTTGGAGCTCCAGAGCCACCCCTCTCTCCTCCCTGGGTTCTCCTTCAACACAGCCTCCCAATGCAACAGGCAGTGGCAACGAGGTGGAGGAAGATGCTCTAGCAAGTATCACAAGCCGTCCCACCCCGAGATTTCCCATCAGTGGTCTCTACATCACTTCCAATCCAAACCTCTCACCCCAAGTCTGAAATCAGGACATTGTGTGTGCAAGATAGGTGACAGCAGCTCGGCAGTGACCAGGAGGGGATGTTCAGGACACTGCGACCCCCCCAGTTCCCTTCCACTCACACTTGGTTATCCCTCTGAATGTCATCAGGCTTTTTCCCCCTACTACTTACAAAGCAACAAAGAAAAATTATTGTAGAAAACTTTGTAATCAAAAAGCTTTCCGTAGGATACACAATTCAAAACCACAATTCTTTTTTTTCCCCCACTGTGCACCAGCTCTGTGCAATTGGCACTTATTTAAGACAGCTTTCAAAGAAAATATGTTTGCAGTTCAAAGATAAGCAGGTTTTTAGTAAACAGTCAAAAGGACTTTTTTCTTCTTCGCTGCCGGTAGAAAAACCCCAAAAGAAAGAATAAGTAAGAGGAGAAGGCTTCTCTCTGAATTATACTACATGGGCAGACCTAGTTTTCTGGAAATTCATCAATAGCTAGGATAATCAGGGCTAGGGGCTGCCCCCACCACCCCAGCCTTGCCCCATCAACATAACGAGAATGAAATGCTCAAATGATCATATGTGATAATTCAGACAGTTTTTAAACTCTTTTCTTATAATTATCAATCTCATATGTGCTTTACATTAAAAACCTATGTTAATTCAAAGCATGCGGTTAAAAAAGGGAAGATGCCATTTTAACAAGGCCTGTGTTTGCATCAGTTCTAACTGAAAAGTGCCCTAATGGAAATATCAGGGAACAAAGAACAAAACCAAGAGGCCAGTCTGGAATCCATAGGACACCATACAGGGGCTAAACCGACACCAGTGTCCACAAGAAAGTTTTCCAGCCAATGAACCCACGCAACTCTGGTTTGTGTGCAGGACACTGCATTGTGGGTAGTTCACATATGCTACCCATCAAAGACTGTATTTTGCCTCTTGCCCCAACATAGTTTTTGTTAAGAACTAACAACCTAGTGCCATATTTAAGGACCTACAGAAGGGACTACCAATGTCAAGGCTATAAGCTCATAAGGAAAAGGCTAAACCTCTGGAGAAACTGTAAGAGGAAATTTAAATGATAAATAAAATCCTGACAATAAGGAGGCATGACTTTCTTTTGGTAATTTTTTATGATTCTACCAATGAAAAACAAATTCTTCACTTTTAAAGCACATTATGATGCAAAGACACGAAGACTCCAATCTAAAGTGAAAGAAGAGGCAGATCCAGCATTTCTTTTTTATTTTGGAAATGGGATGGTGGAGTGGGGGCTAAGACTATGTAACTTGAAGCTGTACAGTTTAGGAAACGTCACAAAAACATTTTTGTTTCTGTAGGAAAATAGACTCCCAGCTCCCTCTGCTCTTCCCGAGCTAATAGCACGGGAACCTCCTCAACATTACTTCATGGTGAGCAGATGGTACTCTGAAATTTTTTTGATAAAAACAATCCACTGGCAGGTGTTGTAGAGAGGTCAGTGGAACCCAGATTAACAATTGATCAGTTCTAATGGACTGTCGTAGCAATAAACTCAGAGCCTGTACACAGACCTGCTACCCCAGGAAGAGCAACGGGGCTGACACCCAAGCTGTTAACAGACTTGCGCGTAACAGCATCAATGTTTCACAGCTTCAAAACCTTCATCTAAGCAGACATACATTCTTTGATGCATATCCATTTTCTCCAAATCATCTATCTTCCAGGTTTCCACAAAAGTGCACATGGTTTACTCTGACCCAGAGAACATTCTGTCATGGTCCAGATAGTGAATGACACTCTGTAATACTGACAGATTATTTCAACATCTACTCTGTGCTCAGACCACAGCTGTAGCCTCTGATATTCGTTTTGTACTTATACAGAACAGATGACAATGGGGGAGGAAAAACTGGGCCCATCTTCTTTGTTCCCAAGAGAACAAAAACTGTAAGACTCCAGAGACCCGTTCTCTCAGTCACTATTTTTTTTGAGAGGGATACTCATGCTGCATTTGTGTTTCCATCACCACATTTGACAAGGGAATCAGTGTGCTGCACCAGAATTTTATTGTAAAGGATCAATCATAGGAAGGAAGTCAGAGCACTCTTAGAAAATAACAATTGCTTCAGAGGGACAAAAAAAGAGCGCTCTAAAGTTAGTTAAGCTAAACCACAGAACACGGTTTCTCTCCTGAAGGATAAATAATCCTGCAAGTCAATCAGTCATTCCCTCCCTCACCCAGTTACTTTTTGTAGACAACTGATCTCAAAATAAAATTGACTATATGAACATAAACACCAGATTTTCCAAAAGAGTCCTTTGGAAATCTTTGTTGTATTTTTTCTGGTCATAAACATCTGAAGGCACTTTGTTTCCTTGTGTCATTATTGATGATATTACCTTTGATTACCTATTTAAAATGGTTTATCCATAATAAAGCTGCTATAAGTCCCTTTGTAATTAATAAGCAATTTGTGGGCAGATACTTTGAGATTGTCAATGTCCTGTTCTTCATCAAACTTTCACCTGCTAGTTTTAGCATCTATTGAAGATTCTTGCCTGAATCAATTATTACCATAATTTTATAACTCCATCATTTCTTCTACATTTAGTAGTTGGCATTCTACTGTAAGAGTGTTTCCTTCTCTTTTATTTATGTATTTATCTATTTATTTACTATCAGACTGGACTCACAGATTCTTATCAAATTTAAGTTGATTTGAGTTGAATTTCTGTCATTTACAACCAGAATATTCCTGAAAAGGCTTCTGGAACTCCCAAGGAGACATAGTTTCCCTTGGCAATGCATTCAAGAGATCCTTACAATCTTCAGACCTAAAAGGTGTTTCCTGATGCTTTCATCAAATCCCTTCTGGTCCACTCTAAGAAGTCCAAACCCTCTGAAGGGGAGGCACACTTAAGACAAATGTGACCAACAAATGGACCCTGGTGTGGCTATAGGAAGGCAAGGTGCTTCTTGCTATTTTCAGCTGACTCCTCTGCTCCTTCTCTGTAGCTCTGCTCTAAGAGCGGGGCTGGCTTCCCCACTCCTCTCCAGGTATTACCAACAGTCCCCAGGGCTTCTCCGCCTCCCCCTGGAGCCTCTCATGCTTGGCTACATTCTTGGTTCTATTTGCTTCACACGTTGGGTGTTATGACTGAAAATGAGCCCAATGGTGGGCTTGATATTTTCTGTTTCCCCTCCAGACCCATTTTTCACCCTTTTCCACCCAAAGCCTCAGAAAGTCTGAACCAAATCAACTACACCAACAGTTGGGTTCAGCCAATGGTGGGTACCAGCAAGAGATCAGAAGGCTAGAGACAGTTATCGGTGCAT
Organism: Balaenoptera musculus; assembly: GCF_009873245.2. Taxonomy (NCBI): domain Eukaryota; kingdom Metazoa; phylum Chordata; class Mammalia; order Artiodactyla; family Balaenopteridae; genus Balaenoptera; species Balaenoptera musculus. The sequence continues at coordinate 69,487,441 of NC_045795.1, read as the reverse complement.
CTTTTTCCCCAGATTCTACACTTACTAGCTCACCATCTCTCTATCAATTACCCTTTCCATACAGCTACTCTCCCTGGGTTCTAGAAACCACTCCCTCCTCTTGCTCCTTCAGACCAGGAGTGTGGCTTGCCCGGGGGTACAACACCATTGCTTGTTGGTTTCTCTTACCATACATCTGTAAATATTTTCTTTATTAAACTTTCCTCCATTACCCCATTTGAGTGTGCATTCTTTTACAAGAGGTACAACCATGGGACAGAGACACAGCCAAAGGCTATCTCTGGTATCACCATCTTTTTCTGTGCTTGAAGATTTATCTTTTCCATATAAATGAAAACAGCAAAATAAACACTACTTCCTAATTGTGACCACATGGCACTAAAAGAGATATGTTCTAGCAAGGCACAGACTTAAGGAATTAAGATTCACCCCTGTTTTGCTAGCAGTGAGAAAAATTCACAAACCTAAAATGACAATACAGATGAAATTTCCTTCTGGAGGGACCCAAAGGAACCTCCAAGTATTATTCAATTCACTTCTTGCCTTTAACTATGTTTTATATATACATGACAGCATCAAAATCCTTCTCAACCCGACACAGGTGTGCCATGATTAGATATGAGATCCACAACAAAAAGTTATTAAGCAGATGTTCAAATCCCAGGTCTGTGAATGATTTAATTTTTAAATATAATTAACAGTCAATTCAAGGTTAGATCTATACATAACAACATTGCTTTCAGTCACTTAAAATGCAGCTATGGAAGAGGGATTTGGATATATTCTGCCATCTATCTTATCAATTTACCATTAAAATCTCTGGTGATTATTGTCACAGTTGACTGATTAACTCCCCCAGAATTAGAGAGGAAACCTGGTTACATGCATGTAAGTGTGTGTTATCACCTATTGTAACTTGCATAGTGGAAAATGGTTGAGGATCACTGTCCTGTCTTGTCCAAAAATAGGCACATTTATTTCAACCCTGTACCATTCTTTCAAGAGCCTTCTCTCCAAACCTCTGAACTCTGGTGTTCCCAGTATACCTAGTGTTTCTCCTTTGGCAACAAACACACAAAACAATTTAACTCAAACTATAATCAGTTACCTGCAAGTCTGCATCAAATTCATGTTTCAGGTGTGCTTCCTCTGCAGCCTCCACCAGACGCTGGCAAGATAGAAAGCAACACAAAGGATCAGAACTGTAGCCTCGACCCCATTTCAACAACATGAAAAGACCGAAGTTTCTCCATTGCCCAAAAATGACAGATCATATCATGGCATGTGAACTGTGACCTGGTGCCGTTGCTTCCATGAAACTGAAAATAACATCAGTGTCAAAGTCTAATTTTTGCTTTCATCATCCAATCATATGTGTATATAAATACACATATGTTCTGCATCCACTTTCATAAAAATTCAAAGACACTGGCCCTTGAGGCCAGATATGGACTCCAAAACCTACCTAGAAAAGTGCATTCCTTAAGCATAGAAGGCCCTTAGTCAAGATTTATTGAATTGAATCCAGTCTAACTCTAAGTGGGCTTTCTTCCCCAATGGTTTAGAAATAGTACTTAATTCCCTCAATTATTTAAGGTCAATTCTTTCTGCACCCAGCTCTGGTACATAATTATCAGGTGACAGTTATTTGAATTTAATGGTACCTCAATGCCACTTTGACAATCTGCATCCCAATAAGAAAATCACTAAAATTAAATCAATACGCAACACCTGTAAGTACACAACTCTTGTTATTCTTCTTAGCTAAGTAAATTCAACCAATTCATATTATTATGAAAATAATTTCATAAAATTCCATTTATCATCAAATGAGTCAACTATAAAATCATTTATTCTTTAATTTGAACTTTCCAACAATAAGTTATTTCCCACCATGAAAATGTATGCTACAGGATATCGCAGAAAACTCGTTTGGTGAAATAATATTTCACTGAAATTTTATTGAACTGAAAGCAAAACCTTAGATCCAAGTAAAAAATTCAACCATTTCTATTTTTTCCACAGTTATTCTTGTAGCCTATGCTGTCTTTAGCTTGCTTTTTCTTGACATATTATAGAACTGAGTTTAACAGACCCTGTTTCAAAAATGATGACATTAGTATTAATTTCTAAATGATCACAAATCAACAGACAAATGTTCCATGAATAATTATAATATTAAATTGGACATGGAAATAAAGAGAGTGAAATTTATTTGGGTAAGTTAGGCACCAGTACGAGCACTAAAGCCCTCTCTCTCCACCAGCGTTGCCCATAGACTGGAATCTGGGAGAGGTGGCCAATCTGGTTTCCCACATTCTCTTCAGAGAGTCAGGAAGAGGCTTCTCCTCTGGTCAATCAAAGAACAGACCCCAGGAGAACATTACAGGGCCAGAGCCAGAAGATCCAGTTCTAATTCTAGTGAAGATGCAACTCCCTACCACTGCAAAATTTGGGCGAGCCCTTCCTCTCTCTGATTCTCAGTTTCCTCATCCCAAACACATGAAAAGGCGATCCCAGATCAGTGGTTCTCAAAGTGCAGTCCCCCACCAACAGCATCAGGTTCACCTGAGAACCTGTTAGAAACTCACATTTTCAAGCCCCATCCCAGTCCTACAGAATCAGAAGCTCTGGGGCTGAGCCAAGGAATCTGTTTTAACAAGCTCTCTGGGTTATTCAGAAGCTGCTGAAGTTTGAGAGCCACTGACTACAAATAGCACTCACCCCAGACCCCCTTGATTTATGAGCACCACCAACCCTCCAAGGTTTCCTAAATCTCATTTATCTCTTTAAAATCTGTATATATATATATATATATGTATTTCCACTATAAGACATAAAATACTTTATAGAAGAGAGGCATAAAACAGAGAGGATGGGAAACAGAGAAAAAGCAAAAGGAGAGACACTATCTGTGTAGACTGGACACACTGGCCCCAAACTTTCAATGGGTTGTGGTCTTCTTGGAACCATCCTAGTCAATGAAGCTTGTTAGTGTCCTGTGATTACTTGACACAATTTGCAAATGTATCAATGTGGACCCTGAAAAATAAATGACTGACAGTGATTTAAGAAATCTATGTGAGAGCTTATTTTCTTAATCATTGTAACAGATTTAGAATGTATATGCATGTATCATGCATAAACATTCTAAATTACATTTACATATTGAGCTTTACAGAGTGTGTATAACAAATAGTATGCATCTCTTAACACTTACATATCAGAAAAACCCATTCATTCTTACTGTATTTACTTAAACTCATAGAAGTTATTTTCTCATGGTGTCTAAGCACTCTGAGAACCCAGAGAAGAAATGTCGATGAAATGGACAAATGACCGAAAGATAAGAACAAAATAAAATTTCTCAATTATCAAGACAGATAATATTGAAAAAAGTGAAAAATTGGAAATGCAAAAAAAAAGAAAAAGAAAGCTGTACAGGACCAGCAAATAAGAGAACAAGACAGAAGTAATAAGCAAGTTAAAGTTATCATGAAAGAACATAGCATGAAATTCATTTCATATATAACGTTTTATTTACATTTATATGTATGTACATGTATATCACACATACATGCCAATAACAAATTTGTGTGTAATATAACATGAAATGTATTTCAACTACAAATATTGCAATACGAGCCATGGGGCACAAGAAGATAACACATTGGAAACAATTCTGTAATATTGTACAAACCACTGACATCAGCCAGAACACTGTTCTTTGTGTGGAGCTGTGAGCCCATGAGAATTTTAATCCTGCTGGCCAGTTTTTACGTTCATTTTCTAGTTAAATTTGCTACATGCCTTTTTTTAACTTAATTTATCTCACATATTTGTTGTTTTCATAAAGATATTTTCCCATCATGCTCACTACAGAGCTTTAGGAGATATGATTCATAAAAAGATAGTCAACTGGCAGCCACACATAATACTGCCGCATGTGAAGCACAGAAGTACTTTGGAACAGGACTCTTTGAAAGGACATACCCTTCTTGCCATGGGGTTATCCCAATCTGCTCTCTTGATGCCAGCAGGAGACAGGCCTACATTCTATGGGAGAATTCAGGGGGAACCCCCCACACACACACCAAGAACAGGCTCAGCTGCTATGCACAATGATGACAAACAGAACATCAAGAACTAGGTACCTTTTGGAAAGAACAAAGCATAGTCGATCTTCTTGAAACACTCTTATAAAGATAAATGAATTAAAAGAAATGTTATTTAATAAGGAAATCATGCGCCATAAATTTACCTAAAACAGAGTAGTCCTGGGGACAGAGTTCCTATTGTTAATAAATTAAAAATAAATTGAATCATCATTAACAAAATCAAAACCACTCAACTTCCAGCTCTGATGCTTGCCAGTAGAAAATAACAGCCCAGAATGTCTCTTTCTGAGCAAATATCCTTATCATCTAAGTCAAATTAAGTACATTTTTAAAATAAGTTTGATCATTATTTGCAGGCATGAAAAATCAATTTAAATGTGCTAATATTTTAGTTATTATATAAGGAACTGCCACTGAGCCTGAGGAGAACTGTTACTCTATTATATCCATTAGAGAGGCAGTGTTCTTTTAATAATAGTAAGTTAATGTTCTCTTGTATGAATTCCCCTTTTGGATCTGCAGATTGGATTACAGAACTGTGAATGTGGCTTTTAATTAGGACTGAACACTGGAAGTAAAAACGGCTTTGAAGACTAATATTCAAAACTGAGCTTTGAGGTCAGGGAAAGCAGCAGTTTTGTCCACAGATATTCCTTCCTCCTTAATGACCAAACATTTCCTTACTCAGTAAAAATGGTAACAATATAGCGGAATATACATCCTGGCCTTGGAACAAAGCACCTACAAGCTAAAAAGCTGTAATTCATCAATTGATACACATTACATTGACTTTTAAGATTTCTAAATAACTCTTCCTTTTTAGTGGAATCAATACAAACAAAAGCTATCTTTATATATAAGAAACGCTAGAAGCCATGGACCATGGATAGTATTTATAGCTGTGGGTAATAGTGGGGATATTAAAACATTTCATTTAAAATCACCTCTTATTTCTTGTTACAATGACCCCACGTACATCCATGCAACAATACAGAAGGCACAGTCTCCCATCTCCTCCCCTGAAACACTTAAATCTCTGTCATGCTCCAGAAGGGGGAAAATAGGACACCAAGTCAAAGTAAAAATTGGATCAGAAGAAGAAAATGATTTTTTGTTCTACATGTATTTCATTTTTTGGTTCCTGATCATTTTGGCTTAACAGGAGAAAAGAGAGAAAGAAATGTGCGATGAAAAGTGGGAAGCGTAATGGAAAATATGGTTCCACAACCAGAGTAACTTATTACTGGACTCCTACTGATTCTATCAGATGAACAAATTGTGTACAAGTGAAAAAAATTTTAATAAAAATCCCTAAAACTGGAGCAGGGGCAACTATGGCCAAAAATCCTTAAAACAGAAATATAAAAACCATATGAAAAGCAAAGAAAAAAAGTTATTTTTATTTCTCATGTTAAAGCTAAAAAGCTTTTGCTTGTAAATTCTGTGATCATGGGATGCTGGAACTTAACAAAGATTTCAAAGCACTTAATATGTTCAGTGATTTTCATTTTGTGTTTTGCAGGAACACATTTAATACTCATACCAGGCTTTTATTGCCATTTTTTACTCAAGAGTACTCTTTCTCAAATAATGCTTAAATTCAACTGAAGGGATTCTAAGGAAAATGTGTAATCATTAACATGGATTTGGGCTGCATCAATGATTAAATTAGAGCTAGTTATCAAATTGTCATTAATACCAGAATGAGAGATCACATGAGTCTTCCTTCAAATCAATAAGAACTAAACATGTAGAAAAGCAGCCAAATGGAGCGATCAAGCAGAAGTAATAATTACTGTCACAAGCACACCCAGTGTGGCATGGTTCATCTTTTCCTTACACAAGGGTTAGTGGCTTTTGTTTTAATGACTAGAGTTTGATGGAGTAAGAGTTATACCTTTTGCCAATCAGTGTGTATATTGGGTGAATACTATCCTAGCATCATGTTACAGGGCAGGACTTGAACCTGACATGCTGACCATCTGAAGAGGTAAGGACAGAGGAAACCCAGGTCCTCTCTACAGTCACAGATTTCAAACTCAACTGATCCTAGAAATAAAAATGAAAAATCTCTTCTCTCATTAAATGCCATCACTGCATCAAAAGATGTGTCCAGAAATATGGACAAAATGAGATTTGTCCCAGGACTAAATTCAAACACTCCTTTCTTGTATGAACAGTCAGAAACCAACAGTTTAAGAATCATTACACTGGGGGAAAAAAGTAAGATATTTAAATTTACATTTTCATTCCATCTGGTGTTTTAATCCCTTCCCTTCTGTAATCCGGATAGAGTTTTTATCACTCCGTAACAGTGTAGATTAATCTTTGATGCTTTTGTAGCTAGAGTAATTGAAGGACTTGTATCACCAATGAGCCACCGCACATCATGAGGTGGTCTACAGAAGGATGGAGGACATGCACAGGAAAATAGCTATTTCAATATAAAGGGCTAAGTGATAAATTATGGTAAAAATAGGCCACAAAGCTTCCCAGAAAAAGGCACATTTAAGCTGAGCCCTAAAGGAAAACAGGACATTGCTAAAACAGTGTTCCAGCCCAAGAAAACACTGTAAACAAAGTTTTGGAGACAAGAAAACTTCCAGGACTTTGTTCTAGAAACAGCTGTATCTCAGAGACCTACACAGAGACCACATCAATGGCTGGATGACCATCAGGCAATAAAACAGGGCAAAGGAATAACCTGGAGAGATAGACATCAACTAGACAAGAAGAAATCCAAGACATCTTTCCCTACACTCTGAAACGCTGAAACTGCAGTTACAGTAATATCTGAGAGCTTAATAATATTCAGTAATCCTTATTGATACAAATGTTTTCGCTTTTCAATTCCAATAGGAAAGGCACATATAAATCACCAACTATCAAGATGATCATTTCTTTAGAGAAAAACAACTTTTAAGGAGCCTTCATTATTTCTTTGATCCTGTAGAAGAAATAAGCTTTGTTGCACAAGAATGAACATTTTGTATAAAATGACCTTCTGCTTGAAAGCTGCAAAGATTGCTTCTGCTTTAAAAACAGCAAACATTTCAAAGTGGATTATAAAAGCTAATCTATAAAGTTTCCAGAGAAAACAGGTAACGGAACAATAGAGCAAAACACATCTTGTATATGTGGGGAGAGTTCTCTTCCCTTCCTCTATCTCCCTCTTCCTGTCTCTTTCAGATTGCATAAGACTACACCAGCCTTTTACAGACAAAATAAGCCTAGAGTTTACATCAGAAGACTTGATCACAATCAAGAAAAAATTATCTTTGTTTCCACAGGAGATACCTGTTATCAATTTGAGGCTGATTAAATTAATAGCTATTATCAACATGAGTGGCCAATTTCCAAACCAAAGTCATCTCATTCTACATCTAAGGCTACATTTGCCAAAATGTAACATTTGCAAAGCTATTGAAGATGGAAACAGCCAAACTTTGCTCAAAAGGCTACCCAAGGGCCAAGGCAGCTGGGGAAGAGACAGGAAGAAAAGACAACCTTATCTTTCAGCCCAAGTAAACTTTTCCAAATGATCCAGCATTTTAAAACATGGTCTTCTGCTTATGTAGTCCTCCTGGGAGTGGTTTAGAGTTGAATTACCAAAATCAAGGCTATTTAACCATAAACCCTGTAAAGTCCCCTCCAAACACTTCAGTTCCAAGATAACTGAACACTTTTCTTTGTGGGCAATGGTACTCCCATTAACTTCCTGAGAGGACAAGTCCAAGATGAAAAGAACTATGACATTATGTCACTTTGAGGATGAACATTTGTTTTACACAATGGAAGTCACCCATCACTGAGGGCTCTGACAGTGGTGAATGAAATTCTGTTCCAGCCCTTAGTTACATCTTTCCAGAGCTGACTCAGAGGTTTTGACTGCAACCCACAATGGCAGAGCATTGAAGGTACTGTCCAACTAGCTAAGGAAGATGTAAACATCTGCCTAAAATAAGAAAGATAAGGGGACTTCCCTGGTGGTCCAGTGGCTAAGACTCTGCGCTCCCAATGCAGGGGGCCCGGGTTCGATCCCTGGTCAGGGAACTAGATCACACATGCCTGCCGTAACTAAGAGTTTGCATGCCGCCAACTAAAAATCCCACATGTCCCAATTAAAGATCCCACACGCCGCAACTAAAGACTCCGCATGCCGCAACTAACGATCCCGCATACCGCAACAAAGATCCCGCATGCCGCAACAAAGATCCCGCGTGCCGCAACTAAGACCCAGCGCAGCAAAATAAATAAATAAATATTTTTAAAAAAGAAGAAGAAAGATAAGGTGCAGCCAAGTTAAGAAGGTGATAGTACTGGAGAGGATGTCTACCCTACAGAGAGTTTCCAATCCTGGTTGTAGCAACAAGTTTCCATCAATTCTGTTCAATTTAGTTTAACAAGTATTTGTTGAGAACCCATTCAGTGATCAGAACAGCAACAAGAACTGAGTGTGACACTAAGGAGGAGATGACTTAGTCTTGGCTCTCAAGAAGCTTTTGGTCTTTTAAACATTATGGCCCAGTAGAATCAGAATAGTCTCAGAGCCCAGGAACAAGGGTTTGAATCCAGATCTTCCTACTCAGTAGCTACTTGACTCTGGGAAAATCTTTACTTCTCTGAGTCTTGGTTTTCTTATCCGATCTTTAGTCTGTATCTCCATGTGTGAATTTGATGAGCACGTACACAAAAAACATTTCCTGAAGGATTCCACACAAATATAAGATATCATGATGAAGGGGCAGAGGAGGAGACAAGATTTTCAGGCATAACACAGCTTGACTGGAACAGGAAAAGACCACAGAGTCTGTGCCACCCACAGTTGGCTCACATGTGGGGAGAACTTGGAACAAATCCTCAAGTTCACGGTTACATGGAGGTTATGTGAGAGTAATTCTGCTGCCAACGAAAGGACTCCAAACCTTGTGTTCTCAAACACAAGGCTGTGCACCTGTTCCTTAAGGACTGGCTTTCAGAATCCACCACTCTCTTTTTTAGCTTCAGCAGCAAAATCTGTGATCAGTCAGGCTGAAAATGGAATGAGGCAAGCGCCTTTATCAAAGGTTTGACCGATGTCCTCAGAATGGCACAAATACAGAAATTAAGCTGTTTGCCAAAGCAAGCTCTTCTGATGGATGGTACCTGTGAGACATGGAACTGGACAGCGAGTGTGGCAGCTCCCAGCCCCTGGGCCCCAACCGTAGCCAGGGAAGGAAAATTCTCTTTCTCCTTGAAAATAGAGAGATAGGGCTTTCCTGGTGGCGCAGTGGTTAAGAATCCACCTGCCAATGCAGGGGACACAGGTTTGATCCCCGGTCCGGGAAGATCCCACATGCTGCGGAGCAACTAAGCCCATGCGCCACAACTACTGAGCCTGCGCTCTGGAGCCCGCAAGCCACAACTACTGAGCCTGCGTGCTGCAACTACTGAAGCCCGCACACTTAGAGCCTGTGCTCTTCAACAAGAGAAACCACTGCAATGAGAAGCCCACACACCAACACGAAGTGTAGCCCCCCCTCTCCATAACTAGAGAAAGCCTGCACGCAGCAACAAAGACCCAATGCAGCCAAAAATAAATAACTAAAATAAATAAATTTAAAAAAGAAGAAGAAAAGAAAATAGATATGTAACAATTTCCATGTCTAGTCAGATTATTACTTACTCAAGATGGATTTTTATGTAAATATGACGCAGGGGAAAAGCTATTTCAATTCCATTGCTATTCTCTCCTTGTATCCATCCATCCAGATGTTTACCAGGCAACTTCAGTTTGGAAGGGAACATATCATGTTGGTCCAAGAGCAGGCTCTGGGGTCAGACAATCTGACTTTGAATCCTGGCTCCAGCTACTTCATGAGAGTACTCTGGGCAAAAGTTCTTGGTACACAGTGAATGTCCATTAATGTTAGCTCTTATTATTGTTGATGATGATGATGACAAGACAATGCTGATGATAATTAAGTATATGAGAAGAATTACGTTAGAGGCTTGGACCATGAAGATGACCAACACGTTCATAGTTCAGCTGGGAGGAGAAGCAAGTAATTAGACAGTGTAGTATGGGCTATTACAGGAGGTCCCACAAGGTGATAACAGCAAATTATTTAGTTTCACACTTCCTATCCCAGTGCCAAACTGTTCTAAGTGCTTTAATCAATTAATCCAGTTAATCCTCACAACCATCCTATAAAGGAAAGCACATACAGTATCCCAACTTTACACATGGTGAAACCAAAAGCAGAGAGGTTTAAGGTGTTATGACAACTCAAAGCAAGGAGCAGATAACTCCGCCAGGGAATGCGGCACCATTCCCTGGCAGAGTTATGTGTGGGGAAGGTTTCATAAATGATGTGACAGTAAGTCTAAGTTAAAGGATGAGTGGAAGTCAGCCAAGTGGCCAAGAGAAATGATGGGAGAAGGAGCAGGAAAGGCTCCAAGGAAGACGCCTCATGTGTCTGCAAAGCTGTAGGTAGTTTGGAATGGGGAGGTCAGTGATGTGGGGAGAAGGGTGCAAAGAGGCAGGCAAGTAGGGTCCAAATGAGCAAGGCCAAGGAATACTATGCTCTGTGCACTGCAGTGGGGGTAAGGAGCTGAAGAGGTCTAACTGGGCATAAAAGCAAAATAATCAGTTCTGAAATTTAAGTCATCTTTCAATTAATCTGGTAGCAGTATTGAAAAAAATAGATTAGATTACTATATCTAGACTGGAAGGAAAGAAGGGAGGAGGGAGGGAGGGAGGGAGGGAGAGGCTTAGGGCGTAGCAGGAAGGGAATGCAGAGTGAAGGAAGGTTTTAAGATGAAAACATGCTCACAGTATGTGAGCAGTAATAAGCAAAAAGCAGTAATAAGAACTGCCATGGGAAGCTCCCTGCAGACTCAGTTCAGGGTAGCTTTGGGATACTTCCCATGGGCCAGAAAGCCATTGGGCCCAGGCCTCCAATTCAAAGAGCCTTAAACTTAGACTTTCTACACTAACTTCCTAAAAAGATCACACGTACAGTCACAGAGAACCATAGCACTGGAAGGAGAAGTTCTTTTAAGTTGCATCTCTTTCCTGGACCATACAGCCTATGGTGCATTATAATTTTTCTTTACTGTATCCTTTACTTCTTGAGGAGAGCTCAGTTACACTGTATAAGCACTCTTTGTTAAAACAAACAAACAAACAGTAATGTGTTAAATGTAAATATTTAAAATATAACACAATTTTCAACTATGTTTTGTCATTTCTTCATTTCATAACAGACTGGGAACCTTGAAAAATGAAAATGGCCTGGGTCCCTCCTGACTTTTGAAGAAACCGGGGATATCAGACCAAGCTGGCTTTTTACTCCTCTAAGGTAAAGTTAACCGCTTATACATATGTGTGAAGCTGATTTCAAATGAAATCAAGAATGAATGATGAAAAATAAAGACTCTTCCCATGATCTTGGTCCCCAAACATTTTATGCAAGTCCCTTGCTTCAGAGTGCTCAGAAAAGGCCCTCCTCCAGCAATAGAAATAAGATCCTGAAGCCAGCACTCTCAACCCTGCCCAATACTTTCAAGAAAATGACTGCTTCAACTTAAGACACTGTGCAGCAAGGGGACCAACCCTGGGGGCAGATTCCTGTGTATATATGAGCTTTTAAGTCCATGGGGAGCTGAGTAAACCAAGGGGCTGGTTCTGAATGAAGTGTGTGTGCCTTCAACTCATTTTTTGTTATTTTTCCTTCTACTTTATATATGTTCCTTTTGCATTCAAGGAATGACATTTTCACTCTTTGGAACTAGACTTACCATTTTAAAATTTCCAAGGATGAGAAGCCAGCTTAAACGATAAGCTGGTTCTCCCTTTTTTAATGCCCAGGTAATGAACTGAAATTACACAGAAGGTTTGAATTTTTGGAAAGTTATTCATATACTTTATTCTCTCTGCTTCAACTCTCTTTCTGCTCTGTCAACCTTTAATTATAACTTTATTTCAAAATGACAATCAAGTAAGCAGATATATGAACACATGCTAGTGGTAAAAGATTCGAGGATTTTTTTTAATGAAGAAAAGACAGAACTAATGAAGGACTAAATCCATTTTACATAAAAGTAAACTAAGACCAAAAACTTAAATTCTCTCAAATGTCTATGCAATTCATTTGTATACCAGGCTTGCTTTTGACATTCATCATGCTTTGCTCACACATGCTCCCTCCTCATCGGCCATGCCCTGCAGTCTGGACTCTTGTAATTTTCTGATGCTCTTACAGGACCAAACAAAATGGACAACACACTGATACTCTATGTTTGCCTTTCTCCAAATACCCAGCCCCTTCTTGTACTGTAAAATAGACACACAGAGAAGTAGTAAGTTCAACCATATAAAATGTCCACTTTGTGAATCAAAGCAGTTGAATCTCAGCAAGTCTATGCAGTTTCAGTAAATTCATAAAATACATTTGGACTTTGGTGGGTTTTAAATTCCCTTTAACATTCTAAAGGAGCTAAATTATTTTGAGCAAATTAAGTCCAAGGAAGACATAGAAAATGGAAATGAACACAATCAAGGCCCTTCTTTATGCCAACACTTTACAAATGTTTGCCTATTTAAGGTCTACAATAAGCCCCTAGGGAGCTATCACATCCTCATCACACAGATGAGAAACAGTCTTAGAGGGGTGAAGGGACCACCCCAAAGTGACCAGAGAATGAGTTATGGGGTTAAGAATGAAACTCATGACGCTCCCAGTTGGCTAAACTGCTATAAAGACTCGGACCATCGATGCCAACGTGGATGCCCTCTGGTGTGACATAGGCCCTTGGAACCGTGGTCACTAGCAGCTGGCTCAACTGGTCCTTAAGCAAAGACTTAAGTCTAACAAGCAAATAAACTGACGACATGATGTCTTGATTAGATCCTGACTACCATGAGTATTAAGCTTCAAAACCAGGTATAAAGAGAGGGGCATAAGAGCTAGATTGGAGGAAATGATACACCCTTGTTTCTTTTGCATTATATCAGAAACCGTGCCTATCACCTATTTATCTGGTGAGAGAAAAGGAGACTGACGTTCTGGTCACAGCTTTCTTCATGTCCCCAAAACATGGATGCAAATCTATCATTGAAGAAAAAAAAAAAAAAAAAAAATCTGGAGGCTGACGACTACCTAATATCTCTCACAGTTGAGCTATCCTCCCTTTCAGGCCTGGAGACCTTTCAAAGAACTTTCTCCATGGTGACAAGGGGTTAGCACAAGAGTCAAGACCAAACATCCAGTTTTCTCTGTGCTGGGAGAGGCAACAGCCTTATGTGGTCTGATATCAGCTGCTCAGAAGTGTCCTTTAGGTCAAGTTCCACTCGATCCCCATGGGGAACCGAGCAGAATCAGCTCAGTAGCAGCAGGACACTGAGCAAGGACAAGCTGCCATAGCCAGGAGGCATGGTCTTCACACTGCACTGCTCAGTGCCTCCTGAGCATCTCCACAGTGAAACAACAGCCAGGAACCTAGCCTTCACGGGCTTATGTTGGAAGAGACAAAGACAGCAAGCAAAGGAACAAATGCATTAGATCACATCAGAATGAGTGCCATGAAGATTACAAAACAAGGTGACATGGTAGAAAGTGACAGGGGCACAAACATTTGTGATGGTCAGGAAAGAGATTCCTGCAAAATCAACATGTACCTGAATAAAAAGAAGGAGCCCAGAGGCTATCTGGAGGAAGAGCTTCCCAGGAAGAAGAACAGCAAGTGCAAAGGCCCTGAGGTGCTGACTGCTAAAACCAAACACAGGTCCACAAGATCATACCTGAAAACTTTGGCGCCAGGTATGCTACGCTAGTTCAGTATTATTTGGGTTTTAGAAAGGTAAAATGATTTTACAAAGGTAAAATGATACATGTGTATCACATATTTGTTACAAATCACCCCCAGTGAGGGCTGAGGCAGCACCCCATAGTCAAATATTAATATTTCTGTAGTAAGGTATATGATTATTCACATTAAGTGGAACAAATAAATATTATACATATCCACCTGTCAATTCAGATCAAGTTTCTACCAAATGAGTTATGAAAAAAGTTTCAATTTTCAGGGCTATCTGGATTACAAAATTGTAGTATGAGTTTGTGAACCTACTCAAACTTAAAAAAAAATTAAGTTGATAAACATTTCTCAACTTTATGTTTGTTAGCCACAAAGTTTACTCAGCCCTTTGGCTCAGCTACCACATGCACCAACAAATCACAAAATTAAATGAGTAAGGATAAGTCAAATAAATGGGAATGGGAGGAGGGATCTTATCGGAGTGATGAAAATGTACAATGTGATGTGCATCGATTGTCACATTATTGTGATGCACTCACAACTTGGTAAACCTACTAAAATCACTGAAGTCTACACTTAGAAGAGGTGAATCGTATTGGATATAAATTATGCCTCAATAAAGTTGTTAGAAAAAATATCAATAGGAGAAACTCAGAAATGTGAATTAATGTACTCACAAGTCTGCAAATGTAGAAACCCTTTTATCTATAATGTGATCCATTTTCTCACAGTAAAAGTGTTCCCAGTAATGTAAAATGATACAGCCACTTTGGAAAACAATCTGGCAGTTCCTCAAAAGGTTAAACACAGACTCAACATACAACCCAGAATTCCACTCCTAGGTAAACACTCAAGAAAAATGAAAACTAGTGACACAAAAACTTATACACAAATGTTCATAACTGTGCTTTTCATAATGGCCCAAAAGTGGGAACAGCCCTAATGTCCAACAGCTGATGAATGGATAAACAAATGTGGTATATCCATACAATGGAATATAAGTCGGCAATAAAAAGTAATGATGTACATTAATACACCACGACATGGATGGAACCTGAAAACAGTATGCTAAGTGAAAGGAGTCAGTCACAAAAGATCACATATTATATGATTTCATGTATATGAAATGTCCAAAAAAAGGGAAATTCATAGAAACAGAAAGCAGATTAGCAGATGGAGGGCTGGGGAGAATGGTAAGATTGAAGGACAATAGCTAAAGTTACTGGGTTTCTTTCTGGGGTAATGAAAATGTTCTAAATTTAATTGTGGTGATGGCTGTACAACTGTAAATATACTAAGATTTAATATATATACTAAATGTACATAATATATATACTAAATATAATATATAAATATACATACACTAAAACTTAGAGTGAATTTACACTTTATATGGGTAAATTGTACGGTATGTAAATTATATTTCAATAAAACTGTCACCAAAAAAGAGTGTCTTTGGTATATTAGGATGGAATTAAATATGTATTGTTGTTTGATGTTCCTCAAAGCACAAATGACTCCTTGACATCTGCCAGCTTAGCGAGTACAACCTGTCTTCATAGAACATAACCTGGTGATGGCCAATCACCATCAACAGAGGGAAAGTTCTTGTCCACCAACTGTGACACTGGGCAAGTCTGTGAAGAGATTTAAATCTCCTCTAAAGACTTACTTATTTACTTGATCCTTAACTAGGATATCTGATGTACTTTTAGCACAACACATTTCAGATTAACTAGCTAAATTACTGTCATTTGCAATAACTGTGACAAGAAACACTAAATAAATATTATTGAGATAAAAGTAAGTATATTAAAATGATCCTCAGAAGTGTGTTGTAGCGTGAAAACTCAACCACAGGAGTCTAAGAATTATAACTAATGGTATCTAGCATAATTCTAGGTCAATCCAGAGCTAACATACAAACAGTGCTAATTAAGATTTTTCTTGATTCTTCAGAAAGTAAACACCAAATGGAGGAAAAGCGCATAGAGTAGCAACAACATTTTGGAAGGCTTATAATAATTAACTTATTATTGTTTATTTATATCTCAACACATTCCAAATAGATTTTTCCCATCTTTTGTATGATACATCAAGAAGAAAAAATAAAATAAAACCTCTATTGTTAAATTAACTAAGAACATCTGATTTTAAGGAACATGAAACCAACTGGTCAACAAATGTTTATTAAGCATCTACTATATACAAAGAACATGGCCAGGCACTGAAAGGAGCTGCAAAATACTTATGGCAGTCTCTGCTCTCTAGGAATTTGTAGTCACATCTCACAATAATAAATAACTATCCCTGATGCTATCGGCTGGATTTCATTTCAAACAAGGGGTCCAGCTAATAGGAGGTGTAAGAGAGGAATGGAGTGATGACTCTCCAATACTGCGGCCAGGGAGAGATTGGAGATGAATTCTAAACTAACTTTAAGAGGTGCCTAGGATTTAGGCAGGTTCCAAGAAAAGAAGGCAGATATCCCAAGTGGGAAAAGCTGTGAAAGGCCAAGGCGCGGTTTTGGGAATGGAGGGCACACCAGTCTGGGCAGTTAGACAAGGCCACTGAGCAGAGCTGGGGCCAGTATTGGGTAGGAACCTGGACTAATTCGTGTAAGCACTGAACTTCATCCTAAATGAGTTCAGAAAGATGCTGGAGGAAAAGTGAGCCAAGACGATCAGGGGCCAGGGTCCACTGGGGACGGCGACGGCACGAAGGGAAAGAAGTTATGAGAAAGCACAAGGCCTCGGCTTGCCCATGTCAGCTGCTTGGAGCAGTGTGTACAGCACTGAACACCATGCAGATGGTCCCCAGTACAGCCATGGCTCTATCACTGCCAAGTCTAATCACACCTAACAATAGAACTTAGTCCTATTCTATACCACTATTTTTTAAAAAGGTTTGTGTCATTAACTTATTTTATAGCTTTTTTAAAAGAAAAATGTTCTTTTGTAAAGTCTTAGGCCTAGGGGAAAAACAAAGACAACTCTTTCAGTGACCTGCCATAGTCCTTGAATACTGATACATCATATGTATACATATCTGTGATTATTTCTATTATGTTAATTAAGCTTTCACTGGGGGGCGGAGGGTGAAGTAAGCAGGGTGATTAGCATAGCAAGTGAAACAGGTTAAAAGGGGAACACACCCCCAAATATTAGCTTCAGGACACATATGATGATTATTAAACTGATTACAGCAGATATGCTGGTTATATGTTGAAAATTAAAGCTTATATGAACCAGAAGAGATCAGTGACTCACCTGGGTTTTCCCTCCCTCTCTGTCTCTCTCTCTCTCTCAGAAGAAGTTCAAGTATTATTTGGTAAGCAAAGATTAATAAGACACAGTCCTCCTCTTAAAGATTGCACAAAATAGGAAAGGAGACAAATATGTAATCAAATAACTACTATTTGATATGATGAACGTGATAGGTATCTCAGACGTGGTACCTTTAAAATAAGCATTAAAATAATAACTGTTAATAAAATAAGGCAAAACAAGAATACCAACTTGTGCCCATGTATTCTAATAAAATCGTGCTCTTTATATAATTTCCCTCATTTACCAATATTTCGTTAAGACAAACCACTTAGTTTATGCTGTTTAATACATTATAGTTCTTAACATGCAGGTACTCAATGAAAACCATCAATAATGCTTTTCACTTTGCTGATAACTAACCTTATAAGCAACAGTCAGACAATGGGTGGTGAATCATAGGATAGACAACTACCAGAGGTCAAGGTGGGCAGGCATCTAGACCATGCAGATGGGTAGGTTATGTTCCACAGGGTCAGGGACAAGGAAGGAGCAAAAGAGTGTTACAAAGACCAAAGGGGCCAGTGGGCACATAACCCAGGACACTCTGGGAAAACATGATGAAGATCCTGGCTCAATTAAGGTAAGTTTATTGGGAAGGCAAGTTAGCAAGGCTTAAAAAGAGACTACTAAAAAACAGGGATGAGCTCTTCCAGGTACCAGGTTAGGGGGCAGAGTGTGTGGTCAGGGCTCTTTCAAAACCCTCTAAAACTGTACTCCTCTCTTGACTTATTCCCCTGGGATGGTGTTTTGCCACCATTCCCCATGATCCCTGCACTTCCCGTGAACTAGCAGCATTTGACAGAGGCTTCTTGTAATTATGTTATGAGTGGTCAGAAATCAACTATTCAGCTTCCCTTTTTCTAAATGCTGGCTCTCAGGGAGGCCACTCAGGGCTGGGAACAACATCCCTGGAGACAATAACGTAGGAGCACCTCAAAGAAGACAGGGGCATTTGAGTACTGATGGCCAGAGAATCCCAGGACCCACAGCGGGTTGGCAGCAGAGCTGACATTCACAGGAGTTGTCTGCCTTTGCTAACTGATTGTAAAGAAACGTCTTCCTTGGTGAGGATCAAGTGAGTCCACTGAATGAAACTTAGTGCACAGAAACATTGGTTAGTCCTATCATTTAAAAAACTCTAAGCAATATGACTGGACAGCTGTTAGAGTGGAAACGTATTAGAAAAGGTAAGTTGGTACTAAGAGAATTAGACTTGGCAGTTTATCAAATGTGAACTGGAGAGGATGGATGAATTCTAAGTCAATAACCATTATGGTCACTCCTAACAACTTCCATCTGGCAGGTGCCTGGATTTCTGCCACAACATTTACTTGCAAAATACGTTTGCTTTGTTGTCCCTGTTTTATTTGCTCTCTGCTTTGAATTTGTAGCACCCTTCTGTTTTGAGGTTGCTTTTCTCTTTATAACCATTGTAGCATCTTCTAAGAATCTTAACCATAATTGTAAGATCACCTGCAATAATGCAAATATGTATGGAGTTAAACAGCTGCCTTTTTCACATGGAGACATCTGGGAAAAGAAGGAAAAGGAAGGAAAGTTAAGAAAAGCTTAGTCCAAAATGCAGGAACCATGTCTATTGAATAGTTAAGCTAGTAGTTTCCAAGGTGAAATACATAGGCCCTTCTCAAAGATTTCTTAGTTTTTCAGCTGTATTAAGAAGACTTACTCTACTTTATGAGCAAAGTGTCTACATCATTTCCAAAAAAAATAATCTAGTACACATGTGGAGCTTGCATATCTCCTGTGAATCCAATTTAAATCCCTAATCTTTGCATCCTAATGGATTTAAACATTTTCTGACCTAGGGAAAAATGTATTTAACATTTGCTTTCCAAGTTTCAGAGCAAACTATTTTCTAGCCCTAGGGCTATTCTCAAAAGTAAGCCTAACTCCTCTTTTATTTCCAGAAGTCTTCTAGATAAAGTACAGAGTAGTGGCAAAAGTAATTCCCATGCCATAAAAATTGAACATTACACATTATTTAAACCAACAACAGGCAGGTGTGTCTTTTCTATATGTGGTGTCTCTGGCTAGACTCATCTCATCCCTGCCCAGCAAGCTCCTATTCCTCCTTCAGCACCCTAATCAAATACCCCCTGTTCTGGGAAACCTTTGCTGAACACTCCAAAGCAGAACAAATGACTCCTTACTCTGGGCGGTCCCAGACCCCTTTCACTGCAAAATCTGACAAACCTGTATTAAGCAGAGAGGTCTGCTTCATCTGCACTGTATTATAAACGTCACCCACAGTGCTGACCCTTCCCTCCTTCTATCCCTGGCTACCTTGGGCTTGTCCACAGTTGTATGCTTAGGGCTTAGGTGAGTACCCCTCCCACAGTGGTGCTCCATCAGCATCTGTTGAACAAGTAGGGATACTTCCCGTATTTCCCTGGCCCATCCCTCTCCCATAAGGCTGAACTTGAGGATGGTAGACTGTCTTATCTACCTGGCTTTCTCCAACCTCTAGCACAGTCATTGCTCAGTAAATATGAGCTGAATGTATGAGTGAACGAATGAATGAACAAAAGAAAAGCAAACACTGCCCAGTCCCCTTCAAGCATTCAACACAGTTGTTGAATTAATGGTTCCCTCCTTAGAACTTCCTTATCTGTGTATCCCTCCTGTCACTCCACATTTTCTACCTTGTATTTTACAGGTTTATAGACACATCTTATCTCCTGGAATGGAAGCCCACTGACGTCCAGAACTTGCTCAATTGTTCAGTGCACACAGTGGAGCTTACTGAGCCCAGAAGTCACTCAAATGTCTGTTGCCTAAATAGTCAGCAAAGATTACATGGGATTACAGGACATCTGAGGTGGCTGTACTTCACTCAAAGAAGAAGGTCCTTTTTCTGAGCCTCGTCAAAGTTTCAATAACATAAGTTGGTGAGTTGAGTTCAGGTTTCAGAAACACAAGTTTTACTATCTAATACCAGACCACAAACCTTAGTGAGTACTGCCAGCCATTTCATTGTCCCATTTCTCCCCTATCAGACAGAAATGACATAAAATTTGTCTTCAACCTTCTATAGAAAATAAAGGGAAAATAGATGAGATGGTGCATATGAAGAAATCTAAGTTTCTCTGACAAGAAGAGTTCAATAGGTTATTAGTCAAATACAATGCTTAGAAAAGCTAAATATGATTATTTACTCAATGCTTATTCACTGATGTCAAAAATGCTACTTTTCATTCACCTCCCTCCTCATTTCACTCCCTCACACTTATTTTTAGTTTAGAACAAATTCAGTCTGTGAATTATGATCTATATTGTAATAAACAGCTGAAGAGAGTCACTGTAATCAAGCAAAAAATAATCAATATTGGGAAATGCAATGGTCTTACTTCAAAAGTCTGAAATTGTTGCATAATTGGCTTTCTTCCATTTGCTATCCTTTTTGTTCACAATTTTTTTCAACTGAAGGAGTAACTTGACCTACATATGTTAAGAGGAAAAGAAATCACTTAAGTAGCAGCAAATGAGATACTATTATCACAGTTCAATATAAAATTGCCGTCCATCATTTAAACAATTTGATCTGTGGCAGGGACAGGAAATTTCCATAGACATTCTTAAACACTACAAACATTTTTCAAGCTATCAAATAAGAGGCACAGAAATAATTAGACATTGCCCAAGGTCTTTCTATTCTGAAGGGAGAGATTTTTCAGGAAGATAAAATTGTGTGTCCCTATTGTTTTGATATTTAGCCTTAATGAAAACAGAGCCATGTTTCAGACAACGACCGAGCTACAAAGTGTCAAAAAGGTCTTCACTAATTATTTTTTTTAGGAAGCTAATCAACATAGGGTACATGTGAAGAATGTTAATGTATCCCCTTGAGGTCTACACATGGGTCAGTTTAAAAGGCATTCTGCAGTGTCTGTCCAGCCCACAATCCCCCTCTCTGAGAACTGCCGAAAACCCAGCTGAGGGGACCCAGATGCCACTTTGTACGACTCAAGCTTGTCTCAAGAGTGGACATCTGAACAAACTGGGCTCCTCAGATACTCCTCCCTGAGAATTTGGAATCGGAGGTTGAAGACGTTCATCAGCCTCTATGGGACATTAGAAGTAAGGCACGTGAGCTTGGGAAAGAAGTGGTAGCCGCCATCAACAACAGTACCCAGAGACCCAGAGAAAGCCAGGTGCTGACAGGAGAATGGAACAGGAGGTGGAGCAGCAGAGGGGAGAGACAAGGGCAGCTGCCTCAGCTCCTACTCACTGCCAGGCCCCAACCTCTCTGTCAGGCTCCATCACACACCTCTGATGCTTCACCATCAAATCCTCGTTTTCACCAGCTCAGTTTCCTGTGGGTTTTGGTGACTTGCAACCAAAAGAAGCTTGAGACAACTTTGTCAACCAACCTTGACTGCTTGGCAGGCCAGCAAGACAACTTCTCTATAAACTCTAAAAACAATGACACAGTAATGACCGTCAGGGGCTTCTGAACATTCTGATTTAGAAGGCACTGCAAAATCCTTGGAAATTCATTTTTAGGCTTGGCTTCACAAGAAACAACGTGCAAGAGCAACTGACCAGAAAAAGTTGTCAAAGATCTCAGCTACTATTTTAGCCCAGGAGGCCAATGTGGTCATACTCCCCAGGTGGATTCTATTCTTAGCTCTAGAGCAAGAAGCACTGGGCCCCATTCGATGACAGTAAGATTGACAAACTGTGTTCTACACCAGGGCTCCTCACACTGTAAATGGTGAAGGGCCAGCTTTTGGTTTATTGGTTTTGTTTTTATTTTGTTGTGTGTGTGTTTTCCAATTCACTGCAGTGTAATACTTTCATAAAACACAAAAGTATAGTGTGTTTGATGTCACACCAATGTCATATTGTTATAAATATTTCTCAACACTTGCTCTCAATTTCTGTTCTTATCTCACTGCAATAATAAACAGTTCCTAAACCACGCCAGCCTGTGGTCCACACTTTGAGGAGCTCTGGTCTACACTGCAGCTGTCTTAGTGCTCAATATACATGGCTGTTCAGTTGTCCCCACCCAGGGCTTTGTTGAAGACATTGTGACAGCCCACCTGGTACAAAATGGAGGTTCATCCTGCCTGGAAGGCTGGTAGTAGTCAAATTCCTGCTTTGTAATTACTGGCTTTGTGATTCTGGGCTAGGAATGTAACCTCTCTGAGAATTCCTCCCCAACTGCAAAATGGGGGTGTATGGTAGGCAGAATTCTAAGATTGTTCCCCAAGTGCCTCCATTCTCGGGCAATATACCCTACAAAATCCCTTTCCCTTGAGTGTGGGTAGGGCTTATGAATATGATGGGATAGCCACTGCCTCAATGAAATTACATTATATAAGATGTTTTGTAAGTAGAAATGGGAGAGACTGATTCACTGTTGGTTTTGAAGAAGTGAGCTGTCACACTGTGAGAAGGCCACGTGCCTAGGACCTGTGGGTGGCCTAAAGAAGCTGAAAACAACCCCTGGCCAATAGCCAGCAAGAAACAGGGAGCTCAGTCCTATCCCCTCAGGGGACTGAGTTCTATCAACAACCTAAATGAGCTTGGAATAGAGCCCCAAGCCTCAGAGGAGCATGTAGCCCCTGCCAACACTTTGGTTTTAGCCTGGTGAGTCCTGACCAGAGAACTCAGCTCTGCTGTGCCCAGACCTCTGAGCTATAGACAATAATACTAACTGGTTGTTGCTTTGTTATGCAGCAATAGAAAACTAACACAGAGTGCCATACCTACTAACGCTGGGGCTGCTGCAAGGATAAGAAGTCATTTATGGGAAGTGCTGAGTATGCCAAAATCGTTCAGCTCACAGTAGCTGTTATGCCCACATTGATAATTAGTTCTCATGACTCATATAGGCCTATTTATATGGTGAATAAAGTATATGCATGTACAAACACACATATTCGCACACATAAAATTCTAACAGACTTCATGAGTCTCCCTACAGAGAACAATCTGCCTATCATTTTCAAAAACTGGCTTATATCTCTTGAATGCCTCTCATGTCTCTCTCTTTTGATAACTGTCATAAGCCTGGGAGGTCAGTAAGGCAACACTACCATTTTCATTACACCAGAGAAAAACCTGAGGCTCAGACTCCACCCAAGGTCACATAGCCAGTTGGCTCATAGCAGAACCAGACCATAAGCCTATCTTTTCAAAATAATCTATAGTAGTCTCATTTTTAAATGTAAAGATTTCTTTCACTGCAATAAGCTGCCTCCTACGGTTTCAAAAAAGATTTTTGCAAACATCATAGATGTTACTGATTATAACATAGGTCTCTGTCCTGCCTAAAATCACAGAGTAAATTGTATTTTCTAGTTTGGAAAAAAAAAAAAAAGTAGATATTCCCATAAGCAAAATCCCAGAAATTGAATTGGGCCTAAAATTCATAATTTTTAGACATTGCCTTTTGCAATGAGAATTAAAAACCAGACCAACTGTGTTGGGGATATGAAGATACACAGTGCACTGGCCAGACCTGCTCTGTTTGACCTGCACATGACTTCAGAGCTCCTAGCCAGGTATGCAATGTTTTCAATCCACTTCACAGGGTCCACATCAACTTTTGCACTTCATTTATGACCCCCTATTTTATAAGCTGTGGAATTCTTTTCTGGTACTTAACTTTCTATAAAAGCGAATATTCAAATCATGATTGGGGTGAACTTTTTCACTGGCATGTTTCACAGCTAAGAAACATTACATTTTTTATGTTTTGTATGCAGCTCTCTGAAAATATGGGGTTCTGTTAAACACTTGCTACCACAAATAAAGTGACAGATATTAGCAATGCTTATACATCTTCCCGTTTTTCCCCCTAACTTTAGTAGACTCTCAAAGGCATCAATACCACTGAAATAAAACATTTTCAGATTTTTGGGCAGCTGCACAGATGAGACAAAAATAAAATAAAACAAATACTGGGTGTTGGGCAGCCCAGGCCTTGCACGGACCACATACGTCTGTCCTGTGGGAGTAGTGGAGTTAAATGGCTCCACTCTACCTTTTGGGACAACCACACACTTTATCATCACAAGACTTTACATTACACATGGTGTATAAATATATATGTCCCAAGAAATATGTGTAGAAAGTTGCTCCCCAAGGGAGAGAGGAGACAATGTCTGCCAGTATCAACAGCATGTGGAGGAAACTGGGCTCAGAGGAACCAGAAACTGCAGCTGGATTCCTAGGGAGGTGTGACATAGTCTGAGGCAGTGCCAAAGGTAATGACTGATAGCTTACAGGGCTCAAAATTCAAAGACACAAGTGGCCTCTTGATGCCCCTGCAGCCTGGGTCCCACCATGGGAGCAGTAACAGAGCCTACCAGACATGAAGGTAGGTCTTCAGTTCTCTTGGACCTTCAGAGCTGAAAAGGCAGAGGACAATCCCAGTCTCTGCCACTTGTATTCAACATTCAAGTTAGGGCTAATTCCTAGAATTTGGTATTTGGGATTTTGAGTCTATAAATATATATATATTTTTTTCATTCATCTGTTTGAAGAAACTGGAACTGAAAAAACCCAGATAGTTCACTTACGCTGGCAAAACCGAAACCAATCCAACTAACCACCCAGATCAGGAGTCAACAAGTGTTCCTAGAAAGGGCCAGATGGTCAGTATTTTTGGCTTTGCAGGCCACATGCTCTCTGCTCAACTCCTCAACTCTGTCGTTACAGTGCAAAGACAACATGTGAGGGAGCAGGCATGGCTGTGCTCCGACACAACCTTACTTATAAAAACAGGTGGTAGACCAGCCAGATTGGGCCCATGGGCTGTCGTTTGCAGACTCCTGACCTAGGTCTCAGAAAACATGGCCAGGACCCTCATAATGTTTGCACTGGCACAGCCTATGGTTCTCAGGATGGTGTTCCAAAACATGTCCTTCTTCCCACTCCATCCTCCACCTGCCTCCAGATCCTTACCCCAGAGATCTGAGCAGGCCCCTCTCCTGTCAAACTTTATGTGCCCCCACTGGCTAGAGCAGCACCCCAAATCTATACCCAGGATACTCTGGTATTAGCCCAGATACCCAGGAGTGAGTTATGCACAGAAGGGTACTACTATCTTCAATACCAGTTGTTTGAGAAATGCCCGCTTCAGCTTTGACAAAGTTAAGGAATCCTTTACCACAGGACTTCTGAGGACCGTACACTAATGGTACCAGGCAGCTATCAAGGAGCAAGAATCATTTCCCAAACATGTTTGACCACAGAACCCTCCATTCCCACAGAGTATCACTTGGAACTTGCATCCCAGGGGATGTACCTTGGGAAATACTCCGTGATACATTCCTTAGCATGACACAAGTTATCTTTGATAATCTAGCCCAAAGCTATACAGAGTTCCCATTGGGCACTTGCCAGAACCCTTTCAGTGTATCCTCCACCCCACTCCCTTGAGCTGCACATCAGGGTTTTTTATATTTCTACAGCGCAAAACATGCCGAAACACCCCCATGCCTGACAAATTCTATACTGCCAGGACCAGCTCAGTGTTTAAGCAGCCTCTCCCATAAAGTTTATCCCCCAGGCCTTTGTGCCCAGAGAATATTTGAAATAATAACTCAATCATCCCATACAGTTTGATTTATTCTAAACCTGGTGCTAAGCAACATAATCCTGGAGGAAGCTAGACTTCCCGTTTGAATTCATGACCTTGGATGACTAATTTGAGGACAGACTCTGAACCCTTTCCTATTAGTTTCTCAAATCTGGTGCAATACATTCCATTTAATACGAGGTTATTTCTCCCATAATGCATATATCATGAAGATACTAAATATACTTCCCTATCTCTCTCCCCACCCCATATTATTTACTGGGGACTCTTCAGACAACATAAAGGGATGACTGAGTGGAAGGATATGGGGAATGTTTATGGGAGGACACAAAAGAGGGAAGCAGGGAAGGAAATTATCCTAAAACATATCCCACCAATACCAAGTATAAACCATTAAAATTAATTATCTTATTTGCTTCCCAGATTTTTCCCTCTACCTTTTGACTTTTAATAACTGAATACTGGTCCTCTTACTTGCTTCTGGTTGATATCCAATTTGCCGTGGTGTTGATTCATATGCAATTTCACACACTAAGTATCAGCATAGGAATTACTGAACACCAGGGCTGGACGAAACAACAGGATCATTTTTCAATAAGGAAACCAAGGGCCAGCAGGGAGGTGCCTCGCCCCAGCAGCTCTCCCATGGATGCCTCACATTTCAGGAGATTGTTCAAGGGCCATGAGGCACCCCTCTTATGCTTCCACAGGCCTCTGATTTTAAGTATCCTCAGGCATTATTGTCCTAATTTTAAAGATGATGAAACCAGGGCAAGGAGAAATTGAGTGGCCTGCCCAAGCAGCTCACTTGGACACTGAATGTTAATGCCAAAATGTCTCAGTCTGTCCTTCTTGCAGCTGTGGCCTCAGAGGGAGAACATTTTTGTTACTTAAGTGAAACCACATATTCTTCTTCACAAAGAAATAATTTAATGAATTCTGGCTCAGACATAAATAATACTTTAAAAAAAATCCAGTGACAAAAAGACATGATCACTCCTCTCCTTGCAACCTCTTATGTTTCTACAGCATTTTACTTTTTTAAAAATAAATTTTACTTTTAGAGAAGCTTTAGGTTTGTAGAAAAATTGAGGGGAAAGTACAGGGAACTCGCATCTACCACCTCAACCCCCACCCCCTGCCCAATTTCCCCTATTATTAACAGCTTGCATTAGTATGGTACATATGTTACAACTAATAGGCCAATACATTATTATTAACTAAAGTTCATAGTTTACATTAGGGTTCATTCTTTGTGTTGTATATTTTATGGGTTTGGACAAATATGTAATGACATACATCTACCATATAGTATCATACAGAATAGTTTCACCACTCCAAAAATTCCCTGCACTCCATCTATTCATCCTTCCCTCTCTCCAAAGCCCTAGTAATCAATGATCATTTTAATGTCTCTATAGTTTAGATTTTTCCGGAATGTCATATATCTGGAATCATGCAATATATAGCCTTTTCACACTGGCTTCTTTCACTTAGCATAAATAGCTTGACAGCTCATTTTTTATCACTAAATAATATTCCATTGTATGGATGTACCACAGTTTATCCATTCTCCTACTGAAGAATCTTCACTGCTTCCAAGTTTGGGCAGTTATGAAGAAAGATACTATAAATAATTATGTGCAGGTTTTTGTGTAGACATAAGTTTTAAGTCATTTGATTAAATACCAAGGAGCATAATTTCTGGATTGTACGGAGAGAATACGCTTAGGTAAGGGAGGAGGCAACTGTGGTCATCTTTCATGGTGAGCTCTCAATCACGGCAGCCCACAAGGAGGGGGTCCTACATACATCTCTAGGATGACAAAACAAAGGGCCTAAACTTTCTGCAACTGTGTTTTTGGAAAGTTGCCAGGAAGAATTTGTTCTGCCAGAAAACCCAGGGAGAAAAGTGACACAAAAGCTAAAATAAGGAAGTGCTGGTGGAGATTTCTGAATCAAGAGTGTACATCATCCCTGAAAGTGTTTTGACTAACACTAACGCTGCCGGAATGCAATTTTAAAAAATTAATACCACTGTTAAAGATTTTTTAGATTCATATGGTCCACTTTCAATAAACAGCACCAACAAAAATTGTTCAATATTTTTGGGAGGATACTCACTGACATTTAGTACTGAATACTCCTTATATTTTAAGGCTACCATCCCATCCACACCTTATCCTTTAACACTACTCACAGACTCTGCTGTGCTGGTAGCATCTCTGAGCCAGCCCACATTATTTACAAAGGGTTTCACAGGGACAGGAATGCAGTGCCTAAGAGTGGCTGCCAAGGAATAACTCACCACGCTGTGTCAAAGTTAGACCTCAGTGCCAATAAAGATTTATTACGTTCAAAAAACTGAATCAGCAGCGTCTTTGCAGTGACCTGAGCATTCATGTTGGCACAGAGTTCTGGAAGTTCTCAGCAAAGAGAAAAAGTGAGACTAAAAGACAGTTTTTCATTCTTATACAATGCAACAAAGGTAGGGAACAGCAGCCTAAACACAGATGACCAAAAAAGAAAATGAAAATTATTTTAGGAAACAACATTAGCTCAGCTCAGCTTCCTTCTATGAGCTCTCTCTCTGGGGACAACTAACCTACATTGCGTTGATCCTAACCTTGCAACGAGCTGTCCAGATTTCATTTTGGGACCTGCCCTCCAGATCTGGACATTGGGGGATTGTCATCACAGAGCACATCAGAAGGGACCTCTGCAATTTGTAATGAAATCATACCAGGATGATCCAGCCAGCCCTTGTGGACCTCCAAATATCCTACTGACCAAGAGCTAAGCAATTCCACAGTCACTGGCCCCAGCCTTCAGAGCAGTCAATGGGAGCAGGGCAGTGAAGAGTTTGGCTATATGTATACTTGTAAAATGGAGTTTCCAGTCTAACCAGAGTGAATGAGGTAAAAAAGATACATAGGCCAACTGGACTCTTTTCCCCTTTCCTCCACCTGCAGACTCTTCTCAGTAACAGTGATTTAATATACCACCTATATGCCAATCCTCCCAAGCCTCCATGACCAGCCCAGACTTCTGCCCTGGCTTAATCCTCATAGAGCCAATGGCATCTTTTACTTCTCCACTTACATGTCTAATATATATCTCAAATTTGGTTGGCCAGAGCAGAACAGAGGATGTAAAGCAAAGACTAGGAGTTATCATTTGTTTCTCTCCTTCCCTCAACCTTCCCACACCCAACCCCCAGGGCCAATCTATGAGCAATTTCCAATGACTCCAACTTAAAATGTACCCTGACTGTACCTCTCTCCATCTCTACTGATACTACCCCATTCCCAGAACTCTTCATTGATGAATGTAGACATAAGTTTTCAACCCATTAAAAACTGATGAATGTAGGCGCCCCCTAGCTAGCCTAGTTTCCACTCTCACCCGCTGCAGACTAGTCTCCCCACAGCGGCTGGAGTAACCGGAATGTAAATCAGATCATATCTCTTACTGCTTGAAATCTTTCAATGGCCTCCATTTGTACTTCAAGTAAAATCCATCCTCCTAGCCCTGGCCTGCAAAGCTGTTTGTAACCCAAGCTTTGTCCATCTCCTCAACCTCATCCTTCATATTGATCCCAGTGTCTCATTGTCACATCTGCAGAGACTGTCCCTGATCCCCACTCTAAGGAGACCACCACCCAATCACTCTCTTATATGCTGTTATTTTCATTCTCTGAAGCATCCTTATTATTTTTCGTACACGTGCATGCACGCACACACACACACCTATAAAGTTTGTTTACAACAGTATCTCCACTGTCCAGAAGTATATGCAGGTCAGAGAATGTCCTCAATAAATATTGTTGAAGAAATGGAAACTGATAAGCCATCACTCAGTAAGTCCAACAGAGTCATTTTCCTCTCTGCTTTTGCAAATGATTTTTGTTTGTGTTATTGTTGAGTAAAAGATAAAGTAATTGGCTTACATTTGTGGACCATGTTGTACAAAAGATATGTATCATTAAACACTGGAATCCCACTCAAGCTCAGGGAGAGGCATGTGAGAACCCAGTAGCCCGAGGACATAGGTCTTAGGTCTCACACTCTAGCCACTGAGGAGAATGACAAGTGGAATTAAGTGTAATATTTAAATACTTTTGCCCATTTTTTTTTTCCTTTTGGCTGATTTTGCATGAGTTAAACTGACTTTGTTGAGAAGTAAAAGCATTGACGGAAACCCTAAATGCACAATAAAGAGACTCGAAGACACTCAGGAGGGGCACATGGATAGAAACCACTGGAACCCCATTAAACTTGCAGCTCACCACAGCACTGTTTGTCATGTTTTATTACACTTGCATTTTTTTTCTTTTTTGGTTTTAGGCCTTAAAAATATCCTTCATAGTTTATAAGCTTTAAAGGAATGGGAACACTAGTCATTGTTGACTTTTGCCTATGCCTTAAATTCAATTTAAAGAGATATCATCAGGGGAACTAAAAGGCCCTGTGCTGTACTTAAAACAACAGTGAACTGGATCATGTCTCCTTAATTCCCTGTGTTAGTGTGCTTGTGGCCAATAATTCCAAAGGGAAAAATTCCTCTATTTCCACGATCCAATCCAAAGCAAACACTGCATAGCACATATGAGTAGGTGTTGAGGGGCTGGAAGGCTAAGATTTACTTGCAAAGATGAAAAGATCCTGAATGTGTGTAGCTTGGCTAAAGAGACATGATAACTGCCCTTAAGTATTTGACAGAGTAAACACCAAAGGGGAAAGAAAATAATGGCCTAAGCTAGACAAAGGAGGCAATTAGGGGTAATGGGAAACTTGGACCAACATGATAAAAAGCACCCTGGCAGGAAGACTTCTAGATGGAAGAATAGTTCTCCTTATTCAAGGTTGGAGCACTACCTGGAGGGGCCTTTTCTGGGGCTCCCCCACCTCACCTGGAGTAAGGCTAGTTGGCCTGACTTTTCTACCAGGACAAGATGGCAAAAAGCCCAAGTCTGCAGGGAGGCAGCTTGGCCAAAGCTCCAGAATCTCATCACCCCACTCCACTGCCCTCCCTGAAGCCTGCCAGGGAGAGGTGGACATTTCCAAGGGGTCATTTCAGATTCCAGAGCTCAGGCTGGCGTCTTCAGACATCACTCTGGTCTACTGCAATGCTGGGGGAGACAGTGTGCTAGGTTACTCACCAAAATGCCCTGCCACTTACATCACCTTTGTTAGAGCTGTGGTTCCCAATCTTAGCTGATAATCAAAAACAACTGGGAAGCGGGGGCAGGGTGGTGGCTTTATAAAACACCGTTCCTGAACCTCCACACACCCACACCTGCTGAACCAGGGCCACACCACTGGTAGGGGCAGAGGCAGGAGTCAGACCTACGTCAGCCTGGCTCCAAGACTCTGCATGCAGCTGCTGGTCACCGGCCAGGAGGGGACAGCTACCTTGCCTAACAACTTCAAATTTCCATCTCTGAGTTTCTTTCAGAGCGTCACAGAAATTCTGCTGCCCTCATTGTCCTGCTGTTTCTGGTTTTGAGGAAGCAGCTATATCAGTAAGTTAACCACATGACTTAAATGAGGTGACTAGAAAACCACCAGATTTATTGGCCAGAATTTTATTAGGATTTACTACCACAGCTGTATTCCAAACTTCTGGAACTGGCTGTTTCTAACGTTTATGGATACCTTTGAGTAAAGCACCACTGCTTTCTCTCCCACTCACATTTGAAAGTGACATATTCGGGAGACACATGGTAATTTCTGGAATAACCCCAAATTGCTGGAGCTGTGTGCCATCCCATCCAGGGTGTCCTCTACTGTTGCCCCAGGGACAAGGACATGCCTGATCTGGTTGGGAGGAACCTTTAAAAACCTTAGTAGTCACCAATTTTTTGTTTGTGACCTTTCCGCACGTTGGCTTACGTGTTGGTGACCCCATGAGTTACAATCGACATTCCCCGGGTTTATGTCTGTGATTGACACAGACCAATTTGTTCAGATTCAAATCACTTTAACAAGTATTGACTGAATATCTTGTAGAAGTAATAGTAATACTAATACTAGGAGTAATCATACAACCAACAACACCACACCACTGTCTTTAATTGTACTGGACCCTGGGCTCTATCATCACAACCATCCTATTAGGTAGGTGATACTCTCACCTCTATCTTGCAAATGGCTCAATAGCGGCTCATGGAAAAGAAATAGCTTGCAGAATGAGGGGCAAAGAGGCAGAGGCAGAACCAGAAATCAGGTGTCCCTGCTATGCTCTAACCCCTGTGCTGTATGACCTTCCACTATACCAAGTGCAAGGGCATTACGAGAATAAAGGAGAATGCCCTGGGCTCATAAAGGGCCTGTCCTCAACTGGGGAAATAAAAACAGCACATATATCCATGTATCAATGCAGTACAGGTCATCAAAAGCAAAGTGCCAAGAGCCATGAGGACCAGGAGGAAGGAGACTTCGCTCCAGGCTCCAAGAGAAGTGCAGCAAAGGGGAAATCAGACTTTGAAGAGGAAACATCCAGCATGAGTTAAGGTGAATAGGATGAGTAGCTGAAGACCATACTGTGGGAAGCCAAGAGGGAGCTGAGCAAAGGATGATGTAACTGGGATGTGCTTTGCAAAAGTCACCTGGCAGCAGGCATGGCTTTGAATACAGGGTGGTAGGCAGGGGGGCCAGTGCTCTGTTTCCAAGAACTGTCTCCACAAAAATTAATATGCTTGGTGGTGAGAGTGAGTCTAAAAAGGAGGCTACAAACTGGCTTGTTGAAAGAGTTTCTTACCTTGTAACACAAGGTAAACCCACACAAATTGTTGGGATTAATCACTCTTTAAAGTTATTACATCCCAACTACCCTTGGTTACCTAGAATGTTCAAAATGGAGACAAAGCTGAGAGCTAAAGGGTTGTACACAGCAGGGAACATAAATGTGTGAAGGTCTTTTGACTTTTGGTTTGAACACCATTCTAACAAAATAGAAAATGGCAGCAAGCAGCAGCAAGAAGCCACCAATGACTCTATGACAAGAAAAAGGGAGACAGAAAATGTTTAAAAATCAAACTCAAGAACTCAAAATCCATACCGGTCTGGCAACCTCTGACCCAGAAGCAAACCACCTCTGTTTGCCTTACTAAATGATTGTGTCACAACCAATGGATGCTAAAAGTCACTGATGAGACTACAAAGGAAATATTAAATTACATTAGCATTCTCTACCTGTCTGCAGGTAGGCAGACAGGTAGAGAATACCTTCAAGACAGAGGTCCCACAAAATTCACAATATTTTACAAGACTTGATGTTTCAAGGAACTGGAAAGCTCTCTCCTGCGGATCATCTACCTGGGATGTGAGCAAGAGGATACAACAGGCTACGCTGAAAACAGAAGTGTTGAGTCAGTCATCCTGAAACTTCTAGATGTCTCTGACTGTGCTCCAGGAAAGCATGCACAAATTGTGAAAGTGTGAATTATTTTGCAGCTTAGATTACAAGAACCTAAAATGCTCTACCCCTTGGGAAGATCTAAATAGACATTTCTCCAAAGATGACATACAGATGGCCAACAAACACATGAAAAGCTGCTCAACATCACTAATTATTAGAGAAATGCAAATCAAAACTACAGTGAGGTGTCATCTTACACCAGTCAGAATGGCCATCATCAAAAAATCTACAAACAATAAACGCTGGAGAGGGTGTGCAGAAAAGGGAACCCTCCTACACTGTTGGTGGGAATGTAAATTGGTACAGCCACTATGGAGGAAAGTATGGAGGTTCCTCAAAAAAGTAAAAATAGAACTACCATATGACCCAGCAATCCCACTCCTGAGCAAACCATAATTCACCCAGAGAAAACCATAATTCAAAAAGATACATGCATCCCAATGTTCATTGCAGCACTATTTACAATAGCCAGGACATGGCAGCAGCCCAAATGTCCATCAACAGAGGAATGGATAAAGAAGATGTGGTACATATATACAATGGAATATTACTCAGCCATAAAAAGGAACGAAACAGTGCCATTTGCAGAAACATGGACAGACCTAGAGATTGTCATACAGAGTGAAGTAAGTCAGAAAGAGAAAAACAAGTATCATATGTTAATGCTTATATGTGGAATCTAGAAAAATGATACAGATGAATTTATTTGCAGGGCAGAAATAGAGACACAGATGTAGAGAACAAACTTATGGATACCAAGGGGGCAGGGGGGTGGGATGAATTGGGAGATTGTGATTGACATGTATACACTACTATGTATAAAATAGATAACTAATGAGGGACTTCCCTGGTGGCCCAGTGGTTAAGAATCCGTCTTGCAATGCAGGAGACGCCAGTTTGATCCCTGGTCAGAGAACTAAGATCCCACATGCTGCAGGGCAACTAAGCCCGCATGCCACAACTACAGAGCTCATGCAATCTGGAACATGCATGCCACAACTAGAGAGAAGCCCGCACACCACAACTAGAGAGAAGCCTGTGCGCCGCAACGAAAGATGAGAAGGCCACCCGCTGCAATGAAAGATCCCGTGCGCTGCAACTAAGACCCGACGCAGCCAAAAAATAAATTTAAAAAAAGATAACTAATGAGAACCTACTGTATAGCACAGGGAACTGTATAGCACTGAGTACTATATAGTACTGTATAGTACTCAGTGCTCCATGGTGACCTAAATAGGAAGGAAATCTAAAAAAGATGGGATATATGTGCACATATAACTGATTCACTTTGCTGTACAGCAGAAACTAACACAACGTTGTAAAGCGACTATACTCCAGTACAAATTAATAATAAAAAAAAACAATAAAATGCTCTACCCCTCTGTGGTACAGTCTCTGTACACTTATCCTAATGTCATAAATTACATTGAGTCCCCAGATACCCAGAGCTTAAGCTCAATGAGGGAAAGGCCATGTCTATCATGTTCATTTCTCTATCTCACGGCCTGGCACAGCACCTGAAGTATAACAGATGTTTAATAAAGGTTGGATTAATAAAAAAATGAACAGAAAAGTGATTAGCCTCAATCAGGAAAATACTACACTCATTAGAACTATCCATTTAAACAAATAAAATAAGAACTAAAGTTAAATTGGGCAGCTGGAAACCCAGTTGGAGTTTCTAGCAAGAGTGCAGTTATTTGAACACCTTTTTTTAAAAGGGGGGAGGGGGGCAGTCCACTTCCCTTTCAAAGGCCTTTCTCTTTACTCTCTCACCATAAAGTTGTGAAGCTTGAACAGGCATGGGGAAGGGACCCCTGCTCACTGGGCAGAACTGTTAACTCTACCCTGATGCGCAGTCAGAGCTGAAGGTACAACTGAATTCAACTACTTTGATCATAAGACATCAAAAGCTGCATCAAGAGCCAAAACACAAGACAACTGCACAGGCAATTTCCAAACCCAAGGGCTCTCTGTCCAGTACATCATGGTGGCCAGCACTCACAGACACGTCTCTGAAGGCAAGCACCTGAACAGCAGGGTAAAGAACAGAGATTCCTGATGCTCAGATGCAGGAGGTGTACTGACGTTGGAAATGGAGGTAAGAATTTAAGGAACCACGATTAAACAGAGAGAGACATCCATCTAACAAAGAAGAGACTCCAGGACGGGGCAGAAGTTCCCCTAACAAAGCCAGGCTACGGGCTGCCATGATGGGTGCCTGGGTGGTGTGATTTTCCAGGAAGCTTTGTGGACAAAAGAGGCTTAAATCTAATTAAAAAGAAAAAAGAAGCTCATTGATGATTTTAAAGATAAGGAAGCGAATAATGAGAAGTCAGACAGACAAAAATTAAAGGAGCATAGTGAAATAAAGATAAACACAGCAATGCTCTGGAAAGATAAGGAGCAAACAGCTTGGTGCAGAGTCAGGGGAGCCATTAGGGGTAGTGGGGAGGAGGAGTGACAGATGCGCTGGTACTGCTGATGGGCTCCAGGAAGTCTTTGCTTTAGAATTCCTAAAAGGAGCTGCCTCTTAGGAATGTCTCTTAATGAGAGATTCCTAATGAGAAAGCGCAATGTTCAGAACGAATGGTTGTGAGAGGCCAGTCCTGGACAGATTCAATCCACAGGCTCAGTGGGCTCAGGGTGTGGGCGCTTCTTGCTCTGTTTCATACCATACTCCTCAGTCCCTCTTCTTTAATCCTGCAGTGTGATTGTGGAAATAAGAGTGCCAACTGCAAAACAGCTCAGAAACTCAGCCCCCTGCTCCCTGAAATGCCTTTTTGCCCTTCCCCGGCCCGTCACCACCATCCTCATCACCACCCCAGATCCATTTTCTCTCTCCCTCCCTGGGACAGAGCCAGGAGCCTCTTACTTCCTACTGCAGGATGCTAATCGAAAAAGCCACAGTGGCAATTAGGTG
The DNA here is from genome assembly GCF_009873245.2 of Balaenoptera musculus. Classification (NCBI taxonomy): domain Eukaryota; kingdom Metazoa; phylum Chordata; class Mammalia; order Artiodactyla; family Balaenopteridae; genus Balaenoptera; species Balaenoptera musculus. Next base: position 69,451,273 of record NC_045795.1, on the reverse strand, counting down.
TCTTTCTAACACAAAAATATCTCTTCTTGACAGAAAAAAAGGATGAGCAAATAATTTTCATGCCATTTGCAATATCCACAGAATGAGAAAAACTTGAGTTACGGGTAAAGAAATAGCAGCGTTTCTTCTGTGAAGAAGAGACTCCTGATAATGTGCCTTGAATTTCCATTTAAAAGGAAATAAACGTCTGGGAGTTCAGAGAATCAAGCATTTTCTAACTAAAACATAATATTGTAGATATCAGAGGACTGGCAATAAAATTACCAGAAAATTACCCATTTTGACCTGAATATCGAGATTCTGTCAATTTAAAAATATTTTATCTTGCAGTTAAAATGTTTCAATGAATCACGATCACAGTTCTTTTGGCCACAATGCCAGCCAGTGAAATAAAAAAGAACTCCACCGAAACGTGTCAATACTTACTCAGGTTGAGAACAGTGAAGGCCAAATTCCAAAAAGAACAATAATTGTCTATGTTGAGCCCATTCACAGGCAGCAAAAGGGGCCTGTGAATGGTTAGAGAACTGAGCTATGGTCCAGGTGCATATCCTGGCTGGCACACTGGGTGTTCTTGATCAATCAAGTCTTGTGCTGCAATCAGCTTATCACTCTAATGAACCCAAGAGCAGAACAATCTAGGAATTTTCTTTCAAGAAACATTAACTTCTTTGTATTGACATATGAGAGTTGAATAAATGTAAGATGCAACTTTCTATATACAGGCCTGCTTTGAAAAGCCAATAGCCCTATATAATTACATTTATTGAATATACATTTATTAAGTGCCCACAGTGTACCAGGCCCTGAGAGAGGTTCCTGCCTTCTAGGGGCTGGAAGTCTGGGAGAGGAAGGTGGGCCCACAGTCAGTTCACGGAAGGGCCCTGAGGCAGTCTGTGTGTGCACAGTGGTCCCCAGGCAATGACGCAGAGGTTCTACCTTGGATGGGGCAGAGGGAAGCCTTGAGTCATCTTACTAGATCCATGGGGTCACCTGGTAAACAGACCCCAAAAGAGCCTTCAATGAAGAAGGCGTTGGTGATTTTAAAAACTCAGCCAAAACAAGTTATTTCTGATTCTTTGTCTGTGCCCCCCAAACTTCTGATGTTTAACACAGAAATAAGCAGGTTCTGTGTTAAGGGTGTTTATTACAAGGCATCTATCAAATCTGATAGAAACATGAGCAGCAGAAAAACTGAAGTTATCATCTTAAGTTATCATCTAAAGGACTTATAATTAATAAGGCAGAATAAAGATCTCTATTTCAGCTGATCTCCAAAATGAAAGGGAGTAAATAAGTATTATAAGCCTAAGAAGAGCATTTAAATCACTTCTTCATCAAGAGCCCACACCAGCAGGAAAGTGCACTGATGAAGAGAGGGAGATCTGGGGTTGAGCAGATGGGGATTTAATCCAATCTTTGCTATTTGCAGGCCCAGCTACTGGCCTCCCTACCTCTCCCTCCTTATGTGAGTGATTAGGAGAGGTGGGGGTGGGGGTGGGGGGCTCAGGGTGACCCCACATGGAAAATATACAGCAGGGCTCTCCACATGGGGTAAAGGCTCTACCAACACTCCACATAAGACAAGAAGGCACAGGACTTCAGAGACACAAAATCAAGTAGATCTAACCACAGTTCCAGAAAAAATTATATGAAAAGACAAAACTATAGAGACAGTAAAAAGATCGCTGGTTGCCAGGAGCATAGCAGATTTTAAGAGCAGTGAAACTATTCTGTATGATACTGAAATGGTAGATACATGACATTATACATTTGTTAAAGCCCATAGAACGAAATGTTTGTATCTCTGCAAAATTTATATGTTGAAATCTAATCCCCAATGTGATGGTGTTTAGAAGTGGGGCTTTGGGGAGTGATCATGAGGGTGGAGCCCTCATGAATGGGATCAGTGTCTTTATAAGAAGAGGACAGAGGGCTAGCTTTCTCTCTTTCCACCATGTGAGGATGCAATGAAACATCAGCTGTCTGCACCCAGAAAGAGGGCACTCACCAGAACCTGAGCATGCTGGCACCCTGATCTTGGATATCCAGCCTCCAGAACTGGGAGAAATAAAACTTCCGTTGTTTACATGGCTGCTAATCTATAGTACCTTGTTATAGCAGCCCAAACTGACTAAGACCCTGTACAACACAAATAGTGCACTCCAATGTAAACTACGGACTTTAGTTAATAATATCATATGAACCTTCATTCATTGATTTTAACAAATGTACCACACTAATGCGAAATGTTAATAAAAGGAGACACCGGATGCAGTGGGAGGAGGGAAGAGGCATATGGGAATACTCTGTATTTTCTGCTCAATTTTTCTAAAACTGTAACACTGTTCTTAAAAGTAAAGTTTCTTAATTTAAAAAGATGCATGAGAAGAACAACAGGTAACAATTATGTGATGGCAAACCAGTTCACAGAGATCCCAAATACAATTAACATCTAAATATTATGAACATGAAACAAAACTATGGCAAAGGCCATTTAGTATTCTAAAGGAGAAGTCAATTCCATGTTATGCTCCTTGATGCAGGCTATTCTGACAGCCCCAAAGGATCTCTTCAGACTTCTGTCCTCCCTGGTGTTAGGCTGGACCAGATGCTGGATGAGACACATGATACCTGTAACTCAGGGAGCCCTCTGTGTCCTGTCATCTCTCCCCACTGCCATGCACTTCTCAAGAAGTGACACTTACAAAAGGATCACTATAAATCAGGCCTAAACTAACAACAGTCCAACTTCAAGGCAGGGTCATCAAACCTCTTGAGCAAGGATATGGCTTCCCCCTCCTCCAGGGTGGGAACACTTATTTTAACCCTCCTTAGCCCCCAGCAAGGGTCTAAGGCAGGAAGTACACTCAGTCCATAGATACAAGGCAGCATCCTATAAATCCTGGCATGGGAGGACAGATGTCATGATATGAGTGGGATCTTTCCAAACCCCTATATTTATTTAAGCTGAAAACAGCTGTAAGAGACACCTGGTTTCCTGGGAAGCTGTGATTCAAACACTAAACATGCAATTTTGCAAAAAGAAAAAAAAAAAAAGGGTAACATGAGAGACCCAGTAACTAATCATGTCCTAGCTAAGGTAAAAAAAAGCCTGGACTCCTGGAATCCTCCAGGGTCAGAGGCTGAGGTCAGTGGGGACCATGTAGGGATTCAGGTACTTTGGGAAGTTACAGTAGGTAGTCACTAGACAACGTATTAAATAATACTGAACCTCAGAGAGAGAAAAGTATTTCTTTTGTACCTCCCCTTCCAGCTTCATGACTGAGACAAGGAGAAGGAAAGTCTCAGCCCAGTGTTCTGGAACTCTAAGGCCTTTCCAATCTGGACTCATCCCCCTCTCCCCATGGGCCCCTGGCTCCAAGCCCTGCGGGCCATGGCAGTGGGCTAGAACTGAGCAAGGCTGTTGAGGGTTCACTCTACTGCCTTACGTGTCTTCTTTTATGGCCAGCTGGTTTTCCTCCAACGCTAGTGATTTTAAAAAGGCTGCTTTTAAAATAAACTTAAGGAATTCATTGTAGTAAAGAAAAAATCCTCTTCAACATTTCAATAGGTGATAGAAAAATTATGAAGGCAAAACAGGAATCCCTGGAGTTTGGGACGCTCCAACTCCCTTATTTCACCGATGGGGAAACTGAGACACCCACCCCAACCCCAGAGGAGGAGCAAATTATATGAAGGTCACAGCAGAGCTGGAACCCAAACCAGGTCCTGTGAGTCTATGTCTCCATCCAAAGAGAAGTTCCCTAGGGAACAGAGACCTTCTGGTCAGATGGCATATTAGACTGAAAAGAACTGTATAGAGAAAAACCATTTATCTTTGCCAAAACACAATTTGTTCTTGTTTATGCCTCCCATTATGCCAAGGACAATGATGGAAAGCAAAGGTTAGAGTCCTTCCCTCCCTCTCTCCTTCATTTAGTTACCAAACATTGGAGGACCCAGACACTGTGGTGGGGATAGAGACACAAAGCTGAATAAGGACACACTGGCTCTGCCTCGGAGGAACTCAGTCTAATCAGAGGTCCAGCTACCAGGTAATGAAGCACTCCCTGCTGTAATCACAGGGAGATGGGCTCCTGGAAACAGAGAGGTGAGAGACGGGCAATGCAAGCATAACTCAGCAGTGCACCTTAATAATAACGCTTGGTATTCACTAATTATAAGTGAAGTGTAATACCTGCTACTATTTCCTCTAATTATCTGTGACACAATATGCTTGGCCTACTTCAGCAAGATAAATCCCAAAAATTTCCTTTAAACTGTCTGAATGTTTTTAAATGCACATTCTTATTAGTAAAAAAGTTAGCATAGGGGCTTCCCTGGTGGCGCAGTGGTTGAGAATCCGCCTGCCAATGCAGGGGACATGGGTTCGAGCCCTGGTCTGGGAAGATCCCACATGCCGCGGAGCAAGTAGGCCCGTGAGCCACAACTACTGAGCCTGCGCGTCTGGAGCCTGTGCTCCGCAACAAGAGAGGCCGCGATAGTGAGAGGTCTGCGCGCCACAATGAAGAGTGGCCCCCACTTGCCGCAACTAGAGAAAGCCCTCGCACAGAAACGAAGACCCAACACAGTCAAAAATAAAAAATAAATAAATAATTAATTAATTAAAATAACTTAAAAAAAAAAAGTATAACCAAAACTTAAAAAAAAAAAAAGTTAGCATATGCCTGCAAACCGGTACATTTATATACAAATTACATAAATATCACTATTGTGTACATTATCTTGACGTACTATTCCTCTACTATGAATTGATATATTATAAAACATACACAAAGATAGATATTTTAAAAGACACATTCTAATATTTTCTTCCTGCTCAGTAGAGGTATATCTTATATACCCTCATTCAGAAATTTGTGCTCTGGCTCATAGCTTCTCAAAATGAGATTCTACGATCTCCCTGGCTAGAAACTGTCTGGCAGGTGGAGGTGGGGAAGAGATTTGGATAGTTTTAAAATTTCGGCACCCCAGTCCTCCTCCAAGTTTACTGAATCAACCCTCTGAGTGGGGCCCTCGAATCTGCATTTAAAGCTTCTCACGTGAGCCTTAAATTCACTGAAGATATAGAAGTACTTCTTTGGATTAAACACATTTTCCCAAGAGGAAAAAACAGTTTAAGAACTTCTTTAATGCAATAAATCTGTTTAAAGTGCTCACTATCCAAGAAGGGTTCACTCCAAAAAGTATGGACAGCAAATTGTTTTGATGTGTGGGGGTGTCTGTGCACACACAGCTGCACAGAGGCGGCCTCCCCAGACACACTCCTCTCTGGGCCCCGTGGCTTCCTGCTCAGAGCCCCAGACAACCAGAGAGCCAAGGTCTGGTGGCTCCCCTTCCAGGCAGCTCCAGCCCAGATTAGGCTTCAGAGGCACACCTCCATGTTTGCCGGGAGCCAGTTATCCACCTTGTCAACCTCAAACCAGTCCTGGCCAATCACCTTAGACACTCTCTTTATTGATGTCAGTTTTACCTCCTGGGATCCAGGAGGTGTTTTCAAAGTTTAAGCTGGTCAGTAATTTGTTCAATGCTGTTCTTATCAATGATTTATCATCTAATCTACTGGCTTGGAGGGAACACAAGGTCTCAGGTTGTGAAGCATCAGCTTCACACAGGAAGATGCCCTACTCCTAGGTCAATGATCACATGGTTCTCCCCCTCACTTGCCTGCCTTTTCCACCTCTTCTCAGAGCCCTCTCTTGGCAGAAACCGGCATCAACCACCATGTCCTATACATTTCAACAGAACTGTATCTCTACTATAATACTCAGTCCCGTCGCCTCATAGGACCTCTTTGTGAATAGATTTCTATCGCTAACTCTAGACTGTAAGCTTCTCAGATCCTGAAGCTAACTTACCCATCTTTAAATCTCTCTAATACTTATCACTTACACATAAGCATGGTTCAGTAAATATGCAGTAGATAAGCAGCCTATGACACTCTGTTACAAACATTCTAATATATGTTTAGGTGACACAGTAAAAATATACGACTACTGTATTATTTTTGCACATTATTAAAGTGAATACTGCATAGATACATATAGGCCCAAGTCCAAGCTCTTCCACTTGCCAGCTGTGTGATTTCTGGCAAGTCACTAAATAGTTCTGTGAGCCAGTTTCTTCATCTACGAAACAAAGAAATAGTACTAACTACCCCTTAATATTGTTATGAAGATTAAATAAATTTATATATGTAATGGGATTAGAACCATGCCTGGCCATTGTAGACAGTCAATAATTGTTACTTATTATTCTATTAACTTGACAGTTATCAACTATTATTATTGACTGAGGCCCTATGCTACATATTTAGACTATAAAAAAAACAGAAAAATAAAAAACAAAACAAAGAAGGCCTCATTGCAGCTTGGAAGACAGAGGGAGTACAGGGAATTAAATACATTACACAAGTGCCATTTCAAGAGCTAAGACAATGTAAAGATTTGCATTTATCAGACGTATCGGCAGATGGATGAATGGAGAAAGCTCTCAGTACCTATCTGCTATCAGTTGCTGGAGAGGTTCCTAACATATCCAGCCTCTCAGGGCTTTGAGCTCCTGGAGAATGGATTTTAGTGGTAATAACACCAGGGCCCCTTTCCTACACTTTATATCCCTGCCACGTTACCCCATGTGTGTATACCAAATGACAGGGTGAGTGAACCTTCCTGGCCCCTTCAGGTCAGAGGGAAGTTTGGGTACCCCCACTTGGAATTTGTCTCTACTTTACACATCCAGGCACATCATCTCGCTGCATAGCCTCCCACTAAATCTCCGTTAAGTTACCTGGCAGAGAGCAGACAGGCACTGTAGCTCCAACTCAGGCCTAGGTCAGGGAACTACCCAAGGGCTCTACTGTGGGGATGCTGGACCAGCCCCTGGTGAGGTCAGAGTGCTACGACCTTGGAGCAGAGCGAGAACAAACACTGAAGGAACTTGAACAAAAGCAGCATTCCCATCTGGACTTCTTTACCAGTGAGGAACAGAAACCTAACTCAAAGGTGCTTACACAAGGTAGGATGTATTAGCTCGTGTGACTAAAAGGGCCAGAGATGCTATCTTAGTGAGGGTGACCAGGGAATGTCTCTTTGAGAACTGACATTTGAACAGAGACCAGAATGAAGTGCAGGGCAAACCATGTGGCTGTCTGAGGAAAGAGCAGACCAGGTAAATGGAATCTGCTCCATCCAAACCTTGTGGACTGGGAGTTAGGAAGAGGCAGATTCCATGGAAAATCAGAAAGTAGAGTACCAGGAAGTAGAGTAATGGATGTTGCCTAGAAAAGAAAGGGCGTGGGAGTGCGGGGGGAGGAAGCACAGCATCTATTACCAGAAAATCATAGGAATCCAAAGCCAAGTTCAGCTGGAACAAGCTCCACTTTCCCAATCACATCACATTTTACAATTGCACAGCCTGGTGATGATGTGGGGGTCTTGGAATCATAACGCTAACACAGCTCTCCCTCTATGTAATGCAAATCTGAATGAACCGACTCCAATGCCCAAAATGGAAAACACACACACACACACACACACACACACACACACACACAGAGTCTGACAAAAATGACTTGATGAAAGAGACATTAATAAGACCACACAGTGATTCTCTCATGGCTTTGTTCTTGCATGCTTGTAATTACTTTGCAACCCCCTTATAAAGGACTGGAAGCAACACATATTTATATCTGTTTCAATTTGGGCACTGTTATTACATGATCTGATGGTGGCCAATCTTCACACTGGAGATGAAAATTAAAAAGGGATTTTGTTTGTGTGTGATCTGAGCCAGAGGCATCAAACAGGAGTAGGTTGGTCAAGAGTCACATTAGCTTGGTGTTCACAATGTAGCCAGGAGGTATAGGAACCTTAAGCAAGTTCTGAGGCCGAGGTGACCTGTGCCGAGGACATCGTGCAGGTGAGGGTCGGGGACCCCTAACTTCTACGGAGCTTCAATTAGTCACAGCCCAGAAGTAAATCCGGAAAGCAGAGAGAGGAGCTATTTATTCATTTAAAGTAGACTCGATTCCTGCTATGGAGAGTTTACAGTTCTGTAAGGTACTGAAGAAAAGGGTGCCAAGTCTGCTTTTAGGGGGTTACAGCCCAGGTGGACACCAAAAAGGGAGGTGGGGTGGCAGTGTCTCAATGCAGAAACATCAAAGTCCAAAAGAGGTGCCCTATGGTAAAATTATATAATGGACTCAGGTTTTTGGTTTTTTAAATGAGTGGTGTGTAAGACGCATTTAGTTGCAAGTGACAGATACAGCAAACCGACTCAGCTGAAAAAAAAAAAAAGTGTGTGGGGGGGGTACTAATTGGCTCATAAAAGTAAAATGCCCAGCCTAATGCCAGCTGTAGCCACAGCTGGATTCAGAGTATAAACCCTATCACCATATAGCTCCATGCCTGCATGTGTGAGCCTGCACACACAGCCTGTATCACTGCGGGGCTTTGTTCTCAGCAAGCGCTCCCCTTATAGGGCTTAAGGGAACATAGCTGTGGCACCTCTACAGTATATCCCAGCAGCTGAGCCACACTAGTGAAGAGAGCATCTCTGTCCGCATCTTTCCAAATAAAGTCCCTAGTGGGGTTTCTTCAGGCTGACCCAAGTCAAGCACCCATCCTGAGATAAATGACTGTCTGAGAGAGAAATACACAGACTGCCCAGGCCTGGGCCATGTGTCACCCATCACCCCACCCTCACCATTGTCTAGAATGAGGAAAGAAAGTCAGGGTGCAGCTGCCCGAGCCAGGGGGTTGGATACTTGGAAGGCAGAACACAGCAGACATCCATGCCAGAAGGGTCAGGTGTCCTTTGAGCTCAAATCTGTCCAAAATGTGTATTAACCTGATTATGCAGTTCTTACATGGAATCCTGGAGAGCCCTGGGGGCAGGAGCAGGGCCATAAATGATTCCACAGGGCTCCAGGCCAGACAGTCCTTCCCAGTAAACACAACTCCATGTTGTGTCAGTCCATCATTTCCCTGTTCTCCTTTGCACTTTGGAAAGATTCCCACCCCTGGCCCCTTAAGAGATGATTTGAAAACATATATTTTTGGGATGCATCATTATATAAGCTCTTTTTCCTCCAGTCATGTGTCCATCTGCCCAAACACATTTGTTTGGTCAGTGAGAATTTATTAAAGTTTAATAGGACAGGATACAAGTCATGGATTTTAATTCTGAACATTTGCAATAGCAAAATGCTATCATTTGTATCACCAAATGACACTAGAATACTGTATATATTCCATGAAAAACTATGGAAGTGGCTAACTACTTTTCTCAACATGCTAGATATAGAATTATATATATAAAGTTTCCTACTGGTAAATACCCTTGTGCTTATTGTTGGTAACGCCCTTGGCCCTGTATAGCAGAGGCTTGTAGCCCAGGAGCTACATTTCCCAGAATCCTCCAGGAAGGGTCTAGGTTAGATTCAGCCAATGAGAGGCCTCCTGGGAGACACGGGAGAGCAGGAGAAGCAGAGCAGTCGTATTGACTCTAAAGCAATGAGCCACAGGTATTAGGGCTTCAGCTGAGGGCAGCAGGAGGCATTGCCAGCAGCTTCCAGCATGTTCCAGCAAATCATCCATCTCAGTACTTCAGGCAGCTGAAATCATAGGTGGCACATCCCCTGGGATCCCCACACTTCCTGGTTTCCTAAAAATTAGAGTTGGCTTTCTCTGATATTTGTTCCCTCAGCCTTGAATTCTCCATGTTCAAGCTCTTCCTGTTTGAAATACCTGGAGGGATTTCTGTGTCTTTCTTTACACTTTCAAAAGTTTAAGATGTGTCAGCAGTGTATCTAAGATAGTGCACGTGATAATAACATATTTCAAATCTAAGGACAGAGCCCGGGAAGACTTTGGGTCCTGTTTAATTAGGCTGAAAATTTCACTAACTCCACTTCAAACTTTTGCATGCAATATATTAGACTTATATATCAACCCAACCTCCACAAAACATGTTTCTTTTCCAATGAAAAATGGATTGTTAAAAATACTACCAAGGAGTCTGCAATTTGCTTTGAACTGCACCAAAAATAAGATGTTTTAATAGATGGTCAGAGGGATGGGTAGATGGACAGATATGGGTGATGAGCATACAGATGTTTGTGGTAAAACTATTTCAATTTTGCTGTATGTTTGAACTTTTTCATAATAAAATGTTGGGGAGGGGTACACTATCAGCTCAAATCTAAAGAATAACATTGGTGGAAGTAATATTTCTAAGTGTTTTTTAAAAGTCAATAGGATTTTACTTGTCTATAACCTAACTTTTCTAAAATCATTTCTCTTGCAATATTGTCACTTTTCTTTGTCCTTTGTCACAATCAAAATGAGTTAAGCACTGTTACTCATCACCCTTGGGGAAATCTTTCCTCCAAAAAATAACCCTACAGTATCATTAAATACATGCATGTAAAATTCATAATTAATTATTCAATAAATATTTACAGGTCATCACAAATTATACTCTTTAAAGCCATGAGAAAATTAGGGTTTGACGATTAAATCGCATATTACTTTCCACCCTGTAATTACCAGGAACCAGTGGTGTCATTAGTAGTTTTAATTCTACCCACTAGAGTGCATCTTACAACTCACTTGCCAAAAAAAAGCATTGTGTATCCTACTTTAAAAGGCTGTTAATGAGGATTTATTTAAACTGAGTTTCCAATATTTTCATAGGTAAAATATTCTGATCTGATCTCCTGCACATCAGCAAAACACTTGTTCCTCATTCAAGGAATAGTTTTTGGTTATCTGCCCTATAGAAGGCACTGTCCTAGGGGAACAGGTTACACAGTCCTCCTAGAATTTAAATTCTAGGGCTTAAATTCTAGTGGGGAAGGAAATAAAAGCCAGATACATTAAAAGGTAATTTCAGATACTGATGAGTTTCATAAGAAGAGGCATAAACAAGCAATGAGAGGATGATGGGTAGGGGAGGAGAGTGAGGGTGGTGTTTTGGGTAGGGTAGGAGGAGGTTCTATCTTAGGCAAGCTCGCCAAGGAGGGCCACCTTAAGAAAAGGAGAAGCTGAGCTGAACCCTGAGTAACAAGGAGGAACCAGATCCGGCAAGGAAGATTCCACTCAGAGAGAACCCCACATGCAAGGGCACTGCAGAGAGTACTGGGCCTGGCGAGTTCAAGAAACAAGCAGAAGGTCCGCATGGGAACTCAGCAGGAAGGGGCTAGGAGAGGGGGGCAGGGCCAGAATCTTGCAACAGCCTTGCCAATGAATGGGTTTTGATTTCATTGTAAATGAAATGAGGAATAATGGAGGGCGATAAGCTCTCTGCAATAACAAAATGAACTTCCACAGTTAACACAGTTGCCTTTATGCATAAATTCTGAAGACTGCAACATAATGCCAAGGTTAGTGAAAATAGCACAGCTACTACAAAGGGATGCCTGAGGATCTGTGGTGATGCTGCTAATCGCTGCTGTTGCTGCTGCTAGACAATAATAATGAAAAGAAACAATTACTAGGCACTTCCTGTGTCTCCAGAATTGGTACACGTGTTTTATAGGCCCCCACAAGTGAGGTTAAGTCACTGCTGTCATTTTGCAGTCGACAATCCCGAGGCTCAGAGAGAGAAATGACCTTCCCTAGATCACACAGCTGTCAAGAGGCAGTCAGGGTTTCAACCTGAATTCAGGGAGCTCTTCTTCACCACTGAATCAAGTGACCCATCATATATAAGCCCTTTTGATGGCTTGCTGAGGAACTTGAGAAAGACAGCATCTGTAAGCTGGTCATCACTGAGATGGCACTGCTCTCTGGTTCATTTTATCCTAGCCCAAATAGATATAACCACCCACACACACACACACACACACACACACAAACACAGGGGTGGTGAGAGGAAGGGAGATGGAGAGAATATAGAAAGAAGAAAAACATAGTTGGAAGTTGTCTTCCAGGCAGGTTTATCATCTTTCCTTGTGGCAACAGCAACACACTCACAGCCTGCCTGATACATAAAAGAAAAAGAGAGTGCTCCCATGCAGTGGGCTATAGTTCATATTTTCCTTTCTGGCCCACAGTAAACAGGTTATGATGTTTTATTCCTGCACACCCATCACCCAAGCCTTAGAAGAAAAACATTGTTCCCAAATGTTTTCTTACTGCAGCGTCTTTGTGCACTGGTGATTGCTGTAATTTAACCTCCATAAAAAAACAGAATCATCACTGGATGACAATTTATAGCACAGTTTCAGAACTGTTTTCTTCTTCACTAGTGCTCCATTGTGATTACGATTTACTGGCATTGTCTGCCCTCGGGGTGCACTCCCAGAGCCCTGCCAACAGCCACCAGGTCAGACAAGGCTCTCACTTAAGGCACCCAAACCCTTTGGATGCAAGACTATACATCTTAATGACCAGGACGGGCTTCATGGCTTGATGTACTCATGTGGGCAGTGAAATAAACTATAAAGCAATCCAGGTGATTCGGCTTTCCACAGTTGAGTTGTGCATCTTCCTGGTAAATCACTTGGAAGACACACATACAGAAGCCCAATGTTATATAATTATTTGCCTGGCTGGCTCATGGGGCAGAGGGAGGGGGTGGTGGTACAGGGAATGACATTGGGGCACTACTGCAAATGACAAACAAAAACGGGAAAAGACAATAAGACTTGGGACTTCAGAGGCATGAAATCAAGTTACCAGGAGTAGCAAAAGGGCTGCAGCAACAAATCTTCCTCCATCCAAAAGATCTAACCTAGTATTCCCCACAGGGCCTTCAACTACTGTGGGACGACTCTGGTTTCAGCTAATGTAGAGACAGCAGAAGTCAAGCAATGCAGGCATTAATTAGCCAGGTTGTTAAAGGTGCACCCATTTAAAAGGAATTCTTAAGCTAAAGGGGGTTGTGCAGCTACAGAAATGATGGACAGGGGCTTTGGAGTCAGATGGACTAGGTCTGCGTCTGCTCTGCCATGCTTTCCCTCCATGACCCTGGATCCACCGTAGTTTACTCATCTGTGAAAAGGGTAAAAATACTACCTACTTCATAAGGTTGTTGAGAAAACGAAATGCAATACTGTGTAAAGCACAAGGTGGGGCCAGATACAAAAAAAGTAAGAAACGTTCATTATAAAGGTTATCATTCTACCTTTACACTACTGCTCAAACTTCATACGTTAGCATACCACCATACTATTCACCTTCTCAGTCTACCACCCTGTGGACAGATCTATGTCTATCTATAGCTCACTGTGTGTGTGTATGTGTGTGTGTACCTACAACTTATACTGAAGGTTGAGTTACTCATACACCTAGCATATTATCATCATGCAAAGCCCCCTCTTGATTCATACTTCCCCCTCCAGCCCTGACCCACATGCTTATCCCCTGCCCCCATAGACACCCACTCTAATGAATATGATAGACATCCTGAACTGTATGTGTGTTTATGCAAAATGCACGCTGTTTTACATGCTTTTAATTTCTATAGATACTACTATGCTATAAGTCTTGCTGTTTCTTATGCATTGTTTCACTCCAGATCAGCATGGGTTGCTTTGTTTACATCCAGTACATCTCACCTGTCCCCTTCCCTAATGACAGAGTCCTAGAGAGTCTACAACCACCCCAAAAACCATGCCCCAACCAGTCTCCTCATCTCACTTTTCCTGACTACATTTCTTTAAATCAACTCACATAGCTTAGATAAATTTGTTTTAAAGGGCAGTTATATCTGTTCTATGAAGGATTAAAATATACATATAACTATTAAAATTGTCTGGCAGCTATGTCTGTGTGACCCCTGGGCTTCCCACCCACGTCACTTCATTAGAGGCTGGCCTAAGGCTGCCCACACTGGACACCAGCCTACACCCTACTGAAAGTCTGGGGCTGATGAGCTCAGGTTACCAACAGAGTTTTCTTCCCCAAATGTTCTCTCTAATCTGCATCTTTGCCTTCCCTCAGACAAGCCAGGGCTGCAGCAAAACCAAGCGAAGCCTTGGAGCATCGCCCCCTGGCCCCTGGGAAAACACTGCAATGCCAGGAAGATCCACATCACCTTTCTACCGCAAGGAGCTGACACCTCAGAGGGGTGGGTCAGACTCCCCAAAGTCAGACAATCTGAACTGATCTGCTAAATGTAGGTGAAAATAAAGCTGGGCTCTTGGCTTAGTTCTCTCCAGCCACCAAAGTGTACTCAGCCAGAGGAGAGGGACAGAGGACAATGAAGCCAAGTCTCCCACTGAGATTCGGAGGAGCCCTCTCACAGCACCGCTTCTGATTACTGAAAGGGCAGAAAACTTTTTTGAGGGGAGGGGTGGGTGAACATAAATCAAAAGCAGAGAGAAAAGTGGGGAAGACAGCAGTGTTGCCCTCGCCACAAAGGGAAAGTTAGACAGCCAATGAGTGATGCAGAGACAGAAATTCAAACCCTCCCGCAGCTTCCTGCATCCTCAGCAGGACACCACAACTCTTCAGTGAACACCTACTGGCTCCCCAAGCCTGGTAGTGAGGTGCTGGGGTGACGCAGGGAGCAAGATGGACCCAGCCACTGCCCCGGTGGGGCTTGGGGGGGGGTGGTCAAGGGAGGCATTCAAATAACCACACAAATAGATCTCGTTTATCCCACTGCAGCAGGCCCCAAGTGGTCCCATCAACTCACAGACCTCCCAGCGCCCCCCTGTCTTGCTCTCTCCAACCCCATCCCCCATTCCACCGTCCTTTCAACTTCATCAACTTGCCCTGTGCTCTGCCCCCTCTCCAGGTTCACATGTGCTGCTCCTCCTTCCCACAGCCCCTTCCCTTTGCCATCTCCTAGGTCCTGGGGTATTTTCCTCATCCTTCCTCAGCTCCCTGGGTGGGCACCACCTGAGCAGCCTGGACTTCTCGCCTCCAAGCCTTCCCCACTCCTCCAGCTTCTAACTCAGTATCTGTCTCCCCCAGTAGCCTTCAACTCCTTCTAGGGAGGCAGCCAGCATTTCCTAATTAGGCTGTAAATCTAGTTCCCACAGGAGCCAACCCAAGGTCCCAGGCTGTCCACGTCATGGGATACAGCTCACAGTCCACAAAGGACATAGGATGGTAAAGCATCCAGGGCTGAGGACGGACAGGGCAGGTGAGGTGAGTACTCAGACCCACACGCAGGCCTTATAGGGATGGAGGTGGCTTAGGGGAAGAAGAGAAGACAAATAAATTGCACCCCTACTCTCAAACCTTTATTTTCTCCTCCTTGAAACCATAGGGATTCTCAAAGAAATAAGCATTTTGTCCCACTCCCAATAGGCTTTAGTTGAAAGCATTGCTCACCCTGCCCAATTCCCTCACAAAGTAACCTGATAAATGAGAGAACGCAAACTTGATTTAGAGAGACTGGGACACCACATCCAGATCCTCTTAAAGTGGCAAGAAGTGAATACCTGTACCCAGGTCCCACAGGCACACCACATGAGAACACAGCCCCTGCATGGGGAGGGCATGGGGGTGGGGGGGCTTAGCAGCCCAGGGGCACAGGTGTCGGATGACCCTCTCCAAAGGCTCACTGAGACCAGGGGACGTCACCCACTTCATTCAGGCTCCCTTTCAAATTGCCTTCAGAAGGGAAGCCACTGTAGGGTGCGATGTAAGGGTTAGGAGCTGGACTTGGAATCAGATAGGCCTGGACTGAAATCCCAGCTCTTCCACTTAGTAGCCGTGTAACCCTGGACAAATTAGTTAGCCTCTGGAAGTCACCTCTAAAAGTAGACTCAAATGGCTACCCCTGGAGCTCAATGCAGGATGAGATGGCACTGTTCAGACTTGGTTGCACATTAGAACCTCCTGGGGAGTTTTTGAAAATTCTCCCTGCCAAGGCTACACCCCAGACCAAGTCAATTAGAATCCCTGATGGAGGGGTTGGGCATAAGTATTTTTTCAAGCCTCCAAGTGATTCCAGTGTGTAGCCAAACTTGAGAACCAATAGGCGAATCCCTTTCTGCCTGGAATGTGGTCTCTTGACCAGCCGTAGCAAACTCTTAGATGAGCTCATAGGAACTGCAAACTCTTAGATGACTGAAATGGCATCTTCTTTTTTTTTTTTTTTTTTTTGTTGGACCATAGTTTATTCCAGCAAGTCAGATTGAAAAGAAAAAACAGCTAACGTGGAGGTGGTGGGTATATGCTGTTGATAGGATCTTGCACCACTAAAGTTTTCCATGGCACAAATTATACCCCTTTTGTTGTCATAATAGATATACATAAATTTTTTAAATTTAGAAGTGTGAAATGGCATCTTCTTTATAACAACCTTCCTGGGCTATTCTGATGAACTTTGTGCTCTGAAAAGTACTGAGATCATTCACCTTAAGTGCTTAGCATAGCTCCTGGTCCCAGGCAGCCACTGTTTATGGGATCTTATTAAGAACCTAAGGACAGGCAGTACAGCACAGAGGGTGAAAGAAGTCTGCCTGGGTTGAAATCTCAACTACCTACAACCTATAGTATAATAGTTTTCTTATAATAATAAGAAATTGGGCCTCAATTGCTTCACCTGACACATGGGTTAATAACTGGTAATAACTCGACCCGTCTCAGAGGGGTTTGTGAGTATAAAATCAGACAACACGTAAAGTGCTTACTACGTGCTTGTCAGAGTCAGCCCAATAGCGCTGTTGTGATTACAGCTGTAGGGATCCAGCTCTTTAGGTAATAGTACTGGGTCGATTAAATGTCAGAGCTGAAAGAAACTCACCTTAAATTGCAAGGGTACTTTTCAACAAATGATGCTGCGACAACTGATATCCACATGGAAAACATGAAGTTGCACCACCACCTCACACCAAATCCAAAAGTTAACTCAGAATGGATCAAAGACCTAAATGTAAGAGCTAAAACTATAAAACTCTTAGAAAAGAACAAAGACAGACCTTGGAATTAGGCAATGGTTTCTTAGATATGATACCAAAAATACAAGCAACAAAATAGGAAAAATAAATAAATTAGACTTTGTCAAAGTTAAAAACTTTTGCACTACAAAGGACTATCATCATGAAAGTTAAAAAGACAACCCACAGAATAGGAAAAAAATATGTTCAAATTGTATATCTTATAAGGGACTAGTATCTAGAATACATAAATAACTCATAAAAAGACAAATAACACAATTTTTGAATGGGCAAATGATTTGAATAGAAATTTCTCCAAGGAAGAAACACAAATAAGATATACAATAAGCACATGAAAGATGCTCAACATTATTAGTCATTAGGGAAATGCAAGTCAAAAACACAATGAGATACCACTTTACACTCACCAGGATGGCTATAATCAAAATGACAAATAACAAGTGTTGGCAAGGATATGGGGAAGTCAGAACTCTCACATACTTCTGGTAGCAATGTAAAATTATACGGCTACTTTAGAAAAAGTACGACAGTTCTTCAAAAGGTTAAACACAGAGTTACCATGTGACCCAGCAAACCCATTCCTATATATACCCAAAAGAAATGAAAACATATGTCCATGTAAAAACGTGTACCCAAATGTTCATGACAGTACTAGTCATTATAGCTAAAAAGTCGAAGCAACTCAAATGACTATCAACTGACGAATGGATAAACAATAAATGGATGTGGTATATCTATATGGTGGGATAATATTTGACCATAACAAAGAATGAACTGTTGATACTTGTCGCAATATGGGTAAACCTTGAAAACATCATGCTCAGTGAAAGAAACCAGTCACAAAAGACCACACACTGTATGATTCCATTTATATGAAATGTCCAGAATAGGTAAATCTATAGATACAGAAAGGAGGCACGAAAAGGAGGAACAAAGAGGACTGAAAACGGGCACAGGGTTTTCTCTTTGGGTTGATGAAAATCTTGGGGTGATGGATGTACAGATTCTGTGGATATACTAAAAAACATTGAATTCTACACTTTAAGTGAGTTAACTGTATCATATGTGAGTTATATGTCAGTAAAGCTGTTAAAAAATTGTAAAGGTAAACTGGGCGCTGTGTTTTCAGGGTTGAGCCAATGATTAGATAACTGTTTTTGAAATGCTAACAACTCAGTTATTAAGACAAGTTATACACATGACAAACATCAGAGAGGAAATGTGAGAATCTAATTTAAAATCACTGACTATGCAAATGTGAAATTTCAAAATATGCAAATGTACCACACTGTGATAAAAAGGAAGGATACATGGGGCTAATTTCTTCCTGTTAATTCTGGTAAAATAACTCCTTTATTGTCCCATTCCTGCCATGGTGAGCTCTTGATATTGTTGTTGATGAAGGCTTAATGCTCTTTTTTCTTGAACAAAGTTTGATGAATTATTTTTTTCTATCAGGTGCCTGCACAGAGAGATAAGTGCCCCATATTCAAATGTAACCACTCTGAACATTTTTCATACCCTTCTTCATGTGTGATATTGTCCCAGTCATCATTCTAATAGGAAAGTGTGTGCTGGGGGGAGGGGGATTTAGGGAGAGAGGGGATCACTCTGATTTCTGTTTCTTGATTCTGTGAATGATACCAGATCGGGAATTATTTACACGGCTCAGGTCTTCTTTGAGCTGGGAGAAAAGGCACAATGAAACAAATAGGACTTATGGGTAAGAGACCAAAACAAAGGCTAAAATTCTAAAATGTTAAAGGTGAAGAAAAATCTCAGAAACAGTCCCATCCGGTGGATCACAAACTTGAAAGAAAAAGAAATCCTTGTCTCCTTATAATGCTTTCTTATCCTGTGTCCTGTGAAACAATCCTCGCCTCCAGCCAAGAAGTTTTTAATCCAAAACAGGATGGTAACATTTAAATGAGATAACAGATGTAGAGCATAGCATAGTGGCTTAGCAAAAGAGAAGCCCTCCATACTGTGACAATGACAATGACTACTGCTCACTTTCTGCAGAGTAAATTGTAAATGCTGCGAATATCCTGCCTATGAGCTTTCAGACCTCATACACCAAAACACTCTGCTATGTTCACTAAAAGAGGCTGTGGCCCTAATCTAACTAATCCAAGGATTGCCAACTCAGCACTTTGGGGGCACAGAGTGGCAACATAAATGTCAGGGAAGCAGCATGGAAATCAACCAACTGGGCAGTTCACTTGGACTGTCACTATGTGGGAATGGGGGTCTCGGGTGGCTACACTTCTCAATTTTTCAAGCTTTAAATCTGGACATTTTTACATCACTTCATATTTGCATATGTGATTTCATTTTTTTCTCAAAGCCCACGGAGATCAAGTAAAACCTGCCTATGACTTTCCCCATCACCACTGAAGCAATTCCTGTGAGTGTGAACCACTACCCACCCCACTCTATGTTCATTTTGCCAAGAGAAGAAGGCTAAATACACTTCCCTAGAGTCAATTCATCTCTACCATGTCTGATTTCCCCACGTGGACCACAGACCATGGCCACCGAGACTGTAGTGACAGACTCCCAGCACAGCAACGGAAGAGGTTCACTGAGCCCTTTGGGGAAAGTTCTCAAGAAGATAGGCTGAATGGCTACAAAAGCCCCATACCAGAGGCCACCATGTAGCCGGCCAAACAGCTGCCTACAGGCTTCGCCCCCTGCAAGTCTGCTTGTGCTTCTGCCTGGGGCTGCTTCCATCGTCCCTCGGCAGCTGGCACCTGTCTGCTCACCTCTTGGTAAAAGCACTGCCAGTACCTTTGCCTAGTCCAGAGACACCTGCTTGGGGGAAGGAGACGGCTGGTGTTGGCATGTTGATAAGCAACTTCGCACCGTGACTTAGATGGGGATCTACTTGCTGATGCCACCACAGACTTCTAGGGCCCCTGAAGAAGTCCCTCTCTGCAAAACCATCAAACACCTGATGAGATGGATGCTTGGGAATCACCAAGTGCACAGTGAGGGAGGCTTTCTAAGTATATTCCCAAGGATATGATTTTCCTCCCCAACTGACACATAAAAATATCAATTAAAAACCACACACTCGGCTTCCCTGGTGGCGCAGTGGTTGAGAATCTGCCTGCTAATGCAGGGGACACGGGTTCGAGCCCTGGTCTGGGAAGATCCCACGTACCGCGGAGCAACTAGGCCCGTGAGCCACAACTACTGAGCCTGCGCGTCTGGAGCCTGTGCTCCACAACAGAGGCCACGATAGTGAGAGGCCCGCGCACCGCGATGAAGAGTGGCCCCCGCTTGCCGCAACTAGAGAAAGCCCTTGCACAGAAACGAAGACCCAACACAGCCAAAAGTAAAATAAATAAATAAATAAATAAAATTAAAAAAAAAAAAAAAAAAAACAAACCACACACTCACACAAAAAATCCCCATTTGCCCTCGATTGTACAAAGCTCTATTTGTCTGTTCAAGCAGCCTGTACAGCTTGGGATAGGCAATCAAGGATATCCCAGCTGATTTTTAACAAAGACTCTGATTATTCAAAAGGGCTGTCAACCTTCCCCTGAATGTAGTATAAATGAAACGCCATTGAATTCCTAACTACCTTTTCATTTTCCCCTCATAACCTAATTTAGAAAACATACACAACCTCGCTGTGTTGCAGGACCAGCTGCTCCTTACCTCCATGTGGGAAACTGAGCAAAGACCAAAAAAAGACAACGGATGCCGGCAACACATCCCCAGTTAAACATCCTAAATATACATTCAAAACATTTCTGAAAACCTTTCATTCATTGCCAGTAATTTATATAATTATAGCTAGTGGGTTTTTATTATTATTATTATTATTATCATCATTATTATTATTGCTTTATTCTGTCATTTGGATATATTGATGGTGACACTTCAGTGATTCACCATAATTTCCCCCCACCCACAAACCTTTTAAGATTTCTTTCACCTTGCCTAGGTATCAATTAAGTGGCATTATTTTCTACGTGGTCTGTTTTGTTGGAACAACCATGTAATAATCTGGAAGATCAGAAGATTTTTGATGCGATTCTGCTGTGTTCAGCTCTCCCTGACCCATCCACTTTGCTTCAAAGTGTCATGCATGTCATCTACTTGCACATGACACCTTGTTCTTCTAGTTGCAGTGAGTAAGGCAGTCAGAGCACCACAAGGCGAGCCCAGCATCTCCACATGGGCTCCCAGATGGGGTGTAATTGTTACTTGGCTAACAGCAGGGGCCAGCACTGTAATTTCACACAGGGTCTCCGTGGCCATGAGCCCCTCTTCTCCAGGCTGCTTGGTCCACTGGGTCTTGACCTAAGTGACAGGAAATCTTTCAAAACCAATTTTGTAAATGGAGAATAAAAATAGGCAATGAAAACAGGAAATACGATTTTAAGTGACATTTCACTTTGGATGCGAAAGGAAATTGTTTTTCTTTTTCTTTGTTATAAAGAAACATAATATAAACCATGAACAAGATAAACCAAATCCAAACTTCACATGTGAGGCAGAGGAGAAATGGATCATTTGGTGGGGAGCAGAGGGCAGGGCAGGCAGAAACACACAGGAAATGCCTGAGACCTTAACCAGCCCCGTGTTCTGGTGCTTAGACACTCATCCCAAGCAGGAGCATGACAGCATCACTACCAGTGTGGCCAGTTCATTCATTCACAGACACCCAAGTGCCCTGCCTGGGTCCTGAAGATATAAAAGGAAGCATGACCATCAAGGTCCCCGCCCTCATGACAGTGGAGTTCTAGGGTGGAGACTGACAATATGCAAGTCAAAACTGAGATAAACAAAGTACAACTTTCAAAACATGTCTAAAGAAATAAGCAGGATGCTGTGACAGCTAATGCTGGCAGGGGTGAGGCAGGGCTCTAGATGGGTGCCCTGACCCAGACAGACTACAGCTGGGACAACACCAAACCCAGATGGGGGGAAAGGGTTTGGCAACTGCTCTCAGCATCACTCCAAATTCTCCTTCATGACATCACTCCCTAATTTACGAAAAGCCTCTTGAACTTGCTCATAACATCAGTTTGTTCCATTTCTTGGGGGTGGTGAGCTGCCCATGTTTACCATCTGCCACATGAAGAGAAACATGTGCCAGGCCTGGAGGCACACACCCTAGTTCTAGCATTGAGCCTGTGCGTTACAACCAAAAGCTCCTTCAGCCAGGCACAGAGAACACTGGGGAAAGTCATGGTTTTTCTGCTAAGTCATGGCTTCACAACACTCATTTCCTCCTTGCCCTGTCCAGAAATCAAGTCTTCCTTCATCAGATCCAACCAAATAGGAAGGAGGGGAGGGAGGGAGAGGTGTGTAGCCAAGATGGCAGAGTAGGAAGACCCTGAGCTCACCTCCTCCTATGGGCACACCAAAATTACAACCACTTATAGAGCAACTACCTACAATGATCTGAAGACTAGCAGAAAAGACTTTCCACAACTCAAGATACAAAGAAGGAACCACAATGAGACGGGTAGAAGAGGTAGAGACACAGTATATAGTTCAGACTCACACCCCCAGATAGGTTATCCACAAACAGGTGGATAATCGTTAACTGCAGAGGTTCTTCCAAAGGAGTGAGGTCTGAACCCCACATTGGGATCCCCAGGCCAGGAGTCCTGCACCAGGAAGATGACCCCTCAGAACTACTGACTTTGAAGCCCAGTGGGACTTGTGTACAGAAGGGTCAGAGGGCTATAGGAAACAGAGACTCTGCTCCTAAGGGGCACATGCAAAATCTCACATGCTCTGAGTCTCAGCACAGCAGCAGTAGTTTGAAAGAAGCCGGGGTCAGAACCACCTGGTTCAATACCTACAAATCAATCAATGTGATATACCATATTAGCAAATTGAAGAATAAAAATCATATGATCATCTCAATAGACGCAGAAAAAGCATCTGGCAAAACTCAACATCTATTTATGATAAAAACAAAGTGGGTATAGAGGAAACATACCTCAGCATAATAAAGGTCATATATAACAAACATACAGGCAACATCATATTCAGTGGTGAAAAGCTGAAAGTATTTCCTCTGTACTCTGAAAATCATAAGACATTGATGCAAGAAACTGAAAACAACATAAACAAATGGGAAGATATACCAAGCAAGTGCCTGGGCACACCTCTCTATGAGATGATGAGGGACCAGCACCCAGGCCGCCTTCTCTATGTTGTGGCACTGCACCCATGCTCTGTGACATTGTGTAATTTGCCTCAAACCCTGGTGTAGGGCAGGTAGGGAGCCAGAAAGGACCCACCATGCCAAACAGTGAGTAGTTACAGAAAATAAAGTAAAATGAGATGCTGCTTTTTGTTGTAAGATTGACCAAGACCAAAAGACTAATAATAGTGAAATGTGAGGGAAGAAAGTGGAGTAATAGTACCTCTCCAACCACACAGGTGGGAGCACAAGCAGGTGGGTGGTATCTGGAGGACAAGCTGGCAAGGTATAACAAAAGCCTTGATTTTACTTCTAGGAATACATCCTAATAAAAGCATCAAATAAATGGAAAAAAGCTTCTCTGCAAGAGAGTTTATCATATTATTGCTTATAATACTGAAACACTAAATGACATCAATGTTCGCCAAGAGAGAACTCCTTGATTGAAACATCTAGAAAGCAGATTATTATGCAGTCATGAAAAGGAATAAAAATATATATTCATTAATGTGGAAAGATGTCCACAACACATAAAATTTTTTAAAAATCTGGTTACAAGAAAGAATAAGCCAATGTTTTGGAAGTTTACATATATACATGTATATGCATATACACATATACAAATAGAAAGAAACCATCTGGAAGCATAAAAATTAAGATATTTAAAAACAAAAGGTATTGAAAGATGTCACGTGCCTTTCAATACCTCCTGGGGCTGTGGTATCTAATCTTTCCTTTATAGTTTTCTGCACATTCCTTTTTCTTTTACAGTGAACCTGTATAGTATAATCATTAAAAACAAAGCAAAAAACATAAGAAAACCAACATGGGTAAGGTGAGCTACATAGAAACCCCAAAACAAAGTCTTCCATAGCTTTGCAAAAGGAGGTTTTAGGTCAAATATTTGGGAATGGGACAAATAACCATGAAGTTGGGGAGGGTTTGGTATAGTGGTTCTACCCACAAAGAACTCTTTCTACAGGCCAACAGCCCCAGAATAGGCAGGAAAGCTAGGATGCAGTTCACCAAGCCAACCCAACTCCCCATACAGGCTTGATGGAAAACGAAGGGCTTGAGGAGACTGGAGATGAAACAGATACAAAATGCCTGGCCTTTCTCCTTCCATCTCTTTACAGGAAGCGCATCTCCCTCAGGAGATGGGCTGGTTGCTTACTCTCAATGTGGGCAGGAAAGCAGCCTTCTGGGCCTCGCTGTGAGGCTCAGGTTGATACAATCTTAAGTATGTTAGAGGAAACCCCAACCCCATTTGGGGTGAAACCCACGAAGACCACGTGGATCCATGTGGTTTTGCCCTCAACCATTAACCAAGGATGGTTTGCTGACCTCATCAAAACTGGTGAATCCAGATTGTCGCTATTTTTTGTTTCTTCTGGTTTGAGGTTTCTGCTCTAAATTTCCTTACACATGTGTATGGAATTTTGCAAAGCAGTTTGCCAAAAACAAACAAAAAAAAAAGAATGAAGAGAGGAAGGGAGGGAAAGAGGGAGGAAGGAAATAGGGCAAATAGGTCACAAGATACAGCAATACAAAAAAATAATAGTCTTTTCCTTCTCCATTTGTGACTGAAAACATATTTTTTTCTGAAACAAATTCACTCCTTTTTCAAGGAACAAGTTTTGAAATTTTGAGATAAGATCAGAAATGTACACAAGGCAGAAAAATATTTTTAGATAAGTACAGCTACCTCCATTGGTTGATAACTAAAGTCTATCCTAGCAATGTTCAGTATATTCAACTCCCAAGACCTCAGTTTATTTTGGACTTAGTATTAAAAGAGTCCTTATAACCTAAGAGTCATTTTATACAGGGAGAATCAGTTCCATCTTAAGAATCTTTCCTTAATTCAGAAATCTGTAAACAAAATGGTTGATTTCATTTCCAACTTAATGGGTATGCTTTTGAAAGCAGCCTCACCAACAAGTTTCACAATGCCTACCGATATAGATGAGTTTTTATACCACAAGTGTTTGCATAGTCCCTGTAGATATGAAACGCTTCTGCAGCACATATTTTTGGTCAGAGCATGCCTTCCTTGGGTGCATCCTGCTTTTCATGCCTCAGTGTATATATTTACATAAAAACATAGATGTGTTTTATAGTCATACATATGTAGACACGTACCAGTCAAAAAAACAGCTAGAGGAAGTCATTTTAATAGTACCCTCTGGCTTTTTGGAAGTTTGGCGTAAATCTCTTCTGCAGGGGAAAAAAAATTCATTTTTCTGGGAAGGTAAATTTTTATTAAATGCAAAAACTGATATTCGTTACCTAGGAAAAATGTCTTGCTGCATGTGGAATTTCTCGATAAAAAGCTTTGAAGTCCCAGGTTTCTCCAGATAAGCCCGTATCGGTGAACTGATGCGTGAATACACTGAAATTGAATTACTGTACAACAGCAATTACTTTCCACAGTACAGCTATAATGGGAATCAGTTCCGCAATGAACAGCAGGTAGCTATAGGAAGGGGAAAAACCTTAATATATAATCTAGTCTCTTTTAGCTTTTCCCAAGAAGCACAGATGTTTATTTTTAAGCAAAACAGTCTTTTTCAAGGGCTCAATTTATCATTTTATCAATATAAATCAGAAAATAAGTGAAACAGGATTAAGTTTATTTGCAGGTATGAGCTTCAGAGTGCTTTTAAAATTTATGAAATATCTTACCCAAAGTTTGGAAACAACAGACTAGACTCTTCACTTAGTGAGTTTCACTGCAACTTGCTTGCTATGTCTTTTCATAGTCCCCAGTGAAGTTTGTTAGCCACTTCTAATTAATTGTTTGGGGGAGAAAATAAATTTGAACAGCAAATAAAATACTTAATGTTTTGCCTAATATGCTACCAAAATAGATACCATCCTAGAATCCTTTCTGTCTCTTTGAAAAGTGTTTAAGTTTGTGGAGGCCTGCACTCGGTACAGCCCAGCAGAGAAAGTTGTGTGGACCAGTGCCTGGCCCGAACCCAGGAACACCAGGGAAGTCAGAAGGATGTTACAGTTCTGAAGCAGATTAGTGTGATAACCCCAAAGTTGCTCCACACACTCAAAGGCAAAAAACCATGCTTGGGAATTCACCCTTAGAAAACCATTCTGGAGAACACTAGTATAAATTCATAAATTCTCTAAGAAGTCATTCTGTTTGTCATTTCCTTGGTTTATCTACTTTTTTCAGGGTGTGCTGCTAATCTGGGTTATATGGACCACACGGAAATCAGAGGATCATTACTTCCCACTGGCTGTGTTGGAATCTGTCCTAAAAGTCTACCTCTATAACCAGAGATGCCCGCAGTTATCCAGATCTACTTCCTACAGATTCTCCTCCAACTGCACGGTTAGTTGTGCCTGCTTGGAATTCCCTGGAGCCTCAGATGATCCTTCCATCTGTGTGATGGTTTGTGCTACTTCTACTGAAGGCTCAGATTTTAAAGACAAAGGAAAGGCAGTGGCAGCCTGTCCCTATCACCACTGCCATGGAATGCACATCCTTTGCCTTCTCCCTTCCCTCAATCAGGGAAAAGAGTTTGTCACCATCAGCAGAAAAAAGGGAAGCTGTGTCAAATTTGCCTCCTATCAATATTTCAGATGAGCTCTGACTTGTAACACAGCCGAGCACTTCCAGGTGTCACTTAGACACGGCCCAACGGGAGTGCACAGCTGGCAGAGAACATATCACTTCCTCCATGTCCAGCATATGAAATATCTCCCTTGAAATGTTAATGAACTGAAAACAAATTGATTCCATTTCCTGTCCATTCATAGGGACTTAATACTTGATAAATTGCTCAGCAACATTAATCGAGGGCTTGGTAGCATGAATATGTTTGAACAAAGAAGTTGGGAGATGATGCTTTGGTTGCAATCTTTATACACAAAAGCAAAGAGCAGCATTGCTGCATCAAACCTGATGTGGTTTAATATTAAAACAACCTACATCAAGTCTCCAAGTGGAATTGAAAAAAATTATTTAAACCAGTGGCATTAAAAAGTGCTAGAAAATATTAGTTAAGAAATGCTACCATAATGATGGCACCATTATGTTAATGGCAATTACTGAAGCTAAGGTTATTTGTAATTTGCTAGCCTGAAAAATAAAAGTTACATATAGTCCATTATCCATCAGATGGCAGAGGTTATGTAATGGGCAGGCCACTCTGGCTTTCACATTTACTTCAGACATCTGATGGGGAGAAAAATAGGATTTTCTGTGATAGGATAATTGCATAGTGGAGAGTAATTCAAATAGGGGATGAGTATGATAAAAATCACTCTGATTCAACTAATCACTGGGAAAAGTGATGGGGGGAAATGATGAAATCAAGCCCGAAGAGACAGAGAAAAAGATCAACACTGTTTAACAGCCAAGAGGTGACAGGCATGTTAAAGGACTGCGTTACCCTAATACTCTTTTTTTTTTCCCGTAGCACTAACTGAACCTCCCTCTACCAGACTAAAGGTGTTACTGCAGTTTTCTAAACTGCTACTGCCAGTCTCATAAATATTTTATATACATCAATGGAAATTTTAATAATCAGCATTTTTTGTGAGCTAGTTTTTTCCTCTGTGTTCTTGAGTCCTCCCAGCCATCCACCATCAATGAGCACTTGGTGCTAAGTCAGTTATTGGCAGGAAGGCACTAGGGGAGGCACCAGGGCCTCTGACTGACTCGGATTGCTGGGGACGGGGATGAGGATGGGGGCTCGGAAAGGGGAGGTTGCTAGGCACAGTGCATGACAGGGATGGAGCAAATTCTAAGATCTGGTGTTTTCCTGGGACATTTGAGAAGGGGGTCGCTGCTCATTGTGTGGCATGGACTGGAAAGGCAGGGCCTGGTGCACAGTGGAGCATTCTACTGCAACGTGGCAAGTGAAGACTCCACCGCAAACGCACCGGCAAATTGGAATTTGAGGTCTTTGCACTTCAAAATATCACAAGTCCCATGGGTGATAGCAACCTTTCCTATTGGAGAAGTGAGGTGTAATTGTAGTATGAAAAACAGTCACACCCACTGCTCCGCTGGCCTTAATATAAGCCAACATCCAGGAGGCCTGTCAGTGGCCACCTCGTCTCACTCCAAATGCCACATGGTCTGTGACTGTTGCCAATGGAGACGCACAGTCCACACAGGGACCAGGTCGATCTCAATGACCAAACTGTCTCCAGACAAAACCCCAACTTGATATACAAGCCCTCTTTCCTTTTTAAAGATTGGGAGCAGGGGAGAACCACATATTGCTGGACCAGTTACCCTAAATTTTATGGCATCAAGTGTGCTTACAAAGGGCCTTGAACTCTATTTTAAAATACATAAAATATATAATTCTGAGAATCTTGGATAGCTTTACTCTGGGAACATTTCAATTCAAATAGAGCAAAAAAAACATTTTTCCATCTCCAAGGAACCACATCAACCATATCAGTCTTTTTTATTTTCACCTCACTAATTTAAAGCAAAAAGGTTTCAAAATTAGGTTCTCTCCTGTCATCATCCAGGGACTTCCTGAGGCTTCAAGACTCTCTCACTATTACATATTCACAAACTGGGAGGTCCTGTAACCAGCATTAAGAGCAAACATTTACTGAACCTTTACTGTTTGCCAGGCCTGTGCTAAACACTTGACACAGATACACACAGAGCCACTATAATCCTACAGCCTGGGTGCCAACGGAACTCCACTGAGCCTGCCCAAGTAACCGGGGCCAAGCCTGTTTGCTCATCTCTAAACCAATGATAGTAACGTGTCTCATTCCCAGGGCTGATGCAAGAATGAAACAAGATGGCATGTGCAAAGTACTTGGCACAGGACCTGGTGCCTAGTGAACTCAATAAACATAGCTAAGGATTAGTAAGTCATCGAGTCCTAACGTCTCAAGGGAGCTGAGTGAGGAGAAGAGGTCCAATGGGCTCATTCAGCTTTTCTCACCAGCCTCACACCTTGGGGCAGAACTGAGATTCGGAACAGTTCTCTCTATTCCAGAGCCCATGTCTCACCCACCACATGGGCCCCTGCCTCTGAGTGCCCAGGTCCAGGGCCTGCTGCCGATTAGAACTCTGCATGACGGTAGCATGATGCACAAGCCCCCATGAATTCCAGACACCAGGCCTTCCTTGTCTGTCAATTGCAGAGGCAGAACCTAAGGATATTTATGTCCCTTTCTACTCCAAAATTCTGTGATTCACGAAGAAATCCAATTTGGGACAATAATAGCATTTCCTTCTCTCAATTGACGATGTTGTTACTAGTATTTAAAACAAAACAAAACATTTGTATTCATTTTTTGAGGATTCAGGAAAACGTGCATTCACACACCACTCCTGCTAGAAGGACTGTGGATTGGCATGACCTTATTTGGACAGAAATATTTTCATATGCATAAAGAGCCTTAAAGATGGGTTCAGAGACTTGGAACTGTTTCTGTGTTTGAGAATTCATCTTAAGGAAATCAGCATACACTGAAGGATGCAATGCTGAGGGCATGGAAGTGATGAAGGAAGTGGACTCTGGGGTCCCTGTGCCTGGGGTCCATACCCCACTCCCCAAGTAACCTCAGGGAAGTGACTTAACTTCTGCTCTGAGTCTCCTGTTTTGTAAAATGAGGATAATAATAGTAACTTCCATCACAGGGCCGTTATCAGGATAAGGCCTATATATACTTTATGTATATAAAGTCCTTAGAGAAGCACCCAACACGTAGTCGGTGCTGTCTACTGATCTGCTGTTAACATACAAGAAGATTTACTTCAGCATTATTTATATCAAAGCTTACAAACAACTTAAATATCCAGATACAGAGGAACGTCAAATCAATTATGACACACGCGCCCATAGATTGGAATGTTATGTAGCCATTTAAGAAAATCTCGAAACACAGTGACACAAGAAAATGCTCACACTATAATGGGATAAAGAAGTGGAAAAAAGCTGGATACAACAAAAGCAAACAGGCAATACTACTGCTAATTTGATAAAAGAAAAACACATACAAGGACATGCACAAAAGTGTAAAGAAAAAAGGCTAGAAGGAAGAAAACAAGCCTTGGTTTCCTGCTGGGTGGTGGGACTTTTAAGTGATTTTTCTTCTCTGATACTTTTCAGTATATTCTAAAAGTTCCAACAAAGGGGGTGTTCATTTTATAAATAGAAAATAGTAATTGTGTGGGGTTTTTAAAAAATTTTTATCTCAGTGTTCTCTGACTGTTATATTCAAATGCCTACCATGCTGCCCTGTCTGTGAAGAATACCACTTGCCTCAAGGGAGTGATATAGAGACACACCAGAGGCCACCATGCAGCTCCCCGGAATGGCTGTCAGTGCAGTATTTCTGTGGCAGATAAAAGCACTTTTTTTCTTTTAAGGCACTTCAGAGTTTCCACCAAGAAGTCTCATCTTATTTAAATTAATAATCACAGTAAGAGCAGAAGTTACTATTCACTTAGCACTGCTCATGTGCCAGGTTCTGTGCTAAATGGCTCAAAACCACAACTGTGTTTGATCTTCACACTCCCTGTGAGAGTTTTCCCCATTTTAAAGATGAGGAAATCGAGGCTCATGAACGCTGTTTTACAGAAGGTTGAAGTTTAGTAAGTGACAAAGGCAGATACTGAACCCAGGTTCAAGCTCATGCTCTTACCTAAACTACAGCCCCTCCTTCCCTAAATCAAAACAGTACAAAAATGTTTTAGAAACAAGAAAATGTGTGGGATTATAAGGTCTAAAGCAGAAATATCTTGTGGAAATTTGGTTTGGCCAATTAAGGATGAGAAAAACTAAAATACGAAATGGACTTTTATAATAAACTCATTCTGGAAATAATAAAACTAAAAGGTAAGTAAACTATACTTTAGAAATAAAGAACTCTTCAGATTGCAATTCTTTCCCATAATCCTGTGCCAATATGGTATTAACATAGGATATTGCAACAGTCACATGTCCTAAATCAAGAATTCAGATGCCCTGTTTTGTCAGCAACAAGGAATAAAGTTGGAAGTCATCTTGGAAATCCAAAACGATGCACATGTGCACTGCAGTTCCGTTCTTCCTGCTACTATAAAATTTCAGGAGTAATGGCCTATATGGGTAAAGAATCTAAACAAGAGTTGTGGATATATGTATATGTATAACTGATTCACTTTGCTGTACATCTGAAACTAAAACAACATTATAAATCAACTATACTCCAATAAAAATTTTTAAAAAATTTTTCAGGGAGCTCTTGCCAGTCAAGATAAACATTATAATAACAGTAATATTCCAATAGAGATAAAAAGAACTTCCAACTTCATCTAGACTCATATACCCCACAGAAATTTTCAATTCCATATTTTGGCAAACACTGCTTAAATTTTTTTACAAGTGCTTAGTTCAACCACAACGTACCCTTGAATGTACTTTGGCAATTAATGAATGCATTACACAGCCAGAGGCCATCCTCTGTGGATGTGCAATTAGGGACACCTCCACTGAAGGCATACGATCATAAGACGAAAACTGGCACCTAAACCTTACGTGGAGAAAGGGTAATTGTGCCCCTAGTAACTGCTTATCCTAGTTAACCAGACTTAAGAAAGTGTGTACATCATGGCTGAGTCAACTTTGATTTCTGAGAGTTGGGTTCATCAATGCCAGTTGCCTGCAGCTGCCTTTGTGTCTTCGGGCAGTACAGAGCAGAAACCAGAGGCACTTACCCGCACTGCTTCAGACTTCTTGTGAAACATCTCTTCCATGTTCTTTGCTAGCTTTTTCACCAGTTGGAGACCATCGATTTCTTCTATGGAAACGTCTTTCTCATACTCTTTGTATTTCTGGAAGGAGGGAGGACAACATTAACATGGCACATGATACCATAAAACATCATGCCTACAATGTCAGAGCACATTTACCTAAAAGGAATAAGTAAAAATAAAGTTACAATATGGCTGTCTCTGTTGGATTTGGGGAGATTGGACTGTATTTCAAAATTATTAAACCAACTAGAGAGAAATGTTCAAACTGGCTCTGGTTCTCTTGAAGCTTAGCTAGCACCCAGGAAAAAAATAAACCCTAAAGCAATCAAGGCACAGCATCTTACAGACATTTTATAATGTTAAAGTCCTTGCTGTCAATTTTAGTAATTCAATTCAATTCATTTCAATTACTGAGGACTTCCTATATATCCTCAAGGAACTTGCAAAAAGAAGCATGTACACTAAGTACAAACAACATTAAAACAGCAACATTTCTTATATAAAAATAACCATTATATAAGATTTCATAATTTGTTAGTCTGTTCATAAGCGACTAATCTGACCCACAGTATACTCAAATTCTCAAAGACAAGTTTTCATTTAAAACCTATCACATACCCTGGTAATTTATCTGTCTAAATCGGCAGTTCTCAAAGTGGCCCAAGAAACTCTGCAGGGTCCCTGAGACCCTTTCAAGGGTCGATGAAGTCCTCCTTTTTTCCAACAGCTTATTTATATGAAGGCATGTCTTCTTACTTGATTTTAACAAATCACAGCAGATTGACCACAAAAAAAGATATGAGAATCTACCTGTCTTCTCTTAAATCAAACCTTGAAAAGATTTGCAAAAAAGAAAAAAAAGCCACTCCTCTAACTTGTTTTTTAAAATATAGTTATTTTTAATAAAATATGTTATGTACAATATGTTAACATGCAATGAGTTTTTATGTTTTGAATTTGTTAATTTTTAAATTAATGAATTCTTGGTTTTAATTTCAAATGTGGCAAATATTTATACATACAACTCGCATAAGCTCTTGGGAGTCCTCAATATTGTGTAAGTGTATGAAGGAGTCCTAAAGCCAAAACGTTTGATATAACTAAACATTTAATTTTGTTTCCACTGGAAAGAAATATTGCTTATTAATTAAAAAAATGTTCCAAATGGAGCTCAAAATACTTTTAATGTCAAGAGGAATCCTTTACATTTATGTAGCTATGAAAAGTCTGGAGAACTAAAAATATTGGGGGCCTTATATTTACCCTCATTTGGAGGGAAAACCTGAATCGGTCACTAACCCCTTACCCCAAGCTCCTACTTAGGAAAAACAAAAGGCTCCACATGTTATCTGGGCTCTAGAGACCTTGAGAGCAATTTCTGAAATGGAAAATATAACAATTTTTTAATGGCAGTTGTTTTTAATATAACAACTTTTTAAATTTTTAACATATAAATTTATATTTTCTCCCCATTTCCTCTACTTCTCCTTCAAATATATAAACCGGGAGGAGCCTCAGTCTTTCCTTGTCCCAAGGAAGGGAGTGTGTGAGTCTTTGTGTGTGTGTGCGCGCATGTGTGTATGACATAAAACGCTTCCCTTCTTAGCTTAGATTTCCAAGTCCTTTGAGGCAATAACACTGGGTATCCTAAAAGGACAAGATTAGAGTTTAAGCACAGAGAGAGTGACTCTAAGGAAACAAATGTAGAGAGAGGATTCTTTCAATCCCTAAGACTAAAGTGAAATCCCTAGAGCCTGGAGGCATCTGGCCACAGAGAGCTCCCAGTGCCCATTGGGCACTGGCAGAGCAGGAGGTCAGAAAAGCAGGAAGAGACCCTTGGACTGGGCATTGGGGCCTCAAACCTGGATGTCAGGTGCAGGGCTTGGAGTTTCTCAGAATTAAAGTGATCCTGAAGAAATTTTAAGAAGTGCTATCCTGGAGCACCTGAGTCTGGACCAAGACAGACATCTGCTACATGGTTTAAAAGATGCTCGGAAAGGCTCTGCATGGTCCTATAATGGACCATGAGTCGTAAGTGACATGCTTCTCTCTGCTCCCTGAAAATGTCCATAAAAATCTTATGTGTTTATGTTGAGAGTCTTTCTCTTCCTTCTTCTAGCCTTCCCCTCCTCTTTAACAAGGCTGTCCTGGTTCCCCAAGGTGAGGAGGCTGCACCCTCCCTCCAAGCTCCCAGAGCATTCTGTGCTCATATCTCCTGGCATCACAGCTTGCATGGTCCAGGAGCTGAGGTCCTCATGGTCACCCCCCAGCCCACAGCAGACACTCACAGAACTTCTCTGGATGAAGCTTGTTGCAGAACAACTGCAATGCTACAATACAAGGAAGACGCAAGTAAGGATGCAGCTGCACTGTCTGATGGTCCTGTAAGCGTGACCTCCCCACTCCTTGGGAGGTTGATGGGCTTGGCCCAGGATGTGGGACTCCAGCCAGCCCAAGCCTGGCTCAGGCTAACAGTGTCCTCTGGTGTATGAATAAAACTTCAATAACAGTCACTGGAAACTTTCCCTAAGTTCAAATGCAAGCCAATGATCTCTTTGGAGCCAAAAATTCTGGGGGTTCTCTGCTGCCTGCCAGATGTGCTCCAAAAGCCAAGAGCCAAGGCCAGCTTATACGCAAGGTTGATTCACTACCAAAAATACATAGTTCAAGAAGTGAGTAAAACAAAACAAAGCTAATGTTAGTCTAATATTTACAGTCAGTGAAATAAATCTCTGTCTTAAGTAATTGTGAAACTAAAGGTG
The DNA here is from genome assembly GCF_009873245.2 of Balaenoptera musculus. Lineage (NCBI taxonomy): Eukaryota > Metazoa > Chordata > Mammalia > Artiodactyla > Balaenopteridae > Balaenoptera > Balaenoptera musculus. The sequence goes on along the minus strand of NC_045795.1, from coordinate 69,416,705 downwards.
ATCTAGAGGCTTAAGATAAAGAAAAAGAAAATGTATTTCATAATTAGCCTTTACCTAAATCTTTTGATCTTTATATTGGGCCCCATTATTCTGGTCATATCTATTATTTACATGTTTTTTTCTCCCAGTAGACTTCTAGAAGGGAATCAATTTATTCAACTCTGACTATCCACCGACTTCTCAATGAGACCTTCCCGCATCCTCTCTTCTTCCGAGTCTGCTCTGTGAAAAGGAGCCACCGATTTTATGGAGGGCTGTGCGTCTCCCAGGCCTCCTTGTACCTGGTGACCTAGCTAAGTAAGCTCAACATGAAGCTCTGTGCCAAGCCAAGGATTCCAGATCTGGGACAAACTCAGTAGTTCACTGGTTCTATTCCTCTTCCAGCCTCAGCCCTCTCCCTTTAGGACATGTGACAATGGGTCCTCTTTGCCAATGAGCTAAGCCGCATACTACTTTCTCACCACCCTGGGGAAGTTATCCCATAAGCAAAAAACACTCTGCTTTTCAAGATGTGTTAGTGGCTGTTGGAATTGGGTCAGAATGACGTAATGTCTTACTCTTACCAGGAAACATTACTCTTTGCTAGAATCAAAGGATTTTGAAGAACAGAGAGAGTAACCAACTGATAGTCATTAATCAATTGCAAACGCTTAGCGGCTTAGAATGGTGATATACACCAAAAGCATGAAAAACGTACCTACTGTACGAAACCAAGCAATATGACCTCCAGCAACTGGAAAGAGTAAGCTACAACGGTACAAGTTCCACACAGCCATCCCAAATTGTGCAAAAGAATGCAGGAAACTAGCATATAGAATGTTGCAATAGGTTACAGACAGTAATGGGTGATTAGTAATTTGTTTTAAATTACTAATCTGCCTACACGTACACACACACACACACAAACATACACAGAAACACACTGTGAGGACGGATGCCAAATGCTCACAGTTGGCTGTGCTACTGCAAATGATTTTTCTTCTTTCTGCTTACCTGTATTTTCTAATTTTTATAATAAACATACTTTTTTTGGAAATTAGAAAATATAAGAGGTGTAGTTATATGTAGAATAGAATATGGGCACTTAAAAACAAAGTTCTGTTGGGGAAATGTGGCCCCAATTAGAATCTGTGTAGTTAAGCAGGATGTCTTCATTAGCAGAGCCTAAGGAAGTCAGCAAAATTAGTCCTGCGTGTGTCAAAGGCCCAGCACGGCGCCGGAAGATTTTCACATATTAATTTGTCTAATCCTCACAGCTACCCTGGGGGGCACGTGTCATCCCCGTGTTGCAGATGGGGAACTGAGGCACAGAGAGGTTTAGTCAGTTGTTTAAAGTCAAATGGTTAGAGAGTGAGTTTTAAACCTAGCAAGGTCTGACTTTGAATTGCTTGGTCTTTTGAACTTAGGGAGTAGGGAGTGAAGGACTGATAGTCTAAATATTTGCGAACTTGTTTCAGAGGGCCCATTTCACTGCCATCACAATGCCTATTTCATTGATCTTGTAGCCAACAGTGGCTTGGACTCACCAAGAGAGAGTCAAATACCTAAAACCAGAGACATCGTCAGTTAACAAGGGCGGCAGCTGCTTACGAGGCTGATCCAAGTGAGCAAAAGCCATGCGGCAGGGCACAATGGATGTCACAGGTGGGGACACTATCCCTCCACTGGGCCTCTGAGGGCGCAAGCTTGGAGCCTGACCCCAGAGGAGCAGACGCAGCTCTTGACCCCTGAAAGCGGCCCAGGGGACTTAATTATATATTAATACCGTGGCTGTGTTTGGGCGACAAACCGTCTGTTCTCCAAGGTACCAAGAACGACCTGGAGGCAAAATACCCCAAACTTCTCCTCCTCTGGGGTTTGCCTCTGCACACAGCTATGACAACAGTAAAGCTTTATTTTCTACAGCCTCAAGGACTGCTCTGGCAATTACTTTGTTTTGTGTAAAAACAGTAAAACAAAACAAACAAACAAACAAACAAAAAAAACAGGCATCCTTCAACTGGGAAAAGGAATTCAGAAAGTATCAGCGGGTTTCTGCCAACACACAAAATGAAGGTAGTGGGGAAGACCAACATGGAAGAGACACTATGCCACCTAATTAAAGATTCAGGCCGGTCTGCATTTGACCTCTGTCTCCAACACTCCATTTATTTGTTCCACAAATGTCTATTTTGTGTCTATGGTCTGCTAGGCAGGGGACGAGGCACCAAGCACAACATGATAAGTAATGCAAAGTCGAAGAAAGCTCATGGTCTAATGATCTGATGAGTAAACTGGCAAAGAAGATACAACATCGTGGTAAGTACACTTATGGGGTGGTCAAGGCAGTCACTCAATCTTGCTGGAACCCTACAGGATGATTAGGCTGGGAAGAGGGTAGATGCAACAGGGGATGAGCAGAGGGAGCGGTAGGTGTGGAGTTCAGGGCAAGAGGCTGCCTGGAGCTCAGGGAACTACCCCTGTTCCACTTCACTGGTGCATGGATGGCCAGGACGAGGGACTCTGGTGAGAGACGAGGACAAAGAAGTGAGCAGGGCCAGGCCATCAAGGGTAGTGTGCTAGGATGAAGAGTTTGGACTTCATCCTGACTTGGGTAGGAGGCTGAGGGTGTGGAGACAGACAACAACCAGAGTCACTGAAGGATTTAAGGGGAGGAAGGACCCAATGACTGGATTTGTGGTTTTGAAAAATCTCAGTGTGCAGAGTGGGAAGGAGGGACATAAAACTGGATGGAGACAAGAAATTGGGAGGCTGGGGTAGCTAGGACTTGGGAGACAGCACTGGAAAAAAAGTTAGAAGAGTCAGAGAATGAGAGGTGGGCTCCCTGGGAGACATCAACAGGTCTGATGGTCAGACACGGCAGCTGTTTGGGCTGGTTGGCCATGCCACTTTAAGGAAATTGCTTAGCCTCCTGGGTCTCAGTGTCCTCGATCAGAATACCAGAGATAATGATGCCCATCTTCCAGGGCTGCTCTGGAGGGTTACTGGGAGGACGTCTATGAAAGCTCCCAGCACAGTGCCCGCACAAAACGGGCCACTCTAAACCTTCGTGCTCCCCTGTTTTTCCCTCCTGGAATTTCTGCTACAGAGGATTCTAGTACATGTTGTATTTTCATACCAATGCCTTCCTGAACTGAAGCTTTTAATGGAGCAGACAAATTCCAACAAGGTGGTTGATGACGCTGATGTTCTTCACTCTGCCACCCCCATCCATCCTCTGGGCCTCCCCCTGGATTGGGGCAGTAGCTAGTGACACCTGAGTAACACAGCCTGTGGCTTTAGCCAAGACCAGGGTCGAGGCAGAACACAGCCCTTCGCAAGAGCACCTCTCAGCGTTCATGACACAGAAGGAAGGCAGCCTTAGAAACTTTTTATTCCCTCTGTCACAGGGGAACATCTGAAGCTTCCATTCCTTCTGTTAGCAGAATCAGCATTTGGCAAGAAATTTTGTGATGAGCCAAGAACATTTATCATTTGAGAAGGGAGACAGAGAAATGCATTATTTCTGTAGCATCTATTTTGCCAGATCATTTCACACAAACACCAGGAAGAGAAAAGCACTACTTCACTGTCAGAACACTTAATGTTGTTCATACCTTTGGGTTACTTTTTTCCTACAGGCTAACTGCATATCTAGGAGTGAGTCACCTGGAACAGTCCCCAGAGAGGGGGCTCCAGTCAGGAGGCTTCTGATCAATCACAATTAATTAGTATAGAAGCCCAACAAAGAAGAGGTGCTCTGAGTGTGCTCAGCACCAGCAAAAAATACCCTCTTGCAGAGGATGGATGCAGGAGTACCATTAGCCAAAGAGCTGGAACATCTGAGCATGGTCTCTTGGCCAAATTTTCTCATCACAAACTGAAATTACATCTCTAGAGTCAGTATAATTAAATCACTCAATGAGGACTGACAGAAGGTCCAGGGGAGGAGATGATAAAGCAAAGACCTGCTTGTCCCCAAGTGAGAATCTGGAGAGCTTGCCTCAAAGCCCACGACTTGAAAGAAACTGGCCTGCTTCCCCATCCCACCCTTAAGCCTCCAGCACTTCCCTTAAAAGCCCCTGACCCCGTTTCCCAGTAAACCCTGTTACTGGGAAAGCAACCCATACAGGCTAAGCCCAGAACCCTTAAAGGTGGCTTGTTACATAAAAGTGGAAAATGCCTCATGTTCCTGCCTTAAGATTCAATTTTTGGTCTTATTCTCATTCCTTCAAGTTCTGAAATAGCCACAGTACCAGAGGTAAAATCATTAAACCAACTACTGAAGTAAGGATCACACCAATACAAAAAAGGAACCTAAACTGAAATCACTGCTATTTTCATTCATTTAACAAATATGTACAAACTGCCTACCATGTGTAGGCAGGTGGGGGGAACAATGACAAATATACATGTTCCCTTGGGATATAAGGAGGCTAATTTTTTGGTTCTTTTTATTAAAAATAAATAATAAATAAGTTGGAGCAGAGCCACACGGGATATTTCAATTGAAACCTGAGCCCTGATATCCCACACAGCCGTTCTGTGTGTGTCTCCTCCCAGGGTCACACCTGTCTGCAGTGCAGGTATGTCACTTCTGCCAGATGTGGGAGAGTGTTGTGTGTCTTCTACTAAGTGCAGAACTGTCTATAAAGCACAGACATATATTTCTCCCTGAGTAGGGAGGGGTGAGTAGCAGGAAATTTGGGCAACCCAAACTGATTTGTAAACAATGAAAAATTGGCCAGGAACAAGAATGACAGGATGGTCAGCAGGTAGGAAGAGGGTCCCAGGGAGGAATGTAAAACAATGAATTAGCCATGGGTTGCAGAAAAGGAGATGACTGTACAGCATATATCATTCCCTGCCTCCTGGGAGATGAAATTTACAAAGTACCCTATCAGTGTAATGAGACAGTCATGAGCCATCACAAGGTGGTTGGTCAACAGAGGCAGGACATCTATGGTCAAGGTTTGATGAACAGTGGGAACAAGGGGAGGTGGGGGAGGTGGGGGACGGGGGAGAGTGGGAAAGGTAAGTCTCCTTAGATTGCATGTAAGCTCATCATATGTCCCTCCAGTGGGGAGAAAGTGATGCAGTTCCTGTTCTGTCTCCTCTGTCTTATTTGTAGCAAAGGGGACTGACAATGATCAGATGGGTGGGAAAGCATCTGAATGGATTTTGCTGGCATGCTATTGATTTGGAGCCTGGTGGCAGCATCCTGCTTGGCTTAGAATCACTGGCCAGGATTCAAGTCTGAGGAAAATCAACAATGTGCATCCCACTTGCTAGGCCATTTGGTGTGATGCTAAGAACAAGGACTCTCCATTCAGATGTACTAAATTCAAGTCCTAGCAATGTGACAAGTTGCTCAGTCTCCATCGGCCTCCTTTCCTTCAATAGTAGAGTGGGTTATACCAGACCTCCTACTGTTCCCAGGATGATCAAATGAGGTCGAGTGTGTAAAGTCCCTGGCAGCACCCTGGACACAAAGTAAAGCACTCAAAAAATGTTGATGATGATGGCAGAAGTGGTTAACACATGCCAACACTTGTTCTATAAGTTCTGAAAAAGGAAATTCTCTTGCCTCAACAAGAAAAAACTCTCAGCCAAGGTCATAACCTAACAGATGAACTACCTCTGAATGTTGCTGTGGGCAATGGCATTTTTCAAATACATTCCCAAGGCACTGAGGGGGTCTTCAACAGTAACTGTGGGGATGGCTCCCTTCTGGCAGAAACTGGATGCTAGAAGTCTGTATTTGTGTAAGGGTGGATGACAGTTTTCAGATATGTTACTAAAGATGTTGCAATAAAAACTAATCATCTACAATTTCTGGATTCTCTCCTTATAGGCAGTGTCATTTTTTTATTATGACATAAATGTACTTAGTATTCCTCTCCAATCAATTATCGCATGTGGAAGTGTCACTTCAAAATACAACACTCCAAAGCAATTATGTTTCCAAGTAAATATATTTCTAAATCCTTTAACCTGATGTTAGAAACACGTCTTTTTAACCATAACAACAACAAACCTAGCTGAATTCATGGAACTCTAGGTCACAGAAGAATATTTTTCTATTCGAAAATGGAAAATGCCATTTTATACAAATCATTCTGTTTCACAGAGATATTCCAATCAAGTGTCTCCAGGGTCAAAACAAAACCCCACCCATTATTAATGCAGTGCTCCTCCAGATCTAGTTAAGTCTGAGGAACATCCTTGAAGAATGCAGTTTTTCTCTGTCAAAGCCATCAGAACAAGAGATAATTTGCATAAGAATGAGGGACCCTGTTTAGGAATGACAGAAGAGAGAGGAGGACAGGGCACTAAATTACCACCAAAGAATAAGCAGAGAGGAGGCAGGCAGCAGCTGGACCCTGACTTCTGCAGGGCTGCGGCAAACGTGGACCACTTGAGGAATCTGGAACATCACCTATAGGCAGTTCTTGTTCTGTGGGGTGAGAAGCATGGGAATGAACCACCATTGAAGGCGGTAGTTTTCCTCAGCATGTTTTTAAGAACTTCCAGCTTGAGTGGGGTGGTGGGGGCGGGGTGGGGAAGGCTGTCAGGGGAAGAAGTGGTGTGATCTAAATTACTTCTCAAGGTGCTTTCTGATACTCACCTCAAGAAAGCATTGTCACAAGAAGTATTGGGGTCCCCAGCCCCAGTGCCCCTGGAGCCTTTGTTCCCAGCGAGCTGTGTGGAATGCCCTACTAAATCAAGAGTTCCAGAGAGACTGCTCTTCAGAGCAGGTGGCTCTGCTGTGGGTGGTCTCTGACAGATTTCTACTACTTTCAGACTGTCAGGTCCTGAATTAAAAGATGGATATCTCTCCTCTCCCTGTTTTACTGTCTATACTCTTTTTGTTTTTTAAGTCCAAATAAGTCTCATAAGCTTTTACTGTTTCACGTAGTCAACTGGACAAATGCCACTGATAAATTTTAGCTCTGTGGTGATAAAACTGAGTGTGAATGCTGCATTAGATTCCTGTTTTATACAAGGGAAATTAAGTCAGAGGCAAGCTACTAAACCTGCTGTTGATACAACCATCTTTGCCCTAGCATGGCAGTGTAACATACTGCTTCAAAATTGGGAAATTCATCTGTCTACTGAACAAAATCAAATGGTCTCAATGCTTATTAAAAAAAAAAAAAACAAACTCCAGTTCCTGGATATTTTCTGGATTACTGCATGGGGATCTGAGGTTCTGAAATATGAATATTTATGCTGTACATACATCCTCACAACACGAAAAGCCAAAATAATGATTACAGGACCATGCGTGTTAGAGAAGACAAATCTCATTGTATGCATTTATGAGTGTGTTTTACGTATACCAACAAATTTAACTACAGCCAAACTGCAAATAATAAGCCATTACTTTACAAAGCCTGGACTACTTGTATAGATTATTTCTTGTGGCTTACTTTTTTCAAACACATTTTTCTGATGTTCCAATTTAAAATAATTCATTCTTCCTACTCCCCAAGGATCAGCGGGAACAATAACAACAACAATAATCATTTATTATTAATAATAGCAACCAGCATTTATTACTTACTTTGGGTCAGGTAGATATTATTTCCCCCCATTTTACAGGTTAGGGAACTGAGGCACAGAGAAATAAGGTAACTTAGCTAAGGTTGGACCGCTAGTAAGTTGTTGTATTAATTCAGGAGACACTAGCTACTATAATAAAAAAATATCCCAAAACCTCAGTGGCTTAACACAATAGAGGTTTACTTCTTGTTCATGTAACCCTCCCCTGAGGGGGTTCTTTGTCTCCAGTCTTTCACATAGTGATTCAGGGACCCAGGATCCTTCCATCAGGTGTCTCTGCTCTCCCCTCAGGCACTAGAGCCTTTTGCATTCAGCCAGGAGACGCAGGGGGAAGGGATGGAGAAGATGAACTTGCTTCTCCAACTCCTTAGCCTGGAAGTGACATGCATCAGCTCTGTTCACATTCCACTGGTAGTAACCAGCCACCAGCCCAACCCAAAGTAAGAGGGTCCTGGAAATAGAACAGGTGGTTGGAGAGCTATTTCCAGGCTCTAAGTCAACACCATGGAAATGGGAACTTAAATCATCAGGGGTGTGTGTTAGCTGTCTGGATTTGAATCCAGGCAGCATGGCCCCAGAGTCCATGCTTGTAACCACCACACTTTAAACACCTGATATAAACTGTTGCTAGATGAAACCTCAGATTAAAACTTGGCTGGGAACCATCTGCATGATGGATACTTTAGAGCTGGTGCAATCAAGTCACAATCTACCCAACCACTTGTATGTGTAATCATGGTCAGGTGCCGATGGTAAAGGCCAAGATCTTGCAACACAGAAAGGAACACATTATAAACAATTCTTAGACCTTTTGTCCAATTTCTTTAATCCCAGCTCAAATAAAACTGCTTTTTCAATAACATCAATGACCTTCTTTAGCATAGGATATTCGTTGCCCAGGTGCCACAAAGGTAATTGGCTTAACTAAAGTCTTTTTAATTCTACATCTGAGATGTCCTGGAAATCGAAGGCAATCAATGAATAAGTCTGGAAGACCGTAACAAGCTTAGAGCTAATACTATTTGCAGCTGCTCAAGTGGTTTCTGTACTTACAGAGCCAAAAGCTGGAAATGAGTGTTATGACCCTGCATCTGAATGAATCTTTAACTCCATCAACTCCAAACTAACTCCATCAACTACAAACTGAATACGGAGATGCCGATTTACGGCACAGCTAAACCCTAGCTTTTCTTTGGTGAGTGTAGAGAACCATGGTGAGATGGTGCTTAATAGTTATCAACCCACCCTCCCTCCTGTTGAAAGGAAGAGATGAAGACTAGGTCTCCCTTCTCGTGTTTAAAGCTTCCTTTGTAAAAAAGATTCTGGTATAGAATTCCCTGCTGCTGATATCAGAGACTAAGAAAAATGATCCGTAGCATCAGCATCCTTCACAGAAATACTGCCTTCCTTCCACCTGTCCACAGGTGCTTGAGGAGTTTGCAGCAGGTGACCCCCTCCCATTTCACCCACCATCAACAAAAGTGCAGACATTATACAGCGCCTCCCCTATGCCGAGATGCAAAAACATAATCTGAGCCCTCTAAAAATTTAAATGTCACCAACTTCAGAATCAAATGATTTTCTGACATCCTTCACAAAGCCCAGCACACAGGACTTTCCCCCAATATCTTTAAAGTCACAGTGTTAGAATCCAAAAGGGACTTAGGAATAATCCATTTCAGAAGCCATAATTCAAACGCCTCCAGAGGCCAGATGGGTCATATCAGGCGACAGACTTGGGCCAGTCTGGGGCCTGCAACAAACAGCAGAGCTTCTGTCTCATCCTAAATGGTGGCCACTTTTTAGCTTCTGCTGATCTCTGTAGGGTGAGGGGCACACTGTGGTTACCCAATCTTCCATTTGTTAAGAGAAGCCAGAAATCTATGTTTTTCTGTGAAATCTCCCACTGAGTCCATTTCTTTGAACACTCTGGGGCCCAGATACAGAATGTCTCTAAACATCTTCTTCCTCATTCATCTTCACATGAGGAGCCTGAGACAGAATAACATGGGCTCACATCTCCCACAGGGCAGTGATGTGCTGGACAGTGTGTGGATGGCTTCTGGCATCTACCGCTAATCCTTGAAGCAGGCACTGCTATGAGCATCACCGAGTCTAAGGTATCTAGTGGGCAGCAGCCAGCCCAGGCCAATAAGGGACAGATGCCCACCTGGCTCACCAGGGTCCCAGCCAGTGCGGAAAGAGCCCGGGTCCTTTTCACCATTTGGGGTTCCCTGGCCATGCAGGGGCTCAGGACCTGAGGCTGCCCTCCCTTAGAGACCCCCATGTATGACCAAAAGCACTTTGATTCCTCATGCATTGGGGGTTGCTAGGCATGGAAATAAGACCCTGAAGTCGAGGAATCTATAGGCATGTTGAGAGAAGCCCACACATTCCTCTTGAAATGGGGACTTTTCTACAGCGCTTTGAAGAATTCTAGAGTCCTAGGATATGTTAACTAATGTTCTGCTCTCTCTCTCTCTCTCTCTCTCACACACACACACACACACACACACACACACAATCATTATGCTACCAATATTTTTTCTCCTAGAACGTATTTAGGAAAAAAGAAGGAAATTAATCAATACATCCACCTTATTCTTATTACTATACTATGGTATGCCTTTAAGATGGCAATTTGTGGGTGGGGGAGTTGGGGGAGTGGCTGCTCTGGCATCTGGTGAAGCCCATGGACCCCTTCTAGGAATATTTTCAAATGCAAAAGAGGAAACACATAGGAAGGCAACCAATTATATTGAAATTCAGTTTTCAAAATGTTTAAACCATCAATTTGTGATGCAGTAATGTAGATGTTTCTTCATCAGCGCATTAAATAACAAGAACTAGTGGTAAGACTATACTGCCACAGCCATGGATGTCAAGGATAAGCATCAATGGCAAAGAGATATCTGCATCAGCTACGATATGCCATGAGAAGATTTGTGATTTCTGTTGGTGACAAAGTCATAGGAACTGCTGTGGCTTGTTACCTACATTTGTAAGCTAAAGTAATAAATTTCAGTTAGAGGTTGGTGAAAATAAAAGGTGTTGCTTTTTTCCCACCCAAGTTCATAGCCCCCTGAATTCCCTCCATGGCGGGGACACAGGTTAAGCACCCCTATGCACTCCCCAAGAACAGCAAGAGGTCCCAGAAAAGGTCACCCTATGTGTGAATAGTGCCAGGGCATCTGCCCCTGATTCACATGCAGCATGAGGATATACAATGCCTGTTTTTGACCACTGGTATATGTCACATGCACTGTCTGATCATTAGCATATATTTACAATCCAATTTAAGGTTTATGTATATTAAACATACACACCAAATTATGGACATTTCCTGCAACAATTAATTCTGGCAGATGGCTTTGCTGTCTTTATAAGTGTAGATTATGAGTTTCCCTGGGTGCTCTGTAAATAAATGATGATTTCTCAAATGGATCAGGGAAGGGTAAACACCAAACTGGAAACAATATTTATCTCAGGCCAGGGTCTTCAAGCAGAGCTGAAGAGAACTATAATTTTTTCCTTACGTAACCACTGGGTTATTAGAATTCTTCACAAAGAGCATACATTCATGTATTATTTGTGTGATTAAAAATACATAAAGTGTCAAGTTCAAAGAAATTTAGTAATCATTGGTATAAAAATATAATAAATGCCTCATAATCTGAAAAGAGGAATGTGACTGGCTCAGAAAGCCTACACTTGAGACATGAATTAAACAACCCATTGAACAAGCCTGACCTTTGTCCACAGCTACTAGATGACTGTGTCAAAAAAGTATTTCACCCGATGCATGTGCAACTGCATACCATCATAGAACTCTGCTCATGAGATAACTGCTAAGTGACGTACATTACGTCTATAATTAAAGCCATGTAAAAACACAAAGCAAAAGACACTGGGAGGGACCACGACAAAATTCTAACCATGGCTGGGTTAGGGTGGCAGAATTTTGGATGAATTTTTCCAGTTTTCTAAATGTATTTTGCAATATTGCTTTTCAAATGGGAAAAGTAAAGTCTAAGATGGAGAAAAATAGAACAGTAAGGGTGAAATTCAAGTGCAGGCAGGCTGGCTCCAGATCCCATGCTCTGACTTCCCCTAATAACTCTCCTAAGATAGTTGAAGGTAAAATGAGACTTTTTTCTTATTCTAAAAGCAAAATGTTCTCACTGTAGGAAGAACAACCAGAAGGTGGATGTAAGCAAATAAAAGAAAACAAAAAACCCTAATCTCACTTCCCCAAAATACAAGGGGCTACCCTGTGATTAAGATCCTTACAGATATTTTCCATTTTTGAAATGTAAGATCATAAGTGTAGTTGTTTCTTTATAATCAAAGTGAGATAATCCTATACATACCTATGGGGTATATTTTCAAATTATGTCCCCAAGAAGTGTAAGTACAAAACAGTTCATCCGGACTTCCCTGGTGGCGCAGTGATTAAGAATCCGCCTGCCAATGCAGGGGACACGGGTTCGATCCCTGGTCCAGGAAGATCCCACATGCTGCGGAGCAACTAAGCCCATGCGCCACAACTACTGAGCCTGCACTCTAGAGCCCGCGAGCCACAGCTACTGCAGCCCGTGTGCCTAGAGCCTGTGCTCCGCAACAGAGAAAAGCCACCGCAATGAGAAGCCCGCGTACCGCAGCGAAGAGTAGCCCCCACTCGCCGCAACTGGAGAAAGCCCACACACAGCAACAAAGACCCAACGCAGCCAAAAAATTAATTAATTAATTAATTAATTTAAAAAAAAAAAAAAACCAGTTCATCCTTTAGACCACCAAAATAAATGCCAAGGGAAGAAAGAGGTCTGGCAGCCTTTTACAGGATCTACACCATTCCACGTTCATCAACCATGAGAGTTTCACTGCGGGCACAGCTTCACTGGGTAAAAACCAGCAACAAACACACTTACAGGTTTGAATTACCAAATATTTATCTTCCAAATAAATCTTGTGTCTTCTAACCCTTACAGAAAATCGATTTGTTAATTCACTTCTATTTCATTCTATAATGTCTCCTTTTGTTAATCCTCTTTCCCTGGGGGGACTCTTTTCAAATCTTGTCACTTACTCTTTACTGAAAAAGTTCCCTTTTCTGAATTCAAGGTGAATTGTACTTAATATACGAGCCCTGAATTTACTTACATGCCGTTTTTTGCCTGCATTTTGTGTTCCATGGTCTCTCTCAGTAATTGAAATCTTTTTTTAGCTGTTCCATTTCCTTGTTATCACCATGTTTCCCTTAATTCATTCATCTTTCATTAAATACAGTGGTAGGCTACAAAAGGTTAACCAGAATAAGGAAAGGAAAAGGAAAAAATTGGAACATCAACCAAAACAGAAAGTGATAATTAACTTTAAAAACACGAAGTACACATTAGTTGAAGAAGCACCCAATGAAGGCACTTACTTGGGCCAACATTCTCCTTGCAAACAGAATGGGGGGGCAGTTATCCCACAGCCCTGGACCAGGAGTGTGGTGCATGTCCCTTTAGCCTTGTCCTCATTATTATGATGTTTCAGTTTGGCTATAAAGCACTGACTACTTGAAAAAATATGGAACCACATATCTGAAGGTCAAGAAGCATGAACTTCCCAGTGAAGTATCCAAAAGCACATGTCACAAATGAAGACTCCGAGACTCACAGAGGCTACCCAACTGGCCCAAGTTTCTTCCCACAAGTGGCAAAGTCTGGATCCAGTCCCAGATGGAGGACTTCAAAGTCCACTCATACACTTCCCTTCTTACTCCCAAGGAATCAATCTGAAAGTTGAGTCATCTCCTTGCAGAGTGGTAATACCTCTCCATCTGTCTATTTTATGAATCCCCATTTCATATATCAGAGTTCGGGAAGCAAAGTGCTTCTGTGCCGTCCAAAAATTATTTCACATGACCCAAGCACACGCCCTGTGTGAGTGCTAAAAAGGATCCAGGAAACAAAAAGCAACGGCGGGCTTTCCCTGGTGGCGCAGTGGTTGAGAATCTGCCTGCCAATGCAGGGACACGGGTTCGAGCCCTGGTCTGGGAAGATCCCACATGCCGCGGAGCGACTGGGCCCGAGAGCCACAATTACTGAGCCTGCGCGTCTGGAGCCTGTGCTCCGCAACAAGAGAGGCCGCGATAGTGAGAGGCCCGCGCACCGCGATTAAGAGTGGCCCCCGCTTGCCGCAACTGGAGAAAGCCCTCACACAGAAACGAAGACCCAACACAGCCATAAATAAATATATAAATTAAAAAAAGAAAAAAAATCATTAAAAAAAAAAAAGTAACGGCGGCAGTTCAAATGATCTTGCCATAATGGGCTTTGTACATCCAATTTTTTTTTAGAAGCTCCTCCCTCCCTCTATTTGCTCCCACCCTTCCCTCTCCCCAGCCAACTCCTGCTCCGCAGTCAATACCCTGATCAAGGGTCACCATCTGTAGGAAGTCCCTTCATTCCCCAGGGTAAGACTTTGGTCCAACTAACTTACTGATCCCTCCTCCAAATGAGAGTGAGATACCACAACACTTTACATAGTTTAATATGCATATGAATCTCTGGAGGGGGGTTATTAAAATGCAGATTCTGATTCAGATCTGGAGTGGGGCTGGAGATTCTGTATTTCTAACAAGTCCCCTGATGATGCAGGTGCTATTGGTCCCAGGACCACAAACTGAGGTCTAAAGGAAAGAGATTGTGGGTTTCACCTCCATATCTCCATGCATAGAGCTGCAGGAGAGGAGGTGAGGAGGGAGGCTCACTGAGGAAATAAAGAATTCCTACATGGGTATGTCAGGAAAGCTGTGTTGCTGCTGTTTGTTCAGTTTTTTTTTTGAAACATTCAGCATTAATACACAAAGTACACTGATTTGAGAACATGGAACTTATAAACCAAGGCCCCAGTTTAACTTCAAAGTTATTTCCTACCATATTCCGTAGATTCAAAATATGACACCATCTTCAGCAACTCAGGGAGTTCAGAAGTTAAAAACAACAGGTGAGAAAACACAACACTCTGAGAGAAAATAAATGAGGTTGTCAATGTTCTTTGTAATTTATGGCTCCAACATGCCGGCTCCCTTTTCCTCACTACAGACTGGGTTATGAAATAATACTGCATCTGTCCTAAACCCTCTGCTAGGACTCTCCCTCAGAGGCTAATAATAATAACAATAATAACCACAGCAGCTGTAGCACCCCAAACTTAACTGAGCATTCACCCTATCCCATGCACTAAGTGCTTCATATAAAAAGTAAGTAGTTTAACCCCACAACAGGTAGCTACTATTATCACCTCCATTTTACCAAAGAACAACCTCAGGTTATGAGGAATGACATGGTTTGCCCAAGGTCACGGAGCCAGTTCACAGCAGGGTAGGATTCGAACCCAGGCTGACTCCTAAGCATGGTGTCTGAGAGATATGCTACCAAGGTCATTTCAAGGTACAGTGAAGGAAAAAGTGACCCTAAAGACAAATTCTGAGACCTGGATCACAAACTCTAGATAGGAAGCAGGAGAGATATTCCTTTGGGTGTGCAGAAAGGTCCCCCTGACCTCGAAAGATGCTGAACTCAGCCCAGACACAAGCTCGGCTCTGCCGAAGTTGGCCTGATTGTCGGGCATCCACTGATCTCCCATTTTACTCATCTGCCCTTTATTCTGCATGAAACACATTCCTCTCCCTTTTCCCCACAATACAATTTGTCTCTCTCTCACTGGGCTTTTTAGTTAAAAACAAGAGAGATGAAGCTTGAAACCTAATTAAGGAAATGGCCCATGTACAAAGAAAACAGCCAGGGATCATTATTCAAATGGCAGCCTCTCCTTTTGTTTTTGAGGGAAAGCTAATGACTGCTATGCAGCCCAGAGGCCTCTATATCATATCGCGTACACATCCTATTATTAGAGGGTAATGCCAGTGATTGGAAAACACGCCAAATAAAAGCATGCATGGATCCCTGTCCTCACTTAAATGCTGTTTTGATGATTTAAAATAAAGACAAATGTTATCCTGGGAAATGTAGACCTCTCTGTGTCCAAACTCATCCATCTTATGTTAGTAAGATTCCCTCTCCAGCAGACCTGGGTCCGTGCGATGGGTGCCCAGGGTGAGAAATAAGAAAGCAGCAAGACGGATCAGAAATTCCTTTGAAACTGCTGTGGTGGGGAACGGGAAAAAGGAAAAGGAGGGGAAAAAAGAAAGCAAAAGAAATCCTCTGAGAAAGATCTGGTTGGATCTTCCCCCTGGATTTTGCTGAAATCTGTTCACTTCTAACCATCCCAACCACCAAGTCCAATTCACACCCATCTCACTACCTCAATGCCCCAGGTAGCTTCCCAACAAGCTAATTGTAAACAAAAATTTGTATCTGGCACACAGCCTGCCAGAATGTTTTCTATCCTCCTGGGTATGTAGTACATGTTTTATTCACATACTCCATTATGATCTCCTTTTTCCACATATCAAGAACATTATTAATGTCAAATACATTTGACACTATCATTTTTATTGCTGCAAAGCATTCCAGTTTATTGAAGGGCCTTTATTTTATTTAACCAATCCCTTATTTGGGAATATCTTTTACTTGTATAAATAATGCTGCAATGAACATCCTCCTCTGATTCTGACTTTAGGAAAACTGCTGAGGCAGGTAATCTGATGATTGTTTTTATTAATAAGCTCTGGTATTGAAGGAGCTTTCTTCCAACCAAACTGATATTTTACACTTTATTCTCACACTGAATTTGTTTATCAAGACTGAGATGTTTACTACTCAGGGTATATTAGATATCAACCTTACAATTAAAACACTTTAATAAAATTTTTTACTGAAGTAGGTTTATTTTGAAATAGTTCTAGATTTACAGAAAAGCTGCAAAGGAAGTAGAGTTCCCATATACCCTTCACCCAACTTTCCCTAATGGAACATAATACCTAACTGTGGCACATTTATCAAAATTAAAAAAATTAACAGTGGTACAATGAACTTTAAGGGTCTATCTCTTCCTGTTCAGAAGGAGACTTCTGACCCCAGAAAGGGAGGGATTTGCTCCAGGGAGGTCAACAGCTGATATTCCTGCGAGAATTAGGACCCAGAACTTGCGACAGCTGGACTATTATCTTTTCAACTACACAACTCTGCCTTCCCTATTAATTCTCTTTGGACAAGATTTTTTCTCACTAAAACTGTGCAATTTGTATCCTATAATTATAATCACATGTCTAAGTCCAAATCACTCTCTCTTCATTTTTTTAAGGTAAAAAATAACCTTAGTGTCACATAAAGCCACAGCCTTCAGCACAAAACTACTTCATCACAAGGTAAATTTGCCTTCAGAAATAAAGACCTATTTCTCACATACATGGCTCCCTGTTTGATAATAAGACTTTAATCTACAAGCACAAACAATGCTAACTATCATGATATGGTTTGTGATCCAGCTAATAATAACTGTATTTGATTGCAAAAAGCCAAAACTGAAAATTTGCACTCATCTTAGAGGGCTAATTCCTAGAAAAAGTGATGCCTCTTATTCTATCACCTTGCAACCTGTTTTCTTTTTTCATAACACTTATCACAATTTGTAATGTTTACGTATTTATTTGTTTAATGTCTTTTAAATCATAACACTGTACGCTCATGAAGTTATAAATGACCACTGCATCCTCAGAGCCCAGGGCATAGGTTGGGACTTCAGAGTCGTGAGGGCAGTACATCCTCCACACACTCACTCTTTTCCTAGATCACTTTAGACATCTAGAAATGCACATGATGTTAACACGAAGACGGTGACGCTCCACCGGCAGATATGACCACTTACCATGAGGGTGGTAAAGCCCCAGAATGCCCCACGCAATACTGCTGTGTCCCTACACTGATATTTCTGTTCTTCACACCTAAAGGTTTATTACTTAACCAATGGCTACTATCCAGAAGGGAGATTAGCAAGTGAACTTAGTCTTAGAAGGTGACCTAAAGAGTTCATACTTAATTCCAAAATCGACTTCTCTATACCTTAGTTTACTTCTAAACTAATAAATGTTTATTGAAAAAAATCACAGGTAATCAAAATAGAAAATCCAGTAATAATTCCATCAACCCACTACTCACCACACCAAAACAGAAAAAAAAAAACTTAATATTTTGATGTGTGGCCTTAATTTTTCTCTACGCTGAACACATATTTTAACAAATTGGAATTGTACCATATATGCCATTTTATGGAAGTTTTTAATGCATTATGTGATGAAAAGCTTTCTATGTCAATAAGCACTTTTGTTGTCACCATTGTTATAGTTAATCATAGTTTGGTTTGCTGAGACCACCTAAGGAATCAATCTTTTCTGTTTAATATTATAAATGTTGAGAGAGAGAGTGACTGGCTGGCATTAACACATGTAAGCAAGCCTCCACCCAGTGCTATTTGGTGAGCAGTGTTAACTCAGTTCAGGACGACATAGTAAAAACCTCCTGTCAAACAGTCACATCAGACCCACTGGGACTGAATGCCCTCCAGAGGCAAATATCCATTCCTAAGTGCCAGGAGGTTCTATTGATTCAGAGCTGCTTCACCTCCTAATACCTGTACTAATACAGAGCTTAAGCTCTTCACTTGGAGCTTTATTCTACACAACAAAATAGAATTCATTTATTCCCAGCAAGAATCTGCAGAGGAAGGAAAAAATCAATAAAACACAACCTCACCAACTGGATGTTCCGTAGGTTCTCCGAGTGCGTGAGGCGCCCTGTGACCACCATGGGCACACATCTGTGTTGTTCTCCCTCAGCAGTTTAAGGAATGAAGAATCACCTCATTACACAGCTGCCATGTCTGAGTGAGCTCCGGGGTCTGGGGTCTGCTTTCCTGCCTCAGAGCTTGGCCATCCCTTCCTCTCAGGGTCCATCACAACATGGGGTGGGGAGAGGGGCGGGTTGGCCAGGTCTCCCTATGCATCCCTGCCTGGTCACACACAGTTAGGTTGCCGTGTGCTTTTTGGCTACCTGCATGCACAGTGGAAAAGCTGAGGAGTCACAAAATGTGTGAGAATCTACACAAAAAGGGTGATGCCTTCCTGTTTCAGAAATTGTGAAACATTCCTACAAGCTCCAAGCCAGAGGGAAGGGCACTGTTTTTGACGCTGTTTTGTTCTACAGTGCCTTTCCCAACCTAACTGAGATTGGGGAGCTATGTGCATGCACTGTCAGACTTCCTGCCACCCCCTGGGAAGCTACCTTTCTCCTTTCAACTCCACATATTTCAAGAGCCACAGGCTGAGCGCGCCAGACACTCAGGGTGGCCGCTGGAGATATAAGAATGAATGAGATACCCACAATCCTCATCCTTTGGGAGCTCACAGCCTCATCAAGGAGGAAAACAAGAAAGCAGGGCGCTGAGCACCACGATGAGGGAAGTACGGGATGTACAATCTCTGGGAGTGGCACCCACTGCAGACTAGAGGGTCACAACGGGCTGTTCTAAAGAACGGGGCCTAAGCTGAGACCCAGAGGATGAGTAGCAAGCAGTTGGTTAAGAAAGATGAGGTGAGAGGGAATGAGAGAAAGATGCACAGGGAACAGCAGTGCAAAGGCTAACAGGCCAGAGATTGAAGGGCACAAGACAGAAAGTCTGGGAGGACAGTTATCTCTTGAGCTCAAGGGGGAAACGGGCAGTGTGAAGTTGCAAGGAAGGCACAGTCCAGAAGGGGACTCATAAACATAAACTCATAAACAGTTATTCTATGTCACCTCCTCTCTGAGGCCCGCCCTGACTACCCCCCTTCTTCACTCTCTTAGTGCAATGTTCATGGACTTCATAGCACCCCACACTTGGTATTTACCTATTTACTGGTGCCCCCCATCACTAGATTATAACTTTCATGAACACTAGAATTTTTGTGTTTCTCCCCACTGCACACCAGCACCCAGCCTGGGTCTCAAGAGGCCTAGGTGCTCAACAAACGTGTTAAATGTATATGCGAGTCATCTTTGTTGGTTTCACTTATGCCTAGTTGTTCTATTAAGGAAATCATTGTTAAAATTCTCTGCAGGTGGAGGCAACCTGGCATTGCATCTACTACTGAGCACTGAGGATATGAAACGGAATGTGGGAAACCTTTGCTTCTTGTAAAAATGACACTGCAGGCTGCACCAAATCCAAAAACTAAACAAATAACTCGGTCATATGCTGATCACAGCCTCCTGACCACTGTGAGTAGTCAAGGCAGCTACTCAGAGCACCAGCCCGCCAGCCAGGGTCCTCAGTCCTCGATTTGAGGGCAGAGACAGTTCTATGCACAAGACGCTAGGGCTCAAAAGAGTTTCAATTATTAGCACTAACCCAGAGTTTCGTGCCTGTAGGTGTAGTGTTCTCCAATAGCTAAGACAGTAGGATGGAGAAGGAAAGTTCTAGAAAATCAAACATCCTCATGTCACATGCAGACAAGGCCTCTCTGGGAAAGGCCCACTTGCCAGGTGTGAGCTGAGCGCAGTCTCAGCACAGCCCAGGTCATCTCTGGGCAGGACACACTGTCAGAGAGAGGCGGGGACAGAGCTTGTCGAGATTCCAGTATTTAATAAATCCACTGTCCCCAGGATACCCGTAATAGTCAGCCGTCCCATTTGGTCCACCCTTGTGAACACACAGGGAAGGTCATCGCTACCCTGCCCGCAGCCTCGGCTGAGAGGAGCTGCTGAAATGGCCTGTGATGTTTCCTTAATCACAATTCACACCTCGCCCTTGCCTTGGACTTTTGCATTCCACCCCTGTCCCTGGAAATTAAGTGAGTCATCAAGGTGACACAGCCAATCTCTTCATCGCTGGAGCCTCTCCAGGGAGGAGGGGACGAAGCTTTGGGTAATGAGGAAACAAGTTCATTTATGGCGGTGAATTAGATATCTTTTCAGGATCCATGTACATTAAAGAATGCTAATTTGATTCTGTCAGCTCTGTAGCTAGGCTGTCGATACCAGCATGTTTGAAAGAGGTAAGGAAAGTGCCAATGTTTGTTAAAATGGCAGTGGCACAGCCCTGCAGGGCAGATTTGTGCTAGGGCATGAGGACCTGGAAGACAGCAGGTGCAGGAAGTTCCCCAAGGACACCCACTTTGGTCTTTGTCTTTAAGCACCGCCTCCAAGCTGTGGAGCAGAGCTCAAGCAATGCAGCATCCAGAAGAGCGCTGTGCCCCAACTCTGAAAACTGGAGCTGTACAGAAACAGGTGGCAGGCCAGCTTTGGCCCACTGGCCATGGTACATCAGCACTGGCCCACATAAATAACCACAGTACAGACCTTATTTTACTGCACAGCAAGGCAGGTCTCTGCATGCCTGCCTCAAGTGCAAGATGCATTATCTGACTAAACTGTGGAGATCAGAGATATAAAGGTGATTGGGTGGGACTCTGCCCAGGATGCCACTCAGTCCAGTGTGCTGGAGACAGCAGGTTCATAAATAAGCCTGTCTGTGGTAGGCGGCTTCCAGGATGGCCCCCCAGTGGTCCCATCCTGCTTCCTCGTATGTGTGCCTTTGTGTAATCCCCTTCCCATGAGTGCGGCTGGACCAGGTGACTTCTTTCTATGAATAAAATATGACAAAAGTGATGTGATGCCACTTCCAAAATTAGATCATAAAAAGACTCTGGCTCCTCTCTTGCTTGCCGTGTGGTAAGCCACTCTACAGAGAGGCTCACATGGCAAAGACCCAAGGGAAGCCTACGGCCAAGAGCCAGCAAGGAACTGAAGCCCTCAATCCAACATCCACAGGAGTGAACTTGGAAGTCGGCCCTCCCCTAGTCGAGCCATCAGATGAGACTACGGCCAGGCTGATATTTGACTGAAACCTGTAGGAGATCCTGAGGCGGAGGGCTCAGTTAAGCTGTGCTCCAATTCCTGGCACACAGTGAGATAACCAACGTTTGTTGTTTTAAGCCACCATATTTTGGGGTAATCTGTTATATGATGACTCAGACCACACCAAGTGATGAGCAAGAACGTTAACATTCTAGGGATGCTGAGGAAGACTTCATCTCTTTTAGCTAGGAGTGACTGCACAAAAAGCTATCTGAGGATACTTGCACTTGAAGTGGCCTCAAAAATGAGGATATCACACAGACACTCAAATTCATCAGAGCTAAAAAAAATTAAAATAAAAATAAATAAGTCAAGAGAAAATGAATCAAAATAGTTATAGTCAAGGGATAAACTTATGGGTTTTTGCTTTCTACCTTACACTTTTCTATATTTCCTAGATGTTTTTATATAAATAGAAATAAATCTATAAATATAGAAATGTATCTCTGTATATTTTCCAGACTTTCTAGAATTTATACATGCTGCTTTATACAAAATGTTTTTTAAAGAATGGGGAAGATTTTAGACTTAGATGTTGTAAGAGAAGATCTTTCCCAGTAGACTAAATACCACAAAGAGAGGAACACAGAAGGCACAGAATGTGATTTAATTTATGTGGATGATAGGTAGGTTAAAGAAAGCAGTGGGAAATAAATCAAGGAGGCGAGAATGGGATTGGAGGATAGATGAGTGTGTGTGTGTGTGTGTGTGTGTGTGTGTGAGAGAGAGAGAGAAAGATCTTTTTCAACTTATGAACAGTTGAGAAAGGAAGAAGGGCCCAGCAGCCAAAAGTAATGAGACGGATCCAAACCCTTCTTTCCAGCCAATAAGCACAGCTGGATGAGAGAAAAGAACAAACCTGAGACCTTCACAAATTCCACAACAAGCTTCCTCACCAAAAGATATCCCTGTGTTGTGCATGCACAACCACAAAAATCTGCTCTCCCTTCTCTAGTGACATGTTTACAATGAATGAGACAGGATAAGAACTGAACACATGATGAAGAGAGTCATATGCTAATGTATTAACCAGGAGGAGAGGCTGGCTCTGCTCACAGCTGCAGCAGGATCCAGAACAAGGGAGTCCAAGGCCTGGCTTTAACTTCTCAAACATAGAGCTCAGGATGAACAAAGCCTGGGAACAACAGGGTCAGAGGCAGCTGGAGCCACTTCTTCCTGTGCATTGTACTCACCCATGGGCTTACCGGTGCCCATGACGAGGGCCAGTCCACCTAGACTGGAAATGCTGGCGAGTCCTCAGGAGAAGCCAGGGAGTGCCCCGAAGAAAAGTGTGTGGTAAGGAGGCCTGAGTGTCCACCACCCCACCTTTGTCAAGTCAGGGATGGCAGGGGGGAACAAAAGAGGCCCCATGTAGGTTTAGGGAACCTAAAAATAGGACCCTTGCACCTTCTGCTCCCACAGAAGCAGTGTAGGAAGCCAGCAGAGTCCGCCGGTTCTCCTACAACCAGCACTTTTTTTTAGTAGAACAAGTTTATTACTCCCACTGAGTAGTTCTTAGGGGCTTCGATGTTAAGTCATCCATAATTCATGAAATAGCAGGAATCCTCCTAATCTCAGTGATCTTCTTTGACACCACCCCTACACGGATCTCACTGCCAGGTGCTGCAGGTAGACCAGTCATGAAATCACTAGTAGGAAAGGTTCAAATAACCAAGATCTCTGGCATGAAGGCTGCTTTTGAAGTGGGTCTCCACCAAAATGTAAAGATTTCAAAATCACCAGCATCTGGCTGATTTTCCCAGCATGCCCAAGCTCCCTGAGAATGTCATAGGCTTCAAAACCAGCTTGGCGTAACGTACTGAACACCCCTGTCGCCAAGAAAGTGGGCAAAAGGCATAGGTATATGGTACAGGTGGGTAGAAGATCAAAGACAGCCCCAAGCCCAGCGAGGGACAGGAAGAATACAAAGCTTCCCTCACTGGCTGAGAGCAGCTTGAGCGGAGCATGGAGAGTTGACAACCTGCTTAGGACTTGCAGGTAGGATGAGAAAATGCAGAAGCAACTCAAAAGGAATAAACAACTGCGGTCGCTACTGGTAATGCTTGCCTGACATCCACTTGTCAGCCCACACACATTCACATTATCCAGCCTCCCTATGGTTGGGTGGGTTCATGTGTCCAGCCCTGGCCAATGGATATGGAAAAGCATGGGTCACATCCTGACCAATGCATTTAAGAGCCACCCAATGACCTTCCAGCTCTCTTCTCCCTGCCTGGGTGACTAGAAGCTTAACACTGAAACAAGACAGGAACAGCTAGTTCCTTGACCACTGTATGGATGAAAGATGCCCTGGATAATTGCCCAAGTCCTGGAGGATTTTGCCTGACCAGAAAATAACTTACGTGTGGCTGAGCTTTGGAGGTTTATTTGTTAACTCAGCCTCTCTTGAACAAAATCAAAGACAACCATTAGCAAGGATGTCTCCATAGATGCCATCACAGACAGGTGACAGCAAAGTACCAGCAGCCCTCCACCTCCATGCCTGGGCCCTACATGGGTCCACAGAACTTGGACACGATGCCAAGGAGAGCCAGAGGGAGTACCACGAATTGACTGAGATTTCGCTTCAACAACTTGGCAGAACAGGGGCTCAAACTAGAAATGAAGTTCAATTAGAGGGAAAGAAAGTGGCTTTTCCTGCACACCTCAATTTGTGGTTTGAAAACTGAACCCGCTCCCCAGATGTCTGTATGACAAGCAAAGCCAAGGCCAACTGGCTCTTCTCTGGCTGTCTGCAACTTGGCCAAGGGAGTTGATCATTTCTCATTTCAGAGAATCGCAGCATTTCGGGATGAAACGGGACCTCCAAGTGCTAGGATGAAACACAGGTTTCACCTCCAGTGCCAGCTCCAGTGGATTGCTGGTGACTTCCTGGAGGGCCATGTCAAAAGGATTCTAGGACTGTGTCCAGGCTCAGTGGGGAAGAGTAAGGGTGGATGATTAGCGAGGGCTGCCAGGGGAAGGCACAATAAGAGCATGTGAGCAGGCCAAAAAAAAAAGGAAAAAGAAAACTGAGCTGACCCTAAGAGCCCAGCTATCTCATTTTACTGATGGGAAATCAAGGCCCAAAACTCTCTGGACACATGGTCCCAGAACCAAGACTTGAATCCTCATCTCTCAATTCCTATTTTTTGTCATTCTATTACCACCAGCTGTGGCTGAGAAAGGTTGCTTCTAAAAATGCGAATGAGATGAAGCCCTCCTGCCTTTTTCCAATGTCTCTTGGCAGCCCAGTGTTCCTGATGTTAAACATAAAACTAAGTAACCTCTTAAAGGCGGAGAACTTTCTCCAACTGGTGACAAAAGGGAAAGTCAGAGACTGGTAACTTGAGAGGGCCTCAAGGGACTACTGCTATCTTTGAAGATGAGCAGCCTTAACGTGCTGAAAAACATCCATGACTCAGAGCTAGCCAAGAAATAGAGACCTCAGTCCTACCACTGAGGAACAGAGTCCAGTGGACAACCTGATTGAGCACAGAAGAGTATTCTTCTCCAAGCCTGCAGATCACAGCCTAACCAAGATGGCACCTTGATTTCGGTCAGTGAAACACTGAGCGTAGAACTCACAGACACATCTGGACTGCCAACCTATGAACTGTCCAATCATCAGTGGAAGTGGTTTAAGTTGCCAGGTTTTGGGCAAACTGTTACGCAGGAATAGAAAGCCAGCAGAGTTGGCAGCTGAAACGTGTCTCCTGTGGATGACTGGCAAAGCCACGTTTGAAGAATGAGGACTGTCAGAATCTTGTGGAGGGGTGGCAATGGTGGAAAGAGATTTACATGGTAAACTCAAGGAAGGCATCAAGGTAATGACTGGACCAGGTCAATGAATTCCTGCAACACTCACTATACAATATTTCTGTTTTATATTTAAATGAAACAAGGTTTGTATGGTAACAACAACAGTGAAAACAAAATCACCTCCAAAGTGGAGGCTAAACAAGGCAGAGAAAAGAAATTCTTTTTCTCATTCATATTTGCAAATTCAGCACGGGAAAGTTTGCTAAAGGCTGCTTTAAAAACTAAATCTGCAGTATGCTTGAGGAGAATGCTAGATACAGGTAGAATAAGGTGCTTGCAAGCTCAGGATCACATGGTCTGAATTAAATGGTGTCCACCTATGACTTTGTCAACCCTCCAACTCAGACTAGCTGCTTCTGGTCTGGTATAACAAGCCGAGGAAAGCTTTTACTTATCTGTTCCCTGGGACCAAAATCTAATCAATACTAATATTATAATTACTAAACAAAGACAACGCAACAGATACCATGTATTGAGGTCCTTCCTCACGTGCCAGGCACTTTCCTAAATATTTGACATAGTTTTAAGTGTCTTTCATCAATCAAACTCATGAAACCTAAAATGATTTCAGAACCAGTGCCTCCAAGGTTACCGTTCCCAAGTGCTTTGCTTCTTGTATCCTACTACGTAATGGTTAGAATACAAAGAGAGGCCTGGGTTCAAGTCCTAGCTTTGACGCTCACCAGCTGAGTGACCTTAGACAGGTTCTTTTTTCCTTCTCCAAACCTCAGTTTTCTCATCTCTAAAACACTGACAATAATTGTCCCTCATTCACGAGGCCACTGTGAGGGCAAAGTGAGATCAGGCACACATCTCAGTGCAGCAACCAGCAGGTGGTCACAGCTCAGTAATGGCAGCCATTGGCCATGACATCAGCTGAGGTGGCATGACCCCTTGAGTGGCCCCTATAAGAAGGCTGTGCCACTCAGAACAGACGAGCAATATTTCTTATCCACAGGCAGCAGCTTCTTTCCTACTAAAAATTTGTCCTATGAGCTCTTTCTTTAAACTTCTTTTCCAAATTCCCATGCCACGACTCAGAATATCAGAATACTAATAGTTCCTGACTGCCAAAGCCATCACCCTGTTCTGATTCTGAATATAAACTAATACCAACCCCAGGTTTCAGACCATTAACTTCCTTCCTTTTCCTTCTTTTTATGTTATTTCTAACTTGGAGCAAGCAAAGAGATTTATATTTTAAACATTATAAAAATATCCCCAAAACACCCTTCTCCCAGGCTGAAACCTTTTTGTGCCCTTAGCTTAAGCCCAAAAAATCATTATATGAATGACTTGCAAACCCCTGAAAATCATACCTGTTTGGGATGGAAAAAATAACTCAGAGCCCTGGGCTCTGGAATAATCACTTAGAATACCTTGCCCCATTGACACCAAAACATTACATGTTACCTCATCTTCTATATTTCATTTAGGATATACTTTCTCAGGTTTAAGAAAAGCTTGACCAAGATGGCGGAGTAGAAGGACGTGCTCTCACTCCCTCTTGCGAGAGCACCAGAATCACAACTGGCTGCTGGACAATCATTGACAGGAAGACCCTGGACTTCACCAAGGAGGATACCCCACGTCCAAGGACAGAGGAGAAGCCACAGTGAGACGGTAGGAGGGGCGCAATCAGAGTAAAATCTAATCCCATAACTGCTGGGTGGGTGACTCACAGACTGGCGAACACTTATACCACAGAAGTCCACCCACTGGAGTGAAGGTTCTGAGCCCCACGTCAGGCTTCCCAACCTGGGTGTCCGGCAACGGGAGGAGGAATTCCTAGAGAATCAGACTTTGAAGCCTAGTGGGAATTGATTGCAGGACTTCAACAGGACTGGGGGAAACAGAGACCCCAATCTTGGAAGGCACACACAAAGTAGTGTGCGCATTGGGACCCAGGGGAAGGAGCAGTGACCCTGGGGGAGACTGAACCAGACCTACCTGCTGGTGTTGGGGGGTCTCCTGCAGAGGCGGGGGGTGGCTCTGTTTCACTGTGGGGACAAGGACTCTGGCAGCGGAGGTTCTGGGAAGTGCTCCTTGGCGTGAGCCCTCCCAGAGTCTGCCATTAACCCCACCAAAGAGCCCAGGTAGGCTCCAGTGTTGGGTTGCCTCAGGCAAAACAACCAACAGGGAGGGAACCCAGCCCCACCCATCAACAGTCAAGTGGATTAAAGTTTTACTGAGCTCTGACCGCCACAGCAACAGTCAGCTCTACCCACCACCAGAGCCTCCCATCAAGCCTCTTAGATAGCCTCAACCACCAGAGGGCAGACAGCAGAAGCAAAAAAAACTACGATCCTGCAGCCTGTGGACCAAGAACCACAGTTACAGAAAGATAGACAAGATGAAAAGGCAGAGGGCTATGTACCAGATGAAGGAACAAGAAAAAACCCCAGAAAAACAACTAAATGAAGTGGAGATAGGCAACCTTCCAGAAAAAGAATTCAGAATAATGATAGTGAAGATGATCCAGGACCTCGGAATAAGAATGGAGGCAAAGATTGAGAAGATGCAAGAAATGATTAACAAAGACCTAGAAGAATTAAAGAACAAACAAACAGAGATGACCAATACAATAACTGAAATGAAAACTACACTAGAAGGAATCAATAGCAGAATAACTGAGGCAGAAGAACGGATAAGTGACCTGGAAGACAGAATGGTGGAATTCACTGCTGCAGATCAGAATAAAGAAAAAAGAATGAAAAGAAATGAAGACAGACTAAGAGACCTCTGGGACAACATTAAACGCAACAACATTCGCATTATAGGAGTCCCAGAAGGTGAAGAGAGAGAGAAAGGACCAGAGAAAATATTTGAAGAGATTATAGTCGAAAACTTCCCTAACATGGGAAAGGAAATAGCCACCCAAGTCCAGGAAGCGCAGAGAGTCCCATACAGGATAAACCCAAGGAGAAACACGCCGAGACACATAGTAATCAAAGTGGCAAAAATTAAAGACAAAGAAAAATTATTGAAAGCAGCAAGGGAAAAACGACAAATAACATACAAGGGAACTCCCATAAGGTTAACAGCTGATTTCTCAGCAGAAACTCTGCAAGCCAGAAGGGAGTGGCATGATATACTTAAAGTGATGAAAGGGAAGAACCTACAACCAAGATTACTCTACCCGGCAAGGATCTCATTTAGATTTGATGGAGAAATCAAAAGCTTTACAGACAAGCAAAAGCTAAGAAAATTCAGCACCACCAAACCAGCTCTACAACAAATGCTAAAGGAACTTCTCTAAGTGGGAAACACAAGAGAAGAAAAGGACCTACAAAAACAAACCCAAAACAATTAAGAAAATGGTCATAGGAACATACATATCGATAATTACCTTAAACGTGAATGGATTAAATGCTCCAACCAAAAGACATAGACTGGCTGAATGGATACAAAAACAAGACCCATATATATGCTGTCTACAAGAGACCCACTTTAGACCTAGGGACACATACAGACTGAAAGTGAGGGGATGGAAAAAGATATTCCATGCAAATGGAAATCAAAAGAAAGCTGGAGTAGCTATACTCATATCAGATAAAATAGACTTTAAAATAAAGAATGTTACAAGAGACAAGGAAGGACACTATGTAATGATCAAGGGATCAATCCAAGAAGGAGATATAACAATTATAAATATATATGTACCCAACATAGGAGCACCTCAATACATAAGGCAACTGCTAACAGCTATAAAAGAGGAAATTGACAGTAACACAATCATAGTGGGGGACTTTAACACCTCACTTACACCAATGGACAGATCATCCAAAATGAAAATAAATAAGGAAACAGAAGCTTTAAATGACACAATAGACCAGATAGATTTAATTGATATTTATAGGACATTCCATCCAAAAACAGCAGATTACACGATCTTCTCAAGTGCGCATGGAACATTCTCCAGGATAGATCACATCTTGGGTCACAAATCAAGCCTCAGTAAATTTAAGAAAATTGAAATCATATCAAGCATCTTTTCTGACCACAACGCTATGAGATTAGAAATGAATTACAGGGAAGAAAACGTAAAAAAGACAAACACATGGAGGCTAAACAATACGTTACTAAATAACCAAGAGATCACTGAAGAAATCAAAGAGGAAATAAAAAAACACCTAGAGACAAATGACAATGAAAACACGACGACCCAAAACCTATGGGATGCAGCAAAAGCAGTTCTAAGACGGAAGTTTATAGCTATACAAGCCTACCTCAAGAAACAAGAAAAATCTCAAGTAAACAATATAACCTTACACCTAAAGAAACTAGAGAAGGAAGAACAAACAAAACCCAAAGTTAGCAGAAGGAAAGAAATCATAAAGATCAGAGCAGAAATAAATGAAATAGAAACAAAGAAAACAATAGCAAAGATCAATAAAACTAAAAGTTGGTTCTTTGAGAAGATAAACAAAATTGATAAGCCATTAGCCAGACTCATCAAGAAAAAGAGGGAGAGGACTCAAATCAATAAAATCAGAAATGAAAAAGGAGAAGTTACAACGGACACCGCAGAAATACAAAGCATCCTAAGAGACTACTACAAGCAACTTTATGCCAATAAAATGGACAACCTGGAAGAAATGGACAAATTTTTAGAAAGGTATAACCTTCCAAGACTGAACCAGGAAGAAACAGAAAATATGAACAGACCAATCACAAGTAATGAAATTGAAACTGTGATTAACAATCTTCCAACAAACAAAAGTCCAGGACCAGATGGCTTCACAGGTGAATTCTATCAAACATTTAGAGAAGAGCTAACACCTATCCTTCTCAAACTCTTCCAAAAAATTGCAGAGGAAGGAACACTCCCAAACTCATTCTATTAGGCCACCATCACCCTGATACCAAAACCAGACAAAGACACTACAAAAAAAGAAAATTACAGACCAATATCACTGATGAATATAGATGCAAAAATCCTCAACAAAATACTAGCAAACAGAATCCAACAACACATTAAAAGGATCATACACCACGATCAAGTGGGATTTATCCCAGGGATGCAAGGATTCTTCAATATACGCAAATCAATCAATGTGATACACCATATTAACAAATTGAAGAATAAAAACCATATGATCATCTCAATAGATGCAGAAAAAGCTTTTGACAAAATTCAACACTCATTTATGATAAAAACTCTCCAGAAAGTGGGCATAGAGGGAACCTACCTCAACATAATAAAGGCCATATATGACAAACCCACAGCAAACATCATTCTCAATGGTGAAAAACTGAAAGCATTTCCTCTAAGATCAGGAACGAGACAAGGATGTCCACTCTCACCACTATTATTCAACATAGTTCTGGAAGTCCTAGCCATGGCAATCAGAGAAGAAAAAGAAATAAAAGGAATCCAAATTGGAAAAGAAGAAGTAAAACTGTCACTGTTTGCGGATGACATGATACTATACATAGAGAATCCTAAAACTGCCACCAGAAAACTGCTAGAGCTAATTAATGAATATGGTAAAGTTGCAGGATACAAAATGAATGCACAGAAATCTTTTGCATTCCTATACACTAATGATGAAAAATCTGAAAGAGAAATTAAGGAAACACTCCCATTTACCACTGCAACAAAAAGAATAAAATACCTAGGAATAAACCTACCTAGGGAGACAAAAGACCTGTATGCAGAAAACTATAAGACACTGATGAAAGAAATTAAAGATGATACCAACAGATGGAGAGATATACCATGTTCTTGGATTGGAAGAATCAACATTGTGAAAATGAGTATACTACCCAAAGCAATCTACAGATTCAGTGCAATCCCTATCAAATTACCAATGGCATTTTTTACGGAGCTAGAACAAATCATCTTAAAATTTGTATGGAGACACAAAAGACCCCGAATAGCCAAAGCAGTCTTGAGGGAAGAAAATGGAGCTGGAGGAATCAGACTCCCTGACTTCAGACTATACTACAAAGTTACAGTAATCAAGACAATATGGTACTGGCACAAAAACAGAAATATAGATCAATGGAACAAGATAGAAAGCCCAGAGATTAACCCACGCACCTATGGTCAACTAGTCTATGACAAAGGAGGCAAAGATATACAATGGAGAAAAGACAGTCTCTTCAATAAGTGGTGCTGGGAAAACTGGACAGCTACATGTAAAAGAATGAAATTAGAATACTCCCTAACACCATACACAAAAATAAACTCAAAATGGATTAGAGACCTAAATATAAGACTGGACACTATAAAACTCTTAGAGGAAAACATAGGAAGAACACTCTTTGACATAAATCACAGCAAGATCTTTTTTGATCCACCTCCTAGAGTAATGGAAATAAAAACAAAAATAAACAAATGGGACCTAATGAAACTTCAAAGCTTTTGCACAGCAAAGGAAACCATAAACAAGACGAAAAGACAACCCTCCGAATGGGAGAAAATATTTGCAAACGAATCAACGGACAAAGGATTAATCTCCAAAATATATAAACAGCTCATTCAGCTCAATATTAAAGAAACAAACACACCAATCCAAAAATGGGCAGAAGACCTAAATAGACATTTCTCCAAAGAAGACATACAGACGGCCACGAAGCACTTGAAAAGATGCTCAACATCACTAATTATTAGAAAAATGCAAATCAAAACTACAATGAGGTATCACCTCACTCCTGCTGGAATGGGCATCATCAGAAAATCTACAAACAACAAATGCTGGAGAGGGTGTGGAGAAAAGGGAACCCTCTTGCACTGTTGGTGGGAATGTAAATTGATACAGCCACTATGGAGAACAATATGGAGGTTCCTTAAAAAACTAAAAATAGAATTACCATATGACCCAGCAATCCCACTACTGGGCATATACGCAGAGAAAACCGTAATTCAAAAAGACACATGCACCCGAATGTTCATTGCAGCGCTATTTACAATAGCCAGGTCATGGAAGCAACCTAAATGCCCATCAACAGACGAATGGATAAAGAAGATGTGGTACATATATACAATGGAATATTACTCAGCCATAAAAAGGAACGAAATTGAGTCATTTGTTGAGAAGTGGATGGATCTAGAGACTGTCATACAGAGTGAAGTAAGTCAGAAAGAGAAAAAGAAATATCGTATATTAATGCATGTATGTGGAACCTAGAAAAATGGTACAGATGAGCCGGTTTGCAGGGCAGAAGTTGAGACACAGATGTAGAGAATGGACATATGGACACCAAGGGGGGAAAACTGCGGTGGGGTGGGGATGGTGGTGTGCTGAATTGGGCGATTGGGATTGACATGTATACACTGATGTGTATAAAATTGATGCCTAATAAGAACCTGCAGTATAAAAAAACAAACAAACAAAACAACTAATACTAAACTTTCATTGGGTTATTTGTATGGAAATATGTTAATATAAATGTTTCAGACATTAAAAAAAAAAAAAAAAAGAAAAGCTTGAAACAGTGAGATACTGGGTGTTCTTTTCCCTGAACATCAGCCTTCAGTGTAAAAAGCATCAAATGATTTTAGACTCACATCCAACTTTGAGCTCCTGAAAACAGTGACTAAATTCTGTCTGGTTCAGAAAGGATTCTTTCAATTCTCTTTTAAAAAATAAAGTATTGAGTATCTCCTATATGCTAGCAATGTTTCTGAAACTTGACAAGTTCTCATCCCAGTGACTAGGGGAGAGGGTCCACCCTGCACCTTCAATGGAGACTTATGAACACCCTAAAACCAGGTTTTGTTTTGTTTTGTTTTGTTTGGCCAGGTGACATGTGGGATTTTAGTTCCCTGACCAGGGATCGAACCTTTGCCCCCTGCAGTGGAAGCACAGAGTCTTAACCACTGGACTGCCAGGGAAGTCCTAAAACCACGTATTTAAATTGGCCTGAGTAACCCAAAACAGGAGGTCCTGGCTTGTCACTGCCTCCATTATAACTCCAATAAGTCACTGTCATTAAAGAGTATTCACGGAGGGTTATTTAAGGAGGCTGAGTATACATTCTGCACCAAAAATATCACTTTGCAAGACCCAAGCTGTGAGAGGTAAAAATACACAATTGATTATGAGTGAGTACGCAAAGACAGTGCTTCCCAACTTCCACTATTTGAGTTGCACTGTCACCAATGAAATGTCTGAACACCACCTGTGGTGTTTGTTTTTTAATAAACTCACATTTTCTTCTTACTGGCTACTTTAGCCTTACCCTTAAGCCCAAATGACAATGATGTCATGGTTGTGCTACTTACAGTTTCCCCCCCATTTCACATTAAGATAAATACAAACGACTAAAATGTAAGCCGTCTGTGGTCCACGCTCAGGGCAAGGCTGAGATGAAGTGTATAAAAGGACCAGGCAGAGCCGCTGAAAATGAAGCTGTGGACCCCCTCCATGCTGTTCTTACAAGGGCTGCTCTGCCTGCTCTTGTAAACGATTGAAATGTGCCCAAGTGTCTGCTGATTGGGTCACTTGGTGCTAATGGCCACTGACATGACAGTGGAACAAGCCAGGCACAGACCCATGGTAACTGAGAACTAGCAGGAGGCCTGGTCAGGCTGCATGTCACCTGTGTCACCACCTTGTCCTTTTGCCAGTGGTGGCCCTTCCCAAATTGGAATCTAAGGTAAGAAGGGCATGCACTGACTCTGCCAACGTCACTCCCTCCAGCCTTGAATTCTGCTCCTTACACATGGACTAGGAACTACTGCAGTCACCCACTCACTCATTCAGCAAATAGCATTATTACATAAAAGGCCTCTGTGTGAAAATGGAGACCTTGATGGCAAACGAACTGGCCATAAAGCCCTGTGAGGTGCATGAGTAAGATGTTTCACTGGGCCCTCGTGTTTGGGTTCCTAAAGAGACGGCCCACTTTGAGCCAGCAATACAACAACAGAGCCTTCTGTTCTCCACAACTATAATCCAACACCTTTAGCCAGAAGGCAGAGTAACTTCAAGCAACATTAAACCCCAAAATCCAAAACATGTGAATTCAGGAAACTGGCGTTCTTAGGAAAGGTTAGAGGCCTCCTTGATGTCCCATCTCCTCTCTCTCAACCTTATTTTCCATTTCAGTTATCTGGAATAACAGCCAGAAAAATATCATTAAATACATTATTGACAGCAGCTAGCAGGCTATCCAATTCCTATTATAAGAAGTATTACTGAGATCTCATATTCCAACATCTCTCATATTCATTTCATATATCACAGCAATGGCTAAAGAACTTTCCACTTCTACAAGGCTCAGGCCAAACCCAACCATTTTCTGGATTTGGCAACAACCAAAATTTTCCAAGAGTCACTGATTTAAGCTCCAATTCTCTAGACTTAAGAACTTTTTCCACTGCTTTTAAACATGATTATATGTAAGAAAAAAATGGCTCATATTTTTCTAATTCCTGTGTCCTTCATTCATCAAATGCCTTCTCTGAGAGCTATTTGATATCCAAGAAGGCTTTTGAGTATTTTATAAGTCTTTAAATTTTCCCCTCTCTTTGAACTAGGAAGCTGCCTTTTTTGCTAAGAACAAACCAAACTTGAACCTCAAAAGGTTTTAGGTCAGTCTGAAATTTAAACCCCCTCAAAGTGCAAGTGGGTTCTAACCGAAGAGAAAAACTATGCTTTCTTCTCTTACGTATATATTTCTTCCATTTGTCCCTCATATGCATATCAAAATGAGAAAGATGTTATTGAGAAAGACGCAGCTCTTAAAAAATGTGCTCCTTAAGCAATGAAAGCTTCAAAAGACTAAAAAGTAGAAGGCCATAATTTAATTTTCCCAAGTGTTCCCAAATAAATAAAGATATAAATAAGAGTCATATATCTCTCACAGCAGCTGGTATAAATCCACTAGCACATTGAGCCCATTACAAACGAAAATACTGGATAAAAACTCTGGTCAACATCACCTACGGGCTCCTCTTCCATTTCACTGTTGATAGGAAAAAAAAAAAAATCAAGAAAAAGAAAAGGATGAGACATTAAACCTTTTCCACTCCTAAACTGAAAGATTAATTCTAGGTCCAAATAAAGAGAAAAAGATGAGCATGCCCCCTTCATCTGAGCCTTCAGAACAATTAATGCATCTTAGAGTTCAAAGCCAAGTGGCTTACTCTTCCTTCTGTCCTTAACTGTTCTCCTGATTTTCAAAGAAAAAAATCACAGGCACTGTGATCATCTTTCATCATTACACACGACATGTTAAATATAAGAGAACCCTTCCCTTACTTCTTTTTTCAACACAAGCACAAAAAAAAGCTACCCCCAGAAGTGATAGGAGGACAGGAAATAAGACCAGTTTCCCGAAAAGCCTGAGCTGCAATCTTTGTAATCAGCTGAGGACACCACCCACCACATCTGCGTAGGCACCAGAGCCGATTATGCTAATTACGATTGAGCTGGATGAATAGCAAATCTGTCATATTGTGGCTGGGCAGCAAGTGGGGAAGAAACACCAGCAACCAAGACATGCTGCTGGGTCCTTTCCTTCTGACTGCACAGACGTAACATAGAAGGAAGACAGTGATGTCACTACAGAAAGGCTAGTCTCCTCCAAATACGCCAATGGATCCACGTTAATAGCCCAGTTTAACAAACACCATCTAAAATGGAAGAAAATTAAACAAAACACAGGGCACAGACCATGTAACCCCAGAGGGGACAATATTCCTGCTCTACCAGGTACAGACATCATACATGCCTTACACAGGTGGTCACTCAGCATCATCCTAGATCTCTGTGAGCTTCGCGGGGCAGGGTTGTGTCTTCTCTGTGCTGTGTTGCTGGGGACTCGCATAGAAATACTCAACAGGTGTTTGCTCAATCTATGAACTGATAAACGTGAAAACCACCCACTCAGCCCCCGAGTGAGTCATGCACCATCCTGTCACACCCTGCTTCATAGGTTGCATTTAGCATCTAAAGTCCCAGAAACCATAGGTGCTCGAGAGAACCAAGAAATCTCAGGCTCTGGCATTGCACTACCTGGCTTCAAATCTTGGCATCACTTCCTAACTGTGTGACCGTGGACAAATTACCTTCTCTCTCCATGTCTCTCCTTCCCTCTCCTGTGAAATGATGATAAAAACAGCACTTAGCCCACTGAGTTGCTCTCATGAATAAATGAGATAATCCATGCAAGAGACTTAGAACAGTCTGGCAAACATTAAGCACTCAATACATGCAAACTATTTCTATTTCTTTTACTACTCTGGGTCAGTAGACAGTCACCAACATACAAGCTTCCAAGAAGAAGCACAACTCTCAGTAATTAAAATTAACCAACCACATTTCCAGGTGTCAACATGAACTAATGTAAAAACAGCCTATGGAATAAAAGAAGCAAGGTGCATGAAGATATATGCACAGCATGTGCTGCAATCACGTCAGAACAACAGTAGTAGCACATACACGTGGGGTACACACACGTGGAAGTACAAGAAAATGTCTGCAAAGTCAAATCTATCACAGTGGTCACTGGGGTGGGGGAGGTCTAAAGGAACTTAAGCTTTATCTGTAATATTCTAAGTATAAAGAGAGTGAATTCCTGAATTATTTTCTTAAATTATCATTAAAAATTTAAAACAAACTTTTAAAATGTATACCAAAAATAAAAATGAAACAAAAAAAGAAAAATGGTTTCCTCTGGCAACACCACTATGAGGGAGCTCTCCATGTGGTTGCTGGAGGAGGGAGCTGTAATTACTTGGATAATGGCTTCTTCTTGGCTGGATCACAGGCTCCACCTGGCAAAGAATCCACCTGCCTTGTCATTATTCTTGTGTCCCCAGCACTGATCACAAAGCAAGGCACACAGTAGGTGCTCAGCATGTATCTGCAGACTGAATGAATGCGTTTAAGAAAAAGATTCCAAAATCCTTTCAGCAATTTGATAAGGTCTTTCATTTTTCGGTATCTTTCGACAGTAAGCACTTTTAATTATTTAACTTTCAAACTCTGAGGAAGGACTTCTGATTAGTCGGGGTTTTAGCCAGTGCATTTAAATCACAGATATCTGGGAACACTCCCTGCCAAAATAGTGCTCCTTTTATTATGTACCCCTCCCATCTCACACTGTGACCTTGGAGGCACAATAAATAGCCTTCCTTCCCGCCTCCTTCCTACTGAGGCCTGAGATGGTGATATGATATGCAGACATGGTCAACCGCGTCTTGCAGGCTGAAGCAAACACGTCAGCAAAATCTGCCCATCGTTGCTATAGATTTATGTCGGTCCAGCAATTATACAGGCTGTCACGGGTTCTGGGAACACGCTAAAGTGACACACAGAAGAATTCCTTAGAGAGCAGCAGCAAAAAATCGAAACTCCTGCTCCCTTACCCCAACCCCCTCTCCTGGACTAAGGTCACAGCCCCCAAGGAGACCCCTGTGGGGCTATAAAGATCCACCCACCTTAACTGGCTTATTGGGGTGGGTCATATTCTAGCACCATGAGGCATTTGTGCAATGCCTATGGGGTAAGAACAGGACATTTCAAACATTCCTGCATGTTGCCCCTTAAAGCACATGTGTGCATTTTCGACCATGTACCCAACTTTCCCCCTTCTAAAACCCAGGGTAGTGTGGGGTAGAATCTAAGACCCAGTATCACTAAACACACAAGACCACGGAGCTTTCTGAACTCAGGCAGCCTGTGCTGGTGAGAAAGACTTTACATTTCTTTCAACTCCTGCAGAAGAACAGGTGAACAAGGAGTTTTCAAATGTTCTTTCAGCCATAAAGAAACAGAGTTTGTTCAGAAGGAGTTGTGGTTGAAAACTCCTGTGTCCAGACCAGGCAGAGTAAGGGGTTCAGCCAGGAACTTTCCTCTACTCCTATCATTAGCCCCACTATGTGCCTTGAGCGTCCACTATGTGTCAAGACCTCCCCAAGACTCAGAGGATTCAGCAGCGAACACAGCAGTCCTAGAATGGGCTTAAGGCTCCAGCAGGGGAAGAAGATCGTATACATAAAATTAAAAATTCAGCTAATCCCCATGGTAGCAAGTGTCTGGAAGAAATCTAGGTGCCAAAAAATGAAACCAGACTCCAGCAATGGTAAGAAGATAAGCTTGAGTCTTGTTGGTTCCTAAGACTTCTGTAAAAATTAAATGAAATCATTAAAGCATCCAGCTTAATGTGGAGCCTCAAACTTGAATATCTCATTCTACCTCCCCCTCTATATCAGAGAGCTGGAGAGAGATGCTGAAATAAATTGCTTAACTTACTTGAATGAGCTCACTGTTCAGGGGAATGGGTAAACTACTCAGCAATTTATTCTTTCTAGAAATAGAATTGAGCATCTACTATGTGCCAGGACACAGGTGACAAAAATGCCATGGGGGATAAAATGGATTACGCCCTCACTCTCATGATGCTTATATTCTAGTGGTGAGAAAGAACACACAGGACATGAGTTCAGATTTCAGATAAAGCTACTATGAAGAAAAGGAGGCAGGGTTGTATGATACAGAGTTAGTCACTAGGCAAAGGACACTAGATGGCCTGGTCAGTGTGAGCTCCTTTACGGCGATGACATATGAGCTAAGACCTGAGTATGAGCCAGGTCGGGGAGAAGACTGTTCAAGACGGAGGGAATGTGAGAGTCAAGGTCCTGAGCAGGAAGAGGTTAACATGTTTAAGGAACAAAAAGGCTAGTGTGGCCAAAGCCTTGTTGAGCAAGGGGGAGAGTGAGCAGGAGACATAGTGGGAAAAGAGACACATCCTGAGGGCTTTGTAAACCAAGGGAGGAATTTAAGGCACTCAATTCTAGGGGTCTGGTCCCCAGAGGAAAAAAGATATCAATATGAGAGGGTCCAAGGAGTGACATCTCAGCAGAGATACAATAAATATAGTTTCCGTTAGAAGACAGACAAGCTTATCACATGCCAATTCCATATAAGAAATGGCTCAAGTAACTAACAGCTAACACATCGTTTACAAACATCAAACACTGCTGGATTCAATTCTTGGAAGAAGTTAAGGCTAAAGACCCAGGATCCCCAAGGAGGAGAAGGAGAAAACACATTTATTCAAGACCCCTCTGCCCATATATTACTGAATCTTAGCAGAGCAGCTGGTCCATAAACACAAATGAAAATTCCTGAGCATTGCAAAAGCTGAGTGGCTAGAAAGTAGAACTTTGCTTAAGCAGCTGCAAATTTTGTCTTTTCTCAGAAGACCCTATTTTCCAGCTACATCAGTGTATTGGCAGGCTTCTGTTTTACTAAATGGACTTATAATTTTGTATGTTTCCTCCACAGAAAGCCTTTATGATATATACTCATGATGCTGGCATTATAAAAGTTACTTGAGAGAACTCTTGCAGTCACCATAAAAGACGACACAGAGGCGACGGCACAGACCTCACAAGACCTGAAAACAAGCGGCAGGGTTTCAGCTCAGCTGTTCCCTCCTGGAGGAGGTCTTGCAATCCCACTGCACAGTAAAAGCACTTCTAGAGCCAGCTCTCCATACAGCAGAGATGAAATCTCACTGATGTGGCTTAATTAAGTGGAAGCACATTTCAACTTTTTTTTGTTTTCAGGTGATTTTCTTCCCCTATTAAATACGTATACTGGTTTAAACAAGATAACCTAAAGAATCAAGAACTCACAACTATGGATTGTGTCTACATATACTGTTTGTTTCTCTCTCCATTATAGCTTTCAGCTCTGCCTGACCTCCTTCCAGATAAGCAGGCCATTCCAGTGGCCTGTTAGATCCATGTTACCATGCCAGACTCTACCCCATCAGCTTAGCCACATGGTAGAAAGAACATCTTTCTCACTGTTTCCTGGACAGAAAGCCAGGGAACGCTCTGATTGGCCTAGTCTGAGTCACAAGCCCTTTTTTGAGGCAATTCCTGTGTCCAGGGAGATCCAGGGCCTTGGTAAACCAAGCCTGGGCATTCTTCCCACCTTGTGGCTGGAGCTTATAGGGCTCCAGCATCAAAAGGAAGGAGATGATTCCCAAAGAAATACAAAACTAGGAGGCAGAAAAGCATAATAATCAGATTAATACTTTAGCCACTTCAGTCCACTATGGTGGAGATGTGAGTTAACAAGGTTACATGCTGTATCTAATCATATGCAACTAAGTACTGTGGAATCCTCCTCCCTAGCCAGCCTTGCCTGGAACTTTGCAATTCTCTTGAGTTTTGCTTTTGTAGGTTATTTATTATTACTCACTCCTGGTCCCTTCAGGTGTTAGGAACGTTTTCAATCAATACTTTCAAACCCTTACATGACTGAGCAGAAACAGAACCACTTACCTCTAGAGCCATCCTCAACATTCTCAATCAGGTATTTTATATTGGCTCTGTCCCCTGCACTGAATGCTGATAGCATAAAATCCAAAGTGTAAAAGGAAAGTTCTGCTACTAGACTATCTCAAAGGCAAACCAAGTTTAATGGTGAAAGAGGATTCAAGCCATGAGCTGGGTTAGAGTCAAACCTACCTTACTTACTCTTTCTTGACCTTTGTTAACCAACATCAGAGTTGCTGCCTTCTGTCATCCACCATCTCAAACACTGTCTAACATTACCTGACATGTTTGAGTGTACATTACTGTCTGTCTTCCCAAACTTCCCACGAGAGTATAAGCTTCAGGGGTCCAGGGTTTCATGCACTTGGGTAATCCCAGTCTTAAATAATGCTTACATATTGCAAGCACTCACTATATATGGTTCGGCTATAGGATTAGTTGTTTATAGAATCCCTTTTTCTGTAATCAATTCCCATAGGCTCCATATTGGAATGCTACGATAAACAACTCTTAAATTAAAAAGCATTGCCTGCCTAGAAGTATTAGCTTCTGATTTATCCCTAGAATCTAAGCGATTCCCACCTCTAGTAGGATATCCAACTAACCAGGGTTTCAGAAAGCCCTTGAGGCCATGAAGGTTACTGTGCTTTGATGCTCCTGTTTCTACAGACATTTTACCTTCCTGTACCTGTTTTAAACGTATGCACTTGATTTTCTCATAAAAATATTTTATAACACTTCTCTCAAGTTCCACTGAGATCTTGCTTTTATCCAACTACTGGTCAGCTGGTTGATGAGGACTGAATGACCAGCCACTGTTGGGACTATCCTCATCTTCTAATTTCCTCAGTTGTCCTTGACTTCCTATCTGAATTGCTCTAGTCATTTCTCCAGTTACAAGCTTTTGAAGTCAAATGTATTCAGAAGAATCTCAGCAAAATGGTCCTGCTGCTTTACTTAGCCTATTGCAACCATGGAAGAACACGGGATCCACTGTCATTTGCCTAATTATTCTTATACAGTCATTGAAATGTTTTTGAGGTCTTCTTGCTTTCATGTTGGCCAACAAAGCCCCTCTTTTTGTAAACAAATTTTTCATATAAGACATTTACTCTAGATGCCATCAACCTTTCTAGAAGGAAACCATTCTCTCTGACATGACAAGACCCACTAAAAAACAACAACGGCAGGAACAGCAGCTATACAACATTGCTGACATCTAAAAGAGTAGGGGAAAAAATAGCTGGTGGGGGAAAAAACTAAGTCCATAAACATCGCAGAGAGGCAAGGCTCCCCCAGCTCTCATGCTACATGCGGCAACCAATTACTCTCTCAAAAGAAGAATGCAGGTCTTACATGAAGTGGAACAATTAATTTCACGCTTGTCATCCTGGCCTCAATACTAAGTTGATTTGAATCAGATATTTGCGGCACATTACAGCTTGCAGGGGACAGTTCTGGTGCCTCCTGAACTGACGGACTGCCTTGATGGCTACCATTGTAAAACAATCCATCAGTAAGAGTAATTATGGTATTGATCAAAGCGGTTGGCTGCTTCAGATTAGAATCAGTTCTCAGGAGTTCCTGGGAACAGAAATGTCTAATGGACTATTCCATCACTAGTCACTGCAGCAACTGAAACAGCTAATATTCTGGAAAGTTCTTAATAATTACTCATTGAATCTGCATTTCTGCTTCGGTGGTCATAACTAGACCCTGCTTAGTGTAGCCTGAAAGTCAGTCCAAGTGGATGAAGAAAGGGCCAAACACAGATTTATAAAGTGCCAGCATAGGCCAAAAAGAGTAGAATAAATAATGTGGAAAGCTACCTTTTGCTTTTTTTTTTTTTTTGGCCGCACCATGCAGCATGCAGGATCTTAGTTCCCCGACCAGGGATCCAACCAGTGCCCCTGCACTGGGAGTGCACAGTCTTAACCACTGGACCACAGGGAAGTCCCCCACTACCTCTGATAATTTTATTCTGTCCTGTTAATCAGAGAAGCCCATTATTATTTTTTTTAATAGAGTTTCTGGGTGGGAAAGTGCACTGAGAAGAAAACAACTTATTTAATAGATGATGCTCTTACAGGGATGCCTGATGAGAAGAAAATTCTGCATTTCAATGTTGATGGCATCAGTAACAAAGAGTACAATGTCATTAATTTGAAATTCTCATGTATGTGTCATTCACCATATTCTAGCTTATGTGGGGAAATTTGGACTCTGGGAAGCAGAAACTTGGGAAGACCCACAATAGCACATAAGCCTAACAAACCTACTCTCTTTTCCCTCACTCAAATGCCTATTGATTCACAATCAGGCTCTATATTTAGGGCAGCCCCTACATGGACTAGGAAGACCTCAGAAGCTGCCACATGCCTCATCAGATGGTCGCTTGATTAGAGAAAAGGTGGTTGTTCAATCCTGAGGACTCAGCAAAGCACTTCCTACCACAAACAGCAGGGAATGCACACCTACTAGTGACACCAAACCTCAGGCTTAGGGACTTCCCTTTCTAGGACTCAGAGAATACAGAGAATACAACCTTCTTTCAGCGTACAGTCCACTGATGAGGTCTCACAAATCCTATTTTTTGTCCCTATATTTGACACTGACCTTCTCCTCCCAACTCTGCTTTTGCATTTTCATTTTTTTTTCAGGAAGTAGTTCATTTCCCACCCCAGCTCTGACACTTAAAAGATGTGTAACCTTGGGTAAGTTACTTAACCTCTCTGTGCTTCCATGTATCACCCAGTAAAGGAGGAGGAAATGATTAATTCTGAGGGTAGAGTGACTGGAAAAGGCTTTACTGAAAGACATTTGAGGGGACCTGAGGGATTCCCCAAGTGCCAGAGTCCTTGGCAGTGGAGGTGGGGAAGGCATCCTCAGGCAGAGTAAACAACTTCAGCAAAGGCTGTGAGAGATGAACAGGGGGTATACAGTGTTATTTATAGCACAGGAGTGTTAGGAGAGAGATGGCCAAGTAAGGTGGAAAGCAGATAGGGAAGGGCATGGAACACAGAGCTCCAAGGACTGTGCTTTAGCTAGAGG
This sequence comes from Balaenoptera musculus, assembly GCF_009873245.2. NCBI lineage: Eukaryota > Metazoa > Chordata > Mammalia > Artiodactyla > Balaenopteridae > Balaenoptera > Balaenoptera musculus. The sequence goes on along the minus strand of NC_045795.1, from coordinate 69,373,193 downwards.
CAGTGGGCGCTACCCTGGGCTGCTAAGCAAGGGAGTGAGCTGATGGAAACACCATTTTAGAAAAGGTATCCCAGGAATCATTGTACAAGATGAACTGAAGTAAAAAGGGAAAAGGAGCATGGAGCCCATTTAGGAGGTTGCCGCAATCATTCAGAGGAGAGATGATGACAAAACACCAAATTCTTCCCAAATAAGTCTTCTGTAATTGGGACATTATTTCAAACAGCAGGTTGATTAATACTCACGTGGACATTTGCCAACGTACATCCTTACGCCGAGTTTCGTTGTGTTATTTGCAAGCTGCAAGAGTGGCCACAACGTTATTAGGAACTTACAAAGTCATTATTTGTCCTTCTCTTATATATCAAAGCTCTATAAGATGCCTGAGTGAATTCCGAGTTCAGTTTGGAAAGTTTCAAGATAACAAAAATATATTTATTTAAAGGCTTAGAAGGTTTTAACGCCAGAATGACTCTTAACTCTCCATAGCGCTACAAACACTACCATTAAATCAAACATGATTCCTTTTTTAAAGAGGAACATCAAGTTTAGACAGTTTTTAACCTCAGAGAAAAATGTGGGCAATAGAAACCAAAGAGCTATTCTAGAAGGGAAAAGGTACAGATGTTTGTCTTCCTTCAGCAACCAAATATTAATTTCCCTGATGATGAGATTAAAGAGGCAGACAGTAGTCACTGACACTCTGGTGCTTTTATCTGCAACTGGCAGCACCTTTCAGCTGGGCCTGGAGTACAGGAAAATGTCCTGGTAATGCTCTCCATAGTAGATGCATTGATAAAGCCCCCACATTACAGATAAGGACCACGATCATCCCAAACGTTGCACTGACTCCCTTAAAGCACGCAAGCCGCAGGTATAGGGTTCTCCCAAATCTTTGTTATTGACACCTATGAATTTCTGACAAAGAAGATTTTTCACTTTAATTCAAATAAGATAGTAACAAAAACAATAATACTAACAGCAACTAACTCTTATGTAGTACTTATTACATATACTAGGCTCTATTCTTAGCATTTAATCTTTATAACAATCTGTTCAGTAGGTACCATTATCATCTCCATTTTGACAGAGGGGAACTGAGGGTCAAAGAGGTCAAGTAATTTGCCCAAGTCTTATCTTCCCCCTTTAACACACAGGCACACGCACACATCACCACCAAGAAGCTACCAGAAGACTGTATTTGGTGGATACATCATTACACTCCTATAAGTATACTGTGTTGTTCCAAAAATCAACAGTAGTTTATTAGAAGCGAACTGACAATTCTCAGTGGTCCCTAAGTCAGCCCCTAGAAGGGGAAATGGGTAGGTAGGAAGAAGTGAATTTTGAGATGGAGATGCCATTAACCCCAGTTTCCTATCTGGAAGTGGAAAACGACCCTCGAGAGATTGGACACATCCCTGGCAAACCCAAACCCGTCATTTAATGGGCGAGGACCCCTCCTCAGAGAAGTACCTCTCAAGTGACTCCACCAGCATTGTCTAGGAAAATGGAAAAATTCATATTTCTGAGCCCAGCCCAGACCAAGCCCAGTGACTCACTGTGAGGAAGCATGAGAAAGTACATTTAAACAAGATCTCTGTGTGATTTTATGTAGAATCCCTGGATTAGAGACTGAAGTTATCCCCATCTTGCTACCCATGGAATCCTCTCAAAAGCCACACACATACACAAACTCACAAATATTTCCTCCAAATCAAAACATGGGATAACAGGAATAAAGAAACGCAGCCATAACCTCTTACTCTCAAAAGAATTAACACACAAGGCTTGTTGAGCGGAGCAAAGAAACACCTTAAGAACACAGAGTTATTGTATTTCAAAATGTCATACCAACACGAAGATTCTCTGAGCAAGAGTACCTGAGAGAGCTGGTCAAACTCAGGGCAGTTTGAACCTTTCATATTAAAGGTCCGATACCAGAGCCGCGTATAAACAAGAGGGGCACAAAATGATTCAGTGAGAGTATTAAATCAAGTCCTGACCTTCAAAGACCAGCGGAAAACACAGGCTCATAGAAAAGACAAAAGTTGTGTGACTCTAGAATGGCCAACCAAGTCTCAGGAAATGTGGACAGGTTGCTGAGGCCAGGAAAGGATTTAACATAAGAACCAGGATGCCTGGAATGAATCCACTGTGTTTTCTTAGGTCCTAGTCCTCCTGTTGGCTCTGCTCTCCCGGTTACCCCCAGATTTCTCCAACTCAACAGCCCTCTCATGGAGCCCTTGGTCAATAGCAGGCTCTAGGATGGGAGATACAGGAAGTGTCACTCACATCCCTGGCATAAATGAGCTGGGGGGCCATTGACATATAGCAGGGGACAGGTGGCAAATGCCTGGTCCCATGAGAACAGAGCAGAGAACAGAGAAAGGCAGCTCTGTGCCCCACGCTGGGCAGCCTGCACAGAAAACACCAGAAAGAATAGAGAGACAATAAAACTCCTGGTGCAGAGTGTGCAGGACTCCCAGAGAGAAAAATGTTTAACTTTAAGGAATTGTAGCCAAGTCCTAATGACATAGTCTCTAGCCAGGTAAGTCTTTACAGAAGCCCCTAAAACACTTCTAAGACAAAGGAAAGAAAGAGTAAAATTAAAACCTAGCAGACATGAGACAGCCAAGATACCAGCCCACCACCACCCTTGACCACAGAGCTGATCCCGTGCTCCCATCACATTTCTGTAATAGGTGGGGCTGACGTTATCTACTAGTAAGTCTATGTATACCCATATTATGATTAAGTTATTCTCAAATAATTTTTAGTGTGGTATCCAATACCAGAGGCTCAACCTAAATCCAGGGCTAGTTTTCCGACAATCTCATCACCAGACCATCCTGCAAAAAAGCAGAGGATTTTTCTGCAAGTATCTGCTTGTCCTTTAGCAAAAGGGAATTCTTTTCAAGAAATGAAATGATCATGCCCAAAAGGCAGCTTTGCAAAAACAGAAATCGAAATACTGGGATCCAGGCACTTTACATAGATGTATCTTGGGATCCCAATTAAGGAGAATCTCTGGAGAGATTACTGCATGAATAAAAAATTTCAAAAGCTGCTAATAGACAGTACATAAATACTGGAACCAAGCAGAGTTCAACAGGAGAGCTTGAACAGTAAAACACCAGGGCCTCGTTATAACTCAGTGGGTCCTCAAATTTCACACTATTGTTCTGCCTTATAAATGAAATTATTTTATGACAATATCATTTTGATATTTATCTAACTAGCTCCTTGGAGCCAGGTCACTTAATACTAATTCTGCTCCATATCAGTGCCATACCTATGTTGCAAAGAAATAGCATTCACTTGGATTTAAGAGAAAGATAGAGATTTCAAGGGCCAGAGCGGACGCAAGTCAAACATTGCTCAGAGAGGCAATATCGCTACTCCATTTCTGAAATTGCCATCAGAGCTGGACCATATGGGATCAGTGTAGAGAGGACCAAAATAGGTTAACATTTGAGATTTACACTCATTCTCACTAGTGAGTGAGAATGCCACAGGCTACAGATTCTAAATAAACAGTGGCAGATAGCAGTAATAATGCTTCCACAAAAAATCCCGGATTGGTCACCTTATTCCATCCTAAATAATCTATGGTTTCAAATTAAGTTGATTATGCAAATATACTTGTTATCTGTTAACTCCAAAATACAAGAATACTGACTTGCATTGAAGAGTTGTACCATGATGTACAGTTAACAATACTATGATATAAATGCCAATACATCTTACGCAACATGACAAGGGGAAAACAGAGGGAAGAAAACAAAGATATTTGCTATACACACACATATTCATAACAAAATAAGGAGGAAATTCTCAGGACAATTATGGTCCTCATTTCTGTAACCAGTCACAGGGTCATAGTTGGTATTTATAACTACCTTCCTCCACCACCTATGCTGTATCTATTTCACCTTCAGCAAACACCTTAGCTGGTGGTGTTTCTTTACTTGATGGGGTGACACAAACCTTAAAATCTGTATTAGTCAGCTAGGGTTGTCCTAAAAAAAATACCACAGACTGACTGGCTTAAACAACAGGAATTTATTTTCTAACAGTTCTGGAGGCTGGAAGTCCAAGATCAAGGTGCCAGCAGAGTGGGTTTCTAGTGAGGCTCTCTCTTTGGCTTACTTATGGCCACTTCTCACTGTGTCCTCACGTGGCGTTTTCTCTGTGCCTGTGCATCCCTGGTGTCTTTTCCTCTCCTTATAAGGATATCGGTCCTACTGGATTAGGACTGATGCCCTCATTTAATCTTAATTATCTCCTTAAAGGCCCTACCTCAAAATACAGTCACATTGAGGCTTAGGGGTTCAACCTGTGGATTGGAGGGGGGACACAATTCAGTGTGTAACAGCTTGTGATAATATTCTCAGTCTCATCCAGGGTAATATTCAGCAAGTAATAGTTAAGGAAAATAAGATCATTACATTTTCTAGGCATTTTAGAGAATCTTTTATTTATTCACCAAACATGAATGCATTTGGCCAACAGTTTGAGCACCAACTACGCACCAGGCATAGTTCTGGGCATGGCAGATATAAGCTATGATCGAACAACACACCAGAGTCTGTCTTGGGTGCTGGTCATAGCAGGCCACTCTTTGCAGATATGAGGTCCCGATGTGGAATTTCAAATCCTTCTCATTTCAGGTAATTTTTCTTGAATTATAGATTTAGTGTTAGTTCTGTTCCTTGCTCTAGTTTTTTCAGGGGTTCCTATTAGTTATATGTTAGATCTCCTTTGCTTCTCTTTAATACTTGTCCCTTCCTCTTGAATTCTTTTTTCTATTTTTTCTGTTTTAAATGTTCCTAATTTTCACCTTCTATTTCTTTTAAGGCATTATCAGTCATGAGTGTTTGCTCTTGTGTTCCTTCTAGTTTAATCTTTACTTCTAATACATTTCTTTTTTTATTTCCAATGCTTTCCTCACTTCTGTCACTTCATTTCATAGATTTTTCTATTTTGGTTACATTGTTCTCTCGTATCTTTTATCTCTTTCTTAATGCATTTTGGTTCATTCTAACAATAATAAGATACAGTTCTAATCTGTTTTGTGAGCATGTCTATTTGGTGTGTTGTGTGTAGAGGTGTTATTCTGCTCCTTATTCTTTTTATCTTATTTTGTCTCTGTACAGGATTTTACCTCCATCCTTTTCTATGTCTTATATTTATATGAAATTAAATTTCCCCTAAACTTTTAGGGGAAAGTATAGTTAACAATAGCTTTTCTAACTTCAGAGCTCCCTCTTCTGTTGTTTTCATGTAGTGTTTAAAAATATATCGGTTGCTTTCTGAGATATTCTCACTCTATTTCTACCCCAGCATCCACTTTTATCACTAAACCTTAAGGAGAAAAAAAAAAAAACATTCTCTGAGCATCTGAGAAACAAAACCCAGTGACTTATAAGGGAAAAAAATATTATAATCAGACTTTGAAAGTAACAATTTTTGCAAAAGAAAATAGAGGAACATATTTAAACTACTCAAAGAACTAAAATATGAGCTAAAGGATTTTATACTCAGCAAAATTATTTTCAAGTATAAAGGACCCAGGCAATACACAGGAACTCAGGGAATATGGTTCCCCTGAGGCATTTCTGGGGAATATACTAGAGAATAAGCTTCAGACAATCAAATGGCTATTGAGCAGAGATCAGGACTGGTGGTGAAGATTAAATAGGTTTTTGAGAAATTAAGACTAAATTAAGGGCTTCCCTGGTGGCGCAGTGGTTGGGAATCCGCCTTGAGATTAATGTTGTTTTCATGCCTGCTAATACAACATCCAGTCCATGAACCAAGGAGTAATTTTGACTTTCAAATCTTATTATTTAAGAAATACAGGGACTTCCCTGGTGGCGCAGTGGTTAAGAACCCACCTGCCAATGTAGGGGACACGGGTTCGAGGCCTGGTCTGGGAAGATCTCACATGCCGCAGAGCAACTGGGCCCATGCACCACAACTACTGAGCCTGCGCTCTAGGGCCCGTGAGCCACAACTACTGAGGCCCATGCGCCTAGAGCGCCTACTGAGCTCGCATGCCACAACTGCTGAGGCCCGTGCACCTAGAGCCCACACTCCGCAATGGGAGAGGCCACCGCAATGAGAAGCCCGTGCACCGCAGCAAAGAGCAGACCCGGCTCGCTGCAACTAGAGACATGGTCTGCGTGCAGCAACGAAGACCCAACACAGCCAAAGATAAATAAATAAATTAATTTATTTATTTTTAAAAAAAGACTAAATTAAGATTAAAAGTAATAGTATATAATGGCTACATGCTTCCAAATGTAGATATGATTAAAAAAAAAACTTTAATAGAGAGAATGGGAAAAACAAATGCAAAATAAGTGTTTTAAGTATTTTGAATAATCATACTCATGGTGATAATATCAGTCTGAGATGTTTTATATATAATGTGAGACCAAGCAAATGACTTATTATGAGTTATGAGATATTCTAATTCTATCATCCCTAAGTCTTTAGAACTAAGTTTCTTGATATGAAAGACAGAGATACAGATATGATATATCAGAAGCTAAAAACGCTATGGTCCCATATTTTAATTGAAAGTATAAATATGAAATCATAAAGTATCATATATATATATATATATGCCTTCAGATACATGCCTGTTTCAGTCTCTTGATGAATGCAGTGAGGAAGGCTGGGCAGGCATTATGATCCATACTTAGAGCTAAGGAAAATGCGGCTCAGAAGGATCAGTGACTTGTCCACAGTCACACTGCTAAAAGGTGGCAAAGCCGAGTCAGAGCTCAAGAACTTTCTGCCAGGTAATCTACAACTTCTAAGGCCCCACCTCCCCAAGGGGTGCTTTATGTGTGTGGGAGGAGATGTTTTGTTTTGGTTTTGTTTGTTTTTCCCCTTTTGATTCTAATTTATTAATCATTTTTAGGGAGAACTATCAATTGCTTCTCTGACCTGAGGCATGAGTGTAGTGAAGAAAATACTATCATTTGCACAGCAACATAAAAGACATACACAAGCTCCTTGGGCAATACGAACAATCCCCAAGCCTTCCATCTTGTTCTAACCCAAACATGGCTTCCAGGCTGTGGAGATGGGTCAACACCTTGGCTTTAGGAACAAGAAAGCAGTGAAAAATCAAGGACTCAAAAAAAAAAAGGAAGAGTGCTGAAAATAAGGTAGAACCATGTGAACTTACAATAGAAGACTAAACACTGAATATAATCAAGAGAACACATTCCATTTTTGGACCAGATTCTTCTGGCATCACCTGGCATTTGTCAAGCACCTGACGGCTCCCTAGGTCTCAAGTCTCCCCAGGTAGGGAACCCACGCTCTCAGCAGCCTTGGGTTTCCAGGTGTCGACAAGGGCACAGGATGAAGGGAAAAGCACTGCTGAGCTATAGAACAGAGGAAGTGGAGGCAGAAGGCACAATCTTGGGGAAGATTTGGAAACAGAGGGCACCTGGTTTACGATCTGAAATTGGGGTTCAGACTAACTTTGACTGCAATTCACCCAGACCCCAATCTCCTCCAGTATCTCTGATGTTAGGAAAAAATATTTTCCACAGAGCAGTTCCATACTTTGACAGTTGGTGGAAGGTGCTTTATTTACTGTCAGTTATCTTCAGAACTCCTCCCCTTGCCCCAGGAACAACAACCAAACAAAAGCAATCACCTCCACCATGGATTGCAAACTTATCATGTTCCAGGCCCTATGTTAAAGCTTTTACTTATTGTTCTCTCGCTAATCCTCACGGCAGCCCTATTTCATAGGGGTTTTTTTTGTTTTTTTTTTTTTTTGGCGACGCCACACAGCTTCTGGTATTTTAGTACCCCAACCAGGGATTGAACCCGGGCCCTCGGCAGTGAGAGCATGGACTCCTAACCATCGGACCACCAGGGAATTCCTATTCATAGGTATTCTTATCATTATCATATTTTAGGTGGAGAAACTGAGGCTTAGGAAGTTGACGTAACTTCCCCAAGGTCACACTGGAAGCAAGTGTTGGAACTGCTGACCAGCTACCACCACCAACACTGAGCATTAGAAGCTGGCTGCACGGCCTCCAGAGGCCAACCTCTTAATCACTGGCCCACACAGGAGCTTTCTAGATATTGCCACCTGCCATCCACTCCATCCACCTCCCACCTCCAAAACAGCCACTCGAGCAGCACACAGGTGGTATATCAGCCTACAGTATCTCACAAGTAATTAAGAGTCGGGCATGCCAGCTGGGTCTCCATAATGCCCAGTTGGCTCAGACCTTGTCCTGCAGGCCATGTCTTCATCTCAAAGCTGTCCCAAAGCCCCTTTGTGGTTAATATGCTTCCTTAGACTATAGACTCTGGAGACCCATGGCCGAGGGTTGAAACCTGGCTCTACCACTTAGGAGCTGTGTGGCCTCGGGCCACACACACAGCCTCACTGTGCTACTTTTTCTCATCTCTCACATAGGTACTCATGAGAGTAATAAGACTGACCCCTCAGCATGCTATGAGAATTATATGAAGCTCTGCTTGTGAAGAGTTTACATTTGTGCCTTACAGGCAGGAAGCCGTCTGTCATGGTCACCTAGACAACAGCCATGTGAGATTTTCTGGATAAATGTTGAGATTTCTCTTACAAACTGAATGTTTGGAAGGAAATAAAAGCAAAGATAGAGTGACTCCAAGGAGGCTGGATCTTAGTTGTTGGGCCCATTTGCCACTGGATTCAAGTTCCATTTGAGGTCACCCAAAAGAAAGCAGAAGTGGGCAAAAAAATAAAGACTCCAAACTTTATTTTTAGATAGCTTTCTTTCCAGGAGTTGTATGATAACAACTGGCACTGGGTTCTAAGTTCATTTTTCCTTTGTACTAAGATATTTCCAAATGACAGCACCTCTAACATTTCAGAGGGAAAACCCAGCTTTCTCTCTGCTGTGGTTCTTCCCAGCATCTCTTTACAAAACCAGCAGATGAGAAGAACTAAAAGCCTGAAATCAACATGGAGAATCACATCATGAACCATAACACAGGTAAGTCACATTCTTCCTCTTCCTATTTCCTTTCTCATGTTCGCTCACTAGAAGGAAATGCATCTCTCAGCTGTTGATCCATATTCCTCTTACTTCACCTAATTAGCATTCTGCATGGATGCCTCTCACAAGGAAAACCATCCTGCAACTTCTGTCGTTCTGATTACGCTGAAGCAGCAGAGGGTTTTCAGTAACTGCTTTTGACAAGCATGATTATGTCTGGTAATGACTGTCCTTGTGGGTAGGATGGAACAAAACAGACTTGCTTATCATCGCTGATCTTTCAACCCAAGCTGCTGGGCTTCTGACGTGCACCAACCAACCAACAGAATCTGCCAGTCCCCTTTGTGGCCCCTGTCTGGGGCCACCTAATAAGACCATCACCAGTTAATTCCTCTCTCATATCTTGATGCGTTGAATATTCCAAATTCCCTCTTACTTAGAGAGCTCCTCTAACATCTTGGAACACCCTAGGTAGTTGTGGATAGTTAGCATAAATGCCAAAAGAATATTTCATATTTAAAAATTAGAAATTAGGTCCTTTAACTATATGTTTCTATTCCCTATTCTGTAAACTTTATTCCTGGCCCCAAATAAGATTCCACAGGCGTTGTTACAGTAATTCTTATAGCAGGTGATGTTTAGTGAGACTTTACCAAGTACATACTAGCATAGTGTAAAGTGGTCTTAGTTTTAAAGTGTTATCTGATTTTATTCTTAGAGAAACTCCATTGGTAGTTATTATAGTTGTGTTATATTTTCACTATCCCTATTTTAATGATGAATAAAGTGAAGATCAGAGACTCAAATAACCTGCCCCAAATGCCACCTAAGTTAGACTTGAAGGCCTGATATTTACCCACTATATTTTATTACCTCCTATGCTGATATATTGAGCAAGGTTCAAATTTTCAGCTTTTTCAGGAAGTAATGTTATGATTCTAAACTATGGCAGCTAGTAGAATCACATTTGTCCTCCCCAAAACTCTTCCACACATGATCTTTCTTCTTCTGACCCAGCCCTTTGGCTTGGACTACTGATTTGGCAACTGGGATCAAAACAGAAACAATAATGCTTTTCAAAGGCAGTTACTGAAAGAAAACCTCAGGGTGCTTCAGCAGTCTTTGATTCTAGCATTGGCAATGAACTTTGTCACTGAGTTTACATCTCATCTCTCTAAATGAATTGTAAAATCACTGAAGACTAGAAGAGTTGGGTTTATTGCTCTGCATCTGTCCTTTGGCATAGTGGTTACCCTATAAATACCTACTGATTTATTTCCACATTTAACTAATATAGTAACTGCATTCTGGCTTACAAGGTTGAAAGCAAAGCATCTCAAAAATTCAATCCCTACACTTTCCTGTTCTTCAGGAGCCTTTGAAAGGTCTTGATCCCACTCCAAGACAAGTCCCTCCCCCAGAGCCAAAGTGTAAGGGGATTTTACACTTTATTTACTTAACTGACTTAATAATTATTGTCCAATACTGCCTTGTGTCCTATACTTTAGCCACAGGGCCAGACACCCACTCCTTTTTGCGTAACAAATAATAACATTTTGACAAACATTAGAAAGAATGACTGATAATGCATTTATGAGCATCACATCCCTAATATGTTTACACTTTACAACAATAAACACATCTGTTGGTTTATGTTGCTAATAAATAAAATATTCAAAACAATCTAAAGACCTCAAATGAGTTTATTAGTGCTGTGGCTTATATTTTTGGTAAACAACATTTTGAAGGCATAAGAAAATTAATACCCTTGAACCACAGGAAGAGAATTGATTTGTACCATGTCCCAGTTGACCCTATCATGGGCAGTTTAGACCACAGTAGAGAGGTAACTGCCATGTGTTTCAGGGTCTTCTCAGCAGCTCTTGCAAAACCTCTTTTTACATTATTTAGACTTAAGTTGGAAATGATCTCTAGTGTTTTTCCTTCTTAGGAGAAGCAGGATATTTTGCTTAATTGTATCTACTTCTCTACCAGGTACTGTTACATATAAAAACTGACACCATAAAACCTAGGTGACTTGAAATTTACTGTTTTCTCCTCAACAGTAAGAAGCTCTATGATGATAGAAAGAAAATATCTTAGCAAGTGCATTAATCTTTTGAAGGTTTTTTTTTTTCCTATTAAAGCAAGTCCACATAGTGGGACTGCCACAAGAAAGCAATTATAAGACTCAAATTAGGGGACCTCCCTGGTGGCGCAGTGGATGGGACTCCTCGATCCCAATGCAGGGGGCCTGGGTTCGATCCCTCGCTGGGGAACTGGACCCCACATGCATGCTGCAACTAAAAGTTGGCATGCCACAACTAAGGAGCCGGTGTGCTGCAACTAAGGAGCCTGCCTGCCACAACTAAGACCTGGTGCAACCAAATAAATAAATAAATATTTTTTTTAAAAAGTAAGACCCAAATTGGATTTTTTGCATAACCATTTGAGGTGATTTGCTCTACCTCTGGATTCAGCAGCAATTTGCTTATGCCTCTTAATATGCATAGGTGAGTGACAACTCACCAATGCCAATACAGGAGACGATGTGACTGAAATAAAACCCGAATTTCTACAGAGGTTCAACTATGCGATTTAAAAAATTACAGGGCTTCCCTGGTGGCGCAGTGGTTGAGAATCTGCCTGCTAATGCAGGGGACACGGGTTCGAGCCCTGGTCTGGGAAGATCCCACATGCCGCGGAGCAACTAAGCCCGTGAGCCACAACTACTGAGCCTGCGCGTCTGGAGCCTGTGCTCCGCAACAAGAGAGGCCGCGATAGTGAGAGGCCCGCGCACCGCGATGAAGAGTGGCCTCCGCTTGCCGCAACTAGAGAAAGCCCTCGCACAGAAACGAAGATCCAACACAGCCATAAATAAATAAATCAATAATAAATAAATAAATAAATGTGAAATTCTTAAAAAAAAAAAGAAACCAAGATCTGGAAAAGTATGTTTTATAAAAACCTGCTTGGTTCTGTTTTTACCAACAGTCAACCCATCTTTAGTCTTTTTAAATAGAATCTATTCCTGTCTAATGCGGCCATACAAGACGACTGAAAACAAACTGTATGATGATCAAACAGAGAATTTAAGTCCTCCGTGCCTAATGATTCCCAACTTCCCTTTGAGCTGAGAAGGGGTCCAGATCTACTGCTGGCAGACGAATCCTCCTCGGATTAGATTGTCAAGTAGTTCATTGTGTCCAGATTGCTCATTTTCCCAACGTTATAAGAATTTTGTCCCCAAAATGAATGCTCCTACACTCTTTCAGAAAACGGAGCACAAAGAGCCACTGACCTGCTTTACCAGTGCTGTGTCACTGGATGTGTTTCCAAAGGTATAGACGGCCACAGAGGCCAAGAAGGCAAGGTAGTAGTCTCTTTAAAAATACACAGTCAGGATACATCCATCTATGGATCCTGAGACATTGTACCTTTGCATTACCTGCTCCTATGGCCTGACAATGGCTCTCCCCGCCCCTGTGTGGGGCTCACCCTTGTCTAACCAGTAACCTCTCATGTAGTATCCACAGCTATGGATGATTGCTCTGAGGCTCCATCTATCATTCATCCATTCCACGCTGTGCCAGGCTAGTCCAGGCCCTAGGACCTGGGATACAAGAATGAATGCCGAAAGACTAAGGCCCTGTTCTACAGAGTAGATATTCCAGGGGAGTGCAAGGGGGACAGAAAAATGTCAGACGGTGGCAAGTGCTGAGAAGAAAAGTGGAGTGAATAAGGAAGTGGACACCTAGTCTCTATGTAAATGCCACCTTATCAGAGGGATCTTCCTGAGCACGCCACTACCACTCTCCCCCTCCTTAGCCACTATATACGTCTTTCTAGCACTATCAGATCATTCACTACATTGAATATAACTATTTGTCTGTCTGTCTGTCTCCCCCAGTAGACTGATAACTCCTTGAGAGCAGGGATGGGTTAGGTTTTCCTCATCAGTACAGCCCTTTACAGAGAGCCAGCACCCAGACAGGATCCATCAAACTCCAAGGCAACTGATTGTCATGAGATCCTGCAAACAACAGGGGCATGGATTGCAACATGGCTTTGTACCCTAATTACATAACTTGAAGTCTGCCTCTTGTGCTATCATAAATCAAAGTGCCCATGTGTTCTACATCTGCATTTTGAGGAATAGCTATTCAGTATTAGGAAAAGACTTATGAAGAGCCACGCAGGGAAAAATCCAAACAACAGAGGTAAAAGGAACAGACCTTGAAAGCATGGTGGGGAGGCAGAATATATACAATATGGGGGTGGGGGTCAGAGATTGTCTAAGATAAGATTTCTTAAAAGAAAGTTCTTTTGGTCAAAACCAAGAAACACAAATCCTCATGCAAATCACCACTTGTGACAGGTTTCCTTTTGGTCTTTCCTTTCCACCTCACAGTATTGTTATGAAAATTAAGAAAGATTATGTGCATAAGAGTCTTAGTCCAGGACCCAGCTCCCAGTAATCCTACAGTCAGTGATATTGATATGAGAGCAGCAACAAACAACACTCACTCTCTTGCACATTCAACCACCCAATTCGCTAAAAGCTTGTGGGCACTAACTCGTTTACTGCTCACAGTAACCCTTTGAACCAGGTGCTATCACACCCTCCCTGTAGCTGAAAACGCAATGGCTGGCCCAGGATTGGAACCGTCGAGCTGTTTGACTCTATAGCTAAGTTCTTCATGTCAGACAGACACACACAGCACACTTGGTATATCTGGTATATACACACACATACATGTGTCTGCACACTGGAGGCCACCCCCACCACAGTACAGAGGAGGTCATTCCAGTGAAACATGCCTGTGTTTGGATAACGAAGCAGTGGACCCAAAAGCTGGGGTCTGCACCAAGTCATGCCACGTGGGTACAAGCAACGCCAGGTGCACCAAGGGCAAGGGTTCACATCCAGTGCACAGCCTTGGCACTACTACCTGAGTTCTCATGAACTCCCCTCCCACCCTGCCTCAGGACCATCCCTTCCATTCATCACGCAGCTGCTTCACTTTAGGCAGCTGCCTGTCTCTGTGGAATAGAATACAGCAAATATGCCTCTACAACTGTGAAACCTATAATCTTGACCTTGACAAAACCATGCACTACTAACTATAACACCTGTGCAAACTATCCATTCATTCATTCATTCAACCAATTTTATGGAACCACCAGCACATGCCAGGTACTTTATTTGGCAGCATCTAAAAGCATTCTTACAACATGACTACATGTTAGTTACATGAATATATAAGCCTCCTGCTCATAAGGTTGGCCCAGGACAGGACAGGGCCTGTTCTCCAGCAGATGCTTACAGAGTATTTGATGAATCAACTAACATATTAACTAATATACTGCTTTCGATTTTTCAAACCTTGACAATCATCACTTCTAAGGGCTCCCTATATTTATCCTGCAAGGTAGAGACGAGTAATATTGCCCCTATCTTACAGATGGTGGATCTATAGTTCCATGTGGTTAGCCGTCAGAGTAAGGACCAGAAGGTAGGCTTTCTACTTCCTGCTTAAGAACTTTGTCTACCCAACCAAGGTACAACATTGGATTTCAACAAACAGAAACCCAGATATCTGGAAGCTATGACAGTTGAGCCACCCATTTTCTAAAGAGCCAAAACGCCAACCACTAAGCATTCCCCTCTGTCATCTCAATGTGGTGGCACCCTAAAGACACCACGCAAAACCACTGACCACTAAGCCCTGGCTTATATGTTGGAAGAATGGATATTTTTTGTAAACCACAGCCTGTGGCCAACACACTCAGGCAGAACCCAGAGATGGAGTCTATCCAAGTCACCATGTGTCCCCATCACCATCTACCATGTTTACCAGAGCTGGATGTCTTTTGGCAACAGATTCAATTTACACAATTAAAAAGAAGCTTGGAAATTTTAGATCATTTAATTAATCTTTATGTATTTTGTCCTATTAAGCAGCAGAGAAAATGTTTACAGCTCAATTGAACAAATTAGCATTTATAATTCTTCTTTTTGCAGAGAGATTTATTATCTATATCTAGCTATATAAAATACTGTTGAAATAAAAATGTCAAATCTAGGTTCTTTGGCAAGATAGAAGGAATTTTATAAGACTATGGCAGTGACATGTGGCCTGAATAATCTCTCATACAAATTTACTGAATTCCTTGAGCTGTAAGTATAACATGTTTAATGAAGCTCAACGTTTGCAGCGTCTCCCACAGAGTCCGGCAGAGTTTGCCTCTAGAATCTCCTGTGTCTAACTGTGGCTCAGAGACTATTTACAAGCTAAGATGAGCTCATTCATAGATGATAGGACATATTCTTTGGAATTATCTATAAAAATTATTATGCCTTTTCAGAAATTAATGACCCTCACAATTTACTAATTTAAACATGTGTTGGCTTAGGTAATTCTTATGAGATTTGAGAAATTTTCTTGAATATGAGAATGGTAAGTCTCAGTCAGTTTGGGCTGCTATAATAAAATCTGGCATAAACTGGGTGGCTTAAACAACAGATATTTATTTCTGACAGTTCTGGAGGCTGGGGAGTCCAAGATCAAAGTGCCAACACAGTCGGTGTCTGGTAAGGGCCCTCTTTCTAGTTTGCAGGCAGCACTTTTTTGCTGTATTCTCACACAGCAGAGGGGGGTTGGGGGGGAAGAGAGAGAAAGGGGGAGAGAGACACCACAGAGCTGGTCTCTTTATATAAGTGCACAGATCCCATCACGAGGACTCCACCCTCATGACCTCATCTAAACCTAATTACCTCCCAAAGATCTATCACATTGGGGTTTAGGGCTTTGACATATGAATTTCCAGGGAACACATAATTCAGGCCATAGCAATCAGAAAGGAGAATTTTATAAACTCTTGGATCTTCAACTTTTGTGGTGCCAAAGAGGCCAGAAAATACTCCACTGAGAAGAATGGAGAAAAAAAAATGAAATCTGGCATATTTTCCCTACAATAAAACTATACTACCTTTTAAATTCATGTCTGTTTTTAGAACCAGAAACTACAAACACTAATAAGTTGAAAATACTTTAAACCACAAGGCAAAACAATTAAAAATTCTTATAGTCAACACTGTGAGTAGGCCTGACTTTACTTATTTATTTTTTAACTCTTTTGCTTAAAATTAAACTTACCTTTGGCAAAGTTTCCAACTTGCATAATACTTTGTCATGACTGATGTTTCTTCTATCCCAGGTTATTTAGAAGCATTGTAAGTTGAAGTGGCAAAGAATAGATGACAAGAAGTTATATCAAAATGACATGGGAAGCAAGGCCTCTGTAATCTGTACCCATCCAAAAGATTAAAATTTCCCTCTCTCTTGAAACAAGTGCTCTGAATAAGATATAAGAAAATGGATCCCAGAACAGTAAATTTGGTGCATTACATGAAAAGCTTGCCAAGGCAACTGATACTCAGGGGGAAAATAGGAATTTTTATAACTGGGTAAATGCCATGTGAGCAAAACAGAGCAAAGAAAGAAAAAAGCAGAAATGAATCTAGCAAACTCCATGAAGGCTTCAAACCTCCTTAACTTATCACTAATTTTCAAATCCTGAATAGAAATCACTGGCCCTTCAGGCCTTACAGAGATCAGATAAAACAGAATCATCTGTTACAGAACAAAAGCCCCAAACAAGACAGAATCAAGTCTCCCCAGACTGGATGTCAGCAATGTTGCTAGTTTAAGAAATGTCTGATTCATTCCTGATGCTTCAAGACAACACAAAGGAAGCTCTGACACAGTGGGAGCAACACCTTGGAGGTGTCCCTGACATACAAGTCTGCAGGTGCACCTGGCCTCCAGAAAGATCTAAGGGTCTTCCATGGAAACAAACATGAGCTCCCAGTGGAGAGAACAGAATCAGAGCACATGTACCTAAAACAACACACTCTTGGCATGTCTGAAACCCACACACGAAAACCCAAACTGAAAACCCAAACTCCACTCATGAAAACATAGGCAATAATGTGGCACCTCCATCCCTTATCTGTGAAAGTGATTCTGTCATCTCTCAATTCAGACAGTGAGGATATTATCTGGTCAACACAGTGAACATCTTAATAAAGATTGGTAGGGACCTACTGAGAGCAATAATAGGGGCAGAATAAAGTTGCAGGTAAAATAGGTCACAGGTCCTTGTTCTCAGGGTTCTGACTTCGAAATAAAAGGACTTTAAATAAAAGACTAGAGTCCCTATGAACTTGCTAAAGAGATCACTGCTAGACTGTGGCCACCTCCTCAAAGACAGGGCCCATGCTCCCACCAAGGAGTCTGGTCAAAGTCAACAAATATTAGTTCAATCGTTTTAACAACACTCAGTGGTATCCAGGGCTAGGTGATTTATATACATTAAGTCTAATTCTCACTGTAAGGCAAATGTTATTCCCATTGTACAGGTGATGAAATCGAAACTCAAAGAGGTCAGATCTCTCCATAGGATCACACCCAGTTAAGGGCCAGAGCTAGGTTATGAACCCAGGTTTCTGCCACTCCAACCTGCTAAGAAAACCAAACTGAAGATCAATTAAGGCTCAAGATGTAGACTTTTGAACAGGTCTCAGTTGTCTAATCTATAAAGTTAGGAGAATAAGCCAAGTCTCTTTGCACCATGGAAATTCTGAAAGTCCACTATTTGTCCCTGGTGTCTGAGCTACAAAGTAGAAATTAGGTCTGGTTCACATGACATCCTCTGATCACAGAAATTTTAAATTGAAATAAAAGAGCTCCCACAAATAGTTCCTGGAACAAAGTGGAACCAAGAGCATTCAAGTCAGTTCCACTTCGTCCAAGCTTCTGGTTCAGAAAAACAACTTCTCTCAAGATTGGTGAAAGGGACTAGGGGAGTTAACCAAGAGTCCTGGGCAATAGCTGAATTGTTTGGCTTTGCTTTGCCCCCATGTAAAACTCCAGCCTGAATAATGCGTGTATGGGATTGACTCAAACCAGTGAAAGAGCCCTTTTGGAACCAGTTGTCACATCTGAGAATGGCTTGATTTTCTAAGCTAATCATTAGCCATTCTTTTTAGGCTACAAGAGTATCAGAGCTTTTGTAAATTTAGCAATATTTTGGTCACTCTTCATTTTTACAAAACTTATTTTAAAACTTCCTCTATAAAGGGAATATTAGACAATAATCACATGCCTAATTAATGAGGCTTTACTGAAAACCTAACTGATAAGAGCAATTATGTCCCAAAACACGCTTGCAATCTGTGTGAAGAAAGTACTATTCCTATCAGAGCAGGCTGACTGAAAACAAAGTTGGAGGAAACATTCATAGCAGTCACCAGGAAACAATTAACTAAATGTGGACATCAAAGGGGAACACTGTAATTTTTTAATAGTTTAGATAGCTCGTTGTATGGAAGTTCTTGATCAAAAAGCTGCTTGAAATTCCATTAGAAAAGAGAATAAGCAAACACAATTTCAGAGATTCAAAAGACACAGTTAACATGATAAAATGCCAAGTGCAAAAACAGTCTTGAGGATTTGTTAGAATATTTACTCTATGAGAATATTTCAGTTAGTAAGTAAAGATATCTCATTAAGCAAATTCCTTAATTAATTGCCACCACCTTGTCAGCACGCTTCAAGATGTGCCGTATTCTACCAGGGTCTGGGGATTACCAAGGAACATAATCACCAAGCTTTCAGTGGGACTGCACACATCCATCAAATGTCAAAACGCTGGGAGGGATACATATGGTCCCCTAACAGTGGAATTCACAGGAAATAAGCCCAAAGTGCTTATGGAGGGAGGAGGTCATCTGTTTAAAGCCAACAATTATTTATTATTTCCCTTGTTCAAGAAAAGGAGAATTGTAATGCCAGCTAGAAATGAGGAAAAAAAAAAAAAAAAAAACCCCAGATTCCTTTGAAAGAAGGAAAACCCAAAGGGCACATGTTTATTATTCAAACCTATAAAGTTTAAACAGGTGTTAATAATGGTCTCCATACCAAGATCTCCATAATTCTTCCTATTCATCCACATCCATCTCCCCAAACGTACAATGACAATCCATAGAACAATGGAGAGGGTGTCCTAGAAAACAGGCATCTCAGCCCAAATGAAATAGGCAAAAAGAATAGGGGGAGGAGGGTAGGAAGCCCTGAATTGTAGCAATTGCTGATTTCCATGGTGTAATCTTGTAAACTCTACCCTGACCGATTCCAGGCTACCTATGTAAAGTCACTGCTCATGAAACCAGGAAGAGATACTGGCTCTTGAGAGCTGGTATCAGTCAGCTCCATCACAAACTAGAATGGGTGAGAGAGACAAGGCAGCCAGGGGGGTTTCTTACATGCAGGGCATGGAGATCTATAGGTAAATACTGTTACTGACTGACTACAGAAGGCATTGTAATGGCCCCTCAAGGATGCCCACGTCCTAATCCCCAGGACTTGTGAATGCCTTACCTTACATGGAAAAAGAGACTTTACAGATGTGGTTAAGGATCTTGAGATGGAGAGATTATCCTGTATTATCTGGTAGTCACAAGGGTCCTTATAAGGGAGAGAAGAGATGACAGTCAGAGAAGGAGATACAATGACAGAAGCAGAGGTAGGAACACGCCATGGACAGGAGCCATGAGCCAAGGATGGCCTCCAGAAGCTGGGAAGGGCATGGAACAGGTTCTCCCCTAGAGCCTCCAGCAGGAACATAGCTCTGCAAACACCTTGATTTTAGCCCTAAAAAGTCTATTTTGGAACTCTGAACTCTAGAACCATAAAATAATATGTACTGTCTTAAGAAACTAGGTTTTTGGTCATTTGTCATAGCAGCAATAAGAAACCAATGTACACAGACTAAAAGCCAAATCAGACCCTTAAAAATGAGGGTGGAGGTTAAAATGCTAACCTCTGGGACAAATAAAAACTGTAAGACAAAGGTTACAAAACAGAGCCCTGCACCTCACCCTAGAGTCAAATCAGACCTACAGACTAAAATGCTTGAGCCAGATTTCAACATCAGAAAATTCCATGTTTTTTTTTAAAAAAATTCAGATTTTTTTCAGGTTTGTCTGGGAAACTAGGACATCTGACCGCACTGGCACACATCCCATGGGGCAACATCAGCTGAGGCGCTGTGCTGCTGCCCCGGGCATGTGCCAGTCCAGGCTGCCAAGCTCCCCCGCCACCACCCTCATCCACAAAGTATAGACAGTCTGGCCGCTGGACGTATGAGAGTGGACAACCCCTGCTCTAAACTGAGCTTGGTTGTAGTGTAAAGACAGAGGATGTGAGCAGACAGTCTCACAGAGTGGGAGGGAGGGTGGGCTCTCATCACCCTCACCCTTCTTCCCCTTCGATCACCACCCACCATGCTGCGGGTTTGGGAGGTTCAAAGAAGAGAGGGACTGACACCCCTCCATCCCTCCCTTTCTCCTTAGGGCCTGTACTAGTTTCCTGTGGCTGCCATAGCAAATTACCACAAACTGGTGGCTTTAAACAACAGAAATTCATTCTGTCATAGTTCAAGAGGCCAGAAGTCTGAAATCAAGATGGCTCTCAGGAAGAATCCATTCCTTGCCTCTTCCAGTTTCTGGTGGCCACTGGCATTCCTTTGTGTTCCTTGGCTCTGTCTTCACCTCCTCTTCTCCTCCGGGAGTCTGTACCTCCCTTGGCCTCTCTTTGATAAGGACACTTGTGATGGCACTTAGGGCCCATCCGAATAATCCAGGGTAATCTCTTCATCTTGAAATCCTTCCCTACTCTTGCAAAGACCCTTTTTCTCAACAAGGTGATGTTTACAAATTCCAGGGATTAGCACTTGGTCTCTTGGGGTGGCCAATATTCAATCTACTTCCAGGTCCATCACCAACCTCCCTAGCCCAAGGCATTGTCTGGGGCGGCTGAGACAGAGCAAGGAGAAGGGACCCTGCCCTGCAGGGACGAGGTGGTGGGGGACACTCAGAAGCCACGCTCTTTATGCCCTGAGACCCCACCAGCGCTCTTAGCCACTGCCCCGCTGAACAACCCTCTGGTTGCTTCCCCATCGCACCAGAGATAAAACCCCACCTCCCTCCAAACTCCAGGGCCACCCTCCCCCTGTGCCCCACTCCCTTCAGCCAGTCAGCCCCCTCTGACTCCCCAGCAGGGCAGGCTCCTCCCACTCCCTGCCCAGATGGGACCTCCTTGGAAAGGCCTTCTCCATCACCTAACCCAACACCATCACTGGCTCACCTTCCCTTTTTCCTGGCCTTGTCACTTCCTGGAATCACTAATCTCATTCTGTTTCATTCTCCTTCACCTCCCTCCACCAAACAGAAGCTCCAGGAAAGCAGGGAGCTTTGCTGGACTTATTCACACAGCATCCTCAAAGCCCACTGGGCAGGTGCTCGGATAAACCAAAGCTAAATGAACGCTTGCTCCATTTCGCACCAAGGATGATTTTAAGTCCTGCTGGGCACTGGTGTCTTCCACCTGGACTTATTTTTGACAAACACAAAATAGTTAATGCATTTTCCTGGGTTGCCTTCAAATGTGGTCCGTTAAATCACTGATGTTAAAAAAATTTTCTAACCAGACAATTATATTGTTCTGTCTTCCAGCTGGAGTGTAAGAAACCATTATATTTTCTTTGAAATGCTTTTTCCTCACCTAATTAGTTTAAAATGTTTATAGTAATCCAGAAGTTTAATTGTAGGCCCAGCACTTTGGTGCTGCAAGCCCACCCCCACACACTTGGGGGAAAACCTGGATAACAACCTGTTCATGCAAACTTTAAAGGATATTTCAACAATTATACGAATATTAGCTTTTGTTTTTTATTATATAAAGTATACATATTTGAAATATTTAAACATCTCCATAACATAGATTTTTCAAAATTACTGAATTGTGAAGAAATGTATTATTGCAAGAAGATGATATTAAAAAGCCTATTAGTTTGGAATACAAAGATTCCATCTTTCAAAGCCTCTGCTTCATCAGTTGTAAAATATCTTCTGCAAAGGGTGGCTGTTGGCTTCTGAAATTGTGCCACACCCTCACCTCCCTGAAACTCAAAGTAGGAGCCTAGGAACAGAGGGAGCATCTCCCAAAGGGCTCCATAACCCAAAAAAGGAGAGGACCACCTAATTTGAGGGACCGGCCCAAGACTGTCGGGTTTTTATTTAACAAAGTAAGGAAATTAAAGAGGGAATAACCACATGTGCGCACACACGCACACACACACACACACACACCACCATCTATTACCGTGGTCATTTCATAAAGGATATTTTAAATCAAAAAAGAAGGGACTTCCCTGGTGGTCCAGTGGATAAAACTCCATGCTCCCAATGAAGGCGGACGGGTTCAATCCCTGGTCAGGGAACTAGATCCCTCATGCCTCAACTAAGAGTTCACATGCCACAAATAAAGATCCCACAGGCGGCAACAAAGATCCCGTGTGCCGCAACTAAGATCCGGCACAGCCAAATAAATAAATAAATATTTTATAAAATAAATAAATCAAAAAAGAAGCGCAAGCTCAGAATAAAAAAGCACAGCCCTTGAATGGAATATGTTTGCATGTCTGCACACCTCCTGGCATTATTCTTCTTTCTCTTTGGTCGACTGAGATCAGCAGAAATAAATTTAACACCCACAGGCACTGGGCTGTGGAACCAAGATTGGAAATTATATGGGAAAGGTCAAATGACAGATGAAAAGTAAAAGAATGTGTTGACCCACCTCTCACCCTGACCAGCTTTATTCACTTGGAAAAGAGGAAGTCCCCCCAGGCAAAGCACGGCATACCCAACAAACAAAGATAAATCTTAGCTTCTAAAATCAAAAGGTCAAGTTCACATTGATGGAAGAAAATCTGAAGGGAGATAAGGTGGGGCAGAACCTTTTGCTGTCCCATCAACCCAAGGCCTCTGAGCTCCATGGCTGCTCTGAGGAGCTGACCTCAGCTAAGGGGGAGGATACAGCATGCCTGGGAGGGGACCTGAGGGGATAGGATGAGGTCACAGCTGTGTCTCAGCTGACAGATCCTTGGCAAGAAATCACATCTGAGGATCCCTCCTCCAGGGCACTGTGTTTAATGCAGGACGATATGCTCCCATCAGACTTGCTGGAATGACTCCAGCCAAAGGACAGAGGATCTGGGTCCTGCACCCCAGCCCTCGTTGATGTCAGCACCTGAGTATCGCATGATGAGAACCATGGTGACCACTTCTCACACAGTCATTGATTCTGATATTTAGGTATTATGAAACACAAAAACACAAGTGCTGCCATTTTGGTCTGGTCTTGTCACCTCTGGACACTGGCATGGGACATGAATCCATGAGAGCTGCTTCTTCCTGACTATGCTGGGTCAGCCTCTCCACACCCTAGGATGCTTCATGGCCACAGAACCGTGAGCTATTTAGAACAAGAATGCCAACCATACCTTTCAACTCTAATGCAGGCATCTTGCGTAGTTCAACGTAAGCCCTGAAATGGAAGCACTGCCTCATCCATGACCACAGCCACAGCACGTAAATCCATTCACATC
Source organism: Balaenoptera musculus (assembly GCF_009873245.2). Taxonomy (NCBI): domain Eukaryota; kingdom Metazoa; phylum Chordata; class Mammalia; order Artiodactyla; family Balaenopteridae; genus Balaenoptera; species Balaenoptera musculus. The sequence goes on along the minus strand of NC_045795.1, from coordinate 69,349,647 downwards.
TCCAACCCACCTTTAGTGGCAGCACAATGGGCACTGACCAGCCCTGCCCCTCAGCTCCAGATTTGGTCCCTTAGAGACCGGGGAAGAAGGGCTTCCCACTTGTCTCTCTCAGTTGCTGTGATGTAAAGGTGAATTTTAGATCTCCTCTGGGTGTTTAATCATCAAAAGAAAGGCCTGGAAGATATTAGTGCAGTGGCACTTGGAAATACTTGCTAGACAAGATGTTAATACTGGATGCTTGAGGCATGGTGAGTGATGGGTCTAACGAATTGATTAACTCAGCCAGAGTCTTCTGGAATATGAGAATATGAGACTTAATGAATGCCAGTTTCGTTCCCGCCAGAGGCATCTCGAGTCTTTATGGGTAATCATGAAGGCCCCATTCCAACAAGGTTTCAACTCCAGGGTCCAAGGGATCTCAGCAAATGCCTTCATCCCAGTACTTCCATTTGAAATGCCAAGACTCTGAGCATCCCCAGCGTGGCAGTGTTGCACCGGTGGTGGACGAGGTGTTTATCTGACTCTTGTACTGAAAAAGCTCTATCAATAGCAGGTGCTGGAGAGGGATTCAAGGCCAGAGGCATCTAAGCTTTAATCTTTCTTTTGCCTCCTATCCCTATCCAAACCCCCCAACCCAAGTAGACAGCAAGATAAATAAATCTCCCAATTTGATACCATTTTTACTTCTATCCTAATGTCTTCTGCCATTATCACATGTCCCCATTATTAGAGGAAAACATGCTATTTGACTCTATCTGCTATTGACTCTGTATGTGGTGTAAAACAAGTCTGGGGGTTCCGCATCCAATCCCTGCATTCAGCAGCCTGAAGGCAGCAGGCCACCCCTTAGAGTTAGCAGCAGTCACAAGGAATTCCTTAATTCAGCCTCCATCCTCTGAGTAGTGCAAGGAAATGAACCATCCTTTGGGTGAGGACCACAGAAGAGAGACAGAGTGCTGTGATCTTCCTCAAGAAGACTCTGATGGAGGCATCCAGTAAAGAAGAATGAACTATGACCCAGGAAAAAGACTGAGGTGGCAATTGTTCCTGTATTATCAACATGGCTTGGGGCAGGAGGGGGGCCTTTAATGGCTCAAACCCACAGTGGTAAATAGCTGCATTAACATAATAGCAATATACTAATTAATACAGCCAGACAGGACCAGAAGAAAAGAGGTTTTATTATTTCTATTTAAACTATCCCATGAACAACCTTTCAAAACGGTGAAAAATAAGGTTTTCAGGAAGCAAATAACCTGAACATTTTGCTAAAGGAAGGAAATGTTATCTAGTTTCAGTGACCAGGAGCAGTTTATGGAAGCATTTGTTATCTCTGGGCCCTTGTCCCAGCCACCGAAGCAGGTGATCTGCAGGCCTCCACAAGGAACAGCTGACAGTGGATATTCTGACCTTGGATCATCAAAGTGGGAGCCCCAATTCTGTGCACAGGTTAAAGGCTGTTTGTGAGGAACCATGACAATACAAGAGCCAGCATGTAAGGAGGGGTAATAAGGAGTCGTGGAGGGCCTCCAGAGCCCAGGCGCTGTATGCACTACATCACGCACAATCTCATTAATCCGAGTGGAATATCCTGTGAGGAGGGTAGTATCATCATGCCCATTTCACAGGTGAAGAAACTGAAGCCTCGAGCCAGAGGCTAAGAGCGCCCTTCCCTCCACACCTGTCTGAGTACAGAACAGACACTCGAAGCTCGCCTATCTCATGACTACTGGTGAGGCTTTTTTTCATTCCCTGAGCCTTGAAAAGTAAGGCCTCAAAGGTGTCTGGGGGATGCCTTAGCAAGACAGAGGTGGATGGGGGTCACGATTTCTATAGCATCCCCTGCAGCCTTCCTAGATAAACAAATTCATTTGGTTTCGATGGTTCCTTTACTTCATTGCATACCTCAGTTTCCACTTTTTTTTTTAAACAAATCTAATACCTAAAAACCTAAAATGTAACAAAATATAAAAGATGAAATCATTTACATCTTCCAAATATAGTTTTTAGAAAACAATTTGTAAGTATCTTTAAATAACAGGTTCTCTTTCATTAATTAGGCATTAATTCATAGATGACTATCTACTGTGGTAAGGAAGCTAATGACGGAAAATTAAAACTAAAGAACTGAGTCGTTGTCAACTAAGACAGCACTTAAGAACACCTAGACAGGGGGAGGGAAGTATTTGGTTTGAAAAAAATATAAATGGGTCTGAGTTTTACATACAAAGATAGGGAATACATGAAGTAAAGAGCAGATTATGATGCTGTCCAGGGGTGAGGTTCCCAGGTGCTAATAACCTGCTCTCCTGGGAGGATGCAGAACAGAGAGGAGCTGGCAGTCCAGGGGGTACAAGGGGACTCAGGAAATCCCTCCTTCTCAAAACTGCATCCCTTTTTATCTATCAGATGAGCAAAAGCCTAAAAGTTCACTAGCACACCATCCTGGCAAGACTGTGGGGAAACATAGGATTACCATTCATGGCTGGTGAGGGTGTAAATTGGTACAACCACTCTAAGGGTTAATTTAGCAACATCTACCAACACCACCAACACATACAGCCTTTATCCCTACATTTCCACTTCTAGAGATTTATCCTCAAAAAAAGGTGCCTACATGTGAAATGATGTCTGTGCAAGGTTTTTATGATGGCATGCAGGAAGAACAGCAAAAAGAATGGTCTCTGAAAGGGACTGGTTAAAATTATAATGATCCATTCATAAAATTCCCTACTGCGCAGCTGTAAAGGGAATCAAGGAAGTGTTTGTGCTCTAATATGGGAAGACTTCTAAAATGTACTCTTAAATGGAAAAAAGCAGGGCTTGTAGCAACATATATAACATGCTGGTACAAATGAACCTATTTACAAAACAGAAGCTGAATCACAGATGTAGAAAACAAACTTACGGTTACCAAGGGGGAAAGGGTAGGGGGAGGGATAAACTGGGAGACTGTGATTAACATATACACACTACTGTATATAAAATAGATAACTAATAAGAACCTACTGTATAGCACAGGGAACTCTATTCAATATTCTGTAATGACCTATATGAGAATAGAACCTAAAAAAGAGTGGATATTATGTATATGTATAACTGACTCGCTTTGCTGTACAGCAGAAACTAACACAACATTGTAAGTCAACTATACGCCAATTAAAAAAACATATATAACATTCTATCACATATAAAAAAGAGGGAAACAAGAATATACATTTGGAGTGACTTTTATATGCATAAACATAGATCTAGAAGGACAGATAAGCTAACACCAGTTATTACCTGTTTGGGTAGGGAGTGGGAATTGGGCAAATGGAAAATAGAGGTGAGACAGAAATTTTTTTCTGTGTTTTTTTTAATCCTTTTATGATGCTTAAGACAAATATGTTGCCTATTTTAAACATTAAATAGTATTCAATGATCCCTCCATTGTTATCTACCTAATTCTATTAACATATCCTTCCATTAAATCATTAGTACAGAGCCCCCTTTCTGAGGATGCAGCCTATCAGTCATTTACACACTATCAAGAACTAGTGGACTTGACTACCTCCCTCCTCTGCCTGACTCATAGCCTTGGCACAGGGTGGAGACAAGAGGGCAAATCTGGATGGGAGATGCTTCAGGGGGCAGGCAGGCCTGGGAGGAGGGCACATGATGGGAACAATGGACAGGAGAAGGCCCTGGAGACAGGAACCTGAAGGATACACTAAGTCCTCCCCCAGAGGCTGATGTGAATTACTGTGAATCCCACATGGACTCACTCCAGGACAGGATGAACCGCATTTCACAAAGTCTTTTCATGTCCATTTACTCCTCCAACACCCAATCCATGTCTGACAGAGGAGGAAACTGAGTCTATGGAAGTCAAATGCCCTTACCAAGTTGACATATAATGTCATATAAAAAACACAGATCTTTTTTGTAAAGCCAATAGGAGCTTTCTTATACCATGAGATATGTATTTTTGCATAGTGTATAGATTTTTAAGGTGTATTTGTTAATTTTCCTACAAAGAAATACACTAGACAGTCTTATTACCTAAGAAACAGCAGCTGTTTAGTTAAGCTTACAGGACAATAAAAAAAGAAAGTCTACCTCTTGTTCAAAAACCTTAGAAGTCAAAAAAAAAAAAAAAAAAAACCTTAGAAGTCAGTTCTCAACATCCTAATTTTACATGATAGAAAATCAAGGACTGACAAGATGGGCCACAGGTGCCACCTCTGGATTGTACATTTCTATCTCCACCACCCCTACATCCCCAGGTACTCCTAATCTTCCTTACCTCTCTGCTTTCTTTCTCCATATCATCTGCTAACAAACTTTGTGTTTTTCTTATTTATTATGTTTAATTGTCTGTCTTCCCCTCACTAGAATATAAGCCCCACCAGGGCGTGGATCCTCTTCTGTTGACTGATGGATCTAAGGGCCTAGAAAGTGCATGGTGCATAGTAGATGCTCAATAAACACTTCCTAAGTACACCTCAAATTCAGTAATTAAAAATCCCCATAGAGTAAAAGAGATATACATGCGACATTCATCTCTAAAGGGATTTTGATTTTTTTAAACAAACTGCTTAGATATTCAGTGAAGTGATACAGGCAAGAGCACAGAAAACACAGCAGAATTTAAAAGTTTAAGATCAAAGATACTTAGAGAGAACTAACATACACTTTAGATTAACCTCTGGAGAGGTCTATTAAGGTTATGTTCCATTAATATAATCCAAGAGACTGCTTGAGTCCCAATTTTAAAAAATCTTTGTTCTTAGAGCAGATGATGAGAGATTCTACCATTACTGACTAAGGCTCCTGTCTTTCTTCCATCAGAGTTAAAAGCCTTTCACATTATGCTTTCTTTAAATAAAGTTGTAAAGGAGCATACACTGGAACAGAACACTGAAAATGTAATTTAATGGGTGAACTCCTTTCAGCCTCACTCAGTACAGAATGGATACAGAAATAATTATTTTTGACCTCTATTTTCATTAGCTAAAAGTTCTGTAGAAAGTTCTCTCATATCCTTTGAGTCACAACCCCAGTCAGAGCTTTAGTCTGCAGCAAGATCACCAGGTGCAAACAAAGGGACGGGAGGGCAAGGCATAATGGACAACTGACCTTATGAAAGGGCTTTTCCAAGGGCCAAAATTATGTCCTAATCTTATTTTGTTACATCCTCAGGGGTCTCCAATTATTTCAGTGCATATCTTGAAATCCTCTAAAATTTGTGTGAACTCTTAGTTCAAATCTTGGGATAATTAGAAAAAAAAAACTTTTTTTCATTGCCACCCACACAGTGATGCTCTAAATCAAGGAAAGGAAACCTGTAGAGGCCAGAACTGGATACCCCTGTCCAAAATGAAAGAAGCAGTGAGCTCACTGGAGGGACTCCAACTGCCAAGAGAAGAGGCACTGGTGAGTGACAGGGGCCTGGCACCCACAAGGCCACACTGGGACTAGGACCAGATACTCCCAACCTGGAGAGAGTTGGGGCGAGGTGGAGGTGGCACCGAGGTCCCTGGGCAGGACTGCAAGCTACCCAGGACCCAGGAAGAGGCCACTCAAAGCCCAACACCCCACACACAATGGGAGCCTTCTCAAGCCAGTAAGTGGGCTTGCTGGGGACCCAGCTCTCCCCAGGTGGCCCCTGGAGCAGACCAACATGTTGAAGGGCAGTTGGAAACAAGATCAACCAATTAAAAAGATCCAGAACACACTAAATTCTCAGACTTTTTAGAAAAAAGTAGAGGAAATGCATCACCAAATCAAGTCAGTAACAGTAAGTTACCCCAACTTCAAAAGGGGCTGTGAATCACTGGACTGGACTGACAGGGGACATGAGAAGCAGCATTCACACCTAGGCAGTCATTCGGCCAGCTGGGCTGTAGATCACTTTCCTGGATAATGGATAATGTCCTGAGAACAGATGCACCCAGGGAAGCTAATCGAAAGTAATCTTGTGGAAATGCTTTCTGTCAAGCAGCTCCATCTCAAGGCTCCCATGATGAAGTTACAGACAGGAGAGATTTGTCACTTTCCCTCATGCCATCAGCACTCTCCTCAGTGTCCAATGACCATGGTCCCTGGCCCACTCCCCATATAGCACAATGTGCACAGAGCGTGGAATCTTACACCAATTTCCATTCATCCAGGAAGGTTAGCAGTGGGTTTGTGCAAGGGAGAGAAATGCATAGCTCTAAGTCTCAAACACAATATGGAAAAGAACTTAAGAATGGATCCAAGAGAGATTTTAAACATGATCTTAAATTTGCTCATGATGCTCCTTCTTTTTAAATAAATGATTAAAATGCAAATAGAGGACCATTCAGGATACAGTGGTGCCAGATCATGGGCAAACCCAACTCTCCCACTTGCCAGCTGAGTGACCTTGGCAAATGGCAATGTCTCTGAACTTCACTTTCCTGGTGAAGAAGATGAGGACCTAAGAACACATTTCCCAGGATTTGTGAGACAGTGTATGTATGTGAATGGCTTAATATGTTGACACCCTTACAGTGAGTTCAGCACACAATAGCTTTTGTGGCAGACATTGCCTTCAGGCTCACCTAAGACCATTCTTCTTCCTGGGAACTCAAGAAGACTACATTTCCCAGCCTCTCTTGCAGTGACGTTGGGGTCACATGACAGGATTCTGGCCAGTGAATGGAAGCAGAAGTGATGTACATCACATCTGGCCTGGCCCCTGAAACATGCTCTCCTATCCTATATCCAGTCACTCTTTGCTCATAGGTGGCTGTCAGAGTGAGTCCTGCCAAGGGCTCTTTGAGTACTGAGGGAGCAGCGGAGCCTCCAGATGAGAGGAGCCCAGGTCCCCCAGTCACCCCATGCAAGAGAACTGTACCAGACTGTAAAGAATAAGAAATAAATTTGTTTTATGTTAAGGTCCTGAAATTTCAGGGTTACTTGTTTCAGCTGCCCTAATTCAGCTACTACATGGATCTTCGCTTTTCAGAATCAACCAAACCCCCACACCTAACCAGTGTAGCGCCATCCAACATGGTTGCTGCAAAGCTCAGCATTAGTTTTATACTCTCTCTGTGCTGGGTAATGGCAGAGCCTCACTATTTTGTTTTCAAGGCCAATCAATATACCTCAGGAGAATAAGAATGAGAGAGAGGAGAGCCATCACAATTTGGAAACGCCAGTAGGAATGAGACCTTCCTCACAGGTCATAAAGTCTCTAACGCTCCTCCAAACACAGCCTCAATACAGATACAGTTTTCATCTTCCTCATGGTGACCTTACCTTGAGCTGAGCTAAAACTTTCCCCATGCTTAAACCTCCTTGACCTCACCTCCCAGCATACACAGAGCCGCCCCTTCTCATGCCCTGTAGCTCTCAGAACATGCCTCAAGGCATGTACACCCCAGTCAGCACTGTCATTGTCTTGAGTTTCTATGACTCCTTCTTTACTCCCAAAATTAATACATGCTTGCAGTAAAACAATTCAAATATGGAAATGCGAAAGAAGAAATTGCGATCACTCCCCTTTCTCAACGAAACACCCTAGAGGTACCTACAACTAAGTTAGATACATCATCTTTGAACCTTTTGTAATCTATATATAATTATAGATTCTATTTATTTTTATCAAGGTAATACATACACATAACCTAGGGTTGCTTGATTAAGCAACAAAGAATACAGGTTGTCTAGATACATTTGAATTTCAGATAAACAATGAATAAATTTTTAGAATAAGCCCATCCCAAATATTAAATGCGCATACTTATTCTTTAAAAATATTCATTGTTTATCTGAAATTCAAACTCAATTGAACATCCTGTATTTTATCTGGGAACCCTAACATTACAATGTTGCCTGTTTAATAAAAAAGATATACTCCACCCCAATCCTCCTTACCTCACTTTCTGTCTCCTGCCCCATTCTCTGCCCCACTGCAGCCCCATTCCAGCCCCAGAAACAACTACTTTCGACTCTTTTAGTTTTTTACTCTGGCATTTTCCTCTGTGTTGCTAAATATCAAGAAGTAGCAATATAGGCATATTATCAATTTTAGACATTATCAGTTGATGCCCTGTTGTGGCAAACAAAGACTTAGCTCTCACCACAATCCCCTGCTTTCCCTCCCTCCCTCCATCTTCCCAGTAGAGTCACCATAATTTTTAAAACAGTCAATGATGTAAACTCTGACCATGAGCACACCGTTCACTGCTAAGCCAAGGATGCCACTATCACATTTCCTCTCTTGTGGAGCATTGTTTTACCTAGTGTTAAGAGCTGCCCTATATTTTCATTTGCTGACTGTTTATACTACTATGACCTCAGATGATCTACCAGTGCCATTTCCGTTTTCCTGGAGACCTCACTCTGGTTCCCTCCTTTCTCCTGCTCCAGTCAAAATGGAGCCTCCGAACCAGCTGTCATGCTGGGACTTTCCTGGGGTCCACACTGGATTTTGTGAGTCCTACACTGGGTGTCCTGCATTTGCTGATGAAGAAAAAGGAGGAGCCCATGCTCCAGTTAGTTCTGAGCATCATTACTCTACCCTTGCTCTTGACTGAGTTTGTCAGGGTACCAAAGTCTAGACCAGAAGTTATATTTCCATCTAGATTGTCTCCTGGCTGCCACCATTACTGTTGAGAACTTTGACACCAATTGGATTCCTCATTCTTTCTCTAAATGCTTTAGGAATGTCTTGTACCTGGTATTCCAAACCTCACTCCTACGTGCCAAGGTACGGGCTCCCCATCTATTGCCATCCCCCTCTAGGACAGGTGAGCGTTTCCCTTCTTAAGACTCCAGTCTGCAGTTCAGGAAAACTGCCTTTTATATCTCTGACGATTTCCTCTCTTCTATTCATTTCATTGTGGGGCTGCAGTTAGTCAGATGTCAGACCACCCAGATCAATCTCTTGGCTTTCTCTCCTCTAACCTGATCCTATATCTTTGCTATTAGTCTACTTATGGGGAATGTCTTTAATTTTATCTTCCAAACCATCTACTGAATTTTTTATTTTGGCTATGACTTCATTTCCAGATACTTTTTCCTTCTTTTCCATATTTTATAGCTTTTATAGCTTCCTACCCTTGTTTTTTTTCATCTTCAATATATTCTTTTATCTTTGAAGATACTGTAGGTTTCTTAAATGTTTTCTTGTCTTCCATTTCTGCATTTCCCTGGGGTTCCTTTTTTCTGATTAGTTGGCTTCTCTCTTTCATGTTAGCGACTTGCTTTAAGTCTGGTTATCCTTGGGTGTCTGTTCCTATAGGACTGGGCTCACAAAGCCGACTAGAACCTCTATATGTGTGTCACTGCCAGTTTTCCCCAGAGCCAGTCATTTTCTTCAAAGAACAATTCTCACACCTCCTACCTATGTGCTCACTCTCTGCACGTAACAACCACCCTCCCCTAGGCCTAGCTTGACCATCTAATTTCCTATCAGAACAAAGACCCTTTGGAGAGTAAAGTTTGGGGAGAGAAGAGGGACACTATTAACAATGACAATTAATAAATATTAATAACTATTGAGACATCAGGCATAAATTGGGACTGTCCTAGGACATACAGTCTTCTTACCTACATCTATTTTCCCCAACTTCCTGGTTGCCTGCCAGGAACTGAGGAATCAGAACTCTGTGTACAGATTATTTTTCTCTCAACAAAAATGAATCTGTCCATTAACTGGATAATTAAAATATGTGTTCCGATTAAGGCTGCCTTTCTATTAATGATAGAAACAAGATTCATTTATTTTAGAAGATGGTATGAAGAAGGTGTCATAACTGGGACCTAGGGTTGGATTCCTCCACTCTGTTAACTGCCTGCAGCATGAGGAAGCCTTAGGACACAGAGGGGCCCCATATTCCGGGAGGCAGAGATGAGGTGCAGGGTTCAAAGGGGGCAATTGGTTGAAAGCCTTTTTGCAGGGCAGTTGAACCCCAGTTTCCTTCTCCACCAAGCCCAGCCAAGTGACTACTTAACTCCTACTCCTTCCTTCTCCTTCTGCATACTGGAGGTTGGGATTCAGATAAACAACAAATTTATTTTAGTAAAAGTAAGTTCCGAATATTGTTTGGGACATGATTATACTAAAAATTATCTGTTGTTTATCTGAAATTCAAATTTAACTGGATGTTCCATATTTGTATTTGTTAAATCTGACAATCCTATTAATGAACAGAAAACTGGCAGGGATAAGGCCAGTTGAATTCACAGAGCTCTAGTGTCCATTAAATGTGAACTTCTGAACACTGCATCTTCAGGAAATCAGAAGTTTAGAAGAGTTCCCTTTTTTTTTTACATCTGGCTTGTTCAACTTTTTAATTTTATCAGATTTCTTTAAGGAATAAAACCTGATTTCTCTGTTGTCAATCTCTTCCTTTACAATTTCTTCTACTGCTTTCATTCTGAAATCATATTCACATTTGACTAGATGATGTTCTAATTCTTTTCAATAGTTTCATTTCCTATATTTATTTTCTTAATCTATCTGGAATTTATTTGGGGGGTATAATATAACATAAGGCTCAAACTCAAATCTTTTACCAAATAGTGAATGAGTTCTAGACTGTTTATGAAATAATCTTACATGTCCCTAGAGATCTGAGGCCACCTTTACATTTACTCAATACAAACCTTAGAGTTGGTCTCTAAGCAAGATGTTTTGTTCCATCAATCTATGATTCTTGAGCCAATGCTCACTCCTTCTGTTATTGTAGCTTCAAACATTATAGCAAGTCTCCAATATCAAAGAAATCAAGCTTCTCCATCATTGCTCTAATTGCTCAAAATTTCCTTTTTCTCATCCTAATATGCAGCACTTTCCAAAATAAACATATAAGTACACGTGTAATTTTAAATGTTCTGGTAGCCACGTTAAAACATAAAAAGAAACAAGTGAAATTACCTTCAATAATATAGTTGGCTTAACCCATATATCCAAAATATTATCATTTCAACATGTTTTCAATACTTTTAAATGATGAGATGTTTTACATTCTTTTTCTTGTACTATATTTTCAAAACCCAGTGTTTATTTCACAGTAACACAGCATCTTCAGTGATACCAGCCATATTTCAAGTATTCAACAACCAGATGTGGCCCAATGGCTATCAAACTGGACAGAGAAGTTCTAAGTAAACCACAGAATCATTTTAGCAAGTTGCCTATACCACAGAATATAATAATACTAATTTTGAATTATAAGTAAAGAACAGGGTTTCCCTGGTGGCGCAGTGATTAAGAATCAGCCTGCCAATGCAGGGGACACGGGTTCGAGCCCTGGTCCGGGAAGATGCCACATGCCGCGGTGCAACTAAGCCCATGCGCCACAACTACCGAGCCCACACACCTAGAGCCCGTGATCCGCAACAAAAGAAGCCACTGCAATGAGAAGTCTGCGCACCGCAACAGAGTAGCCCCCACTCACAACTAGAGAAAGCCCGCGCGCAGCAACGAAGACCCAATGCAGCCAAAAATAAACAAATTAAATAAATAAATTTTAAAAAAAATAGGTAAAGAACAATATTTTCACCTCAAAATCTTAAAATCTCAACTAAAAAAACCTTCCTATTTTCTTAAACCCTTGCCTAAAATGCAGGAAAATGGGAAACATCAGGAAAGCCTATGGGTCGATATAGTCTCATGGATAGTCAACCCTAAGTAACTGAATGATACAAAACAGAATAACATTTGTGCCTGCAAATTGTCCTGACTCTGATAATTATGGCAGGAATCAACCCTGAAATGAGAAAATCACAAGTATCTGCTACAGATCTCTTTTACATTTTATTTTACCTTGATGCTTTCCTCCCAGCTAGATATTTGCCACTAAAGCTAGCGATGAAATTGATATCCCTGAGTAAAGTCAGTCCAGAATTCTATGTTAGGAGACCTTCAGTCTATTTTATTTGGTGGTAAATTACTCAACTTCAAAAATACCCTTCTTGTGTCTTTGAAATTATTTGTCTCCTAGTCAGTTAATAGTTTGAGGGGCCGCAGAAACAGAAACTTAATACAAAGCATTTTGTACTAAATTACTAAAAACTAGAAATTATTTCTGCTCTGGAATGAACAACTGCCCAATGTGAGGCCTGGAACCAATGTGAAATGCTTACAGACATTAGCACAAGGCCTGGGGCAGTGTGTTATGGTAGGGAAAAGCTCAGGGATGGGAGCTAGTAGAATTGGCTGTAGGATGGATTTCCCTCCTCCCACCTGTGTGGCCCAGGGCAAACCTCCCCTCCCTGGGTCTCAGCTCCATCAGCTACAAAGCACAAGGCTGGATCTGACTGGCATTTCCCAAACTTTAGCCATTCATGCGCCAAGATCATGATATATGCTCCATCAACATACTTCCTATTCCATGGGTCGGCAAACATGTTCCCATGAAGGGCCAGATAGTAAATGTTTTCAACTTTGTAGGCCAGACAGTATCTGTCACAACTACTCAATTCGGCCATTGTCAAAGCAGCCATAAATAATATGTAAACAAATGAGAAAGGCCATGGTCCAATAAGACTTTATTTACAAAAAACAGGCAGTGGGCCAGATCTGGCCCTCAAGTCTTAGTTTTCTGACCACTTTCCTATACTAATACTTTTATTTTAAAATTGATTCACTTTATTAATGTTAGTATAATAAATGGAGTAACAGTATCACTTGCCATAAAACAGAGTATATTCAGGAAAACAAATATGTAATAATTTTCTTAACTATTACATGCCATCTCTATCACCGTGTATACTGCACTTTGAGAAATGCTGCTGTCAATGACCGTTAACAGCCTCTGAGTAACCAAGTTTCTGTGATGTTCTCCTTTAAGATTCTTTCATCTAAAGAAAAGCGAGAACAAGAAAGAGTCCTTCTCTTAGAGACACACAGTGAAATACTGAGAGATAAGGTGATATGATACATAAGAACTGCTTCAAAATAATCCAGGGGGCAGTGGAGCAGAATAATGGAGGTACAGATGAAACCAGTTTTGGCCAAGAGTTGGTAACTGTAGAATCTGGATGATCTTAATATTCTGTGTTTTGAATATGTTTAAAGATGTCCATTTTTTAAAGTTTTTTTTTAAAAAGAGTGTATCAAAATAGGGAATATAATCCTTAGCCTAAGAAGGAGGGGGTCAAGGACAGGGTGAGGAAGGAAAATAAGAAGATAAGAAATAAGGGCTTAATAGGGAAGAAGAGAGGGGGGAAAAGTAGGATACCAGGAATAAAAGAAATGGAATAAATTTCATGAAGCCAATAGCTTTCTATTCCATAGCAAATGTAAGGATCCAGGCACAAAGAAGCTCATGGCAGTAGCCATCACTCAGCACAGGAAAATCAGCTGAAGAACAAAAGCTTTGGTGAACGACCTGTGCCAACCACACCTATGCACTCAGGGTCCAGATGCAGGGAGGCCTCACCAAGCCTGGGGCTGCAGATGATGCTACCAGGTAAACCCAAAGAGCCCGTCACCAGCCGGGGCCTGAAACCCTGAATTCCACTGGGCTCCCAAGCTGAGAGTCTTCCTTTTACACAATTCCACGGGAGGCTCAGTGCCAAAGCAGGAAAACAAAGCGATTCACTGTGCTAGAAATGGGCCGGTTTGATTTCATTGTCCAAATGTACTGGAACTAAAGCATAAAAAGTGGGCAAATCGTATAAATTAGCAAATAGAGCCCCACAGAGCATCTGGCCCATCAATACTCTATGGAGGGAGCCTGGCCAGCAATTTCCAGCTGGTTTACAGAAATACCCTGGGCCACGGGAAGCCAAAGGCTCTGGCCTCACACCAGGCTGCTAGCCCTAGGTGGTTCACGTGAAGAGTTCAAGACACATTAAAATGCCCTTGGAGAGGCTGAGCCGGCACACGGAAGTCAGACCTTTCCGGCAATGGTGCGTTCACTGCATCAGACCTCTGGTATCAGACTGGCAGAGCCACAAGGAGCCTATTATGATGGAGGCTCTTTTAGACATTACAAAGACAAAGACACAAAGAAATACAAAGACAGTAGTTCGCCCTCTTCTTTGTTATGCACAGGTAAAGAACAGAACCAGCCTTTTAGCTCTTTTAGGTTAAAAAATTAAAAGTCTGATAAGAAAGAGGCATCAGTTTAGCTTCTGACATCTCTCTTTCCTTGGAACTTCACACAAGCTGTTCTTTCATCGTGAGTGTGTCCAAAGATACACACAGCATCACTTCACTAATCAAAGCCCAAGCCCAAGATTTCTCTCCTCAGAGAAAACGCGGTTCCCAAGTGCATCTCTAACACCCAAAGGCTAGAAACTTTTAACTCCAGGTTGGAGATAATGAGGAAATGGGGAAGGAGGAATTGCAGACAGGGCTCATCAAAGAATATGGCTAGAAATGGAAGAATGAATATGGAAAGGATGGCTCAGTGACCCACTCCTGTTCAGCCCCATTCCCTCCAGGGCCTGTACCCACCCACAGGTCAACTCCTCCCTGCAGCCTGCGGATCAAAGATGCTCACACACAGAAGCAGTTCTGAAACTGCAAGATCGCAAACAAGTGTAAGATGTTATCGTTATGATCTGCCACGAAAAAGCAACACACACATCTCAAGGAAGGAATTTTATCTGTGGGCTCACCTCCTTGCTTCCCTCAAGAGATCAGTGTAAGACCAGAGGGAGGAAAAAAATGGTAACAAAAAACAAAAAACCAACCGACAAACAAAAACACCTCTGATAAGTTCTGATCAGGAGAAAATGCTGAAGGTGGATCCACACTGGAGTTAGGCATTACATACTGTCCTGAAAACTGAGAAGGGATGAGGACATACTGTAGAAGGCAGCTCCTTCCCGTAGATGCTCAAATAACCATGGCCCGGACTAGCAGACATGGGGTCAAAGAGAAGACATTTCCTGCCATCCCCAAGTTCAGGTTCTCCTGGAATTTGCTCAGGCCCATGTGACACATGTGCAATAACATTTTGAACAGATCTGCTTTTCTGCCTAAAGAGCTCATGGATAAAGATGAGGAAACCTGGGCTAGAATTGCCTTTCAAAGTTGGCCCTTTGTATAATAAATTTTAAAACTGTTTACTAACAAGTCCGATAATGGCTTTTATGTAAACATGAGTGGGGAAAAGTGAAACACAGTTTACATTGGCTCTCATAAATAATTCAAAAGGTCTAATTTACCATAATCATGTCTGGCATTTTATCTTCATTCGATAATGTATTGGGCACACGCGTTATTTTATATGGAAGCAATCACAGGGCAGTAAGCCTGCCTCTGTGTTTGGAATCAGGTCAATTCCAATGCCCCTTGAGTCCATGTGCGAAAATTGCTGTCTCTGAAGACATTCACCTAGGCAAAGGCTGGAAATGTCATTATTTTCTGTGGGAAATTAAGTGGGAAATTACTGAAAATGCAATTTAAATGAGGAATTTTTTTTCCTGAGACATAAATATTCATAACTTGCAAACCGAAAAAGCCCTGCAGATACCATAGGAACCACTTTATAAGAAGAGCTGATTCTTCCAGATTTCGTTTGTCAGTGACAAGATAATTTTCCTAGCAACAAATTAACATCTCAAAGAGAACCGGGAGGGCTGTGATGTGTGGGCAGGAGGCAAGCTGAGGTCTAGCAAAGGCATTCCAGACTCAAGTTTCCCTTCAACAACTTTCCCTTGAAGATCCATCCACTTGGTTTCCCTCCTGAGAACTCACTGCCCTCCCACCCCTTAAGAGGCTTGATTTTGTAGAGCAGTGGTTCTTCATCGATGAGACCAAAGACTCCTTTTTAAGCAATCATTTTGCAAAGTCTCCTTTATTACCCTGAAATGAAACTCAGATAATATCAACATATAACACTAAAAAAATCAGTAGGCCTGACCTATAATATAAAAAAGAATCAAAGGCAGGTGGTTTATAATAAAGTAATATGTATTTCAGTAGGTAAACACTTAGGCACAACTACACTAAAAACATAAACAGTCAGATGCTCGTACCTTGACGTAGAATCACCGAAAATTCAACAGCTACAAATACAAATACACACAGGTATGTCTTTTTTTTTTTTTTAATATTTATATTTTATTTTTGGCTGCCTTGGGTCTTCGTTGCTGCGTGCGGGCTTTCTCTAGTTGCGGCGACCAGGAGCTACTCTTCATTGCAATGCGTGGGCTTCTCATTGGGGTGGCTTCTCTTGTTGCGGAGCACAGGCTCTAGGCATGTGGGCTTCAGTAGTTGTGGCACGCAGGCTCAGTAGTTGTGGCTTGCGGGCTCTAGAGCACAAGCTCAGTAGTTGTGGTGCACGGGCTTAGTTGCTTCGCGGCGTGTGGGATCTTCCTGGCCCAGGGATCGAACACGTGTCCCCTGCACTGGTAGGCAGATTCTTAACCACTGCGCCACCAGGGAAGTCCCCACACAGGTTACGTCTTAATGGCTATTAACGTTGCCCTTGGTGATGTGACTCCTCTAAAATACTGAATAACTCTTGATGATTTACAGTGGTCATGCTCCAGGAAAATCCAGTGTTTATTAAAACCGTGAAATTTTTAAAACCGTGTGTTTAGATTAGATTCTAGGCTCAAATCATTACGGTCAGGTTTTTTACCTGCAGGAAAGCCCAGCAAAATATCTGCTGCTAACCTACACAGTAAAGCAGGTCCGACTCCCGAGCCCTGCGCACTGAGTATCAGCAGTTTCCTCCAATCACTGTGATGTTGGGACAACCCAAACCAGTGCCACAAAAGTCCAAGGGAAGGTGCCTCCCACCCACACACCCCGCCAAGACCTGGGCTCCTCCCCTGCTCACTGGCCACCGGCTCCACAGCAGATTATATCCGCTTTCCCACACCTCACTTTCCACATCGACCAAAGTGGGGACAACATCAGTATTGACCTCACAGGGCTATGGGGAGTTAAAGGCTTAATACTTGTAAAAGCTTCCCCCAGCATATGATGACCCTTCAGTGAATACTAGATATTATGATTATCTCTGCCGTTGCTTCTTCATGTCAGTCCCTCTCAAAGCTAAATCTTAAAACACAGAAGCCAGGTCAAAAGGGAAGCAGAGGCAGGGGACAGAGTGGGCAGCCTGGCAGAGACACAGCGGCAGAAATAAGACAGACTGAGGAGGCAGGTAAAGGAACTTGGACTGATTCTCACTGATCAGTGTTTCAGTCCAGATCTCACATGCCAGAATCGCCTGGCATAACAGCCGGACACCATATTCCTGAGCCTAACTTAGACCCACTGAACTAGGCCTCTTGGGCATGGGACCCCAGAATGTGCATATTAGGTGCCTTCCTCAAGTGATTCTAATGCCCTGTGGGATTCAAGAAGAGCTGACTGTAAGTGACCGGGTACCACTCAGGACTCTTTAGCAGGGAAGTGACCGGGTCAGATGTGCTTTGCTGGCAGAGCAACCTGGTGGCCATGTGGGAAATGGATCTGAAGAGGCACAGACGGAGACTGGGAGGCCAGGCAGGAGGCAGCCCTCTCAAAGGAGATCATGGGGTAATCAAGTGGAGAGGAAGGACAGCCAGGAGGAATATTGCAGGAAAACTGTCAGAAAGATGGGGAAATGGAAGAGGCAGCAGGGAGAACTGGTGTGGGTTTCTGGGTTCAGCAACTGGGGGATGGTCCCACATCACATCCTTGCTTCTCAATTGTGAATTTAATGCTAGCTCCCAAATACTGTGAGCTGACTATGGGGCAGACCCTGAGCTCTCAACATCCCAGTGAGGTACTCTTCTCCTGTCTTACATAAAAGGAATAAGGCACAGGAAAACAATGACTTGCCCATGGCCACATGGTCTGTAAGTGAGGGAACACAAATTTGAACCCAGGTCTCTCAGGCCATGGAGCTGGTGCTCCCAACAACACACCCTAAAATCAGCCCTGAGGAACATTCTTTCTGCAACAAAATCTTCCAGGTTGGGGGGGGTCCCTCTCGAGAGCACACAGCCCAGTGCTTATGGGTAGGAGCTCTAAAGACAGGCCGTGCAGGTTAGATGGCCACCTGCTGGTCCCAAGATGGCAGGCAAGTGACTCAGTTTCCCCATCTGGAAAATGGGACTAATCATAGTACCTGTCTAATAGATCAAATGAGACAATGTCTGAAAAATTCTTACCTAGAAACTAGAGTTCAGATGTTTATTATCATTATGTCATCTGATGCTACCATCGGGGACAGAGGAGAAGCTGTAGTTAATCCCAGAAAAACTGGACCTTGGAAAAGGCATTGCCTACAACAGGCAATTTGCAAGAAGGTGCGCAAGAGCCCTCCTCGCTGTTTTTTCAGATGTGTGATTGTGGACAGTGCAACACTCATTCAGAGCAGCCTCACTGGTCCCACAGCCACAGTTCTAGCCACGAGGCCAAAGGCAAGGATCACAAAGTCCTACCGCCTGGGCTGGAACCAGCCTCCCCAACTTACCTCATAACAGAGAGTGTCACTTCACCCCTCCAAGCCTCATGCCCTCACCTGAAAAATGGATTCCATAATAACAGCCCCTTCCTCAGAGGGTTGTTGTGAGGATTAAACATGAATCATTTAGCACAGTGCCTGCCAAGGTCACGTGCAGAATAAATGTTAACTAGAATCACAAATAGCCTCCTCAGCACAGTAACAGGAGAAAGGACATTTGAAGGACAATCTACTCAGTCCAACAGGGCTACAACCATACTATTTCACTACCCATAATTCTTAGATCCCTCCTCCCCATCGTGGTTCTCCTATAATGACGGACTCTCTGAGTCTGAGTTTCTCTGAGGCTCCATAATACCTGCTCAATTAAAAGTCGCTTTCCCTTGCACCAGCTGCAGAGCCGTCAGTGTGCATCCGTTGTCACACCTTTTCTCCCACTGAGTTACCTGGAGGGCGGCATCAATGGTCCCCAGAGAACAATCCATAGCCAGCACAGTGTGTGCACACACACGCGTGCACACACGCACACACACACATGCACACATAGCCCTTGAGTGTGGGGACAAGCGTGTGGGGAGCTGAGGTGGCCTCATGTCTCTTGTGTGACTTTACTGGGGAAGAAACACACTCGGAGAAGAATCATTTGCCCCAGACCCCACAGTGATGGCAGCACTGGGACCTGACGTTCGGACAATCAAAAGCATGTGCTCTCTGTGGGCTGCTGCACCCTCCTTTAGGTCTCTGGTTTTTAAATGCCCCAGGAGTCTGCTGGAGCATTGCTGTGGTTTCGATGTGTTTACCAAAGATTAATGGACCTATCACACCAGCCCTGCCTCAGTCAGGAGTTGTCTCCACAGGTTGCATGAGGGACTCAAGTGTCAATGCCCTGTTTGCTGAAGGAAAAATAAGCACTGTTTGTAAGAGCAAGCATTTCCCCTTTAGCATAAACTCACCACGGTGATATATTTTTGTCAAAATACATCATTTGTGTTAAAAAGAAAAGTGTTCCCCTCCACCCCCAAGCAATCTTTAAAAGAACTTTCTGGAAGTGGGAGGACGAAGGGTCACCCACTCTTGAGTCACTTGGCACTGCTGACTGACAGGGAATACAAAAAAAACACTGCATCCCAGGTTCTGTCATTATAGATGGCACAAGACATTCTAAAGAAAACTCGCAGGGAGAGCATGAATGCACTAGAAGGCAGCTGGCAGATCCCAAACATCCAAACCTCCTCCAGACAAACCCCTCAATGTCAATGCATCCTAGGACCCTCTAAGTTCAGGACAGAAACGGAGGATTAGATATTACTGTATAATAGCATCAGCAACAGCAGCAACTAACATTCATGGAGCCCTTCCTCGCCTGCCGGCTCTGTGCTCTTCATACATTCTCAATCTTCAGCCCTATGGAGGTAGGTATCATTATCCACCATTATCCTCAAGTATCAGAAAATGGAAGCCCAGAGAAGTTACACAACTTACCCCAACTACACGGCCCTGACACCCAAACCCAGCTCTGCCTGACACCAAAGCTGAGCTCTTCCAAGGCAAACTGTCCACAGAGGGGGTGAACACGCCACCTACCCACCCACCCCAGAAGCAGAGAGCGTGTCACCAAGTTCCAAGTGCTCGGTCAGCTTAACGTGGAAACACAGACAAAAAACTGCCTGTCCCCTTCCAAGGAGCTCCCTGGATACCAGATTACGAAGTCCGTTTAACAGTTTAGACTGCTCAGCATGGTTATAAAACCAAAAATACTAAACTGAGTAGTATTATGATGATGATGCTGTTGATGATTATTTTTAAAGGCGTTAGAACATTAAATACGGCCAGAAGGCAGAAAAATGCTCATTTTAAAATCATTAATCTGATGTGATCTCCTATTACAAAAAGATATTCAAGATTACATGTGTGTCCCCAGACACTGCCCCTGCTCCTTGAGGCTGCCTGAGTTCTGCTTCTCTTTTAGTGAATGTAAAAGCCTGCTGTATCTAAGCCTCAGGATTATCCTCCATTTCCCCAGAGCAGATGTGTTTTGGCTCCATATGAGTTCTTCACAACTGTCTTTGAGTAAGTTCACTCGGATTAATTAAAATAAATCCAACTCAACAAAGGGAAGGTTTTCTTCAGCTTCCACCAACATTGATCAAGCAGCAACCACACCAGACACCATGCCAGGCTCTGATATTTACCCCCTTAGGGTCCGAGTGACAGTCCTTGGAGGGCTGTTTCTTCTTTGTGTTTTAGACAGAGATTCCCATTTTACGGATGAGAAAACTGAGGTGCAAGGAGGTTAAGTGTTTTGTCCAAGATCATATGACGACTGAGTGGCAGAGTCAGGATTCAAATCCAGCTCTACAGGTCCCAAACCTGTGTTCTGTCCACAACACCTTAACAGCTCTACAACTGCAACAGGATGGTTGGAAAATGTTTCTAGAATATTGTACTTAAAATCCTATATAATCTTACAAGGTGACTCAGAAGAAAGAGATCTGCTTTCCCTGGAAGAAAAATGGCTTATTGCCAATGTCATCATTGTGAAAGAGAAGATGAGAAAGCACGCCAGGGGACTGCTTTGAGGTTCACATTCAAAGGTTTCTCTAGACAGAAACTCTGATAGTGACATGCTTAGAGATTTAAGCTGGAGCTAAAAATCAAAGGTTACAGGGATGTGAGGTTTTAAATCTCTAGATTTCAGGAAGGGGGAAGTGGTGTATGCATTGATGGCAGGGCAGGGAGAGGTGTCACTCGCCTAGAACATAATCTTTTAACCGTCAGCAGTAGGTCCTAAACCCTGTATTCTCCCACTATCTCTTTGCCTTCTATTCAGGGAAGAGGTTTTAAGAAACATTTGCCCTTTCTGGGTACCTCCCCTTCCCCGCTGCTAACACTTTGTCATAACCCTACATTCCAACGAGGAATAATGGGGAAAGCATTTATGAGGATGGGCTGTTACACGTGAAGACTAAAAAGGAGAAAATTATGTGTATTCATTTACCTTAATGACATAAGAATTAAAAGTTCCTTTTTAAATCATCTAAGGTGAAGGCGCAGAGGGCCTAGAATCAGCTGATAGGGCAGACAGGCCTGCCTGTGGGGTCCAGCTACTGGCACCAGGCCTCTGGCTAACCCTGCCTCTCCTCCATGCCCAAGGGGGTGAGAAAGGCCTTCCAGCAGATCTCTTCAAACTCCCACAGCTCCAGAAAACTTCCTCCTGAAGCTGGGCAAGAATAAACCCACATCCCTATAACTCGCCAATCCTACGCCCAGAGGCACAGCCTGCCAGCTGCTCCATCTCAGTGGGACATTAATCTAGCACCACCCAGCAGGGCTAAGACCCCTCCTCATTGCCTCCTGGACTCTCAGTCACAAAGGACAGGTTGGGTGCTGGGGGAGTAAGGGATAAGACTGCTTGGAGAGACACAAGGCAACTTACTGCCTTTGTCTTTGACTTTGGTTCTGTCCCTCACTGGCCTTATGCTAAAACTATCTACCATGGAGGGCAGTTATGCGACCTTTATTTTTTTTTTTTTTTTTTAAACTTTTATTTATTTATTTATTTATGGCTGTGTTGGGTCTTCGTTGCTGCGTGCGGGCTTTCTCTAGTTGCGGTGAGCGGGGCCTACTCTTCGCTGCAGTGCACAGGCCTCTCCTTGCGGTGGCTTCTCTTGTTTTGGAGCACAGGCTCTAGGCACGCGGGCTTCAGTAGCTGTGGCACACGGGCTCAGTAGTTGTGGCTCGCGGGCTCTAGAGCGCAGGCTCAGTAGTTGTGGTGCATGGGCCCAGTTGCGCCACGGCATGTGGGATCTTCCCGGACCAGGGCTCGAACCCGTGTTCCCTGCATTGGCAGGTGGATTCTTAACCATTGCGTCACCAGGGAAGTCCGCGACCTTTATTAATGAATAGAACATTTATTAAAGTCCCTTCTACCCTCTATGGACTCAGAACTCCTCAAGTCTCTACAAGGTCCTTGTACTCTAGTTGTTATTCTCTTTCCATACTAGAATATGCCCAGGACCAGCTACATAATTTATGGAACTGAGTCTAAAATGAAAATGTGGGGCCCTTTGTTCAAAAATTATAAAGAATTTCAAGAGGGTGGCAACAGGTCATGAAACCAAATGCGGAGCCTTCTAAGTGCAGAGCCCTGTGTGACTGAACAGGACACACACTCATGACACTGGCCCTGATTATGCCAAACCACAAAGGTCCATGAGCACAGTTAACTCTAGTGAGTTTGTTTTGAAATAGTCATATGAAAATTTTTTAAAAGACACCAGCCCTTTCAGACCAGAGAAACCACACACATGATCAGTGGGCCGGTTCCATGGAAAGCCTCTTCTTAATCCTTCTAGCTATGACTATACAAACAAATATGACTCTCCACTGCATGTCTTCAGGAAGCCAAGTCCACACACAAAGGCTTCTCAGTCAACAACCTGGCTAAGTGGGAGTGGAAAAATCAGGAGTTAAGATCACAGTGTTAAGATCACAAAACCCAAGAATTCCTTCAACAAAGTTGAGCCATCATTTCCAAAGGTAAAGGGGTTATTTTAGCTATTGCTCCCAATAAAATATGCAGAGTCATGCTGGAGGCTCAGACACCTCAGCTTCACTTCTGGCTGAGGCTGGAGTATTGGGGGAGGGGTGGAGAAAATTCTATCAACTTGTTAAAGTCAGTCAAAGGCCAAATCCACTATCCTGAGTTGTTGTGGGACAAACACCACAAATGATATTGGAGTGGCCTGCCAAGTTCTAAATGAGTGACGCTCCCTATGCTACATAATTCGCAGCTTATATCACCACTAATGTCACTCTACTGATAAACAGAAAAACGAGCCATTCTGGAAATGTGGGATCTGTGGGTCTATTAGAAAACCTATGACCTGGAAAAGGCATGGAAATTCCTCATGCATAAAGGAACTGAGAGCAAAACTATAACCTTGGGCCAACTGTCTGGCAGAAAACACAGCAAGCATGGCCTTCCACTTGTTTCAGGAGCAGGACCCTCGAGATCTGATCCCAACTCCAGGGGGTCTGTACCAAGGGAATGTGGACTCAGACACTTGGCCTCCAACAGAGGGGTAACATAGCCTAACCTATGACAGCCAGACAAGCTCGGCTTGGGTGCAGTCCTAAGGGCACAGTGAACACAAACTCTCTGTAAAGAATGCCATTCCTTACCACACCCAACACCAGTGAATCATCAACAGAGGAATTACCAGGCCCCAGAGCTGGGCAGGCTGCTTGTCACTGTCCTTGGTGCTGAATCATCACTGCTCTCCTCAGCGGCGTCATCTGTTCAGGGTAATTCCTGCACAGCTTCTCCTGCTACTCACAGTTTTTCTTGGTTCATCTTTTATACTTGATAAAAGCAAGTGTAGCAATGGAAAAGATGGAAAAAGCACAACCATGACCCATGTTTAGCAATCTACATCATGAGTTCCATGTACATATATTCCACAGCTGTAAATGTTCTGAGCAGCTGGCTGGAAAAACACAACCCCCTGTTATCCCCCTGATGCTATATCTGTGGACCTGAAAATTATCGGGGAGTTCTGCTCTCTTTATGAGGAATGCCCAGCACCCTGCCCCTCTATATGGTGAACAGCAGGTCATGCTTAAACACCTAAGTCGATCCTGACCCCATCTGGGAAACTCTTCCTGACTGCCTAGTGCCCACTCCAGACAACCAGTGATGCCTTCCTCCACACCCCCACAGTGCCTTACACATGCCGTTATCCCCCGACCCTGCAGTTCTGGGTTTGTGTGTCCACTTCCCTTATTTAGATATGAGTTCCTAGAAGAAAGGACCTGTGTTTTAATAAAATTAGGAACACTAATGTGGTATACAGTTATTTCAATTGTTAAGGCTTTGAAATCTCTGTCATTTCCTTCTACCCATTTCCTATAAGATTAAAATGAGAAACAGGCATGGTGGTATTTAATATTCAACTGGGTACATGGAGTTTTATTTGCTAACATCGAAGACAACCCAGGAGGCCAATCGATCAGATACAGATGGAGTCATCCGGAGAAGGCCAAGATGTCAAGTGACTCTCCCAACGTCACTCCCCTCATCAGCAATGGCACTGAGATAGGACTACTCTGCCTGACAAGACTCTGAAAGTCACGACATCCTGCGGTGGTCTCCAGCACAGCAGCAGAGGGGGATAAATTGCTGAGAGATTCTCGGATGCCCAACAGTGGACTCTGGGACGGTCACAATGTCTCTTCTAGATGAAAAGACCCTCTTCTAGGGTCTTCTTCAGTCCCTAGGAAACAGCAGGCCAGCCTTTCTTTTCATCCTCATCAGGCCAGTTCAGGAACATGGCCACCCCTGGAGATGAGTGAGGCTTCCCATCAGGAAAGGTAGGTGAGAACAGGGCTCTCTTGGCTTCAGAGATGAGGAGCCCAGCTGCTGAATGAGCATTTGGGTTGGATCTGAGATTTTAAAGTCTCATTCCCTTTTTTTTTTTAACATCTTTATTGGAGTATAATTGCTTTACAATGGTGTGTTAGTTTCTGCTTTATAACAAAGTGAATCAGCTATACATATACATACATCCCCATATCTCCTCCTTCTTCCGTCTCCCTCCCACCCTCCCTATCCCACCCCTCTAGGTGGTCACAAAGCACCGAGCTTATCTCCCTGTGCTATGCGGCTGCTTCCCACTAGCTATCTATTTTACATTTGGTAGTATATATAAGTCCATGCACTCTCTCACTTCGTCCCAGCTTACCCTTCCCCCTCCCCGTGTCCTCAAGTCCATTCTCTATGTCTACGTCTTTATTCCTGTCCTGCCCCTAGCTTCTCCATAACCATTTATTTTTTTTTAGATTCCATATATATGTGTTAGCATACGGTATTTGTTTTTCTCTTTCTGACTTACTTCACTCCGTATGACAGACTCTAGGTCCATCCACCTCACTACAAATAACTCAATTTTGTTTCTTTTAATGGCTGGGTCATTCCCTTTTAATTCACCTCTTTATTTTAGTATTAACTCAGTTATATTTTTTTCAGGAATAAGGAAGAAGAGATATCATAAATCCAGATAGAGCAGACAGCACATTAAAAATGCAGTTCTATTATCTTAAAACTAGAGATGTAATTAGAGCAGTCATGTAATATGAAGAGAAATTACCAGAAAAAAATATTTTACAGGCCTGGGTGAAAAGAGAAAAAGGTCTATATCATTTAATCTCTAATACATGGAGAAAGAAGGAGAAAAATACGCCTTCAGATCTTTCAAATACTCCCCCATTGCCCCCTAAATTATCATTTTTCACTCGGCTTTTCTGTTCCACATGCATAATTTACCACAGTTCACAGTAGCCTCATTTCTTCCTTTACCCGAGAAGCATATATTCTGGGAGGATGTAGAATTCATCCCCAGATTCATTCAAATGATCTGCGTCTTTGGGGGTGTTTGAAATTTTCATTTGGAAAGAGCATTTCCTCCTGCTGTATTTACTATTAACTCTAAAAGTTCATCCAAACAAAATAAGATAAAACACTGTATCAATTCATCATATTCATCCAACAAGCTCCCAGTGAGTGCCTGCAGTGTGTCTGGTACACTGTTCATCCTCATTATCAGAGCTGGAGATACACATTGGTAATGAGGTCTCTGCCCGCAGAGCTTACAGTGGGGTTAGGGGTAGGGAAGGAAGTGACTGATGACAGCACATTGCTTAGGGATATGATAGAGGAGAAGAGCTATGGGAGGACATAGGAGCAGGTGCTCAAGCTGTCCCAGGAGTCCAAGAAGGCCTCTAGGGAGTCTGAGTAGGAGTTGTTGAATCAAAACATGCATTACAGCCAGAGGCAACAGCACAGAATGTGCAGCAGAGTGATCTGGGGACCAGGGATCTAAAACAGGATGGGCAAACTACGACCCACAGGCCAAATCCAGCCTGCCATCTGTTTCAATAAATAAAGTTTTATTGGAACACAATTGTGTCCATTCGTTTATGTATCGCCTCTGCTTTCACGCAACAATGGCAGAGTACAGTAGTTGCAACAGAGACCTCATGGCCTGCAAAGCCCCAAATATCTACTATCTAGTCTTTTAAAGAAAAAGTTTACTGATTCCTGGTATAAAGGATTTGGCCTTGAATCTGTAGACTGTTCATGAATAAATATAATTTAACCTTTATATGTTGTGTGACTGACCTCTAAGTATCTAAAACCCCATTTCTAGAAATGTGCTTCAGGCAGATTAAAATTCGGCGTGCTAAATAAGGTTTGGAGATGCCAATAAGGTTGGTAAAATTAAACAGGCTTCGTTCTCAGGACTTCTCAGAGCCTTTAATATGCAAATGTACAATTGCCAAGGTGGGTAAAAATTGAGAAAGCAGAGTTTCCCAAAGTTATTTGTTCAAAAGACTCTTTTTGTGAGGAATCTCTCTTCTGCAAGAAAGTCATTTAATGCTAAGGTATTTCTTTTTGTATCCTAAAAAGGTTAGGACAAAGCAGAGCTTGGAAACCTCTGGACTCAGAGCCATTTAGAACTATAATCTGAAAAGTACAAGAATCCCAACTTTGTGGTACTGAAATAGGTTTTTCCATGATTTCACCTTCCAAACCAATGGGTTCATCACTGTTCTGTCATCAGAAGAATTCCAACATTTATGAATAGAATCTATGGGAAGTGCAGACAAACCCCTCCTGCTTCCAAAGGCATGCAGGCCTCTGCTCAGGCCCTTTGGGTAATAACACAATGCCACTGAGTTCTCTCCATTTAGGGCTTCTCTGCCTCAATCACCGGTAACTTAGAAGTCATTCTCCTCACCAGAACCAGTCATGGTTGGGATTCTTGCCTCAGAATGTTGCTGACAGAGACAAACCCTGCAGCCTTCTGCTATTAGCTCTGGAAAACTCCGGAACCCCAGTTCCATAGAAAACCTTCATTTTGCCCACATTCACTACTCTGAATCAAAGGAAAAATAGAAATGTGAGCCAAGAAGAGATGAGAACATGCAGCACGGTCAGGAAAGGAGCCCATCTCCCAAAGTGAGTTCAAGTTGATCAGGTATAATAATAACCTGTGTAAATCATAAAGGGCTTCCACATGTGATGGCTCATCAGCCAAGAGGGCAAAGGAAAGATGAGGCGGGGGAGGGGGGGAAGGGGGATGGGGATGCTGCACCAGGGGGCTCACATGTCCTGTGCTCCTATTGCCGGCGCTGGGCAGAGCCTAGGATGGAAGCCAGACTTAGGGACTCCAGGCTGGTGATCTTGGGCAAGTGACACATGCTCTTAGACCTCATTTCTATGCCTCTAAAATCAGAGAAGGGAGGTCATAAGGCCTTAGCACAAACAACAATCACAGAAGTGGATGGTATTCACTCAAATAGGTCACGAATGCCAATCATATCCTGGGGACGCGGCAAAGACCAAGGCAGCGACAAGGATTTGACATGTCAAGGATTTGTCAAGTGTGCAGCAAATGTTCAGACAGAAACTTTTAAGGCCCTGGCTTTTCCCTACCAGCTTAAATCTCTGATCATTTTATTTCCCCAGCTTCATAAGAGCACTTGTTTCCTGCACTCAAAGAGACTGACAACTACATGTTCTTCTTCTCATGACAACTATACCGCCTTTGAACTTGACCTCTGACAGCTGAGTCTCATCTAAAAAGACCATCACAAACGCACAGGGACAGATGCCCTGGAAAATGCAGGTGGCAGTCGAGGCAATTCCACATTCCTTAAATTGAAAGGAAGTGAGTTCAACATGAGAGAAGTGCTCCCATCAGTCACTGCTCAAGTCTCTGTGGGAGAGTTATTTCTTTTGTGGCTCCTCTTAAGCAAATATGAATCTAGAAACTGAGAAAACAGTACACTGAGGTATAAAAAAGAAAAATCTACAGGCTTCACGAAAGAAAAGTTTTAGAGAGGCAAAGGGCACCTTGGCAAATAGCCCCCTGAGGTACACGGACCAGGATGCAGACCCCACCCTGCCCTCAACCAGCCCTGTGACTCTCAACAGTTTGCCTCTCCCTCCCAGGCTCCAGGCTCCTCTCAGCCAAACCAGGGGGTGGGCCCATCATAAACCCCACAACCACCCACCGCTCTCAAACACACACTGCACTGTGAAACAGAAATGGGTGCAAACTACCATGAAATTATGGGGTACCCCATCATCTCCTTCAGTATATTTAT
The DNA here is from genome assembly GCF_009873245.2 of Balaenoptera musculus. Taxonomy (NCBI): domain Eukaryota; kingdom Metazoa; phylum Chordata; class Mammalia; order Artiodactyla; family Balaenopteridae; genus Balaenoptera; species Balaenoptera musculus. The sequence continues at coordinate 69,321,097 of NC_045795.1, read as the reverse complement.
TCTTTGAATAGCAAAAAAAAAAAAGTTTCATTTTTTATCCCTGATTCTCCCAAACCCAAATTCACTTTCTTGCTCACTGGTACCTATAGTGGGTTTTATTCCAATTTTGTTGGGGTCAAGTAAATTACATTTCACAGTGTGAAAAATGTTCTTTGAGGACACAAGGTCAACTTCAGGAGGGGAAAAATACAGTCAAGCTTTGTCTCTGATTATTTCCCAGGAGAACATGTAGATTATACATTTTAAATGGAGATGAATTGTAATTTAAAGAAATGTTGTCATAATGTGCTGTGAAATAAACTCAGAAATGCGCTTTCCATCTAATGCCTGACAGATGAGTTCTTCTGTTTGTTAACCGAATCTTGTGTCTCAGCTTCTAGTCACTGCTCTGATTGTTATTTTCAAATTGTCATTTGAGCTATATGGTGCTTCCAGGATTTATTTTCTGTCCTGTGCCACGATAAGCAGATTCTGCCATCCCAAAAGAAACCCACAGTGAGGAAGTGATCACCAAGGGCCCACTTTCCCAGTGATCATCCACTGTATGACTAAAGCACTCAGCTGTAGCACAGTAAAACCCAACCACAATTAATTGTCAAAGTTATCTAATCGTAGCCACTCTGAATCAAATAAGGTAGTAACATTCATTTCAGAATTCAGTCTCTGGATTTTCAAAGGCAGCATCAAATTTCTCCAAAGTTACCATCAACATCCTCCTCCTCTCTGTCCAATAAGAAGGGATGCTCTTGTTTATGCCAATGACAAGCGGACTTCTAGAATCTGATTTTATTTATTACACCATCTCACTGCAGAAAGCTGTTTGTCACCTCTCCTATAGACTTTTAATAAAGGGTGACAATATCAGAAAACTCATTATCATGTGAGACAAAAAGCTAAAAGTGGATTTTCCAAATAAAAATAGCAATCCAGCAAAATCTCATATAAAGCTAATAGACTTTTCCACTCTGCTGATGAGTTCTCCTCCGTGAGTGCTGGAAAAGGTAGCACTGCTAAGTGGCTTACCCAAAACACCCTCATTTGTCCTCAGTCTTGGCACAGAAAACACAAGTATTTGCATTAAACTTACTTTATAACTATAGCTTTGGGGCAAAATAAAGCTTAACTTTGATGAATATTATTGCCTGTAAACACATTTCCAGAAGGGTGTATTTATCGACCTTTCAAGCCCACCAGATTATTTAAGGTATCAAAACCAGCTTCCAAATTTAGATATTTGCTTCAAACCACTAAAAATACCATTTTAAAAATAGCCCACATATTAGCGTAGTATGTGCCAGACTCTGCACCCAGGACATCCACAGTTGCATTTCCCCCCACAATCATGCCAAGAGGGGCCCCTATCACAAGAACACTGGGACAGAAGAGGGAATCCACTCTAAAACTTGTGTCCACAGACAACCCCTTTCCTCTTCAATAAAACACATGTAGGACTTGGCCCAGCTCACAAGAACTGTCTAAATAGTAAATGAGACCATTCATAGCAAAACATTTGAAAAGCATTTTGAAGTATAGGTGATAGGTTCAAATCCTAATCCTGTCGCAACAGCTGTTGACCCTGGAGCAAGTGACATGACTCTCTAATATCATTAAATAAAGCATTCTTTATTTAATAGAGGTCTAGATTAGGACAGATTTTAATAGGAGCATACATTTTAAACCCAATAATTTATTTAGAATTAATTGAAAGTAATTAGCAGTGTCTCCTTCTGTTGGTATGCCTAACCATAACTACTGTTTAAATGCAGGGTTATTACTAACTTTTTAAAAAGTCTAATTGTAAATAGCCAGTGTTCTTAATGGGAAGTTAATCATCAAATGGTATAATTCATCCTTGGGAAAGTTTATTTACTTTTACAATCCCTCATGGTAGCCGTTACTGCTAAATATGAACGTCTTGATTAATAGCAGCAACATAATTGGTGTCCAATATCTATTCATCACCAAGTCTCAATTTCTTTATAAAGTACCTCCTTATATATATAATAAATAAGACCATCATGTTTTACCTGACAGCTTGATTAACAACCCTGCAATCAAACCCTTTTACACAGTAAGTGAAAAGTTAATATTGTAAGCGTCAGCTGTTCTGTTGTTTCCACTCAAGTTAGAACCATCCACTGGTCACAGAGAAGAGAGCGGATTCCAGCTATACATCCTCTAGGATCCTAGGAAGCCTTTATTATTCATCACTACGGGGTCAACCAGATGGTCTGCTAGCTCACAGAATCTACCCAGAGTTAATATCTAGAGGGTACCCTTCTTCCACAAACGTCTACTGAGCACCTGCTGGATGTTAGGGTGGAAGAGGCAGCCCTTGCCCTCAAGGACCTCCCAGGCTGGGAGGCTGGACACACAGTACAGGCTTAGTGCATGTAATACACCCAGCTCTGGGTCACTGACTAAGCACATCCCAGAACATCAGCAGGGGAGCAGCCAGGCCTACTGAGGCAAGAGGGCAGACATGGTTCTTCTGTGAGGAAGCACACACAGAGGAAGTAACACATAAACTAGGCCTCCAAGGACAAGACAGTAACTACACAGAGAGCTACTAACAAAGGAAGCAGCAGCTGGTGCTCAGAAGGCCTGGCTCCTAATCCCAGTTCTGTGGCCCAGGCCTTCTTGGACTGAGGTAAGAGTCAGGTGAGACTCCAGCCCAGCAGTGAGTTCAAGTATTTCAGTGGCTGTGGGGCTTTGAGGTTTATAGCGCAGGGCTGACACCAGTCATGAGCCTCAGTTTCCCTGTCTATGAAATGCAGATGGTAACTGCACTATTCACTCACAGGACAGATCTTTGCCTCAAGCCCACTCAGGGTCATGGCCACTAAGCAAGGTCACTTGGTGTCCCACTGGGCACAAAGCCAGTGTGCAGCAAATGGGCTGTGTGTGGTCCCACCTGGCAAACTCAGAATCTCATGAACTCCATCCACCTCCCCACATGGTTGGGTGAGAGTCTCAGAAATGCAGTTACTATGTCAAACTAAGGCTGTTCTTCATGTTACACTCATTTCTGGAAGATTTTCCTTTTCCTTTCCCAGTTATGGCTTAACAAAAAAAAGCAAAAAGAACATGAGTAAAAACATAGAACTGGGAAAAATATCTTTCAGAAACTAAAGTTAGGAACATCCAAGGCACAGACAGAGATAGCCCGGGCCATAAAGGAGTCCAGCCTGCACACCCAGCTGAAGAATTCTGGAGGATCTCAGCAAAATTCCACCAAGGTGAGGTGCCTCCACCATCAGGCAGGAAGTGTGGAGATGCAGACAGCTCAGCCAAGCACCCTGAAGAGTCAAGAGCAACTTGGGTCAGAGTTGAAGAACAGAGGGCAGGTACCCCAAGAGCAGCAGCAGGATGCCCCTAAAAGGCGCTACCCCAGGGAGCAAGGCCGCCTGAAGGCCTGGCTTTCAGATCTTTCTACACATCGGTAATCCGCACCCAACTACTGAGATGCTGGCAGAAGATGCAAGTCGTCCCATTCCCACTTTGGACCAAACAGTGGAATCCTCAGTAAATCCGTGGCTATTTCTCATTCCCTTTTTTATTCTTTTGAAATCAAAAAAGTGCTGAACCTCTGAGGAGGGTCAAGTGACTTCTTGATGAGCTATATACAGCCTCTAAGGGAAAAGTTTCAAGCCTCTACAAGTACCATCAGCCACCAACTCAAAGCAATCTGGTGCTAAAGTTAAAGAGACATGTTTGCTATTCCAATGAAGCTTCAAGACCGGCACCTAAAGTACCTTCCAAACAGAGGAATCTGGAGATTCTGGAAACCAACCACTCACCAGGTGGCCTCAACCCTTTCAATCCCACACTCTGCCCTTCCAGAGCCCAGCACCAAAAGCTCTGGATCCAAAAGCGTAGAAACCCACTCAAACATCCCATTTCATTCTCATTTATTTTAAAACTGCTTTCTTCAAAAGACAGCATTTTTTTTTTTGACAGATTATTTCTGTTAATGGTATGGGTCGGCTCCTGACCAACTTTTCCGGTAAAAGTTGGTCAGACTGATTGGATTTAAGTAAAAGCAGAAAGCCAATTTCATAATTTCCAGGCAAATAACCAAGACAGCCCTCAGAAACAGCAAAGCGTGGTTCGTGACAATGCCACTCAACCTTGCCTTTTTGTCCCTGTGTCTGCTTACTAAAAGCAGATAGAAAATCTGAAAGCTTCTGCCAGTGTATGGACTCAGGGAGACTGAACTCCTGGCAGACAAAAGCCGGCTTCTCTCTTCCTGCACACCTTGGGAGACCAGGGCTACCAAAATCGCCAGGTAATCAATACCTGATTGTCTCAACTGCTTTAGAGACGATGCTAAGAAGGAGGCAGGGGTAAGTATCCAGGAGGGCTGATGCTGTCTCTGAAGATGGTTCTAGAAGACAAAGTTAAGTGTGGAAACAAGAGAGCCTCCCATCGTAGGGCCAACGTCATTTTCTGAGTATTATCCTCTGAGCTTCCAGTAAGTACTAGCATCACAGAGAGTTCATAACCAATCTGACCACAAGGTAACCTCCAGATCAGAGTCTGGACCACAGTCCACATGGCAGCTCACTACTTTATGGAATCCTTTTTACCTTGTCTTCACCAGCGTGCTTCCATCTCTATGGAAACTGGAGTGGGAATCAGGAGCCAGCCCTGAAAATGCTCGTCAGAAACTATCTCCTAATTCTATTTCCATGGAAACAGATGACAGATCAGTGGAAATAAGGTAATATTTTTAAATAAGGTAATCCTTTTTCAAAAAAATTCGCCTTACCTAATTTTCCACCAATTTCACAGAGCTGAAATTTGAGTGTACATTGCTCATGAGCTACAAAAGCAGCAACGTTCTCTTGAGATTACAGATAAATGTTGGGGACAAAGAAGCAAGAATCCAACCACACAGGAAACCAGTGAAATTAAGATGACATTGTCTCGGCAGCAATCACAAGAGCCTGAAGTAGAAGATTCCACACCGGGCATACAAGCTTTGTCTCAGGCCCTTCATCAACTTCTATAATAGGATTACCACCATGTGATAATGGTTTTCACTAAGTAAAGATGTTTCCTGAAAACTAAACACTCATGGAAGCTTTAAAACAAGAAGGATTAAGTGTAGGGACAGGATTGTTTTCTGAAACCAAGAATTCTCCAAAGCTAACTATTGCATAAAAAAGCACAAGGAACCTCCACTGTCCAACCAAGATTGAAAAAACACCTCCTAGGTGACCAGGGCAGCAACCCGGTTGTGAAATGTGACTGACTGTTCCACCTACCATTTCTGTTACAAGGAGTGAAACTGAAGACATCCTGCCAAATCCTTCTTGTGAAATAACTGTGGGTCCAATACCCAAAATAGCCAGCCACAGATAAAGAACCTGAATTTGCAGGACGAAAAATATAATGAATCGCAGCATTTCAGGTTGGAAATAGGGCTTATGGGAACTGGCATATTCAGATAGATGGTATTTCTTCTTAAGTAGATGGGAAGGGATTCACGCTGTGGAGGAGAAAGAACAGGTTCATCCACCTTCTGATTATCATGGTAACAGCTCCTGAGTTTGGGGACTGGCTCTCCTGCAGGCATATGCAAGACATTTTACATGCATGGGATACAACCCCGTCCCAGGGAGGTACTATCATCCTCATGTTGCAGAGAAGGGGCCTTAGGCTCTGGGTCACCCAGCCAGGGAGTCTGGGCTGCTCTGGATATCCAGGCCCTGCTAACTCCTACCCGCTAAGCCCTCACTAGGCTGCCCGAAATGGTCCCTGAAAACACCTCCAACCAAAGGAGAAAATACAATCTCTATGGAGCAGGTTAATAAGCAAAGTCCATGTAAATGTGTGGAAGGACATTTGTTGTCCACAGAAGGCAGTGGGTAAATGTTTTCTGGATGAAAGGTAAAAATACATTGGAAAGAAAAAATTAAAAAAGAAAAATCAAGAGTGAAAATGACATACAACACAAGCAAAGCATAAGTTTTCATATTTAAAAAATATATAAAAGCCAAGGCTTCTAAAAAAATAAACAACAATGAACAAGAGAAGGCTTTAAATTGCCTTGTGATAAATGCAAAGTAGTTTTGGAAGTGGATATAAATATGTGAAAAGAAAATGTTCTTGTATTTGATAACAGTGAGATGACAATGACATTGCAAAGCTACACAAGCTAATGATACCACAATATACAGACATGAACCATGTGGGAAACAGATTTTAAGGCTGAATCAAAGAGAACAGCTCAGGTGTATGTGCCATTATGTTTGCAACATAAGCTGCAGTATGAGCGTAACTAAATTAAAACATTATAAAATGCACAAATTGGCCACCATCATTATCCCTTCAAAAGAAATCAGAAAATAAGATAATAGCAAGGAATTGCTGTGACACAAAGAAGAAAAGCTTCAAGGATGTGGAAAGCATCTGAAAGCAGCGTTAGTCGGTGCATTCATGGCTGTGGTCCAGAGGAACTATTTCTTCCTTAAACACATAAAAAGAAAATTTCAAACTGAGCAAACCATTTGGAAAAACAGAATATTGGAACAAGGGAAGCAGAAAAGCTCATAATCTGGTCGGATGTACGCAGTTAGGACGATCAAACCCCACACCCAGTGTAACACAACAAAGCATGGAAGCATACATTCTCTAATGCTTAGTACCAACACTTAGAAAACTGGGCTCCTTTTCACTTCAAAAGCCTTTTAAAAGCAATGAAAAAAATTAGCTACAAAGAATGTAACACAGAATGTGGCATTTGAAAACGGCAAGAAAAACTCAAGTCGCTGAACTTATTTGGACTCTGAGAGAAGAGTTCAATGTTCTACGAAGTCAGGGCATAGAGGCAAATCCAGCGCTGAGGATAGGGGTGGGTTTGCCTGACTCCAAAGGCCAGGCCAGACAGAGCAGGAACTCTGCAAAAAGGGCCTAAACAACAAGTGGGGCAGAAAAAAAGAGGGGAAACGGCACCTCTCAAACCAACCCCCCATCACCACCGAACTTCCATCTCCTCCTTCAAGAAAAACCTGAGGCTTTTCCTCAAAACAGTCTCAAGTCCATCAATTCAGTTCTGTCCTAGCTCCCAAACCAGGAAATCACCTTAGCCACAATCAAAGATGGAGATTCCAACCCACTTTAAAACTCATGTCAGCAAGTATGGTTGCCAAGAGAACCATTTACCATTAAAGCACTCAAAACTCACTCCCTCCCCACTCCCAGCAACGGCATAATCTCCTTTTGCCTATGTTCAAGCCAGACTGAAGGAGATATTAGAAGCATGGGTGACTTTTAGGACAAACACCATTGAAAGCTGGAATTCCATTAAATGGGCAGCACTTTGCAGATCCCAGGGCAGGGGTCAGCAAATTACAACCCAAGAGGCAAATCCAACCACTGCCTGTCTGTAAAGAGAGTCTGCTGGAACATAGCCATGGCCATTTTTTTACGTATTGCTTATGGCTGCTTTCGCACTATGATAGAGTCAAAAGCCTGAACTATTTACTACCTGGCCCTTTAAAAAGTTTGCCCTGTCCTAGAGCAAAGCTAACTCCAGTGAGCAAACATCAAACTCAGCTGGGGTGCTTGTTACAGAATCAAATTCCAAGACCAGCCTAAGATAGTCTGTCTCAGGGGATCTGTAGAGAGGCTGAAATCTGCATTTTAACAAGCTCAAAGAGGGTCACAAACCACACTCAGAAACTCTGTAGGCTTAAGAGACGTCTTTAAACATTTAAATGTAAAAAGCCAATTACCATAACATTAAAGGATGACTTTCCCTTCTGAAGTAAGGAAAGACTCCACGCCTGAGCCTGTTCAGCTCTATCCAAATTAAAATTTTCTAGGGCTGGAAAGTGCAAAGGCCAAAAAACACCTGTTCAATCTTTTAGGCTTACCTGTGCTTTGCAAAGATTAATCGTTACCACTGAAGTTTACTCAGCCATGCTAATTATTACCAAGGCACTGTTCTCGGGCAGGGGAGACCGTTTCCGTTTCCATAACAACTTGGTTAAGCCTTCTATGCAAAAAAAAAAAAAAAAAAGCACTTGCAGAAAGAGGTGAGCGGCCAGCCTGGTTCTGCGTACATCAGCCAGAAAAAATAGCCCTGTGGTACTCGCAACCCTCCACCGCACATTAACAACGCTTCTGAAAAAGCTTTTAATCCCAAGGTTGCATTGTTATTAAATTTTCTTGTGAAGGGCTATTTTGATACTAATTATTGCCGGAATCATGGATAAGACCAATAACATAAGGTAATAATGTGCATTTTAGGATAGAGAATGATGCAATTTTTCCCCAAAGGACAAAGAGGGGCGAACCCAAAGATGTTCACAGGATGTTAAGTGCAAAGAGTTCCCAGGTCAAATAAATTAGAAAAATCCTGGTTGCACAAATTAAACAGCTTTATCTGCTGAGACTTCCAAGATCCTTTATTTTTCTAATGTGCTTCTTGCCTCTCGAAGGAGTAAGGGGTGGGCTTCATTTCCAGTCCTAAACTTCTTTAGTCACAGAGTTTCTTTCTTTTTTCTTTTTTTTCCCCACAGAGCCATAACTGCCACTCCTGACTGCCCCCACCTGTGCCCTACAGTAATCTGGTCCCAGTTTGCTCAGGACTTTCAGTGGTAAAACTGGGACAAACCACGACAAACGGTCACCCCACCGTGCCCTCAGCACACTGACTTTCCTTAGATCACCTGACACTTGTATTAGAGTTGGCTGAGTGCTGTCTTCCTGGCTAGAGGGCAAAGAACGGACTCGATTTCTCTTTGTAACCCCAGCACCTACCAAAATGCTCCATAGGTGTGTCTTGAATAAATGAACTAATAAAATAGAAAATGGAAAGTCCTTTTAAACAAGGCCCACTCCTCCTATTCATTCAACACTACTATGAAATTGCCATTTTTATAGGTCAAAAATGGTCATATATGGGGAGTTTCATGTTTCAACCTAATTTACATACTTTTATTCTAGAAATGAGGTTTTCATATGCAAAATAGAGAGCTGGCAGCCACCTTCTCCACTTGGTCAGCATTAGATACCCAAAACCTTGCCCAAGTATGTTTACATCACTTTAACCGACATTTAAAGGGCCATTCAGACAGTGAGACCAACTTTCTGAGATAGGAGGGAAGAGGGCAGGGCACAACCTTTAAAAGAATGACACAGCCCCTGAGGGGTACCACATAAACTGGTTAGAACCCACTAGGCCCAAGATGGCAGGAGAGCCACTTCCAGTAGACCTCAAGCCTCATTATACGCTCACAGTAATACATTAGCTCAATGACACACCCACGGGCGCCAGGCCAGTTCCACGGCCGACCATAAAAGGCCAAAAAGTGGGCAGTGACCCAATTCCGGGAAATCCCTGCCCCGTGCCCAAAATAGTTGGAAAAATCCCCCCACTCATTAGCTTATAAAATTACCCAGCCCATGAAAACTAACCACCCCCCACACCTTGGGGCTTCTTTCACCTTCGGACATGGTCCGCAGTCTTCCGTGGAGCATATCTCTCTCAAGGCCGCTCTCGCCCTCTGAGACGGTCCACACCCCGTCTAAGAAACGTGTTTCTCTCAAGGCCGCTCTCCCCTTCTGAGGTGGTCTACACTCTATGGAGCATGTTTCTCTCAGGGCCACTCTCGCCCTCTGAGACAGTCCACACTCTATGTAACGTGTTTCTCTCAGGGCCGCTTCAGCCTTCGGAGACGTCCACACTCTGTGGAGCGTGTCTCTCTCGGGGCCGCTCTAGCCTTCGGAGACGTCCACACTCTGCGGAGCGTGTCTCTCTCGGGGCCACTCTAGCCCTCTGAGACAGTCCACACTCTATGTAACGTGTTTCTCTCAAGGCCGCTTCAGCCTTCGGAGACGTCCACACTCTGTGGAGCGTGTCTCTCTCAGGGCCGCTCTAGCCTTCGGAGACGTCCACCCTCTGCAGAGCGTCTCTCTCTCGGGGCTGCTTCAGCCTTCGGAGACGTCCACAGTCTGCGGAGCGCCTCTCTCTCTCTCTCAGGGCTGCTTCAGCCTTCAGAGACGTCCACACTCTGTGGAGCGTCTCTCCCTCTCTCTCGGGGCACTCTAGCCTTCAGAGACGTCCACACTCTGTGGAGCGTGTCTCTCTCGGGGCCGCTTCAGCCTTCGGAGACGTCCACAGTCTGCGGAGCGCCCCTCTCTCTCTCTCTCTCTAAGGGCCGCTTCAGCCTTCGGAGACGTCCACACTCTGTGGAGCGTCTCTCTCTCTCTCTCTCTCTCTCTCGGGGCGCTCTAGCCCGCAGAGACGTCCACACTCTGTGGAGCGTGTCTCTCTTAGGGCCGCTCTAGCCTTCAGAGACGTCCACACTCTGTGGAGCGTGTCTCTCTCGGGGCCGCTCTAGCGTTTGGAGACGTCCACCCTCTGCGAAGCATGTCTCTCCCGGGGCCACTCTCGCCCTCTGAGACAGTCCACACTCTATGTAACGTGTCTCTCTCAGGGCCGCTTCAGCCTTCGGAGACGTCCCCACTCTGTGCAGCGTGTCTCTCTCAGGGCCGCTCTAGCCTTCGGAGACGTCAACACTCTGTGGAGCTTGTCTCTCTCTCTCCGGGCCACTCTAGCTTTTGGAGACAGTCCACACTCTACGGAACTCTCAGGGCCGCTCTAGCCTTCAGAGACAGTCCACACTCTGTGGAGTGTGTCTCCCTTGGGGCCGCCCTCGCCCTCTGAGACAGTCCACACTCTATGGAACGCGTTTCTCTCAGGGCCGCTCTAGCCTTCGGAGACGTCCACACTCTGTGGAGTGTGTCTCCCTTGGGGCCGCCCTCGCCCTCTGAGACAGTCCACATTCTATGGAACGCGTTTCTCTCGGGGCCGCTCTAGCCTTCGGAGACAGTCCACACTGTGTGGAGCGTGTCTCTCTCCGGGCCACTCTCGCCCTCTGAGACGGTCCTCATTTCATGGATTATGTTTCTCTCAGGGCTGCATCGACTCAATATGAATAAAGTGTTTTTGCCAGATCAAATGAACACCTTTCAGCGTGGGCTTACACTGCCAGCCCAGTGTAAACAGCATTGCTGTGTTTGTAAGGGAAGAATGGAGGCAGCAGATGCCTGGAAAGAGACACCGGAAGGCAGAATTTTAGGATCACTTTGCTGTACAAAGGCACATGGGCAATGGGAATGTTTGATGGACCCATGGTGTTTTCTCGAAAAAGAGGCCATTCATGAAAGCGAGAGAGAGCTTTCTCGTTGACCATTAAGAGGATACAGGAGAGGAGGAAGGACAGAGAGTGATCTTCTTTGGACTCTGGCTGAGGGAGGAAGGATACTAAAGACAGACAGAAATCAATGTTAGAGAAGAAAGCAGGCAAGAAAAGCAGAAGAGAGGGAGATGGACAGAAAAAGAGAAGGAGGAGCAGACAGATAGATGCAGAGGGAGAGATAGAACCAAGGGTTTCAGCCTAGAATACTTCAAAGTTCAATGGAAAGACACCCCATGGGAGTTACATGCCATTTCTTCAACAGCCAACTGTCCTTGGCCGTGCCAGCTAAGCACTCTGAACTGGAGAGAAATGGCTCTCCTCAAACTGGCTGGTGGCTTGCATGGGTTAAGTTTTCAAGCTATTTGAGTCCCACCTTCCCTAATCATTTGTGCCTCAGATGTCAAGAGACATCTGAATTTCTTTAATCAACCTTTATGCTAGATGATCATTTCTCAATAGTTTAGGACACAAAACATTTCATGTCTGGAATGTGGAGATTTGTAAACAATCTGTGCTTTCTCTCCGATAGCAATGTGTGTATGTGTCAGAATGGCTTCTGAGGGCTTGGAAGGCATCTTGGTATGAATGTCCCACCACCAGGGGTCAGCCCTACCCCCAAGAAATTGCAACCAAATAGATTTCAGGGCCTGCCAGATTGTACCCTAGAGCCTCAGAGCCTTCGGTTTAAGAATCACCAGAGCTCTTCCTTGGGCACCTCTCACAGTAACTCATAAAGATCATTTCCACACAGCAAACAAACTGACATCTCAGGAGAAACATCGAAGTGTTTGTTACAGTACAGTTACAGAATTCAGAAAAGCCCTCATCAAGTAACTTCATCACATCACTTTCCTAAGAAATGGTTATAATCTCTAAAAAGTTAAAAAAAAAAAGGCTCATGAAACTGTTCCACGAACATGCCTAAAATAGAGAAGCCTCAAAGTTCCAGACTGTAAGGTCTTTTAGGAACGTTTGGTCCACACACCGCCCCCTCCCCCCAACCACACTGTCAGATCACCTGTAGAAGAGTCTTTCCAGCAACACACAAGATCTCCTATTATTCAGTCTAAGATCTTTTTTTATAAAAATTACTCCACCTGTAATTTTCGTTTAAAATATCTGACAAAGCCTATAGAAAGACTGAAGTCTATTGACATGGCAAAAATAAAATTTACTCATCTTTCCAGCTGAGTTCAAGTTTGACAAAAATTTGCTTCCTTAAATAGAAACTTTAAAACGTAGACTTGCTAGATTTCACATAGAAAGCTTTTACTGAAAAAGTTGATTCCAATAAAGAAAGGTTTACTCACTGATCTGCCTTTGGGTAATATTGCTGAACTCAAAGGAGGGAGGGAGGGATGTTTCTTGACTCTACGCAGATAAAATTATCAATACAGAAGAGGTCCACAACAGCAATATTTTGAAATTCCAAACTGCGCCTCAGAGTGTCCTAAAATCTGGCCATTAAGACTTATCTGAATAAGGAATGTTTATCACATACATTGTTTAATTTTTAATTGTACTTTGAATTTTACTCTATCTATTTTGCACTAGGAATCAGCAAACTTCTGCTTCTAATGGGCCTGATGAGGAAACCTCTACCTAAACGATGAATTGTCCTCGTCCCCTTCTCACTGGGTCTATTGGCAAAGCCTGTTGCTGAGTTGGCTTATTCCCAGGCCACCTTCTCCCCGGACTCTTTATCTGAAAAGCTCATTCTCATCATTCACTTCTTGGCTGAAATGTCACCTCCTCAGACAGAGGTCTTCCTTCATTGTCTTATATAAGAAATATTTCCATGCTCAATATCACTAATTATTAGAGAAATGCAAATCAAAACCACAAAGAGGTTCCACCTCACACTGGTCAGAATGGCCATCATCAAAAAGTCTACAAATAATAAATGCTGGAGAAGGTGTGGAGAAAAGGGAACCCTCTCGCACTGTTGGTGGGAATGTAAATTGGTGCAGCCACTATGGAAAACAGTATGGATGTTCCTTAAAAAACTAAAAATAGAGTTGCCATATGATCCAGCAATCCCACTCCTGGGCATATTTCTGGAGGAAACTCTAATTCGAAAAGATGCATGCACCCCAATGTTCATAGCAGCACTATTTACAATAGCCAAGACATGGAAACACCTAAATGTCCATTAACAGATGAATGGATAAAGAAAATTATTTTTATATATATATATATATATACACGCACATACACACAATGGAATACTACTCAGCCATAAAAAAGAATTAAATAATGCCATTTGCAGCAACACAGATGGACCCAGAAGATTATCATACTAAGTGAAGCAAGTCAGACAAAGAAAGACAAATATATGATATCACTTATATGTGGAATCTTAAAAAATGATACAAATAAACATATTTACAAAACAGAAATAAACTCACAGACATAGAAAACAAACTTATGGTTACCAAAGGGGAAAGCGGGGGAGGAATAAATTAGGACTTTGGGATTAATAGAGACACACTGCCCACTCAACAAAATGTAACTCGGTTCCCTATCCCTTTCCCGGGACCATGAGGCATTATTCTCAGTCTTCCAAATGGACCTGGTTCAGTAACATCTGGAGTCCAGGAAAAAGTTCTATATGCTAAAAATTAATACCCTTTCCTTGAGCGGGTGTGTGTGGCCTTGCCACCCAGAGGGCACTGCTATTTTCTTTACAGGTTCAGGTTCGGACACCGATTATTTTTCAGCCTGGACACACTGGCTGAATTTTGAAGAACTGTGTTTTTGTTTGTTTTGTTCTGCAGCTTTTCGGTTTTATGTTTTTGAGACCCCCTCGGGGTGTCTCTTTCCACAACACACTGACAGCTCCCAGTTTCCTATAATAAGCAACACCCTCTCTGCTGGTTTTGAAGTCCTTTCCTGATCATATTCCTGGTCATCCTTAAACGTCCATTTCAATCTCACGGTCTTGGGCACGACGAAATGCAAACCCAAACTGGCAGGGGATATCAGGCCAGTGAACAGAAGAACCTCCTAGCAGGACAGTGAGCGCTCGGCATGGAAGCCTTGGGCTGCAGTACTTACATCAGATTACCTGGCATTGAGTAAAGTGTAATAGGTAAGGCCCCAGAGGGTGCTCTCCTGAGCCTTTGGACTTCTTGCAGCTCTGGGCCAGGCCACCTGAAGGGGCCTTCCTTCCGCCTTTCATTTGCATCGATTCGTGCTTTCATTTGCATAAGCAAACTCCAGAGAGTCAACAATAACGCTCTAAAGTAAGGCCTGGGCCAGGTGCTCCCGGGTCAGCCTCAGTAACAGGGACAGGAGTGCTGAGAAGGCTGCAGATCTTGGCAAATACGCCCCGGAATCTCATCTGGATTGTAAACAGAATTAAGCCAGGTTTCCTAAGGCAGCTTTGGAAGCACCCACAGCAACGTGGGAGGTGAGCATCCTTGCATTCCAAACCTGGGCTCTCCACTTAAAATTGCAAACAACTCCCACCCCAAAATCATCCTGACTTATTAGGTTGTTCACTCATCTTTACATTTTAAAAGATAAGCACCTCAATCAGGGAGAAAATTCAAAGGATATTTTTGCATGAATTAACAAAACAAAACTTACTCACCATTATGCATATATGAAATAAGGCTAGCACAAGTGAATGAAAGTTACAAACTCATTCATTCCACAGGCATTTATGGAGAACCTCCAGTGTCCCAGATTCTGTGCAGGAGGCTCCCACTGACCTCATTTTCACCACTCACTTTAACTCTTCCACTTCTCAAGGTCTATTCTTTTCAATCATAAGGAGTCAAATACAGCAGTCCTGCATTTGCTCTATTGTAGGGCTCACTAACAAGCAAAATATAGGAAAGGAGAGAAAGGAAGAGAAACATAGATAAAAAATAAAGAAGAAAGGAGTGAAGGAAAGGGCTTAGGGCAAAAACGAGGAGAGAGAGAGAGAACTGGAGAAGAGGGTCCTAGGAAAAAAGGAAGACAAAAAGAGACTGCCATTTAGGGAGGGAAAAAAGTGAAAGCAATGAAGAATGTATAAACCCAGCACTCATCCATTAATTAGGCAAGATTTGAGCAAATCGCTCAGAATCTAAAAGGAGCCCTTTAAGGTCCTCTGCTCCAACCCTGCTCCCCCATACTGCCTCTCCCCAGGATGTGAAGCCTCCCCCAACAGTCCCAACCAAATGGGCTTCTCTGCCTGAGCCTCTCTAGTGAAGGAAGCTCAGTCTCCCACCAGGCGGCCCTGTCCATCTTAACTACACCGGGCATCCATTCCCCAGCATCAGATGAAGGTGGTGTACAAGATGAGCTCAAGGCCCCATCCCCTGCCTCCCACACTCTCTAGTTCTAAAAGTTGGTCCTCACTTAATCAAAAACCCACAGATTTGAATGTGGTCCTCCTTAACCTCACCAAGACTACTGGAGCCAACCGTCTTGAACTCACTCTCTCCCATGCTTAAGCTGTCATTGCACATTTCCACAGATGCTGGTGCGTATAACAACAAATCGTACAGGGGTGTAAGGAACCCACTGGAAGATGCTATGTCTTAATGAGAGAAAAGCAGAAAGCTGGGGGTGAATAATCAGAGCTGGAGGGTATCAGGTCCACTCTGATGGCTGGTGCACAGCAGTGCCTTTGCAGGGCTAAGGAAATCATACATTTTTCCATTTGACAAACCTTTACTAAAAACATTCTACTGTGTGCCAACTATGTGCCCCGTTTGGAGACATCTAAACACCCAATGGAGAGCTTATGACCTAGAGGGGAACAC
Source organism: Balaenoptera musculus (assembly GCF_009873245.2). Lineage (NCBI taxonomy): Eukaryota > Metazoa > Chordata > Mammalia > Artiodactyla > Balaenopteridae > Balaenoptera > Balaenoptera musculus. The sequence goes on along the minus strand of NC_045795.1, from coordinate 69,305,124 downwards.
AGCTGTCCCGATAACTCAAAGAGACAATGGAATAACTCAATAAGAAAACAAGGTAGAGGGAGTTAAGTGCAAAACAGGAACCGGCACACACTGTGTCAGTAGAAATTCTCATTCTATGCATAGGGAATGAGAGAAACTCCCCGCAAGACCCAAAGACTGTATCACAATTCCTTTCCCCAAAACAATCTCACTAGACTTCTTTTTTTGTTTTCTTTACTTTAAGAAAACTGCAATCCAGGTAATATTAGAACTCCTAAAATCTTCCCCAAAGTGTTAACTTGCATCAGGATATCTTTGATAGGAGAAATGACCTAAAATCTATCATCAGTCAAATGTAAATAGAGATGTCAGAATTTTTCAGACCATCAAGTCAGCAATCTTCATCTCTCTGCGCTAAAGAGATGCACAGAATATTGTCACAGAAAGTCTCATAAAAACTCATTAAAAATGTTCCAAAAGCATCATAAAATTATCTGATAAAGGCAACAAACTCTTCAAAATTCATCTTCTATAAACAGAGCACCACAGATTGAGAAGCATCACAAACGTCTTGTTAACTAAGATGCTTACAAGTGAAGGTACAGGAGAAGGGAACGTCTTCCTCCAAATTACCAGATTTAAATAATTTAATTAGGGGCTTCCCTGGTGGTGCAGCGGTTGAGAATCTGCCTGCCAATACAGGGGACACGGGTTCGAGCCCTGCTCTGGGAGGATCCCACAGGCCGCAGAGCAACTAAGCCCGTGCGCCACAACTACTGAGCCTGCGCGTCTGGAGCCTGTGCTCTGCAACAAGAGAGGCCGCGATAGTGAGAGGCCCGCGCACCGTGATGAAAGTGGCCCCTGCTCGCCGCAACTAGAGAAAGCCCTCGCACAGAAACGAAGACCCAGCACAGCCAAAAATAAAAAAATATAAATAAATAAATAAATAAAATTTTTTAAAAAATAATTTAATTAGATGAACATCCAGGGATAAAATAAAAACAAAACGGGGGGGGACAAACTCCCGTATTTCTAAATTAATGGCACTGTATTCTTCTGCCACATATTCAATTAATAAGGGGCTCTTGGACAGTAGGGTAATTTTCTTCTCTATTCACAGGATTTCAAGGTGAGCAGCTAATAACTTGCAGTAAGTTGCGTGCTTAAGATTAATGGTATTCAGCAAGGAGCATTATAATTTAGGGCTGTCAACCTCCGGAGAATAAATGGGCAAAGGGCCATGATGGACTCAGGCTGCCAATGGTCCTCAGGACCACAAAGCACCAGCTGGAAAAGACAAGTCCACCAGGGTCATATCTCCAGCCTTGGACTTCCTCTCTGAAATGTGGAGACAGTCTGAAAGGAAATGCAGCCAGCTCCACAGGGATCCACGCTGCAAACTTTAAGGGTTTAAACAAAGCCCCTGCCCACCTGGATGGTTCTTGGCAAACAGGGAGACAAGAATTTCAGGAGACGGGCTGCAGTCACTGCGTACCTGGGATCCTCTCTTAGGGCGCTCAAGGCAACCTCTCTTTGTGGTTCCTTTTTCTGGGTAACAGACTTCAAGTTACACCACTGGAGGTCGAATGTATTTTTGGTGATCACATGGCCACCTCTCCACCATCCCTGGAGGGTGAGCCGAGAAGCTTCTGCATCAGAGGAAATGAAGCCATCTCAGAATCCCAGGGCAGAGGGACCCAGCGAACTGTTCCTTGTCTAACCGCCCCACTGGATCCTCCCTCCGCCCCCCACAGGACGTCAGACGGGATCCAAGTTCAGGATAAGCCGGTTCAGTGATTCTCCAGCAGGGGCAGCACCATCACCAAATCCCAAGGACATTCATGGGAAGGACTTGGCATTTACTGTGGACACACACCAGAAACTGTCCCACACGATAAGGAACTATCCCTCCCCAAACGCCATTGAAGTTTCTTTTTCAAAAGACCGATTTCCTTCATTCATCTTGTTGGACAGAAAAGAAAGATAAAATTCAGAGAAGTGGTGCATCCTGCACTTGGTCACCCAGCTAGTTAAGAGGCAGAGCCAGGACTAAAACCTGGGCTTTCTGGCTTCTTCTCTCTATTCTGCCGTAAGGAAAGGTGGAAGCAGCAGGAACAGAGGTGATGGGTATTGTTTACTGAGGCTTCACCATGGTCCTGGGCCTGGGTTAAGTGCTTTGCACACTTTCATGGAATCTGCACAAGCACCCTGATTGAAATCTAGGTCTCAGAGAGGGTAACTAACTTGTTGGAGGTCACACAGCCTGGAAGTGGCAGGCTATGGCCCTCACTGAGAGGCCTGTCCTGCTCAGAGCTGGGCACTGCTGTGTACACCACACAAAGGAATGACAGGCAGAGCCTGAGGATATACCAAACCACTCCTCCCCTCGTCACAAAGTGCCCGCCCCCTAAGGCCTTCGGGAGATGCATCGAGGACTAGAAGGTTACCAAACCTCCCCTTCCAGAACTTTCAAATGACTGGAAAATTGATCCCAGAGGAAAAAGTTCCTTCCAACACTTAGGAGCTGTCTGCAGAAAGGCCAGATACATGGATTTGAAAGGAAACTTTGGAGTCAAAAAAGCAGAATGAGGGCTTCCCTGGTGGCGCAGTGGTTGAGAATCTGCCTGCCAATGCAGGGGACACGGGTTCGAGCCCTGCTCTGGGAGGATACCACATGCCACGGAGCAACAAGGCCCGTGAGCCACAGCTACTGAGCCTGCGCGTCTGGAGCCTGTGCTCCGCAACAAGAGAGGCCGTGATAGTGAGAGGCCCGTGCACCGCGATGAAGAGTGGCCCCCACTTGCCGCAACTAGAGAAAGTCCTCGCACAGAAACGAAGACCCAACACAGCCATAAATAAAAATAAATAAATAATTAATTAATTTAAAAAAAAAAAAAGCAGAATGACAGAAGTAATCCCAATCGATTCCGCAGGAGGAGGGGAAGGTGGGCAGAAAGCCCAGTCTCAGGTGAGCTCCAACTGCTTGCTTGGTGCGTGAATCCCTTGTCATAACAGGGAACCGATTGTTCCAAACTTCGGTAGTGGAGGGAGTATTCCTAAGGTTGGGACTTGCAGGTTGAATGCGTGTGGAATCAGCATGCCTACCATATAGACACGGGAACTCCTGGAAGGACAAAGGAAGAGGGAGGGCAGGTCCCACAGGAAAGGCAGGGGACACCTGGGTCTCAGCTCATTCTCCTAATACACAGAAAAGGTGGCACGAAGCCATCTTTCTCACCTGAGGGCCTTTGTTCATCCTGGTGCCTTTTCCAGGAGCACCCTATTCCTGTCTCCCCAGCGTCTCCTCCTCACCCGGCTAACTCCAACTTAATGCTGAGGCTCAACCAAGGGGTCGTCTCCTCCCTGACCTCCTGATTGGGTTAGGCACCCCACTGGGTGCTGCCCTAGCCCTCTGGGCTGACCTCTCTCCAAGAATCAACCACACGGGACTGAAATTGGGTGTTCACTAGTCTTTTCCTCAACTAGATCATGCAGCCTGTATAGGAAGGGGCTGAGCATCTCCTGCAGCACCTGACATCGTGCCTGTCATGCTGCATATAGACAGGCATTGACACCTCCTCATCCTGCAAGTCTCAGCCCACCCATCACTCTGGGGACCACACTACCACAGCTCTCTCCTATCCAGGTCTCATTTCAGTGGCAGTATTACACTTGCTTCTCCAGGGGATCTTCCTAAAAAAGCAACCTAGATGTCATTACCCACTCAAAAACCTCCAGTGACTCTCAGGTAGAGTGTTTCTTGTTTATAACTGTTCTACGCCTTCCTCTGGGAGGACTGTCCCTCCTACCCCACTAATATCAGACTTGGCCGTATGATTATTTTGGCCAGTGAAATGTGAGAAGTGACATGCCCACTTCAAAGCAGTAGCTTTAGGAGCTATCGTGGATTCCACCATTGCTCTCTCCCTCTGCCACCAGGACAGCACTCTCCCAGAGCAAGGGGACTCCCTCAGCTTGGATCCTGGGATGCAGAGGATGTGGAGCAGAGCCATAGTCGACCCATGAAGGTCAAGTAACCATGTGGGTCTTGGTTACATGTTTGAAGGTGGACTGCAGCCATTCCTTAAGGCTTTCCTGAGATTTTTTCCTCACAGTACTTATCACAATCAGTTGTAGGTCACTGATATGTGGCTGTTACTGCAGCATAACCCAGCAAAAGCTGACTATTATAAGCTCCCATTGAACTTAGTATCAAATCCAAACTCATCACCACAGCCTGGAGCCTACACCATCTGACCCTTTACTGCTTCTCCAACCTCACTCTCAAGCACTCTCCTCCTCACTCGTTCCGCTCCAGCCAAACCAGCATCTGACCATTTCTCAACATGCCAACAAAATTTCTGCCTCCAGACCTGGCACTTGCTCTCCCCTCTGCCTGGAATGTACCTAATCAGGGAGGCCTTCTTTAACAGCCTTGTCTAAAACAGCGCCTTCCCTTGTTCCTTATCCCTTTACCTTCTTAAGTTTTCTTTATGTCACTTATCGCTACATGACATTATATTATATACTAATTTTAACTAATTCTCATCAGTTTCTACCACCAGCAGGTAAGCTCTGTGGTCAGAGAATACATGCATCGTATTTATCTCTGAATCCCCACAGCTCAGAACAGAACCTGGTGCACTGCAGGCACTTAATAGATACTTGTTGAATAATTCAACGCCTGACTGCCTTACCCACTAGGTTATAAGGTCCATGGGGGCAGCAGCTGGGCCCCTCTGAGACAGACTGTATTTTCCAAAGATGGCCACAACATTTCCCATCCTACATGTTCTTTTAAACATCTTACCACTCCCTCATCTTGAATGTGGGTGGATCTTTAACTGATTCAACCAATGCGGCAGAAATGATGCCAAGTGACGTCAAGACTTTTCAGACTAGGTCCCAAAGTGCCATTCACTTCTTCCTTGTTCTCTTGGAACTCAACTCTCACATTAGGAGGATGTCCAAACCATCCTGCCACAGAGACCATACAGAGAGGCCACATGGAGGGCCCCCGCCCATAGCGCAGCTGAGGTCCCAGTATATACACATGAGTGAAGCTACCTCCAGACAATTTCAACTCCCAGCTGCCAGGTCAGCCCAGGTTCCAAGTCTTCTTAGATGACGTCCCAGCAGAAACAAGTCACCCTGTTTGTTCAAATCCCAGACCCCAGAATCCATGAATAGGACAAAATGGTTGTTCTTTACCATGAAGCACTGGGGTGTTTTGTTACTCAGCAACAGTGACTGAAACATCTCTATGACCACCCAGTACATGACCCAAACCCAGCATGGAGCAGGCACTCAGTAAATATCCTGAGTGAAAAACTGGCTCTGGCCCAGTGTCCTTGTCTTTAATTTGAGGCTAAAATCCATCTTTTGCCTTGTCTCCAACAAGTCCTGGGGAAGGGCACTGTCTGTGACGTGAGCCCCTCCAGGATTCCTGGGGGTCCATACACCTCAGAAATGGCCACGACCGTGAAGGTGAACCCAGATTATGAGCCGATGAACATCTGCCCGTGGCTGGGAAGCTATAAAAACACAAGTGGCTACTCCCCAAGGAGCAATCGTCACTGTCTTAAACTCAGGGAATGATGAGACCCAGAAACCCTCACCGGCTAGCTTTGGTTCAGCCTTTATTGTATTTCCTAAAGGAGCCTCTCTCTTGTCAAGGTACACAATGGAAACAGAATGGCAGCCTAAGAATGATGATTTTCATATCATGATATCCTAAAGGCTGGGAGGCTGCTGCCTCAAACAGTCATTTCTCATAATGAAAACAGAAGGAAAGGCACAAAAGCTTGAACTGTTTTTTAAGGTCCTGGGGCTGAAACTTTGTCATCAGTAGCTCTTTTATTCCCTCTTAAGCTTCAATTTGATCAGCACACATGACATTCAGTTACTAACTCCTGTGCTAAAGCAGAGGTTGATGACCTGTGAAGCAAAAGAGACCCAAGCTTCAGGGCCCCTCCCAGGGGACCCAGCATTGTGTTCACATGCATATGCTTTTGTCAAATTAACAAAAGTGAAATATTTTAACCTCAATTGGTTAAGACCACTGTCTCCTTCACTCCAGCATGCCCTCTGTCACAGTTCTCTCCCCATCGGGGGACAATGGTGTGGCCGGGGGCTTGTAGGGAACGTAGTGAAGAGGAATTGGGGGGGTCCATTCAGTTGGGGTATAGAGGGCTCTGAGTATGTCTTACTTCCCTGTATAGTCAATGCTAGTTCAGTAATTAGTAGTATTTGGGATTCACACAAAGTTTTGCATGCCTCTGAAGGGAATAATCCCAACACCGAATGATATTGTGTTTCATATCCTTACTGTTCCCTCTACCTTAATAGCAGATGTCTACCCTCCAGCACTTGCCGGTAGGTGGCACTCTCCCACCTGTACCCAGGGTCCCTTTCCAGTCACCTCCGCCACGGCTGCCCCACCTGCCACTGACCTCCTCCATCCACACTGGCCTTGCCTGCTGGACCACACCTTTGCTCACATGCTTCCTTCGTCTAAAATGGTCTCATCCAATCACATTTCTTGAGGCCATTTAATTTCTTACACCTTAGACACGAAATACTGATCTTAATGAAAACCAGCATAAATCTCATTAAAATGCATGGAAAATGAGGACACCAATGACAAACTGGTTAATGAGTGTCTTCAATTCAAAGGACATTTAAGATTAGTCACTGCACAGAAAATTTGAAATGCCCTAAAGTCTCACAGCTCATGAGTGAAAGAAGTTTCATAGGAGTTTTCCCAAATTTGACATGCCTAAAAATATATATGACAATACCAGTAACAAGTAGTGAAGCTGAAAGTTTTCTAAACCATCAGTAATAAAAGTCAAATTTCCATCATCCATTCCAGAGCTGTGGTTCTCACCCAGTGCTTTTACAAAAGACTAATGCCTGGGTCCCAGCGATTCTGATTTAATTGGTCTAAGGAGCATCCTGGGCTTCAGGATTCTTAATAGTTCCCAGATTATTCTACTGGGCATCCGGGGCGCAGAACCACTGCCAAAAAAGAATGCATCTTTCTATTTTCTCCGCAGAAAACGATATTACAAAATCATCATCATATGAAGAGTGGATCAATATATATTCAACCAAAAAGTGTAGGGAAAAAAAGGAGATTTTGGAGCATGTCAGGCTATCAATTAAAATAATAATAATAATAGTAACGATAACTTTATGTTATTTTCTGGATTTTGCAATGTTTGTGGTATGTTTGTTACATAAATGACACAACTTTTAAATTAAATAACGTGTTGTGGTTTCTTTTCTATTCATAATTTTGTGTTCTGTTTCATAAAGTGTACTCCCCAAATTGTATAAGCTTGAGTTCTCCCCTGGAAAAAAGAGCAAATTTTGTGTGTGTTGTTTTTCAAAATAGGTAGATTCCATTAGCCAAGGAAGGCAAAGAACTTGATGGGTAACAAATCCAAGAAGATTAAATATAGAATCAACATTCATCAGCACCAGGCCCATAAGAATTTGATAATTCTGTCATATTTGCCTCCATATTCAGCACAAGCCGGGTACATGGGAGGTACTAGTGAGAAATCTGTTAACTTTTTTTTTTTTTTTACTGATTCCCTCCTTGACTACTGGATATATTATGGCTATGCAGAATATAATTTTTTATGATTTTGAAGTTTAAAAGTTTTTTATTTAAACTGCATCCCCTATTACAGTTATTAAAACGGACTCTTATTAAGAGTGTGTATTAACACCAAGAATGATAAAGGACATAAAACTGTACATCCCAAATCACTGAAATCAAGTTAAAAAATCTGCACTGAGCAAGAAAAAAGTCTGGAAGAAAAAAATGACAACATGTTAATAGTAGTAATACTTGCATATAAAATTATGGATTATTTTTTTCTCTTCTTTCTCTAGGTCCCCATTTTCCAAAATTTCATGATTGATCATGTACTAGTTTAATGATGACTGAATCAACCAGGACTCCAATAGGAAATAAATGACAAAGGCAAATTGTTATAATTTGCAGAGTGTTTCCTTAAGAGGGATGATTTAAAATGGAGAGATTGACAGAGCTTTTACCCTCTGAAACACTGCAGTTGCTATGCAGGGTGATCAGATACATGACTCTTACAGGCTTCTTCCCAGAAGTGACACACATCACCTTCACTCATATTCCATCGGCCAAAAGCAAGTTATATGACCACACCTCAACAGGGTGGGAAGTGTGATTTAACATGCACCCTGAGGGAGGACAAAGGAAATATCTGTGAACATCACTAGCGACCATCATGGGGGAAAGATCCAGACAGCCAATTTCCTTTGCATTTCTGCAGATGAGTGAGTCTGACCCAAAGCTCCAAGCAGCACAAGTTCCAGAAGTGCTTGCTGGGTGAACAAATCAAAATCATTGCCCCAAGAGGAACTGCCCTGTCTCTACTACCTCAACACAGAAGCAGCACAGTGGGTGATACCATGTGGGACCTAGGTCAAATCCTCGAAAGGAAAGACAGAAAAAAACACCACCAACCCTTGAAAACTGAGCATGGCCATCCGATTCTGAGAAGCCAGTTCTGCATCAACACTCTTGTTATTCAAGATTTGATGTAAGATGAACGGGTAAAAAAGATATGAGATATATATATATATATATATATATATATATAGATATATATATATAGATATATATATATATATATATATAATGGAATACTACTCAGCCATAAAAAAGAACAAAATTTTGCCATTTGCAGCAACATGGATGGACTTGGAGGGCATATACTAACTGAAATAAGTCAGACAGAGAAAAACAAAAAAATATGATATCACTTATATGTGGAATCTAAAAAATAAAACAAACTGGTGAATATAATAAAAAAGAAGCAGACTCACAGATATAGAGAATGAACTGGTTACCAGTGGGGAGAGGGATGGAGGGAGGGGCAAGATAGGGGTGGGAGAGTGGGAGGTACAAACTACTTTGTGTAAGATAGGCTCAAGGATGTATTGCACAACACGGGGAATCGAGCCCAATATTTTGTGATAACTATAAATGGAAAGTAACCTTTTAAAATTGTATAAAAATATATTTTAAAAGATTTGTAAAAAGGAAAAGTCAGTTTATCCTGGAGAGAAGACGCACCACATGATTCTGCTTGGGAGGGGTCAGATGCAGGAGGCCAAGCACACACTGCTCTAGAAGCTAGCGATGGGCTCCTTTTTTCCTGGCAAGCGGTGAGCTCCAGTATATTGTTCAAAGACAGAATCGATACTGAAAACGTTTTCAAGTTGGTCTGGAGCAAAATTTCCACAGAAGGCATCTGAAATAAAATAGCTCACAAAAGGAGCTAAATTAACAGGTAGGGGGATTTTTGTAGCTGCACCCAGGGTGACCTCATAGCTGCCACTGGAAGATAAACCCCCTAGAGAGCCAAATAAAAGCCCACAGAAATAGCGAGCCAGGGGTCTTCTGATACCATCCCACCCCCTGCCAAAGAATTACAAAGCTCTAAGTAGCCAGACTGCAGGAAGCAGAGATTATAGACAACACAGCAGAGGGGACAGTCTTGGTGCAGCACCATGGAGCTGGTATGCCTCCCACCCTGGCTGGCAATTTCCTTCTGAAATAGCGCAGCTCCTTTTAAAATTATATGTTGCTTCTCCCCACCTCAAAGAACTTCTGAATGTAATGATTACAAGGAAGTTGCTAACTGAAAAGAGCCTTTGCACGGAGAATTTCTCCTCTTTCTTCTTACTGTTCCCACCCAAGTCATCATCTTTGTTCAACACATCCATCATCCCTCACTTGAAGAGGAAATCACTCCAACAAAGGGGCTGGGGGCCTCTGCTGACTCGCAAAGCACTCAAAGACTTTGGTGAGTGTGTTAGTTACCTATCGCTATATAACAAGTCACCGCCAAAACCTAGTTGCTTAAAACATTAATGGTCATTTCTTATTTCTCATGGTTTCTGTGGGGCAGGAATTGGGGAAAGGCTCAGCTGAGCGGTTCCTATAAGATGTCTCGCAACTAATTGCAGTCAGATCTCAGCTGGGGATGGTGTCACCTGAAGATGAGACCAGGTTAGAGGATCCATTTTTAAAGTGGCTCACCCTCCTAGCTAGCAAGTCAGTGTTGCCTGTTGGTCAAGGGCCTTAGCTTCTGTCCATGGGGGCCCCTCATGGCACGGTGACTAGCTCCTCCAGAGCAAGGGATCCTAGACACCAGGGCAGAGACCAAGCCTCGGAAGTCACGAATCATCAGTTCTGCCAGGAAGGGCTAGCCCTGATTCAGTGAAGGAGAAGACCATACAAGAACATGAAGACCAGGAGCCATCTTGGAGTCTGGCTGCCAGGGAGTCAAAGAGACTGACCATTAGGCACTATGGGTGTAGCAGATGCAATTGATGCCTTACCCAGATTCACCCAACTTCCAACTGGGCAGGAAGTTCTGAGGATTGACCACCTCCCAGGAGCAGCCCTGAATCAGTGGCTGATGTGCATCAGTGTATAAATGTGCCAGCTCCCTCACCCTTTGAGTGGGAACCCCCAGTGAATTACACTCCAGTTGCACAGTGGCGACTGGCTTAACAAAGCACCCTTTCTCACTTCCCCACTCCCCAGCTGGTGTTTCCTGGGTTCATCTTATAAATAAACAATATGCACTCAGATCACTAACTCAGGTTCTGCCTCTGGGACCCAACCCAAGGCATGGAGGGCAATGAAAAGTTTCCTGTATTCATGGAGCTTTCTTTGAGTTGGGGAGGCACAACAGATGCGTATAAATCAGGCTTCATAGCCTCAAAAAACAAGGTATAAGCTAATACCAGCAATTATGTCCCTAAAGAAAATACTATGTTTGGCAAAACTTCAGTTGGCAAGATTACATGAAAAATAGAGGATTAGTGGGGTAACAATAAAAGTGACACTCCATGTATTTTTAAACTACAGTAAGTAAAAGTTCTGGAAGGTATCAATTTCCAAAACAAACAAAATGTGTTCAGGTTGAAGATTTGCTCCAGGAAGCAGCCCTGCTCCTGAATGACCTTCCTCACTTGCCCTACAGTCATGGTTCTGGTGCTGGGACCTGCTAACACAGGTTTTTCTGCAGACTGGATGCCCCACATGAAATAGCATTCATCCACACCGTGAGGGAGTTTTCCTCTCTACAGCTTGCTTTCCATTCTTTTGATCATGTTAAGAAAAAAAAAAAAGAAACCCAATGCTGTGTTCAAGGTTATCTTTAACAAAATACCCACAGGAATTCCCTGGTGGTCCAGGGGTTAGGACTCTGCGCTTTCACTGCTGAGGGCCCGGGTTCAATCCCTGGTTGGGGAACTAATAAGATCCCAACAAGCTGCACGGCCCAGCGAAAAAAACAAAAACCAACGTGATCCTCTTTATCTCCCAATGTCCCTTGTCCCTAGACTGAGGCCATGATGAGGTTCTGGCCGATGGAGTTGAGCAGAAGTGATGTGCGTCCCTTCCAAGACGAGGCAGATAGAGCCAGGGTGCATCCTCACCCTCTCTTGCATTTCCACAGCAACCTACAGGCATGTGATGTGATGGTGGAGCCAGGATGGAAGTGGCCTGCAGCCCTGAGTGGCGATTCAGGACAGACACTGCCCCAGAATGTTGTCCTCCCTCAGCAGGCTCTGTGCAAGTCCCTTTGTTGAAGGAAGCCAGGAGATTCCAAGGCGTATTTATTAGTGCAACATAGCCTAGCGCAGCCCTGACCAATAAAACCACCTCCCCAAAGTCTTTTTCTAAGGCTTCAAGCAAAGAGCCTTCAGAAGGCAAAACTATCCAGCTAGAATTTAATACAACCGTTTTGTTTTCTTAGCAGTTACTTCCACTGTGGCATGTGATAATGGTTTGTGATTTATTTATAGTACCGATACAAGATTTCCATTTAAATAATTGTATTGAAGCTTTTTAAAAAAAATAAGTCCGTTTATAGAAAAACAGTAAAGCCATGAAAGTACAAACAAATGACTGATATGTAGGAAACACGGCATCGACCTCACAGAGGGAGAGGAAACCACAGTGGCGTGTGTTTTTGTTGACAGCACTGGACTGTCCATCTGCAACAAGATCATAGATTATTTTAAATGTGACTGTACAACATAATACCGCATTACCTCAAAATCATGTTGGACAAAGCCTCATTTGGCCAGACATAACAAAAGAGGCTGGGTAAACAAGACCAGAGGGAGGATCAAAGCAGAGGTGCTTGGAGGTTGATGGCTGACTTTGGGACAACTTTCTAGAAGAGAAAAATTAGACAGGCATATTGGTTGCAGTTGGGAAAACAATAATAATTTGGGGGAAGAAATAGTAAGAGGCATTCGAGGCATAGAATATACTATTTGCAATGCGCTAGCAAAATAGCACAATGTTTAAAAATACAGGTTCCTAAGCCCAAGAGCTCTGGATTCCAATCTGACTCCAGTGCTTGATCTTGGGCAAGTTACTTTACCTCCCTGGTTTTGGTGCTTATTTGCAAAATGTGGATAATAAGAGTACCTCCCTAATCAGGTTATTGAGAATATTAAATGAGTTATTACCCATAAGTGCTTAGATTAGTGCCTTGTACCCAACAAATGCTACAGAAGTATTAGCTATGTCTTTTTTTAAAAAATGGTACATAGTAGATCCTTAGTAAAATTGTTTGAATTTGAATGAAAGAAAATAATGATTTGTATGGGGAATAGCATTCAAATTAGCTAGTTGGATTAAAAGAGCCATTTTGTTCATCTATTCTGGAGATTTAAATACATATATATATATATATAATATATATATATTATATATATTATATATATATATAAAATATATATATATATATGCCCTTCCAATCATATCCTAATACAAATCCCCATAGTTTGCAGCTAAAAAGCTGTGACTCGGTCTAGAATTCAGTATTTGATTGTCTTCTACCACATTACTTCGCCTCTAGTTCTTCGTTGGCTGAATGCCCGCGCTGCCCCAAACAGAAGTTCTGAAAGGGTGTTAGATCACATTTCACTTTATCATGAGGACTTGCACCAGTCAGATCCCAACAGAGAAAGTTAAGTGTCGTTTCTACAGAACTTTTTCAGGCTGCAAGTAGCAACCCAGTAGTAAGAGGTAATATCATTAATTTAGTGGGTTAGAACTACCATTTTTTTAAATAAATAGAATAAAAAGGGTCAGTGCAATGCACACATAAGAGAAAACAATTGACACACACACACACACACATGCACAGACACACCACTTTGCCACGTAAATATATTTCTTACTGTGGGTCATGTTAAAAAGTTCAAAAGATGGACTACAGCCCCTTTAAGTTTTCTCTTCATTAGTCATTATATCTACTCCTTTATTTAGCATCTATCCAACCAGCAACCCCCAACCATATTCCTTGAGACCGCGTTTGTCTTCATTGTTCACAAACAATAACACGAGCACAGTGCCTGACAAAGAGCACATATTCAATAATGTTGATTGGATAAATGATATTTAAGTTATTCCACAAGCCCCACAAACCTAGAGTCCACTGATTTCTCAGTAAGTATATTTATTTTGACTCCAAAATATATATGTGTGCATATCTCCTTTCCTATTTCCTTTCACTGTCTTGAACTAAGGGATTCAGGTAGGCTACTGGCATTGACTGGTTGCTCTATCAAGTGTGGTCAGTGGCCAGTGCTTACAGATATGATCCCAAACTTCCCCAAAAGAACAATGTCCTCTTTTTACAAATGGGGACACTGAGGCCCAGAGTAGTGTCTTAACCTGCCCAAGGTCACAGAGATACCATGTGTCACTTTAACCTGATACCCCTTGCCCTGCACAGTCTATGGTTACTCAGTACAGAGGAACTTGCCTACCTTCTCCTCCAAAAGGAGACTGGGGTCACAGTGGACCTGTGGCCCATTTACACAATACAATGAGCTCATTAGGAAACTGAGTGTGATGAAGCTCTCCCACAACCCTCAATTTCTGGCTACATCACTAGTAGTAACACCTATACGGGTCCAATTTAGATAAAACTCCTTCCCAGGGGACCTCTTTGCTTCTCTAGCAAGTGTGTAAAACAGGAGGGGCTGTCTCAGCAATCTGATCACCATAAATAAGCATGGAGTCCCACAACCCCACATTTTTTTCTCACACTGAGATAAAAATTCTTCTGGTATTAAAAAGATCAATCACAGGTTGCACTTCAAAGTATCTATAAATGTCTCCTTAAAATATTTTACCCATGTGTTTTCGTTCTATGAACACTATTAAAAATTAAGAAGGAAAGATGGAACAATTACATTCTGAGGTTTTATTTTGCCTTTGCCTCTCCCCTTTCTGGAACCTTGAGTGATTCCCTTCTTTCTCAGTTTGTCCATCTCCCATCCCACAGTTCCTTGGGCCACAGTGTGGACAAATGACCAACTTCTGAGAACAGGTATTTATTCTTTAAAAGATATTTGAGGCACCTACTATGTGCTAGACTGTGTGAGACTTAGGTTCACATGCATTTAATCAGAGAAGGTTTTGAAAAGAAGCCAAACTCTCTCATGGATTTTTTTTTTTTAATTAAATGACCAATTGGATGGATGGGTGGATGGAAGGATAAGCACCATTTTAAAGTCTTACCAAATAAGAGGATCTGTCAATAGAAATGCGGCTTTTAAAGAAACAGGCACCAGCTCAATGGCCAAAACATCCCAGGTGTGGCATTTAGTATAAACTCAGCTTCAGAACAATGTCCACTCTCCTGAGATGAGAATGTTTCATTTAATATCATTTGCTTCAAGTATGGAATATTAACCACAGCCATCCTTCCATTTACCCATTCATCCATGCATTCATCACCTATTCAACAATCCATCCATTCATCCACCCAACCACCCATCCATTCACCCATTTCTCCATCCATCAACCTACCTACCCAATCATCCATCTACCCAAACATCTATCTAGTCCTTCACCCAATCAACCATCCATCCTTCTATCCAACCCTCCCTTCCTTCCTCTCTCCCTCCATTCATCCAACCACTGATCCAATCCATTCACTCATCCCTACATCCATCCATTCACCCATACATCCATCCACTCATCCAAACGATTCATTCATCCATCCAGTCACCCATCCCTCTATCTCTTCCTCTCTCCATCTATTTATCCATCTATCCATCATGTATTAAGTACTAATTCTGCAGCTACTTCAAGAGCTATCTCCTCTCAGAATACTCCCCAATCCTGGCTGAATTATAATTATCACTTTGTTTATTCCTCTATAATGGTTTTATTTTAATAGGTGACTCATGCCTCTCCCTGGGAAATAGCTCTACCATATAAGAGAATTAAGTTATAGTAACTATAATAATAGAAATAATAATGATGTTACCATTTATTGAGAATTTACTATGTCCAGATTATTTGATGAACCCTCATAATGGCTCCCAGAGACACCAGAATCACCCCCAGCTTATACACCATGGGCACACTGTGTTACAGAAGCAAGGCCAGAATGGGATGCCCAGGCCTGTCCAGACCCTGCCCATGTTCTCATGAGAGGGAAGGCGGCTGGGGAGGGATGCCTGGCTTTCATTCTTTCCCATTCTCCTCCTGCCCCTGAAATAAAACCATCCCATCTGTCTTTCACTTTCATTATATTTTTCCTTTAAAATTCTCAGAGCAGGGCTTCCCTGGTGGCGCAGTGGTTAAGAATCCGCCTGCCAATGCAGGAGAGACTGGTTCGAGCCCTGGTCCGGGAAGATCCCACACGCCGCGGAGCAACTAAGCCCGTGCGCCACAACTACTGAGCCTGCCCTCTAGAGCCCGCGAGCCACAACTACTGAAGCCCGCGTACCTAGAGCCCGTGCTCCGCAACAAGAGAAGCCACCGCAATGAGAAGCCCTGAGAAGCCAGCGCACCGCAACGAAGAGTAGCCCCCGCTCGCCACAACTAGAGAAAGCCCACGCGCAGCAACAAAGACCCAACGCAGCCAAAAATAATTTAAAAAAAAAAAAAATCCTAAAGAATAAAAAAGAAAAAATCCTCAGAGCACTTCCCAAAGCTTATACCTTTAACACCTAAAGTATAAACCAAAAGGGGGAAACTAGAAAATGACAAATTCAGCTCCCAGTAGGCAAGCTGCATCTTAACTCACTGGAATTTTAGGGACTTTTGTGTTTTTGTTTTTTCTCCCCAGGAACAAACCAAAATCTTATTTTTTCCACATAGGAAAGCAGCACTTCAAAACTGAACTTTCCCAGGGAAGGTCAAATCTGCTTCTATTCTTTATGTGTTTGTATGTGTCTCCACATAAGACAGACAGACAGACACACAGACAGAAGTTTCTTCAGGAGAGCCCCTCTGTTACTAAAATAATATGAAGTGCATTACCCATTCAAGAGCCAGGCACCGAATCTATCTTCCCCTTACCTGGACTTGTGGTAAACCCCAGACCATGAGCAGGTACCCTAGGATATCCTGTGGGCACCTGAAACTAGGCATATCTGGAACCATATTTGTCACCCTCACCCTACAAACTGGTCCTCTTCTTATGTCCCTTGCTTGACTCTGGAAACCATCTGATCACTGAAGGCCCTGCCCTGGGCCCCAAGCATCAGAGGGCCCCCTCTGGCTTTCCTCCAGCCATGTCCCTCCCAAAGGGGAAAAGGGTCTACAGGCACAAGGGGACATGACCCCCACCCCACGAACAACAGTCTTCCCCATCTACACTTCGCTCCAGCACCTAGAATCCTGAAATTCCCTGCCCAAATGCCTGCCCCAAGTCTGCTTCCGGGACCTGTGTGGGTCCCTTCCCCAGTGGTCCCCCCTGAGGGCAGACAACACTGCCAGCGTGTGCAGGCCGAGGCCCAGGGTAGCCCAGAGGTGGCTGGGTGCAGAAAGGGGGTGTGGAGGTGGCACAGACGTGCAGGCTGGACTGTCCACAGGTGTGTGCAAGACCCTGCACAGTCCCAGTTAGAGCCGGGGTGGGAGGGGAGAGAAAGGAGTCAGGCCACAGGCTGGGGGCCTCAATTTTGCTCCTTCCCTGAACCCACAAATGTTAGGGACAGGCCTGGATTCTGCCTCTGAAACATCCCGCAGGTGTCCATCCTCCCGGTTCTCACTGCCCTGGTATAAAACCTTCATCACTAGACTTCCTAGCTCCACCCAGGATCCCCATCCCTTCCTGTGACCTATACCGGTTGGTGTTTGAGTTGTCCTAAAACACAAAACTGGTCCGATCCTGCCCTCATCCTCCACTCCCCTCATGGTTCAAGCCTCCTACTTAGCATGGAAACAAGTCCACTCATCCCTGGGCTCCTACCCACCTCACCAGCTCCACCTTCTCTTCCTGAGCACCCGTACGCAGGGCTCAGACCACAGCAGACTCCTTGCCCTCCCCCCCAACATGGTGCTGCCCAGGCTGCCCTTCAGCCTGGGAAACAACCTCTACTTGACAAGCCTGTTCCAGCTGCCAGGTCCTGGTTGATTTTCAACGGTCCCCTCCTTTTCTGAGGTCCTCTGCAGCCCAGGAGATTGAACCAAGTGGCTGCTCTCTCTCTGGGGCTGCAGTCTGTACTAGGAGGGGTTTCTGACTGTTCTGAAGTCTTGTTCTGTGTCTACCTGTCCCGCTGCACTGTGAGCCCCTAGCTTGGTCTCTGCATCCCAGCCCTGTGTGTAGCACACGGAGGAGCAGGGAGAATGGAGGAGACATCTGAGGCTGAGAGCCCCGGGTCACCCCAAGGAGCATATGTGAAGCATCACAGAAGTCAGTCGTATAAGAACAGTCTAAGCATAACTCTTCCTGTGAAACCTTTGGAAAAGCTCACTTTGGCCCTCAGTCAAGCAGACGGTCAAGCAGGACAACAAAAGCAAACATCAATACAGTGCTCACCATGTGCCAGGAGGTACCTGTCTTAACACTGTAATCCTCACCGAAATCTTACAATAATCTTCACTTCACAGATGAGGAAACAGAGGCACAGAGAGGTTATGTAACTTGCCCAAGATCACACAGAGTATGGAAGAGTCAGGATCTGACCCAGTTTGGCTCCAAAGTCTGTTGTCTTTTCTTCTATATAACACCACCGACAGTAGCAGAGAAGGATAAAGAAGGAAGGGTCTGTTTTGGTCTCTCTTTTACCAGAACCTAGCAGGAAATTCTCCAAGCAAGGGCTTCCCTGATGCCTTTCACCTGCTAATGCTCTCTACACCAAATACTGGTTTTTAAAGAATCAGAGGAGCTAATGGTTCTTCTGTGCCACACACTATGGTGATTGCCTTAAATGCATGAGTTCCTTGCTCCTCACAACAGCCCCATGACGCTGAAGCTATCATTTCCCCATTTTACAGATGGAAACACTGTGCCCCTGAAGAGTGAAGCCACATGCCCAAGCGACAGAGCCAGTAAACAATGCAGAGGGGATTCACAGCTGCGCCCTCATCCCAAGCTCTTACCCTGACATTTATTTTTCATCTTTTTGGGTAGCTATGCACTGGTTCTCCTGGAAAAGTGTGGGTTCTGCATGCATAAAGAACTAGCTAGAAATCAAAGTATATTATTAGCATTATGCACTAAAGAGGAGAAATTTTCATTCCTCGCTGAACTTGCAACGCAGGCAAGAAAAGGCCATGAGTGACGCCGAGCTTCGTCCATGGCCATGGCTGGGCCATGGCTGGGACGGTGAATCCCCAAAGCGAGGAGGAGCCCATGGCCAGTGGCCCTGTCCACGGCAACAACGGAGCCCAGCTGCAGCCTCGCGTTTGACTCTTGCTGCCACCCTGTGACGAACTGCTGCAATCACAGGCAGGGAACACGGGCCCCATCAGCCGGGTTGAAGACAGAGGGGGGGCCCCCAACACTGATTCCCCGAGAGAATCCACTGGGCTTGCCCCCTGAGAGATTCAGAGGCTCAGGCAGCTCAAAAAGACTGGTGGGTGGAACGTGTCCCCAGCCCCCAGAGAAGAAGATTCCAGCCGTGGGTGAACAAGCCACGTGGCCAGTGCAGTGCGGGGACCCAGGAAGATGAGAGGGTGACAGGTCCCAAGGAAGCCCTCGCCTCCTCTGCTGGGGCACCCAGGCTCAAGGGGTGATGTCCCAAGGCTCCCGGGCAGGCTCCTGGGTGCACAGCCAGACACTGTGCCCGAGACCTTGGAGACGCCAGGACCCTGCTGTCTTCATCCCCCAGGGGAGCGAGAAGGCCGCCACCGCCCTTGCAGGGGAGGTAGTGGGCACAGAGCACATGCCTCAGGCGGGGCCCTCAGCTTCTTGGAGGCTGTTCTCCTACCACACTCTTTCTTAAACATACTCTGAGTTGTGAGCTTAGTTTTCACAGCGATATGAATCAGACTGTGTTTCCTTTGGAGCCAGAGTAGGGAGTCCAGAGCCCTCAGGGTCAGGGAAACATCTCGCATGCAGACCCAACACAGAATAGCAAGGGGCTGAAGTTCGGCCTTTGGAGTTGGACAGATCTGAGTACAAACTCCTCCTGTGGGTCACGCCCCGTGTGACCTGAGCCTGCCCTCCCTAAGTACAGCTCCTGGTCTGTACGATGGGGATTATCACACCTGCTCCCTGGGGTCCTCGGGAGGATTCCGTGAGAAGAGTGTGGGTCCTTCTACGCAGTGGTGAGCAGTTATGGGCTCCAAGCTCCAAACCATTTGCTGTTACCTTGCTATTACCTGTGTCTCCCTCCGATCCTCACGCTCCAGGTTAAGCCGATTACATGACCCTCTTGCCTCCACCTCTCCAGAGTTACTTACTGACTGTAGAACCTTGAGCAAGTTACTTAGCTGCTCGTGCCTTGGTTTCCCCATCTATACGACCGGCAAAACAGGAGCACAGCTCTCTCAGAGGGAAGTGGTGAGGATTAAATTAAACAGTAAGTAAGCTCAGGCTAGAGCACACCGCCCTGCCCAGAGAAAATGATCAATAAATGCTACCTCTGATGGAGAATGCTGCCCCCTCTGAAATGCAGGGTGCTGGAGAGGGGACCAGGGATGGGGGCGCAAGCTGCAGCCCCTGCTGGTGGTGGAGGAGAGCCTTGGGCCAGAATTCCTCTGCGGAGAAAATGGGGCTCCAGCTTCATGTCGGCTCCAAAGGGGCTCCCACCAAGCTGACAACGGGGTCCTCAATTTGTCCTCAGCTGGAGAAATGAGAACAGTCTCCCTGCCAGGCTATAAACTGTCTCAGCCAGATTTCCTTCCAGAGGAGAGATTTACATAACAGAGCAGCAGAACATCAGTGGGAAGAGAGACAAGTCAAAAGCTGATCCAGGCAGCAAAGGGCATCAGTCACCTGGAAGGGACTCGGGGGGGCAGGAATCCAAAGAGAAAGGGCCCAGTTTGGCTTTACACAGTCGGTCTCCTGCTCTCCTGGTTTCTGCTGCTTATTCCATGGCAGTGGCGTGAAAACTAGCCACACGCTCTGAAGAGTGGGTGTTGCCAGGTCCAGCTTGCAGGAAAGGCAAGGGCTCTGAGCATGTTCTGGGGAGCCCGGGGCCACCTCTGAGCCTCTCCCCAGGGCAGTGGGGCCACTCATGTCCCTAAGAGATAGCATGGGTGCAGATCTGCACAACCACCACTGAGGTCTCAGCCCCCAGGGCATCTTACAAAGCACCACCGTGAGTCGCTTCATCCTTGCAGCAACCCCCTTCCAGGCAGGTACAACCAGCATCTTATTCCCTGAGATCAAGGTAACAAGGCTGAGAGATTCAGTGACTTGTCTAAAGATAGGCCCCACCCTCCAGGATCGTTTATCATTCCCTGGGGCCCTGCTGGATACACGGAGGGCACTGTGGTGCACGGAGCTCACCATGAAAAGGAACAATGTGAAGGGGCCCCATCATCACCTGGCCACACCCAGCCACTCTTCCTCTCCCCACAGCCTCACCCCCTCCTCTTCACAGAGAAGTCTAGTCTCTCTTCCCACCGACATTCTCTTGCTTTATTACGTCAATCTCTTTCCTGGAGAGTCCCATGAGACACAGGGACATTCAGTGGCAGGACGAGGGTCTGCTGTTTAGGACCACCCACACTCAGAAAGCACCTGGAATTGTTCCTCTTCTTTCTTATACATTTTAGCGATATTAAATGGATAGGGGGACACTTCCCCAAAAGAAAACACACAATTCTTAACAGTGTCTAGAGACCCAGTTTTCCAAGCTAGCAGTAAACAGCGTCTAGTTTGGCACCCAGGCTGCAGAAGTCCACGTACACGCATCCTGGACGCTGTCATTTTCAAAATGCTACCCCCTGGTCTCCTGGGAATTGTATGCAGCACAAGTCGTATCTGCAAATATCTCCATTTCCTCTGGGGTTGAGGTACCGCCACATAATTGGCAACACACCCCATTTTATAACTAGTCGCTGGTAATTCCTATTATTACTGTTACCCTTAATTTATTTGACTGCAAAAACAACTGCACTGGGGAGACTAAGGCGGCAGCTTGTGTTCCCCCAGCCAACACTCAGATCCTGGTCTGTCTTTTTAAAGCCAGTCTTCTAGAGTAGGAGCCAATCCAAAATCTCAAACTCTTTTAAAGAGACGTCTGACACCCTAAGACCTCCCTCTAAACTACACAGAGAGTAGCTAAAACACACACACACAACTGATCTCTAGAATATTTTAAAGCTCTATTGGTATGGACAGTAGTAGTTTTAAAAATGAATCAAATTCCTATAGCCCTAAGGGATGAAAGCTGGAATTAATAGTAAAAATAATAACAATAACATTTGCCATTATTGAGCCCTTACTATGTGTTCAATTCTGTACTAAGCACTTGACATATACCATGTGATTTAATACTTCTAACAACTCCAGTAAGTGGATATTATTTTTCCCTTGGCCAATTGAAACTCAGGGAAGTTGGGTGATTTGCTCCAGT
Source organism: Balaenoptera musculus (assembly GCF_009873245.2). Classification (NCBI taxonomy): domain Eukaryota; kingdom Metazoa; phylum Chordata; class Mammalia; order Artiodactyla; family Balaenopteridae; genus Balaenoptera; species Balaenoptera musculus. The sequence goes on along the minus strand of NC_045795.1, from coordinate 69,283,281 downwards.
CCGCATATCCAGTAAGCAGCAGAGCCTGGATTGGAACCCAGGTACACCTAACCCCAGAATCTTGTTTTGAGCTCCACGTCAATTGTCTTGCACATGTAAGGAAAAGTCAAGGCCGTTTAGTCCAACCAATGTTGTTTGGTCTCCCAGGTAAGCCTGAGCCATGGAACAGAGCTGGATGCTATGGGAAAAACAAGGAGGGCAAATGAGCACACCTCACGTGCACACGTGCACACACGCACTCACGCACACAGACAGCAGCAGCAACGGCAGCAAGAAAGAAGAGTGCTTACAAAGCCCCGCATCCTCTGGCACTGGGACTCCCCCTGTAAGACTGTCTCTGAGGGGCATGATCAGGAATGGAACAGACAGACAGGAATGTTCAACAAAGCACTGTTTACACTGGGGGAAAACCTGGGCTTCAACTTTCGTGTCCCACAGTGGGAGAAAGGTGACAGAAGTTACGCCACACCCACGTGGTGAAATGTTTTGTAGCCAGAAAACAAATCATTTTGAAGAATACTAAATGAAAAGGGGACACGTTCATGAGATAAAGTTGGGGGGAAAACAAAATAACTTCATATCGACTGTCTGATTCCAATTTCAAGCAGTCCAAAGGAAATGCTACAAAATTTTGATGTGGTTATTCCTGCATCATAAGACTAGGAGTAATTTTTTTCTTATCATATCATTCAACACTTCCCAGTTTTTCAAAGAAGAGGATGAATTGTATTTTTCATAGGAAAAAGGATTATCCCTACCCTGCCAGGATCCACTCTGAGATGTCTTGCCATGATAAAATAGTTTGTACAATATGATCCCATTTATGTAAGATAAATATACATATGTGTATATATACATACACATATTCAAAAGAAGAAATACACCAAAATATTAACAATAATCAGGCCAGGATAATGGGATAGCAGTTTGTCTTCATTTGCTTTTTATTTCTCTATATTTCCAAAATTTTCTAAAGTGTTATAGACAACACTTTGTAATTTAAAAAGCTATACTTTCCTCACAGCTATTATTTCTTCCCAGGTGGTCATACAAACATCTACATTTCAATACTGCAGTGCAAGGACATTCTTGTCTCTAGCACCATTTGAAGCCCATGTGTTCACACAGAAAACCTGTACCTGTAATAATGAACTGGCATTTCTGTTGAGGGGAAGTTATTCACACAACAACTTGGACTGTTCTAGGGACTGCTTCAATCCTGGGAAGAAAAGCAATTAGGGAAAAAGAATCTGCTCAGAGCCTAGTAGGGATACTGGCATGACCAAGGTGCACATAAACCTTGCTCCCTACTTCCTGTAATGGGAACAAATTCTAAAGCACAGAAATCTAGTCATGACCCCGCCTCTCCTGGCACCTGGAGGACCAGCGTTAGCTAGTTACTCCTTCATCATTTAGGGCTGCTGTGCTTGTGCACACTCTGGGAGAGAGACGTATTATACCTGTCACCATTTCACATGTATTACTTGACTAATGCAGGCCGTGATAGGAAGGAAGTGTGGTGCAGTGGTTACAGACAGAGACACGGGAGTCAAAATGCCTGAGCTGGAATCCTGGCTCTATCACTTCCTAGCGAAGTGACTCTGTGAAAGTCATTAATAGTCTCTGTGCCCCAGTTTTGTCATTGGTTAAATATGGATAATAATAGAGTAACTTGCTCTCAGGGTTGCTGTGAGGATTAAATGAGTTAACGTGTATTAGGTATTTTGAATCTGTCCCTCTCTTGGTAAACGTTCAACACGTATATGTATGTCGTCATCATCATCATCATCACAAGGCTTTGTCCAAGGGAGCCACAAGGAAAACAAAGATGATAAAGACAGAGGGCTTCAAACAGCTTGTGGAGAGGAGGGGAAGATCCTAATGATGGTACGACGGGAATCAGAAACCAAGGTCAACTCTGACGACCACACGGAGGTATAAAAGGGAAAAAAGGTAGATATTGGAAAAGGTTTCCCAAAGGCAGTAGCAATTGAGGGCCCAGGACTGAGCCCCTGGCAGAGCAGGAGCTCAACAGCTGTTGGTTAAATTAAAGAAGGAGGCCGTGAAGACTGAAAACTCAACAGGAAGCTCTAGGGACAAGGGCAGGAGTTTAGGGCAGTGGGAGCAAGAAGAAGCAAAGGTTGAGAAGAAAGTAGGGAATGACCTTTGGGACCAAGAACCCATGCAAGGCGCTGAAGCATGAGCCCAGGCAAGGTGCTGAGGCTGGACCAGGATCCAGGGTCCCTTCTTCTATCTCTCTGTCATATTAATTCCTGCCACCCTTCAGGTTTCTTCTGAAGCTCATCCCCTCAGCAAAGCCTCCTCTGACATGGACCAGAGCAAGTCCTCCGGTCACATGCTGTCAGTGTGCTTCCAGAGCACTGCAGGAACACTTGCACACATTAGACTAATTCTTTGAGTAGTGCTCGATTCCTGCACTAGATGGTAATCTCCACGAGGGGGCAGACTGTGTCTTATTTCCCTTGTCCTCTACCCCAAGGCCAACAGAATACCTGGGACAGAGTAGCAAGAGGTAAAAACATTTGTTGAATAAATGAATGAATGAATGAATGATGAATGAATGAATGAATAAACAAAAGAAACCATCAAATTAAGATTTTCTCCTGCTCCTGCTAGGGACCAGCCACGGTCCAAGGCAGGGATGTTCTCTCTGGAGATGTTCTGTACCACACCCCTACACATGAAATGGAGAAATGGAGAAGGAATGTGTTATTGATGTATTTTGACGTCCTGGACTACATGCTGCTACACAAGAAGCAAAGTATTAACAGCCATCATCTCTCAAACTTATACTGCACTACTCAAGGGCTGAATTCAAGGACTTCTTAAAAAGAACAGCAAGTACTTCTCTTCACACTTCAGCCCCTCTGTCTCTCCTTCTCTTCTTCTCTTAACCTAGCAATCTTGCCCACAAAACGGATCTGAGAAAGAAGATAAACAGTGAAACTTCGTAGCCCATTGCAATGGGAATCTTAGGGGCTTGGGGGTGAGCTGGGAGGTTTAAAATCACCACTGCAACATACAAGAGAAAGATGACACCTACACATGGAGCTCAAAGGGAAAAGCTTTCCCTTACCAAGACCCAGAAAAAGCACCTCAAATGTGGCCCTGATGGATATGAACTATTTCAACATCCTAGTGGGACTTTGCAGTATTTCAGAACATAAGAGCTTTTAAGGTGTTTTTCCCAAAAGAGAGCAGGGTTACCAGTCTGCTATTTTGCCCCGGAATGAAAACTGACCAATTAGTTTCTAAACAACCAGGAGGCTACATCTAATATGACCTATCTTCTTGGATGCCATCCTGGAAAGTGTGCGTGTGCGCACACACACCCACACACACACACTTCACCTTCAGATCGCAGGGGACGAATGGTATTGCTCCCAGGAATTTAGCTAGCGCTAAAGAGAGGAGCCATCAAGCCCCCAGTAGCTGACGGTCATGGCTGAGGACAAAGCAGACCTGGTGGGAATCTCTGTTCTGTCCTTTATGATCTGGTCAGCCTCTCTGAGGCTCAGTTTTTTCAGCCTGTAAAGTTCATTCCCCGCACTCATTCATTTGCTCCACAAATATTTACTGATAAAGACTATTGTGGGAACCAAAAATAGAGACATGAACAAGCCAAAGGTCTTGCTCTGGGGAGCTGATGGCCTCTGGATCCGGCAATGCCAGTGACCTCAGCGAGTGGGTGCATGACTCCAAGATGGTAAGAATTAAAATAATGGTAGCTGCCATTCATTGGATTCCTTTGACTGCCAGACCCTGAGCTAAATTTTAGATTCATGATCTAATGTAATCTTCACAACAGTCCAGTGGGACAGAGATCACTTAAAGAAGAGGAAAATGTAAAATAAGAAGCTAAGCAGGGCTTCCCTGGTGGCGCAGTGGTTAAGAATCCGCCTGCCAATGCAGGGGATACGGGTTCGAGCCCTGGTCTGGGAAGATCCCACATGCCACGGAGCAACTAAGCCCTTGCGCCACAACTACTGAGCCTGTGCTCTAGAGCCCGTGAGCCACAACTACTGAAGCCCGCGTGCCTAGAGCCCGTGCTCCGCAACAAGAGAAGCCGCCACAATGAGAAGCCCACGCACCACAATGAAGAGTAGCCCCGCTCGCCACAACTAGAGAAAGCCTGCGCGCAGCAACAAAGACCCAATGCAGCCAAAAATAAATAAATAAAATTAAAAAAAAAAAAAAGAAGCTAAGCAGTTCTCAAGGCCATATACTAGTCATAGGTGGAGTCAGGATTCGAACTCACAGCCAGCTTCCAGTGCCATAAACTTAACCCTAAGCTCCACTGCTTATGTCTGGCCCAAGTAGCTGGTGTTCCCAGGATGTACAAGTCCCTTTCCTGAGCTGGTCAGGTTACGTCTCAGCCTGCTCTCCCACAAGAGACTTCAGCTCTTCTTTCCTGGCTCCAGCCAGAAATGATCACAGCACACTTGTTGAATGAACGCTGGCTTATTTTTTTTAATTTGGCAGTTTAAAGTAATTAACGTCATTTAGACAGGCATGTTATTAAGTCAACATTCAAGGGAGGGTGGATCAGGGGAAATGAATATACCAGGCTATATAAATATCAATTTACTCACTGACTAAAATATCACAGAACTTCATCATATGTCAAATATTTTAGTCCCTTTTATTTTTGCCTTTTACATTCAAAGATGACTCCATTCCCTGACACAAGTCTAAGAACAAGTCTATGGTACAAAGACTCCCAGGAAATAACGTTAGCAAAAACGTAGAGGAGAATTTACCAAGATGGGATGTCTTTTCTGCCTCCCCCAACATGGATGCGACTCTGTCTTCTCCTGGTCATTTGGCCAAGTCTGCCTTGTCTTCTGAAGAGTTGCACTGGTGTGAGTCACCGCCCCTAAGAGAATCTAAGCACCTGGAGGTATGGGCAGCAGTATCTCCCTACCTCCATCTACCCCAGCAGGTGCCTGGTTCGGAGAGAGGCAGGGCAACAGATGTCGGTAGGATGGATGGACACTGGCAAAATGGTAAGAGTACCACCCATCTCATGGTGGAGCCGACAGGAAGAAATGTAGGATCTGCCATCCTCTGGAACTCTGCTGAGTCTCAGCACCGAGGGTCCTTGGAGCTCTATGGAGTGCAGGCTCAGGGAGAAGCAGTGAGCTGACCCAGGTCTGAGAGCTCAGCAGTGTCAGAGCCAGAGCTAGAACTTGGACCTCAGACTCCCAGCCAGAGCCCTGACCTCTCTAGCCTTGTGACCCTCTGGTCCAGCCACATCGTACCCAGACAACCAGAAAAAATAGGAAACCAAGTCAGCAAACCCAGATCGAGACGGTAGGAAGATAAATTCTTGGGAGGAGGTAGGATTACCAAATTAATCTTCAAAAAATAGATAAATACGAATATAACAGGCACTTCTGCATTTGTTGGGGGGGGTCTTCCACCTGGTTCTTCCAGCACTAGCTTTGTGATCTTGGGTCCAGTCTCCTCAAATGCAAAACGAGGATGGAAAATTACTCAGGGATAGTTGTGAGGATTAAGTTAAAGGATCTCTTCATGCACTTGCTCATTCACCAAACACTCAAGCAGCATCTCCTTGGGCCAGGTGCCAGGCATGCCAAGAAGGACGAGGCATCATTCCTGGCCTCTGAACAATGACCCCTGGTCAGAGAGGAGATGAGAAAACAAATAACTGACCATCGGGTACAATGACAAATACCAGTGCAATGGATGCTCTAAGAGGAGGAGGCCAATATAACACAGATGCAAAAACTCTTGTAAATTCTCTAAGTGCTAAGCAAGATATCAGGTGTTTTGAAGACCATTGTTCACCTGTGCTTCCCAAACTTCCCTCTCCCACTCTCCTCCCTTTCCCTCACATTTCCTCCCTGTTGCCCCCCATCATGCCACCCCCATGTTGCCTCTAACTGGGTTTCCCACACAGCAGCCCATTGGTAACACTTGGGACCAATTAAGGTGGCTGCTGGCAATAGGAAGAGGCAAATGCAAACACAGGTAGGAATACAGGTGTCACGGTCAGACAGCCCTGAGTTCAAGAATCAATGCCACCACTTGTATTAGCTTTGTGACCTTGGGCAAGTCACTTCCCCTCCCTGAACCTAAGTGTCCCCATGGAGAAAATGGGGCTATCAGAGCATCTAACACATGGGGTTATTGAGAAGGTGAAATGAAATTTATACAGAGAGCTTAGCATTGCAACTGGCTGAAAGACATTAACTATCACCATCTATCATTTTTATTGGAGAAAACACAACTTTAATCTCAAAGATCAACACTACACCTTCCAGAATAAAATTAATCTAGCCAATAATTTACCCTGGTAACATCTAGAGCACTGTTTTTTTTTTTCTTAACACATTTATTAGGTTGTGAAATCAATTTATTGTTCACAGCCAGCTTTCTAAAATGAATAGGGTAGAATAGGTTAGGTTAGGTTAGGGTAGACTAGGTTAGGGTAGAATAGAATAGAATAGAATAGAATAGAATAGAATAGAACAGAATACAGTAGGACAGAGTCCTGTCGAATCAAATAGACCAGATTGCATTGGAGGGAATAAAGCTAAGTGGTTTCATAAAACTTGTGTTTCCCACGAGAAGTTGTGTGGAATGGGTTCATTCAGGAACCATGTATTCCTCACTGTGGACCATGGTCGAAAAAGTTTGAAAGCCACTGACTTAAAAAAATTCAGTTTTATGCCCAACAGGCCCCTGGGGGAGCAATTCTTGTACCAGGAGATTAGGAGCAGCCTTTATGGGAAGCAGATGGCATCCTTCATATTGATGTTCACCAAACAATTTTCTGTTAAAGGGCTGGTAACCACAGGTCTCCGTAACCTATTTGGTAATAAGAAAAACCATTGGCGACAGGTCAACAAATTTCTCTCCATCTTACAAATTGGAGAATGGCCATTTCAACTCTGCTCAGTGATTTATAAATAAACTGCTTCAACAGTCAGACATGCTCCTGGGTACCTTCTGACTTAAAAGATAAAATGCCTGACTTGCTCCAAAGCCCCCATTTCTATTGCAGAGAAAATCTCCAGTCACGCCACGGACGCTGAGGAAGGCTGCACCGGTGCCAGCTTTAGGCTGGGTTCAGAGGCTGAGTAGCCACCGCTCTTGGCCCATGATGGAACAGACTTCACGCACACAGTTATGGAAGCAAACCACGGTGGGAAGATGTGCACATTTCTTCCCAGGAGGAAAGAGAGGGAATGACTGGGTCTCTTTAGGGGAAGCCAGCAGCCTTCCCGGAGGTGGCATATAATAGCATTTCTCCAAGCATGGTCCCTGGAGCACATCAGAATTACCTAAGACATTTGTTAGAATGCAGATTTCTGGGCCCTGGGTCAAGCTTACTGAGTCCAAATCTCTTGGGCTGGGTCCCTGGAATCATGCATCTTAGCCAGTTCCCCAGGTGATATTTCTGCATGCTGAAGTCTGACATCCTCTAGAGTCAGGGCTCAGCAGCCAGACAAGGGGCAACAGGGTCAGCAGTGTAGACAGCCAGAATGGCCTCGGCCGAGGCACAGAGGCGTGACACAGCCTGATGTGTTTGGGACTGAGCAGTGTGCTGTCACTGAAGCATTCAGGGCGAGGATGCGAAAGGTGGCCACAGCAGCAAAGGGATTTTCGCACCCAACACAGCTCTGCACGCCTCATTGAGTATTCAACGAGTGTTTGCTGAAGCAGGAAGGAAGGAAGTGAGGGAAGGAAGGAAGGAAGAAAGCATTTCCAAGATTTAGTCAAAAGCCAACGTGTTCTTGTAAGTCTGTTAGGACAGCTAAAGATTTTCCTAAACCATGATATTCTCCCCCAAAAAGAAGCTTTTGGTCCTTGGAAACTCTATTGTGGAAAAGGAGAAAGTTGAGGCCTCCTGTTTTCAGATGGGTTTATTAGTAATGAATAAACACTTGACTAATTGTTCTGTCTCCTACTCACTTCACTAATGTAGATCATGTTCCTAGGGGGATGTTCCCCAACAACGCACTGGGACAAAATATTTTGGCTGTTAAAAAAGAGAGACATTGGGGGAACATTTTCTCTAGGTGAAATTCAGGCTTAAATGCGATTTAATAGGAGGAAATGTTGCAAAGGCCTTTTTGCCTGGAGAGTAGAGAAGGTTTCCTGTGGAGTGCAGCAGGGGAGATTTCAAAGGCATGGGGCAGGGAGGAGGGGGACATGGGGCTAGGGGCTGCCTCCCTCTGTCCTGGGAGAAGCCTGATCAGGGACGAGGAGCCTTCCTCCCCTCTGTGGCCTCAGTGCCCTGATCAACGCACAAGCCAGGGGCTGGGAGGGGAAACGCCAGTGTTCCATGCATGGCCCCTTCCTGTGACCCCTGGGGCGTGCCATCAGACCCCGAGCACCCACCCCCAAGCTGGAAGGGCTGGTTCCCAAAATCTGCCCCAAATAAGAGATTTTCTCATTTCCTTCTAGGTGAGTCATCAGGCTCAGCAGGAAGGTAGAAGGTGGGCACCAGATGCCGGTGACTGTAGGACCACACAGCAAATTCCGGATATGATAAGACACGGAGTGCTCCACAGAGCAAAAATCACGCAGGAAGCTTCACGGCCTCCATAGAATAACGTGCCAGGGAGGAGCCAGACTCGAGACTCTCCAAAAACCTCAAAATGCCATACTCTGTCGGGTCTGATACTGGGAGGAGGGGAGGGGCTGGAGCTAAACATCTTTTGGCACAACTGCCCCCCATTAAATCCATATAATTTAGTTCCCGCTTCCCAGCCAGCTGCTCCCCCTTATCTCAGAGGGGCTGTGCTTGGTGCAGGCTTTCAGCATATCCGTGGGCCAGGCAGGGGGAAGAGAAAGGACAATTGCACTTGCAGGATACAAATGCAAATCACCCAAACTTGCTTTAAGCCCTCTCACAAGTTTTCCTCCTGTGTGGAGGTGCTGGAAACAGCTGATGCTGCCCAGGAATGGGTATCGCTGCTCCGTGGACGCTGCAGCAGACGAAGACGCGGCTCCCAAACCCCTGCAATGCACAGACTCAGAAACCCAGTCCCAGGGATGTACACAATAAATAAACAAACAAGTGTAAAATCAAAGGAAGCTGCACAGAGAAGGTGACATCATGCCCAGCAAACACCGTGCAGCATCTTGATGCCAGCAGGGCTTCCGAGAAGGCCAGGTAATGACCCCATGTGAAGATGAAAGGGATAGAAATTAAAATTCACGTTTCTCCCTAATGTCACTGGGAATGTGGTGTTCCAGCGCTTCATGGAATTAGCTGCAGCAGCTTCCTAATTGCCTTTGCCGAGTTGCCGCCCCCAGGTTGATGGTGGCGGCTGCAGCGGCCCCATCAGTCTCGCTTGGTGCTCCTCGCACGCCCGCCCGGCACTGCGGTGCTCCTGCCACAGCTGCTCAGCTTGGCGCTGCGGAGGCGCTGGGACCCCTCTGCCAGGCTCGGAGGCTTCGGAGTGGGGAGACTCGGCCGTGTTTTCAGGGTGTTGATGAGATGGGCTGGGATGCTCCCCAAGGGCGAGGAGAGGGGTCGTGGGCTGGGAGAAACGAGGACCAGCTGGCTCGGATGTCTGGCAGTCCCTGCTGGCACCAAGCAGGCTATGGGCAAAGGACCCACCCGCAGGGCTTCAGAGCTGGATTGCTGAAGCTGGGAGGCGGCCCCGACTTTTTGCAGCATCTATACCTGATAATAGGGGCTCATAAAACCCAGCACTGGAGGGCAGAGGGGGAAAGGAATGTGAAGGACCTAGTTTTGGCCTGTGCACAAGAGTGTTATTCCCATCACCAGTGTGTGAACACCAGGAAAAGGCTCCTTTGTTTATCCATACATTCATGCATTCCACAAACAGCCCTTGAAGCCCACCCCAAAGGTAGCTCTGTGCTAAGTGCCAAAGGAGGACCCTCTCCCATCAGAAAGAACAAGCCTGCCCTCGGGGAATTTCAGCTCTGGCTCACCTGCCTCCTTCTCCACACCCACCACCCCCACTGAAAGAGATAAGCGTCCTCAGGATATCACACTTCCCCAGAATGGCCTGGGCACGGACAGATCTGCCAGACTCATACCATGCAAAATAAAACTGACCCTGTGGGTCCAAGGGCTATAGCCTTCAAGCTAGCTGTCAATCATGCAGAAAAACAACCTGTGGCTGCCCTGAGGGGAAAAAAAGAAAAGGAAGCACCAACAAATATCCAGGAAAGACAGACAAAGAGTGGGGATAACAAAAAACGAGGAGCTAAAATTTACTGGGCACTTTCCAGACATCCAGTTCTGTGCTAAGACTGTTACATGTTGACAAAGCTAATCCTCACCATGACCCCATTTCACAGATAAGAAACCTGAGGCCCGGAAGTGAAACTAACTAGAGCCAAGCTGGATCTCAAAGTCAGATCTGTCTTGTACCAGGGTCCCAGAGCCCAAGCTGGCTCTTTCACACAATCATCCATTACCATGATGGGAAATACACAAAGGGAAATTTAGCCAAATTCAATGAGATTCTCAGAAAGGCTTCTTAAAAGTCAGACCTAATGAGGGGAGGCCTGGCTGACCCTCAAAGGAAATCAAAAAACAAGCAGCATCGTTTTATTATAATAAAAGGGAAAACTATAGAAACCTAGAGGGCATACAGGGCCCGCCTCCCCTCATTCCAGCTCTTGCTCCTTTTTAATTCTGTATTAGGAAAGCAAATGACAATGCACCAAAAGCTAAGAATTCCACTGGGGAAAGGATTAAGGGCAGAGAAGTTTCCACCAACCAACCTGATAAGCCAACAGCAGGCTAAGATCAAAGCATGGGGAACATGCTGGTCCTGGGAATAACCAAATGTCCCTCCTCAGACCCCACCCCAGCCCAGGCAGCTGAACAGGATTCACAAGACCCAGGTTCCAAGCCTGCCTTTGTCACTTGGAGCTGAGTAGCCTTGGGCCAAGATATATTCTCTGTCTTTGTTTCTGCATCTCTAAAATAGAGACGATGACAGAACCAAACTCAGGATTGTTTGTGAGAAATTAAATGAAACAATGCAAATAAAGCACATGGCACAACATGCAAATAAAGTACCTGTATCATTATTATGATTACTTCCTAAGAAGACCTTTTGGGGCTCAGTGGTGGGCGGCTCTAGTGGAGGGCTGTAAATAAGACCTCCGGGTGGCCTGATATTCTCTCCCCCCATGCACAAACTACTGTCTTCAGCAGCCAACCTGCCCTGATATGTGGGAGAGCTCCTGGGGAATAATAATAATAATAACAACCACAACAGCAGCAGCAGCCCACCTTTTCTAAACACTTCCTCTGAGCCACTTATTACCAAGCATTCTGTGTGTATCTTCTCATTTGCATCCCTCAACTCCACTCTAGAAGTTAGTACCATTGTGCCCATTTGACAGATAAGAACACTGAGGTTCAGCAACTGACTTGTCAGGGTCATGAAACTAGTCAGCAGTAGCACTGGATTCTACCCTGGAGAGGCCTGTCTCAGATCCAGACTCTTACTACACAGTTCTACCTTCCCAAGACCAACTGCCTCCTTTTAAAGTAAAATTTTAAAAACCAATAATCCTCTAATTTCGTTCTCAGTTTATATATTTTTCATATCACTCATAGGGCATTTGTGCATTTGTTTCGTGAAAAAAAACTGAAAATCTTGCTGTTTAAGTAGGAAGTCTAGCTATAGTTCCATAATTCTGAAACTCCTGTTCTGGAAAATGTGTATTGTTGGCTTTTTTCAAAATATTAGTGAGCTGTCGGACTTCCCTGGTGGCGCAGTGGTTAAGAATCCACCTGCCAATGCAGGGGACACAGGTTCGAGCCCTGGTCTGGGAAGATCCCACGTGCTGCGGAGCAACTAAGCCCGTGCACCACAACTACTGAGCCTGAGCTCTAGAGCCCACGAGCCACAACTACTGAGCCCACGTGCTGCAACTACTGAAGCCCACGCGCCTAGAGCCCGCACTCTGCAACAAGAGAAGCCACCGCAATGAGAAGCCTGCGCACCGCAATGAAGAGTAGCCCCCGCTCGCCACAACTAGAGAAAGCCCACGCACAGCAACGAAGACCCATTGCAGCCAAAAATAAATTTTAAAAAAATAATAATAAGATTAGTGAGCTGTGAGCCCTTTCCTGGGAGGATTACATCTTACTTCAGGGTGACCAGATGACTCCTGATGTTCTGAAATACTGGAACTTGGCTACAGACCCTGGGATTTTAAAGTAGTTAGTAGTTTTTAACAAAGGGAAACAGCCCATGTATATCAAAACACACACACACACACACACACACACACACACACACACACCTTTTACTGGTTGCCTGACAGTGATTCCCTCAAGGTGTGCCCTCAAAAGCATAGCTTTCTGACAGGGGCCCAGGCCAAAACCGAGAAGAAAGAACATTCAAACTTGAGCTTTACCATCCCAGAAGCCAAACGATCACCATTTATGTCAGTGGGGCAAAAAGCTATGCTCGTTGAGCTGTTTGTACATGATGCAGCATATTGTGCTAATAGAAATTTCACTGATAATGGAAACTGGTAGGAGGCTAGGAGGAAAGCCATATGTTATAACTCGTGGCCAAAGACTACCTACCTCCAGTGGATTTACTGCTTCCCCCACCTATTGTTCTTTTTATACTATTTTTCCGCCTCTGTATCAACAAGGCACAATGGAAAAGGCATTTCGGATGGTGCAGGTACAAAGAGCCAAACGCCTGCCTGGTATTTCTCTCACCTTGCTTTGCAAATTACAGTACAGCATGATAGCAAGAACAAAAGTGAATCCCACAACTGCCCCACCTGTACTGTACGAGGGACAAGATGGGAAGAATTAGGGAAAGAAAGCAAAAAAAAAAAAAAAATACCTTCATGGGGACATAATAAATGCTTCTGTTTGCTATTGTGCCCCTGTCACATTAAATGTGTGTGACATATACTGCCTTAATCTTATGAACTCATTGTGGGATCAAAGTGACTAAAATTCCAGGAGTTTCTCTTGCTCTTCATTAATAATGAAGCAGACACTATAAACAAGAGAGTAGCCAGAGAACTAAGGCTTCCCGTGTGCCACGTATTGTACTGAACTACTTCATCTGTGTTCTCTCATTTAGCCCTCTCCAAAGCCCTATGACACAGGAGCTTTTATTATTAGTTCCATTCTGTACTAATAGAATGAGTAAACCACGGCCCAGGTAGGTAAAATTAGTGACTTGCAGAGTGGAATTCAACTCCAAAGCCCATGCTCTTTTTAAAAATCTCTTTTCAGCTGTGCATGGCTCACTGTAATAGAAATCTAGATCCTTCTAAAACAGACAGGCTCTTTCCTGGGAGCCAAGAGTTATGGAGGAGGAAATGCAGGGTCAAGTTTATAGCATGGGAGGCTCTAGACTTGGGGGTATTCCAAGGGCCAATTATAACTTTGATTCCATTTTAATGCAAAACACTAAAGTCTCAAGAAAATGCATCAAACCATCAAGTGTAAAAGGCACACCCTCACGAGCCAAACCTGCCCACTCTCCCTTAGGAACCATTCCTGTCCCATCATGGCTCCAAGCCCCCTTGGAGCAGGGGGGAAGTCCTTCCCCGCCTCATAGGGGCCGAACACCCACAAAGCCTTCGCTGCCAAGAGAACACCTCTTGAAACCCCACCTGAGGACAGCACACCTGGGGGAAAGAAACCAGAGACGGTGCTAGCACCCCACCCACCTGGCCCTTCTCATCCTGCTGAGGTCCTGACTGAAGCTGGTGCTCAGGTGGGAGCAGCTCACACGGGTGACTCACGCTGCAGAGAAAAGTCAAAGGCTTGGGAGTCAAAACGCTCCAGTCTGAGTCCAGCCCTACCATGTGGCAAGCGCACCACCTCCCTGAGCTGCAAGCCCCGCCTGTAGGAGGTAGATAACCTGGGCCATCTCCCAGTGCAACTAAGGACCACAGCAGATGCCTTGCGTTATCTACTTTAATATGAAGAATGCTTGGCTCATTAATCACTCCCCCCACAAGTCCACTGCCTCCCTGTCCAGTCCCAGTGAACAGTCTGTTCACCTGAGCTGGTTATGATCTTGGTGGATGTTGAGAAGCCACCAGTGCAGACCCTGTAGTTCCGTAACAGTCCCAGGTACAAGTGGTTCTTCGGTGCTTTTCTTAACTATTTGGCCCAAGTGGAGCAACCAAAGCTTTTGCACATTGACTTTCATAACTGATGTCTCAGTGACTTTCACTGCTGACTATATGGTTTATGCATAAACAATGGTTAAAAGTTATGCAACTACAATAGCATCATCTCCCCCAGAGTCAGTACCAATGTTTACACAAAGAGGGGCGGCACGTGTCACTCATTCAACATCTTTAAGGAGATCACAGAGGACTGCAGATGCTCAAAGGCCAAAACACAACAACAGGCTGTGCCAAGGAAGCTCTGAAGAGGAGGTGCGCGGGGCCAGCAGGAAGGGCCACGGAAGCCAGGATGCCCTTCAGTGCCTCCCATGACTTGGTGGCTGATGGCAGTCCCCATGCGCTGCTGCACCTCCCTGCCACCTGACTGGGGGAAAGGACACCCTGCCAGTGAGGTGCCTCATCCCCTGTCTGGTCTCCAGCACCACTCCCCCAGGAAGCTGTTAGGAGAAGTCTAGAGTCCTCCAAACCTAGCGGGAAGAATTCTCATGGAGGAAATGCCTGGAGAGCACCAGGTGTCCGCGGCTGGCTTCTGGACGCACTCCCACAGTGGGGGGAATCGCTGGGTCCGCCGTCTCTCCTGCGGCTTCAGGCCTCACTCCGAGCACTGGGGACCCTCGGCCCTTCCTCAGCTGACCCACCACCTGCACACCAGGGTGAGCCAAGGAGGGGGTAACAGGAAGACCCTGAGGAGGTTCTTCAACCCCGATTCCTCATGTGGGCATCGCCCTGACTCTTGGGGGAAGGGAGCTGACCTCTAGGAGAAGAGTGAAGGTCTAGGCAGAGGCTGGGTCCACTGCAGCCTCCTCCTGCTCCGAAGTACCTGATTCCCCAGGCTCCTCCCTGTCAGGTGCCAGGTGGGACCACCTTCCTACCTGCCAGCACTCGGGCCCACTCCCCTGTTCAAGCACTCGCTCATTCATGTCTATGGAGCCAGCCCCACAGATGCTCAGTGAAGGTTACCTTAAGAGCCTGTCTTTGTCTCACACCACCAATAATGACCTCCACAGCTCGATGGCAGGAAGCTTCTACATGCCAGGTACTATGCTAAGTGCTTTGCGTATTTTATTTCATTTCACCTTCACCACAGCCTGTAAGGTAGAAGGCACTGGTCTCCTCTCACACTGGAGGGTGCAGGTTCAGAAGTGTCACACCGCAGATCTGGGACTCAATGCCAAGTCCATCGGACTCCAAACCCTGTCCTCTCAGCTGTTTTCCCAGGCTTTGATTGTTTCCGAAGTAATTCCCCAGATGTTATCTCATTTAATCCTCCCAAACACCCGAGAGGTAGGGAAACACAGGTATTATTCACATTGTTTTCAAACTAGAACTGAGATGGAAAAAGGTCACACAAAAATGAGGGACCAGGCAAGCGGACTCCAGAAGCCCAGGTCAGTCACCTGGGGGAGGCTGCTTAACTTCTGTAATCCTCAACTTCTAAATCTGAAAAATGGGGTGAATGGTAGTTCCTGACTCATCAGGTAGTACAGAGAATTCAGTGGGATGACATATGTAAAGTACTTATCATGGTACCTGGAACTCGGGTACTCCAGAGTGAATGCTACATGTTTTTACTATTAGATTAGACCATTTGCCCAAGGCCATTCGGAAATGCCTACAGAAAAGATAAGAAGACAAACACCAGGGCTCCTAGGCTCCTAGGCCAGTGACCTTTTTCTTTGCTTTAACAACACTGTATCTCCCAAGATGTGTCTCTGAAAATGTTCCAAGCTCTGCAGTTATTATGATGATGAAGAAAGATGGGCAAAGGATGCCTCCCCAACTGACTGTGGCCAGAACATTGAAATAAAATGAGAGAAAGCAATTATACTCCAATAAAGATGTTAAAAAAAATAAAAATTAAATAAAAAATAAAATGAGAGGATGAGCTACCCAGCAGAGAAAAGAGAAAGCCGAAATGAGCACGGCCCATCCTTCAGGGGACTCCACCCAGGCCCAACGGGCCCCGTGCTCCCTGTGATGCTCTGCTATCATCATCTTGAAATTCTTCAGAATTTTTTAACAAAGGGTCCCCGTTTTGCTTTCGCACTGGGCCCCACAAATTATGTAGCTGCTCCTGGTCTCAGCAGACCCTCCGCTGCAGCTGCCTATAAAATCTCAGAAGCTGGACAAGCCGAGCTTGGTGGACTGGGTCATTCGGCTCTGTCCTAGCACCCTGGTTCACTCCCTTAAGCCACTCTCGCTAACAGCACAAGAGGACAAGAACAGTCTTCCCCGTTAGCAGGCAGCACCTGGTGCATTCTGTGATGAGCAGCATTCACTTCTCCTGGCACACGCATGCACTCACAAACTTAATCAGTGTAACGGTAATGACATGTGCAAGCCTAAAATACCGACTGGCAGTTGCTTCACCTAAAATGGATAACCAGAGGTCTGGTTTGTGAACCCACAGCCATTTGCAGCTCTGCCCAACTTGTCTGTCCAGATCGTTTACATGGATAACAGCTCTTTTAACCTTGGGAGAGTATTGTTTTCCAATATCGGATGCCAAGATAAATACTTGGCAGTGCACAAAGTGACAAAAGAGCCATCTATTTCTTGTCAAGAGATAATGCTCTCCTTCCCAATATGGCCTTGAAATGCCCATTAACAGTTTGACTCTTGAGTTGTTTATTTCCATAATCTTGATCTGGGGTAACCGAGAAGCTCTGCAACATATAACCGTAATACACCTTATAAATGTAATGCCTTATTTAAACAGCCTTGGAATGAGCACACAATGAGTGTTGTTCAAAGCAAATGGAAATTAAAATGTTTACCATTTATTGAAGATATCCTGGACCCTTTTCAAAGTTGTGCCTGTAAAATAACTTTCTTCTGAAAAGCAGACATGCTGGCTATGCAAAGAGAAATCCCCTAAAACACATCAGCTGTACAGATCTGCCTCATCTGCTGAGGGTGAGCTGTGGTCCAGGCTGGACTGTGTCAGAGAGGGGTCTCTGAGGCTGACTTTGCACTTCAGGAACGATCACCTCAGTTTGCTGGTCAGTAAATACTCAGGGAAATCAAGCATCTTCCTCTTCCTCTGCATCATTTTCTTCTCATGAAGGAGAAGCTCACTTTTGTTTAATGGACCAAAGAGGGCTGATGAAGATTCTATCAATGTTGCCAGGAGCCTGACATGAGGAACTTCTCCTCTTGTTCCATGATACACAAAAGCATCACTGCAGCCACTGAAGATGAAGCATAGGCCATTATGTCTCTTGTATAAAAATTACATTAAAAGAGGAGTCAGGGTCGGGGGAGGGAGAATCTCATATACTAATTCATAGGCTGGCATTTATAACATCTATTTCCTTTTTTCTCAGTCTCAGCCACAGCAAACCTCTAAGTCCAATCTGAGTGTCCCAGGGAACACGCAATCTGCGAAAAGTCTCTGTCTAGAAGACGCTGTGGGTCTCAACACGCACTGTGACTGCAAAAGACGGGGGGACCCCCAATATAAATGCCACTCACTTCCGACAGAGGATGTGTATTTGGATAAAGAAAAAGCCTAGTTGTTGGTATCTGTAATGACAGATCTGGATTAATGACAGACCGGACACAAAGGATCCTTGTGAGAATGTACGCCTCTTTCGATAAGCCCAATATACCAAGTCATTTATTGCTCCACGTATGTGGGAGCACTAAACACCTAGGCGAGGATCGATCAAAGACTGAAAAGCCTAAAACCCCAAACCTGACTTCCACAAATATGTGATCCAAACTGCAGGACAATGGGACATCTTGCAGGGCCACAGGTACTTGGGGTAATGGTTTCACATTTCTTTCACTTTTGTTCATCATGATACACGGCTATGTCTTCATCACAACTAGAAACGTTATTTGTGCTTGCCCTTGCCTGACAGACTTTATAATTATTAGGTGGTTTGGTACTCATGTGTTTGCCTAAATGCACACTGGTATTAGAATATATAAGATAAAGTAAAATAAAACCTGCCTGAGATCACCTGAGTAACTGATCAAAATTAATAACCACATTGGAATTAAAAGTCTGAAATTTGCCTCCAACAAGAAAACCATGCCTATGTTTTCATCTCCCTTAATTTTGACTAGCATTTGTAAATCGGAGCAACTCAGGCTGCAGCAGTTCCTAATGAGAGAAAAAGCAAAGCAGAAACATTTCTGTCAGAAAAGAAACTTTGAGAAAAAGAAGGAAAGAAAAAAATGAACAAAAGAGGCTCAGACAAAAACTTAGCAAAGCCATACAAAAAGAACTTTATCTGGTCCTCAAGTGACCAAGCATGAGTGTACAAATGCAATAAGATATATATGTGTGGGTAAGATGCACGAAATGAATTCTAACTGGTTTATCCTGCTCTGCTGATGTCCTGGTGACTGGGCTAATGAGACCAATAAACTGCCCAGAAAGATTGAAAACTGTCATTTCCGAGATTCCAAGACTTTGAAAAATAATCTGCCAGGGAAAAGTACAGTAATTGAAGTGGTGCCGTGAATTAAAACACTGGCAGCACAGGTTGAATGCACTAATCTCGTGGGATGACAAATAACCGTGTTTATTCAACAAAAATGTTCAGCCTAGTAGCGCCTCCCCAGTAAAAGCAATCCATAGAGTGTGAGGCTTCCTACAGGCAGCACAGCACTGCTACCCAATTCCTGATAAATGAATACTCCTATTTAATTATTTAAAAGACCATCAATTTCCACATTGATAAAAAGTCATAATTATCAAAATGGCTTAAAAGAACCAACCTTTTACTTTGCTGACTCTGTCCTGTGGAAAGAGACATCACATTCATGTATTAAAGCCGCTCTCTCAATAAACAGTTGATAACGCAAAAACCTGGTTATGCATTCCAAGGAGAGCACGTTTGATAAGTGCTGCATGAGGCATCCAAAGTAAATGTCAATTCTTTTCTAGCATTAATGGCAGAGACACACAGTACCTGTATTTCCGCTGTGTATTTATCATCACGATTCTGGAAAATATAATTGGAACCCTTCATTCCCATGAACGTGCATTCCCTGAATGCAGAACTAAACAGAATGACAAACCCAGCTCCTACCAAATTCTCCCTAAGAAGGATGAAATGAGAATCATGCCAGTTTAATACCTTTTATTGTGAATGTTAGGGGTGTGGAGCCCATGAGTTTAACAGCCTAGATTACTGGACCTACTAGAATGCTTCTCACTGAATCCCAAAATAGAGAGGTAATGAAACTATGCCTCCCCAAAAGAAGCCACACAAAGCGCATTCTTTGGGGAAAATGAAGCAAGATAGAGGCAGCTGAATACTGGCATGAATATGTCAAATAGGAAAGTTAATTAAAAGTTGAAGTGAATGGAAACCCCTGCAGTATCTGCCAGCTAAGAAGGCAGGACACAGGCACAAAGCCACACTCCAGTGCTTCGCTTTCAGGGGCCCGCTGTCCTATAACAACTAAAGCCTCTCAAGATCGACTCCAACTCCAATATACAAGTCCTACGTTCTTCCATTCTGTACTGGAAACACAAAACTTTGCCAAAATGTGGACTACAGCATTTTATACAATCAAAAATATCCTCTTTATAAGGAACAAACAGATTGCTATTCCTGTGCTCAGCAAAGAAAAAAAAATAGAAAAAATAGGAAAAGTCTGGCACTGGATACCAAATATATTATCATAAGCTAAAGTAATGAAAGCCATGGTATTAAACAAAGAAACAACTGATGAAATCTTCTCCTTTCTAAAGCCATGGCAGTGAGGTACATTGTTAAATAGCTATATTTACATTGAGGAAATCAGTGATAATACTGCTACCTCGAATTATATTACCTAATAAAAACCTGTTACCAAAATGGCAGTTTTCCCAGTCTCCAAACACTTTAAAATTGGTGGCCAATTACTATTTAACTTATATTAACAATTACTATTTTGTAAAGTGTTTGCCTTAGTGCAAAAATTACTAAACTCCCATTCTAAAAATGAACATCCCGCATCAATTCACAAAATAAAGTGTCAATTAGAAAAACTACATAGAGTACATAAACTTGTACAGTGGTATACAATATACCTTACTTAACTGAAAATCAAGTTTAAATGTCCATGCCTTAAAAGTATGATTACAGACTCTTACGCAACACCTTTGAGTCCCCTTACTACAGTGTTAATGCATTTATCAACCAAGTTTTCTAACTCATTTCGAGAGTATCTTAATTGTCAAGGATGCAGTGATGTGATGGAAGGGTGCATAGAGTTTTGACTCAGAGGAGTAATTCCTCATGCAAATGGCCAGAAACTTGAAAATAAGCAAGAGAAAGGCAACTGTCTCCTTGCTTTTCCAGATCATGTTATGCCTCCCCCAACTCTGAGCACCTCACATCCTTTCTCATTCATACTCTGAGCTCTCGAAATCAATTTTCTTTGCTGATTATAAAAATACAATCATATTTGGGGGCAATGGACCAAGACAGCCAAAGGTACCTCCCCAAGTTGTCTAACATGCCCTGCCCCATCATTCATGGAAGTCCTTGCCTAGCAAGCCAAAACCATGGGTATCGCAGGACTCCATGGCCAGGTGACTGCAATCCAAATGCAAGAGCAAATGCCCACCCCAGAACCTAACGCCCACCAACACCTCACCTTCCCCATGCATCAGATTACAAAATGCCAGGCAACAGCAAGAAATGGCAACAAAGCCACAAACAGCTGGAAATAAATTACCCAATTGTCAAGCTGCAAACATAACAAAAGCAAAGCGAGGCTTGTGAATACAGTATCAGAAAGGATGCTGATAAGGTAAGAGAAGCATTTAGCTTTTTCCAATTTGCTATTATAGAGTAGCCAATAATATGGTTGATGGGATTTTGTGCAGTGTGTGTGTGTGTGTGTGTTGTGTGTTAACTTCGGAGAGAAGGATGAAATATATTTCACGTGCTCCTACAAAATGCGAGATACGAGATATGTAAGCACAGCCCCCCGGCAAAAAAAAACGTTCACAGGCTCTCAAGGGTTACTTTCAGAGTTGTTACAACTAAACTACAACGTGCAGATGAAAAATATTTCTTTAAAGTTATACAAAATGTTCTCTTCTTTAAAAGCATAAGCAAAATACACAGGCAATGCAATAGGCCAGAACTCTTCACATAAAACATCTGACACGCAGGCAAAATGCCAAAGCTGAGTACAGACTGGTCCAGATTAAAAGAACACTAGCAAAAAAGGCAACTCCTAAAAACTGAGAGGCAGGTCACAGGTATGTAAATTATCACTGACCATAAAGGCACATCATAACCTCAAGTTTTTATCAACTGCCTACAATTCAATGAACTCCGTCCCCAAATAACAGAGTTGTGATAACAATCTTTCCATGGTTTCAGAGAACATGGCTATTGGCAATTTTTAAGCCAGGCTAACCTCTGTCATTCCATTGTGGGCTGATGCTTCATTACGATATTTGGATTTCATGTGACAAACTGTTTCATATGATGTCCCCAAAAACGCTACTCTCTAAAGCAGAATGCCATAAATAAAATACGTACTTGGTTACCAGGCAGCATGCATGACACATATGTTACATTGGCCCAAAAAGCACATTTTAAAATACTTAAAAGTTAACTTAACAATTTAAGCTTTTTGTACCCATTTTCAGAGAATTATCCCCTAAAGGCCAATTTTATTTTCTATCTTTGAGACAATTCTTGGATTAATCCTGTTGATTTGTTAACTTGAAATTCTTTTAACGCCTCTAATCTCTCCTCCCCGGCCCATTTTTTCCCCTTTTTTTTCTTGGAGGGGAGGGCGAAAGACCATATATCTCACAATGTAATTTTAAGCATAATGCTGCCTGTTTGAATTAAAATTGATGCAGCTTCTGATAAAAGCCTAATAATCAATTCTGCATTCTCATTACTCTCCAGAATATATGGATGCAGACCAATTTCTTAAGTTTGTGGACTACTCTCATAGGTTATTACCCAGCAGTGCAGCTGAGTGGAAAGATAACCACATTCATTCTCCTTATCTGTAATGATGTAATGCATCCCAGCCCTGAGTCTAGATGATTGGGGAATAATGGGATTGTACAACTGCGGGGATGACAAACAATAGTGCAGCATCTTTCTCTGATATACTGAACCCCAGCCTCCAACGCAGGCAAGGTGAAAGACATCATAACAGGCACTGATTCTGCCCCTTGGATGAAGTTAGCGTTTTTTGGCCAGAGGAGCATCTGCTCTCACACTGAAACAGCAATACCGACACTGAGAGGAGAGCCATGCAAAAACACTCAGTTTCCGAGCCCCAGCCAGGACAGTGCCAGTGAGTATCCTGCTTTTCTTTGTGTTTAGAATCAAGTGTCATCTAAAAATAACCGGTTGGTAGGGAGAAGTCACTGCACGGTACATTGCCAAGAAACGAAGGATCAGAGACACCTCTGATAACTGATAATGCTCGGGGTTCACGTTTGTTTGGAAAACTAAATCTGCCTCCATTTTCTGTGCTGGAAAAATCATCGCTTCCTGCCACCACAGAAACCTTACCTTCTGCAGAAGCTGGGAGCCGGAGTACTTAGCGGCAATAGATTTTATCTCTCCCCCAAAAGCAGAGGCCCAGAGCTTCACCCTACAGGGAGAAAGGGCACAGGAACAAATGTAACACCGTGTCACAGTCAACACGCACGCAAACGCACACACGGGGCTGTGGCTGAAGGAGCCAGGCGGTATAACATTGGAGAAAAAAAAAAAAAAAAAGACAGAAAAAGCGCCTTGGTAGAAACTGCCAGCACCAAACTGCAGAGCGCAGCGCGGGAGGGGGCCTGAGGGGGTCACATAGTTCAAAACGCGCAAAGTGTCCCAGGCTCTCCGGAAAGATCACTGAATTTATTTGAATAATTGCCTGAGAACTTGACCACCCAAACTGAGCATCACCTGGCAAAGATTAGTCGAAAGAAATCCACCCATCCCCCCCTCCCCAAAAAGAAGTGAGATGGCAAGATAGAAAAGAAGGGGTAAATAAACGGCCCATGGAAGTTGCATGCGGTAAACAGGCTTCAAAGTTGGTGCTGTCGCCGGCGGTGAGCCTCTCCAGGTCTCACTCGCAGCCCGGGGAGGGGGCGAGGGGATCCCACCCCAGTCTCGCCGCCCCACGCGGGTCCCCGCCGGCAGGTGCTAAAGGCGAGGCCGACGCCCGCGGCAGGTCCTGCCGGCCGCACCTGCAGGAGCCCAAACTTGGGCACAGAGAGTCGCGGGCGGCAGGGTACCCTCCCCGGGCGGCGCAGGACCTGGCACTTACACGGAGAGCGGGATCTGCTGCTCCGAGCGCACCACGTCCCCCAGCGCGGCATAGAGAAGCGCGGCGGTCAGGAGCGCCGAGGCCCCCCGGGACGCGCGCCGCTGCGAGCCCGGCCCGGCCATGCTGGGCTCCCTCCGACGCGCCGGCGGCGGCGACGAGAGCGGCCGCGGGGAGCTGCGCCGAGCGGGCGGTGGGCGAGCGCGCTGCGCTGCCTGCTCCACGCCGCCCCGCCTGCCTCTCGCGCGCTGGGCGCACTTGGGGAGCAGAAAAAGGAGCGGGGCGGGGAGGGCGGAGAGGAGGAGGGAGGGGAGAGAGGTGGAGAGGGAGGCAGGCGGGGGAGGAAGCAGGGAGACGCGCCTTTCGCAGCGGCGGCCGCCCGGCCCCGCCTCGGCGGCTCAAGGAGTCCGGCCGGCCGCGGCGGGAGGGCGGGAGGCGCCGCGCGGGCGGAGACTTGCAAACTCCAGTGTCCTTGGCCGCGGCTGAGCGCGCCCTGCCCCACCCGGCCCACTGCGGCCGCCGAGTTCTTTACAACTCCGCAGTCCGCCGCCGCGGGCGCCACTCTCGTGCTGACCCCGGGCTGGACCCCGCAACCCCCCGCCCCGAGCTGGTTGGGGGGCGGGGCGCAGGCGGGAGGCTAGGGCCCAGCCAGGTAACAGGCGGCGGCGGGTCGGGTCCTGCGGAGACAGAGGTGGCGCGACCCCCGGCCCCGCCGCGCAGTTTTCCGGAGGGCAAGGGGTGCAGGGAAGAGGCCAAAGTCTGAGGAAGGGGCCGGGGCTCGCGGCGGCGGACTGGGTCGGGTGGGGCGGAGTGCGGTGGGGATGGGAGCGGGGCTCGGCTGTCTGGCGCGGGCGCTCTGCGTGGCCGCCCGCGGCTGCTCCTCCGGCCGCAGCGCCGACCAGGGAAGGCGCGGAGGGCGGCGCTGCCGGCGCGGCGCTGGCGCACGAGCGCGGGGCTCCCGGTTTCGGGCCGCAGCGGGGCCTCCCTGGCGCGCCTGAATCCGGGCCGGGCTGCCGAGCAGCTCGCGCTCTGGCCCGCTAGGGCCCGGGGTCCGCGCGACTGCGGCGAGTTGCGGGGTCTGGAGGGGAAGAACTGCTGCTCCAAGTCTATCCTGACTGGCGGACTCCCTGGATTTCGGGAGTAAGAGAGTCCTCTGAGGCTCGGGGGTTCACCCGCTCCCCACTCGGACCCCCACCCGCTGGGCAGGAGGCGCGGTCGAGCGGCTAGCCTAGGCGGGGGCGAGGAGGAAGGAAGTCGGGGAAGCCCTAGGCGTCCGGGGAACCAGGCTTCGCCGCAGCCTCTCTCGCCGCCGTCCTCAGCCCGGGACCCGGCTTTGGAGCCCCGGCCTCTGCGAGAGGTCTGGGTGTGACTGGGAACTTTGTGGGGCCCTCGCGCCGACCGGCAGTAAAGACCGACCCGGGCAAGGCTGAGTCATCCTTGACCCGCCGAGCGCAACTCGACTGACCCCCGGCAAGCCGCGCGCTCCTGATGCCGCGGGGTCTCCCGGGGCGTCCGCCGCCTGGGTTCGCCTGGTTTGTATGACTCCCCTACAAGGGCTTTGGGACCTTCCCCGTCACCAGCCTTCTGCCTCAACGCCCTCAGCTTTCAGGGGAGAGAGCAAGGGTGGGCTCCAGTTTCCTTCTGGTGCTTTCGGGCGAGAATCTAGGCCGGCTCTCCTGCCCAGCATCCCTGCAAAAAGTTACCCCAGCAGATGTGGGGCTAGATCTCAGAGTTGCCTGAGCTGGGAGAAGGACCGCCCAGGGGCCCTTGGTGATTTTGCTGAGTGCGGGGAGAGCCCGGGCTCCAGTGGGCGGGTCGTGTTCCCACCTCGGGGCGCAGCTCTGGAAACAGGCCCCACCCGGGAAGCGCCAGGTGCTTCCCGCCCACGGGCAGCATCTACAATCTCCATGGATGACTAACCGGTTATAATGAATTCTCCGCTTCTGTGCACACCTTCCATCTATGGAAGTGTGCTAGCTGTTCCAAACGGAGACAAGCGCGGCCTGACCCCAGGGCAAAGGGTCCGGATGGCTTTGCCTCTCAAATTGGGGGCTGGGAGAAAAATAATTTTCCTGTCAGACCCCAGGAGCCTTCTTTTTAAATGAATGAATAAGTGTGTGAGTGAGTGAAAGCATACTAGTCCTTATCTGTAAGCCTACAATCCACTACCAATGTAATATCTATATGATAATGGCCTTGATGCGTTCCCTCCTTCATCCAGTGAATAACTGTCGAGCGTCTTTGTGACAGGACCGTAGGGTGTGCGGGAGACACACTGGTGAACAAATCAGACACCTGCCCTCAAGGAGTTTATACACTATCAAGGGAGACAGGCTTTACTCCAAAAGCCATAATGATAAATGCATAATTGTAAACTTTGACAAGAGGTCAACTATAGTATGCATGAAGAAAAAGTACCTGTAATGTCCATATTATTGTTATGCCTATTAACTGATGAGAAAATTGAGGCACAGCAAAATAATACAGCTTAGTCATATATAAACAACCACTTGACTGCTGGACTATATTGAGGACCACTTGGGCATCAAGGTCATGACGACATTTTATGATGAAGTCATTATTCTCTGCCAGCCTTATGCAGGTGAACATCACAGGCATTTTGGGGCAACTGGAGAGGAACCGGGAGAGGAGCCCTGGCACAGGGAATCACAGCCCCAGAAAATCACAGCACCTTGAGCATTTATAACTTATACATGGACCATCTTAAACAGAGCATTATGCACAACACATTTAAGAAAGATCCCACTAAACACTTCCTACTCTCTCAAAAATAAAAAATATTTTAACTATCTGATATTAATAAAATCAGAGCTCAAAGTGTCACAGATTTGAAGTCCTATCGGTTACTAACTCTATCATCCTTTCCAGAATCACAAAAATCAGTGCTGAAAGGGATCTCTCAGCTTTCTAGTGCCATACTCTTTTTTAACAGAAGGGGCTCAGAAAGGTTTAGCCAGTTGTCCGAAGACACCCAACCACTTAAAGGAGGGTCTCCAAACCAAAGCAGGGGGTTCGTACAGCCACATCAGGACAAGGGACCAAGAAAGCCTTCGATTTGCCAAGTGCAGCCCCAGGCATCTGGTCCTGCTTGCCATTTTCACCCAAAAGCCCATATTTCAACACCCAGCTCTCAATGAAGCATTGAATCCAGCCAATGAACATTTCATTGGCAGACCTGCAGACTCTGTCCCATCAGCTGAGGATATTGCACTTGTTCTGCCACAACAATGAGCTGCTGGAGGGGTTTGAGCAGAAGTGAAACATGATGAAACAGAGGTGAGTGTTTTAGAAATGCTCACCTGGTCCTGGTCTAAGGAATGGGTTCTAGAGGAGACCCCAAAGCAGCCATTCTCAGAGCAGGAGAGGGCATTGCCCCTGGGGGCAAAATGAATCATTGGGACTTCCCTATTTGACACAACGACTTGGAATCCTACTGGCTTTTCATGGATGGGAGCAGGACAGTCCCACACAAAGGAGAATCATCCTGTGTCCCACTGGACTTTCAAAGGACCCACTGGACATTCAGGTAGGAGTAAAATCTGCTTATAATCACCTGAACCTAGAACTTAAACCCATTTTATACATAAGTACAAAGGAGTTTTTGCATGGTTTTAATAAACACTGAATTTTCCAGGAATGCAACCACAGTGTAAATAAAGAGAAAGTTGTCTTCTGTTTTGTTCAGAACCTTACCAAAAGGTTTTGTTTGCTTGTTTGTTTGGTGTTTTACCATTTTGGAAAATCACTTCTCCAACTGCAGCTGTGCTCATGGATCCTGAGTCACCAATAGAGCACCTCTGTATCAGTCTGCATTTGGGGGTGTGGCATTCCTAGTTTGTCTGCTTACAGGCACAAGTACACAAGCACTTCACATAGTGAAATGCTTCTTATTTTATTATAAATTACTTTTATTTATCTTTGAGATTACCAGATGAAGCATCATATTGATTTTTTGGTTTTAATTCTGACTTTGAGTAGGTTATATTGTCTCAGAATTTCATATCAGAATGGTAATGGGGGGTGAAGATCTATTGCTCTATATTAGAAACACCATTGAAAGGCTGTGATGTTGCTGGTGGGGATAAAAAATGGTTCACCCTGAAGGAGCAAAATGACAAATGCTTTAACCTTTGACCCAGCAATCCCTCTTCTGGAAGTTTATCTTACAGTTGCTAAATGATGTACATGTGCAGTTATTCATTACCGCATTATCTCTAAGAGCAGAAGACCGGAAGCAACCCAACTGACTATCAGTACATAATTGGTTAAAGAAACTGGTGCATCCACACAATGGAATATTATGCAGCTATTTTAAAAATGAGGATGATTTCTATATATGGATGTGAAAAGATCTCTAGAGGGACTTCCCAGGTGGCACACTGGTTAAGAGTCCGCCTGCCAATGCAGGGGACACGGGTTCGATCCCTGGTCCAGGAAGATCCCACATGCCACGGAGCAACTAAGCCCGTGTGCCACAACTACTGAGCCACTGCTCTAAAGCCCGCGCGCCTAGAGCCCGTGCTCCACAACAAGAGAAGCCACCACAATGAGAAGCCCATGTACCGTAACGAAGAGTAGCCCCCACTCGCTGCAACTAGAGAAAGCCCGTGCACTGCAAGGAAGACCCAACGCAGCCAAAAATAAAATTAATTAATTAAAATAAAATAAAAAAGATTCCTAGAGTATATTTTTTTAAAATTTTTTTAAAGCACGGTACATAGCAGGGTATATGGCACGTTGCCTTTTTTTTTTTTAATTAATTAATTAATTTATTTATTTTTGGCTGCATTGGGTCTTCATTGCTGCGCACGGGCTTTCTCTAGTTGCAGTGAGCGGGGTCTACTCTGCATTGTGGTGCACTCATTGCAGTGACTTCTCTTGTTGTGGAGCACGGGCTCTAGGCGCACAGGCTTCAGTAGTTGTGGCACGTGGGCTCAGTAGTTGTGGCTCACAGACTCTAGAGCGCAGGCTCAGTAGTTGTGGCGCACGGGCTTAGTTGCTCCATGGCATGTGGGATCTTCCCGGACCAGGGATAGAACCTGTGTCCCCTGCATTGGCAGGCAGATTCTTAACCACTGTGCCACCAGGGAAGCCCCACATTGCCTTTCTGTAAGAAAGGGGGAAAATAAGATTACATATTTTTATTTGCTTAAGAAAACAATGGAAGATACACAGAAAACTACTAATAGTTACTCCCTGTTGGGAGATTAGGAGGAACAAAGTAGATGGGGATGGGATTCAGAGTGACACTTCACAATATCTATCATTTTAAATCATTTTGATTTTTGAGCCTTGTTAACCTATTACTTATTCAAAACAATAAGAAAACAAATGTTCATAGCTCTTGGAACAGTTCAGACACTGGGGCCAGAGCTGGAGTGAAGGGAGTGGTCATTGGGATGAAATGTGCAAGACACCTAGAGTCCTAGATCCCCTACAGAGGTGGTTCTCAAGCCCTCAGAGGTCCTGATTCAGTAGGTTCAAGTTGGGTCAGGAGATGGAGGGGCATCTGTGTTTCTAATAAGCCCCTCAGAGAATTCTGATGCTGGTGGCCATGAACCACTGTTGGCAAGCATGCAGTTTCTTTTACATGAAATGTAGTGTAAAGCCTGGTGGCATTATGGACTTTGGGTTCAAACAAACATACATTCAAGTCATGGCTCACCCTCACATCAGCCGTGAGAATTGGGCAAGTTACCCAACCTTTCTGAGCCACACTTTTTCAACCACAAAAGATGGATAACAACAGGACCAGAGAGCAGATATCACATAGACATAAAGAGGGTGCAATGGGACGATGCAGCTAATAATTCAACAAATGTTCATTACTGCTTCCATTCTGCAAATACAGCAAGATTTCCACACCTGGGCTATTGCCCTGGCTCACTTTGCCTTGGAGTGCCAAAGCTTCCTGCTTCACCATCACCATGCACACACATACACACACACGCACAGAACCCACCTCTCCATCCCTACCACACTGCCCAGCCCACACTGCTCTACCCCATCCTCCATAAAGACATCCCTTCCCCTCGCCCCTCTCAAATACATTCCTTTTTCTTCATATGGTAGCTAGAGCCATCTTTTCAAAGACAAAAATCAGACCATAGTCATTCCCCTGCTCAAAATCCTCCAGTGGGTTTCTGTTTCCAATTAAAATACAGGCTCCTTACCAAGGCACCCAAGGCCCTTGACTCCCGCCCCCCACCCCCCGCCCCGCCGCAGCCTCATTTCCATCTCTCTCCCCTTTGCTCACTGTGCTCCAGCCAGTCTCCTTGGAGTTCCCATCAAACGCTGAGCTCCTTCCCACATTTGGACCTTTGCATATGCTGTGCCCTCTGTCTGGATGACTGTTTCTCACTGTATTCAGGTCCCTGCTCAAATGTTTCCTTCGTGGGGAGAACTTCCCTGACCCACCCCCAAACCCCAGTAAGGGAGAAACACATACACACACACCCATCCACACACATACCCCCATACTCACACACTCATACACCTCTGTGCTCTTATCTTGCTTCAGTTTTCTTCCTAGCAGTTATCACTACTGATACAGTGATTTACTTGTTTACACCGTGTCTCCCCCATTGGATGGGATGCGCCCATCTTCATCATTGAGACTATAATGACTTCAGCAAGGCCTTTGATATTGGGTGGGGGGGGGGCTCGATAAACATCAACTAAATGGCTAGAACAGGTGTCAGCTTGAAATTCCTTTCTCCCAAGTTCCTGCCTGTTTCCGTCTTCCTCAGGCTCTAGCATCCATCTCACACAAGACAGAGCCTTTTAATAGGCACTAGATTCGCCAAGAAGGAGAGAATCAGGGAAACTGTTCCTCTGGGGAGAAATGCTCAGTCACATCTCTGTGGGAGGATTCTGGTTGAAAGAAGAAAAGAAAGAGAGACAAGGAAGACTTCTCAAAAGTTTAAAAACATGATGAGAATGGCTCACTGAATGCTGGGGGTTTTTTTTGGCTACGTTGGGTCTTTGTTGCTGCACGTGGACTTTCTCTAGTTGCGGTGAGCAGGGGCTACTCTTCGTTGCAGTGCGTGGGCTTCTCATTGCGGTGGCTTCTCTTGTTGCGGAGCACAGACTCTAGGCACTTGGGCTCTAGAGCGCAGGCTCAGTAGTTGTGGCACGCGGGCTTAGTTGCTCCGCGGCATGTGGGATCTTCCCGGACCAGGGCTCGAACCCATGTCCCCTGCATTAGCATTCAGATTCTCAACCACTGCGCCACCAGGGAAGCCCTGAATGCTGTTTTTTAAACTACTAGAGGAAAGAAATTTACTTGTCATCTTCAGAATTCTATTTATTGTACAATGGTGACATTATTTCCGGGTCCGCAGTGGTGTTCAGGGTGCAGGCTTGTGCCAAGGAGACCACTGTGAGCCAGAAGTGTTCCACTCTTAGAAGATATATTCTGGTCTTTGGAGATGTCTGAAATGCAGCCCTTGGAAAAGATAGCCCTGAAGACAGGGTCAGGTTCACTGTGCCCAACCTCCTTGCATGGAGCAGGCATTAAGGCAGCTTCAGCTGAATTGCACCAAACTAGATGACCCTTTCAAACATTTCTGAATCTTCCACTGGACTGAAAAGAGCTCTTGAATTCCCAACACAGGAAAAGGCAATGGGTGGGCATGTGGGTACTTTACCCACCACATGTGGGCATGTGGGTGGGCTAGATGTGTCCCCTCTATCTAAGAGCTGTCCCCACCTCTGAGAAGGTTGTCCCTGGTGAGTGGCACAGGCCTATCCCAGAAGAAGGAACCGGAAGGAGCAGCTGGCCCTGGAGCAGCTCATCCAAGCCTAGAGATGTTAGAGGCGGCCGGCCTCCTACTACTCAGGCGTGCGGACTGAGTGTGCCAGGCTGTGTGCTCCCCCAGCCCTCCCCTGTCCACCCCCAAACCCACGCTGGGAACCCCCACAACTTTTTTTCATGGAAAGCAGGGTAAATGTATATTTAAATGATTTAAATGATTCAGTGATTTTTTTTCACTTTTTTTTTTACATCTTTATTGGAGTATAATTGCTTTACAATGGTGTGTTAGTTTCTGCTGTATAACAAAGTGAATCAGCTATACATACACATATATCCCCATATCTCTTCCCTCTTGCGTCTCCCTCCCTCCCTCCTTATCCCACCCCTCTAGATGGTCACAAAGCACCGAGCTGATCTCCCTGTGCTATGCAGCTGCTTCCCACTAGATTCAGTGATTTTTTTTTTTTTTTTTTTTTTTTTTTTCCATGTGAGGGCTTTCTCTAGTTGCGGCAGGCGGGGGCCACCCTTCATCGCGGTGCGCGGGCCTCTCACTGTCGCGGCCTCTCTTGTTGCGGAGCACAGGCTCCAGACGCGCAGGCTCAGTAGCTGTGGCTCACGGGCCCAGTTGCTCCACGGTATGTGGGATCTTCCCAGACCAGGGCTCGAACCTGTGTCCCCTGCATTGGCAGGCAGACTCTCAACCACTGCACCACCAGGGAAGCCCGATTCAGTGATTTTTTAATTGAAGTATAGTTGATTTACAGTGTTGCGTTACCCCACAACTTTTTATCGAATACGTGATTCTCTGTGTGTCTATGTGAGTATACATTATATATATTGTAAATATATATATAATTATACACTCATATTGAGACGTTCTGCACATATATACATTATACATTATGACCATATATATATATACACATATGTATATTATACACGTACCCACACATGTGTATGTATATGTGTGCAGAATATCGCGATATGACTGTATGAGTGTGTGTGGGCAGCTGTGCGAGTCTGTGTATGTGACTGTGTGAGTGCCTGCACGCGTATGTGATTGTATATGTGAGTATATAGATGTGATGTTTTGTGCATGTCTGTGACTGTGCGTACGTGTGCCTGTGACTAATCATAACATCGCAGTTATCTGGTCTGCAAAAAGCAATCAGTCCTAGGGCAAGGCAGGTCTGGCACTCAGTTGAGGAGATTCCTTTAAACCAGCTCTACCTTGGTCCTTGGAGAACAGTGGCCTCACACCCACACTCACACACACGGTGACACAGCTTCCCAGCAACCACTCTCCAGGCAAGAGAAGAATGCTCGTGTGAAACGAGAAGCCCTTAAATGAACAGTTGCAACATATGCCAAGCTTACTATTCTGGTTTTGTTTTACATTCAAAACATCAAGCCAAGTGGAGAAAGAGAAGAAAGTGTTCACACATAGCACACCTTCTAGTTATCTGAATCTAAAGTTGCCTGTTTTCGTAGAGGGCAGACTGCCTTCTGGAGGTTAGAGATGTAAGAAAATGTCTTTCCAGAATTGAATTCATTTCTTTGGGAAAATCTTAAAAACAAGATTTCTAAGTGTCCATCAAAGAGAACTGGTTAAATTAATCACAGTTTATCACATAATGGAATTTCATAAAGCCATTAAAAAAGGATAAGGTGACTTCTGTGTACTGACATGCCCACGTGCCAAGTGAAAGTGTTAACTGGAAAAAAACAACAGGTTGTAGAACAAT
This sequence comes from Balaenoptera musculus, assembly GCF_009873245.2. Classification (NCBI taxonomy): domain Eukaryota; kingdom Metazoa; phylum Chordata; class Mammalia; order Artiodactyla; family Balaenopteridae; genus Balaenoptera; species Balaenoptera musculus. The sequence goes on along the minus strand of NC_045795.1, from coordinate 69,250,344 downwards.
ATATGTAGTATAAACCCATTTCTGTTTTTTTTTTAAATGTAGCTATAGGTATAGGTATAGGTGTAAGTATAGGTATGGCTGTATCATACTATTTATCTTCTGAGTGTGTAAGCATGGAACAAACCAGAGAGTCACATGCTAAACTATCAATACTGGGTACCTCTAGAAGAAATGGTTGGGAAGTTGAAGTGAAACATTTCACTTTTTACTTTCAGCATTTTGGCATTGTTTGAGTCCTTACAAAAAGCATGGAGAGTAAAAGTATGAGCTGGAGAGTACAGACAGTTAAGTAGAGTATGTCTGGAGGTATTAGCAAGGCAACATCCGAACAACACAGATGTTCCAAAAATATGATGTATGTGTTATCACCTCTTTTCAAAATCATGATACAGTAGGAAAGGAAGGTCCATCAGTGGTAATGAATGAGCGGCTGGTGGGGACAGGTCGGGGAGGGAGGTCACTCCTCAGAGCTGGAGTGGATTTCAAATCAGGAGGAACCGATACATGTTTTCTGAGTTGAGAAAATGACCACGTCAGCAGGACCAGATGGCAATGTAACCTGGATAGTGGCCCCTGACCTCCTTATAGTGCATGCATTTGTGGCTTTCCCCTCATTGAGTTGTTTTCACTGATGACAACTGTTTTTTGAAATGTTGAATTGCAGTTGTGCAAATACCTATCATACACTAAAACATTTGTTTTCATGACCGTGTCTGGGGGACAAAGGGTATGTAAACTCCAGGAATATCAATAATCAAAAAGTAGATTTTCTGCTATATTACTTTTATAATAAATATAAATATAATATTCAAAATTTTGCATGAAATAATCAGGTTTCAAATATAAATGGTAAACCCTCTATTTGAAGCCAGTTTTTGGAAGATCCACCCTCAACATCTCATTGCAGGTCAGCTTCTCCAGTGCCAGTCAGTAACCCCTCACACTATTCAATAAGGCTACACTTTGGAAAATAAACTAACTTTTAAATAAGATACGTAAAAATCATTTAGGTTAGTACGTGATCTATTTAAACACATATATTCCAAAGGTAGATGTAAGTGTGGATGAAATTAGCCACTGTTTTAAGTGCTCGTTGTCAATAGTTCTCTGTCTCTCTCTGTCTCTCTATCTCTCTCAGAATGGACTAGAGTTGGCAGTAAGCACTGAGCATAACTTCCTGTTGGGAAAAGAGGACTCTAGATCCTCAGCTCATTTATTTATTTATTTATAATTTACTTATTTTATTTATTTATTTTTGGCTGCACTGGGTCTTCGTTGCTGCACGTGGGCTTTCTCTAGTTTCAGTGAGCGGGGGCTACTCTTTCCCCCTGTAAAGGTAGCGGGGGCTACATTTTCCCCTTATAATTGAAATACGGCAAGAGGTCTACTTTTACCACTTCTTTTTAATATCGTACTGTAATTTTTAACAGTGCAATAAGGAAAGAAAAATATTGGAAAGGAAGAAGTAAAATTTTCATGATTTTCATATGACATGGTTGTATACATAAAAGACCCCATAGAATCTATTTTTTAAAACATACTAAAAAATAAAAACTACTAAAACTAATAAGTAAACGTAGCAAGGTCACAAAGTCAATATATAAAAATCAACTGCATTTATATATATTAGTAACAAACAATTAAAATGAAATTTAAAAAATAACACAGGCACATAGGAACAAGTCTAAGATATGTAAAACTTTTATATCAAAAACGACAAAACATTCTTGTGAGAAATTTAAGAAGGCTTAATAGAGTTAAACCATTAATATTATTAAGATGTCCATTTTCCCAAAACTGATCTCTTAATTCAACATAGACACAATAAAAATCCCAGAAGACATTTTTATAAAAGTTGAAACACTGATTCTAAAAATGCAAATAAAAAGCACCTAGAATAGACAAAATGATCTTGAAAAAGAAAAGCAAAGTTGGAAGACTTACACAAACCAACTTTGAAACTTATAAAGGTACAGTATTAAGACAATATTGTATCGATGTAGGTATAGACATAAAGATAAATAGAATGAATAGTGAGCCCAGACACAGACCATACTTATAAGGTCAATTGATTTTCAACAAAGGTTCCAAGTTAATTCAATGGGGGAAAGAATAGTGTTTTGTACAATTGGAATCCATGTGGAAAAACATGAACCTCAGCCCTTGCATCCACTGTACACAAAAGTTAACTCAAATGGATTATAGATATGAGCCTAAAAGCTAAAACTACAAAACTTCTAGAAGAAAATATAAGAGAAAAACATTTATTACCCTGGTGTAGTCAAAGATTACTTTATGTTCACAATAAACACTAAACCAAAAAAGAAGAAAATGATAGCTTGGACTTCATCAAAATTAAAAACACATGCTCTTTGAAAGAAACCTTAAAAAAATGCAAAGACAATATTGAAGAGAAGACATATCTAGAATATATAAGGAATTTCTACAACTCAATATTAAGAAGATACACAATTTATAAATGGACAAAAGATTTGAACAGACACTTCACAAATGAAGATTTGTGGACGGCAAAAAAAAAAAACAAAACACCTGAAATGATGCTCATCATCATTATCAAAAGGGTAATGCAAATTTAAATCCACAATGAGATACCACTACACACCCACTAGAATCGTTAAAATTTAAAGGCAAGATAATACTAAGTGTTGATGAGGCTGTGGAACGACTGGAACTCTCATATATTACTGATAGGAGGGAATATAAAAGAATACAATCATTTGGGGAAACTTGGCCTTTTTTTATACACATAGACCTTTCCTGTTACCCAGAAATTCCTAGGTATTTACTCAAGAAAAATGAAAACACATGGCTACAAATTATACACAAATGCTCCTACCCCCAAACTGAAAGCAACCCATGTGTCCATTAACAGGTCAGTGAGTAAACGAATAGATTATTCATATAATGGAATGCTACTCAGCACTAAAAATGAATTACTAATACATGCAACAAACAACATGAATGAACCTCAAAAGCATTATGCTTGTATAATATACAAAAAAAGTGTATACTATAATAATTCCAAAATAAAATATGGAAAAAACAAACAAAAACTAATCTACCATGACAAATCAGATAATGCTTGCCCAGAAGACCTAAAGAGACATTTCTACAAAGAAGATATACAGATTGCCAACAAACACATGAAAGGATGCTCAACATCACTAATCATTAGAGAAATGCAAATCAAAACTACAATAAAGTGTCACCTCACACCAGTCAGAATGGCCATCATCAAAAAATCTACAAACAATAAATGCTGGAGAAGGTGTGGAGAAAAGGGAACCCTCTTGCACTGTTGGTGAGAATGTAAATTGATACAGCCACTATGGAGAACAGTATGGAGGTTCCTTAAAAAACTACAAATAGAACTACCATACGACCCAGCAATCCCACTACTGGGCATATACCCTGAGAAAACCATAATTCACAAAGAGTCATGTACCACAATGTTCATTGCAGCTCTATTTACAATAGCCAGGACATGGAAGCAACCTAAGTGTCCATCGACAGATGAATGGATAAAGAAGATGTGGCACATATATACGATGGAATATTACTCAGCCATAACAAGAAATGAAATTGAGTTATTTGTAGTGAGGTGGATGGACCTAGAGTCTGTCATACAGAGTGAAGTCAGTCAGAAAGAGAAAAACAAATACCGTATGCTAACACATACATATGTAATCTTAAAAAAAAAAAATGGTTCTGAAGAACCTAGGGGCAGGACAGGAATAAAAACGCAGGCGTAGAGAATGGACTTGAGGACACAGGGAGGGAGAAGGGTAAGCTGGGACAAAGTGAGAGAGTGGCATGGACATACACTACCAAATGTAAAATAGGTAGCTAGTGGGAAGCACCCGCATAGCACAGGGAGATCATCTCGGTGCTTTGTGACCACCTAGAGGGGTGGGATAGGGAGGGTGGGAGGGAGACGGAAGAGGAAGGAGATATGGGGATATATGTACATGTATAGCTGATTCACTTTGTTATAAAGCAGAAACTAACACACCATTGTAAAGCAATTATACTCCAATAAAGATGTTAAAAAAAAGAAAAGAAAATGCTTGCCCAGCTGGGAGGCACTGGGTAACTGTCTAGAAAGGGCACAAAGACACTTTCTGGGCTGAAGCAAATGATCCACATTTTGTTTTGGGTGATGTTTGCACAGGTGAACACTATCGGCAAAACTCATAAAACTGAGCACTTAAGATCTGTGCATTTTATTGTTTGTAAATTATGCCTCAATTTAAAAAAAACTTATGGTTATTAGATTTCTCTGTGCAATATTGTTGCCCAGCAATTATACTGTTGTTATCAAGAGATGCTGATGGACTACCGTGCATTGTAATAACTGCCTTTTTGTATTACAACTATTTGTAACTTTACGAAATCTTCATAAAGATGATCAATTGCAATAATAAAGTTATGAAACACTTAAAAATGACAACTGGCAGAGGGAAGTATTTGCAACTCATCTCCCGGATAAAGGGCTAATCACCCTTATATACAAGAATTCTTAAAAACTTATTTTAAAAATACTGTAAATTGCCAAAGTAAAGATGGCTTTATTCTAGGAGTGAAGTGCTTTCCTCACAAGTAGATTCCACACTTGGGTGTAGCCACTTTTCCTCTGGTTTTACTTCCATGTCTAATGGTAGTTTGGAAAAGGGGAGGGAAGGAGTGAGAAAGAGATCAGGAAGAGAGGAGGAAGGATGGGAGGGAAGGATGGAGGATAGATACATACCTATGCTTGGAAAATATACTAGAGACATATATCAAAATATTAATAACAGGCAGTGAAACTATTGGAGATTTTTTCTTCTTGTGGATTATCTGTGTTTTTTACAATGACCATATATTACTTTCTGTTCATTTATAGGAAATGTTATCTTGCAAATGAGAACTATTTCTGGTGAACCTATTATACTTACAAGTACTTTAAATAATTTTCATGGAGCTCAATTTATGAGTTGAAATTTTTTTCCTTCAACAGGCAGTGCTTTTATTATTCATTTATCCCCACCTACCCACAGAATATAGATGAATTAAGAGAGCTTCATGAACTTTTACTTATAAATGCTGCATAATTTTATATTCCAACAGCAGAGAATATTTTTTAAAACTCATTTAAATCTACCTAACTTATATTTGGAGTTTTCTTCTACAGTTTCCATCAGAGATGGTGCCCATATTGGTTTCTTAAAATAGATGTAGGAAAGGAATCTGCTGACAAGTTATTTGTCCTTTAAAAAAGCCTTTGTATTATATTTCAAACATGCGTAAAAAATAGAGAATTAATTAGTGAGCCTTGTATAACCATAACCTAGATTGAACAAATATCTTTGCCATATTTGCTTCATCTTTTTAAAAATAAATTAGACGTTGTGACATTTCATCCCTAAATACATCAGCAAGCATTTCTAAAAAATAAAGACATCCTACATAACCACAAAACCATTTTCACATCTAACAAAATTAACTATAATTTCTTATATCATCTAATATTTATTTTTTTAACTTATTTATTTATTTATTTGTCGTTAGCTGCGCTGGGTCCTCACTGCTGCGCACAGGCTTTCTCTAGCTGCGGCGAGCGGGGGCTACTCTTCACTGCAGTGCACAGGCCTCTCATTGCAGTGGTTTCTCCTGCTGTGGAGCATAGGCTTTAGGCACGCGGCCTTCAGTAGTTGTGGCATGTGGGCTCAGTAGTTGTGGTTTGTGGGCTCTAGAGTGCAGGCTCAGTAGTTGTGGTGCACAGGCTTAGTTGCTCCGCAGCATGTGGGATCCTCCCGGTCTAGGGCTCGAACCCGTGTCCCCTGCATTGGCAGGCGGATTCTTAACTACCGCACCACCAGGGAAGTCCCAAATATTCAGACCATATTCAAATTTCACCTATTGATCCCCAAAATGTATTTTTGCAGATATTTGTTTGAACTAGGATCCACATAAGGTCCAACCAACCATTTCTTTTCTAAAATCTAGTCTTCTTTAAATCCAGAACAGTTTCCATCATCACCACCTCTATTTTCTTTGTTAAAATAATGTCATTGCTTAAGGAAACTTGGTCAGCTATTCCATAAAAGTGTTTTCTGGCAATTTAAAGAAAGATTTGAGAAAACCACCAAAGAACTAGTTGCAAAAATTGTCATCTCTAAACACAACATCAGATTCATATTTTAACGTCTAAATTTTGCAGATCTTGATCTTGGACATCAAGAACGTAATGCACTCTTTGAGGAGGGAAGTGGGGGAGGGAATATTAGAAAAAAATGCCTTAAAACTAGCATACAAGTTGATTGATCTAGATCTTATTTTTTTTATTAAACTCTGATTTTAGGAAGAAAGCTGCCTTGCCATTGGAACCTCTAAAGCCGGAAGAGACATTACAATTTCCCTTCTGGCCTGGAGGAACACAAGCTTAATGTAGCTTGCAGGAAGCCTGAATTCAGCTAGCTTTAACACCCCCAGAAGGAGATAAAATGTAAAAGAACAGCACTTTCCCTTTTAGGAGGCCCATCTTATCACAGACAACAGGGGTAAGAGAAAACATTTTAAGCTAATGATGTTTACAGCTAACCAGATTTGGTTGAAGCAATCCATTGGACACCAGTCTACAAGTCTCATTTCTTATAAGGTTCATTTATCTTAGAATGCTCAACCACCAAAAGTACCCTGCCTTCACATTTCTCTGAATATTAAGCTAGACGACGAATTCTTCTCCCAGCTGTTTAACTATCTTTAACCCCCCAGGCTGCTACAGTATTGTGTGTGTTAATTCAACTGCATTACAAATTCTCTAATATTGAAAAGAACAACAAAAGAGACAAATATTAAGCATAATGAAAGAAATGTTGTTGCTAGGGAGATTTTTTACATGATTCAACCAAGAAAGTCCTCCATGTATAGAAGGAAGAATTCTTAATTCATCCAAAATATAGTAATTGAACATCTGCTGACTGGGTCATGCAGCCATCTCTATACTGGCCTGGAAGAGTGTACTGCTTTCCTTGCCATGTCAGGGTCACAAGCAGACCTGAGGTCAGAGGCAAAGTCAACTTCATCCAAACCTAAATCTGAGAGTGGTGAACAGAGCTTCCCACAAGGAAAATCAGAGAGCAGCTATCAGCAGAAGATGGAATGGATCCCGGGAAGGCAAAACCAACAGATGGGCATCCATAGACCCAGGACTAAATGAAAACAGGGCTCAACAAACATAGAGAAGGGGTCCTCACTTGTGTGTGTTCCCTCTTTCCATTCGAACGCCCAGGTCCCTGATACTTCTGAACTAACCAGCCTTGGCCCTTCTCCCACAGGCATCCCATTCTCTTAGGACTCTGGGTCCACCAGGCTTGTTGGCCTATTGGGCAAGCTTGCTAATCTCCTCTCCCAGGCAGACAAACCTCATCTCCAGCTAAATGCATTTTATAAAGTCCTTAATGGAATGGCCTTAAGGGAAAGAGTGTTTTGGTCCCAATCCCTGGACACACATCATAGTCCAGCTAGCTATCTAGGCTTCTGAGTCCAGCCTTAGTGGGAGAAATCATTCATTTCTCGATTTGGTTCTTTTAGATGTTGGGAGGTAACAAAAGAAACAATCATTCAATTTTTCAGTGAAAGATTAAATGAAGGCAGAGGGCTTGTTTGTTTTTGTGTTTTTCTTTTTTTTGTAAAGACTTTGCTTTTAAGAACAGTTTTAGTTTTACTACAAAATTGAGAGGAAGGTACAGAGATTTCCCCTGTAACCCCTGTACCCACACATGCATAGTCTCCTCCATTATCGACATCACTCACTAGAATGATCCTTTTTTTTTTTTTTTTTACCAAGAATGATGTTTACATTGAAACATCATAATCACCCAAAGTCCATAGTTTATCTTAGGGTTCACTTTTGGTGTGTATATTCTATGCGTTTGAACAAAAGCGTAGTGATGTATATCCATCATTATAATGTCATACAGAGTATTTTCACTGCTCTAAAAATTCTCTGTGTTCTACCTATTCATCTCTCCTACCTCCCCTACCCCAATTCCCCAATGGCAGGAAGTTTTCAAATCACTACACAGACTTACCTTTCTAGTAAAAAGAGATCCCCCTCAGAGCTTTCTTAGCCCAATGAGGTTTGCTCAGTCCTGCCTTGTAGGTTTTTTTCTTTTTTGTCTTCCCCTCCTGCAAGCAGCTCAACAGCAGAGGGAAAACTATAAACATGCATAAGACAACACCAAGGTTCCTCTGGCTCTTTCCCAGAGTCGCTTATCAGAGCCTTCCAGTGAGGGCCACATGTGTGCTGAAAGGTGAATGGCAAATATTAAAGGATAACAAATAAAAAATAAAAGGAAAATGAGTAATGTTTGCAAGTGAATTTATGTTTACACAACATATTTGTGGAAACATGCCTTTCCACTTTGGAGATTCTGCCAATACATCACCATGACACAAATGTTGCAAGAAGCAGATCCGTCAGGTGGTGGCGACCATTACTTTTTAATAGACTACTCCATTTTCAGTAATCACACTAACAAAATCAGGACAGAGGTCGGTCTGCTTGCAGGAGACGCAAACTCAAGAACGCTTGACAAATGTTCCCCTACACACACAGAGGCCTTTCTCACGGGTAGTCTAGATGCCGGACAGGAGGTGGAAAGTCAAGGGAACATCCTATATAGGTGGATTCTTCCAGAGCCTGGCTAGCATCTGTGTGCTGCCTAAACAACCAGTGCTGGGTTTTTCATCAAACTGTTCTCATTTTGCCCAGAAAGTTTCTGCTCGAGGCCTGGGTATATGGCCTTTGCTTTCAGATTATATAAGATGCTAAAACAGATGATCTGGATCATGTAGGCCAGAGTATGATTTTAAAACTGCTTACCAAAGGACACTAAGAGAGAGAGCCTTTTTTGTTTGTTTGTTTGTTTGTGATATATTTGTGACTACACCAGCACACAATTCATTCATTCACTCATTTAATGAGTACCTCCTCAATGGTGGGAACTGTGCTTAGTGTTATGGAATATGGATATTCATACGTCATGGTCCCTGCTCTCAAAGGAGAGGGAAAGGCACAATTGACCATGCTAGATATCAGAACTAATTAAGTGGGAAACCAGATATACAAGTAAGGATCTATGGGAGCATAAAGAAATAAGTGATTTATGAAGCTTCATATGAATCCAGAAAAACTTCAGGGAGGGGATATTTTGGATCTTGACTTTGAAGGTTAGCTACAAGTTATTATTTATTATTTTTATTTTATTTTATTGCCTTATTTCATAAGTAATATATTTTTATTGTAGAAAATACACATAAGCAGAAGCCCCATAATTCTACCACTCAAATATAACTATCATTGGTATCCCCATTTTTCCCCCCTAGGAATATGTGTTTTTTACAAAAATGTGATCATGATACATCATGATTTGATTTGTAACTTGCTTAACCTGCAATGTGTGCGTGTGTGTGCATGTGTGTATGTATTGTAATATTACAGCAGAGTTTCTCTTATCTGACATAATCAGAAGTACTAGATAGTTGGTCAGTTTAAAAAAATCAATTAATGAGAGGAATCATCAAATATAAATAAAGACCAATGCCTGAAATGTCTTATTTTAACTTAAAACAGTCATGTGCCTTCATTCACCACTCCCTGATGCAGGGCCAAGGGTGTGACCCTGCGAGGGCAGCGCCGTGTCAGCATTCTTATGTAAGTTGTCCTCCTAATGCATTACGTACAATTTCTAATTCCAAACTCTTTACCATGGAGGAATAATTTAGAGATACTTGCAGAGCAAGCTCATTGAAAAAACCTTCTAGACATTTACAGTTCTTTTCTGGGCTTCTAGTTGCTTCATCCACCTAATTCCATAGCATTTGTTAGCAACTACTGTTTATCTAACTTTATTATTTATTTTCTTTTGGCCAAGCCATGTGGCATCCTAGTTCCCCGACCAGGGATCGAACCTGCACCCCCCTGCAGTGGGAGTGCAGAATCTTAACCACTGGACTGCCAGGGAAGGACCTAGTGACTACTGTTTATCATTCCAAAGCATTCAATGCTATCTTCATAGAAAGGTGGACCCTCTTCATGTTCACTCTCCTACATCCCCAGTTGACATAATGCTTTTAAACATATACAAATATGTAATTATAGTAGCCAACACAACTAACCATCAGCAGGTTTGAGAGCAAATGACTCAACCAGCAGAAGAGGACAGGAGTACTTTCAAGTTCAGGCTGTCGTAGGTTTTATTCAGCAATTCTTACAAATTGGAATCTTTTAAGTAACAAGCCCAGCAAGTTGGTTAAAAGTAATTTCTAGTCTGTCTGACAACCCTGTTTCTATGTCCCTGTACTAGTTTTCTATTGTTGCTATAACAATCACCACTAATTTATCAGCGTAAAACAACACCCTCATTTATCCCACAGTTCTGTAGGTCAGAAGTCCAGGTGGGCTAAACTGGGTTCTCTGCTTAGGATCTCACAGGGCCAAAATCCAAGTGTTGGCCAGCTGGGCTATGATCTGGAAGCTCTAGGGAAGAATCCACTTCCACACTCATTCCAGTTGTTGACCAGATGCAGTTCCTGGCCATTGTAGGTCTGAAGTCCCTATTTCCTTGCTGGCTCTCAGCTGGGGACTATGCTTGGCAACTACAGGCTGTCCACGTTCCTTGGCATGTGGCCTCCTCCAGCTTCAGGCCAGGAATGGTGTGTCCAACTCCCCTTGCGCTGCAAATCTATGACTTCCCCTTCTGCTACAGAAGAGAAAACTCTCTGCTTTTCAAAGAGCTCATGTAATTAGACCAGGCCCATCCTAATAGCCTACCAAAGTCAATGGTGCCAGGTAACAAAGCACAGTCATGGGAGTGAAATCTCACCGTATCAGTGGGTTCCAGGGATTAGAGCAGTGGAATCTTGGGAGCCATTTTTAGAATTCTTCTTACCACAGTCATTAAAGTGGGGACAGAAGGAAAGAACATTCCAGGCTACATGAAGAGCATAAGCAGAGACACAGGAATTACAGGCACCAAGTAACTGGGGAACAGCAACACTGAAACCCACTTCAGTCCCAGCTGTGGCCTCCTCTACTTCCAACACCCCAGCTAACACTGGACAAGAGAAAGTGAGAGAACATGAAAAATTAAATTATGCTGTCTAAATAATGTTTCCTTGGGTTGCTTCTTTCCCCGGAGAGCAAAGACTTCCATGTATCTATTGACAAAGAATGATATAATGATATCACAATGCACCCACTTTCCACCCATTCAAGAAGGAAAAGATTTGAATGAGAATTCCCGGTGCTAACTGGTAAAACTGATATATGGTCAAAAATTGCAGTGTAAATGAGTACAACTCATTAAGAACACAAATTTGGACTATACTATAAAGGATAAAAATATTCATACCCTTTGACCTCACTTTGGGGACTTTATACCAAGGAAATAATCTAAAAGAATTTTTTAAATTATGCAATAAAAATACACTTTGTAGCAATATCTATAAACTATAGTATATTTTATCTAAATGTTCAGAATTGAAAAATGATTAGGTGAACTGTGGTCTCACGATATTCAAAGGAATATTATGCAGATATTAGCATTTTAATTGTGAAGAGTAAAATAAAATGTGTATAAAATGTATATGACACCTTAAGTTTAAAAGTAAAATACAAAGCCTTATCTATCCTACTATTATAACTCTGTGGAAAAATACTTCTGGGCATAACCAGGATTTGGGGGGGGGAACTTGGAAAATGAAAAAAATTTTGAATAGGTTAGCTTTTTCTTTCATTTTGATTTATATGAACAGTGCTATAAGATTGTTTGTGCAATAAATAATGATAGCTTTTTAAAAAAATCATATATGAACTCCTAACGACTCTGACTACCGTGAATGTCACTGCACTCTCACTGGTTTTAAAAGGACCAGAGACAGTTAATCAAACAAAGAAAATATAGATTACAAGTCAGGGCCATTGCAAAATGAGCCCTCACCTCTGAGCTCAATGCCTTGAAGCAGCCCAACAATGTGGAAATACAAGTACATTTCCTTTCTATCCCTATTTCATTTTATTTCAAGGAAAAAAAAAAAAGCACATGTGGTATTGAAAATTGTGTCTTCTGCCACGAGAAGCAATGAGGAATGTGAGGAGGTAAAGAGAATCAGTACAGTTCACAGTTCCTGGAGAGAGAGAAAAAAACTTGTTTCTTTGCAAAACTGTGTTACAAAAGACCCATCATCTAGAGAGTTATTAAGAGATGGTTTGTTTTTCATTTATCTGTTAGGAATTCTGGTTAAAAACACCTCTTAAATGAATTTGCATTCCTAACCTGAACTGGGCAGGCCTTCTATTCAACTGCTGGCCAGTGATTTAAAAAGCAAACAAACCCCAAATCATGCCATTTAGCCAAAAGTTAAAACAAACTAACCTGCCGCACCTATTGTATAGACTTCATTATTTGCAAATACACAGTCTCACCTACCTCTTTCCTCCTAAGATGAAATTGGTTTTCGTTCTGTTTTGCTAGGGATTGGCTCTCTTTCATAATGGGACTTGCACTGCAGAGCCCTGAATCTTGAATGTGGAGGTCCACTGGAGGGGAGGACCTGACATAGTGAAGAGAAGGCAATGCCCATTAAGGTCAGAGATCGATCAGGGAGCATGGACCTCCCTCACCTCTGCTGGCTTCTAATTCCCTCTGGTTTTACTTCCATCACAGAAGCAAACATTGTGAGGAAGTAGTTCTATTATTTAAAATTCCTCTGCTAATCAGCAGCACTCAGGAAAAATTCATGTCTCTTCCAGCTCCAAGGGATCTATTGCAAATCCTTTAAATTGTCATATTATCCTCTCATTTGCTTCTATTTTAGCAAAGCAAATGATTAAAAATTAAACTTTCATTTAGAAGCATAATTATTTTAAAGGATGTCAAGGCTTCATGTTAAACAAATTTACTTCGGCAAATAGAATGAGGATTTAGAATTCGATTGAAGAGTTAATGAAATAACCGTAATTTGCTTAGGTGAATAAACCTACGTCATCTTATTTATTTAAAGATTTCTCTCCTTCTTCGCCTGTCGTGTATATAGCTATGTTTTTTATTCCTGTAGTAAACGTCTTAGCTTCACAGAGTGAATCAGAAACATTTTTTGCTTTCAATCAGGAAGAGAATTTTCTACATACATGAAAATGAAAATTAATTAATGTGACGTCCCTCAGAGTGGGAATTTATAAGTTGTGAAAGTGGCAATAATACTAATCTGAATTTCTAATCCTTAAAAATTCCTCATGTAACATAAAATTTTGTTCTGAGAAACTGAGATTAACTAGTTTAGTGTTATTAGTTATGAGGAAGGCCAATGCCCAGTGCCTAGAAAGCTCTAGGGTGAATGAGTGAATGGACAGAAGAACTAACTGTGATGGGCAGCATATTGTTTCCTCACATCATTTCCAGAGATCTCTGCTTTCTGGAATTCATACTCTTATGTAATCTCCTCCCCTTGGATATGGGTTGGACCTAGCGACTTACTTCTAAGGCATAGAATGTGGTAAAAGTGATGGCATGTCACTGCCAAGACCAGCTAGCTTGCAAAAGACTACAACTTCTATTTTGCTCATACTTCTCTCTCCCTCTTGTGGAGTAAGAATGTTGCCTGCCATATCAGTAAACAAACGATGTTGCAGCCATCAAACCAGCAGCCCCCCACCCCCACCCCGTGGCCACCCCCAACAGTGCACCCTGAGGGGATTCAGGATGGATAAAAGCAGGATACTGGCCCTACACAGTTAAGGTGCATATCAACGGAATTCAATGAACCCAGACTCTGACATCTTCCCATACATAGAAAAGTGCTAAATTCATTAACTTGAGATGTCTGGTTTTCTTTAATTAACAGTAATCTTCTGATGTTCTGACTACCTGTTTTTTGTTGCAAAACTCCTATATCCTGGCTCCTCCCTTACCTCTTCAGGGCAGTTCCTCAGAGCTACCTGAGAGGCTGTCTTCTGGGCTTAAGTTCTCAATTTTGTCCGCCAAATGAAATGACTTTTAGATTGTGCATTTTTTTCAGTCGAGACTCCGATAAAACAAGCTGTTTTGAGCTGCCCTATCGAGAGGCCCACACAGCAAGAAACTAAGGATGTCCTCCAGCTGATGGTCAGGGAGGAACTGAGACTCCATCCAGTAGCCACAAGAAACTGAATCCTCTTAACCACCATGCGAGAGAGTTTGGGAAGCGGGTCCTTCTGAAGTGAAGCCTTAAGATGACCACAGCCCCAGCCAGTACTTTGATTGCAGCCTGTGAGAGACCTAAGCTGTGCCCAGATTCTTGACCTACAGAAACAATGAGGTGAGACAAGTGTTGTTTTTTTAAGTCACTAATTTTGGAGTAATTTATTACACAGCAATAGATAACTGATGCACTAATAAATTCATGCATGGCAGAGCATCTCTCCCATGGACACATTCATATTGAAATGCGGGGCTCAACCTAGCAGGTGACTCACAATTGTTTCAGATGATACGGTCTCCATGTAAAATATATATGCTAATCCAGTCAACTGTCTAGGCAGTTTGTACCATGGTGATAAATCCAGGAGCTGGGGCTCCAGAGGGAGGCCATGGTGGAGATCACATTAGATACACAATGGAAATGCCACCTCTTTGTCTCTTCTACCTTAAGATTGTATCCCCCTGGCAGTTCAAGAGGCCTAATAGATTTTATTGGGGGCAGGGGATAAGGGGGCAGTGGTAGGCAACCTGGCTCTAAATGTATGGGTGTGAACCAAGAGTACAAATGGAAGTCCATATACTAAATGTTTACGTATTTGAAAGTTCTAACCACACTACACCCACAGCAAGGTGCATGTTCTCACCAAGAGCTCCCCCACTCCCCATCCACACAGCCTTCTTCCCAGGAGGCCAAGGGAATTTGCTCTGCATTCCAGAGCCAACCCTTTACCCTGTGCGCCTGAGTGGGAACACTGATAGACTGGGGCAATGGAAGCCAGGCTGGACTCTTGAACTGCTAGACTGGCCCAACTAGGGATGGGGAACAACCCAGTACAGCTCCCCAGGGAGCTGGGTCTGGCGGGGCAGCCAATAACAGTTCTTATGCTGAAAGACCGAGCAACCAACCAAGGGCTGAAGCCCTACCAGCTCCTGGAGAGATTTATACAAAATCTTCAGCAGTCCTTAGCTAGAGTAAAGCAGGTTCAATGAGCTCAGTTCTTCCCAACAGTCACCATGCAATCATCATCCACAATTAAAAGGCCAAAACTAAGGAAAGCCTGAGAGGATTTCGCCACACAGCAACCAGTTGCTTAATTATGCAGAGTACAGAACAGCAGTGCACAGTCTGCTGTGTCCTTCTGCACCTGTCAGGTGGGTGTTCTGAAGGACCCATGCTTCCAGCCTCCAAAGTACCATGCACAAAAGTCTACTTTTATTCAAGAGAAAATGAGTTTTAGAAAAACAATAGTAATAGCTAATGTCCACTGAGCACTTACTGCATCGTGCTGGCCACTGGGCTGCCTGCTTCCTATGGATGACTTCACCAAGTCCTGGGAACAGCTCTGTTGGGTAGAGACAAGTATTGTTAGAGGAAGAAGCAGAGGTCCTGAAGGGTTAATTCCTTGCCCAGCCAGCAGCAGCGCAGGGAACTCAGCATCATTCAAGAATTGTGTGCTCTTCGCCTGCACACAGACCCCTTTGGCCAACTGCACTTCAGAAGAATGAACTGTCCTTCAGTGACTTGTCCTTGAATGAAAGAATCTAAACCCAAAGAGAAGTGATTTGTCCTAGGCCGCACATCTCCCTATCTGTCACCCTTTATTCTCTCCACCTACCCCTGCCCCAGCCAGGGGACAGAGCAGAGCCCTTGACAGTGAGACCACCCAAGCCCCCTGCACAGCCAACCAGCTGAGAGATCCTAGGAAGGTTAGTCATCCCATTTTTGTCTAGCTTTCCATATCCACCATATGGGCATGGTGGGATTATGGGTTCATTCACCTAAAATGCAAGTGTAATTGGTCTTTGTGCAAATGCACGTTCCCATTTTACAGAATTACTTATTTTACTTTTGAGCACCAAAAATATATAAGATACAGGTTTGAACAAAGTTTCCCCATAAAGCCCAATGTTTAGCATAGGCTGCTAGTCGGTAATTTATAATATACAGAAGAGGAATCTATGACAAAGGGGCTAAATCACTTTCCTAAAAAAGTTAATGGTAGGGCTATATTTATGTCTAGCATCTGGCAGACATTACTAAAGATTTAATGAATGAAAAAAATAAGTTTAGATTATATACAAAGATCTATCTAATTATATTGTATACAATATCGTCAAATATGTATATTTTTATTACTTTTAATATTTATATAATATTTGATTAATATCACTTCCCCAATAAACTCTAAGTTCCAGCAAGGCAAGGCCTATCTGTTTTGTGCACTAAGACTTAGAATACTGCCAGGCACATAAAAAAACTCAGTAACTGTATATTCAAATATTTATCGAATGCCCCTAAATATCAGGCACAGTGCCAGGCACTCAATTGTTATTCCAATGAGTCTCTCTTTTTCCCAGGAGGAGAGAGTTTAATGAAAAGAGCATTAAGGATCATGATTCTGTTCCTGCTTCTGCACTAGCTCTGTGGCCTTGAACAAGTCACTTAAAACGTCTCTGAGCCTTACGTAGGAAAATTCTTATCTTGAATAGATCCTTCATAAAGCAATATTTCTAGAACCTCCCAGGTTTAATGTGTTTCTATCACCTCTACTGAGTACAGAGAACATTGCTTCACATGTGGGAAACATACCAAGGGCAGCCTGTGAGGTGATTTTAGTGGAAGGTGGACATGTTATTAAATTGATTGTCTTTTAATTCTTCACATTACTTCGGGAGAAAGGCTCATTTGACATCTCCCTAATAACTTGCTAGAATCTGATTTTAAGGAAGAGAGAAGGAGCCTTAGGCTCAACAGCTGTAGCAAGAAACAGGATCAAACCAGAATTTAATAATATGGCTTTACTTTCAATATACTCATTTATGTCAAACAATACCATTTTGTCATGTATGATAAGGATATTAAGTTTCCCTTCATTTAAAAAAGTGTGTAGCTTTAAATAAAATTATTAAGCCTTGAGTCTGTCACCCAGGGCTGGCTTTCTCCCCACTTCCCTCAGCCTCCAGTCTCAATATTTCCTAATCACCTCTCCTTGAGTCAAAGGAACCTTTTCTCCTCGGACGGTGCGGCCATTACCCTGGACCCGGCCCTGATTGGCCTGTGCTGCTCACACTCCTTCCTTGACGCAATCCCTATGGCCAGGGGTGGGATGACTGATGGATTTAGATCAACTGAGTCCCCCCACCCTCTCGTCAGGACGCGGTCACCCCCATGCAAACCTGCTGGGTGTAAGGGAAGCGAATTCCCAGAGACAAAAATCCGAGGAATGGTCTCCGGAGAAGCCTGGAGCTACTCCTGACCTCCCTGAGCCATTTCGCTCTGATCCCAGGGTATGATGCACCCACCCTGGAGGACTGTGGGGAGGACACAGGCAAGTCACACTCCCATGGCCGAGAAAGAGTGATAGCTCAGCAATGCGGAGCTGGTCAGAGCCTGTCGCCCATTAAGTGCTCCGGAAGAACGCGTTCCATCCATCAGAGAACGCAGGAATAGTCCAACGCTGGCGGAAGTCGCCTTACTGCCTGTCTCTGCACTTTATGGGATGTTGACAGCTCTGCTTCCTTCTAATAAAACCAGGGATAGTGCTTCAAATCTTCTGGAACTGCTGGGGGACTTCACACACACACCCGCTGCGGGAGCCCCAGACTCGGGGGCGAGGGGCGGGGCCAGGGGCGGGGCCAGGGGCGCTCCCAGGAAGACTCGTTGCTGCCATCAGGGGGCGCCCTGTGCACCCCGTCTCTGGGGTCCTACGGCCGGCCTACACAGTAGCCGCTGCTCCGCGGGTTGGGACGGTAGGGACGGGTCCTAGAAGCCAGGTCTCGGGCCGAATGCGAAAGAGGCGGATAGAGTCGGAACGTGCCCTGCAGGGAGGAAACGGGACGCTCCTCCTGGGGTCCCAGATGGTGTGGGGAAGAAAAGCTATCAGCAAGGAAATAAAGAAAACAGCAGGTCAACTAGCGCTGCTCGAGCAGCCCTGAGGGATCACCCGAGGAGGCATCTAAAGGCTGTGCCGGGACACCCCTCGGCGCACACCAGGCCATCCCGGAACCCCCGCGCGCCCCGATGGACTCGGAGCCGCGGTGTGGACGCGCTTCATCTCTAAGCCCCCTGGCACGAGCGGGCAAAGCCGCTGGGGATCCGGCTTTTTTTTTTTGTAAGAGCTACTCAGCCTGGCATACTGCTTTTCTCCCCCTTTCTTTTCATTGTTTTTCTCGTTGTAGTCTTCTTTACCCCTGCCCCAACGTTCTCTTAAGTGCCTTTAGTTGAAGGAAAATTAACCCCTAGAAGTCTCTTTGCATTGTACCCAGGACAGTAATGGAACTTCCTAATGGCACTAGGAATCCCCTCAGGGCCCTGCTTCTAATAAGCAAAACCTCTGAAGTGGAAGAAAACAGTCTTCTGACCCTGTTAATAGTCTTTAAAACTGAGACTCAACTAGAGGGCCGGCTTGGGCCGTCTGGCTCATAACTGTGCCCGCAGGCCTGGGACCTGTGGCCCTCAAAACCCGGCACAAAGGGAAGGAAGAGGCAAACCAGCTTCCTCCTGTTGAGCATTTACTAGGCCCAGGTCTGGCTGGGCATCCTAAAGCCTAGGGGTTGTTATTAAACCCATTTTACAGAGAAGAAGGTGAGGCTTGGGCATGATTGACTTGCCCAAGGTGCCCTCCTTTGTAAGCTGAATCCTGGTCTGTGGTTCTTCAAATGCTCTCGAACCTCTTCTCATGCCCCATACGATTCTCACTGGTTATCAGCGATTTTAGCCACCACTCAAGATAATAAAATCAGCTATAAACAGAGTGACTGTCATTTTCGGTTGTGGCTGTGTTAACCCTTTGTAGACCACTTGCAGGCAGTTGCAGCTTCTGGAATTCCACGTCAAAGAAGACTGTATTTCATTTAGTTGACTAGGCAGTAGAGGGTGTGGCACTTGTCAGTTTTCCTGCAGGCTAGTAAATCTAAGTGCAATCTGGCGCTCACATGTGTGCACTTTACATAAAAATGCATCTGCCCACACTAATATCAGAATCACAGAAGGTTTAGCATCAAGAAAGCATATTTCCTTGCTTACATTTTCTGGTGCAGACTTTTCTCTTTTTCAGTGTCCTTGGGCTTAAAGCCTTCATAAAGCATTGTAATCTTAAGTCACAATGACAATATGTATTTCCTTTTCACGTGTGAGAAATGAGAAAAGCCATAATCATAGATTAATACTATAGAGTTTAAAATAGTGTCTGTCCAAGTTCAAGATTTAGAGCAACATCTTTACCAATTCCGTTTTCCCCTTGAAGAAAAATTTCCATTCTCTTAAGACCTGCTTATTATGTCAGAAGAAAATGCACCTATTTCTTTAGCTGCACTTCTCTCTCTTTTTTTTTTTGCCTTAATGATGTGGGCAAAAACTAAATGTACTAGTAAATACCTAGATGTCATAGAAGCAGGACAAAAAAGAACAAACAACCTAAGGTTTAAAAATTAAATTGAGAGCCATACCTTCTAGGCTGTGAGAAATAAAGCTCTCACCTCCCCCTCTTTATGGAGTATCCATCATGCGCCAAGCCCAGGGCTAAGCACCAAAACCAAAATAGACTCAGTCCTAGCCTTCATAGACTCACGTAATAGTGGGGCAGACAGACCTGAGGCCAATAGTTACTAATTAAACCATCCAGGGGAATATGGGAACATATAGCAGGAGAATCAAATCTAATCTGGGGTCAGGAAAGTTTCCCCAAGAAGGAAGAATCTCCGCTGAGTTGAAACGGAGAGAGCCAGGCAAAGAGCACTCCAAGTCATGGAGAGCGTGTGCGAGGAGCAGAAGACAGGAGAGCCTGGTGGGATGGAAAAACAGAGGATTCCAGAATGACTGAAGGGGAAAGATAAGGAAGAGAGTGGTGCCAGGTGACACTGGAGAGGTCCTAGCCTATTATTGGACATGACCTGTGCCAGGGATTCTTCCCCAGTGCTGTAGACCACAGAGGGTGAGAGCCATGAGAACAGGGACCAAGTCTGCTTTTGCTTGCCATACTTGCTAGCCCAGGGCTAGCACATAGTAGGTTCTCATAAAACAGCATCTATTTCTACATTATTGTCACAAATCCTCATGCCTAGTCATCCCCCTTTCTAATTTCCTTCCCTCCTTTCAAACTAAATGTTGCTCCTGTTTCTCCCATTTTCCTCTTCCTGATTTGAAGGTCATGGATTCTACCTTCCATATTCTTCCTTCTTCTTTCTTCTCATTCTGTTGTATAATGTATTTAACAATTCCTTGCAGTGCCAAACAGAAGGGGGAAATCATCCAGCTAGATTACAAAGGGGAAAAAATCCAGGACACTCTTGCCTCTTAAACAGACATCCATTCACTCCAAGGGTGGCTCAAATCTGGGCAGGGCTAGTGTATATTTATACAACCAACTGGCAAAATAAGGAGGACTTCCTAGTTTGGGCTTTAAGTGACAGGTAATTTATACCCAAAGGGAATGTTGTAATTCATCATTAAGCTCCTCTTCCTTGATTTCCATGCCAAGGCTTGAGGTGGCACATGGAGAATGTTGTGTGCCCCGAGTGCCAAATTGGTCCCTCTGGGACTGGAAAAGCACTTCGGAAACCATGTTCAAGGCTGCTGTACACACAGCTTTGAGCTGTCAAAGCTCAGCTCTCTACTGTAGCAGAAATCACCAGTAACCTTGGCTTCTCAAAAAAATTGGCACGACATACTCTCCAGACACTCATGCATATGTTGCATTTTGTTTTGTTTTGTTTTCAAGTACTTTGGATTCCAGGAGACCTTCCTGGAAACCTACTTAATAAGCAACTCATCCTGAAGTTTTATTTGAATTTGTTTATTTGAGTTCCTCAGCCTTCTGGGACAGTCACCCTTGGCTTTAATACCCTACAAAGACAGCTTACATTGTCATCCCACTGTTGTTCACACTTCCAAAAGCTTTCCCAATAGCTCAAGGACACACGTTCCTGTCCCCTCTTGCTCTTGAGTTCCTGCTTGGAGCTCACACCTCCAGCCCCTTCTGCTCAAGCATGAGCAAAGCCATCTCCCTTTCATTTCCCAAGTTCCACCAATCAAGGCTCTGTGTGTAACTGACCCGTATAAAATCTGGAGTCAACAGAAGGTAATTACAGCACAGGGCAGGGGCTGAACACTAGGCATGGATAGTTCCCAAAAATCCACCCACTGTCCCCTGGCCAAGACTGTTTTTTACTTATTGTAGTCTCTTTGGGCCTTGGGTCACTGGTCCCTTTTCTCTCATCTCCCAAGAGCTTTTCTCCCTCTCTTTTTCTCCAGATGAATTCCACTATTACCCTATCATTCAAAAAGCAACTAGAGACATTTTATCTTTTCAAATAGCAATTATTTCCTCCCCTTTGTATGTTTACTGGAGACCCTTCAAGAAGAGGAGTCTGCCTTTAAACGTCAAAACCTACAACTTCTGTTTCAAAATTCAACAGCTCCATTAGACCTGAATCTTCCTGCCCCTACACATCTCTTACCCCTTGAGAATGATATTTCTAATATAGAGAAATGACCCTAAGACTATGTTATGAGAACTTTCTAGGTACCAGCTACTTAACAAGTCTTATTCAATTTCATCTTTATAATGGCCCTATATGATTGGCTCATTCTCTCCATTTTACAGATGATAATCATAATGGAGCTAAGATTTATTGAGTGCCTGCTATGCTTCCAGCTCTATGCTAAGCACTTTGTGTGGATCACCTTGCTGAATCCTCACAGCTCTACGAAGTTGGGCTCATTACTATCCCCATTTCATGGATGAGGAAACTGAGGCTTGGAGAGGAGAAATGATGGCTGTCAGCAGCATTCAAACAAGCATGGAGCCCAGGTCCCCATGACTCCAAAGCCTGTGATTTTTTTTTACTACACCATAGGGCTTCAGTCTGACTGAGGTTCAGGAGTTAGAGAAAAATCCCTTCGAAGACCATGAGCAATGATCTTCCTGAGCTAGCTCTGAGCTAGCCCAGAGTGTGCCTCAGAGCAGGTCTTCAGTAATTAGTTGTCAAATGAAGGAGGGAGACTGGTTCTGGATCCAGTCTGCAGAGACTCCCAGGAGCACAGCTCCTGGTTAAGGGGGCTGGGTCTTTTCTTGGTTATCATTTGGCTTCCCCTGAAGTGGTACAGTGGCGGGAGTGCCCATCAGTTAAGATGCATTAAATTTTCATGGGGAGAAAGAGGGGAAAATAGTAATTGTGGCAAGAATAAACTAAGCTTTTTTCCAACAAAACTCATGCTGTAATCATCCCCGATTTCCTTGGATCTTTTGAAGGCGGGTTGGACGGTGGTATGATGAAAGCCCGAGCTGCCACTGAGAAACATGGGAATGCCCAGTTCTCTCCAGTCTGCTAACAGGACCTACCCTTTCACACTCCCTCTGTCTCCACACTGTGCCAGGAACCCAGCATCCTAAGTGGTTAGAGGAGCACTGGCTTGGGACTAAGGGGAGAAGGAGGTAATTCTCCTGGAATCTGAGACTGGAAAAATGAGGTTGCCGGCCTCTCTAATCCTAGGAGCCAGGTTCCTCAAGAGAACTTGCTGTTCTGGTCAGACCCATGTCCAGGAGAAAAGTGTCCTTGTCAGGGAGCTTTATGCAAAAGGACAGGAGAGATGAACATGGCCCCTTACCCCACACTGTTGCCAAGGCTGCACCTCCCTGCCCTTCAGATGGGCAAAAGAGAAGGAAAAATGATGACACTCAGTATTGGAGATGGGGCAGAGGGCTGGGCTCTTTTGGGGGTAAATACCAGAAGTCAGACTGGCAATGTGTGTCACAGAGCTTTAAAAGCATGCATTTCTTTGGACCCAGCAATTCCACTTCTAGGAATTTACCTGAAGGAAATGATTTCAAATGTGCAGTATTTTAACTATAAGGATGTTCATTCACTCAGTGTTTTTGTAATAGCGTAAAACTCAAATCAACCTAAATATCCAACAACAGAAAATTAGTTCAATTAATTTTCGTTCATCTCTGCAACGGAATACTCAGCAGCCATTAAAACAATAATGTACAGCTCTATTTGTTGGCAAGGAAAGATAAGACACAATGTTAAGGTGAGTTAAATCAGTATGGTTCTGTGTGTGTGTGTGTGTGCGTGTGTTAGCGGTGATTATTTCTTAGTGATAGGATTATGAGAGTTTGCTTCTTCTTTATATGTTTACGTATCCCATATAAATTTTGTAAGCACAGAAAAATTATAATCAGGAAAAGAATCAATAATGATTTTATTTCTTTATAAAGAACTATTTATCAAGAAACCTAATGACAAAGACCAATCTAGGAAGTTCCCATACAACCTAAAGGATAGAAATCAGTTGGCTGCTGAACATGCAGTTTGAACGGAGTTTGCACCTCTGCTCTTAAACAGTAAAGCATTCCCTCTTCCACCAGACCATACAGCCAGCATGAATTATGGGCAGGGGTCTGTGATTTCCCACCTTTCTGTCTTGAGGCCTGGCTCAAGGGTTCACCTACCCTATTTCTCAGTGCTGCACCCTCCACAAAGCCATTCATCCTTTAAGGATTTACTGAGCGCTCATCCTGTGCCAGGAGCTGAGCTGAGCAGAGCATCTGGGATTCAGAAGACGGGAAGATATAGTCCCGTGATTAGAAGAGAAGCCTTCCCTCACTGTGAGCATTCCCCCCTGGCTCCCTCTACCATATGATCTGCATCTCTTGGGGCATCTTCCCTGCCCACCTTGTTTTACCCTTGTCTTCTGCTTCAAATCCTCTTTCAATCAGGCCATCTGTCCCTTGAGGGCTGCTTCTGAATCTCCTGCAGCACGTAGGAGATTAAATGGCACATAGCAGAAGCTCAATAAATGTTTATGGAATGAAAGTAGATATAATTACTACCAGAAAAGCATATTTCCTTTATTTAGATTTATGCGAGTCTGATGTCTGATATCCTGGGTCACTTAGAACTCTTTTCAGATGTAAGTGACAAAAAAATGCAATCCAAATCATCTTAAGCAAAAAGGGGGATTTATTGTCTCCTATAACTATGAAGTTTCTAAGCATAGCTTCTGCTGGGTCCAAAGCTCAAATACTTGGTCTCCCTCTACTTCTCAGCCCTGTCTTTTCCTTGTTGGCTCCATTCTCAGATAAACTCCTCCCTTGTGAAACCGAGATGGCTCCTAGCAGCTCCAGGCTCTCACAGATTGAAGTCTAAGAGGAAAAAAGAAAGAGTGCATCTCTTTTGAAATCCAGGCAAAAATCTCCAGATTAGGTGATGGAACTTGACTGGTTGGCTTGGGTCATGTTTCCTTCCTAGACCAATCCCTGAGCTGGGGGATATCATGTCCTGATTGCCAGGCCTGGGTCATGTGTTTATCTGCAGCAGCTCATGCACCATAGTGAGGGGTGGGGGTGGCTGTCTCCCCCAAACACTGCACTGTTACCAGAAGAAGGGAGGGGGAACTGGGGGAACAAAAAAATATGTAATCCTCCCCTCCCAGCAGAAAGCACATCTTGCCTTGTTTCTTGAGCCCAAATCAAGCCATTCCCTTTTCAGCGTTAACATCTTTGTTTTTTCTCCCTGCCTAAGCAGCAGAACTATACCCAAGTCTATGCGGGGAAGATAGAACTGTTTCAAACTAAGCCTCCTCGCTTTAGCCAGGTGCTGCCCTTGGATTTGAGTTTGCATCTCCCAGGGTGGTCATTCTCCACCAACCCCAGCAGCGCATGGGATCACCCAGGATGAGGAGGGCTTTGCAGATGCCTGGGTGTGCCCCCCACACCAATTCTGATTCAGGTGGACTGGGTCGGGTTCTTGATGTCATCTCCCCTGTGAACTGTAGAGCAACCAAGGAGAGACAGCCTGGGGTTTGCATTCAAATAGCTCGGAGAACAGGACCCTGCCCTGCCACCTATGACCCAAGTCATAAGTGGACAAGTTAACCCATCTCTCTGAGCCTCACTTTCCTTATCTGTAAAATGGAAACTGTTAAAAATTTTTTCAACCAAGTAAATTTTAAAGATCTAATTGCTTTTATTGAGTGATTCATGAATTGGGCAGCATCCCATCTAGCAAGTAAAAAGACACTCAGAAGAGCTGTACAAAATGAAAAGCTTTTATAGGTAGAAGGAGGAAAAGAGTGGATTGTTTTGGGCTTAGGGAACCTACCCTATGGGGGACAGAAGGGGGCTACGTGGCAGATTACCTCATTAGTGCTGACCAGAAAATTCCAGACTGAGGGTTAAGACTACATTCCTGGGAGAGCATGTACCTTCAGTTAGGTTAGGTGTTAAGTCTTGGTTTGCTGTTGTGGTGCTTAGCACAAGTGACTCCATTTTGGGCCTGACTTTTTTTTTTTTAACAGAACGATAACCCCTCGTTTACAGGGATGCTATGAGGATTAAATAAGATAAGGCAGACAAAGTTCTGGCACTAATACGTGCTTAAAAATTCTTAGATGTAGGTTCCAAACAAGATTGCCAAAGGGCATTTATTACTCATCCATGCAGAAGCAAACCTTGCTTTGTTCCCAACTAACTTATTTTTCAAATGCCAGCCACTCATTCTTTGCCTCACCAAGGAAGATCAGTTTGTCAGGATGCTTAATTTAAGAAATCCCTCTTCATAGTATCAGAACGTGAAAGGATATTTTTTTTGAAAAGTGAGTGTGTGCCATGCTCAGATAGCATGAAGTACAAAAGAGACATGCATATGCAAATTAACCTTATAAAAGAGATACTCCAAAGATACTTTCTGAATAATGAATGTGACTAATGACAAGAATGCTGGCTTACCCAGACACCAAAATCTGTCTTGGAAATTTCAAACATTTATTGTATATATTGTTGACATTTTATGAAAGGAAAGGTCACAGGTGAAATGTAAAGAGATTTTTTTACTATTTGAGACTGTGTTACAAGAACAGCTTCCCTCTAGCATAGGAGTATCTAGAAGGGTTTAAATGTCACTAACGGTCTCAAAATTATTGCAGTGGATTTGCAGCAAGAGGGGTGTAAAGGGACTTTTTTCATTAAAAATGTTCTTTGATTTTCAGTTATAGCTTTGGCGGCGTTATTGGCAAGAGAGCCATGGTGGGGGAACCTGTCTCAGATGGTGGTGGGGGACAAAGTAGGGAAGGCTTTTGTGGCAGATTATACATGAAAGGAGTTTCTGCTCAAAGAGGAAGTGCCGACCTGACAGCTGAGCGCGCGTGTAGTCATTTTGTTAATTTCTGCACAGACAGGAGATTGAGAGGAATACTTCAGAGCACTCTCCCCTGCAAGGAAACCAGCTTAAAAGTGCTCTTGGACACCACCTCAGCGTTACAGACTGCACCTGTTTGCTCATCCCACGAACACGGACGGATGCTTGGCGTGGGCCCCGGGATCAGCAGAGCATGAGGCCGGGCCCCCAAGGAGCTCAAGGCCTAGAGGGGTCCAAGGCCCTCAACTACATAAGCCTTACAGACCCCCAACTGCAGGGAGTGTAAAGGACGGAAGACCCTTACATAGGATCCTTTATGTAAAAACATCCGACCCAGTGCTGGAGGGGTTGGATCAATACTGGTCAGGGGGCTTCCCTGGTGGCGCAGTGGTTGAGAATCTGCCTGCCAATGCAGGGGACACGGGTTCGAGCCCTGGTCCGGGAAGATCCCACATGCCGCGTGAGTCACAACTACTAGCCCGTGAGTCACAACTACTAGGCCCGTGAGTCACAACTACTGAGCCTGCGCGTCTGGAGCCTGTGCTCCGCAACAAGAGAGGCCGCGATAGTGAGAGGCCCGCGCACCGCCATGAAGAGTGGCCCCCACTTGCCACAACTAGAGAAAGCCCTCGCACAGAAACGAAGACCCAACACAGCCATAAATAAATAAATTAATTTAAAAAAAAAAACAACAAACTGGTGAATTTAAAAAAAATAAAATTAAAAAAAAAAAATACTGGTCAGGGAGGGCTGAATCTGAAGTAAGTATCATGCTACTTTATCTTTCTCAATCAAATTAAATCTCACTCCAATTTCCCACTCCTCAGGATGAGTCCTCCTCCCAGCACCCCTCTCTTCCCACCAGTGCTGTTTGAAGGTTCAGGTCATGTCGGGTCTGGAACATTCAGGAAGACCTCTGGTCTTCGGTCACTGTGGTCACTGCTGCTGCTCAGGGCCAGGCCAGCATATGGTCAGCAGAGGCAGAGACTCTTCTGCTCCTGTGTCCAATCCAGGGGTCCAGTCACAGTGCGCAGGGCTGGGGGAGTCCAGTCTAACAGGACCACCGTGCAGCCGTGTCCCTCTGCAGCTCTGTCATCTCACATGTCCCCCAGGGAGTCAGGCACAAGCTTCCCACTGACACATTAGGGCCAATAGTGAGGACACCATTCCTGAAAGGCTGGAGGCTGGGTGAGCTTCCCAGCTGCCTTGGCCTGGTGGAGGAGGGTGGTGTTTCTGGGCGGGGGTCGACCCTGAAGTTAGAAGGCAGGCCAAAGCCACTGATCAAAGAGCCCCACAGAGGGAAAGCCCAGGAGGCTCTGGGACTTGATTCGGGATGACCCACCATTAACTCCGGACTCTCTGAGCTGGCAAGTGTAGTGGATGCCGCTGTGTCCTGGCCACTTTATGCTTCCTCTGTGAATGGTGCCTCAATCTCCTTCTGGTGAACTCACCTCACTCCCACATGCAGCCCGTGTGTTTTGCATAGAGTTCAATCCGTCTCTGATCAAATTCCCCTGGCAGGAATCGTTGGTTCAGGAGTGGGCTTGGGACCTGATCAAGTCAGAGAGATGTGGGAGTTCAGTGGTGCCTGAGAGAGAAGTGGGCTCTGCTTTCCCACTGGGCTGGAACCCACCAGGGTTCAGACCCCGAGCCATGGGCAGTCAGCTTGTCTCAGAGGAAGCCAATAGGGAGAACAGAACTGAGAGATGGTAACATTGTTTGAACCCCTGGATCGAAGGGAGCCTGAAACTGATGTGTCCCTGGATTTTTCAGTTACCTCAGGCAGGTTGTGGTGGGTTTCCTATAACTTGCAATGGAAAGCTTTT
Source organism: Balaenoptera musculus (assembly GCF_009873245.2). Lineage (NCBI taxonomy): Eukaryota > Metazoa > Chordata > Mammalia > Artiodactyla > Balaenopteridae > Balaenoptera > Balaenoptera musculus. Next base: position 69,222,134 of record NC_045795.1, on the reverse strand, counting down.
CACCTGTTCAATCTTCCCTCCTACTTTTAGTCTGTGACTCCTAACTTTCCCACCAAACCTCTCATCCCTGCCAAACAAAAAGCTGCCAGAGCTCCCTTTGTCTTCCTAAATCCTGCATCCTTGCCTGCAGGTAACTAGAGTCAGGACAAGCCAGCAGCACATCTGGAACCTGCCTGCTGACCACCTTCCAGGAACACTGGTGACACTGGAATTTAGCCATCCTGCAGAAGAGGCTCAGACTCAGCACTGAGCCCTGAGGTTCCTGCCGGAACTAGCTGCAGGGGTTCTCTTCCTTAGAGACCACCCTCAGTGCTGGCTATGAGGATGGCAGACGTGGGACTGGAAGAGCAGGCTGTGTGCAGGGTCTCAGGCCATAGGCTTTTCACTAATGGGAGGTGGGGATGCACATTTACAGAGCAACAACCACATGCCAGGCACGGGGCTGAGCCCTCATCCCCTCACATCACCTTGTGATGTCAGTGCCATTATTACCCCATTTTACAGATGAGGTAAAATGATACTTAGAGGGGAGGGAGATTTGTGGACCTTTCTCATCCTTTTCCCAATCCATTAAAATTCTGCTTACGTAGCATTATTTTTTTCACCTTAAAAAATAGGTACTATAAACATACAATCTTAAAAAATGGAACCAGTACAAAAGATCTTAGTGTGAAATGTCCTTCTCCCATCCCTGGCCCCAGCCCCAGTATTTATCTAGTCCTTGCAAGGAAGGTGCCAGGCCCTCTGCTAAGCTTTTTAAATTCTCCATTTAATCCTCAAAACAACTCTAAGTGGCAAATGTATTATTCTTATCTCCATTTAAGATGATGAAACGGAGGCTTAGATGGTAAGGACAGACCAGGACGCCAAACCTAAATGTTGGCCTCCAAAGCCCATCCCCTCGACCTCGTCTGCACACTGAGGCCCCTCCCACTTGAGCCAGGACTTCTCCACGGCACATTCTGTTTGCCAATGGTACCCCCAAGCCTCAAAGTCACTTGGCTTCTGTGGGTTTATTTCAGATATTAAAGCTAATTTCTTCCCAATGCACCAGAAAAATATCTCCCGCCACTCCCAGCTCCTTACTACAAGCCATGTCTGTGCCTTTCCTCAGTCCACATCAGCCGGTTAGGGGACACACAGCAACATTCAGAGGCTTCCCTGTCCACTGCTCCGGGGAAGATATTGGTCTGCAATGATAACTGGGGTCTTATTTTAAAGCTGCCTCCCACTTTGCTATCTCTACCCACTCTGGCAGCCCAGATATGGATATGGGAGATAGGAATAGGCCAGCTGATTAATATTCTCCAGGATATCGCAACTAATTCCATCCTATCCCTCCGGGTAGAGGGGCCAGCTGGTGGAATGCCTGGCATCCCTCCAGTTCACGGTTGGCAGGGCAGAGACAGGGTCTCAGCGCTGTCTTCTTGGTAGGGGCGAGAGGAAGTGTGGAGTTGTTTTCCCATGAAGCCCAGTTTGTCCGCATGCCATCTGCCCTTAGCAGCAAGTGGCCCAAGCACTGAGGACTTCTCTAGTTTTTGCTTAGACAGTGCCTCAGGCGAGCGAGGAGAGAGAGAGAGAAAAGGAGCATCTTGGCTGCTCCATATTAATTAAATTGTAAAGAGTCAAACAGGAATGCAGTCATGATAATAGGCCTGTGGGTGAACCAAGTGTATCTGTCTCTTAGGGACAGGCTGGGAAACCTTTGCTGGGAGGAAATTATATTAGTAAATGGGTGACAAATACAGAACAGCTTCCAGCCTGCAGGCCACACTGACTTGCTGGTGGAACTGAGTATGTCTTACACGTTCGCCAATAACGCATCTTGGGGAAGCCCATCTTCTCCCGGTGCCTAAAGGCAGTGGGGTGCTGTCAAATATTTAACAACCAGCTCCTGGAGGGGGGGAAGCCTTGATTTGTAACATCTGCTGATTTCTGAGGTATAAATACTCCCGCCATGCCTAATTTCAAGCTACCAACATGAAGTCACTGAACATAGAGTTGGGAAGAGCTGTGCACACCAGTATACAGCTAAAATAGATGCAGATAACCTCAAGAGCATGACCATGGGTAAAGTGTATAACTAGGAAGTGATGCGTTTTGAGTATTTATTATCTTTGTTTTTAATATAACTTATTTAATTGCAAGTACATATAATTTAAAGTTTTATAATGGCTGTGCTTAATAAGTGACTCATAGAATTCCCCAAAATGTAACAAATCAGCTCTGGCAAGGCAGTATGAGCCAGCCTAGCACCCCACCAACTGATGAGGAAAGTCAGTTGTATTTGAGTTGCAGAGGTTTCAAGGAAGAGTCAGACGCGGATTATCCTAGCAATGGGGGTTTAGTGTAAAGAAGTCCTCAGTGAATGGTTTGTGTGACAGCACTGGATCAGTGCACAGTCCAAGATAAAGACTGCTTCAACCCGCAAAGATGGGAAGAATTAGCTCTGACTTTCCAAGAGTATCTCTGTCAACATAGAAATTATATGATTATGTCAAAGATCTCATTCATTTGAAATTTTTCATCTGTGCCACCATTTCATAGATGGAAAAACTGAGGCCCAGAAGGTCTAGAGACTTCCCCAAATCACACAGTAGGTGGTAGAGCCAAGTAGGAATCCAGATTCTTTAAGTCTTATTATTTTCTATCTCACCAGCTGTATGGTCAGGCCACTCAAGATGGGTGTTCTCTTGCTCTCTTTAAATCCCCTGCTTCACCTACACCCTACTCATAGGACTGACCTTCCTACATACTTGCCCCTGCCTCAGCTGGTGATTGTCCTAACCTTTAAATCAAAACACCTGCACCATGATAGCTTATCAAATGGGCCCGTGGGGGCGTGCTCCTCTGCTGGTTTCCCTGGCAACCAATGAGCCAGCCTGACATCAATTTTGCCTTTAACTGGTAACCTCCCCTTTCCCCGTGAGTGAAGACTGCCGCCATGTGCTGCCCGCCGTCCACCGCTCACAGTGGGGTGTCGCTCCAGGACAATGCTTCACACAAGTAAGCTCCCCCATCCATTAAACCGCTGATGTCTCTGTCACCGACTCTGGGCTGTTTCTTCGGTCTTGAAGCTGGACAACTACAGGGCTTGTAGGCCTGCCTGGTGCAGCCAAACAGTTGGCGGAGCAGCCAGGAGACAGAGGAGACTCCCAAGAGAGCACCGAGATGTTGGGAAATAAGGATGGGGAAGTTATGGGGGCCATCCACTAGCATGTGTGGCCCAAACGTTGCGAGGGTGATCCCTAAGGTGGCGGGGAAATCCTGGGGTGGCTGTCCACTAGGATGGACAGCCCTGTGGCGGCTGTCCCTGATGAATGGGGACCGCCAAAAGAGTATGGGGGACTCATAGACACCCCTAAGGCTGTTGTGGAGATACTGGCCACAATTACAATGGGAAAAAAGAAGTTAGACAATAAGGCAGCTGTGGGCTGGCCATTGCTTTTTTTTTTTTTTTCTTTTTAAAGCAGAAAATAAAAATGCAACAATTTTATTAATATCTTGTCTATTTTTCCCTTTTTCTTAAATTTGAGAGTATTCTTAAACACATCTTTTCTTCAGAATTTTTCAAACATTTTTTCAAATTGAAATATAGTTGATTTGTAAACGTTTCAGGTATACAGCAAAGTGATTCAGTTATATATATATATATATATATATATACACACACACACACGTATGTATTCTTTTTCATATTCTTTTCCATTATAGGTTATTATAAGATATTGAATATAGTTCCCTGTGCTATATAGTAGGACCTTGTTGTTTATCAATTTTATATATAGTAGTTTTTATCTGCTAATCCCAAACTCCTAATTTATCCCTCCCCCACCCCCTTTCCCCTTCGGTAACCACGAGTTTGTTTTCTGTGTGTGAGTCTGTTTCTCTTTTGTAAATAAGTTCGTTTGTATCATATATTAGATTCCACATATAAGTGATATCATATGATATTTGTCTTTCTCTGTTTGACTTACTTCGCTTAGTATGATCATTTCAAGGTCCATCCATGTTGCTGCAAATGGCATTATTTCATCACTTTTTATGGCTGAGTTGTGTATTATACCACATCTTCTTTATCCATTTATCTATCAATGGACATTTAGGGTGCTTCCATGTCTTGACTATTGTAAATAAAGCTGCTATGAACATTGGGGTGCATGTATATTTCCGAATTAGAGTTTTCTCTGGATATACGCCCAGGGGTGGGATTGCTGGATCATATGGTAACTCTATTTTTAGTTTTTTAAGGAGCCTCCATACTGTTTTCCATAGTGGCTGCACCAATTTACATTCACACCAAGAGTGTGGGAGGGTTCCCTTTTCTCCACACCCTCTCCAGCATTTATTATTTGTAGACTTTTTGATGATGGCCATTCTGACCAGTGTGAGGTGGTACCTCATTGTGGTTTTGATTTGCATTTCTCTAATAATTAGCAATTTTGAGCATCTTTTCATGTGCCTGTTGGCCATCTGTACATCTTCTTTGGAGAAATATCTACTTAGGTCTTCTGCCCATTTTTTGATTGGGTTGTTTGATTTTTTGATATTGAACCATTGCTTTTTATATTAAGAAAGTCCACAGAGGCTGAGCTGACTGCTGCGGTGAAAGTTAAGTTGAATGTTGATTCACGTTCCTCTGAAAGGGAGGCATGTGCATACGAGTGAATGATATGTATTATTGTCTATTACTATTATTTGTTTAAAATGAATTGCTATTTAGAAACTGAAAAAAATTCCTGAAAATGGCCAAGATGGGAATCTTTTGATGTTCTTAAACTGTTTTTTGCATATGCCATGAGAGGAAGTTAGCTTTCTGGACGGAATAGGTATTTCTCTTCCTGTGCCTTTGAGATATGATATAAATGATCTACCTGGGATCTCAGGATCTTTAATCCCTGAGAGTGAAGAAAAAAAAAAAGAGGGCTTTTAAACTCAGCAGGAAAACTATGAGGTCTCTGTGTCTATATAGATATATATATGTCTATGTGTACCTTATAAATATGAGGTGTCTCTGCCTCCAAATGGCATTGCCAAGATTCGTTTGTGGATGAGCTCTGTTTAATTGGCATAAAAGAAATTACCTGCTTATGTGAATTCTCAGAAATATAAAAGAAACTGGCCAGAATGAAGTTCAGGTTCACATGATCTAGAAAGTATTCAGTACTGAATCGATATCTGGTATTGAAGCTAGCTTAAGCTTGTTGGTTTGATTAATGTAGACATGTCTTTAGAGTCATCAGTGTTAAGTATAATATTGCTATTGTACATAGGTTTACTAGAGATCAAATAAGACCTCATTATATCTGTTGCAAATTTGTAAGCAAGGAAAATAACTCAATAGTATGGAACTTTAAGTAAATGTAAGTAAGGTAAGAGCTTTTAGGTAAACTCTATAGGAATAATTAGATTTTGGGAATGTCTATCTAAAATAGTCTCTCCAGATTTTGGTAACTTGAAACTAAACTATGTTAAATGAGGAGAATTAACTGACTATTTGGGTCATTTCAAATAGGATAAAATATTGGAACATTAATTGCTGGGCAGATCTAAGCTTACCTACCTTTGCCTTCTTAGGGAAGGAAGACTAAAGCATAAGTTTTCCAATCAGGAGATGCTGGTGTGACAAACAGTGCACAATTACTTGCTTCTTGGTTTTTGCCAGAGATTAAGGTTTTTAAGGGTTGAGATTATAATCAGTCATAATTCTAGTTATTGTAACCAAGTTTCTTTATTGATTACATTGTAATCAGGTGTTTAACATGTCAGTTTAAGTCTTTTGTCATTTATAGACAGTTATTGTTGTACTCTGATGCTTTTGCAAAAGTTCCTCATCTTCAAGAAGATTCATAGGAAGAACTTTTGACATATACAGGTCTCTGATAAATTTCAGATCATACTGCTGAACTGGGTAGGAAATTAAAGAGTCCTAATGGAAAATCTGATGACTTCATAAAAAGTTAACAAAAGGATTGGTTACTGAGTGAACTGGTGAATATGGTTATAATTTTTATGGATTTTGTCTGGGATATTACTGGGTTTGATTTGTGTTTTGGTTTCTGTTTTCCAGATATAGGGAAGCCCTTCCCCTTAAGTTAGTTATGACTTACAGCAATTTGGTAAACTTTACCTGTGGGTAAAATTGAAATATTTTTCTCTTCTCGCTGCCTGGTCCCTCCAGAAATTGGAGACGCTTGGGTTCCGAGCATCCTTGTGAGATGAATGGGAAAGACTGTCTCCGGCATGTGCAGAAATCTCGATATTTTGGGGACCTCTGGAAGAGAGAAATCTACTGAGGCAGAGCTTGATGGCAGGCCTTTGGCATGGTTTTCTGGCCTTGGGAGGCTATTCGGAAATTCAGTCTGAGATTCCTTCTGAGGAGTTCCACCACAACCAGTTTGGAGAAGCCTATGTGGCCAACTGACCAGACTTATTTTGCAGACAAGTTAGTCTTGATTTGACTGTGTTTGGTAGAGATGAGGATAACTTTAGAGAGAAAAAGATTATGTTTCAGTGGATATTAAATTCTAGTCCTGTTAATTGAGGTCTAGGCTTATGAAATTTATTGTGTAGGCCACACTTTTGCCCTGATATTCAGGAGGAAAAGAAAATTCTCTAGTCACAGAGTGTAACTACTCATGATCTGTAACACTACTTGCTTTAAGTCTATTGCTAACAGCACATGTATTGATACAACGTTTTTGTAAAAATCCAGTATAATTGATAAAATGTATAGCCTCTAAAATATTTCCCTGTTGACATACTTCTGAGCTTATCTGATCAGTTTTCCCCCAATGTAGCTAACTAGGCCAATATTAAGAAGGCCTAGCATGGAGGGACACAAACCAGACCCAGGGCAGGACCCTGGCTTTGAGGGACAAATATTTTGGCCTATTGAAAGATTTGCAATCAAAAGGGGAAATGATGGGAAAATCTTCACATTTGGAGGTATGGGGAAGTAATTCTGGCTTATAAATGGTTAAATTTAAACCATGTGACAGAGTCGCCTGTTTTGTGGCCCATTGAACATGCATTGTACATCTGCTTTGGCCACTGAGGAGGGGAATGCATTTGAAAGTCAAAATGGAGTAGCTGTGGTTCAGACATCCAAGGTAAAACTAGGTGGCCATTGTAGATGTGATTTTAGACGCATTCCTGTATTACTGAAAACTTGAGTTAATGGAACTGTATTGCAAACCCGACAAAAAATCACAGGCAGGGGTGATGTTATCTCAGAATGCGGCTACTGCTTGTATTTTGCTTAATGGTCATGATCTTCCCTGTGTTGTGCTTGTTAGATGTCTTACATTTCACCTCTAGCCTGAGTGAAGGAAATCTATTTGAGGAGTGGGAAGCAACAATGGCCTCACTGTGAAATGAGTCTAATTGCTGGGCCTACAGTGAGATGCCGTTGTCATCCTCCTCTAGGCTTGCATGAAAAATAGACCCAACTAATGCAACCATGTGGGGATGACTGACAATGGGGGAAAAAGACTCTCACCATCTTCCTGTCCCACATGCCAGTACATCAGAAGGACCCCTGTTGGTAAACATTGCTATACAGCTGACTGCCCATGAGCACCCCTGGGCTATGCTGTGTGGAATGGAATAGGCTGACTTTTGGGCACATGAGTCCAACTAGTGGGATTAACTCGGTTTTGTTTGGAAAGACCTAGTGGGTCCACCACTAATGGCACTCAATGTAACATGGGGTGGCAGACCTGTACTGTGACTTCTGACTCCTGGCTAGGCCACTGGAATGTTTCTTTTAGAGCTGGGGCCTTCCCCCTCCTCATGGAGGGGCTCTGGGTTTGTGAAAACTGGGGATGGCCTTACCTTCCTTATAACTGGACAGGACGCTGCTGCCATTGACTCCCCCCTCCATTGACCTGGTAAGTGCTTGGCTCCAAAATTTGCCCACATCCTGGTGAATGACTGTTCTGAGCATACCAGGTGTCTCTTGATGCTCTCTGGCTGCTGCTGTCTATACTGTATTTGTGGTTTCTGGTTGCTATGCCCCTCTACGTACCTAACCCCAGGGGTATGGCAGAAGAGGGGCAAACAAAGATTCTAAGGGTCGTGCAGGATATGTAGGGGTGAAGTGTACGGTCAGGCCACTCAGGATGGCTGTTCTCTTGCTCTCTGTACATCCCCTGTTCCTCCAGTGCCTGCTTCACCTACACCCTATTCATGTGACTGACCTTCCTACATACTTGCCTCTGCCCCAGCTGGTGATTGTTCTAGCTTTAGATCAGAACATCTCCACTGAGATAGCTTATCAAAGGGCCCATGAGGGGTGTGCCCCTTTGCTGGTTCCCTGGTAACTGAGAGCCAACCTGACATCAATTCCCCCTATAACTGCTAACCTCCCCTCCCCCAGGAGCAAGACTGCCACCCTGTCCTGCCCACCGTCTGCCGCACATGGTGGGTGTCGCTGCAGGACTTTGCTTCAGACATGTAAGATCTCCCCATCCACTAAACCATTGATGTCTCTGACTCTGGGCTCTTTCTTGGTCTGGAAGCTGGGCAAGGTACAGGGCTTGCAGGCCTACAAGGGTGCAGCCAATACCAGCTAAAAGTATAGAGAGAGAAAGTACAGGAGGCTAGATAAAGATAACAAAAGTTTGCATTTATTGAGAACTTCCTGAGTGCCAAGCCCTTGATTGGACCTTTCTCATGTACTATCTCATTTAAGCTATACAACAAGCGTGATTATCATTCTCATTTTACTGACGGGAAAACCGAGGTTCAGAGAGACTGGGTAACCCTCCCAACGTTGCACGGCTGGTCCAGCCTAACCTAGCCTGGGTCCAAGCCCCTGCAGTATTAACAGCTCAAGAAATGGAAAAGCAAGAGCTGGACGATGTGGAAGTGCTACCTTCAAGGAAGGCACGGGGCCCTGGAGGCTGTGTTCAGATTAGGTTGATGACAGGCAGATCAAGGGATGGCTGGGGAGCAGGAGGCTGTGCTGCCACCCCAGACGGGTCAGAATCGCATCGCTCTCTGACAAAAAAAGCTGAGGAGCCAGTTAAAGCTCGGCCACATCTTGCATGCTTTCTTTCTTGATTATTTTACTTTCCTACCTTCCTTCCTCTGTTGGCTTCTCTCCTGCCCTTCTCCCAACACTGCTGGACTCTCCTCAGTTCTGAGCTGGGATGGTGGCCTCTTGCACAGAGCACCTTCTAGGGAGGTTGGCTCTTTTCCCCTTCCATCTCTCACTTCTTTGCTCAACACGGGACTCCTTTGTCTTCTGGTTGGAACTTAAGTCCTAATTTGAGCATCCATCTCGTCGCCCCTCCATATAACCGAGTTCATCACCTTTGATGGCAGCTCCCAGGCCCTTTTTCTTTTGCTACAATGACCCTCTCTTTCTCTCCCTATCATTGGAAGCACAGGATTCCAACAGCCCTTCTTATCTCAGCTTCAAATCCTTACCATTTAGGAATCTTTGTCCGTTAGTATGATGGCCAAAACAGAAGCGTGTCTAGTCTTGCATAAAATAGTTACTCCAACTTTACTAAAGTTTTTAAGAGGGAAAATATCCCCAGAGATATGTCTTAGCACAAAAATCACTTTTCTGTACTTAAGAACTTTGCCAGGTCCTTGTGTCTGAGATAGAGCAGTCCAGTCCCTACCCAGTGAGGCAGCGTGGTGTACTGACAGTTTAGCAAACCTGGTTCTGCTGCCTCCCGGTTGTGTAACCTTAGAAAAGAAACAGCTTCTCTGTGCTGTAATTCTCTCATTTACACAATGGGATGATCACATCTGCTCTGCAGGGCTATAAGAGGACTCGAGGTGATGACCTGCACAGAGCAGGTTCTTAAGAAGAGCTGCTCTGGGTACATTCTTATTCCCTAGTGAACCAGTGGTTTATATTGAGGGCACTATGTACTTTATGTTTTTAGGGCATCTTCACTTCTATTGTGTAACTTAGGCCCATATACCCATCAGGGTTTGGTTGTAGAGCGTAGAGTATACTCTAGTAAATATAAGCAGAAAGAATTTATTTTAAAGTATTATGTGGCTTACAGAATCATTAGAGACTTGAAGAAAATGACCGTAGCTTAAGTTTTCTAGACTGGCAGAATTGGACCTCCCAAAAGACTCCTGCCTCTTCTATGACAAGGAAGAGCTGTCTGATCCAGAAACTTCTATTACAACTGTTGGCCCTGTACCCATGCAATTACTACCATTGTCAGAGAGCCACCAAAGTCAGGAAATCTCCACTATTGCTGCCAACTCCACAACCTCACTGCCTGCTACAATCTGCACCACCAAATGGGTGCCCTATACACTGCTTCCCCCCCAGCACCTCCAACCACAGCCCCATCACTGTTAGTGTCAGCAGAAGCTGTAGAAACATGGCCTCTGTCTCATCTCTGTCTCCTGACTCCCTCCTGAGCACATATGTTTGGCTGAAGTTGGAGCACATCTGGAAACCTAGCTGCAAAGGAGTCTGGGAAATTCCATCTTCCCTGTTTCAGCCTTTGCAGGACAGGACGGCACTTTGGAAGGAGGTCAGAATTGATGCCAAGCACCAATCTTCCATTTTCACAACAGCCTGACAAATGATCTCCTGGTGGAAATCTTGTGGCATGGCTCCCTGTTCCCCTGGTGACTGTCCTGCCTGGTCTGGGATTTTAAGGAATCTCTGAGTACTGCCTGCTTCTGAAAGCTGGCTGTCACTGAGAGCACAGATTTCCTGAAAATCTCTCAGGTGGAAACTGCTTTATGTCCCAAAGGTGGGGTAGGTGTCCTCTTTGCTTCTCATTGCCACATCCAGACCACTCCTCCTTTGTCTCTCAAAAATCCCGACTCCTGTGGTGCCCAGACCACCCTCTCCCTCCGTTTTTGGACACTTTTTTTTTTTAGAATTGTTTGACTAAAACAGTAAGTTTAGACCATTATGACTCTTCATTAAAGATTTTAGCACCTTGTTCACTGTCTTCGTCTCTACCTCTACTCTTTTCACCATTCTTTTCTACTTCAGCACCTACACAGATGATCATGTAGCACCCTAGCACTGTCCTTTGATCTTTCCTTCCAATGATTTTTTCCTCCACCCCACCTCAGACACCATCTCTCAACACACCCTAGACCTTGTCATTTCCAATATCTGGACTGCCTCAACGTCTCAGCTGCTGAACGTCCTAATATCCTACTTGCTAAACATCACTTCCTGTGTTTCCACCTCACTTACTCAGTGATACCCACATTCTCTGAACCCACCAGAAGCTGAAGTCCATTTACCTTTTTGCTGTTTTATTATTCATCATATCCTTTCTGTATTTACTTCTCTGCTTAGGTACCACAGCCCATCACTACATTAATTTCTTTACTCTGTCCTCAGATTCCTACCTCTCTATCACTTTTATCAAATCACTTTAGCAAAACCCCAACTCTAGCTAAATCCAAACCACCCCAACTCTGCACATGAGCAGCTGAATTTGGCTGTAGGGAAATATTCCATGTTAACAGGTCTCACTACAACTACATAACTCTGTATCTTCACACTGCCTGGCAGTTTCACTAGGAAATCTGCTTCCCAGCCCTAGACAACATTTTCAGAACTTCTCCTTTTGCTTTAAATCATCCCATTTTCTACCCTTTCTCCTTCGCAGCTTATGATTGTTTAGAAGGACACTTGGAAGAGCGGGACCCTGTCATCCTTATATCTAGTCCACCAACCTTGTTAGCTGGACCATGTGCACTGCCCTCCTCCTTCCAGGGGTGGCCTGTCCCCCTCATTCCACTTCCTCACCTCCTATTATTTTCTAACTCACTTCAGTCAGGGTGAATTGCATTGAATCTACTCTTGTCAAAGTCACTGGTGACCTGCATCTTGATAAATCCCATGATCTATTCCCTATGCTCATCTTACAATTCCAAGCATGGAATATTCCCCCTCGGCACCCCTACCCCAAACAGTAACTTGCCTGCCCTGGGGGATGCCACCCTTCTTGCCTAACCTAGGAATACCATTTCTTCCTAAAGACGTTCCAGACGTTCCAGAACTGGATACTCCTGCCCATAGGGTCACACACAGAAGCAGCTAGTAGGCTCCAGTCTCTTCAGGAGTCCCCTGTGGTGGAGATGGAGACAGTGGGAAAAAAAAGTTCACACTCTCTGGGAGCCTTCCCACCAGGCGCAAGCTGCCAAACCAATGTCCCTCTTCGGGCACAGCCATAACGCTATCTACAGACAAATGGATTTTTAGAAAGTGGAAACGTCAGTGGTGCTCAGGACTAGAAGAGGCTCTGGGGACCATCCAATTTATTCCTCTCATCTTTCAGAGAAGGGACACGAGGCCCTGAGATGTAAGGGACTTACCCAAGGTCATACAGACAAGGTGATACTGCTTCAGTGGGAAGGATGCCTTCAGCAAATCAGCAGACTTACCAGGAGCCAACCTTGTGTAGTGGCTGTCTTTGGTCAGGCTTCCTAGAAGCAGAGCCTGAGAAGGGGTTTGTGTAAAAGGCATTTATTGAGGGAGTGATCTCCAAAGAACCTGTATGGGAAGGAAGGAAGAAGGATAGGGAAGGAGAAGAAATTAAGCAAGACTGTAGTTTCAGGTGACCTCTAATCATAGCTTGATCCTGCGGAGAGCTCTAGACCACAAACTGCATTACAGAACTTGAACCACCTCAAAACAAGGTTGCTGGGCTTTTATACTTCTACATCAGCTAGTTATTAGCTATGGGTTGGTCCAACATGGGGGCCGTTATTTTCAGGTACTTCCAGGAAAATTGGCTCTTCTCTCTGAAGGGAAATGCTCCCAAAAAGGCATCAGGTGTGCCCTATTAACAAAAGCACCTCCAGCAATTGGGGAATGGGTGCAGTGAATGGTAAAAAGGGTCCCAGGAGATCTAGGTGGGGCACCAAGGTGTCTGCTACAGTCCTTAAGAGAAAATTCTCTGGATCCCAGCATAACAAGTGGGATTCAGTGTGAGCTGTGTGACCTTGAGCAAGTCACTGAATCTCTCTAAGCTTCAGGTGCCAAATCTGAAAATTAGAGAAAAAAATCTTCCCTCTTAGGGTTGTTTTGAGCATTCAGTGAGCTAATGCATGTGTAAAGTACTTAGTCCAGTGACTGCATTTAGTATTATTGTAATTATTAGTACTTATTATTGATTATAGCAATATAATTATTATATGTTAAATATATAATAATTATAGTAACATAATTATTATAAGTACTTACAGTGATGATAAAAATTGACTTCCCTGGTGGTGCAGTGGTTAAGAATTCGCCTGCCAATGCAGGAGACACGGGTTCGAGCCCTGGTCTGGGAAGATCCCACATGCCGCGGAGCAGCTAAGCCCATGCGCCGCAACTACAGAGCCTGTGCTCTAGAGCCTGTGAGCCACAACTACTGAAGCAAGCGCACCTAGAGCCCGTGCTCCACAACAAGAGAAGCCACCGCAATGAGAAGCCCGCGCACCACAACAGAGTAGTCCCCGCTCGCCGCAACTAGAGAAAGCCCGCGCACAGCAACGAAGACCCAATGCAGCCAAAAAAAAATAAAATAAAAAATGACTACCTAAAAAGTGGAGCTGTATGAGGTCACCATCCGTCACTTACCATCCAAGGGAAATGGGAATGCATTGTCCGCATCTCAACAACAAAATCAGGATCATCCAAGGAGTGGCATTATTTTTATCCACAATATGGATGTGAATGCGTGCCTTTGGTGCTCCCAGCTCACCACTGAGATAATTAACCAGAAACAATTACAGTGCACTTGGCAAATTGCAGCTTTGCCCTCTTTGCAAGGGACATGTTTTATTTATACTTCCTCCCTTGTGGCTTGCTGATTGATCACATTCCAAGTCCAATATTTAAAGGTAAGATGCTGACATGGACTTCACCTGAGTTTCCCTCAGGGTTCTCACACACTGGGGCCTGGGCAGGAAATTTCCTTGTTTTTTCGGACACAGCCATCTCTCTGACAATTGGCATATCTGGGCAGATCCCAGTGTCCCCAACCCAGGCATAATTGCAGCGTCCTCCTTTATTGAATGTCGCTAGTGAATCAGTGCAATGTCCTGAGCTAGACACCTCACTTCCCCTGCTTATTCTTTTCCGATTTCAGACCGATGGTAAGCCAACTCACTTTTAGAACATTGAATTCACAGAAGGCTTTCAAAGCTGGACATTAAAAGGAGAGATCCCAGTAATGCTATTTCTGAGGATCTGTCTGGAGGATATAACCTGGAATGTGGATTTATGCTGAGATGGTCATCTGAGAATTACTTACAAAGCAAGAGATGGGGGGAAAATGAAATGTCTTAAGGTTAGATATGATATGTTCAGACATGAGAGAGTAGGCAGACATTAAAATAATATAAACAAAGAGTGTTTAAATATATAGGAAAATACTAACCAATGGTTTTTCTGTACAAAACGGATTTCTTCTATATATTCCCTCTATGACCATTTGTGTTAGTATTTTTATTGATAGACGTTTGATATTAATTCTTTGAAACCTAGTGAGTTATTAGCATTCTAGTAAACAGTATTCTTCATGAATATTAAAGGTTTGAAACAAACTCTTTAATTTCTTAACACAACACCTATATTTTTTTCATTAGATGAAACAGAAAAATACTACCCACAAGAAACTCCATATCATGACTGTATTATTTCTCATCATAATCTATATCCGTGGTTATCTCTTTTCTCATAGAAAAAAGGAGATTCCTCAGGTGACAAAGTAACCAAGGGAAAAGGGGATACGGCACTATCTTTTGTCCTAAGCAATCCCATGAGATCTGCCACAATAATGTGTTAAGTTTTCATTTAATCACCTGGTATTGCAAACAGTTGGTACATCCTCTCTAACCCCCAGCCTCCACATCCTGAACACCTCGTATTGTACTATCTCCATTACTTTGTAAGAAAACACTTGAAATAAAAATGAATAGGGCTTCCCTGGTGGCGCAGTGGTTGAGAGTCTGCCTGCCAATGCAGGGGACACGGGTTCAAGCCCTGGTCTGGGAGGATCCCACATGCCGCGGAGCAACTGGGCCTGTGAGCCACAACTACTGAGCCTGCGCGTCTGGAGCCTGTGCTCCGCAACAAGAGAGGCCGCGATAGTGAGAGGCCCGCGCACCGCGATGAAGAGTAACCCCCGCTTGCCGCAGCTGGAGAAAGCCCTCGCACAGAAACGAAGACCCAACACAGCCAAAAATTAAAAAAAAAAAAAAAATGAATAAGCACTTACTTGGTGTTCTGAACATTAAATTTCATCTTGATATAGTGGCATCTAACCTCTATTTAAAATTAGCTTCGGTTGCTCATTTTTTATTTAGAAATTATATATTGAGCACCTTACACATTTCAGGCACTATGTTAGGGCCAGGAAATAAAATGGTACATTCATCTCTTCCCTGAGGGAGCCTAATGTTAGTGGGAAAAAATAAATACTAGTCTAAAAAAAAAAAAACCACACTATTCACTAAAGACTAAACACTAACAAGTGCTAGAAAGGAGAAGAATAAAGGGTTTGACCTAGTCAGGGTGAGCGCTGAGCTGACCCTTGAAGAATGAGTAGGAGTTAACTAAGAAAAAAGAGAAGTGAAGAGCAGCCCAGGAAGAGGAAATAGCATGTGCAAAGGCCCCGAGGTAGAGAAGATGACCACCTCATTAGAAACTGGAATCAAGAAAGAGGTGGGAGAACATAGTGCAAAGTAAGACTAGAACATGACTAGGGTAGGGAGACATTATAAGGGGCCTTTTCACTGAACAATATCAGATGCCTATCCAGCATCTATCCTACCTTTCCCAGTAGGATTCAAATTTCTTTAGGTATTCGACCTCCTCCATACAGCTTAAATGATGCATCCTCAGCTCCAAGGATGGGTTCCAGCAGACCTAAGTCAATCCTTCCCTATCCCAGGTTTAAGACCTGCATGAGACAACTGCTAATGGTACCAGGTAACCTAAACTGGACCAACTGGACCCCCAAATGATGGGAGGGATTTCATTCCTTTTTTAAAAAATTAATTAATTAATTTTTATTTTTGGCTGTGTTAGGTCTTTGTTGCCGCACGTGAGCTTTCTCTAGTTGCAGTGAGCGGGGGCTACTCTTCGTTGTGGTGTGTGGGCTTCTCATTGTGGTGGCTTCTCTTGTTGCGGAGCACGGGCTCTAGGCATGCAGGCTTCAGTAGTTGTGGCTCACAGGCTCAGTAGTTGTAGCACACAGACTTAGTTGCTCCACGGTATGTGGGATCTTCCCAGACCAGGGATCGAACCCATGTCCCCTGCATTGGCAGGCAGATTCTTAACCACTGCGCCACCAGGGAAGCCCAAGATTTCATTCCTTGATGGGGAAGAGGCCTTTCTCTCTCCCTCTAGGCATAAAGCAGGAAGCCTGTTGACCTAATTGCTGTTGTCAGCCATGGGATAAAGCCAATTGGGTGGACAGCGAAGAGGAGAGATGGGAAGAACCTTGGTCCTTGACCATGCTGTGTCGCTAAATCAAGCAACCCTGAAGGCTGAATTACCTCTAGACTTCTTATAATGCAAGATAATAAATATTCTTGTTGTTCAAGCCAATTTCAGCCAGGTTTTCTAACGCTTGCTCCCAAAAGCAGCATGCTGTATACATCCTTGTGCATAAGGATTGTTGCCTTTATCCCAAGAAGAACAGTGTTCTGAAATTTGGGTGCAGAGTGCATAATTCTGAGAAAAAGTTTTTGGAACAGAACCTGATACATTCCGCACTACCACTACCACCCAAAATATTCTAATGTTAAATGAAAAACGTAGAAAATAGAACTCCTCACACATGATCCCAATAGAGTTAAGCGCCTATGATCACACAAACACACACATACAAACACACACACTAAAGGAAAGACTGGTAAGAAAAATACTATGTTAAATGCTTGCTCCTGGGTAGGGAGCTTACTACTAGGTTTTTAATTCTGTTCGGCTGGGCTCTTATGTTCTTCAGTACTTCCTGATTTTTCTGCAATGAATATTCTTTACTTTATAATTAGACATCAAAGGCAGTAGAACAATGTTTTCCACCTAAATTTACATCACCTATCACAAAAGAAGCTAATTTCATTTTTTAAAATATAATGGCCAAAATAAAACTAAAAAGTAACATATCTAACATAGTCTATTGGAAAAGAGAAACATTTCTACTCTTTATGTACTGTATCCAGACAGTTAAGGATTTATCATTGGTCTTATAATAGAATAAAATATCTTGAGAGCATGAGTATGTCCAATTTTCATTTTAACTCCTCAATTTATAAAATAGTTATGCTTGCTCATTTCAAAGTCCCGTTATATAAAAGAGAGACACTTGCAAATTTTGAGACCCTCAGGAGATATCATTTAGCATCTTTGGAAAACATAATATTTAATTATCATAGCATGAGGTACTCTTAATGGCACATTTCAACATTGCGGTTGAAACTGATTTCTGAGAGGAAAATTAAATATTTCCACTCACATGCCTTATTTAAATACAAACTACATGCATAATTATCTTTGATCCCCACTGCCACTTAAAAATAAAATACAAAACTGAAAATACTAAATACTCATGGAGGTATTTTTTCCTCTATAACTGTAGTTACCAAAAAATTAATAATTACCAAGCACCTCTGAATGATCTATGTACCTCAAAGGATTTTGGAGCCCTGTTTGTTGGCCAGTATCTACTACAGGATTCAAATTCCAAAGCTTACCTTCCTACTACCAGAGTCATTTGAGATAAGCTCTATTGTAGGAGGGAAGATCGTATCGTGTTTATTAATTCCCTTTAAACATAAAATTTGCATTTTTGTTCAACCTTTCCTCAACTGTGTACTTCTTCCTTTTTTTTCAAAAGTAATAAATAGACCTTGTTATTTTCACACTAACTATTTACTTTCTAAGATGGCAGGGGCATTTTTGGATAACAAAGCCAGACAGCCTAACAGATACATCAGAGGCAATACCTCCTCCTGCAGGTCCTGCCTCTGTAATGAGTGAGAGATGATAAAGGAAGAGGTAGTGGGCACTAGGGTTGGCCACAAACATTCTAGTTCTCCCCTCTGTGAGCACGTGGTAGGACTACACTACTTCTTTGAAGTTAGGATGGCCATGTAACTTTCTGTGGCCAATGGTTTATGGATACAAGTAATTGTGTCACTTCTAGGTTGAAATTTAGAGAACCAAGCATGAGTCATTACACCCCAGCCCCTAGCCAGGGAGATGGTGGAAGCACATTTCAAGGTCAAACCTCCATCAGCCTGAATCCTTAAGGGACCAACAATGAGCAGAGGCCCACTTCCAACCAGCACTGGAGAAATGCATTTTGTTAAGTTAAGCCACTGCCCTTTGGGGGTTATTTGTTAGTGCAGCATAACCAAGCCTATACTAATTGTATAGAAGGGAAAAAAAGGAAAAGAGAGCTTGAATTCCTTCAAAGACCTTTTATGCTCCTGTTGAAACACTCATTCCCCTTTTGGTAAATGATAAGTAAGCTGAATGAAGTCCTTATACAAGTACAAAATCATCCTAAAAATGTTCATTGTGTTATAATCAAAACCTTTTCATTCTAAGCTTGAGTTAAATAGTTTAACTCTACACCTATATTTACTGGGTTACTGGAATGAATTCATAGGTACCTATGAACTTTCTAAAGGGGAGTTTTTAATTTGGGGTTTTCAGGTTGATGATAAAAAATATTAATACTAACATATTCTGTATTACCTGGATGGCCAACATATACAAGGCAATGCCAAAGACCAAATTTGCATTTGTGGTTACATTTATCTTGGTACCCAATAGTACTACTTTGTCAAGGGCTAGGCAGTAAAGAACCAAGTTGGACATAACACTGAAGGGCTGCATTTGTGCCAAAAAAGCTCCCAAAAAGCCAAGGTGGTCAGCATCTTGTTTTGAGCAGTGATTTAGTTCCAGAAAAACTATATCATCTTTCACATTAATGTTGTTAGTTTGAATTTTATTCACTTGATTGATTAGTTTTTAACCTGTAAATTTGTTTTTTCTTTTATTGTTTATAAAAACTATAAACATAGGGCTTCCCTGGTGGCGCAGTGGTTGAGAATCTGCCTGCCAATGCAGGGGACACGGGTTCGAGCCCTGGTCTGGGAAGATCCCACATGCCGCGGAGCAACTAGGCCTGTGAGCCACAATTACTGAGCCTGCGCGTCTGGAGCCTGTGCTCCGCAAAAAGAGAGGCCACGACAGTGAGAGGCCCGCGCACCGCGATGAAGAGTGGCCCCCACTCGCCGCAACTAGAGAAAGCCCTCGCACAGAAACGAAGACCCAACACAGCCAAAAATAATAAATAAATAAACACAAAAAAGTTTAAACACAAACATAAATTTATATCTATTTTTCTGCAATATACATTTAGGTAATATTGTAATACAAATAGTAAAACTCCACACTTTGGTGGTGGTAAGAGTGTGGTTCTCGAATCATTTTTCCTTTAAAAGTCCCCATAAAGAAAAACAATAGAAATTTAAAAGTTAAATTTAAAAATAATTTTTCAATATTTAAAAGAAAAAGGCCACAAACATTGTTCATTTCAGAATAGGCTCAAAGCAGCTCTCTTCCTTTGAGTAGGAGTTTCCTTTGAGTAGGAGTTATTTGAATTTACTCACCCAAGTTTACCCAAATGAGTTATCTGAAGACAAAAGAGCTAGCTCTAGGACTACGTGAACCTCTACTTTATACTTTTGATGGAAGAAGCCAAAGAGAAAGAAGAGAGTGAAGACCTCTTTGAAAACCAGGAAAGAGTCAGAAATGATGAAATAAAGGCATTTGTGGCTCTTTTCAAAGGCAAGACCTGTTGCAACAAAATATATCTTTCTTTGCCCTCACCTCAGTGGGATGGGAAGGTTGCTTTCACCATTAGTTCTTTGTTACCATGTTAAGAGCGATAAGGGATGAATATGACATTTAACAATTGGGGCATTTCTGCACTGTAAACATTGACCACAACAGGGTCGATGCACAGTATTCCAACCAAATACAATGTAAGTTTAGTCCCTTTTTTAAAAATTGGCTTTTGTTTGAATTATTTATTTTTGCTAAGTGACTTAACTAATAAATACTAGCTTTTGTTTCCTGAGACATGTCACCTAGCTACATCTAAAGCTGCCCATGCCTGAAGATGTGCCTGGAGCACCAACAGAGCTGTTGGCAAGAACTGAAGAGTGGCAAGAAAAGAAGGGCCAATGCAGACCACTCTGTAAATTCTAACCACAGCAGATGGAGAGCACAAACATGTACCTCCAATGGGATCATGCCCATGACTGTACTTAGAAATTGGAACGACACTATCTTGACATAAATGAAAGCAATAAACGAGAAAAAATGGTGATGATGAACGTAACGAAGATGATGATGGCCTAGATTCTTTCATGGGTTCAGAATCACTTAGTGTCACATGCCATGCACCAGTCACTCTAGGGGAGGAAAAACCCAAGTTAGACATGTACTCTGCCTTCAACAAGCTTCCAGGCCAGGAGAGGAGGTAAAGCAAGAAAATACATACATTTTAGGAGAAGACCGTAGAAGAGACAGGGATTGATCTTGCTCAAAGCAAAGGTTCTTAGCCTTTTGGTTTTCTGTCCTAATTTGAAAGTAGGCCTCTTGACAGAGCTTAGTCTCTTGGTCACTGTGATGGTTAATTTTATGTTTCAACTTGACTGGCCATGGAGTGTCTGGATTAAACACTATACCTGAGTGTGTCTGTGAGGGTGTTTCTGGATGAGATTAGCATTTGACTCAGTAAGTAGATCACCCTCCCCAGTGTGGGTGGGCATCATGTAACCTGTTGAGGACCTAAATAGAAAAAAAGGCAGAGGAAAGAGGAATTTCCCCCCCCCCCACACCCTTTTTTTCTGCCTCACTGCTTAAAATGAGGCACCTCATCTAATCTCCTGCCCTTGAGCTGGAACTTATGCCATCAGCTCCCCTGGTTCTCAAGCCTTCAGTCTCACACTGAATTATGCCACCAGCTTTCCTGGGTCTTCACCTTGCAGAAGGCAGATGATGGGACTTCTCTGCCTCCATAATTGCCTGAGCCAATTCATCATAATAAATCTTTTATAATATTATGTATAATAGGATATATATTTTGTATATAAATATATATCCTATTGGTTCTGCTTCTCTGGAGGACCCTGCCTAATGTGATCACCCTTGGCTGCTGTATGACTGGTTTATTCAATCTTTCTTTCATGTGACCGTTAATGATTTGTCATTGGGCTAACTCCATGCTGGCAATGGGCACCCAGTTCTAGAGGAACCCTGGAGCTTCAACCTTCATGGAAATTACAGCAGGGTTCTTTGAGGAGAGCTGTGTCTTGCCCTGACCACACTCTCTTATATGCTCATGAAGCAAAAATCTCACACAGTCCCCAAATTACTCAATCTTCCTTTGGTGCCAGTTTCCTGTTAAATTGTACCTGGTACCTCCTTGCAGCAAGCAGTAGCTGTGCAATCAGCTTCCTATTCTGTCTCTTCAGTGTCACTGTGTTGGGAATTTCCTCATTGCAGGACAAATTAACCTTACACATTCATCAAAATTTGAAGGTTTACCTAGAAGGAATTGAGGCCATGCACACCAGTTGAGAAATACTGTCCTAGAAGCATAGAGAGGCAAATTCTGTCCATATTGACTGCCACTCAGGACTCTGGATCTGAAGAACACTTTTACAAAACACTTCCCCACCCCCTTAAATCTCTTCAAGTCTGTATTTTAAAGGGAAAATGTAATTCATCTGATCCTGATTTGTTTGCACTTAACTCATCACAATGTTGTTTTGAAGAAGCCAATGTGCAAAAAGGCTTTTCATCAGCTTTTTGAAGAGCTTTTCTTTTCAAGGGGAAAAAAGAATCAGACAGTGTTTACCAAAGGTAAACAGACCAAAGTCTTGAAAAAAAAACCCAAGTTTATTTCTAAATTCTGAACTCACCAGAGGTCAAGAAGATTTGAGACCTGCTCTCTTACTTAGAAAAAAGAGTGCGGCGCAGAATCAACGGCCTGGCCTTCCAGGCAGAAGCTGGCAAGGCCTCACTGAATGCTCCAGAGCTGCAATGTGTGTTTGCTGCAGCCAATAAACACTCCTAATGATGCTCTCAACAAAAGCCCATATTTTGAGTCTTGTTTTCTCTTTTCTTTTCATGTTGTTTCTCTCAGTGAAAGGATCAAAGCAATGAGGCTACTTTTCCTTCACTCAGACAGGAGTTCTTTGAAGTAAATGTGTGTTTCTCTTTTGCTTTTTTTTTTTTTTTCCTTTCTCCTTAAGGAAGAATCTTTATAATCAGAGGCTGACTTTGTAAATTTCCCTAACACCAGTCCCTTAGCAGGTGCACGTGTGTCTCAGGAAACAGAGCCCTTCTTGTATTTCCCCTTCTTGCGCTCCATTTGATGAAAGCCATCGGGTGGATTTTAATGTGCCCAGGATGGCTGAGAACATCTAAAGACAACATCATGCATTCATCAAAAACATATAAAGACAAAGACACAAAAGTTCAGCTGAACAGAAAAATAAATCAGGGAATTTTGAAAAAGCATTTGTAGTTACAGCTTAAGGCTGTCTCGTAAAAAAAAAAAAAGTATCAAAATAACTCCATTAATGATCATCTCAGAAGCAAAATGAAGCTGAAAGCTTGTTACTATGGTTCTTGCTTCCACAGGGAATTCAAAATATCTTATAAAAAATAATGGGACGGTGAATAAAAAAGGCTGCAGAAGTCAAGTTGAGCATGATTTCTTCAGGGGCCTTTCAGTGGCATATAGTGTATAAAACCAGTTATTCTCCAAGAATGGGTATTTTGCTAATGGACGATAAATAACTAATAATAGCAGCTAATGGAAATTAAGCACTTACTAGGTGCTGGTCATTGTACTAAGTGCTTTCATGCATTATGTCTTTTAATGTTCATGCTAACTCTAACAAGTAGGTGCTGTTATTAGTCCCACTTTGCAGAAGAGAAAACTGAGGCTCAGAATACCCAACGTTAACATGGATTGAAAATGGCAGAGCCAGAATTCAACCCCAGATCTATTTGATGCCAAAGCCTAAGCTCTTAACCATGGTGTATGTGGTTTACCAGGAATGTGGTACTTATGCTCATCCTGGAGCCTGGAAGTACTCTTGCTACTCAGGGTAAAGTCACATCTGTTCTAGTTAAGCAAACTGAAGCATTAATCTAATGGTTTTGGACAAAATTCCTTCTTCACTATTAATAAACTCAAAGAAAGAGAAATTGTTTTACAGAAGTTTCCAGACATTCCCTCAACACTCTCCTTGGAATAGTGGTAGTATAGACCTACTTCCCTGGACACTTTCCTCATCAAAAAATGTAATAAGGTTGTTAAAACCCATCAAACTATACACCTGAATTACCAGCATTTTATCATGTGTAAATTATACCTCAGAAAAGTTGTTTCAGAAATAAAGATCCCCGAATACTTAATGGAAGTTACTCCCAATATGTTTTCAACGTCACCATTTCCTAGATTTCATGTTGAATTGTCATTAAGTTGAACTATGTGAAATTGCAATTTATGCAGGTCAACTCCATATGGATCAACTTTAATTTTTTTAATATTTTTTTATTTTTAAAATTTTTATTGGAGTATAGTTGATTTACGATGTTGTGTTAGTTTCAGGTGTACAGCAAAGTGAATCAGTTATACATATACATATATCCACTCTTTTTTAGATTCTTTTTCCATATAGGCCATTACAGAGTATTGAGTAGAGTTCCCTGTTATACAGTAGGTCCTTATTCTCTATTTTTGGATCAACTTTTAACAAATTTTAAATAATGTTAGCATGTAATCTGCAGCTATCCTCACCTATTGTTTTAGTAATACATTTTAATTTAGATGAAGATTTTCTTTATCAGCAAATGCACTAGGTGAATGGAATTTCTTTCATTGTCTTCCTTCCTTTCCTTTTTTTTTTTTAACAATCAAGCTTTATTCTTTCTAACATCAGTTTTATTTATTTATTTATTTATTTTTATTTTTGGCTGTGTTGGGTCTTCATTTCTGTGTGAGGGCTTTCTCTAGTTGTGACAAGCGGGGGCCACTCTTCATCGCGGTGCGCGGGCCTCTCACTGTCGCGGCCTCTCTTGTTGCGGAGCACAAGCTCCAGACGCGCAGGCTCAGTAATGGTGGCTCACAGGCCCAGTTGCTCTGTGGCATGTGGGATCTTCCCAGACCAGGGCTCGAACCCGTGTCCCCTGCACTAGCAGGCAGATTCTCAACCACTGCGCCACCAGGGAAGCCCCTTCCTTTCCTTTTTTATGGCTTTTTTTTCCTGGACACTCTGCTCGACTACATTTCCCAGTCTCCCTTCGCAGTTAAGGCATAGCCTTGAAACTGAGTTCTGCCCAACAGAATGTGAGAAGTGATATATAGAAAAACCTCCTATAGGCAATGCTCCACTCTTTTTCCCATCTATTATCTGGAAGTGAAGAATTCTAGGTCTTTGGCTGAGGCACAAGACAGAAGAAACCTGGATCTCTAAAGCAGAGTGTGATAAACCACCTGCCAATCTAGCCCCTTTAGAGGAGCAAAAACTAACTTCTGATGTGTTCAGTGCTGAAATATGGGGACTTACCATTACAACTAGTGTTACTTTTACCAATGGTCTTTCTTTCAGTAATATTTATTGTGGAGTTTCTGTGTCCCTTAGGGACAAGTTCAGTGGACCAAAATTAAATGGCTCTTCAGAGAAATGCTACAGAACTTTGAGAAATGGGGATATTCAGGTTCAGGGAAGAAAATAAACTTTCCCTTTACAGAGAACATCTGTTATCTACTACCCATCACTCATTCACCCTCTTCCTGGGAAACCATCCTCCTTCCTGCCCAGCCATGTGATTTAGGTGATGCTGAAACCCCAGATTGGCTTAGGCCAACAAGTACTCCTGACCCTCTGCCGACAGCACTTAGCCAGTGAAACACAAGGGCGTGAGGAGGAATCTCTGAGTCTTTCCAGCAAAGAAGAGATTTCTCTTCTTCTGCAAAAGCTGGTCCAAGAGACCCTCTCTCTCAGCCTTGAGAGTACATTGCAATGATGTTAAAGTCTGGAACTCTGTAGCTATCTTTTTTTTAAGATTATTTTTTTCAGGACTTCCCTGGTGGCGCAGTGGTTAAGAATCCGCCTGCCAATGCAGGGGACACAGGTTCAAGCCCTGGGCTGGGAAAGTCCCACATGCCACGGAGCAACTAAGCCCATACGTCACAACTACTGAGCCTGCACGCCACAACTACTGAAGCCCCTGCACCTAGAGCCAGTGCTCCACAGCAAGAGAAGCCACTGCAATGAGAAGCCTGTGCACTGCAACAAAGAGTAGCCCCCGCTCATCACAACTAGAGAAAGCCCATGTGCAGCAACAAAGACCCAACGCAACCAAAAATAAATAAGTAAAATAAATAAATTTATTTAAAAAAGATTATTTTTTTTCAGAACAGTTTTCAATTCACAGCAAAACTGAGAGGAAGAAACAGATTTCTCATATTGCCCCATACATGCACAGTTGCCCTCGCCATCAACATCCCACACCAGAGTAGTACATTTATTACAGTCAGTGAACCCACATTGATACATCATCATCACACAAAGTCCACAGTTGACATGAGGGTTCACTCTTGGTGGTGTACATTCTATAGGTTTGGACAAATGTACAATGACATATATCTACTGTTATAGTGTCATACAGAGTAGTTTTACTGCATCCTGGGCAGCATTTGGTGTTGTCAGTGTTCCAGATTTTGGCAAGTCTAATAGGTGTGTAGTGGTATATCATTGTTTTGTTTTGTTTTGTTTTTTAATAAATGTATTTATTTATTTATTTTTGGCTGCGTTGGGTCTTCGTTGCTGCGCGCGGGCTTTCTCTAGTTGCGGCGAGTGGGGGCTCCTCTTCGTTGCAGTGCGCGGGCTTCTCATTGCGGTGGCTTCTCTTGTTGCGGAGCACGGGCTCTAGGCGCGTGGGCTTCAGTAGTTGTGACTCACAGGTTCTAGCGCAGGCTCAGTAGTTGTGACGCACGGGCTTAGTTGCTCCGTGGCATGTGGATTCTTCCTGGACCAGGGCTCAAACCTGTGTCCCCTGCATTGGCAGGTGGATTCTTAACCGCTGCGCCACCAGTGAAGTCCTATCATTGTTATTTTAATTTGTGTTTCCCTGATGACATATGATGTGGAGCATCTTTCTTTCTGCTTATTGGCCATCTATGTATCTTTTTTGGTGAGGTGTTCTCTAGCCATCTTGCTGCTGCCCAAGAGAAAGCTGGCCTGCCAGGACTGCTGAGTGAAGCCTGCAGATGCTGCTCTGTGAGAAAAACTGGAGGGATTGGGAGAAGTGGGCCTGGGAGGATTGCATCTTACTATCTGGATCAGTACTGACCTCACATCTGGTCTTCTGGACTTCTCAGTTTAGTAGGGCTATTACTCTCTCCTAGTAACCAATTTGAGTTGAGTTTTCAGCCCTAAATTTTGCAATTTTGCTATTCATTCATTCATTCTGAATTTGGCTGAGTAAGGAACTATCACAGATCATATGAACTTGAAATGGACCAAGGAAAACTCAATACTGAAAATACTTACTGAAATATATGAATTATTTTCTGCCTTATAAAGACCATTTTTTCTTCTCTCACAATTACTAAAGCTTCCAAACCGAACCTAACTATAATGGTACAGTCACTCCTGCAATGATAATCGAGCCTCAGCATTCAGAAAGAATTCAAGCTAGGCCACTGCTGATTGTCAAAGAAAGCCATCAAATAATTTACAGGTTTTGCGTTTATTTGTACATCCTGTATTGTAATACATACGCATCATGTAACTTAAAGTTATAATCATTTGCTCTAATACATCCCATTTTCAAATGTTATATAGAAAACAACTCAGTGATGTAACTTTAAGACCTTTTACCAACTGCCCTAGTGTTTTGGCTGAATCGTAGTTCACTCTGCCCATGACTCCAGCCTCTATGGCCATTCATTCATTCACTTGTTCTGAAATTGAGTGGATAAAGATGGATGACATAGAAAATGTAGAAAATTGACCCTCCTCATCTTTACTGCCTTTATAAGTCAATACTCTTGGTCACAAGTGACCAAAAAACCCAACTCAAGATAACTTAATCAAAAGAGGGATCGAATTTATTGGTTTAGGCAACTGAAATAACCTTGGGCAGATCAAGTGTGATTGAACCCAGGGTCTTAGGCAGTGCCAGTAGGTCACCCCAATCTCACTCTCCTTGTCTTTTGACTCTGCTCTCTTCTAAGGCTACTCTCTCCTCATGTGGAAGCCCTCAGCAACTTGCATTCTAATCATAGCTTCAGGTACAGTAGAAAGGCTCTGCTTGGCTCAAATGCCCATTTTAAAACCATTCACTATGGCTAGGGGGATGCAATGCTCCGATTGACCAGACCTCTATTACTTACATATTCTCTGGAGCATATGGACAGAAAATGATGCTATGTCCCTCAGAAAGGGAAATGGACACTGGATGGCTGTATTAGTCAAAGTGATTAACAATAGCTGCTATGACAAGCAATCCCAAATATCTTAACATTAAGATATCTAAAGTTGTATTTGCCTTAACATTAAGTTGTATTTTCCACTCATACAAAGTCTAATGCAGAGATGTCCTGGTTGGGCAGCTCTCTTGGCACCTCTCCACCAAGCACTGACTCAGGAATCCAGTCTTCTTCCATCTTGGGAATGCCGCTATCCACATCACATCATCTCCAAGCTTGTTGTGGAAGGGGAAAGGGGAGCTGGACAAGGCATAACTGCTCTCAGCTGCCTCTGGTACAACAAACATTAAGTCAGGGCCAGCAGGGTCCTGACAGGTAATCTGGTTCTACCATCTACTTGGACAGATGGGGGCAGTGAGATAGAAAGGGCGTTTCCCAGATCACTCAAAACTGATGTAGTAAACCACAGGTTTTTGAGACAAAAAAAGAATGAGAAGGAATTCCTCCCTCCCCAGATGCCAGAAACATCTTCCTGTCCTGCCCCCACCATAGCTACCAACTTACTGAAGTTTGCTCTTATCAAGCATGGGATAGTAGAAATGTGGTTGGTTTTACAGCCAGATAGACCTGAGTTCAAACCCTAGTTTCATTTGTTTCTAGTTTGGACAAGCAGTTAAGCTCTCTGAGCAGCACATTACTCATCTGTTCAGCCTAAACGAATACTCAACAAGCATTATCTGAGGGTTTCAAGTGTATAGTGTGTTTTCCCAAAGTTTTGTGGGTAGGGCACTAAAACTAAATGTACATCCAGGGAAACTGTACAAACTCTAAGAGCTAGAGAAACTATCCCTAAATTTTTAGAGGTGAATTTACTTTCATGTCGTAAATATTTTACTCCCAGAATGTGCTTTGCTGATTTAATGATCACAGTTCTACAACTTGGTTAGCTAAGATAAAAGTGCAGAAATGGAGATAGACTAGGTCGTCTCCAGGACTCGAATGAGGATAACATCACTTCCTGGGAGGAAGTGGCTCCATTTTCGGAGGTGACTGAATTCTAGGTGCTATGCAAGCCCCTGCCTGGTAGAATGCCACCTATCTGGAGACCCAAACTTTGCCATTTGAACAGTAAAAGCCTAACTCACACTCCTTGGGTCATAAGCATCATGCCTGAAGCTTAAAGCAAACTAACTTCAAGCTTCTATGTACTTTCAAAGGAAACTAAGCTGTTGGCAAAAAAAGTTTGACGAGTCCCCGTAGGGCCAGACCTGGAGACTGGCTTGGTTTTCAGTACCCCAAATAGCCACTCTGGTGTTCCTCACTGCAGAGCTTCCCCACCCCAGGCAGCCCCCCAACCTCAGGATTTTTGTTCCCTTCCTTAACTTGTCAAAATTTATTTGTCGTATGTCTCATTCCTCCAGATCTTTGCCGAAACAACTCGTCAGCCAACCAGCTTGATCATGTAATTCATGGTTAACCGTGATAGCATTTCCCAAATAACATATATTCCTTTAAGCAGAGGCCTCTTTGAGACAAACTACCTGCCTCAACACAAAAAGTACATCTAAATATTCTAGTGGAGTAAGTTTAGTTGAGAAGACATTTCTCTGTCCTAGAAATTCTTATCAGTTTTGGTTAAAATTTGACCATACCATAAAACTTGACCAAAGGTCTTGAGGCAGTTATGATTCCATAAGAAACGTGGCTGTGGACACTGTCTAAATTCTCACCACATTGCATTAAGCTTCTGGGTAAGGAGCATTATAATTGTAATACTTTCATTATTTTGTGCATTTGCTCTCCAGGTTACAGAAACGGTCATTATAAAGATTTTTAAAATTTCATTTGAAAATCTCCCGGAGGAAGTCTCCATTTTATCAATCCACACTTTTAGAAACATCATGGTTTTGTCTTCCTAGTACAAGTCTTTTTTTTTTTTTGGAACTTCTTTTTTTCTCTTCTGTTTCCTTTAGCTGACCTTCAGAGACTGACCCCTAAAGTGTGCCTGAATTGCAGAAAGTCAAAACTGAGAAGAAACATGAATCCATTTCACCTTGGTTACTCTAATACTTTAACTCCTGCTTTTAAAAAGTATGTAGCAGTATTACTATGACTGAGATTTCTGTTCAAGATCCTATCTGATAGACTATAATTCAGGACTTACTGAAAAAATATTTAGGGAACACTTCCTGCAGGAGCTTAACACCCTCCCACGGGCCCAAAACCTTAGTGATTTGCACCCCAAAATAGACTGATGCACATACCTCACTGCTGCCTAATTTATGTTCCAATCACACCTGGATCTTACTTGCATTTCATAGACACTTGAATATTGGGGGCGTTTCTTAGAAACAGACCTCCTTAAATTTCTGTTAGGCTGGCCAGAGGGAAGGCACTGACATGGCTGGAGCTGAGGCAGCCAATTCTGAGAACTGACCTCTAAATAGCAAGGACCTTGTGTTGGTCCAAGATGGGAGGGTTAGAACCATTGCTTGTTCAAACCTCTGCACCCCTGTGCCTGGGGTCAGCCCATACAGTGGAGAAAACCCTGGCTGAGGAGTCAGGAGACCTTGGACTCTGCCAAGGACCAGATGAGGTGTGATTTCGTACAAACAACGTTGAGCTTCAGATTCCCTGCTTGCAAAATGAGGTGGGGGTGGGGAGAGCTTGGCCTGGGTCAGACTCAACCTTTTTGTTGTTGGAAGGTGGGGAGGGCCAGGTTCACCCCTCCAAGAAACAGATGAGAGGTGTGGATCTTCTCCCTAGAAAATACACAGAGATACAAAATGGTACCTAGAATTGATGGCCCAGGAGTATCAGCTGAAAACTCCCAAGCAAGATACTTTCAAAAGGTCTCTCTTCTAATAAAATGACAAAATTAATAGTTTGTTCTTCTTTCCAAAAACCTGATGATCATGCTTGAGTCTTCTCTCCCTCTTACCTCTGCCCCCTCCCTATATCTCATCCACCATGATTTCCTATCAGTGCTAACAACGCAAGATGGATCCAAAAGGTCCACTTCTCTCCACCTCCTCTAACTCCATCCTGGTCTGAGCGGCCACAGCATCTCTCACTCTGACCTCGTACAATCCATTCCCTATCATCTGCCGGGGAGGGCTCCTTCACACATGTGACTCCTCTGCTTCCCCGCTTCCCGTGGCCCAGCGTGATGAGGCTCCAACATGATCTCCCAGTGGATGGTCCATCATTCTCCACCACCTCCGCTCTGTTCCCTGAGCTTCACATGGCTTAAAGTTCTCAGTTCAAAGGTCCCCTCCTCGGAGAAGCCCATTTGCAGACACTGGCTTTCCCATTCTCCTATTCTGGTGTCTTCACAGCATTTATCATTGACTAGAATGATTCTGTATGTGTACGGTTTCCTTGTTCACAGCTGGCCCCTCTTCCCTCTGTCCCCATCCCTGCCACCAAAATGTGAATCCTACCAGAGGAAGGCCCTTCCTGGTCCTATTCCCTCTGTATCTGGGCCATTGCAGCTGCTTACTATATATTTGTTGAGTTCATTAAATAAAATAATGTTTAAATCCTTCCTTTGATATTGCATAATAAAACTAGCAGACTGGTTCCTGTTTTTAAAATATTTTAATTGATTCTCATGAAGACATCAGTGGTATGCCATTAATTTAGCCTCTAGAATTTATTTCTCCAGATTAAATTACTCTTATTCCTCTGAGCCTTCTCACCAGTCTTACTCTCATCCTCTTAATCACTTTCCAGGACCTTCCCTGGAGGATCTCCAATTTCTCCTTGTCCTCCTGAGAAGTTGAATAACCTTGTTCTTAGTGGGACCCATTGTGAACCTTCAGAGGAGTTAGGGCAATAATTCTGCATGAGTTTGGGATTTCTAAGCAGGGGTGACTTCAGATCCAGGCACTTTCTAGGTGACCTTGAGTGAGGTCCTCTCTCAGCCTGGGTTTCCTCCTCTGTAAAACAAGGATGACAAAAATATCTTATAGGGCTGTCTGTGATGAAGCTTCCAGGCACTTTATCCTACAGAGCATTGAGCACAGGGCCTGGTGCACACTAAAAATCTCAGTAAATAACAGCTATTATTATTAATCATTAAGCTAAAACTATAACCTCTTGAAATAAACAGGACAGCCGTGAAAGGGAACTGAGCTGTATACAGAAATCACACCGTAAGATTTTGGATTTTGTAGGGGAAAAAAGGATGAGGGAAAAGGTTATTTATTAAAACTCTAAATAAAGCGAAGGGGAAATGAAAGAATATCTGCAGCCTGTTATTGGTGTGGCACACATCAAACAGACATCGCTAATTTTAGCATGCACAGAGAAAGAGCCGGCTGAACATGAAACAGAAGCAAGTGTGGGGGCAAAAGGTGAGGCTGTTTGAAAGGAAATAACACCTCCTTTCATTTGATAGGAGATGAGCTAATACAGGGATGTCAGCCAGGGTTTCACACACCTGCCTCTTCTAATGCAGAGTTCCTGCTTCCTCCGAGGAGCAGCAGGGGCTTGGCTGCATTTCCTTCAGTGGCCCCAGGACCTCCACAAAGACAGCTGGGAGCCATTCTTGTTAATAGAAGGCCTCAGAGGCCTCATTTGGAGTCCTTGGGGGATACACATACACCAAACTCGGAAAGACTATTTTGAGGAGGCTTATATTTAGAGCACACACTTCCACGACAGCACAGCCCAAGGGGCCCACCCCGAAGGTCCTCCACAAATGATGCCCTTCAAACAAAGATGGGATGGCCTCCAAAGACCTAGAGCTCAAGTTCTATCAGGCCATCCACGCAGTAGAATACTAAGCAGCCAGAAAAAAGGATGAATTGGATCCCTGTGTTCTGGCCCAGGAAGACGTCCAAATGCATGTCTAGTGACAAAAGCAATTCTCTGTAAGACACAGGTCAGGGAGAACCTTACCTCTCCCCCTTCCCTCCGCTATGCACATGATTGGAAGAGACCTGCAGCCAACACCTCCCATCTCTTTCTCCATCCCTGACTCACGCCTCCCCAGGAGGGCCATCCCTTGTGCCATGTTTTCTAGAGGGCAGGGAAGTGAGGAAGAACTCAAGGCCTCCTAGACCTTGAGTTGCCTGCTTCTGGGTGTGGCAGGTGCTCGTGGCATTTCTCAGGCCCTTCCCTGGGCTTCCTGTCCCCAGGTGAGAAAGCAGCAGCTGAGAAGCAAGAAGAGCTGAGCAGATCCAGCCTTCCCTCTCTGGTCCAGCTCCTTCTCCTGCAACAGGGAGTGGGGATCAGACCATCCCTGCCCTGAGCTGTGAACCTGGCTGCCTCCAATTCAAGGTGCCTTCTTGGCCTTACCCTAAGCCAACTGCTCCAATCCAGCCATTACCAGAGGTTTGTCAAAAATGTGAAAGTTAAAAATAAGAGTAATGTGACAGACTCTAAGAATGACCCTCAATGATCTCTGGCTCCTGGAATTCACACACTTGTGTAATCCCCTCTCCTTGATGTAGACTAGTTTGGGGACTTTTCCAACCAATAGACTATGACAAGAGTGGTGAGATGTTTAGGTTACATCAGATAATAATCTCCATCTTTCTGGCAGACTCTCTCCTGTGCTGACTTTGATGAAGCCAGCTACCTTGTTGAGAACTGTCCTACGGTGAGGCCCACATGGTGAGGAACTGAAGGGTGGCCTCTGGCCAACAACCAGTAAGGATCTGAGACCCTCAGTTCAAGAGCCCACAGGACCTGCCCACAATCATGTGAGCTTGGAAGTGGATCCCATCCCAGTCAAGCCTCAGAGGAGTCCCTGCCCAACAACTTCATTAAGGGACCAGGGTCTGGAGCTTGACTGCCTGGGTTCAAATCCTGCCTTCCCACATAACCTCTCTGTGTCTAAGTTCCCTCATCTTTAGAATGAGGGTAGAAGTAATCCTACCCCATGGCCTTGTGGAAATGACTCAATGAGTTAGAACAATCTGTGTTCGGTAAGAGCCAATAAAGGTTAACACTTGCTGGCTTGTACTTGGTCATACCCTCGCCTCTAAACTATTGAGAGCAGTTATCTCTAAGGAGAAATATTGGAATTTTCACATTTGGAGACATAGATTTTTCTCTCTATATATATTTTTTTTATAATGAACATTTATAATTTTGTATTTTGAAAAAAAATTCTTTTAAAAATTCATATGAGCTTTCTGTTAGGCCTTTCTAAGCATCGGATCTCTCTCAGGTTCTTATAAATAACAAAAACCCATGCAAACCAGCTTAAATGAAATGGAGAAGGAGTTACAGGATGGACTCTGGATTGTGGCACAGAATAGGAGGTTAAGAAACATCCAGGGGCCTTGGAGGAAGTGGAACCCAGGCCAGATAGCATGACCGGCCACAGTAGACAAGGCCTCAGCCTCTCTCTTTGGCCACATGGTCTATCTTCATGGTAGGAGATGGTGACCCACACTGTTTATATGACCAGTCATCTCTTTAGACAAGAGATGGTGTTTGCCTCAAATACTGGAAACCACTAGAAATCTCTCATTTGGAGAGAAATTTAGCAAGTTCTTTTAGTTGGTTGGATTCACCCTTTTCTCCTTGATACCCTGATCCACATGAGGTTGCTGCTTCTGTCTCGGGCATAAAATATCAAAGGTATAAGAGGGAGGCTCTGCCTGATTGATACTCTGCCTCAGTGTGGCAACTCCAACAATAGTTGTGGGACCACAGGAGTTGGTACTTACGATGCCAGTTAGTGGGCCAGGGTGCAAGTTATCCATAACCTAACTCAAAGGGAATGTGTCCTTCCTTGCTCTGTCCTTGTAAAAGTAACAGTTACAAACCAAGTACAGATGTAAGTCCAAGGCAAACTCTGTGTCTCACAAAATGATCCTAAAGACAAAGAATACCTTTCAACTTGAAATTATACCTCACTTAGTAGAAACATTATCTCCAATTAGTATAATTATCTAATTAACATTCAAAGGGGAAAAACTAATTACTAGAATCGTAGGCTCTCTGTAAATGCCTGCCCTCTCACAGGTCAGTGTAAATGCCCGCCCTCTCTCCCCACCTTCCACAACCCGCAGCTGGTACAAGAATCCCCCTTACCACATCCCTACCAGGTAGATGCTAATTCTGCTTCATATCTCCATAGAAGCAGCACCTTCTAAATATTTCTGGATAGCTACAGTTATCAGAAAATCTTGACCCTAGTAAAACTAAAAATTGGCTTTCTTATAACTTCTACCAATTGACAGAACATTTGCCCAGTTTTTGTGTTTGGAGACTCATAAACCATTTTCTGCATACCAAGAAGAAATACCTTCTCCAATTTGAAAAGGAAGCTATAAACAGTGGCAGATACACTTGGTTGCCCACCCAACAGCCATTCCTCACATCTCTTTCTTCTGAGCTAAAAGAATTCCTATTTTGTTTGGCTATGAGATGCGCGGAAATACGCTCGAAGAAAGATATCTCTTCCCCAGCCCCAGGTCTAGTTAGTCTTTGAAACTAAAGAGCCAAAGGGACAGCAACGTGACACAATCTGGCCAATGAGATATAAGGGAAGCCTGCTAAGGAACTTCTGGAAAAGTTTTTGCTTCCTGATGGAAGGGTGAGATGTTTGAGAAGAGCTCCCTGGCTCTGCCTCTGCCCACTTCTCCTTTGCCTTGAACGTGGTTGTGTAAAGCCTGACGCTTGGAGTCATGGTGATCATCTTGATACCATAAGGCGACAAACCTAAGAAGCCAACATGCCAGAGACACAAAACATAAATCTAGGAGCCTGGCCCTCAGGTGGTTATCATTAAGCCACAACTTCCAGTTGTCTCATTCTGTGAGATAATCACGTTTTTATCACCTAACCGCTGCTAGCTGAGCTTTCCCT
The DNA here is from genome assembly GCF_009873245.2 of Balaenoptera musculus. Lineage (NCBI taxonomy): Eukaryota > Metazoa > Chordata > Mammalia > Artiodactyla > Balaenopteridae > Balaenoptera > Balaenoptera musculus. Next base: position 69,186,816 of record NC_045795.1, on the reverse strand, counting down.
AAGTTGCAGAGGAACATGTTTCAACCAATAATGGCTCACCAGAGCCTCAGGTCTCTAGGCTCCCTCCGCGGAGATTCTTATAACATTTCAAGTCCCGACCTCAGGCCTACCACCCTAACTTGTCTCCTCAATATGATCCCTGTTTGTCAAGTGTGGGGAAGAAAACTCAACACGAGCCCCCGGTGACAGCTGCCCAGGACAGAGCTGTTCCCTCTCCATCCTAACATGTCCAATTTCACTTTCTTGGCAGCCATCACACACCTTGACGTTGCCGTTTGCTACAACGCATGACTCTTTCCCAGATGCTTAGGCTGAGTCCCTCACCTGCTGTCCTCCTGCAAGTTGTCACTTGTACTCAAGAGTTTGACTTTACATTGGTCTCTGTGATGGTCCAGGTTGCTTTCCAGACTGTCAACATCGCTTTGGCTCATTATTCTTTCACCCATTTTATTAGCTCTCATCACAGAGCCATGGCAGCCTGGAAATCTGATCAGCATGCCATCAATGTGCTCACCCACAAAGCTCTAAAAACAATCCACTGAATAAGACAGCAACCAGAGACTAAATGCAACACAATACTAGCAGTTGGTCTGATAATAACAGACATACCAGTGTCTCCAAAAATACACCAACTTGATACCCATTTGGATTGAACTTTTTCTGGTATATTAATATAGCAGAAGAAGGAGAAGGCTTGATTCATCCCACAGGAACTAGAAGTGCTGAGGAAGGAATGGTGATGGGAGGTCAACAGATTCCATGGTCATTATTATGACAGTTATCAGTCTCTCCATTCTGGATGTCCTACAATGGCAGCTTGTTAGGTCATGTGCAACAAAACACAAGTTGAAAAAAGTCCCAGAGATGTAAGAGCTTTGCTCTAAAAAGACTGCATTTTATAGAACACAGGTGTTTGTTCCATAACAAGAGAACACAGTCGTGATTTACAAAACAAAGCAAAGATACATAGCCTGCTATCCTAATAATATATTTTTTTTATTCTAGACATAATAAGCAGATTTGAAGTAAAGCAAACTCCTAGATGAAAGCAGGTATCTGTAATACCAAGAATGTGGGGGACAAGAGAAGGGAAAAAAACAAAAAAGAAAAAAATCAGGGGAAAGAAAAATATATTCTGGAGAAATAACCAGAATAACTGCTTTTGCATTTCCTAAACTCTGACTGTTGCTTTTAGGAATTTTCTGGAATTAAAAAAAAATATATTTTCCATCTGGGTTTGGTTGAATCTGCAGATGCAGAATCCATGGATATGGAGGGCTGACTGTATACAGTAATGACTGGATGAATATAAATCCTCTTATCTGCATATCTGCTTAAACCCTGTACTGCCTTAAAATGTGATCCGAGGGGTAGGATTTCTAGTTCAAATTCACATGAAGACTGCCCTCAAAATCAAAAAGTTATCCAAAATGTAGATTCTTGTTACTAACTTAAAATTATTCCCACAAAGATTGTACCTGTGCAAACTTCTGCCAGCACCACTGCCAACTCCAGAATATTAATCATTGATATAAATCTTTGACAATTTGGTGGGAGAAAAATGGCATCTTGTTGTTGCCTTCCTTTGCATTTCTTTCATCATTAATAGAGTTTTTTCTTAATTCTTATTTTAAATAATTTTTCTCTGACTGGCACAGAGAATTTGTAAACTCGGTGAGTTGAGCATTCATAAAAGGGATAAGCACCATGTATTTCTAACTTAATTACTACACCATTAAAATGAGCTCTGCACAACATATCAGGAAGTGGGCTTTTGTCTGAGAGACAGAGAAGATGTATGTGGTTTCTTTTCCAAATCAGGCAGCAGAGAGCTTTGCCTGCAGAGCTGTGTCCTAGAAGCACACACAACCTCCACATCCCCACCCATCCTGGGTACAGACCTTGCCAGGTGGCTCTTGCTCAACTCATGACAGTTCCCATCCTAATTGTTTAAAGCACAGTCATTTTTAAGATAAAGGAACAAGAAACAGTTCTCCAGTTGTTTCTATGGCTAATTTAAGTTGTAGTAACCCAATAATACTTTTCACTTGAATAGCTTTTAAGATTCATTTTGAAAACAGCAGTAGCTACCTTGAGACATATTGATTGTGAGTTTTCAGCACTGCACCAGTGGGGGGTACAAAGTAAAATTCTAAAATAGCTACTTATAATGTTTAAGTGAATTTAATTAGACTGTTCAAAATGAAAAAAAGTGCTGAACTATAAACCATGGTAGACATGATTAATTACATTTGCGTTATGCAAAAAGCACAGGAATGAGACCACCCCATGGCTTGCTCCTCCCAGATTCGGAGGTATATGTATTGTTTCCAGCAAGACAGCTCCCGGTGGAGGCACATCTAGAGTGTGTCTGCAATCAAAGCAGTAAGAGTCTGATCAGAAAGGGCCCCTGTGCCTCTGCAGACTCATGACCAACCGTTACTGATGAGCCACCTTCCTTCAAGGGGCTGGGCCCTACATCCCTTCCTGCAGCATCCCCCTGTCAGATCCCGGCCTTTCTCTACGGCAGGTCCTGCCTTTCGTCATTCCATCCCAGCCCCTCTGGACCTAGACATGCCATTGTTTTTGATCTGTGCTGCCCAACTCTCATTATAGTAGGTGCTCACTAAGTAAGTGCTAGATGAGTGGATGAATAAACACAGATAAAGTGAGCTCTCCTCTGGGGAACAGAATGACACACAAGTCAAGATGTCCATGACACAGTAAGTGGGAAAAAGCAGATTTTCAAATAGTGTGTAGAGAGGATAATCCTATTTTTAATTTTATAAAAAGTGTGTAAATGAAAAGAAAAAAAATTCTGGAAAGATGCCCTTACATCAACATTTAAAGGTGAGAAGCTGAGGGTAGATGCAGACAAAACACTGGTTTCCTCTCCTAAGAGGCCTCTTTCCTTTAATTGAGGAATAAATGTTTTACTTAGAAACTCCCTGGCAGCCTGGTCCTCTAGGCGCCCACAGCTGAAGGTAAACTTGGAAAGTGAAGACCTAGGTCCTTCAGCCTCCATCACAGGAGGTGGGTATGGAAGAAGGGAGTTGGGAATAATCAGCAATGTTTGCCCCATATATTCCCAGTCATTTATTCAACCAGTATCTATTGAGTACCTGCTATGTGACAGGCATTGTTCTGGGTGATGGGCTACAGCAGTGATTAACACAGATAAAATCCTGGTTCTCACAGAGCTTACATTCTAGTGGAGAGAGCCAGGCAATAAATATAATATTGATAAAATAATAAATTATATAGTATGTTAGATAAAGCAGAAACGTAAAGAGTGCCAGGAGGGGCAAGATTGTAATTCTAAACAGAGGGGCCAGAGAAAGCCTCCAGGACAAGTGATTCGACAGACAAACGGGAGCTCTTCAGGAGGCCACATGGGGAAGGGTCTTCTCCAGGTGAGGGAACAGCCCGGGCAAAGGCCCTGTGGCAGGTGTGTTCCTGGCACATCTTGGGCACAGTGCAGGTACAGTCAGAAAAGAAACTGAAGGCCAGGTTACCAGGGACCTTGCAGGGCGACCTGGGTCATGAGGATGTATGGGGGTCTTAAGCTAAGGAGGGTCAGAGAAAAGAAGTGACAGAATTTAATTTGCATTTTTAGATGGTTTTATTGAGATATAATTTACATATAATATAATTCACCCATTTAAAGTATGTAATTCAATGATTTTTAGTATATTAACAGGATTGTGCAACCATCGCCATTATCCAATTTCTGAACATTTTCATGCACCTTTCTCCCCAAAACACAGACCCGTTAGCAGTCACTCTCTAGTCCCCCCTTCCTCCAACCATAGGCAATCACTAATCTCTTCTGTCTCTTTTGATTTGCTTATTCTGGACATTTCATACAATTGGAATCATACAATATGTGGCCCTTTGTGACTAGCCTCTTTCATTTAGCATAGTGTTTCCAAGGTTCATACATGTTGTAGCAAGTATGAGTACTTGCTTTTTTTTTTTAAGAGAATTTTTAAAAATTAATTTATTAATTTAATTTTGGCTGCACTGGGTCTTCATTGCTGTGCACGGGCTTTCTCTAGTTGCAGCAAGCAGGGGCTACTCTTTGTTGCAGTGCATGGGCTTCTCATTGCGGTGGCTTCTCTTGTTGCAGAGCACAGGCTCTAGGCGCGCGGGCTTCAGTAGTTGTGGCACGTGGGCTCAGTAGTTGTGGTGTGCAGGCTTCAGTAGTCGTGGCTCCTGGGCTCTAGAGCGCAAGCTCAGTAGTTGTGGCGCGTGGGCCTAGTTGATCCATGGCATGTGGGATCTTCCTGGACCAGGGCTCGAACCCGTGTCCCCTGCATTGGCCGGTGGATTCTTAACCACTGCGCCACCAGGGAAGTCTCTTCATTCCTTTTTGTTGTCAAATAATATTCCATTCTATGGATATACCACATTTTGTTTATCTGTTCACTAGTTGGTGTATATTTGGGTTGTTTCTACTTTTGGGCTATTATGAATAATGCTACTATGAACATTTGTAAGATTTTATGTAGACATAAGTTGTCAATTCATTCTGAAGAACTGCCAAACTCTTTCCCAAGGCAGCTGCACCATTTTACATTCCCATCAGCAGTATATGAGGGCTCCAGTTTCTTCATATCCTCGCCAATGTTGTTATTTCCTGTTTTTTTGATTATAGCCATCCTAGCAGGTGTAAAGTGGCATTTCATTGTGGTTTTGATTTGCATTTCTCTAATTACTAATGCTGCTAAGCATCTTTTCCTTTTTTTGTTTTTTTAAAATTTATTCAAATTTATTTATTTTTGGCTGCATTGGGTATTCGTTGCTGTGCGTGGGCTTTCTTTAGTTGCGGCGAGTGGGGGCTACTCTTCGTTGCGGTGTGTGGGCTTCTCATTGTGGTGGCTTCTCTTGTTGCAGAGCCCGGGCTCTAGGCGCACGGGCTTTGGTAGTTGTGGCACATGGGCTCAGTAGTTGTGGCTTGCGGGCTCTAGAGTGCAGGCTCAGTAGTTGTGGTGCACAGGCTTAGCTGCTCTGCGGCACGTGGGATCTTCCCAGACCTGGGCTAGAACCCATGTCCCCTGCATTGGTGGGTGGATTCTTAACCACTGCACCACAAGGGAAGTCCCTGCTAAGCATCTTTTCAAGTGCTTACTTGCCACTTATATATCTTTGAAGAAATGTTTACTCAAATCATTGCCCATTTAAAAAATGGGGTTATTTGTCTTTTTATGACTTATGTTATAAAAGGCTTATTCTGACCACTGTTGAAATAGTGTATACAAAGAACACAAATTACTTTTGAAAATGTAAGAAAATTTAAAAAAATTTTTTTTAAATTTTGACAATTTTTATTTTTCAATTTTTTATTTTTAAAATATTTATTTATTTTATTTATTTATTTTCCTTATATTTTTTGGCTGTGTCGGGTCTTAGTTGTGGCACACGGGATCTTTGTTGAGGCATGCGGGATCTTTTCGTTATTGTGTGTGGTCTGCTCAGGTTTCTCTCTAGTTGTGGCATGTGGGTTTTCTCTAGTTGTGGCGTGTGGGCTCCAGGGCACATGGGCTCTGTAGTTTGTGGCACGCAGCCTCTCTAGTTGAGGCATGCGAGCTCAATAGTTGTGGCATGCGGGCTTAGTTGCCCCGCAGCATGTGGGATCTTAGTTCCCCAACAAGGGATCAAACCCGCATACCCAGAATTGGAAGGTGGAGTTTTTACCACTGGACCATAAGGGAAGTCCCTTCAAATTTTTTTTTTTAATTTTCTAGTTTTGAAATCAAAAGAGCTGAGTACATGTTCTGGCCCTCAAAGTCCATCCTTAACCAGGGCTGCAGTCCAGAAAACCAGATCCTCTCTGACCCGCAGTGTCTTAATCTATAAAATAGACCTCCTGGGCCCTAATTAAGACATAGCGCTGATGAAAGTCTCAAAATTAGGAAACTAGGATGCTTGGGCTTTGCATGTCATAGCACAAGATACAAGGATAAGTTTTCACGCTTACACAAAGTAGAGAGATTGCATTACCCTACAGTCTTAAAAACCTTGGACATATTTGATGATACTCTGGGAACTGGATTTTGCCCCACTGAGTGTCTGAGACAGAAGGTCTTCTCCAACCACAGGAGAGGTAGGGAATGCGTGATTTGTATTTGGATCATCCTTTTTAATAAATATTGTTGTGGAATTGGATGGAGAGTCTGGACTCACTGATCCTGAGAGAGGACCATGAAATGTGAGGAAAAGAACAAACATCTCAGAGGGCCAGGGTGTAAAAAATGACCATACACATATTCATAGGGAAGAAAGTTAAAAGGAAGCATACTGTAATAGTCAGGGAAAGCTGGTGTAACAGAGAGGTGCAACAACACAATGACCAGAAAAACAAAGAGTTGCATTTCTTTCTCATACAACAGTGTCAAGCTGGGTGGTGCAAGAGTGGGGCACCTCTCCTCGCATTATGTGCCCCCCACCTCCTGCCACTGTCATCACAAGCACTGGTTGACCCTGGGTGGCTGCACAGGCAGGTTCCAGCCATCAGGAAGGAGAAAGAGCACTGAGGACTCGCCCCCATCGTCACCACAGCCATGTGGATGGTCCACTTCAGCTCCACTCACGTTCCACGATGACGACCACATCACCTGTTCACATCTAACTGCCAGGGAGGCCGGGAAAGGCCGTCCAGCTCAGCAGCCAAGGCCTGGCTATAATTCCATCCCTGTGGAAAAAGAAAGAAGGGCTTTGGTGGACAGCCAACAGTACGTGCCGCAAACACCAAAATGCTCTCGTCACTATGACTGTGAAGTGGGCTTAGGCGTATTTTTATCTTCTTCTTTACATAGGTATCTGGATTTTTCTGAAATTTTCATATTGCTCTCAGGACAAACTAACAGTCATGGGTATAATCTTGGGTTCTGGAGCCAAACTGGATACAAATCAGCCTTACTAACTGGATGACCTTTGACCAGTGACTTTTCCTCCATGACCTTCCGCTTTCCTCAACAGTATCAAGGGAACAACAGTAGAACCTACTCCCCGAGTAGTTGTGAGCATTGAAGGAGTGAAGACCTACAGCGTGCTTTGCCTCGAGCCTGGAACACGGTAACTGCGCGTGAACAGTACTGAGCGTCGCTACCGAACCACAATTATGACTGTGATTATTAGCATCAGACAACCTAATACACAGGCCCCGATTGTGTTTGGAGCACCCCTCCCCCTGAAATTCCGCCCTCTTTTTCTTCTCTCTCTCCTTCCTCCTCCTCAGCCCCTTCACATGTTCATTAAACACTTGAGGCTCCTCTCTCTCATCTCTCCCACTGCCTTTATGATCGCTCTCTCACTCTGCTTCCTCCTCCACCTCCCTGCAGATGGCCAAGGGTTAGGGGGCGCTCACGGGTCCTGCATGGAGATAGAAGAGGCTGACTTTCAGGTCCCTGAGTTATTTAGATCTGACTGTGAAGGTGCAACAGTGGTCCCGTTAGCACCCCTGGGACGTCCTGTAGAGGCGCTAACCCGCTAACCCTTGAGCTGGTCCCCTTCCTGTCCGCATGTTAGCAAGACTAACCCGTCTTTCCCACCTTCCTTCTTCCTTTCCTTTCCTCTCTGCTCCCAAACGTGTGCAAGCTTGGATGAGCACAAGTTAAACAGCTCATTAAAACTATTAAAAGCTGAAAATTGACCTTGGGAAATGACTGTGCAATAGCTTTATTAGATTTCTTGGGGTAAAAAAAAAGTTAGAAAGCCTGGCTGTCTTACTACTGATTTCTCGGGGCTCTCCATACAAGCTTCTAAATTTGGATCTTGAGAATTATTGAGCTTCTAATGGGAAAAAAGAAGAATTTGAAGTCCTGCCAGAGCCCAGAGTAATTCTCCAGCTCTTTGTCCCAGAGCCCTTGGAGAGGGAAGAGGCCATGTCTTTAGATTTGGGGGAAGGAGGGAGGGTGGTCGTTGTTGTTTTTGAGTTTCTGTGGGGCAGGAGGTGCATGGAGGGGTTGAGGATCTTCTACTAAACTGATTCCCCTCTTCACAACCCTGAAATGAATCTTTGCAGGTGCTCATAATTGATAGAAAGCGGGAGGTGGACAAAACACCAAAAATCCACCCAGTAAAGAAAAGCAAGTGATTCAAAACCTATTTCAAAGACAAAGGCGCAGATGCAACTCTTTCTTCCGTTTTCTAAAAGGTACGTGTGGTGGGGCTGGGGGCTTAAGCACTAGTGGAAAGGAAATGGGAGTGAACTGAGAACACACATGTGCTTGAAGGATCCAGGGCTGGCGTGGTCCAGTGTGGCAGTGAGGGCCTGAACCACGTGTCAGAAGGCTGGGTTCCAGGGCACGCCTTGCCCCTAATCAGAGCAGGGTAAGGCACAGTGCTCCTTACCACCCGCAACTCCCAAGGATAATGAGAAAAATGAATGCTGGCCCTCCAAGATCCTCTCACTTCTAGCAGTCCTGAGGCATACTGGATCAGATTCTTTTTTTTTTTTTTTTTTTCTTTTTTAACATCTTTATTGGAGTATAATTGCTTTACAGTGGTGTGTTAGTTTCTGCTTTATAACAAAGTGCATCAGCTATACATATACATATATCCCCATATCTCCTCCCTCTTGCATCTCCCTCCCTCCCACCCTCCCTATCCCACCCCTCTAGGTGATCACAAAGCACCGAGCTGATCTCCCTGTGCTATGCGGCTGCTTCCCACTAGCTATCTATTTTACATTTGGTAGTGTATATATGTCCATGCCACTCTCTCACTTCGTCCCAGCTTACCCTTCCCCCTCCCTGTGTCCTCAAGTCCATTCTCTATGTCTGCATCTTTATTCCTGTCCCGCCCCTAGGTTCCTCATAACCTTTTTTTTTTTTTAGATTCCATATATATGTGTTAGCATACGGTATTTGTTTTTCTCTTTCTGACTTACTTCACTCTATATGACAGAATCTAGGTCCATCCACCTCACTACAAATAACTCAATTTCATTTCTTTTTATGGCTGAGTAATATTCCATTGTATATATGTGCCACATCTTCTTCATCCATTCATCTGTTGATGGACACTTAGGTTGCTTCCATGTCCTGGCTATTGTAAATAGAGCTGCAATGAACATTGTGGTACATGACTCTTTTTGAATTATGGTTTTCTCAGGGTATATGCCCAGTAGTGGGATTGCCGGGTCGTATGGTAGTTCTATTTTTAGTTTTTTAAGGAACCTCCATACTGTTCTCCATAGTGGCTGTATCAATTTACATTCCCACCAACAGTGCAAGAGGGTTCCCTTTTCTCCACACCCTCTCCAGCATTTATTGTTTCTAGATTTTTTGATGATGGCCATTCTGACTGGTGTGAGGTGATACCTCATTGTAGTTTTGATTTGCATTTCTCTAATGATTAATGATGTTGAGCATTCTTTCATGTGTTTGTTGACAATCTGTATATCTTCTTTGGAGAAATGTCTGTTTAGGTCTTCTGCCCATTTTTGGATTGGGTTGTTTGTTTTTTTGATATTGAGCTGCATGAGCTGCTTGTAAATTTTGGAGATTAATCCTTTGTCAGTTGCTTCATTTGCAAATATTTTCTCCCATTCTGAGGGTTGTCTTTTCATCTTGTTTATGGTTTCCTTTGCTGTGCAAAAGCTTTTAAGTTTCATTAGGTCCCATTTGTTTATTTTTGTTTTTATTTCCATTTCTCTAGGAGGTGGGTCAAAAAGGATCTTGCTGTGATGTATGTCATAGAGTGTTCTGCCTATGTTTTCCTCTAAGAGTTTGATAGTGTCTGGCCTTACATTTAGGTATTTAATCCATTTTGAGTTTATTTTTGTGTATGGTGTTAGGGAGTGTTCTAATTTCATTCTTTTACATGTAGCTGTCCAGTTTCTGAATCAGATTCTATCAGCGTTTCCTGAACATATACTCTGCGCGAGGCACTGCCCTAACCATGTCATCTGGCCCTGCTATATGCATTTCACTTTATCTTCACAGCATCTCCCTGACAAAAGGATCATCAGCCCCATTTTTCAGAGGGGGAGACTGAGACTTAAGGAGGGAAAGTGACTTGCCCCAAACCACCCAGCCATGAAGTGACAGCGCCAGAGCTCAAACCCACCTCTTCTGAGGCTAGTCCAGTGTTTTTGAACTGTGCTGGGTAAATATGCGTGTGTGCTGGTTTGTGACTTTCTTTTTTAGTCACCTAATTGTATGCCTCCCTCTCTTCCTCTCTCAGCTCCTTGAGGGCCCTGCACATCGATTCCCACGGTATCCCCCAATCCCAGCCTGGTGCTGAGGAGTGCAGAGGACAGAAGATGGAGAAATTGGGGTCCCAGCCCTCAGGGTGCTAAGGGAAGCAAGTGAGGACATTTCTTCCTAAAGTTCAAACTTTGACCAAAATCCATTTTGTAGAGGATCCTGGCTAACATTCCCTGAAGGAACTGCAGTCTTGGTCCTGGCTTCTTCCACAGCCTTGGAGAGTCCCTGAGATGACCTGTCACTCAGTCTCCTCCTCTGGAGAGTGGCTAGAATATGAGCGAACATCCTTGCTCATTGGGGTCTTGTTGAAAGGCTAAAACGAGATAGTCTGTTCTCACAGTGAATTGTGCAAAGCAATATTTCAGTAATCAAAAGGTATTTGACAGAAGGATGCTCACTTTGAAGTCTGAATTTGGTAGGTTCCTGTTTCTGGACTCCACCTTCCTTGTAGGGTTGGGAGGATTGAGTACAATAAAATAATATATGTGCTGAATGGTAGTTGGCAATAGTATTATTTCTATGCAAACTGCTTCTTTCCTCTACAGACTTAGAATTCTCCCTGAGCTCATTTTCTTTTGAAACCTAATTTAAAGAAATGAAAAGTACAATGAGATACCACTTCTCATCTATCAGATTGGCAAAAATCCAAAAGTTTTACAGAATAGTCTGGTGGTGAGGCTCTGGGGGAAATGGCCACCCTCACCCATTGCCAGTGGGAATGTAAATGACTACAACCCTAGCAAAATTACACATGCCCTTGATCTTTGACCCAACAAAGTCACTTCTAGCTATCTATCCTGGAGATATGCTGTCAAAAATACACAAAAAGACATAAGAGACATATCAACCAATTACAATGTATGGGGCTCATTTCGGTCCAGATTTGAACAACAAATTGTAATAACAAGAAAAGGAAATGTGAACACTGGTTGGGTATTTGATAAATTCTAAGGAATCATTACTAGTACTTTTAGGTGTGTTCATGGTATTATGGTTATGTTTTTCTTAAAGGGTTCTTATCTGTTAGAAATACTTATGAATGGAATACAGTGTCTGGAGTGTGCTTTAAAGTAATTCTGGGGGAGGGAATATGTGGTTGACAGGTACTTGGGAGCTTATTATAGTTTTCTATTTTTGTATATGTTTGAAAGTTTCCACAATAAAATTATAACATTACAGATAAAGCTGAAATCCCCCTGACCCCACCTAGGGGTCCTAACCCTAATCCTAGGATTCTCCTCACGTAACCACTGTTTCCAGTTTGCTCTGAACCCTTCCATACATTTTTCTGGGCATTTAGAACTATATATATACTCACAAGGGTGGGAGAATAGTATTTTTTTCCATGTACACCAATGACTTAATGTCCTGCCTTGTGCTTTCTCCTAGTTGTATGTCTTGGAGAGTTTCCACGTAGCACACAGAGATTTATTCTGCTCTTCCATTGCTGCACAGCATAGCATGGTAAGGGTTTACTATAGATTATTTACCACAATGATGGGTATTTATGTTGTTTCCAGTTCTTTTGTGATTACAATCGTTGCTGCGGTGAACATCCTTGGATGTATCTCCTCATGCAAGAGAGTGTTTCCATAAGGTAGATGGTGAGAAATGGAATCATTAAGTCCTAGGTTATTTTCAGCTCTGTGTTAATAGATACAGACCCTGCCTTCCCTGTACCATGTTTTCTATCACTGAAGTCTCAGAAACTTGTTTCCTCTTAGTCAAATGGGGCAGTCACTAATAGGAAATGCTATTTTTTTATTATTACCTGTTTGCCAATTATTGTATAATTCTGTCCTCAGCTCACCTCCTACCTCCTTCATCTCTTAGAACTGTTGCTCTAGGCTCACTCCTCTACTCCCTGCTTTGTGATCCAATCAGCCTGGCTCTCCTCACTCCCACACCTCTCCCCCCTTCCTCTGGAAGACCCCTTGCCATGGACCTGCACACTCGGCCCCTCATACTTTGCTGCCCACATCGTCCCCGGTTCTCCTCCAGCCACATGGGTCTGTCCCTCTTCAAATGTTCTCTAATCCCTTCAAGGCTTATACACGCCATTTCTTCTGCCTGGGATGCCCTTGCCCTGCCCCATTAGTGACCCGGTTTAACAGTCATTTTCTCGAGACAGCCATCTCCTGCTCTGGAAGTGCTAGATAACTTTCAGTATAGCACTTGGAGCAATTTTTAATAATACATGTATTTTTAAATTAATCTGATTAATGTCTGTCTTTCCTATTAGATCTCAAGCACTGTGAGGGCAGAAATTGAGTGCATTTTTGCTCACCACTGTACACTCAGCATCTACCCCAGTGCCAAGAATGTAATAGGGCCTCAATAAATAGTCATCAAGTGAATTAATAAGTGAAGGAACTATAGGAGGCCTGGTCACACATGGACAACTCCCTTCATTGGCAGTTTTTTACTTGACCCCTACTTCTATCAAATGACAATTCACCCACAAGGTCCACTGGTAGAAGAGATTCAAGCATCTAACTGGGCCACTGGCCAGGATTCCCTTCAAGGCTCTTTTGCAGATCTGAAGTTCCATGTTTTCACAACATAGCAGCTCCTTCGTGAAACACTCCTCTGGCTGGAAGAAATGCCTTGTAGTTTCCTCTCAATTCCTATAGCACCTCTCGGAGCACAATTAGTGTTGAATCTGGTATACAACTATTCACGGACAGGCCTCCTTTGCTATTGGACCCAGTGGTAAGGGTCGGAATCTTAGTCGTCTCTACCTCCCCTGGGCTTGATAGCTGCACATCTCTTAGTAAATATTCAATAGAACATCACTGACTGAGAAATGAAGGAGTGATTATGGGACCCTAAGTACCAGTTCTCTTCTAACTGTGGGGTTGCACTGAGTGCTGGTCCAAAAGCTAGAACATACCTCAAATGCTTTCAAGAAAAAAAAAAATCCTGGCCCTGCTGCTTTCTCTCTGTGGCTCATTCCACATCTTCATGGTTGGAACGCCATCCAGAAAGCCTCTTTATTCCCACAGTGCAATGTGAGCCCGTCTCCTTGCTGCCACACCTGCCCTTGTCAGCAGGACAGAGTCCCTGAAGGTGTCCGCGAGCTCTGGGCATCTTCTTCCCATGCAGTTCCTCCTTCAATTTGGCTTCCAGAATGTTGAATGCCAAGTTTTTCTGGGCAAGTCCAGCAACTTTTGTGGGTAGCACATCTGTTTTCCTCCTCTTAGTCACTACTTTTCCATTTGAAAATTGCTAGTTCATACATTTTGTTGTATGAAATTTTTTGGTAAGTTGCTTCAAATTCAATTAAGGAGGGAAAAGAGCCAGATACGTATCCTGAATAAATTTTACTTAGAAAGTCTCCACTTTCTGGTTCTACCACATGAATTTGGAAAGAGTCTCAAGAATGAAATGATTTCAGGAAACGTGCACCTTCAGGAAACTGCACCCTTCTTTGAAGAAACAGTGGACTCCAGATCTGGGGCACAGAAATACAAAAGGAATTTGGAACATCTTGTTGTGACAGAAAGTAAAGAAGAGCCCAAAGAGTGATAGGGGACATGTCAAAATACGGCCCAGCTGGAAGGGCTGATAATAAGCCAATTAATTGATTAATTAGTTGGGGGAGAAGTTGTCCTCCTGACAGAAGAAAGACAACAAACAAATATAAAAGGCATGATGGAATTAGAAAATCACCATTTGGCAACCACCATATTAAGAACTTTCAGGAAAGAATCATCATTGATGAAAATATTAGTGGGCGGAAGTTTGGGGAGTAACGGAATTATTTCCACCGTCTCCGAAAGCATCAAGTAATGAGCGGAATTGATACCATGTGCTTTTCTGATATGATGCACTGAGAAGAATGCAACATTCCTTCTGTGGTATTTCTGCTAAAGGATCAGAGTCTGAATCTAATCATGGGGAAACATCAGACAGATCCAAAGTAAGGGCCATTCCATAACATCACTGGCCTGGGACTTCCCTGGTGGTGCAGTGCCTGCCAATGCAGAGGACACAGGTTCGATCTCTGGTCGGGGAAGATCCCACATGCCATAGAGCAACGAAGCCCGTGCACCACAACTTCTGAGCCTGCCTTCTAGAGCCTTCTAGAGCCTTCTAGAGCCCGCAAGCCACAACCACTGAGCGCACACACCGCAGCTACTGAAGCCTGGCGCCTAGAGCCCGTGCTCCGCAACAAGAGAAGTCACCACAATGAGAAGCTCGCGCACCGCAACGAAGAGTAGCCCCCGCTCTCTGCAACTATAGAAAGCCCACGCACAGCAACGAAGACCTAATGCAGCCAAAAATAAATAAATACATTTATTTTAAAAAAAAAGATCATTGGCCTGAGAATTCTACATCTAAAAAGGGTGAATTTTACTGTACGAAGATTATACCTCGATACACCTGATTTTTAAAATATAACTGATCTGCTCTCTTTAAAACTATCAATGTCAAGGAAGAAAGACTAGGAACTATTCCAGATTATATGAGATTGTATAGACAAGACAAGTGAATGCAACATGTGATACAGAATGTCCTTTTGTTATCAAGAACATTATGGGGATAATGGGCAAAATCTGAATAAGATTTGTACATAGACAATAATCATGTGTAAATGTTAATTTCCTGATTTTGTTAAATATACTATGGTGATATAAGAGAATTACCTTGTTTTTAGGAAATAGACTCCAGTATTTAGCTGCAAAAGGGCATTATATCATGTCTACAACTTAATATCAAACAATAGATAGATTAGATGGATGGGTGGATGGAGGGATGGATGGTGTTAAAAGATCATAAAATGGAGACCAGGCTTGAGGATCCCCCAAGTAGATGAAACCAGTCAAGCAAAACTTATTCTAGCTTATTTCATGAACATAAAGAAAAACTTCGCATATTTCTTGTAAATGCCTCTGATAATCATAAACAAAACTTGTCATCCTCCTAAAATGATATAAGATAATCACTTTTAACCTATCCCCTGCCATCTGGAAAACCTCATTGAAACAACCAGTCATTGTAAGGTTAAGCAATCCTCATTTTCACTTTGTAAACCATACTGTAATGAGCCTCTGAGCTTCTTACAATCTTCGGGTTTGACATCTCCTTGTTTGTGAACATTTTATTTCTCATTCAATAAAATATCCGTATCTAGTAAAGTTCTTTGAATTTCCTTTTGACAAAAGGTGGGTGGATGGATGGATAGATAGATAGATAGATAGATAGATAGATAGATAGATAGATAGATAGATAGATAGATAGATGATAGATAGATAGATAGAGGCAGGATGCATATAAAATGTATCCTTGAATACATTTCCAGGCTATATACGAAACTGAGGTCTCCAGCAGGCAAACTTTTTGTATAGATAATGACGTGGGCCTTCATGAACCAACTCGGAAGGGATTCTGAACTGCAAGGGCTCCAATTCCCACCAGGCAGCAGAGACAATGAGCCGCCAACGCTCCACTGCCTCCTCCCTCAGCTGTGACCACGGACAGGTCACCCTGGGCTCTGGGACGTTCTGAATCTCCATGCAGGGGCCCAGCTCCTGCCAGCCTCCCCTCACAGTTTCCGTACCTCCTGTTTCCCCCACCCCCTCCTCTGCAGTCAGTCCTAGTAGAGAACACTCTGAGCCCCCAGCTATGCCAAACTGGGCACCGAGGCGATGCCACCAAACCCCTTTTCACTCGTGACCTACATTGCCATTGGTTCCATGGACTGTGCATTCTGCAAGTCGAAGGGGGCAATGTTGCTATGACAACAGTTCCTGGAGCTGGAGGGATGCAGAACACCTACTTAAAAAAGTTCCCTTACCCATATGGCAAATGGACTTCATCAGTTGTTTCTAAATCAAATATCCAAACCAGGTGGGCTGAAAAGGGAATGTTCTTAGAGGGCTCATTGAGGTCACAGCTCTAGAGCTACCCTTTAAGATATCAGAGAGTGAAGAGTGAGCAACACAGCTTCTTTTAATTTTGTGTTTTTAAAGACAAATATGATTACAGATTAGCAGTGTGCTCTCTGGCTGCTGTGATCTTGTCGGAATGAGAAGGAAACAGATATCTACAAGCAAGGGCTGATTCTCTCTCTTCTAAAAACCAACCTTGGCTGGTTCCTATCATTTTCTCCTTGTGACTGTCTGGGTTTCTAGCTCTTTCCACTCCTCCATCCAGCAAATGCTGTGAGTGTGTGTGAAAGAAAGAGGTTGAGGTTCCTAGGTCTGATTTCCAGCTTTGCTGTGTATCAGCTGTGTGACCTCAGGCACGTTCTTTCTTTTCTGAGGCCCAGTTTCTTCACCGGAGACACTCGTTTATTCCTTCCTCCAAATGTTCACAAATGCTTCTTGAACGCTGACTATGTGCCTGAGGAATGATACCGCCCCACCCCCGCCCCAGGGGCTTGTGTGGCTTTAGACCACTCTTAAGGGTTAAAATCAACGTCAAAATCATGATCACTGGTTACCTTTGCCTCTCTTCCCCCCACCCCAATGCTGGGGCCCCCATCACAGCCCAATTTGATGGGGTTACATTATTGACTATGTGTCTGGGTCACCCACTGAGACGGAGAGGGCTCCTCAAGGGCAAGGATTGGCTTCCAACCCAGCCCTGTCTACCCAGGGCCTGGCACCCAATCATTGTAAGCCAGCTCCTGTACAATGAAAGATGTTAGAGCCTGTGTCAGTAACGTGGTTTTTCTTTTTCTCGTGTACCTCGTAGAATCACTGAATTCAACTCACAATCACCTTTCAGTGTTGGCTCCAGGAGCACTCTCTGGGGAGGTGCTTATGAGGGGCACCTGGCTGGGGGCTGAGCCGCCCACGTGATGAGCCGCGCTCTTGCTTTAAGTGGATTGCACCAGCATGGCCACCCGGGGAGCTTGAAGCTGCGTCAGCACGGTAAGCACTCTGGTTTTGCTTGGGTTTTTTGTATTCGGGGTGACTTGGGCAGAGTGTGCATGAAGATTATGAAGGCGCTTGACCATCACCCACCACCTTTGGAGCCCCTGGTCCTCAGCGCTTTCCAGCCGAGCCTCTCTTTTCTGAGTCTGTGCGCCCTAGAAAGTGACCTGTGACAATCCTCACTACCGCCCTCCAGAAGAACAGCTTTCTTTCATTTCCTTTCTCAGCTGAAAACCTGGTCTCACAGGAGCTCCTACAGAGAAGAAAAAAATCAACATGAAACAGGGCATCAAAACTCTGGGGACGTGAACCCACACCGTGTCACCCTCTCTCAATTTCAGAGTCTCCCTCCCCGAGGGGCTTGGAGAGAAATGTGGAACATCACTCTGGTAATCCCTTCTGGACACAATTATGTTTAGTTACTGCCTACTAGGACCTACTTGGTATGTCTCATCTTACGCTGATTGCATTCAAAACTTGATTAGATTCTATTGATTCTGTCATAAAAAATAAAGGCAGCCTTCGTTCCTGCTGTAAGCTTTTGCTTGCTTAATATAAAAGATCCCACCTGTGCCTCATAGGCTTCTACCTGCCTTTCTTTGCTCTGCTCCACTTCTAGCCCTTGCCCTGCTCAAAGCCCACATCTCCCCTCAGTCTTGTGCGTGGGCTTTAGTTTTTATTACTGTTATTTGCTGGTCTCTGTTAAGGCTGTTTGCTCTCCTAGCTACCAAAGGGGAAAGGAGAAATATTTCTCCAGTTCCCAGATAGTGCTGTTATTGGCCAAACTGTTTTTCAGTGAATTCTTCTATATTTACTGCCCCAAGTGTTATTTATTCCCATTACAAGCAATTTCCCTTATAATAAAGGAAAAGCTGACTGTGACCTACGAGGAGAGTCAGGCCCCTTGAGGCGTCTCTATACCCACTCTCTATTATGTGGCAAATGCTCACACCTTTTAAAACCCAGCTAAATGTCCCTACCATGTGAAGTCTTTCCTGGCTCCTCCAGGCAGTTGAAAGCAGATGAGAAGGAAGAAAGCAAGCCAGACTGAAGACCCAAAATAGGTCCATGAATGATAATCATACAAAGATACAGTTGAAAAGAGCTCAGACTGGCCAGGGGCCAGGAGACCTCAGTTAACTCACTTTTTCCCCAAATTTCAGTTACTTGTCATGATTTTTTTGCCATATCTGAGTATCACTGTTTACTTATAATTTTCTTTGCTATCTACTTGCTTTTTCTGCTTTCTTTACTGACATTTATTTTTAAAGAAATCTTATAAGGATCTCTTGCCATAACCAGGAGATAACTACAACAGGTAGTTTTTTAAAATGAATACAGTGAAAATGAAACAATGGCACTGCCAAGGCTCTGACCCTGATCCACCCCTGAAGTCTCTCTCCTTGTCAACAGGGGAAGTTAGAGGGTATCCCAGCATCAGACTGAGAATGGCTCCTTAAAAAACATGAGGAGGACTGAACAAGGATTGAAAAGGGAATGTCTTTCTCATCACGTGATCTGTGCTCATAGAAACCCACCTAAAACTCGTCTCCTGCACCATCTTGAATCCCTCCATATACCAGTGAGGCTTATCCCACAATTTAAGGATGAGGTTAAGGGACTCCCCTGGTGGTGCAGTGGTTAGGACTCCGTGGGGCACAGGTTCAATCCCAGATCAGGGAACTAAGATCCCACATGACGTACAATGCGGCCAAAAAAAAAGGATAAGGTTAAATACTCATAGAAAGGTTGATTCCACACTACTCACAAATTGCTCCCACATTCCATGAGTTTCCTAACCCTTGCCTGAGGCTCCTGACCCACAACCCCCAGAAAATTTAAGCTCAGCCATCCTAGAACACCAGGCTCCTCTTGGAGCGGCCAGGAGCTAGGTCAGAATTCTGGCCACAGATACACAAGGTAAAATAACGTTTTTTTTTAATTTTTAAAAATCCAATTCAGCAGCAAAACTATCCCTTCTTCCTACCCTTCTACTCTGTTTATCCTTTTATCCTTTCTCTTTTTCTGGAGTGTTCCTGAGTAACAGGTCTTTTACTAGAGGTTAAAAAACACTCATGGAGAATCTGTGCAGATATTACTCTTTAGGAAAACTGACCTTCATGTGATGGGATGTTTTAGGGGGTGGGCCTTAGTTAGCAATAATAACGTTGGCTCATTAGGAGAGACAAAAATAGGAAAAATCCAAACCCCCAGCAATAAGATATTGATTCTGAAAGCCTTGGGACCTTCATTCAATAGAATTCTATGCAGTCATTAAAAATTATGTTTAGGAGTGTGTAATTGACATGGGGAGATATTTACACCATAGAATCAATTCAGGCAGTCTCTCTAGTACAACTATATAGATTAAATATGGTCTAGGACTTAAGCTCAGTATTCCTCAGCTTTCTCATCTTCCATGAAAACTTGCATTAGTTCCTTGAGTTATAGAAATTAAGGATTCCATGCCCAAGTAGGTTGGAAGAACTCTAGATTAACCACAGTGAAATGAGCTTTGCTACTAAATTCCTCAAATTTTTGAATATGCCAGTGAGCATCATGAATTTCCAAGAGGAGGTGCTAATGTGAGCCATTTTCTAAAACTTATTTAATCATGAAACTGGTGTGCTGAGAGCCACGCTTTGGAAAGATGGATAGATGGATAATTGAATGTATGCATTAATGAATCAATATAGAAGTCTAGAAGATACACACAAAATGTTAACAGTGATTCTATCTGGCTGTTGGAAGTATGGGAAGCTTTTATCTTGTGATTTTTCCCACAAGAAACATTTCTGTTTTGTAATATTTAAGTAACAAAGTTGTTTTGTAATTGTTTAATTTTAAAAATTTGGCTGGAGAAGGGATGGAGATAGGGGAGAGTTCTCGTTCTCAAAGCCAGCTGTGTGACTGCCTTGAACACATGCCAGTGTGAATGATTGCTCTTCTAAAGCAATGAGGCAGGTTCCCTGGATGGCTTTCCCACAGTTCCCATTGGCCATCATGGGAAACACTCTGTTTTCAAATAGAGCCTAGTCATCACCATCACCATTATCATCATCAAAGTCATTTGGTCACCGATATGCTTTTCTTAAGGAAAAAAATGTTTTTACTGAGATAAAATTCACCTAACAAAATTAATCATTTTAAAGTGGCATTTAGTTCCTTCACAAGGTTGTGCAACCATCACCTCTATCTAGTTCCAACTGATAGGCATCTGATGAGGATGTCTACAAGAACTGAGGTGGGCTGTCAAAGGAATAGACACATAACAATGTTAATAAAGCAGAAAATCAGGGCCATAAAAAGGAGAAAGGGATAAATATACCAACCATGAGGTTAATATGATGCTTGTGATTGATTGAGTATCAAGAGTATCTCTGGGGACTTCCCTTGTGGCACAGTGGTTAGGAATCCGCCTGCCAATGCAGGGGACATGGGTTCAATCCCTGGTCTGGGAAGATCCCACATGCTGCGGAGCAACTAAGCCCATGCGCCACAACTACTGAGCCTGCACTCTAGAGCCCATGGGCCACAACTACTGAGCCCACGTGCTGCAACTACTGAAGCCTGTGCACCTAGAGCCCGTGCTCCACAACAAGAGAAGCCACCACAATAAGAAGCCCACGTACCACAACGAAGAGTAGCCCCCGCTCGCCGCAACTAGAGAAAGCCCACAGGCAGCAACGAAGACCCAACGCAGCCACAAAAAAAAAAAGTATCTCTGAACTTCCTGGCAGCCAGGGCAAAATGGGAAACACAATGATAAATGGCTATTATCAGAAAAGAGAAAGCTTGGTATAACTCAAATGAACTAAAGTATTTTTCTGGAACTTAATTGTAGAAGAAACTTTTCATGTGGATTTCATACATAGAACATTAATATTTAAATAGGCAATGCCCTTGACTATAATTTTATAGCAAATGCACGAGGAAGTATTTTCCTATAGTTGTTTTTCAATAAATATTTACTAGGTTAATTAATAAGCAAATAAATAATTGAATAAAAGATAAATCAGCTCATCTGCATTCTTATCCCACATATCCTTCATAAATTTTGTCCGTACGATAGAACTAAATGCCAAAGATTGAAATCATTGCTAAATTAATAAATTTTTTTTAAAAATCCCTCAACTGGAAGTTATTAACTATTTTTTTCGCCTCCCGCCCCCTCGTTCCATCCCCCTCCCCGCCGGCCTCCCGGCCCCGCCGCGCCGAGCTCCGCGGAGAGGATCGCGCGGGCCGCCGCCGCCGTCGCGTTCCCGGGAGTGTGGGAAGCGGGTCGAGGCAGGCGGCTCCCGAGCCGTCTCTCGAAGTCGCTCTTCTTCGACCCAGGCCCAAGTGTGCGTGTGTGCTTCCTTCCCCGTAAGCACTTTGATCAGCGTTTCCTCAGCGCCGCGGAGGAGCCAGGGCGAACCGGAGCTTTTAACCCCCTGCGTGCCGCCCCACGGTGGGCTCCGTGGGGAGGGTGCCGCTGGGAGACTAGTCGACACGGGGGCCATCGGTTTGGTTTGGCAAGCCAGTGTCTGGAGGAGCCCGACCGGATCCGAGGAGCTTGCCCAAGCGCGGCAGGGTCTCCTGGGGAGAGCAGGCCGCGAGGCCCGGGGCGGCTCGTTAATGTTCCAGCCTGCCCGGGGGCCGCACGGTAACCCGACCTGACTGGCGAGGCGAGGTGCGGGCTTGAAAGGCCCGGCAGGCGGAGGCTTCTGGAGGGGATCTGGAGGCCCCGGGGGGACCCACTTTCACGCACCCTGTCCGCTGGTGCGTGGACGGCTCCCAACCCGGGGTGGGGGCCTCGCTCTAGCCCCGCGGACTCGGCTCCGGCCGCCGCTCCCTCCCCTGGCCAGGCCTTGCCGGGGAGTTAATGGTTGATTTACTGGCTCTGCGTGGCCGGCGCCCTCCCAGCTATTTGTCCAGGCTGAGGAGTTGCTGGCGACTAACTATTTTAATCAAATGAAAATATTAGGAAACTCTGGATTATCTTCTGATAGCACTAACAATGGAAAACCATAAGGCTTTGGGCACTATCT
This sequence comes from Balaenoptera musculus, assembly GCF_009873245.2. NCBI lineage: Eukaryota > Metazoa > Chordata > Mammalia > Artiodactyla > Balaenopteridae > Balaenoptera > Balaenoptera musculus. Next base: position 69,164,688 of record NC_045795.1, on the reverse strand, counting down.
AATTGCTTTATAATTTTACAGAGATTTTAGGATAAAGGGGTCTCCATTCTTCATTCCAGATATGCATAAGTTGTTTAAAGATCAAAATTTAGTTAAAGATTTGCAAGAGTTCCTAAAATCTATCTACTCCCCAGATCATGGAAGTATGAGAGTTAGAACAGTCACGCGAGCATAGCATTTTTCTTCACCTGCCTAATTCTGTCATGGGGGTAGACTCAGTCCATCCAAGCTCCATTTCTTCAGTCAATCCCATCTTAGATTTCAAGAGAGGAAATTCTGCCCCTCAGCAGTAGTTTCATGAGTTTTCTAGGCCCTAGTCCCAAGGCTAAGGCTTAAGACATGCACCCCAATGTTTATAGCAGCATTATTTGCAATTGCCAAGATATGGAAGCAACCTAAATGTCCATCAATGGATGAATGGATAAAGAAGATGTGGTACATATATATACAATCGAATACTACTCAGCCATAAAAAAGAATGAAATTTTTCCATTTGCAACAACATGGATGGACTTGGAGGGCATTATGCTAAGTGAAATAAGTCAGACAGAGAAAGACATATGTATGATATCACTCATATGTGGAACCTAAAAAATACAACAAGATATTAATGTAACAAAAAAGAAGCAGACTCATAAAGAACTAACTAGTGGTTACCAGTGGGGAGAGGGAAAGGGGAAGGGGCAACCTCGGGATAAGAGATTAAGAGGTACAAATTATTAGGTATAAAATAAGCTACAAGGATATATTGTACAACATGGGGAATATAGCCAATATTTTATAATAACTATAAACGGAGTATAACCTTTAAAAATTGACTCACTATACTGTACATCTGTAACATAATATTGTACATCAACTACACTTCAATAAAAAAGTGCCATCAAAAAAATAAATAAATAAAGACTATGGTTTAAGAACAAATATTTCTCCTCCTTCTCTACCTCCCAGATGGGGAAAACATACCAAAGGTCCTAGTGAGCCATTTGCAGGAGGATCACAGTGGCGGCCGTGAAAGGAAATGACCTGGAAGGTGTGTCCACAGATTGACAACGGATTTCCCAGGTTTTGTCATTCAGACTAATTTTTATCTTAAAAGTTTTTTTCTTTCTAGTATTCTCTAATTGTTCTATAATAAGCTTGTATGATTGATTCATGAAAAGTTGTTTGGTTTTGTTTTGATAAGAAAGAAGCAGTAGATAAGAGAACAGATTTAAAGTGACAGGAGCCACAGTGCGGAAGGCCACTCGGCTGTCCCCTCAGCATCTGTGCCACTTGGGGAGGATCCTCCTCTCTCGCTCGTGCACCAGGGGTAAACATTCCCACCTTACAGACATGTGGGGAGGATTAAATGAGATAATACAGAGCTCAGCAGTTCAGACTGAGCATGTGTTTATTAGTACGTTGTGAATATAATATTAGAAATGGTGGCTATTAACATTACTAATTGATATTTTTATTTTGCATAATGGCAAAGCATTTTCACAATAGTAAAAAAAGAAGAAAAAGTTGTCTCTAATTCCATCACCCCAACAAATCAAGCTATTGTCATTTGCCTCCGGCCTCTTCTAGTCCTAACCCACATGATTCGTACATAATTATAATCATATTGTAAATGCAATTTTGTATTCTGATTTCTTTCACCTAACATTATATGATAAGCACTTTCTGCCATATATGAATCATTAAATGGTGATTTTAAAAGCCATACGTATTCAGGGACAATAAGATGCAGTGACTGTCTATAGCACAAGTGGTCTGCTTCATATTTTCTAAATTAAAATCCCTCAGAATGACCAATACTGGCCCTTGAAGTAACCAAATTCAGTGTAATAAAACAAATGTCACAAGGAGGCGAGCAAATCAGGGCACTTTGGGTGAGGAGAGAGCATTAACCTTTTATAAGCTTGAAAGCTGATGGGTTTCAGTTGGCTACAATGTACAAATGTACCTCGGAATAGATCAGAGGATGTACTGCCTTTCTGAATGTGAGTGCAGGATCTGACCTCCAGAACCAAGCCCAGAGTATCTGAAGCCTGAAGATCAAGGAAGGCCAACCCTGGCATGCAAGCTGCTGCTCTTCCTCCCGCATGCGCTGAAGTCTGGACAAGCAGAGGTGGGGAAGGACAGGGCCAGCCAGAGGGAGGAGGTGAGAGGGCACAGAACTTGCTTGGGGACAAAGATAGAGCACCTTTAGGCAGAAAGATCAGGTGTGGATCAGGAAAGAGTGGGGAAACATTTTGTCAAAATCGCTGGCCTGGAAAATGGAAAGCCTTGAATTCTGCTAAGGAGCTTTGAATGTAATTGGGTGGGAATTGGCAAGCCCCTGAGAGTTGTTGAATAAGGAAGTGGGCCAGCCAAGGTGCTGAGTGGGAAAGAGAAGAGAATAAACTAGTGCCGGTAGACAAAAAAGAAAACAACCCTGACAGGGGTGCAGAAGAGGAAGGAATCACAAGAGAGATGGCGGCTGATGGGTCCTAAGTGCCACGTTCCGGGCTCTGTCCTGGGTACTTTGTGTGTACTCACCAATTCAATCCTTATAGCAGTCCTCCGATTTGGGTACTATTATTATCATTCCTGTTATCCAGATGAAAATTATTAGATGATTTGGGCAAGTTGCCAAGGTCACAAGTAACCCCAGCACAGAAATTCAAGCAGGTTTGTTCTGGAGAGAGGCTACCAGGCAAGTGGGGAAAGCACTCCAGGTAGAAGCGACAACACATGCAAAGCCACAGAGATGAAAAACAGTGTGCTCCTCTGGAGTAAGGCAAACGTTCCAAGATGCAGAGAGTGGACAGACCAGAGAAGAAATTCTTGGAATTTCTGTGACTGGCAGTGTGGAGGGGGGCCAGTGACAGAGGCTGAGAAGCTCTGTGCCCCTTCTTGTCCCCTGCCATGTTGTCCCCAGCAACCTGCACAAGAACTTCGTTTCACACACTGTACTGTTTACAAATTGGTTAGGATTATTTTGGTTGAGCCTGCCTCCATTCTGGCTGGTCTCAATACTCATCCTTCTAACAAACACGTATTGTGTGCCTCTCAGTGAAGGGTGCTGGCTTCACAGAGATTAGCAAAATTGGCACAGTGCCTACACAAACCCACACCTGGGGTGAACTTCCTTCCGCCCAGCATGTAACTAGTTAGGACAAAGGATCTCCGCATGTAACACCTCAAACCTCTTTGTTCTTTCTTGTGAAAATCTCATCCTACAGAGCTGTGAGCTCAAAAAAGCTGCTTCCTGCTGGAGAGATCAGGTTTTACTCGCTTGTCACTGATAAAATTAACAGCTGGCATAAGTGATTTCATCTTGATTATAGCTGCATAGGAACCAGATGATCCAAGCTGATGTTTTCCTTGTTAGAGTCAGAATTCTTTAACCCAAAGAATATCCAGGATGCCAGCCTCTCCTTCTTCCAGGTTCCCAAGGGAAAGGCCACTAAAGATGGTTCCCAGCATGAGCTCTGAAGATGGAGATGCTGGAAGCCAGGTTCCTCTAAGTCTTGAGGGTTCTTATGTTGGGAGAACTTGGAGGTTCTCTCAAGGGTGAACTCTAACGGGGCAAAGATATGGAGATCAGTGGGTTTTCCCTGAAGCTGGACTGTCTATGGGGCACAACTTGAACTTGCTTTGTTCAGTCTCCTCACTGCCTCATGTTGTGAATATCCACTTGTCCATTCTCAAAGCCATTGGATCAGCTACAACCTGGCTCAAGGCTCTACAGGTGGCATTAGTAGGACTGGAGTAAACTTGCAGTGAGTGGGGGATATACTGAGAATTGCTGAGCGTCTGTATAAGCAGCAAATGGCTCAGATGCAACTTGACACACTGATGAGCAATTATCAGCGAAATAGAGGGGCATTTAGGAAAGTATCAGCCGCAGCAGCAAATTTTGTCTAACACAGGTTTGCAAAAGGACCTACATCTCTACTCAAGAAAGACTGCTTCTTATGCAGTTAAAATAAATCCTCCATCTGTCTAAAAACCACTTACATAAAGCGCCCCCTTCTCCCCCGCCTCCGCCGGTTCTTCATCTGTGGGCCAGGTCAGGCTTTTGGCCAGCTACACCAGGCCAACAGCTAACGTGTGCATAGCCATGCACAGCCCAGAGCTAATTGCTAGAGAGAGAAGCCCCTTAGCGGATAGCTTGCTCTAAACATGCATAGGAGCAATCCCTATGTGGGGAGCATGCTTCCCCAATGTCCGTTAGCATAGTTCCATCTGCACCCCTGCTGCAAGCAGTAAAGTCTGAAAATATTACATATGTATGTCTGTACACATGCTCACCCAGAGCATGTCCCTGAGCAGAATGGATGAGAGGTGGCTTCCCTGGAAAGGGCTCAAATCTTCCATCCCTCTACCTACACACAGACACACGCTCATTTGTTCCTTTAAAGGATGAGGATACTGAGAGGGTTTTTTCCCAGGATGGACTTGCAGACTCCAGGATAACGCTGGTGGCCTGTTTGCCACCTACATCCCAGAGGCTCCGGAAGTGGCAACGCCAACCAGCCAGCAGGGATGAGTGGGCACGTGTGTCTCAGAGGGCAGCAGAGCTCCCTCCCAACAACCTTCCAGGCTGACCTCAGGCTCACGCTGTCCCGCTCCCCCTCTGTGCTCTCGTCTGCGGCAAGTCGTAGGACGAGGACATAAATGAGACGGTGAAGCCACCAGTGGCCTGGGCTTGGGCACCAGGCAGAGATGAACTCAATTTGAGCTCTGCACTTGCTAGCTTTGTGACCTCCACACAGCTCATGTAATTTCTCCAAACCTCATTTTCCTCATCTGTACAATAGAGACAGCAATGCCTGCCTACCAGGTTTGTTGCAGGGATTGAATGAGATAATGCACATGCAAAAACCTCCATTCAGTATGTAACCACACTGCACAAATGCTAACTCATGGCATTTGCTGTGCTTGGTTTTCTTACCTGCTTAATTACACTTAATAAATAGTCAGTTCTTTGAAGGCAGGGTTAATGACTTATTGACTGCTGTATTCCAATGGATAAACATAGTTCCAGGCACACAGTAGCCCTGTATTTAACATTCATTAAACATTTATTGAATTTGTTGAATTCATAATTAACTATAGACCCATGCCTGTGGTACCTGTGATGGTTAATTTTACGTGTCAACATGGCTGGGCCCTGGTGCCCAGATATATGGTCAAACATTATTCTGGATGTTTCTGTGAGGGTGCTTTTTGGATGAGAGTAACATAAACTAGGGATATTCTCACTCTTGGTCTGCCATTGCCAAGAGAGCAGGTGCAGGCTAGCATGCTTGAGGATGGGAGATATGGGGCTCAGAGTCAAGACACCATTACCCCAGCCTAGGTTCGTGGTCAGCTAACCCCCATATATGTAAATAAGCTCATTAAGATCAACGAAGTTGCCTAGGTGGTCACCCTGAATCATGAGCAATAAATGCTTTGTAGGCCATGGAGATTTTGGGGGGGTTTGTTCCACTGAATTATTTTCACAGTAGATAACTAATACATAGAACTCATGAGTCACCTGCCCAAGCCTGTCTACCTTCACAGTCTGTACCCTGCCCGGTGCATCACACAGTGACGGATGTCACCTGAAGGCAGGTCTCTTGGGTGGGACAAAACTTTTAAAAAGTGGAGAAGAGGTTCCTCTGCAATTCAGCCATGTGAGAATGGCATGCCCACCAGGCACCGGGCTGCCCACTAGGCAAGCTAAGCACAGGTGCCAGGCAGAGCCTAGAAAATCAGGGCAGCAACACAAAAATGAGAAACTTTTTTTTTTAAGAACTTGATATTTCAAAAAATAAGCATTGAAGTAGTCATCATAATTTTTTCAGAATTCCTTATGCTATTTTATGGTTTAGGTTTTTTTAATGAGAATTACATTTTGGGAGGTGGGTTTGTCTCCAGAATCTGTTATAGGTTTAGAGCCTCTGGCGTGTCTGTGGGCCCCCTCCTCTATAGGAATGTGGGGGACCTAGGACTGCATTTAGCTGGAACAGCACTGCAGGGCATGCAGGAAGGAGCATATGAAGCATCTTGGGGGGCGGGGCGTGGGGGACACCCAAGTAACGGAGCTGGGCTTCTGCAATCTGTTTCCAACTGCTTGTGCCTATGAATCATCTACATCCACACTCCCTCACAACCCGCATGTTACATAAATAATATACAAAATGAGCAAAATCCAGCCACTGGCACGGATGAGCTTGACCTTGGGTAGTCATGGAGGAGTTAGGAGAAAGGGTTGCTTTAGAGAGCTGTGTGTGGGCTCCCTCCAGAAGGACGAGCTTTGCTTGGCTTCTCTACGTCACTAATAGCTTTTAAAAAGTCAGTCACCTTCAAGGCCCAAGCCCTTAGGAAACTGCCTTCAGTGCCAGTTTCTCACCCAGTAAAATCTCTGAAAAGGAAAATAAAAGTAGGCTTGCATTCCAAGAAGAAAAAGGAGCTCAGAGGGAATTCCCTGGTGGCCCAGTGGTTAGGACTCCACACTTCCACTGGTGACCTGGGTTCAATCCCTGGTTGGGGAATGGCTGGCACAACCAAAAAAAAAAAAAGGAGCTCAGAGCAATCCCAGAGGATTTGGAATACTTGTGAAATCCAACTTAGGGAGAGGGTAGGTGTAGGTGGGGAATTGTCAGTAACTAAATGAGCAAAAATGTGAGTGCTGGACTCTTTCGTAAAATCTAGGGATAGAAATCGTTGTTTCCTCTCTGAATATTCAAAGGTGATGCAAAATTACTGCCAGGTGGGGCTGAACAGTGACCTCCAGAAACTTTCCCTGGATTCTAACTTGTTTCCAGGAGAGTTCAGCTGAGAAAGTGAGCAGGAGACATCAGCAGTGCCCAGGTTAGTTAGCAGGGGGCAAAGGAGGATAAAGAGGAGAAGGAAGAGGAGGAGGAGAAATTTTTACTGAGCACTTGCTTTGTGCCAAGCATTATCTCATTCAATCTTCCTCACAACCCTGCGAAATCCATTATTATTATTCCCGTTATATAGATGAGAAAATTCAGAGAGCTTAGGTAACTTAGCCAAGACCACTGAACCAGTATGTGTCCCAGCAGGGTTTAGATCCCAGGTTTTTTGACTTAAATCCCATTGGCTAAGTCATGGGCCTATCCTGACTCTTAACAAACAGCTCAATTACCTTAACACTATTTAAATGTTTCCCATTTACAGAAATGCATCTACAGCCATAAAGCACTTTATTCTGTATCCACACAGGAACTGGATGATTCTCAAAACACAACATTTATTTTTGAAGTAAACTTATTTAACAGAGTCTTCCTTAGCATGCCTTAAATGAATACCGTATGAACTTATTTTGGTAGTGGAGGCCTCCTCCATTTTGGAAATGCTGTTAACTTATGTTGTCCTTCATTCATCATTCATTCATTCAAGAAACATTTATTGAGCACCTACTAAGTACCAGATACCCTCCTGATTCCTAGGACTTAGCTGATGAGGTTACTGCCCTGAAGGAGCTCACAGTCTGTACCTGGGATTGTTCAAAATGAGACATCCAGAACTCATGGACTATTAGTGGGATTTTAGGTGTCAAAAACAGATTCACAGTGCAAGAAGAGAATAAGTAGATTCTCTAGATCTGGAATCTTAATAACTGAATGTAGCTGCCACTAAGTGACCAAATACTATCAGACCTCTAACCAAGTCATTCATATTAAACAAAAAGCATTGTGCTCACAAATCACTGCTTCCTCAATTGATTCCACCAGTGTAGCACACTCCTAAAATAAAACAAAAAGAGTTAAACATTTCAGCTTTCCAAAACTGGACCAAAGCCAGTACCCTGGACTTCTGCTTTAGAATAACCAAGACCCTTTCTGTAAACCTATAAATAAATTTCAGCAGATGCCTGAACTCAAAGAGTACAAGTAGAGAGCCAACCCTCTGGTCCTCAGAAACATGTGCTGCCTCCTTTCCTGACCCCTCGCCAGCTTTAGAAATCTGTGTTTTGGGAAGCTATTAGTGAAGAAAACAGTATTTCCAAAATTATGAGTTACCCCAGAAAACCCTACAAAAATAGGTAGCTCCAGAAAGGACTGAGTGAGCTCTGTGTCCTAGTTCCAAGAGGTCTCTTCTACCCTGAGGTTCCAAGGGAAGTTAGGAGTAAAAGCCTCTAGACAGGCCTCTTTCAAGACACTATGATGAGCTCCGCTGAGCTGTGCCATCTCCATCACTGACCACTCAGAATGCCAAGTCGCAGGCTGTAAAAGCCAAGCTCATCCCACCTCAGGATTAGAATGGATGTCAAGTCATCAGTTTCCAACCCTGGTTTTGCACCATCACGGGGGGAACCACATATCTAAAGGATGGCACATAATTTTCAAAACAAATGTACTTTAATTCATTTCATTTGAAAAGGTAAGGAGCTGGCAACCCTTTTAGGAGGCGTAGGAGTAGAAAGAGACCCAATAATGAGAATAGTAAATAACAATAATAATTAGAATAAACTAGAATATAAGCTTCTTAAGAACAGAGACTTTTTTCCATCCTGTTCCCTGCTGAATCCGCAGTGCCTGGTCATACACATCTACTTCATACACATCTACTGAATGAATGGATGGATGATACTCATAGGAGTGCTTACCGTGTCCCAGATTCTGTGCTAAATACTTCATCCTCATGATCTCATTTAAGCCTCTTGACCTATTCACCAGGAATCGGTACGACCCCCAGTCTGTCGTGAGGAAACTGAGACTCAGAACATGCACTTCACCTCTTCAGGGTCATCCTAGCTCTAGGGTAGATCCAGTTTTGTGGAGCCCGAAACTTATAAAACTTGAGGATTCTTGCTTTAAGGAAAAGAATACATAACTCCAAATATAAATTTATGTATGTAAGTAAATATTTATTTAGAATGAGGAAAGAAAATGCAACAAATTACAAATGTAAAAGTATTACAAGTATCATAAAATCTGGAAAAATAACTAATTTTTATCATCTGTCTGACATACCTCTATTATATTTTTTTCCGATATTTTTTGGCTGCATTTTTTTTCTATAAAGAAAACAGAAAAATAATTTATCTTTCCTTATTGTGGTTGATCAAAATTTTTAGTTAAGGAAATATCTTTCAGCTTCACCACTCAATAGAGATGATAGCAGATAAATCCTTAGGGTTGTCAAAGGTGGGGACAAGCTCTATCAAGTTTCTTTCATATCTGAGCCCTAAGACTTCAGGGCATTTCAAGTTTTCTTGTCAGTGATTAATCTTGAATCAACGTCACATTAGACAACACTCATTAACCTGTTTGCTGTCAACAGACATCTTCACTACAGTGACTTACGAATTTCATGTTATCTTTGTTCTGAGTCAAATTAGCACGTAATTTAAATCTTTTCCCAGTGTGCTCATATAATTCACCCCCCTTTGTTAATTGGATTATCAAAGCTACAAGTGTTTCTTCACTATTTCTAGTCAATATTTCTTTCTTGCTAAATGAATGAATTTTTTCTTTCTGTTGAGTGCATTGGATATAATCTGAAAATTTTTGTTATAATTTGCTTCTCAGTGTCTACTGATTTTATTGCTCATCTGTGTCAGTTCTATTTCATGTTTTTATCTTTAAATGAATTTTCTTTCAGTTCTCTAGTGAATTTAAAGATAGCCACAAAAAGAAGTACCATTCACTTATATTCAAATCAGGAGTCTGTAATTTCTCACTTATTTTATTGACACATTCCAAAATGACTCTCCAAATTGTAGTTGAAATGGCATATTCTCCACTCATCTTCCCCTTACTCAGATCCCCAAGATGCCCTTGGGCATTCCAGTTCCACTCTGCACAAGGTAAACAGAGACCAAGAGGAAATCAGAGTGGAAAGAGACAGTAGTCTTAACTGATTGACTGTGTTGGTTACGTGGCTAGGGTCCCTCTAGGAAGGAAGCGAATCTGAAATTTAATTGTCACCAGCTTCATGGTAAACTGGCCTCTGCACAGTTAGTACATGATCCCAAATCCAAAGTTGTTCTGGCTCCAGGCCCTGAGCACCTGACCTCTGCTCTACATGCTAACTAAGAAGTTCACAAAATAGAGTATGCAAGTCCAATTCAGCATTACTTCTCTAGCAGTGGTCTTCCATGAAGTGCCAAAGGATTATCCAAGATTCTTTCTATAAGGTCACATGCACAATAAAATTTCCAGAGAATCCTTGAGTTCCAAAGGGTTAAGCTAAAAACCAGGTAAAGAGTCCTCAGACAAATTCAAGTTTATCAAACACCAAAAGATAAATAAAAACAGAAAGGGAATAGGAACCATCTCTGCATTCCCTTGTGCTCTCCTTTGGAGAAGGGCAGTTGGGAGGGTTTACTGATCAACAGGGCCACAGCCAGACCTCCCTTCTCCCTCTAAGTACCTCTAAGTACCAGCAGGGCCCTGGCACCAAATTCATCCCTTGAGAGCTGCGATCCCCAACCCTCTGGGAACATCAAAACTTCTACTCTGTGCTGGTGTTGGGAATACATGTTCCCCTCCCACAAGGGCACAGTGGGATCCCCACTTCTTTCAAGGGTTTGTGCGTATATGTGTGTGTCTTTCCGTTTTATATGTGCCCTGGGAACCATAAACAAATACAAGTAACCAAAAAAAGAAAAAAAAATGGTTTACAGCTGAAACACCCTTTCTGCTTACAAATTATTAGAGATATAAACATATTCTCCATCTCAGGGTCACCAAAACATCCATTCCATGTGAAAAATCCTCATTATAATATATTTGATAACTCAATTTTTTTTTTAAATTTTATTTATTTATTTATTTATTTATGGCTGTGTTGGGTCTTCGTTTCTGTGCGAGGGCTTTCTCTAGTTGCGGCAAGTAGGGGCCACTCTTCATCGCGGTGCGCAGGCCTCTCACTATCGTGGCCTCTCTTGTTGCGGAGCACAGGCTCCAGACGCGCAGGCTCAGTAGTTGTGGCGCACGGGCCTAGTTGCTCCGCGGCATGTGGGATCTTCCCAGACCAGGGCTCGAACCCGTGTCCCCTGCATTGGCAGGCAGATTTTCAACCACTGCGCCACCAGGGAAGCTCCTGATAACTCAAATTTTTAAAAACATATTCTTGAAATAAGAACTCCACCTACTCATGCCACCAGCAAATTCACTGTTAATAACACATATACAAGTATGGGTCTACTCTCAATAAATTTACAGTGAAACAAGGGAGTGAAGACATGGACACAAATACCGATAACGCCATGTAGAAAATGAGGAATGACCGAAGAGTGGACCTGACACAGAGCTATGGGGGTTCAGAAGAAACACTTCCAAAGAGGGAATACCAGAGGCGTTTAAAGCAGTATCAATCATCTAAGTCAGAATTGTATTTAAAAAACAACAACAACAGCAACAACTAATACGGTTCAGAGAACTTGAAAATATCTTTAAAAATAGAAACGAAAGGGAAAGATGACAAAGCACCCTCCTTTTTTTCCCCTTCTGTGGGTGATTTTTACACAAAAGTTGATATTGTATTTATTCCGTGTAATGGTGCTTGACTAATCAGAGATCCTGTTCTATCATCCTCTTGATTATCTTGTTTTCCTGCCTCATTTGTTTCTGCTTCCAAACTCTGGCAATATTATCCTACAACATTATCACAAAGTAAATTTTAACTGAATTTGCAGTTTGAAATCATTGATTTTTCTAAGTTTAAACAAACAGAAGCAACTGCCAGATATGTCATACAGAAAATCTTCTGAAAGAGAGTATTAGATGGTTTCATGGCATTCCATTCTAGAAGGGAAAATGCTGAAGAGTGAGGAAAATAAAATTTTTAAATGTGTGGAAAATGATCGATGAGCAGAGGGGTATGGAGAAGAGAATTCTCCTATAGCAGAGGATATTTGAGATGACCCTCTTTGATGTTGTTTTTTTACTGAAGTGTAGACTTACAATGTTGTGTTCATTTCTGGTGTACAACAAAGTGATTCAGTTATTTATATATCTATATCTATCTATGTATATTCTTTTTCATATTCTTTTCTATTATGTTTTACTGTAAGATACTGAATATAGTTCCCTGTGCTTTACAGTAGGATCTTATTGTCCATCTATTTTATATATAGTAGTTTGTATCTGCTAATCCCAAACTCCTAATTGATCTCTTCTCCACCCCTTTTCCCTTTATGTAACCATAAATTTGTTTTCTTTTTTTTTAACTTTTTACTTTATATTGGAATATAGTTGATTAACAATATTGTGTTAGTTTCAGGTGTACAGCAAAGTGATTCAGTTATACATATACATGTATCTATTCTTTTCCAAATTCTTTTCCCATTTAGTTGTTACATAATATTAAGCAGAGTTCCCTGTGCTAACCAACAAGGACAATAGGTCCTTGTTGGTTATCCGTTTTATTTATTTATATATATTTTTAAACATCCTTATTGGAGTATTATTGCTTCACAATGGTGTGTTAGTTTCTGCTTTATAACAAAGTGAATCAGCTATACATATACGTATATCCCCATATCCCCTCCCTCTTGAGTCTCCCTCCCCCCCTCCCTATCCCACCCCTCTAGGTGGTCACAAAACACTGAGCTGATCTCCCTGTGCTATGCGGCTGCTTCCCACTAGCTATCTATTTTACATTTAGTAGTATATGGTTATCCATTTTAAATATAGCAGTGTGTACATGTCAATCCCCAACTCCCTAACTATCCCTTCCCCCCACCCTTCCCCCCTGGTAACCATAAATTCATTCTCTAAGTCTGTGAGTCTGTTTCTGTTTTGTAAATAAGTTCGTTTGTATCATTTTTTTAGATTCCACATATGTGGTATCACATGGTATTCGTCTTTCTCTGTCTGACATTTCACTTATTATGATAATCTAAGTTCCATCCATGTTGCTGAAAATGGTATTATTTCATTCTTTTTTATGTCTGAGTAATATACCATTATATATATATATATATATATATATATATATATATATATATATGCCACATCTTCTTTATCCATTCATCTGTTGATGAACACTTAGTTTGTTTCCACGTCTTGGCTCTTGAAAATAGTGCTGCTATGAACATAGGGGTGCATGTATCTTTTTGAATTAGAGTTTTGTCCAGATATTTGCCCAGGAGTGAGATTGCAGGATCATATAGCAACTCTATTTTTAGTTTTTTAAGGAACCTCCATACTGTTTTCCATAGTGGCTGCACCAACGTACATTCCTACCAACAGTGTGGGAGGGTTCCCTTTTCTCCACACCCTCTCCAGCTTTTATTATTTGTAGATTTTTTTGATGATGGCTGGTGTGAGGTAGTAACTCATTGTAGTTTTGATTTGCATTTCTCTAATAATTAGCGATGTTGAGCATCTTTTCATGTGCCTATTGGCCATCTGTATGTCTTCTTTGGAGAAATGTCTATTTAGGTCTTCTGCCCATTTTTTGATTGGGTTGTTTGTTTTTTTGTTATTGAGTTGTATGCGCCGTTTGTGTATTTTAGAAATTAAGCCCTTGGCAGTTGCATCGTTTGCAGATATTTTCTCCCAGTCTGTAGGTTTTTTCATTTTGTTTATGGTTTCCTCTGCTGTGCAAAGGTTTGTAAGTTTGATTAGGTCCCATTTGTTTATTTTTGCTTTTATTTCTATTGCCTTGGGTGACTGACCTAAGAAAATATTGCTACAATTTATGTCAGAGAATGTTTTGCCTATGTTCTCTTCTAGGAGTTTTATGGTGTCATGTGAGATGACCCTCTTTGACTATGAGTGGACAGAGAACTTTTCCATGAGACAATTTGTAATTCACGCGTCTTGCAACCATGCTTGGCAGTAACTTGTTCTTAAGTTCATTGAATGGGGAGGCTATAAAAACATTAGGGAGCAAAAGATACTATTTTGAAGAGCCAAGTCAAAGTTCAGCTCTGATGGAGAGAGGGCTCCCTACCTTGGCAGGGATGGGTTTGGCATCAGGATCCACAGTGGCAGAAGCACCAACACGGCTGTGAGAAACTGGAGTCAGTGCAAAGGGAAAGAACAATTAGGTGAAACAGCCAGTGTGTAAGGAAGAAGGAAGACAGTGAGAAAGAGGGAGCAGCCCTGAAGGGGCAGGTGAAACACTTTAATGACAACTGGAAGAGAATTCCAGAGTGGGTGCTGGATTCCAGAAAGGACAGTGGATGGGGACTCAAGACCAAAGACTGTTATCATTGCCACGTACCCCATAATCCTTGGTTACTCTTCTCCTTTTTTTTGTTTAATTTTTTTCATTGAAGTATAGTTGATTTACAATGCTGTGTTAATTTCTGCTGCACAACAAAGTGACTCAGTTATACACATACATACATTCTTTTCTTATATTCTTTTCCATTATGGTTTATCACAGGATATTCAATATAGTTCCCTGCACTATACATTAGGACCTTGATGTTTATCCATTCTAAATGTAATGGTTACTCTTCTTCTTGATGAAGGAAGAGAATTCAAAACAGCCTGAGCTTCCCCAGGCACTGTGCCAGTCATTAAGCGCCCAAATTCACTGGGTCTTGTCCCACGCAAAGTCCTATCTAGTTACTTCTGAGAGAACCTGAGGTATCTTGCTTGAGTCACAGACATCCCTTTGGTGTTCTGCTTGAGCCCCTAGTTGATGTCAGCTCCCTACAAAGCCAAGTGAGGGCTGGATTCACCCCTATCATTGCTGCTGGCCACCCTGAGTGGTGATAGCCCTCTGGGTGCCAAGGCCAAGCGAGGTTCACTGAAGTTTTCACTATCAAAGCAACTCTCTGAGGCACTCCTCTGTCCCACTCTGTGCTGTCCTGAGTCCCCTAGGCCCTGAAGTGCCTCAGCTGTGCTGCCACGAGCCACCATCCCGATGAAAACTACTGTTCGGCTTGTGCCTACAGCCCTCTCCAAAGGGCTCAGATGAGGTCTGGGGTCCCTGTGGGATAACTCATGCATGAAACATACAACATCCTCTTCTCCGTCTGCCACATTCCCATCTCTTCCCCGGTATACAACTTCCTCTCTGAGCAAGTCTCTCTTGTCCATATAAATTCATTCTTGCAGAGCGACACAGGCTGGCCACCTGCCCCCCTAACTCAGCGGACACATCCTAAACCACCAGAATTCCAACCACAGGCCCAGCCTGGGACTTCTGCTCCTCAGTTAACAACCATCACTGTGAAGCCAGGCACTTTGATAAAATGTGGAAGACAGGGATGCAAGGGGAGGGTGGTTCCCAAGGTCCCTTTCTGCAACACAGAGAGTGAACATGAACTCCGGACTGTTACCAAGAGCTTTTTACCCTATGTGTCCCCAGGTAGGGGCTAGGGATGGTGGAGGTGAGGGGTGGTATTAGAGCCAGGATGAATTGAACCAATTAAACTGCTTAAGCATTCCACGAGGATAAAGGAGCCAGAGCATATTTGGCTAGTGCCAGAGTAATTTTTTTCAATTCTAAATTTATTAATAAATGTGTGAGTCAAACTATTTTCCCAGCATGCACCACAACCCACCCACTTATCACACAAATGCGCATTATATGAACTTCCTGGAGAGTAAACAAAAGCTCCAGATCAGTGAATTCTAGCTATGAAATTATTATGGGTATTCTGCTTGTAAACTCATGGAACCTGCCAGGCCCAGATGGGTAATTGATAATTGATGTTTATGAATAGTATTCCCCACAGCTGGGGGAATCTGGCTGGCACATGGTTGGTCACCCACTCCCAGCAAACCTCACTTCCACGCTCCCTCCTCACCCATCTCGGCAGTAAGAGGCCCATGAATGGTTTTTCTGAGTCCTCAGACTGGCGATCAGCCCATCTGCTGGAAGCCGATGTGGACTTTGGGGCCGGAGCAGCTCACCATGCATCCCCATTCCACTCCATGGCACCCAGATTCTGTTGATGCTTCAAAATCTGAATTCACAGGAACACCCTGCACTGTATTCTTTGGAGTTCTCAGAGATCTGGGATGGAGAGTCAGCTCTGCTGCCAAGACCTCAGAAATAGCACAGAATGAAATCTGCCAGCATATGGCTTTAAAAAGTCCACTCACCTTTCTCGAGAGAAATTAGCTCATAGCAAATGAAAATCACTAATGTTCCTATTCATCTGGCATATTATTCCCCTTGGATACAAAATGGCTCTTTTCCAGGCTGCAACTAATGATGTCTTGACCTCTGCCGCTCAAACTTGTGAGCGACCCATCGTGTCCACTCATCAGCACCGAAGGACTCGGAGGGAGGGCATGGTCTGGAGCTGCGGAAGCTGCAGCCCTGGTTTCAGCTCCACCACTGACTGCGCATTTCACACAAGTCTGTTCTTTCTCTGGGCCTCAGTTTCTTCAGGTCCAGCCAGAGAATAAACAAAAGCCCCTGGCCCTCCCCTCCTCAAGGATATTAAGATCCCACTCGGTCTAAGAGATCTGAACAATTTGATGTTCCGACTATCTGCCCTTTTTTGCAGAACTCCTATATATCCTAGCTCCACACCTCTCCTCCTTGGAGCAGTTCTCTCAGGGTTACTTGAGATGCTACCTTCCGGAGTTGAAGTCCTAAAAATTCCCTCCGAATACAACATAACTCTCAAAAAAAAAAAAAAAAAAAAAAAGAGAGATCTGAACAATTTGAATTCTTAAAAGTCAAGAGAAGGAATCAGATGTGGGGCTGATTGCTGGCTCACTGACCTGCTAGCTCTTCAGCCTTGGGTAACACCTATTCACCAATTTTTCCCACCCCTCCCTAACCTCCCATTAACTGGAGTAGATTTGAGGGCAAAGGAAGAAGGGAGGGTATTCTAAGACTGGGTTCAAGGTAGAAGGGTAGGAGCACAGAAGGTCAGAGAGGTCCTGTTATTTTTCGGCTACCCTAATATTTGAAAATAGGAACCACCAAACAGAAAAAGTAGAAGGTGATTATTTGCCTTGTAAAGGAATTCTTAGTACCAAGGACAATATCAAGCACGGATACACTTAAAGTCTCCAGCTTCTTGGCAGATTGGGGAAACATCTGTTGATGGTCTTCATCACCATGAACTAGTTATGGTGCTAGGTGCTTTCGCATTAATTATCTTCTCTAATCCTTTTAATGCCCCAATACACTGAGACCCGTCCAGGTCACGTAACCTGCCTAAAATTCCGTAAGTAATAAATGTTGGTAGGATTTCAGCTCAGGTTGTTTGACTTCAAGGCTCATGTTCTTCCCACAATTCCATAGTTTCTCAGACGCAGGGAGGCTCCATTTGAATTAATAGGTGTCTAGTTTGTGAAATATTTCCTTAAGATAAGGCATAATGTAAGTAAAAGGAAAAGTAGGATTCTAGTGAAACAAATATGTCATTTACATTTCAGTCATCAGAAACATAACCACTGCAGGTGAGATTCACCTATGCTGCTTTATTGTTGATGTTCATACTCAGATTTTTCCCCTCAGGTAATTGGCACAAGGCTCTGTGCCAGGAGAAAAGAAAGGAGGTTACTTCTTCACTGACTGCCTATTTTAATGGCTGGCTCTCAGTACTTAGACTTTAATTCCGAATGCAACACGGAAATTGTTAATT
The DNA here is from genome assembly GCF_009873245.2 of Balaenoptera musculus. Taxonomy (NCBI): domain Eukaryota; kingdom Metazoa; phylum Chordata; class Mammalia; order Artiodactyla; family Balaenopteridae; genus Balaenoptera; species Balaenoptera musculus. The sequence goes on along the minus strand of NC_045795.1, from coordinate 69,147,179 downwards.
TGAGAAAATAAAAAATAGTTTATTTCTGTTAAGTGTTAGCACTTATGCCAAAGGAGAAGCCTTAAAGGAAAAGATAGATTTGAGTGTATAAAGTTTCAAATTTTTCACATGACAAAAACACTGTAAATCAACTTAAAAGGAAGTGACAACTTGAAAAAGTATTAGAACATATAGTAATTATCAAGTAACTATTAAATATATGAGCCCTTTTAAGTTATTTTTAATGAGCACCCCTTTAGAAAAATAAGCAAAGGACCTCAAAAGGCAATTGGTGAGTAATCAAAGTACAAATTAATATATTTCTTACTTATTAGATTAGTTGATAAGACAACAGGGCCAGAGGGAACTGGTAAGAATATAGGGAAATTGCCCCCTTGGTTCACTGCTAATTAATGTGGATTGGCACATTTCAGAGTGGCAATATGTATTAAAACAGTTTACATTTCTACTATTTTGGATTTTTTTTTAACAAACATACATTCCTTTGCAATAACAAAAAATAGTAATAATATTTTAAAATGTGCTCACCTGGCACAATTATTTCTGCAACATAAATTCTAAGGAAACAATTATGGATGTGTAAAAGTATTTAGCTAGAAGAGATACATGACAGCATTGATTATAAGGGCAAAAATCGGTGTGGCAGAAACCACTAGTTGCTACCCAATAGCCATTCTTCCCCCTTTTCTTAGCAATAGAACTCTTTTAAGTCCCCTTCAAAGCCTCCCTTGCAGCTGAGTATGGCCAACTACAAGATAGCAGAAGTGTTGTACAGGACTTCCAGGGAGGCTATTTAAAGGCAGCTAATTTGGCTGGGGAGGAGCCTTTTGAACTCTTCATTTCTCCTCTGTATTACCTAGAACTTTGGGGATTTTTTTGGGGGGGGGGGTGTTTTTTTAAATTTTATTGAAGTATATTTGATTTACAATGTTGTGTTAATTTCTTCTGTACAACAGTGACTCAGTTTTATATATATACATATATATATGTATTCTTTTTCATATTCTTTTCCATTATGGTTTGTCTTGTCCCAGGATATTGAATATAGTTCCCTGCGCTATACAGTAGGACCTTGTTGTTTATCCATCCTATATATAATAGTTTGCCTCTGCTAATCCCAAACTCCCATTCCTTCCCTCCCCTACACCACCTCCCTCTTGACAACTGCAAGTCTCTTCTCTATATCTGTGAGTCTGTTTTTGTTTTGTAGATATGTTGATTTGTATCATATTTTAGATTCCACATATAAATGATATCATATGGTATTTGTCTTTCTCTTTCTGACTTACTTAGCTTAGTATGATAATGCTGCAAATGGCATTATTTCATTCTTTTTGATGCCTGAGTTTTATATATATATATATATATATATATATATATATATATAAATATATGGCACATCTTCTTTATCCATTCATCTCTTGATGGACATTAGGTTGTTTCCATGTCTTGGCTATTGAAAATAGTGCTGCTATGAACATAGGGGTGTGTGTATCTTTTGGAATTATAGTTTTGTCTCAGTATATGCCCAGGAATGGGATTGCTGGATCATATGGCAACTCTATTTTTAGTTTTTTAAGGAACCTGCATACTGTTTTCCATAGTGGCTGTGCCAATTTACATATTTACATTCCCACCAACAGTGTAGGAGGCTTCCCTTTTCTCCAGACCCTCTCCAGCATTTGTTATTTGTAGATTTTTTAATGATGGTCATTCTGACTGGTGTGAAGTGGTACCTCATTGTAGTTTTGATTTGCATTTCTCTAATAATTAGTGATGTTGAACATCTTTTCATGTGCCTATTGGCCATCTGTATGTCTTCTTTGGAGAAATGTCTATTTAGGTCTTCTGCCCACTTTTTGATTGGGTTGTTTGTTTTCTTGTTGTTGAGTGGTATGAGCTGTTTGTATATTTTGGAAATTAAGCCCTTGTTGTGCACTGTGTAGAACGTTGATGTGATGTCTAGAGCTTCTGCAGCCATTTTGGGCCAACAAGTGACCCTAAGAATGGAAGGTATCCAGAAAAATGATAGAGCAAAAATATAGAAGAAGCCTGAGTCCTTGATGACTGCTATACCAGCCCTGGACTGCCCACCTCTGGGTTATTTCACATTAAGGAGAAATAAACATCCATCTTATTTAAGCCACGGTTCTTTGGAGTTTTCTGTAAAAAAGCTGAACCTAATTTTACCTAATACATACAATTAGTAACCTAAAAATCCAACTGTTGAAGTCTAGTTAAATAAAATATATGGAATCCACATGATGAAAGCTAAGCAGCCATTTAAAATAACACTATATGAATAGATGTTCATAATATATTGGTATTTGACAAAGCAGAATTTTTAAAAGCATGTACAGTATAATCTCATTTTTGTAAAAGATAAAAATTGATGTTCATGTATGGAAAAGTCTGGTGGGTTATATGCCTAAATGTAACAATAGTTATTTATGAGCAGTTGGACTGTGGTGATTAGTCTGTGTTTCTATACAAAGTATCTAATTAATTTCATAAAAGGGGCAGGTATTAGGCATCAGCCCTGGATGAGACACTAAGTACCACATGAAAATCTATTTACTTCCAGGCGACCAGAAACCATGTACAGGAGACATGGACGGAGCTAAGGTTGACTGTTAGGAAGTGTGTTCAGTCTTGCAGATCATTAGGGAACCACTAAATAAATTAAATTCAACTCCACAAAAGAGTTCCTTGAAAGACGAAGAGTTAAATACTAAGGCCCATTATTTTTCAGTGGCCACATGTGTCTCAAGCAAAGAAAGGAGCCTGCAGAGTTGCTTCCAAATGTTCAAAGGACATGTTTCCAGGTCTATAGCTGTGTTTTATTAGGGAGCTACAGTCAATATCCATAAGAATTTGGCATAAACTTATTCTAGCAAATGTTAACGTGCACTGAAAGCAGATTTCATGTGTATGGGGAGCAAGGATTGGTCATCCACTTTATGGAAGACAGAAATCAAACAGTCCAGCAGATGTGTTTAAATGTTTTCTGTAGGTCTCTTCCAACTTGGTAGGTTTCTTCCACTGCTCTCACCACGGAACTCAATTTCTCCATACATGACACAACAGACAAGGACACTCAGCTGAAGGGAATTGTCCTGGAGCCCTGTAACAGGCACGTCACCTCAGCAACGCCGTAATTAAAGGCCTCCTCAGAGGCTGCCAGCGCAAGCCTCCTATTTTCAAGGGTTACGTGTTTTTGCTCTAAAACACTTCCTGTTTTCCTTAAATGGCAGCCAAGGAACTGGTAGCAAGAACACTTGGGCAGCTCCTCTGTCCTGTGGTCAAATAATTTTCCAGTCATATGAAAATCAACCAGAAAAGACCCGTGGGGTTTCAAACAGCTTTATGTTCCCATCTGCCGTCCAAAAAAGGCTCATTTAACTTAACACAGACACGTTCTTCAAACACCTGGTTCTTCATTGACATTCTGTTGAAAAAAAGTTCTTCCAAAACAAGAACAAAATCTCAGTTATCATTTAACTGTCCCTCAGTGTGTGTGGTGAGAAATATTCTTCGTGTGTTTGAGTTTCTGGTGGGGCACTTCAGAGCCAACAAGAGGAATAACTTCCTACCACACTGTTACCGCCACATCTATTGAGTGCTTACACGTGGTGCTAAGTACAGGCGCGATGACTTACATCCTACCTACCTAGTGAGTTAGGCAGTATCACCTTCACTTTTAAGAAGAGAAAATGGAGATTCAGAGACTTTAAGTCATTCTCCCTGTTCACACCGGAAGGAGGCAGATCTGGGATTCACACCTACATCGGCTTGACTCTTTTCATCATGCCAAACTTTTTTTTTAATTATAGTGAAATAGGGGCTTCCCTGGTGGTGAAGTGATTAAGAATCTGCCTGCCAGTGCAGGGGACACAGGTTTGAGCCCTGGTTCGGGAAGATCCCACATGCCGTGGAGCAACTAAGCCCGCGAGCCACAACTACTGAGCCTGCGTGCTACAACTACTGAAACCCACGTGCCTAGAGTCCGTGCTCCTCAACAGGAGAAGCCCGTGCACCACAACGAAGAGTAGCCCCAGCTCGCCACAGCTAGAGAAAGCCCACGCGCAGCAACGAAGACCCAACGCAGCCAAAAATAAATAAATAAAATTTTAAAAAAATTATAGTAAAATATACATAACATGAAGTTTACCATTTTAACCACTTTTAAGTGTACATTTCGTGTCATTAAGTATATTCACAGGGACTTCCCCAGTGGCCCTGTGGTTAAGACTCTGCCTTCCAAGGCAGGGGGCAGGGGTTTGACCCCTGGTCAGGGAACTAAGACTCCACGTGCTGCAGGTGCAGACAAAATTTTTTTTAAAAAAGAGGGGGGAAGTATATTCACAATGTTGTATAACCACCACAACTATTTCCAAATTTTTTTCATTACTCAAAACAGAAACTCCATAACCCAATAACTCCACATTCCTCCTTCCCCAGGCCCGGTAAGTTTTGTGTTTCTGTACATTTGTCTATCTGGGTACCTCATATAACTGGAATCATACAATATTTGTCCTTTTGCGACTGGCTTCTTTCACTTAGCATAATGTCTTCAAGGTTCATCCATGTAGTAGCATATGTCAGAACTTCATTCCTTTTTATGGCTGAATGATATCTGTGATAGAGACAGAGATAGAGACATCTCACATTTTGTTTATACATTCATCTGTTAATGTGCACTTGGGTTGTTTTCACCTTTTGGCCACTGTGCATAATGCTACAATGAACATTAGTATACCAATATCTGAGTTCTTGTTTTCAATTATTTAAATATATACATAGGACTGGAATTGCTGGGTTTATGGTAATTTCATGTTTAATTTTTTTTAGAAATCCAGACTTCCTCCAGTTATAGATTATGGTACCAACTTTATATAGATATATTGATAAATATTGATATATCACTCACACACAATCTTTTGTTGATTCAAGGTGGAAAGAAGACGCCCTTTGAATCAGATAGACCTGGGTTTAAACCACAGCTGCACAACTTACTAGATCTTGGGCAAGTCACTTCAACTCTCTGAGCTTCAGTTTCCTCATCTGTAAAATGGGAATCATAAAATGTATCTTGAGGAAGTGAAGATTTGATTTCAAATGAGCAAAATGACTAGCATGTGCCTGGACAGAACGGGCAGTGGATAAATAGTTACTGTTTTCCTTAGTTTTATGAAACAGAAGAATCAGCCAGTACTTTTTATGTGTAAAATGTAGTGCCTCTTTAGGTCCAATTTACAGGTGATGAGCAAAAGCAAAGCCACATCAGATCAAGTCTGGGGACTTTAGATGCCTCGAGGAGATCCCTGGTCCACTGGTTCCTATCCAGGGAGGCCATGAGTGGGATGGACACACTTGGCTGGCCATTATTAGCTCTCTCTTGTGCCTTTCTTACAGCCAAGTGATTGTGAATCAATCAATGTAGTTATTCAATAAAGCTCCTTGACCACATGTGGCTCAAAGCACTAAACAACTAAATCCAATTTACCTGGAATACAAGACATGTTACATCTTCCCATGTGAGATGAAAGCTCTTTAAATACAGAGATTATTTTTTAATATATCTATGAGTCCAAATTCATTGGAGTCAGTGGAACCACTGATGTCTTCAGCAACATAAATGGAATCCATGTGGTCAAGGATTCTCCTCTCTCTCCTCTCTCTCAGCCCCAACCAAAAACCAGGGCTGCTTCCAGCTCTGAGTCTGTTGTCCTTGAAGGGATGAACAGCCTGTGTCCAGGAGCAGAGATAACTTGTACCCAGAGGTACAGAAATGTGACTTGATGAGGGTGATTAACTCTTGTGATCAATTTTGTTTTGAGTTCATATGCGTATAGTGACTTTTTATTCCATTTAATAGTAATAAAGCTGTTAATGCCATCACTGTTCCTCAATGTCAGTTTTGCAGCTTTGATCTTGCTTTGTCAGTTTCCTCTGACTTTCCTAAAAGATTGCTATGGATGGGTCTTCACTTTCTGTTGTTAAAACATGATTGCATATTGAGAGATGAAAAATATACTTAGTATATAAAATTGACTGCAATTCAAGAGTATCCAATTCACTCATTACAGCCACAGAGAGAAACCATCTTTGAAGAGTCCAGTTCTCACCTGAAATCTAGAGGGCTGTTTATTTATATTTGAAACTATAGCACTAATCAGACACTGATTGGTGAATTGCTTCAGTAACTTCCTCTGTATACAGAATCCCTGTCTTGGCTACTCCGCCATCAGTGAGGCCAAGAGAGGAATGAAACTATCCCGAGAAGCTGGATGCCCAAGTTTGGGATAACAGGGTTCAGCACTTCATGTTTTGTCTTTTCTTCCCTTCTCTAAGTCTAAAGAGGCAGGCTGGCATTTAGAGCGCGTGAATACAACTTCAACCTCCATCTGTAAGCAGAAAATAGTTCATTAAATAAATGTCTGTCAGTACTACTGCTTGAGCATAAAGTCTGGTGTTTTATTCGGTCCTGAAGTTTTGTAAAATGATAATGAGCTGGTTCACGAGAACCCTCGTTATGTTAATCCAGATTCCTTCAGGAGTGACCAGGATAAAAGCTGAGGCTGACAGAACCTATTGGTAGATGAACAGGAGTCCCTGCCCTCACATGTCTGCCGTGCATGTTGATGTGACCGAAATCCTTTTTTTCCCTAAGCTTCTGAGCTGTTCCTTCATTAGGCATGTAAAGCTTGCCCTGTCTTCATTTGGCTGGAAACACCATGCAGATAGTTCTTATTTTAAGAAGGGCAACGAGCACCCAGAAATGTGACTGACATATTACTGCTGGGCTGATTAGAGAAGTTACAAAGCTGCCTGTGTGTACTTTGGACAGTTGTAATACAGTGATTGCTCTTGTGCTGATGCCTTGAGCAGCTGGCAAGCATGAAGAGGAGGATCAGAGCATTTACAACACCTCAATCATAGTTTCCCCACTCAAACTGGTAGGGCAAAGCCAAGTAAATATTGTTATTTGGGGGAAGGTTTTGAACTCTGAAGATTTGCAAAGAGAATTGCATTTTTCAGTTCCTTGACTCAAGGATTTCATTCTTTAAGTATGCACAAACCGAACTACTATTTGAGATCTTTTCATTCATTCACTCAAAAATTTTATTTTACTTCAAAAATTGCACACACTTAAGATGCGCCAGGCACCATATTGGATGCTAAGAATAAGGTAATAAGAATGTCACATCCTCTATCCCCAGAGCACTTACAGTTCTGCAGATGAGAAAGATAAGTAACCAGCTACAGTGGAGTCACAAGTGCTGTGACAGAGGTGGGCACCCAGAGGATATAATGAAGCACATAAGGCACACTAACCCAGAGTGGGGTCTGAGAGACAGGGGTCAGGGTGGGGGAGGTCAGGAAAAGCTTCCAGAAAAGGGTGAAAACTGACCTGATTCCTGCAGGAAAAGCAGGCTTCGCTCTGGGGTCTGCAGGGCTGAAAGAACAGAACTAGAGGGACAAGGATGGAGGCAAGAGCGTGGGGTCTGGGAGCCACAAGTGAGTGGGGCCCTGTGGCTGGACATGAAGGAGGACACCTGGACATCGTCCAAAGACCACGCCTGCATCATGAAGGCTCAAGAGATTCAGTGATAAGATCTGCATCTGGGAGAGAGGATCCTGGGAGATTCTTTTAGCTGGGAGAATAGCTAAAACCAGTAGATGAATCTCTGGGCAGCCAAACCTGACGCCACCAAGTCTCTGAAATAATGTTTCCCCTTAACGTTAGGAGAGCCCACTTAGGAGTCTTACTTCAGCCTAGCAGCCATGGCAGTTCAACTTTCTAGTTCACAGACTGTGAGAGAGAGGAGGAAGGGGGCAGGGTCAAGCCTGAGCAGTAGCAGCAACACAAGGTGCCATTTATGGAATGGCGACCCTGTGTACTGAGTGCTACCTCTCCACAATCACTTGGGATATGTATTATTATTCCTTCCATTAGACAGATGAAGAAACTGAATTTCTGAGAGGTGAAGTGATTTGTCCAAGATCACGTGGCTGGTAAATGATGTCAATGGGGCTGGCACCAAGGTCTTTGGAAACCAACAACTACATCCTCACCAAATACGTTACTTGGCAGAAGGGAAGAGACAGCTGGAAGCCAGAACACAATGGAAAGCAGAGAGCAGTATTTAGAAAGCAGACACCAGACACTGGGTAAAGATGGCAGACTGAACACACTTACTTTTGCTCTCTCCTGAGACCCTACTAAATTTACTATTAAAAAATTACTACCAGGATCTGGAGAAGGAGAAAGGAGGCAGGTAACTTAGTAGCCGAGAGAATGCTGATTCCTAATTCAACAGAGAGGAAAGCAGAGAACCAAGTCCATTTACACAGAGAATCCTCACCTGCAAGACCTGTCTAGCAGATCCAATGTCCAAATAATGTTTCCAGAAAGAAAAAGCAGAGAAGAAAAGGAGGGAGAATAAAAGAAGTCATTCAAGAACATTTCCTAGAACTGAAAGGGCTCGCAAGTGCCCAGTCTAATGAATGAAAGTCAATCCACAACATGTAAAACATCTTACAAGTTTCCAGAAATAAAAACAGGTCCCATAGAAAGGGTCTGGCACCAGAATAGTCTTTCACTTCTTAACAACAACACTGGAAGCTGGAAAACAGGAAAGCTTTCTGAACAGAAATGAGTTCCAACCGAGAATTCTATACTTAGCCAAACAAGCAGTCAAGAGAGTGACACGAAAACGTTTTCATTTTCTGACATTGGGATCTCAAAAAATTTCTTTTCTGCACACCTTTTTCCAGGAAGCTATTGCAGGATATGCTCCATAAAAACAAGGGAGTAAATCAAGAATGAGGCGGGCATGGGAACCAGAAAAAAAGCAGGGCAAAGAGAAGCCTGAGGCTTAAGGAGGAGAATCCAGACCCCTTAAACAACTGTATACCTTGGTATACAGAAGGTAACCAATTCATAGTGGCATGTCAGAAAGTGCCAAGGAGCCTTCTTCAAGAAGACAAAACTGACAGAATACTCAATATGTTTAGATGTATTAACAGGCAATCTGACAGTGCCACATGAAGTAAATACAATCAGTTTCCTGGGGCTATCCATGAACTGTTCTAAAAATATATTTTTATTATATTTTAGAAAAGCATCTATCTGAAACAGATTAGAAATTATTTTTTAAAAAAAGCTAGTCCTTCATCACAGATAGCTTGAGAAGCACTACTGGGTTGAAGCAGAAATAAATACACAGAAAACTGAAGCAAAAAAAAATTTTTTAAGACAGTTATTGAGAGAAAACAAAATTGTGCAGGAAAAGAAAAGTGATTGTTTTCTACATGGTGAGCTCTGAATAGTATATCAGGTCATAGTATGTAAACACTGAACATTGATTTAACTAAAATTATGATAAATCACCTTAGGAGTATGGAAAGTGACCATGTGTTATAGGGACAGGAAGAAGCAAGAGTTAAATCCTCATCTTCCATAGTGGGAAGTCAATAGATAAAGCCAAAAAGAGAAAAATAAACAAGGAGCAACCCGACCATGTTATTCATAGATATGGAAGGAAAATTTTTTAAGTCAGTTAAAAAATGTAAATGTGGTTTCCTCTGGGGAAGGGAAAAAGGGTGCAAGGCAGACTGGGGACTACTCTTTTTCTTAATCAGACTTGAAGAACTTGTCTCTTTGAACTACATGCCTATATAACTCTATAAAACCAAAACTCTGTAGTCCAAGGGCAAACAATTCTGCATATACTTCAATAGTCAATAAGATCCCCTAGAGGACTTCCCTGGTGGCGCAGTGGTTAAGAATCTGCCTGCTAATGCAGGGGTCATGGGTTCGAGCCCTGATCTGGGAAGATACCACATGCCGCGGAGCAACTAAGCCCTCATGCCACAACTACTGAAACCGGCGCACCTAGAGCGCACGCTCCACAACAAGAGAAGCCACAGCAATGAGAAGCCTGTGCACCGCAAGGAAGAGTAGCCCCCGCTCGCCGCAACTAGAGAAAGCCTGTACGCAGCAACGAAGACCCAATGCAGCCAAAAATAAAATAAATAAATTTATAAAAAAACAAATAAGATTACCTAGGCCTAAAGATTATTATTATCATTAAGGGTTCAAAAAATTCTTGAATATACATAATGTATATATTAAATATATATTACATATAATATAACATAGTTGTATATATATACAAGACTGTTATATTACACATAATACATATATAGAATATACATATTATAAATATATTTTTTATATTTATATATATTTTATATATATATTCTGTGAGACGTGACTTCTTAGAGATAAATTCCTGGGGATGTTTAATTAACCCTCTGTTGTAACATGAAAGCACAAGTTCCACTATATGTTCCCTTAAATGTTGTCCATCTATTTGGTACAAATTTTTTAAATATTATGAATGTGTCCTAAACTTCTCAAGTTTTACAGGTGACATTATAGCATAATCCATATTATCACAATTAGGCATTGTTAAGCATCCAACTGCATTATAATACAAAGACTGAGACAGCCTTTGCCCCAGGGAGTCCACTCTAAAAAGATGGCCCCGGGGATAAGACTCCACGCTTCCAATGCAGGGGACACAGGTTCCATCCCTGGTCGGGGAACTGAGATCCCACATGCCTCACAGCATGGCCAAAAAAAAAGAAGATGGCCCGGGTAATTTAAAGGGAAAAGAAAGAACACAGCAACTAAGAAAGTCAGCATCATTTTTATCCTTGTTTCTTTGGCAGAGATAAGGTAATTTAAAATGTTAAAGAGTGCATGTCTTTGTTTGAAGAATCATAAAATTAGAGAATTTAAGAGCATGAAAGAGCTTCAGAGACCATCTAATCTGTGAGTATGGAGGGGGTGGAAGGAAGGAGGAGTCCCATGAAAGGGTATGTAAATGTTTCATGCATTTTCCTGGGGAGAGGGTACTTGGTGTTCATCAGATTATCAGAGAAACTTGTGAACCTTTGTCTAATCCAACCATCTTATTTGGCAGATTTATGTATTTTAGAGCTACTAGGACTCAGGCTTTTAGTGTATGTTTTTATTTACAAGAGAAGGGAGGCCTGGGGAAGAGACAGGCTCTGTCTAGCAGGCAACTAGAAAGTCATTGGCAGAGCTGGGAAAAGAACCTTATTTCCTGACTCCTAGTTCTGGGTCTCTGCCCCATCTCATTGCCCCTAGCATGCTGCATCTGCCTGTTTAAAAGCAACCCATGTTTGGCTAACTAAATCTGTCGCACATAAGGAGTTAATGTTTTATACCTGTCAGTGATTTTTCATAAAACATATTTCTACTGATTTGTCCAAGCCAAAAACCTGGGCAGTCTCTCTGACTCCTTCCTCTCCCCTCAACACCCTCTGCCCAACACCTAATCAGTCATTAAATCTTACCTGTCTTCTGCTCTAAGTAGCTCTGAAATCGTCTCCATCCCTACATTCAGGCCACCACCCCCTCTGCCTCTCACCAGGACAGCCTCTTAAACTGAGTCCCTGGAGAGGTTGTCAAGCAAAATATATAAGGAATCCAATGGGATGATAAAGACATTAATCCAATCAAGTGGTGACAAGAGTTGAAGGAAATTAAGGGAAATCATCAGCGATGCTGAAAGACTCCCCAGCGAAATAGAATGCACTGAGCTGCAATAAATCCCAGTGCAAGGAATGGCCAGGAGGCATCTGCCAGCAATGGAAGACAGAAACTGATGCTAACCAAGGGCCTGGCATGTTTTCCAGTGGCATGGGTGGAATTATCCAGGAGGATGTAGTATCAGGTCCCAGGTCACAGTCTCAAATATGATTGGTGAGGAACAATATTGCGGTCCTCATTTTTTTTTTTTACCTAGTACCCTTGGCCTGCCTGAGGTGGCAAAACTGCTCTTCTTACTTGGGTAAGTGACTTTACAAACTGAGATGGTTTACAGATAAGTACCTTAGCCTAAATTTAATACTGGTCATTAGAGAACTAAGTTTTGTAATCTTTAGGACAACCTGTGTACATTTGTTATTTTAAAATGGGGCAGTTGGGACTACCCTGGCAGTCCAGTCTTCCCTGGTTAAGACTCTGTGCTTCCACTGCAGGGGGCTCAGTTTCCATCCCTGGATGGGGAAGTAAGATCCCACATGCCACGGGGCACAGCCAAAAAAAAAAAAAAAAGGAACAGTTAATAAGGCATGTTGCTGAACCTATGTGATTTATTTCAGATGTGGGATTTTTAAAAAGTTTTTAAAGGTGTAAGTCCTCCCAGTCAGACATGTGGAATGCTTTAAAGAAGTCAGATATATTAAATAAATCTATAAATATAGTATAATGTAACCGAAAGTGGGGTCCGGCTGCTTGCTGCTCAAAAGCCAAGAAAGAGGCCAGGTGGGTGGGAAGGAGAGTTTGCTTCGTCTAGGATGCCAGCAACCAGTAGGGGTGCGGCGGGCCGCAGGGCAGACGCCTGTCCAAAGGCTGACTCCCTCCACTGACAATCAGTGGGCAAGAGCTTTTACAGGCTGAGGGGGAAGGGGCTAAGTGCAGAAACAGCACAGTCAGCTCTGACAGTCATCTTGAAATTGGTCATCGGTGGTCTGATCAGCGTCATCTTAATTGTTTTAGGTACAGTTAGTCTTCAGTTCCAGGGTCGGTTTGTTCCCATTTCTTTGAGGCCAATTCGTGGAATTGTGGCAGCTTATGTCATGGCTACACTCTGGTCATCATGTAGTTGACTTCTTCCACCTGGTCGGGGTTTCAGTATCTACAAGACAGCTGACAGGATATGGGTCAGAATATTATCTATAGCCCTTGAGGAGGAACGAAAGGTCCTGAATTATGCTTAATGACTAAACTATTATTATTTAATCTTGTTGGACTGTTTTCCTTTGTTTTTGCATTTTCTCACTTCTCTGATTAAACTTATTCTTTGGCTAAAGTTTTTCCACAGACAAAAGGCAGGCGGAGGACATGGGGGGCAACGTGACCGTAGGGTCCTGCTCTGTTTCAGTATGTCTTAGACCATTACAATTAATTGACTAATTATATAATTAGGAATAAATATTTAGGGGAGTTTAATACACATTAATGAAAGTGATTGCTCTTATTTGCAACTCTAATTTAAATACCTGCAACTGTAAATACTGTAGTTCTCCCTGTTGATAATAGGAAACTCAAGCTTTCCCCTTTTCCGAGCTATAAAGCCTTCCCACTCCTCTACCTGCCTTCGAGGTTCTACCAAAATGCAGGTGATGGTGGCTCACTCCCTTGTATAGCAAGCTCAGAGTAAATAACCTTTGCTTATTCTCATTTGGTTGGTCTTCATTTATCTCCACAATAAATGCTAGCTTGGACATTAAAAATCCAAACTGATCCAAGTATTGGTCTCTCAGATTCATCCTCCATTCTGCAGCCAGAGTCACCTTTCATGTTTCCCCTCCCCCTCCTCAGTATCCACTCCAAAGTCTTGCATGTAGGTAACGCAGCCTCTGCCAACCCACCCTGGCCAACCTCCCCACCGTCTCTGCCCTCTCTGAGGCTTCCTCTCTAGCCTCTGACCCTGCCAAATTTCAATTCCTTGCACCTAGGTCCTCTTTCCCTTCTGCACTGCCTGCCTAACTCCCCCCTGTCCTTCTGGTCTTAGTGCAAACATCACTTCCATTCCTGCCCTCTGCTCTTACCAGGACTTACCATGCTGTTGTTATTTCTCATCCCTCTGCCTTGTCCCCTTGACCATAAGCTCCACAGGGGCAGAAACCCCATGTGCCTTGCTCACTGTATCCCTACGAACTAGCTCAGTGCCTGGTACATGATAGATATTCTATAAATGAATTCATCAGTGGGAAGCCAGAGTTCCTACAGATAGCCTATGGCCAGGAACATGAAATAATTGTTTTAATGGGCTATACTAATGAGAGGAATTTTACAAGTACAAAAATCCATACTACTTCCAAAGAGGGAAACTTGTATTTAGCTATTTCAGTTCAATAAATATTTTCTGAGTGTCCCCAAATGCCAGTCCCCAAATCAGGTGCCAAGGATAGAAAGAAAATAAGACATGAACTCAGCTGTCAACAACCCTACTGTATATTGGAGATACACAGATGATTAAGATGTGCTCCCCGCCAGCAAAGGACTCACACTATAATGGCAATAACAGACAGGAAAACAGGTGATCACAACATATAGAGTACAATAGATCAAATCATAGGATCTGTACAAGGTTTGGAAGCAGCACAGAAGTTGTGCCCATGCAAATCACACTTGTCTACCTTCCTCTCTACACAGTGTATTTTCCATGAAAGTTTGTGTGCCAATCAAGTGTTTGTAAATCAAATAATGTGAAATGCCTCCAAGGTACCTCTCTGTTTAAAGAAAGCTTTTGGTGAGTTTTTTTAAAATCAATTCCTAATTTAATACTTTTGTAAATTTGACAATTAAATAGAATAATCTTTTTCCACCAAGCAGATCACAATTATATTACAGTCTAAGGAGCCAGAATGACCATTAATTGGGGACGGGGGTGGGGGTGGGGTTGGGGTGGGGGGTGGACAATAAACTTTAAGAGGAGGAATTTTCTCTTGGGAGCATCCTTATCTGCATTTATTAATTTATTTTATTTATTTATTTTTGGCTGCATTGGGTCTTCATTGCTGCACATGGTTTTTCTCTAGTTGCGGCGAGCGGGGGCTACTCTTTGTTGTGGTGTGTGGGCTTCTCATTGTGATGGCTTCTCTTGTTGCAGAGCATGGGCTCTAGGTGTGCGGGCTTCAGTAGTTGTGGCACATGGGCTCAGTAGTTGTGGCGCACAGGCTTAGTTGCTCCGTGGCATGTGGGATCTTCCCGAACCAGGGCTCGAACCCATGTCCCCTGTATTGGCAGGCGGATTCTTAACCACTGCGCCACCAGGGAAGCCCTTATCTGCATTTAAAAGTACCACTTAGAAGAGGCAGTTGAATGGATGTGAAGAGGGAGAGGCAGTACAGGGTCTGACGGCTCTTAGTGCCAGCTTCGCCCCACCTCATTGAGTGACCTTCAGCAAAGCGTGTGCCACTCCTGACAGTGACCCCTCCCTCGCTCCCTCTCTCCAGAGGCTGCGGTGAACACCTGGAAGCCTGCAAAAGAACACTGTCAGCCACCATGTGCTCCAAAAGCACACGGGACCTCCCACATTACTCCTCCCAGGGAAAACTGAAATCCAAAAAGCTGCCTACCAAGGCTGGGGTAACTCTTCCTAGGGTCTTAAAGTCCAGGAAGCAGAAGGTCTTAGTCTCCAGGCTTCAAGCATTTTAGGTCTGGCTGGAGCATCTCACAGGAGAAAGCATGACTGGCCACATGCAAGCGAGAAGGCGCTGCCCTACTTCAGATGGAAAAACTGGGCAAAGGGAAGAGAATGGCTCCAGTATCCTGGTCTGATGCAGCGCCTAAGAGAGCACGTGCTTCATTCCACTAGCATACAGAGCATAAGACATGAAGCAAAGCAAATCTTTCTCTAGTATGCAATAAACTTAGGGGCTCATGGGGAATCTAGTTCTGTGTGTGTACTATGCCTGGTTCTGTTCAGGCTGTTATCACAGAACTCTAGAGACCCGGTGGCTTATACAACAAACATTTATTCTTCACAGTTCTGGAGGCTGGGAAGTCTAAGATCAAAGCACTAGTGGATTCGCTGTCTGATGCGAACCTGCGTCCTGGTTCATACATCTTCTCACTGTAACCTCCCATGGTGGAAGAGGTAAGAGAGCTCTCTGGGTTCTCTTTTAAAAGGGCACTAATCCCATTCATGAGGGCTCCACCCTAATACCTAGTGACCTAATTGTCTCCCAAAGGCCTCAACTCCTAATACCATCACCTTGGGGATTAGGTTTCTACATATGAATTTGGGAACGACACAAGCATTCCGTCTATATCACTGCTGCTACTTTTACTAAGGTGGTCAGGAAGACCTCTCTGAATTATAAGCACAGCCAAGTGCCCAGACATTGAAGTTTCTTGCAAAATACTTTTCTGCAAAAGACACCACCAGCTATTCCACTCTTTGCTTTGTAGAAATGATTCCAGTTTTGTAGAAACACATGGGCATGTTCTCAAAGGCTGGGAGTTTTGGAAGGACGCATACCCAGCTGTTCTAAGCCATCACCTGTGGTGAGGGATGATTAAGTGGGGGTTGAGGGATTTACTCTGTATTTTTTAAACTTCTTCATTGTGTACATTTTTAATAATGTTAATGTTCTGACTCTTTCAAGTCCGGGTCCCAAGAAGGGTCCTCCTTCCTGGTATTGCTTGCACCAACAGAATGAGACTGAGTTTGGTTCAGACACAAAGTCAAGTTTTAGTCTTTGATAAAAGAATGGACAGGTGTTGGCTCCCACCATAGAGCACACACTCTGCCCAACGAGCTGTGGGCAGGGCTGCGTTACAGGGTCTGGTCGCGGGGAAGGGGGCAGCGAGCGTTCTCACAGGTTGGGCGCAGGCGCGTTGCTCGCGGCTCCAGATCTCAGCGCCGGGGGCAGCGTCTCTGCTGACGACAACGCCATGTTGAATGGAGGTATCCTGCGCCGCACTTCTGCCTATGGTAAAGCCAACTTGGGGTGTCGGGAGCATGGGTTCTGTGCTGGGAACTCTAATCCGATGTGTTAGGTGCAAGGCCTCTGTACACAGCCCCCTGTAGGCAAGTGAAACTAGACTAAACCCAAAAGGTTAGACATTATGACCTACATTCCATCTGATTTTTCCTGGGGACCCCAGTGAGCTTTGCTGGTGACAATAGCAGGAAAGTCCAGTGGCCTGGGGCCCATCTCTGTTCTGAGAAAAATTGATTTTTGTTGTGTAAATGAGGGAGCAGGGAGCAAATGAAGAAACTGGCCTGTGGAGTGTGGGTTCAAACTGGACACTGCCTAATTTGGGGCAGTTACTTTCTTTGTGCCTTAATTTCCTTCTACATAATATGAGGATGAAATTAAGGCCTACTTAATTTGTGTGTGTGTGTGTGAAGATTAAATGAGCTAATCCGTGTAAAAGATTTAAAACCATGCCTGCACGTAGTAAGTGCTCATAAATATTAATGATTTTTATTAGCGGTAGGGGATATAGGAATTCACTGTTTGGAGAAGGATGGTCCCTGGAAGGGGTCAGATATCCTGGGCCTTCCTGGAGGAAAAGAACCAAGAACATCTCTGAGGTTCAAAGTCACAGGCACCTGTTAAGGCCTGGAATGGCTGTAGCCAAAACTGAGTGCTAGGGAGGGACAGTGCGATTCATGCCAGCTTGACCCTCGGGGTCTACAGAACCAAGTCCAGGGGCTGGCTCTTCGGCCATGAGCAGAGAGGCATCGAATGAGGCCATTCTGCTCTGCCCTGGCTGTCCTGGAGATGGAGACGCCACTGCCCTGAACAGGACCATCTCACTGGAGAGCTGTAACCTGGCTCCCTACTGCCCCTTTGGCCTGCAGTGCCCACAGCTGAGAGGACCACTGACAAGGGGGAAAGGAGGCTTTCTCCTTCCCCCAAACCCTGAGAAAACTGGCAAGACCCTAGACAGCAACATGCTGCTGGACTTCCGCCATGCCCCCTGCACTGGATGGGGGCTGCCCGGTGTTGGGGAAGAGAAAGTTTCCCTCCATCCTTTTAGAGTACCTGGCTGGGCCTGAAAAGTCAACTGACAAAGGCAGATTAACAGGAGAAAAGCATACATATTTACCTAATGTAAGTTTTACACAGGAGCTTTCACAGTGAAATGAAAACCCCCCAAAACAGCTGGACCTGTGTATTTTTATGCTAGGTTTGATGGCAAGTGGACAGTCATGCAGGAATAGGATAACTTAAGGAGTATAAGTGCAGTAAACTGGGGGAAACTTAGCAAGGCTCGTTTGTTCAGGTTCTTTTTGGCATCCCTTTGTCTTCAGAGATAAGGATGCTCCTTTCCTCCAGGTATAGGGAGGGGACCACTCACAGGAAGGTTTTATGATCTATTTCAGGGAAGAAGGGCAAGGGGGGAGAAGGTCGGAGTGACCTTCCTGCTTGAAATATTCAATATGCCAGTGTGTCAGATTTGGGGTAGCATGTGCTGAACTATATCACCAAGACCGCTGGACTTTCTGCAGCAACACCAAAGGCAATGAATACTGAACCCTTTGGACTGAGTCAGCCCTGGGCTTTTTGACTTAGAAGAAGGGAACCTTGCAGAGCGGAGTACCAGACTTCCTCCCCATATGGGACTGTGGGGATAGGACCCTCCAGTGTTTTCATTTGTGACATAACCTTGGGTCACTATTTGGGCCTCAAATTGTAAAGCAGAAGGTCCCAATCTCACAAGCTGAGGCACTACTGTCCCACCTGAGGATTTTCAGAAACAGAAAAATCTCACTGCTTGAGATTAGTGAATTCTATTTTTCCCATTTCATAAGTCAATTAGACATCATGTCTATTGATTACTTCTTTTCTACCCAGACAATATGATAGGTGATTCCCTTCTTACTATTATATGCTCATAACAACATATGCAAAAAAAATGGCTTGTGAAGAGACACTTTAAAGATGTAGCTGACTTATAAAGAAGAGGAGAAAAAAAGCATTCGCCACCCATCTCCTTGGACTCAGAGGCAGGTGCCAGATGTGCTGTGGAGCTGCAATTCCAGCATCACAGCAACAGCAACAGCAGCACATTTTCTCTCTGCCCCGTAAAGTACCAGTAACAAGTCTTTAATCAGAAGGCCCCATCATCCAAGAGGAGGCTCATGCCTTGACGGGCACCTGTGATTACGGAACCTCTCCGCTCACAATGAATGCCTTTCTGTGAAGGGAACTGGCTCTTTTTAGAGGGGCTTGCCTGGCAGAAGCAGCAAGCAGCACCTGTCTGCCTGCTGGCTCTCTCTCCCCAGCGCTCACAGTATGGGGGAGGGTATTCAAGAGGAGGACTTGTCTACATGACCCACTCCCTCCTCCAGCCAAACACTTATCAGTCACTCTCTGCCCCAAAGTGCCAGGGATGGTGCTGGCAAAGGGATCTAACAGTGAGTGTCACCTTCTTTCCCCTCACTGAGTTCAGAGTCTAGTCGAGCCACGGGCAATTAAAATAAGGCTCTTGACGAGCCTGTGTGCCCACCAAAATTTGTGCTCTTCCTTCCATATTATAGCACTGTCAGTGGACAGTAGCTGCCCCTGGTAACGACATGACACCATGTTCATGCCAATGGGATCGGCGTGGAAGGGACAAGGGACGCCCTCACATCGAAGCAGTAAAGTGCATGTGTGCCTTCCAGCCCCCGGCTCTCCTGCCCCAGGTGCATGCTGAAGACTCAGAGGCCCTAGAAGATGGCAAAGCAACAATATGGAAAGAGCTTGGCACCTTGAATAACCCTGGAGAGAACCACCTGACAGCCAGGAGCACCTGCATTGGATGGTTAGATGAGGGAGAAATAAAATTCTATTGCATCAAGCCACTGAAATGTTGGGGTTTGTCTCTGCAGCTGGCATTTTCCTAACACAATGCTGTGTTGGAGAAAGCAAAGGATGCCGCTGGAGCACCCAGCAGAGGCACCTCCAGGACCACTCCCCGCAGGAATTATTTTCTGGGCTGTCACCTGAAATAGAAGTAGGAGTAAGTCAGCCGAAAGGATGGAAGTGTGGACAACTGTAGAGAAGCAGTGGTGACAAGCGGAAAGGAGGAGAAATGGGGAGGGTTGAGGCTCTAGAGATAACTGAGAATCTGGCTGACCGTACTCAAACCTGCAGCTTTATCCTGAGGGGCATGGAAAGAATGCGCAGGTTTTCATCAGGGAAGTGACATGATGAGATTTATGTTTTAGAAAGATCACGGGGACTGTAGTGTGAAGAATGAATTGGAGTATTTTTGGAAGAACACATGTTCATTATTTCCTCTTGCTGCCAAAAATGTACAAGGACAATGCCGCTAGAAAAATGTGAGTGGCCACTGCTGGAGCCTGGAGGGGTTCCCAAACCTCACTGAGGCCTCAGGAGTTTTTGAGAGGCAGGTGCTGGGCTGCTGGGGGACAGCATCAGTGATCTTTGTTTACAACATGTCAGGGTGCCAGATGAACACGCAGAGCCCCGGAGGAGGCCTGCATGTGGGAGGGAGCCCGAGATGAAGACAGATCCTCACCGATGGCTACGGGTCCCCAGCACACGGAGGGGAGCTTGCTCTGCCCAGTGACTCCTGGACCCAGGCACCCTTGAAGGCAACAGCATAAAGAGCTGAACTGCTTCTTTTTTTTTTCGGCCACGCAGTATGAGGGATCTTAGTTCCCTGACCAGGGATTGAACCCATGTCCCCTGCAGTGGAAGCGTGGAGTCTTAACCACTGGACCGCCAGGGAAGTCCCAGAGCTGAACTGCTTCTGCTGCTGGGAGAGGACTGTCACACCCCAGAGAAGCCTGAGACCCAACACCACCACCACTCTGCCTCCAATCCTTTGTAACACGTCACACATAGCCACGCACCCTTCCTTCCTCCTGGTGTCTCTGCTGGGCCTGAGGGGTTCCCCTCTTAAATCTCCCAAACACAAAAAAGGGAGACTGAAGCCCTTTCCCAAACCTTGAAGTTCTCTGCAAGTGCTTTGGCTGTTCACCCTTTCACTGAAGCACAGGGAAGAACATACACTTTTAACTCCAGCAGGGTCCAGCTGAGAAGAAGTGTTTATGGAAGATGCTCACCCTCTTCCTCTAGACCCTCTTAATCTGTGTGGTTAAACCAGCAGTGCATAGAGTACCTGGAATACGTCCCTTTGATCCCCGGGAGAGAGTTTTTCCTCTTTTTTTTTTTCAAAATTTTTATTTATTTATTTATTTATGGCTGTGTTGGGTCTTCGTTTCTGTGCAAGGGCTTTCTCTAGTTGTGGCAAGCGGGGACCACTCTTCATCACGGTGCGCAGGCCTCTCACTATCGCGGCCTCTCCTTGCGGAGCACAGGCTCCAGACGCGCAGGCTCAGTAGTTGTGGCTCACGGGCCCAGCTGCTCCGTGGCATGTGGGATCTTCCCAGACCAGGGCTCGAACCCGTGTCCCCTGCATTGGCAGGCAGATTCTCAACCACTGCGCCACCAGGGAAGCCCCGGGAGAGAGTTTGTGATGAATTCTGCTGGGGGATGACATCACAGGCCAATACTGAAGGCTGTACCAAGACATAGCCCTGAGGAATTTGTTGTTTCTTCCAGGTGGGGAATTCCACAAAGGTCCTCATTTCAGAGCCTTATGAGAGACATTTCTCTCTTCTCTAAATTCCAGGAATTATTGCACTGCTTCTGACCAAGTAACTGACTTGTGACTCATGTCACTGATCACTTTCCCCCTTTTGAGTTGACTGCTAGAAAGCCAGGGCCAAAATTGGGGTCCACGCCTGGCAAGGGCTCAGAGCCTCACGGAGCATATTTTGTACTCCCAGTTTCTTATTCTTCCCAGCTTTATCTTCCTTTTGCCTTAATTTCTTCCCTATACTAATCTTTGTTTCATCTTGCTGTATTGCATGCATTTTTGCAACCCACCTTAAATTCTTTTTAGAACAAGGTGGGAGTGAAATAGCCATCATTATTGTAAAGCAACTACTAATGGCCGAAATATAACACTCTCGAGTAGAACACAGCTCCTGGTAATTAGGAGAGGAAGTGGGGAGGAGAATAATGGTAAGTGGCATAGGTTAGCAGAGAAAGAAAGGAGCTTAGGAGTACTTCTAATTCTGATCAGTGCAGAATTTTAGCAAACAAAACAGAAAAGGATGCTTATCTATGGGGATCTAGTAAAAGATAATGATTGTTAACAACCTGTCTAGTTGGGTGTCTACCATTGGTAATCTTTCGGGCCATTCATTGAACAGTCTTCAACAGTTTTTTATTCTGAGCCAAATTCTTGTCTCTCTCTTTGTGTTCCAGCTGCCAGTTATTCTAAATTACAACTTTGTTGTATTTTACGTTCTTTTGGGGTCTCTTCAAGGGAGCGAAATATATGCTATATATATTCATATGTATGTATATGTTCATATATATATGTTTATATAGAGGGCCTGTAGAGTCATGCATTAATGCAAAAACAGGTTTTTTAATGGCAAGCACAATAATCCTTGGAAAAGAGGAACTTTGCTATTCACCTTGACTACACCCTAGATTCAAGGTAGTCTGGTTGTACACATTATCCATAATTCCAATCTTCTTTTTCTTAACCAAATAAAGCATCATACACAAAGTCATCCTCTAGCATATCAACCTAGCCGTCATCTGTTCCAAAGCCATCCATCAGTCACTCCTCTGAATACTTGTTCTGCCCTAACCTTTCTTCTAGAGAAGGCATGGAACATGTGTTAGTTTCCTACTGTTGCTATAACACATTACCTATACTTAGTGGCTTAAAACAGCACAAATTTATTATCTTACAGTTCTAGAGGTGAGAAGTCTGAAATGGGTCTCATTAGGATAAATCAAGGTGTCAGCAGGGCTGCATTCCTTCTGGAGGCTCTAGGGGAGAATCCATTTCCTTGCCTTTTACAGCTTCTAGAGCCTACCCAGTCTTGGCGTATGGTCCCCTTCCTCCATCTTCAGAGCTAGCAATATCAGCCCAAGTCTTCCTGTGCTGCTGTCTCTTGGTTCTGACCTCCTCTTCCACCTTTCTCTTCCACTTTAAAGGACACTAGTGATTATTTTGGGCCCAGCCAAGTAATCCTGGATAATCTCTTTATCTTAAAGTCAGCTGATTAGATTTTATCTTCAACCTTAACTCCTCCTTGCCCTGTAACACAACGTATTCATAGGTTCCAGGGATTAGGACGTGAACATTTTTAGGGCACCATCATTCTGCCAACCACAGTACATGAGTCCTCTAAGAAGAAGTGCAAATGTGATCTCCCTTAAGGAGTATAATAAGTTCATATTTCTGAAGATACCAACATATATAGATTACTAATAGTTACTTCTAATTTTTGTGACACAGTCACTTCAATAATCTGGAAGCATTTCCCACATTTATTTCATCACCCTCACACTAAAGAAAATTTCATTCAGGGACATTTATTTGTTTTTCGAGTTCACTAGTCAAAGGAAAGACAAAAGTTCTTCTGGATTTTCTAATGGCCTGAAGTCAGCCAACAGGCAAGCATTCTTTTCATCAATGCTCAGACACCCTCTACTTCCAAGGTCATGGAAGGGTGAGCTTACTTCCTTAAAGATGAACATGGCCAAGTGACTTCCTTGCAGTCCTTCCATGAGCCTGGAAGTGGCACACATCTCCTCTGCTACATTTTATTGGTGGAAGCATTTAATGGTCATTGCTCCACTCTTCAGTCCTCTGTTTCCCTGACACAGTGATCACGAAAGAGCATGTTAGCAGCATGGACGTGGCATAAGATTGACACATCCTGGAATGTTTCTCTGATATCTCCTTATCTGCCTAAAGACAAATCCTCCAAAACAAACTCAATTGTCATAAATCCCCTGCCAGGGAAGACTGACTGTTATCACAGGAGAGAAGACTAGAAGTCAACACTACGCCCAGACAAACTTGGTCACAAACTGTCATACCTCCCGTCTATTCTTCGAAGGGCCCATTCAACTTTCCTAAAAATAATTTACTCTCCCTTAATAGTCCTACATTCCTCCTCCCCTTTCCTTATTAAGATGGCATTTTATCCTGAATTCTAAGCCACCTCAGAGTTCCTCAGTTTCCCTGGGTATCTCCCATGTATATGTGAGGTGTACATATTTATAAACTTCTGTTTGTTTTTCTCTTTGTCTTTTATTACAGGGGCCTAAGCCAAGAACTCACCAGAGTGGAGGGAAAATTATTTCTTCTCCCTTACAATAACATAATATTGCCTACCTTGATTGGTACATGGCCTATCTATGAAATAGAAGTATCGTCCTTAAATACCACCGCCAAAAGAAGGGAACATCATTTAAGGACATCACCGGCATAACACCCAAGCTGGAGTTTATGTGATGCACTCCCTAAGCCATCAGATTCTGCTCTTGATGTATTTATGAAAGTCCACTACAATATGGTAAGGAACAAATATTAATCTTTATATTCTTGCGTTGACAGAAATCAGCTTTGGTACTCCCATTATATAAGAAAATATTCTTTGCTTATTAATAGAATATTGATGATGAACTTAATCATAATTAATAACCATAATTGATGATGAACCAAAGGTTCAGGGGAAAGACCTCTTGGTTAGAAAAATTCTGACAATGTCAAGCAACCAGGGGGTTTCAAAGCATTGACAATAGTCTGCACTTGGGATCTGGAAGCCAATTCCATATTAAAGCAGAGTTCAAAGGTTTTGTTTTCTTTCCTGCAATTCTAACAACCATTAGAAGCACCTAACACAGGTGCTCTGGGCACGGTGGTGTATACACTGTAGGAATCTAACAAATATCTGTGGCATGATAGAATGATCTTCATGGCACCTGGGATTCAGGACAAGCCTGTCTTTACAAAAGTGTCACCAAACAATGAAGAATGTGCCCTCGTTGCCTGCCTCCGGCACTGGCCATGAGAGTATCAAAGTACGGATACCGACCCAATCATTTATTCCATCGCAACCCAGACTTCTGCTCAAGTCAACATGCCTCCTCCTATTGGCTTAGCTTAAATGATAGGACCAACCATATGGAATATGAGTTTCACATGCAAATGAGGCATTAATAATTATTGACTAGTGTGAGCAGTGAGCCATTAATTATTTACCAGACGCAACTTTAAGAGACACTTCAGATCAAAAGTTCTGTTGTAAGGAATTTACTTTAATAAAAACTTGTCTAATTTTCAAAATAAAAGAGGATGAATTAGTCATTACCTTACATTTATTGCCTGAGGAATTGAGCTGTCCTGAAAACTCCAAATTGTGGTACCGGCTTTAAGCCTCAGGCTGCCGGGTCACCTTAGAGGGCAATGCACAAGAGAGAAAGAGCTGGCAGCTCTTGCAGAAGAACACAGACAGCATACTGAGTGCATCCGTGCACACTTCTGGGCCACACCGGCAGCTTGTCCCAAGTTCACGAGTGGGCAGGGCAGGAACATTCACACACACAGGCCAATCTGAGGCCTAGCCAGGGGCTAAGACTAAGGTGACTAAGCCCAGGATGGGGTCCAACAGGGACAGGGACAGGGCCTTGGTTGTAAGGCAGCAAGCCTTACCAAAATGGAAGATTCCATTAAAAAATGGAACCATTCTTTGAACATCTTCTCTCCATTTCATGTGTTGATTTCACACTGTTTTTCTCTCATGCCTTTTCCCCATAGCCTAACGTCTTAGAGACTGTGCTTGGGAGGACAGAGTCTCACCCCTGCTTCTCCCCAGCTCAGTTTCTGTAGGTACCAAAGGAGACTGAGAAAGGCACAGCAAAGGGGAGACAGAGGGGGTCCTATATCCCTCGGTGTTCAGTCTAGGGAATTGCCAGTTGTTGCAAATCCTGTCTAATGTCAACAGAGTATAGGGGGAAAGAAGAAAACACCCTCCACAGCTCCCAAGTGCCATTTACCTTGACTGTGCTGTTAAGAGACCGATCAAAGGTCTTTTTATGCCTCTGATTGTTATATGGTATGAGGGTCAGATTTATTTCCCCTTCCATACTAAATGAACCCAAGTCATAAAACTACTCAGCAGTAGTGAATAGGCAGGGAAGATCTCCAAAAAATTGCCAGGCCACACACCTCTCCATCTGCCACAATGTAGGGATATGGTGGTGAATGTTCATGGGGCAGAAAACAACATCTATACTATATGCTGGTAGGATAGCAAAGAAGGAAGGTCAGTGAGAAATCTGTTTCAAAGCAGGAGAAGTTTGGGACACATTCACACTTAGCTGATAAGAATCTGCCTAAGTGTCAGCTGTTTCACAATCAACTTTTCTTCAGATAATGCTACTTACACATTGTAGTTATAGAGTTAGTTGTGCAAACTTTACCAGTATTGTGTTGAAACAGCGGTTTGAAAAGTAAAAATCTCTGCCAAAAATTAACTATTTTTATTTACATTATGTCCGAAAATAATGTGGCTGGCTTTTGAAAAAATTGAACTAACTGCTTTGGGAGCTGACTTGCCTAAACTACTAGATATATTGTCAGTATTTGCTAAACCTTGGAATTTTGATAGGTTTCCTCCTTTGTAGCAGTTAACTGGAAGTGTTTACCTGGGGCTCAGTATTTCAAGGGATTCTGAGGTCACATGCAGGGTCAATGGAAAAACATTTGCTAAATGATTAGTGATGCCCATCACAGATGTGTGGCACAGTGGTGGGGGGATGGGGAAGGACTGGGGGGGCAGGGGATAGAGAGTGGGTGGGAGTGGGATTGGAGGGGATGAGGAACAGCACTTGTACCATACATGGTGTCATATTACCCTGTTACGAGCATCGAACCATGATAATGCATATTAGAGAGAGGGTACTGAATTATTATTACACTTAAGGGAATCCTTGGTCCTTTGATTAAAAAAAAAATTGTTTCAAAAATGCAAATGTCTTGGGACTTCCCTGGCGGGCCAGTGGTTAAGACTCCAAGCTTCCACTGCAGGGGGCGTGGGTTCAACCCCCAGTCGGAGAACTAAGATCCCGCGTGCCGCACGGTGTGGCCAAAATTTTTTTTTTTAATTAAAATAAAAAAATTTAAAAAAAGTTTTTTAAATACAAATGTCTTATTTACATGTCTCCACTAAAGGGCAGATTGTTTTCTAAGTACATAGTTTTCTCAATTATTAAATTAAATTATTAAATAAATATGACCAGGAATACAACAGCCTCCTTCCCGCCATGCATGGTAACCATGAGTCAGCGCTGCCTGGCTTTCCTAACATCTACATCTGAACTGGCTGTTTGTGTAACTTGATCTTTTTCTTCCTATGAGCGGGTGAAGTTGAAGCATTAAGGAAATAGCAAAATTCATAAAAACTACAAGTCAGAGTCACTGTTTTCTGAGAAGACAACACATTTAAAAAGCATCACTTGTAATTATGAAGCTATTATAAATACATTTTAAGAATGTGGAAGTACATTAAATCTACTCAAGAAAGCAGATAAGAACACAGCCTAATGTCATCTCTTGGAATAAATGTAATGTGTTGAAAGTTGCTTCATTTAAAAATAATAAAAATGTCCAAAATTATATAAGTTATTATATACATTATTAAAGTTAAAAAGTCTATACTCAGGAAATGAACAGATACTTTTTGGAGACTGCCTTAATGACTAATACAAATTATCAGATAATTGAGTCGTAATGAGATTGGAGTCAAAATGAACAAAAGATTCTTCCTCATACAGGCATAGAGCATAAGCTGTGATGGCCTAGAATAAAATCTTAGGTAATTTTGTCTACTTCCAATTCCACATTTCAAATTGCTTTCAATGCTACAAGGAATCATAAATTTAAAAAATGAAGGCCTAGAAAAATGGGAATTTGATCCTGAACCTCTCCAAAATATTAATAACAATAGTGGCTTGCATTATGAATCCTGACCATGTACCAGGCACTGAGCTAGGCATTTTATATATATTACTACAGTTAACACTCAAAATAACTATTTAAGGCAAGGATTATTATTATCCCCAAATTACAGATGAGAAAATCCCCTTTCCTTCAATGGCTTTCCCCCAAATCCCACAATTGTAATGAAAATTGTCTATTAATATCTGAGAACAGAATTACATAGGTCTGGACTCAATGGTGCACACTAGAAATGAGAAAGAGCTGCAGGCCTGGCTCAGCTCTAAACTGAATTTGTTTGGGCTCCTGCTAGAATTCAGAGAATAACTCAAGCCCAGTTGTGAAATTTCTTCTCAATGCATTCAGACACATGAGTTATTATTTTATGTTCATCTTCTCAAAGACTAATAAATACCACTGTAACAATTTAAACTTTCCCATCCAAAACTATCAACAGTTAAGTTTATCAACCTAGACTATTTTTCGAGGTATGCACATATAATATATACACACTTTTTGCTTTTACAAAATTGGAATCGTACTACACATAATGTTTGGCAACATACTTTTTTTACTTTATTGCATATGTGCCTATCTTTCCACTGAATGGAAATATACATACCCTCTACCTTATTCTTTTCAATGACTGCCTATATTTCCACTGAATGAATGTACTTTTATCTATTTAACCATTTTCTTACTGTCCAACATTTAAATTGTACATAGTTTTTTGCTGATATAAACATGCTCCACTAAACATCCCTGTATACCTACATGAATATTTCTGTCATATAGATACTCAGAAGTACTACTGCTGGGTTAAAGAGTTAGGAACGTAAATATTTGATAGATACTGTGAAATTGCTCTCTAAATGACTTTCTTAACCAACTTCTTTCTCTCTGCATGTGTTCCTCTCCTGCTTTGGGCGGTGGTATTTAGTCTACATCTCCCCACCCTTTACCCCTCTTATCTGTCTTCTTCACTTTTGCTGGTCTACTCTCTGCTTGTCTCTACTTATATCTCACCATTGTTTTTACCATCCTGTTTAACTGACTATAAAATGACATAAAAACATATTTAAAAATTTAACTTTTAATGTTTTCTGTTCCCACTTGTTAAATAAATGATCAGGTAGTTTTATCGTTCATATATATCTCTTCCTTTTAAGAAAGTAATAAAACACTGTAATTAAAATACTTTCATGTGGCCCCTGATTCCAATGACCCATGGCAGGGAAAAATGCCCCACCTGTGCCCTAGGTACACAACTCTAGTGTGCAAAATGTCAAAATCCATCCATATAGAAAAATTTAAACTTCAGTTCATTATTGGGAATTATTTTTGGTAAATAAAACTTCTCAGGTTTTAATTAGATATTCAGTTTTAGTAGTTAGAACAAGATATAGGCAATCATGAGCACAGAAAGCACCTGCAGGAATAACTCTTTTCCAGTGAATCTTTTGAATAGAAGAGTAATGGTCATGGAGAATCTGCTTGACTTACATTTCTGTGTAACCAGTCTCTCCAAGAACAGGTCTCCGCTGGGTCTCATATACTTACTTCCTTTTAGTAATCAGTGAATGGCCCTTGCGCAAACACAGAGGGCAGTTCAAGGACTTAGAAGACCATGGGAAACAAATATTGGGGGCTTTCAATTTATTTATCCAGAAAAAAAGAAAACCTGATTTTCTATTTCCAAGGTAAACACTATAGAGAGAAATACAAAGAGCTAACAATGATGGGGAAACAGAAAAAATAAAATCTATATAGTACGCAAAGCAAACAACAAAGTTAAAGGAAAAAAACCTAATAAATAGAAAAGATGAGATTTCCTTTAAACTACATATAGGACAAAGGATGGAAAATTACATAAGCATGTGTGTTGGGGTAGAGAAGCTGTTATGTTCCTTGAAAAATTCTAGAAAGACAAATGCTAATATTGGTTATCATAGGGGGTTGGGTTTTTAGGTAGTCTTTGTTTGTCTGCTTGTCTAAACTTCCTAATTTTTCTCCAGTGAATACAGGTGACTTGTATAAAAAAAAAATCAATAAAAGTTAAAAGTAGAAATGTTTGGGGATTTCCCTGGTGGCACAGTGGTTAAGAATCTGCCTGCCAATGCAGGGGACACGGGTTTGAGCCCTGGTCCGGGAAGATCCCACATGCCGCAGAGCAACTAAGCCCGTGCACCACAACTACTGAGCCTGCGCTCTAGACCCCGAGAGCCACAACTACTGAAGCCTGCACAGCACAACTACTGAAGCCCACGCACCTAGAGCCTGTTCTCCACAACAAGAGAAGTCACCGCAGTGAGAAGCCCACACACCACAATGGAGAGTAGCCCCCACTCACCACAGCTAGAGAAATTCCGTTCGCAGCAATGAAGACCCAACACAGCCAAAAATAAAAAGATAAATAAATAAATAAATAAATAAATTTATTTAAAAAAATAGAAATGTTTGTAAAGACTCAAGACATTTAAAAGTCTTTACAGGGACTTCCCTGGTGCACAGTGGTTAGGACTCTGCACTCCCAATGCAGGGGGCCTGGGTTCGATCCCTGGTCAGGGAACTAGATCCCACACACATGCCTCAGCTGGGAATTCACATGCCACAACTAGGGAGCTGGCGAGCTGCAACTAAGACTTGGCGCTACCAAATAAATAAATAAATAAATATTAAAAAAAAAAAGTCTTTGCAAAATATATCTAGGGCTCTATCAAACTCCAGATACCTGACATTTGACTTGATAAATTTTTTTAGACCCCAGCTTTCCCCACTTTAATAATGAAAATGTTAATACAATGAAATGAGTTGATACAATGAAATGGAAAGTCCCAGAAATACTAATTAAAGATAGTCAAAGAATTTGGTTGTATGCAGGAAGGAATCCAATATTTACATATTGGATTTACATATTGACAGGATGGTCAATAACAAATGGCATCTCTATCAAGGATTTGTTTCCAAAACATTTTAGCTTAGAAAAATAATTTCAAAGTGATTTAAACTAACAGGTAGTCCAAATGGAATTTCATCATAAACAGTATTGGATCAGTTACATAAGCCATAGCTAGCTTGGTCTGCCAAAGGACAAACTCATTCAGATGCCAAGGAATGTTCATAGTTTGCACCTTAAATTTACAGCGACTTCAAGGCTATGCATTGCAGCATTATGAATAATAGTAAAAAACTGAGAACAATCTAAATGATCATCACGAAGAAACTGGCTGAGTAAACCATGGTGCATTACACAATGGAAGACTATGCCACTGAAACAGAGGAATGTCTACCACATGGCATAATCGCTAGGATACATTGTTAAGTGAAAACAAGAAGCAGGGGGAGAAGGTTTATATTGTGGTTATCTTTTGGTAAGAAAGGGGATTTCTTTATAGTTAAAAAAAAAAATTGAGAGTTAATTGCAAACCCCCCCACCCCCCAAAAAAAGATTACTTATAGAGGGAAGAAGGAACACGGTAGAGGAAATTAGTATAGAAGCTAGACTTCTTGATGTACTTTATAGTGTAATTTTGACTTTGGAACCGTAAAAATGTTTCACATACTTAAACATCTTAAATAAAAAAGAAAAACATTTACTGGGTCTTGATTGAAGTTTTCTTTGGCTAACAAAATCTTTCACTTCTACCAAGTTGGAATTTCATAAAAAGAAATGACAAATATTTCTAGTTTTATTATCCCTTAAAATGAATTTTTTGCCTGTTTGACCTGTTAAGCCCAATTTTTTGTTTCCCACAAGTTATTTTCCCCTTTCCTACCAGTTTTTCCATGCTACAGATAGAAAATTTAGGGTTGGAAAAGAGATAAGTGGGTTTTTAAAATTATTATTAAGACTTTGCTTCTTTAGAATAATTTAAGTTCACAGCAAAATTGAGAGGAAGGTATAGAGAGTTCCCATATACACACCTTGCCTTCACACATACATAGCCACCTGCATTATCAACATCCCCATCAAAGTGGTACATTTTTTACGAGTGATGAACCTACAGTGACACATCAACCAAGATCCATAGTTCCCATTACAGTTCACTCTTGGTGTTTTATGTTTTTATGTGTTTGGACAAATGTATAATGACGTGTCCATCATTGTGGTATCATTCAGAGTATTTTTACTATCCTAAAGATCCTCTGGGCTCCACCTATTCATCCTACCCCACACCCTACACCCGACCCCTGACAACCACTGATCTTTTTACTGTCTCCACAGTTTTGCCTTTTCCAGAATGTCATATACTTGGAAGCATATGGTATGTAGCCTTTTCAAATTGGCTTCTTTGACTTAGTAATATACATTTAATAAGCATTCATGTCTTTTCAAGTGGTTTTTAATATATCAGTATCACTTATAAATGAAACAAACCTCTTATTCCTTCAGACCTTTTTTCTGATATTTCAAAATAATCATAGAAACTAGTATTTCATTGAGTGTTTATCATGTGATAGGCAGTCTAACTTTAAACATTATATATTTGTTTTCTCTCTTGATCTGTCCAATGACCCTATAAAGTAAATATTTTCATTATCCCCATATTACAGATGAAAAGCTAAAGCATAGAGAAGTTAGCCACCTGCCCAAAGTCACATGATTTTCTTTAACAACTTTATTGAAGTATATTTCACATATCATAAAATCATCTCAATTCAAGTGTATGATTCAATAATTTTCAGTAACTTTACCAAATAGTACAACCATCAACATAAGTCAGTTCCAGAACATTTTCATCCCTCCAATAAGGTTCCTCATGCCCATTTAAGGTTAATCCCTGTTCATATTATGAGTTTCAGGCAACCACTAATCTACTTTCTGTCTCTATATCCTGAGCATTTCATATAAATGAAATCACACTATATGTGGTGTCTTGTGTCCGGCTTCTTTCACTTAGCATAATGTTTCTGAGGTTCACTCATGATTAACATGAGTCAGTAGTTCATTCTTTTTTTATTATTGAATAGTACTCCATTGTATAAATATACCATATTTTGTCTATCCACTCACCAGTGGATGGATATTTAGGCTGTTCTGGTTTGGGGCTATTATGAATTACAGTGTTATGAACATTTGTGTACAAATTTTTTGGTAGACTTATGTTTTCATTTTCTTTCATTTCTCTCTAAGAATGTAATTTCATATTATATAGTATTTATGCTTATCTTTTTGAGAAACTGCCAAAATGTTTCCAAAATGACTGCACCATTTTACTTTCCCCTCAGCAGTTCCCGTTTCTCCAAATTCTCACCAACATTTATTATTGTCTGTCTTATAGCCATTCTAGTGAGTATGAAATGGTATCTTATTATGGTTTTAATTTGCATTTCCCTAATGACTAATAATGTTGAGCATTTTTTCATGTACCTCTCAGCCTGTTTTTGTGTGTGTGTAATGTCTGTTTATATCTTTTGCCCATGTTTTGGTTATTTATCTTATAATTCAGTTGTACTTATATGTTTGTAAATTCTTAATATGAGTCCTTGATTGGATGTGTGTTTTACAAATATTTTCCCCCAATCTGTTTCTTTTCTTTTTTTTTTTTAAATGTATTTATTTTATTTATTTATTTTTGGCTGCGTTGGGTCTTCGTTGCTGCATGTGGGGTTTCTCCAGTTGCCGCAAGCGGAGGCTATGCTTCGTTGCGGTGCGCAGGCTTCTCATCGCGATGGCTTCTCTTTGTTGCAGAGCACAGGCTCTAGGTGCGCGGGCTTCAGTAGTTGTGGCACGCGGGCTCAGTAGTTGTAGCTTGCGGGGTCTAGAGTGCAGGCTCAGTAGTTGTGGCACACGGGCTTAGTTGCTCTGCAGCATGTGGGATCTTCCCGGACCAGGGCTTGAACCTGTGTCCCCTGCATTGGCAGGCGGATTCTTAACCACTGCACCGCCAGGGAAATCTGTCCGTCTGTTTCTTGTCTTTTCATTTTCTTAATGGTATCTATTGAGATGCAAAGTTTTGAATTTTGATTCTTTTGCATCTTTGCCTAACTCATGATCTTGAAGATTCTCTTGTACGTTAGTTCTAACAGTTTTGTGTGTATGTGTGTGGGTGTGTTGTGTATGCCTCAGAACAGGGGTCCCCAATCCCCGGGCCGCAGACCTGTAGCAGTCTGCAGCCTGTTAGGAACTGGGCCGCACAGCAGGAGGTGAGCAGCGGGTGAGGGAGTGAAGCTTCATCTGCCGCTCCCCATGGCTCCCCATCGCTCGCACTACCGCCTGAACCATCCCCCCACCCCACCCCGGTCCGTGGAAAAATTGTCTTCCACGAAACTCATCCCTGCTGCCAAAAAGCTTGGGGACCGCTGCCTTAGAATATTCTGTATAAGGGATTATATCATCTGTGAATAAAAACAATTTTTCTTTTTCCTTTCTAGTCTTTATGCCTTTTATTTCTTTTTCTTGCCTGATTTCACTGTCTTGAATAAAAGAGGTGACAACAGATATCCTTGCCTTGGTCCTAATGTTAGGAGAAAAGTATTTAGTCTTTCACCATTAGATATGATGTTCAATGTAGGCTTTTCATATCACCCTTTACCAGACTGAGGGAGTTCCTTTTTATTCAAAGTTTGTTAAGAGTTGTTGGATATTGGCAAATGCTTTTTCTGTATCTATTGAGATGATCATGTTGTTTTTGGTGTTTTATATTATTTATATAAATAATATATATTTATATATATAATATTATATATTATATATATTATATATATATAATATTATATATATATAATATATATATATAATATATATTTATATTATTTATATTTGTTTTATTTATATTATTCTGGGTGTTAAACCAACCTTGCATTCCTGGGATAAATCTTATTTGATCATGGTGTATCATCTTTTAGATAAATTGTTGGATTTGGATAGGTTTGCTCATGTTTTGTTGAGGATTTTCACATCTCTGTTCATGTGGGGTATTGGTCTTTAGTTTTCCTTTCTTATGATGTCTTTTTCTGGCTTTAGCATCTGAGTCATACTGGTTTCACAGATGAGTTGGGAATGCTTTATTCTCCTCTATTTTTTGGAAGAGTTTGTGCGGTATTGGTGTTATTCCTTTACTTCTTAAAGGTCTATCTAGATTTTTTACTTCTTCAATCAGTTTCAGTGACTTGTAGCTTTCCAGGAATATTTTCATTTCATCTTAAATTATCAAGTTTGTTTGCATAAGATTGGTCAGCAAAGTCACATGATTTTAAAGAGTGGATCTGGGATTTAAACAAAAGGATGTCTAATTCAAGCCCCCAAACTGTACTCAGAAGCAGTAGCAATGACCTGAGCCATCAATGAGGGGCATGATTTTCAAAATAAACTGGAACATATACTTTGCAAATGAATCCTTCTAGTTTTAAAACTCTTCCTAGATGGCCCCAGATGTGACTTCTTGACTGCTTGTGCTCTGAAGTCAAAAGCCTAAAAATCATTAGGGTTCATGCAACCAAATGGGTGACCCTGAGTAGGAGCAGATTGCAAACATAGTATGTGCAATGGTGGGCATTCTCTGCGATGGTAGCTTTCCATGAGCAGTAGATGCTCTGATTTAGTAATTTTGTCCATTCCTGTTAGCCTAAATGGAAAACCATACTTGTGAATAAACATAAAAATATGAATTCCAGAATTATACGGTTAAGACCTTAGAGATCATCTAACCCAACCCCATGCATTTTCTTATGGCTAGAGAAACAGAAACCCCATGAGGGCAATAGCTTTTGCCGAGATCTCCAAGGCAGTTGATGGCAAGGCCTTCTTGACACGTAGCCAGGTTGGTTGGGGAACAAATGTATAGAGGAGAAAAATAAAAGAAAAGGAAGGTTGTTTGGGATGACACAGTTATTTTCTTGGTGCATCAGTATCTTTTACCA
Organism: Balaenoptera musculus; assembly: GCF_009873245.2. Taxonomy (NCBI): domain Eukaryota; kingdom Metazoa; phylum Chordata; class Mammalia; order Artiodactyla; family Balaenopteridae; genus Balaenoptera; species Balaenoptera musculus. The sequence goes on along the minus strand of NC_045795.1, from coordinate 69,111,919 downwards.
CTAGGATGATTTTAAAATAAGTATAGAAATATTTAAGAATCTCATATGTGTAGTATTAATATTTTCAGGTTAAGGAGTCAGTGCATTTTTGGCATTTATGGACTTTATATACTTCTCTCATGTTTAAGAGAATTGGCCTTATGAAGCAAGGAGTCATCTTTGTGATTCTAATTTTAGATATGTACTTGATTTAGACTTGTGATTTTTAAGTTCAAATTTTAATAAGTATATTACAGACCTGAATAACGTAATAGAACTAAAGGTTTACCATATTTATAAGTTTAATGTATTAGATTTACAGGAGTTACTTAAATATTCAGGAAGGTGTTGTTAAGTCAGACTATTATAGTACTTAAGAGGAAATTGAATATATTAAATTTATAAAAGCAGTTTAAAAGGAGTTCAATCAAGTTTGTAAATGGGATAAAACATTAACCAAAGGCCCCTTAAAAGTGACTGTTAGAGCTTACTGGACTTATCAACAACATAATAAGATTTGTAATCTAAACTTAAAAGCTTATGAAATGCAAGGCTTTTTAAATTTTTTAATTTTAATAAATCAAGGACTAATTTAAAAGTCAAAAAAATTCATACTTATGAATAAACTCTGTTGTGGACGAAAACTACCATTGAGGACCTTAAAAATCACATTTAACAACTTGGAGCAGAATATCTCTTGGGTAAGGTAGGATGTCATTCAATAGGCATGTATGAAACGCCTACTGTGTACCAGACAGACACCGTGCTGGGTGCCAGAGACTGAGAAGCTCACAGGCTTCTCTTGGTGGTGTCTTGGTGGTGCTCACACGAGAATCCTGAAACAGCAACCTGTAGGTATTAGCCAGGCAACAAAAGAGATTGAGTTGCTCAGCATTCTCCATAAAACAAAGCCATGCTACCACAGCAGGATACTGTTCTGAAATAGGGGAACTTAACAAACATAGGGATCAGTGCTTGGCTTTTGGGTTTTAAAAGTCTCTCCTTAAATTAGTTAAAAGGTTTGCAAGAGAGTGTGGTAGAAGACAGATTTGCTGTCCAACAACTCCCCCTCCCCTGCCCCAAGATAGATCATAATTCCCTCTGCTTGGTAGGAAGGAGCAAGTGGGAAAGAAGGGAAGCCAAAAAAAGAAAAGAAAAGAAAATCATAATGCTAATGCATCCCTGAGAAGGTACCCTGCACATCTTCCCTCTGGGCCAAATTCCCGGTGAAGAGGAGGACAGATCTGGACATTTGAAAAAGGGAGAGCTATGCCCTTGTCCGCAGCAAGCCTGGTCGGTAGCAAGACCCAGAGTTCCCCAGACCCTAAGTGGTGAGTCAGAGAGGTCCCAGGTAGCCTCACCAAGAGCCTTGGGAATAGCAACATGATCCCAGGCGGCCGTGAAGAGCACAGAGTGGAATTGCCCCCCGAGTGTCGGCACCGTGCAGAGTATCCTCGTGCCCATCAGATGCCAGCCGACAACAGCCCTAGGAGGGAGGCCGTCCCAGAATCCGTGCTTTGCAGACGAAGAAACCAAGGCTCTGAATTAAATCACATGCTCAAGGACACACGGCTCGACGGGGTTGGAGCCAGGATTGAATGCATCCTCCTAACCCGCACGCTATGTTGCTCCCTATTAAAATATGTATAATATCTACCACCTTTCTTGAGAGATGGATGAGGTGGAGACCTGTCTTCATGCCTTGTAGCACACAAAGAATGGCAGCAAGCCAAAGACAAGAACCCAAGCAGAGAAGAAGATCATTCAAGCCCTGACTCAGCACTGTTCTTGATGACAGTTAAGGTAATGGAAGCTACAAAACACAGCCAAGAGAATTCTTTTTTTTTTCCCTTTGCTGAATAGGATCTGGCTGTTTTGAGGGTCATTTAAAGGCCCTGGCTCGTTCCTTTAACAGTGCATTCCTTCCACACTGCTCGTGTGCTCTTCTTAGCACCACACCCCTCAGTCTGCCTGGCTCTACAGGGAGACCCCTGCAAGAGGGAAGTGAGGGATTATCTTAAAAATGAAGATAAACTTTCAAGTGTATTGCTAAGAGAAAAAGAAATTACCAGACAGTACATGCAGTAGGATCCAGTTTTGAGTACAATATGCACGTGAATACATTTTCACAGAGAACGAGCTCTTTCTGGGCAGCAGAATGAGGGGTAATTCTATTAGCTTCAGGTCTGGAGAGCTAAGTGGTTAAGGGGCAAGTTCCTGAGCCTGGTGGCCTGGGTTTGAATCCCTGCTCTGCCACTTACTGCCTATGGAACCTCAGGTAAAATGAGTGAAGCTCTCAGAGTCTCAGATTTTTCATCTGTGAAATAAAGGTGCTAGCAGAACCTCTCCTCACAGGGCTGTTGTGAGGATGATATCAAATCATCCCTCAACTGTGCTCAGCATATTGTTTGGCACATGATAAGCACTCAATTCTCATATGTGGGAAATACCTCCACCTTCTGCCAGAGGTCATAATCCAGCTCCTGGTTTCATACCTACTTAAGAGACCACCTGACCCGACCTCCTTCTACAGATACGGAATCCCAGAGGTGGCAATGGCAAAGCGCCGTGGGGGACCCAGGGCTCCAGCCACCGTTCCGGCCTCTCTCCCTCCTTTCAGGGACTTCTCCCCAGAGCATTCTTTGCGTGAGGGTCTCCCCGTTACCACTTGTCGGTCCCCTCAGGTTCTGGGCTCTCAGACATGGAAACTCTGACTGTAAACAGCTGTGTCAAGGGAATCCAAACAAACCCTGGCAGAGACTCATAGTCTGAAAGGAATTCTGTTCCACCTAATTTAAGGCACTGACAACTCAGACTATAAAGAATTGCAGAAACTATTGCATTGTTACAAGAACCACGTCACAAATGTATGTTCTAATGAGAAATATTACATTAGATAAAGAGAGGGTAGATGGAATCTAGATCTAGAGAGACAGAGACTTATCTTAATGTGAAAGTTTGTTTTTTACTTTGAGTCACATAGGTATTTGACCAGGAGAAGCAACTCCATGAGACAAATTTCGAGGACCTCCTATGGAATTTCCTTTGAACCTGTGCACCAGCAGGGGGTTTGAGGAAAAACAAGACAAGACTGAGGATGACTAGAAGTTCTTCAGAACTGTAAGTCTGAGTGCTGTGGAAGTAGACAGACCTCAGTTTAAATGCTTTCTCCTCCACTTGCTGTGCTGTCTTGGACAAGTTACCTAACATCTCTGAGTCTTGGTTTCCTTGCCTGAAAGATGAGAACAATCCCTAACTCACATGGTAACTGTAAGAACATAAAAGACACAGCACACAAGGACCCAAGAATTCATTGAAATCAAACAGATGATGATCCCTTCCTTACTTAGAAAACTACATCCTAAAATCAGCAGTTTCTGTTTAAGGCTTACAAATTTAGTTTCATGATGATTTGCCTCAGAAGAAGAGGTATATGCACAAAATTTGGAAATTGAAATTATCCAGATGAGTTTAAATCCTATCTCTGCCATTTACTACCTTGTAACCCTGAATAAGTTGCCTCAGTTTCCTCAAGTCTAAACTGGGACTGATCATAGTAACTAACTCAAAGGGTTAAGGATAAAGCTTGTAGAGTGCTGGGCACAGCCCCTAATATTCTAAAAATGTTGGCTATTTACTTTTGTTTTTATTTCTGCTTTTCTAAGATTTATTCATATAATTGCCTTGTACCTTTCTTCAATTTATGCTTGAAGTCAGAGCCACAGATTTTGCATTTTACAGCAAGGCACGTTTCCACTGCAACAATTTAATCCATATAAAACTTAGGCAAAAAAAATATGGAAATGTTTACTTAGATAAGCCCAAGAAACTGACATGAAAATAATACAACCAAATAGTTGTTTTCATTTTAAAAGCACCCTAACCCAGTCTAATACAGCTCAAAGGGTCCATCTGCAGACTAAAATGGAGAGATCACAAATACATCCAGTAGGAAATTACTGCTCAGCCTGCTCAGAAAGAGTCTATAAAGCCCCTGGCAGCTCAATTAAGTACGAATGAGGAGAGAATTAATGTTTATTAAGCATCTACTATGTGTCAAGGGCTACACTTATACACTCCCTCTTATCAGTTACACAATTGCGGCCCCTGCACACCTCGGTAATGGATGCCAGGCACAGTGGGGTTCTTTATTCTACTGTGTTCTTTTTAAACATTTCATTGAACACAACAGATACCAACTCGTCCAGTCCTCTCAATAACCCTTCAAGGTAGGATTTACCATCACTTATTTAAAAGGGAGCTGAGGCACAGAGAAGCTAAGTAGACCTGCCGTAGGTCACATGACTAATAAGTAATAGAAGCAGGATTTAAACCTCAGCACTAAATTATGCTGTCTTGTCAGTAGTGGAGCTGATCCTGGTGTGAAGCTGCACCACCAAAGTGAATTAGCAGTGGGTCAGGCTATGCTGTGAGAATATTGTATTTTAGACTGCTATAGTGATTATCATATGTTTTGAGGGGGGGGTTGGGGGGGAGTAGGAATCTGGCTATTATTAATATTACTATTTTTCTTGTTATTAGATTAGGTAATACATTCATGTAGTTCAAAATTCAGAAGGTACAAAAGATATCGAGTAAGTGCCCTCTATCCCTGCCCATGTAGTCAGTATCTTGCCCTGGAGGCAAACAGTGATATTAGTTTCTTGGGTATTTCTCCAGAAATTTCTTATGCACATAAAAGCAGATAAATAAACACACACACACTCACTCCCTCAAGGTAACATATTATTCATGCTTTTCTGCACCTTGTTGTTTTCCTGGGACCCTATATCTGCAGACCATTCCATCTATACAGAGAGAGTTTCCTTATTCCTTGTGAAAGCTGCCAAGTGTTCCATTGTGTGATTTGTCCTCTGTCAGACATTTAGGTTTTTTCCAGTTTTTTGCTGTTACCAACAATGCAGCAATGAATAACTCTTGTCTACAGATCATTTTTCATATTTGAAAGTACATCTGATAACATCCTAGAAGTGGAATTGCTGGGTTAAACAGTACCTCCATTTGATAGATATTCCCTTCTCCTCTTCCACAGGGATTACCTAAATTTCAAAATCTGTGATTCCTGCCACTCTTATTTATGAGTGTCTGGATCTGTTTGATTTAAAATGCTTCTGAGTGAATGGATAAAGAAGATGTGGCACATATATACAATGGAATATTACTCAGCCATAAAAAGAAACGAAATTGAGTTATTTGTAGTGAGGTGGGTGGACCTAGAGACTGTCATACAGAGTGAAGTAAGTCAGAAAGAGAAAAACAAATACCATATGCCAACACATATAAATGGAATCTAAAAAAAAAAAAAATGGTTCTGAAGAACCTAGGGGCAGGACACGAATAAAGACGCAGACGTAGAGAATGGACTTGAGGACATGGGGAGGGGGAAGGGTAAGCTGGGACGAAGTGAGAGAGTGGCATGGACATATATACACTACCAAATGTAAAATAGATAGCTAGTGGGAAGCAGCCGCATAGCACAGGGAGATCAGCTCGGTGCTTTGTGATCACCTAGAGGGGTGGGATAGGGAGGGTGGGAGGGAGACGCAAGAGGGAGGAGATATGGGGATATATGTATATGTATAGCTGATGCACTTTGTTATAAAGCAGAAACTGACACACCATTGTAAAGCAATTATACTCCAATACAGATGTTAAAAAATAAAAAATAAAATAAAATGCTTCTGAGATTTCAACTGCTTATCTCCATGATCTGAGATGCCGCTGAGGGCAACTTTCAACCACAACTCAGAATTTAGGACCTTAATTTTCATCAAAAGGGTATTTCCCACTGATTGGCTTTTAAATAAAGGTTCAAAAGTAGAATGTACAATTTTTTATATCAATAAAATACTGATTTTATTTGCTTTATATTTTGGGGTGCTGCCCAGGCACCACCTATGGTTACAGAGACAGCATCGCAAATGGCACCCCCTAGAGTTGTGCACAACTGTATATGGCGGCTCTGGTTTTGCCTATTTCATTTAGGAGAAGTGGGGAGGGGAAGGTGTTCTATTTCAGGTAAACACATTTGAGACCTCCCCCCTCCATGCTAAGTTTGACACAGATAGTTTATAAATGCTGCTTGATGTTAATGATTGCAGCTGAATCTCAATCTTCCCCCAGGACATTTTAATAGCAATCTCAGATGACCTAGCTGAAATGAAACTTTAAACCTTGCATCAAAAGGAAGGCCAGATGTCAGTGGCAACATGTCTTGGTCAAAGAACAGAACACAGAGTAATCACTGACCCACCAGCTTCCTGATTCCTGGTTGTTAAATTACTATCCATAGGAAGTTAGGTGGTGGTACACAGGGAGACCTGTCTGGGAGATGGAGGGGGTCAGCCTCATGGAGCCAAGTGTCATTAGATTTAGATACATTCGCAAGTGTTTATCACTCATCCTGGGAGATACCTCGAATTAGCTGGGCTTTGCTTTCCACCGAGCATCCTGATATCCTAAATTAGATCTGAGATCAAGCTGAAAATCACGGGCCTGGCCTGCAGAGGCTGTTGGAGGTTGGGGACTAGGGAGAATCTTTATACTAGCAGTGGGACAGCTTGTCAGCTGGGGTGTTGGGAATGAAATGCCGCAGAGGCTGCCACGTTCACTCCCCCCTTATCTGTGGCATCTTATCTTCCGCCTTCACAGAAGAGTGACCACAGAGGAGGCACTGGGAGGAGGAAGGATGTAAAAGTGCTGTGGATAGAGAAGGATCATGTCTAATCCCCAGCAGCCGTAGGAGCTCAGCTTGGGTGATAAAGGGATCTAGCAGTAATCCAACCTCTCAACAAAGAGATTTAATATCCTGAGGGGTGAGATCCACTCAGCCTTTGCAGGGTCATCAGCTGATTTAATCCAGCCAGGTTTTTACCGATAGAGTGACTGTAAGCTCCTCTCTGCTTGGGTTTCCAGGACTGACAGCATTTTAAGAGAGTGAATGAACGAGGTAACTTACTTTCTGGCCTGACTATATGTGAGTTTTATATCTTAAAGATACAGTTTATTAAATAAACTAATTAGGCCCAATTTGCTGCTAACCATTTCTTTAAAGTCTAGAAGCCTATCACTTATGTCATTTCCCTTCATTACTGTGTAGTGTGGTGACATCTAGTGGGAGAAAGGGGAGTGGCCAAGCAGGAGCCTGAAAAAAAATTGTATTTTTCGTGACTCTATTTCCGTGAAGGTTAGAGAACTTGGGGTGGGCAGGGCCCAACTTAAAAGTCTCTTGCGTGTTTCCTCCATTGCTGATAACAAGTGTAGCCTTATATCCTTTTAAAACCTTTGTGACTTGATAAGGCAGAGAGGTGAGAAGTTAATAAACACTGTGCTGTCCAAAACACTTCTCCTACAGAAATGACTCTTGTTTTAGGCCTGAGAGAAGCCTGAAGAAAGCCATTCAAAGACTGGAAATAACTATGTCACTTAAAGCAAGTAGCCCCATGGCTGTGCTTTTGGACAGACTAGGAGACAGCCTAGTTAGTCTGATGTTAGGGAAGCTGAAAAGACTTCTCTGCCTCCCAAATGCTTCCTTCCTCACCTGTATCAATACCTGGGTCTCCATCACTTTGTAGCTCATTCCTTTGGTGCTGGAAAACCTTCTGCAGCCATTAATAACACATACTAAGAGCTAATAACTCTGCCGTGGGTCGTAGTTTAAGCCTTGCTAACATTCCGAAGAAGGAAGGTAAATTAAAGATGGGACCAACTGACTATTTACTAAAGGAGTGAAGCCATGGGTAATCACCAGTTAGATCCATTACACCTGTAACCTTCCTTCACTGATCCACCTGGCTTTCATTGTTGCTACAAAAAAAAGTTGCACGTCCTCCCAGCAGCACGGAACCTAAACAATCAGATGTTTGCCCAACTTGTTTTCCAAGAATTTGGAGTCAGCTGTGTCTAGTTGGAGCTCAAGCTGGTTAAGACTGCGTAAGACTGCTGACCCTCCAGCTGGGCATGTGCAAGTGTCCACTCGGTGACATTTTGACATCAGAAGGCTAAAAACTCCACCCTCACAACACGTGACTCCACCATTTTCTGAACATGCGTCCCAGGAAGAAGCCTATAGCTTAGTTACGCCTGCGTAGAACGATGATTACCTCACCTTTTTCTTATCTCCAATCACCTTTCCCCGCAGCCCCCATGCCTCAGACCGCCCGACCTCTTTATCCATAAGTACGCAAGTCCTCTTGTCTTCAGGGACATGGACCCCAGGCTCGTTCTCCCATCTCCTCACTTGGCTGCAAACCTCGGCGTCTCAGCGTTTTGGCTGGCTGCATGTCGGGCAAAGGGACCTGGTTCGGTAACAGGTATGAGAAGGAGAATTTATATATTGGATCAAACTAGATGACCTTGAGAGTTCCTTGTATGGTTACGGCAACTAGCTGGGATCTAGATCTTGATGAAAGTGGAGCAGACGCAGCTGTGTGGAGAAGGATAGAGCCTAGGAAGGGAGAGGTGGGATGGAGAGGAAAGGAAGGAGGAGCTTGCGATGGTTTTGTCACCTCCAAACCATTTTTACTCACGATACTTCTGTCACCTGATAAAGAGGAAAACCACAGGCCCAAAATGGGGTCACTTGTGCTAAAGTGCACGATTCCAAATTTAGGCTTAATACCCGAGCTAACTGCAGCTTTAACCTTCCCCAGGAATGTAATCTTAATCGGCCAGCCTGGGATTTTCTGGTCAACATCAGTGAGATAATCTGCCTGATAGACCCTAGGCATTTCCCCCAAATAAGGTGACCTGGCCTGAAAAAATCCTTTCTTTTCTTTTGCTAATAACTTCCTTGCCCCACCCTTCTTCTGCCTATAAAGATCTTCCGTTTTGCACAACCCCCTCACACCACCCTTCTATTTCCTGGACAGGGTGCTGCTTGATTCAGGGATTTGTGAATCAAGCCAGTTAGCTCTTCAAATTTACTTGGTTGAATTTTTGGGTTTTTTTACACACCAAATGCATGGTGTCTTTTCCAACACTTCTTCAACTCTTCAAAACCAGGTAAGCGTCCTATAATTCAGTTTATTTATTTATTTATTTTTCTATAATTCACTTTAATCCTAACACCTTCTACCTGGAGTTAGCATCGGATTCCACAGGTTAAGGGCTCAGTCCACAGGACTGCCCCCTACTTCATATGCCAGTTCCAAGACCTAGGCTGACACTTCTGACTGACCAGCTATACATTCAGGAGGTTCTTCACGACCCCCACTTGAATGATTCACCAGAATGCTTTATAAGACTCAAGAAAGCACTTTACTTACTATTACCAGGCTATTATAAATGATATTATAAAGGATACAAATAAACGGCCAGATGAAGAGGTACATAGCATGAGGTCCGGAAGGGTCAGGAGCACAGGAGCTTCTGTCTCCTGGAATTGGGGGTGGGTCACCCTCCTGGCACGTGGATGTGTTCACCAATCCAGAGGCTCGTGGAACTGTACCGTTTAGGGAGTTTTATGAAGGTTGCATTGCAGAGGCATGATTGATTAAATCATTGGCCATTATTGACTCAACTCTATCTCCAGCCCCTCTCACCTGCCCAGAGGTCAGGTGAGTAAGGAGTAAGGCTGAAAGTTCCAACCCTCTAGTCATGCCCTGGCCCCTCCACTGTGGTTATGCGTCCATCCTAGGAGCCCCCAGCCACTAACCATCTCATTAGCATACAAAAGGCACTCATCATTCCTGAGGTTCCCAGGGCTTTAGGAGCTGTGTGACAGGAATTGGGGACTAAGATCAAATGGTTATTTTTTATTATATCACACACCCTCACACCTTGCTAAGGTTCTGACTTTAAGCACTCCAGGATAGTATTTTGTTTTTTTTAAAAAAAAAACCTTCCTCACTAAACTTTGCCAGGACCAAACTACTCCACTGAGCCTTTTAATTTGTTATAAAAAGAGAAAAATCTGCCCTCAGAATCTGAAGAAGAGACTTGTGAATTATGTGACACGTTTGAATAAGAAAATATAGAATAGAATAATACATCATGATCAAGGGTGGCTTCTCAAGATGCAAAGTTGTCTTACCATTAAAAAATTAATGTAAATTCACAACGTTAAGATAATAAAGGAGAAAATCCATACAATCATTTGAATATATGTAGAAAAAAGCACTTGGCAAAATCCAATTCATGATTTTTTTTTGAAACTTTCAGAAAATTGGGAATAGAAGGAAATTTTCTCAGTCTAATAAGAGTATGAAAAACCGGGGCTTCCCTGGTGACTCAGTGGTTGAGAATCCGCCTGCCAATGCAGGGGACACGGGTTCGATCCCTGGTTCAGGAAGATCCCACATGCCGCGGAGCAACTAAGCCTGTGCACCACAACTGCTGAGCCTGTGCTCTAGAGCCCGCATGCCACAACTACTGAAGCCCATGTGCCTAGATCCCATGCTCCGCAACAAGAGAAGCCACCACAATGAGAAGCCCACACACCGCAATGAAGTGCAGCCCCCGCTGGCCGCAACTAGAGAAAGCCTGCGTGCAGCAAGGAACACCCAACGCAGCCAAAAATAAATAAATTAATTAATTTAAAAAAAAATAGAAAGGAGTGGATATATGTATATGTAACTTATTCACTTTGCTGTGCAGCAGAAGCTAACACAAGCTAAATTAACTATACTCAAATAAAAATTAAAAAAAAAGAATACACCAGCTATGAAACAAAGAAAAAAGAAAGAACGAATAAGTCATTAAACGCTCTGATGCTTGTATATCAGTTATCTGAAGAATTTACTACTGTGGGATAGCTCAGTCTATTTCAGAATATCATATATTAGTAAATTCACTTCTGGATACAACTTTTTTTTTTTAATAAATTTATTTTTATTTTTGGCTGCATTGGGTCTTTGTTGCTGTGCGCGGGCTTTTCTGTAGTTGTGGCAGGAAGGGGCTACTCTTTGTTGCGGTGCGTGGGCTTCTCATTAGGTGGCTTCTCTTGTTGCAGAGCACAGGCTCTAGGCGCGCAGGCTTCAGTTGTTGTGGCTCGCGGGCTCTAGAGCGCAGGCTCAGTAGTTGTGGCGCACGGGCTTAGTTGCTCCGTGGCATGTGGGATCTTCCCGGACCAGGGCTCGAACCCGTGTCCCCTGCGTTGGCAGGTGGATTCTTAACCACTGTGCCACCAGGGAAGCCCACTTCTGGATACATCTTGACATTTTGTTTCTTCTAGCCTGGGATATGATCTTCAGGCTAAAACTCCAGAACATCAGCTATCTCTATAGATATATTGATAGACATCACAATGTGACCATCAGAAATTTATTTTCTAGTGGCAACAGGATGACAAAGAGAAAAAGACTTATATTTATTTCTGTTTGAACAACTCATCAAATTGATAGTAAATCCAATGAAAAGACAGTGTCTCCAAATGATGTTCTGTGGAGTTTGGTATTTGCAACGTATTCCTGAGAATAATGCACTTGATGCAGTAGCTGTAGATGATACCTACATGGTTAACTCTCTAACATTCACCCTTTTTCATCCCTAGGATTCTGGTAAGGATTGAAGGTGATGACATTTGTGATACACTTAACACAGTGCCCAACACATTAGGTAAATGCTCAGGAAATGCAGGCTACTGTTATTTTTTATGGAATGTGGGGACAGCATTTTAAAAAGTGTAACATGAGAGGCAAGAAGGAGAAAACAAGAAAATTATGTTTCTGTTAATCAGTCCACTCCCACTTACCATTTTCCAAAAAAGCATCCAAAACATTTGGTGTTAATTACCCAAGTATTTTGGGTTTTGCTTTCAGTTTAGTTCAAGATTTATATTTTTATCTTCCTTCATAAAATGAATACATAATACAAATATTCTCATTTTCAAAAAACTCAAACTAAATTGAAGCATGTAAGATAAAATGTGGAAGTTCCCCTAACTGCCTCCTACTCCTGTTCCATGTCCTCCCAAAAGATGTCAACCTGTATTTGTATCCCTCCAGTCGTTCAACTAACTATGAAATGGTTTTCACATCCATGGCCTCATCGTGGACATTTCAATGTAAGGCTTAGTTGTCTTAGTCATTGCATAACCACAAGTCCTCCCACAATAAAGTTTCCTCTACAGCTTTGGTAATCATCTCAATACGTTTGAAAGGATTTGACAAACCCACCCACCTCCATCCTCACAAATACACATATCTCTGGATTAATTTAGGGATTCAGGAGACTCAGATATACCAAGAGATTTTGGAGGCCCAATTCCATCAAAGAGCCTGGATACAGGAGACTTGAAAGCTCACTGCCATAGCCAACCAGGTGAGTCATATAATCAGCTGGAACCAGTTAATTTCTTGAGGCCTGCTGTCTGTCTGTCTGTTCTGCTCTGAGGAATCTAGTAAAAGGTAGACCACAATTTTTAAAAAGTGTCCTAAAGGGATTCCTCAAGGCTGGGAGGCCTCTCTTTCTTTGTCAATGCGACTTACCACACAGGCCACTGAAATGTAGAATGAGGCTTTCAAAACTAAATGATTCCATAGCCAATATGCCAAGCAGATGATTAAAAAGGCTTTCAAAACTAAATGATTCCATAGCCAATATGCCAAGCAGCACATTACACTTGTTGCCCTTCTCCAGGTGGTTTTCTAGGCAGTCATTATATCTTGTGGGCTATCTGTCCTGTAGCTTTTGATATTCCGGAAGGATTGACGACATCCATTTCCTTTCAAATAGGGCAGTTTCCAATTTAGCTCCATTCAGCAACCTACAAATCAGTCTGCAAGGCACTGTGAGGAAAACAGACCTTGGCTATGTTGCAGGTGATTCAGCCGAGAAGCATGAAGTACAGAAACCTCTGAAACCTTTGATGAGAACAACATCAAAAGTGAGCTTCCCTTTGAGCAAGATACATGAAAGTGAAAACTTAGCTGACAGCATCACATCACAGGATTCTTTTTAAATAATGAGAAGAAATGAGACCAGGGCACTATTTATTTCCTCATTGCATGAAATTAGATCTCCACTAAGAAAAAATGCATGCATAAAAATGATCTGTAAATTCTTGCAAACTTTAAAAATCACAAAACATAAACAGTCACAAAATATTCGCATTTCTATAGCCTTCTATAGTTTTTTTTAAAGAGTTGGTTGTCTTCAAAAAAAATCATACAAGTAATGTATTCATTTGCTGGGGCCACCATAACAAAGTATCACGAACTGGGTGGCTTAAACAGTAGAAGTTTATCATCTCACAGTTCTGGAAGCTAAAAATCCAAATTCGAGGTGTCAGCAGGGTTGGTTCCTTCTGAGGGCTGTGAGAGAAGGATCTGTCCCATGCCTTCCTCCTGGACTTGTAGATGGCTGTCTTCTTCCTATGTCTCTTCATGTCATCTTCCTTCTATGTGTATCTCTGTAGCCAAATTTCCCTTTTTATAAAGACACCAGTCATATTTGATTAAGGTACCCTAATGACTCACTTTAACTTGATTACCTCTGTAAAGACCCTATCTCCAAATAAGGTCACATTCTGAGATACTAGGGTTAGGACTTAAACATGTGGATTTGAGGGGGCTACACAATTAAACCCATAACAAGTAATTTAAAGTTCTAAAACTATCTTTGTGATATAATGCATATAGCATTTAGTGACATAATGCATTTCATCTTTAGTAATATAATGGAATATGATAAGACATTCCAAATTTTCCTTTGGAATCTATTTATAAACATAATTAGATTCAACAAAATCACAGTTTCAAGCTAGATAATAGTGCCTCACATATAGTAGATGTACAATAAATGTCCTGATTTGAATTTGATTCTCTCAGGACTTTAATAATGAATCTGCCAAACAGTGATTGGATCCCATGGAGTCACGCAGGTTCCAAGTGACTACAAAACACTTTATATCTCCAGCTGTTCAGACACAACATAAATTATCTGAATGCACTGGCCTGTGAACCTTTATTCTGTAGAGCTTTACGGTTAAATATGGCTATAAATCACCAAATTTTTTTCTGCCAAGATAATTGAATGAGACCAGATGAGAGAGAAATTTTGTTCTTTTAATTGCCACTGAAAATGCATGGTGCCACTTAAACCATAAAACTTGAGTCTACCAAAAGAAACAAAAACTTGTGATAAAATTGCAGTGCATCTGCAATTGGTCATAAAGGAGTTTCTGATCATCAAAAAGGAAAGGGGTGGGGGGAAGGGGAGAAGAAGGGGAGGGTACTAATTAACTGAGCCATGAAAGTTTTTGTAGTGGCCAAAAGCCTCCCAAACTTGATACAAGACACGACTAGAAGCATCTAAGAGGCTCAAAGAACTCCAAGTAGGACACTACTTGGAGTGACTGAAGAGAACCACACCAAGAAACATAATCCAGTGTTTGAAAGGCAAAAACAAAGAATTTGGAAAGCAGCAAAAGAGAAGTGACTTGTCATGCACAAGGAATCCTCAGAAAGATTATCAGCAGATTTCTCATAAGAAAATTTGGAGGCCAGAAGGCAGTGGACTCATATATTCAAAGTGCTAGAAGGAAAAACTGTTAACCAAGACAGGATTCTTCAGATACAGGATTATCTGGCAAAACTGCTCTTCAAGAGTGAGGGAGAAACTAAGACATTTTCAGATAAACAAAATCTGAGTGTGTTCATTCCACTGTATGTATATACCACATTTTGTGTATCCATTCATTAGTGGATGGACATTTGAGTTGTTTTACCTTTTTGGTTATTATGAATAATGCCGCTATACACATTTATGCACAATGTTTTGTATGGACATAGGTTTTCAGTTCTCTTGGGTATATACCTAGGAGTGAAATTGCTGGGTCATATGGTCAATCTGTGTTTAACTGTTTGGGAAACCGAAAGTGTTCTACAGAGTGGCTACACCATTCTACATTCTCATCAGCAATGATAAATGTTCCAATTTCTCCACATCCTCATCAACACTTGTTATTGTCAATCTTTCTTTTTTTTTATTATAGTCATCCTAGTGTGTGATATCACTCACCTAGTATGTGAGATACTTCATGTGGTTTTGGTTTGCATTTCCCTGATTATTAAATGATGTTGAGCATCTTTTCATGTGCTTATTGGCCATTTTTATATCTTCTTTGAAGAAGTGCCTAGTCAGATCATTTGCCCATTTTTAAATTGGGTTATTTGTCTTTTTATTGTTGAGTTCTTTATATATTCTGGATGCTCTTATCAGATATATGAGTTATAAAAAATTTCCCCATTCTCTGTCTTTTCATTTTCTTGATAGTGTCCTTTGATACACACAAGCTTTTAATTTTAATGAAGTCCAATTTACCTGTTTTTTCTTTGGTTGCCTGTTCCTGAGATGTCATATCTAAAGACATCACTGCCAAAACCAAAATCACAAAGATTTACACCTATGTTTTCTTCTAAGAGTTTATAGTTTTAGCTCTTAGATATTTAGACCTTTGATTCATTTTGAGTTAATTTTTATATATGGTGTAAGTTATATGTCCAACACATTCTTTCACATGTGAATATATAGTACCATTATTGGAAAGACTATTCTTGCTCTGCATTGAATTGTTTTGGCACTCTTGTCAAAATCAATTGACCATAAATACATGGGTTTATTTTTGGACTCTGAATTCTGTTCCATTGATCTCTATGTTTATCTTTATGCCAGTCCTGCATTATCTTGATTACTGTTGCTTTGTAATAAATTTTGAAATCAGGAAGTGTGAGTCCTCCAACTTTGTTCTTTTTCTAGAATAAAGGCTGTTTTGGGTCCCTTGAATTTCCATATGAATTTTGGTATTAAATCATCAATTTCTATAAAAAACCATTTGGGATTTTTATAGAGGTTTTGTTGAATGTATAGATCAATTTGGGAAGTATTGTCATCTTAATATTTAGCCTTACTATCCATGAACGAGATATCTTTACACTTATTTAGGTTTCCTTTCATTTCTTCCAGCAATGTTTTAGAGTTGTCAGTGTACAAGTCTTGCCCTTCTTTTGTTAAGTTTATTCCTATTTTATTATTTTTGATGCTATGATAAATGAAAGTGTTTTCATAACTTCATTTTTGGATCATTCATTTCTAGTGTATAGAAATACAGTGGATTTTTGTATATTAATCTTGAATCTTGCCATCTAGCTGAACTCATTTATTATCTCTAAGTGTGTGTGTGTACGTGTGTGTGTGTACATGCATGTGCATGAGTGTGTATTCCTTAGGATTTTCTACATACAAGAACAGGTCATTTGCAAATTAAGATAGTTTTATTTCTTATTTTTCAATCAGAATGCCTTTTGCTTATTTTTCTTGCCTAATTGCCCTGGCTAGATCTTCTAATATAATGTTAATAGAAATGGTGAGAGTGAACATCTTTGTCTTGTTGCTGATCTTATGAGGAAAGCATTTATTCTTTCACCCATTAAATGTGATCTTGGCTGTGCTGTTTTGTTTTGTAGAGCCCTTTATCAGGTTGAGGGAGCTCACATCTATTCCTCGTTTATTGACTTTTTATCATGAAAGGTTTAGATTTTGTCAAATGCATATTCTGCAACTATTAAGATAACATATGGTTTCTGCCTTTATTCCATTAATATGGTGTATTACATTAATTTTAGATGTTAAACCAAACTTGCATTCCTGGGATAAATTTCAATTTGTCATAGTGTATAATCCTTTAATATGTGGCTGGTTCAGTTTGTTAATATATTTGCTGAGGATTTTTTAATCTCTATTCCTCAGGCATATTGGTCTGTACTTTTCTTTTGATGCCTTTGTCTGATTTTGGTATCAGGATAGTACTGATCTCATAGTATGAGCTGCGAAGTGTTTCTCCCTCTTCTGTTTTACGAAAGAGTCATGAAGAATTGGTATTAATTCTTTAAATGTTTGGTAGAATTCGCCAGAAAAGCCGCCTGGTTCTGGGCTTTTATTTGTAGGAATATTTTTTATTACTAATTCAAGAAGATTGTTCAGTTCTTCTTGCCAGTATTGAAACTGGGATATTAAAGTATCCTACCATTATTGTTGAATTGTCTATTTCTTCTTTCCATTTTGCCAGTTTTTGCTTAATATATTTTGGGACTCTGTCAGGTGCATATATGCTTATAATCGTTATATATTCTTGCTGTAGTGACACTGTTATCATTATAAAATGTCCTTTTTCTCTAGTGACAAATTTTGTCTTAAAGTCTGTTGTGTCTAATATTAGTATAGCCACTCCAGCTATCTTTTGGTTACTGTTTGCATGGTTTATCTCTTTCATCCTTCTACTTTCAACTTATTTGTATATTTAAATCCAAATATGTCTTTTATAGATAGCATATATCATGAGTTTTTAAAAAAACCCATTCTGCTAATCTTTGCCTTTGAACTGGAGTGTTTAATCCATTTACACTTAATGTGATTTACACTTCTATTATTTATTTTCTATGTCTTATGCCTGTTTTTTTTTCCTATTCCTCTATTAATAACTTCTCTTGTGTTAAATAGATACTTTCTGGTATACCATTTTAATTCCATTGTTGCTTCTTTTACCATATATTTTGAGTTATTTTCTAATTGGTTGGCATGGGGATTATGATCAACATCTTAACTTTTAACAATCTAGTTTGAATTCATACAATCTTAATTTCAGTAGTGTATGAAAACTTTGCTCTCATATAGATCCATTCCCTCTCTTCCTTTGGGCTGCTATTATCATATAAATTACATCTTTATTCATTATTTGCCCATCAATACAGATTTTATAATTATTACTTAATGCAGTTGTCTTTTAAATAAGTGGGGGGAAAAAAAGAAAAGAGTTGCTGAAACTGTGCACCTCAGATTGGGACTTAAACCCACGTGCCGGGACTCAAACCCAGCCTTAACCCTGCTTGGGACTTGAACCCCCATGGCCGGGACTTGAACCCAGCCAAAACTCAGAGTGGGACTCAAACCCAGGCAGCCAGGACTCAAACCCTGCCAAAACCCACCGTCTTCCAACTGAGATCACGCACCTGGTTTCAGGACTTAATGAAGCTCAGGTTCTTGATGTCTCATCACAGAAAGAATTCAGTGAGAGACAAAGTGATAGGTAAGAAGTGGATTTATTTACAGAGAAACGCACTCCATAGACAGTGTGGGCCATCTCTGAAGGTGAGAAAGGCACCAGGGTATGGGATTGTCAGTTTTTATAGGGGTGGGTAATTTCATAGGCTAATGAGTGGGAGGAGTATTCCAGCTATTTTAGGAAGGGGCAGGGATTTCCAGTAACTGGGCCACTGCCCACTTTTTGATCCTTATTGTTGGCCTTAGAACTGTCTTGGTGCCTGTGGGTTTGTCATTTAGCTTGCTTATGTGTTACAGGGAGTGTATACTGAAGCTCAAGGTCTAGTGGAAGTTGACTTGTCCACCATCTTGGACCCATTTGATTCTAATCAGTTTATGTCAAGTCCTTGGGCTATGTCATTCTTTCAAAGGTTGTGCCCTGCCCCCTTCCCTCCTGTTTCATTACCAACAAAAATACATTTATACTGTCTTTTATATTTACCTATGTGGTTACCTTTATTAAACTGTGGAGAGGTGATCCTCTTTGACTATCCAGGTGGGCCCTAAATCTAATGACAAATGTCCTTATATGATACACACAGAGAAGACAAAGAGGAGAAGGCAATGTGAAGACAGAGGCAGACATTGAAGTGGTATGGCTACAAGCCCAAGAACACTGGGCGGCCACTGTAGGGGAGCAAAATTTGCTACCCAGAAATGTCTCTCTGGCATGTAGATTATCGTGACGCCAAGCTGTCAGGGAGGAAGAAATTTTCCTCTACACTTCTAGGTTCCTCTGGCTGGTCTAAGAATTAAATTGACATGAGACAAATTAACAGGAGAAAATCAAATGCTTGATAACATATATACTTGGGAGAGAACCAGGAAAACTGACTAATTCCCAAAATGGCTGAAACCCTCACCTTAAATACTATACTCAGCTAAAGACAAAAGAGGATACTGGGGGTCACTGTCTGGGATTTCAAAAGGGAGGAAGGCAATTGACATGGAGAAGAAAAAGCAAATGTTTGGTAAACAAATGTTTGCTGGGACAGGCAAAGACAATGGGACACAGAGAGGAATTTTAACTTTGCTGGCTCCTCCCTGTTTACAAACCTAGTTCACACTGTAGTTATCTATGGTGATAGCTCCCTTCCTGGGACGGGCTCTCTATCTACATTCTTGAGGCAGCTGTGGGGAAGGTCAAAGTTTCTTACTGAGTCTTTTAGACCTTGATTTTTTTCAGTGCAAAGCAATCTGCATGCCAGAGAGACATTTTGGGGTGGCAAGTTTTGCTTCCTTACACTGTCAGAAACTAGAAGAGGCAAGGACTTGTTCTGCCCTAGGATCTCTGAAGTGAAGGTCTTCCAGATTCTGCCTTTCTAGCCTTCAGAATATGAGAGAATAAATTTCTATTGTTTTAAGCTACCCAGTTTGTGGTCATTTGTTACAGCAGCCCTAGGAACTAATATACCAGAGCTCTTTATTTCTTTATATGGATTTGAGTTACTCTCTATGGTTCTCCTGCTTCAGTCTAAATGGCAATGTTCATTATTTCTTGTCAAGCAGATTTCATAGCAATAAATTCAGTTTTGTTTATCTAAAAATATTATCTTAATTTCTCCTTCATTTTCGAAATATAGTTTTGCTGTATATACAACTCTTGGTTCACAATCCTTTTCTTTCAGCATGTTGAATATATCATCCCATTACCTTCTGCGCCCATGGTTTCTAATGAGAAACCAAGTGTTAATCTTATTGAGGATTCCTCATGCATAAGTAACTTATCTCTTGCTAGTTTTAAGATTCTCTGTTTCACTTTGGATTTTGACACCCAGATTAATTATTATATATCTATGTGTGGATCTCTCTGATTTTATCTTACTTGAAGTTATTTTAGTTCTTGGATAGATAGATTAATATTTTTCATCAAATTTAGGGAGTTTGGGGCCATTTTTTTCCTTGAACAGCTGTATTTTTTTTTAAGTTTTTGAAAAAAATATATTTTCCTTTATTTATTTTTATACAGCAGGTTCTTATTAGTTACCTATTTTATACGTATTAGTGTATATATGTCAATCCCAATCTCCCAATTCATCCACCACCACCCCCACCCCCATCCCCGCTTTCCCCCCTTGGTGTCCATATGTTTGTTCTCTACATCTGTGTCTCTATTTCTGCCCTGCAAACTGGTTGATCTGTACCATTTTTCTAGATTCCACATATATGCGTTAATACATGATATTTGTTTTTCGCTTTCTGACTTACTTCACTATGTATGACAGTCTCTAGGTCCATTCACGTTTCTACAAATGACCCAATTTCGTTCCTTTTTATGGCTGAGTAATATTCCATTGTATATATGTACCACATCTTCTTTATCCATTCGTCTGTTGATGGGCATTTAGGTTGCTTCCATGACCTGGCTATTGTAAATAGTGCTGCAATGAACATTAGGGTGCATGTGTCTTTTTGAATTATGTTTTTCTCTGGGTATATGCCCAGTAGTGGGATTGCTGAGTCATATAGTAATTCTATTTTTAGCTTTTTAAGGAACCTCCATACTTTTCTCCATAGTGGCTGTATCAATTTACATTCCCACCAACAGTGCAAGAGGGTTCCCTTTTCTCCACACCCTCTCCAGCATTTGTTGTTTGTAGATTTTCTGATGATGCCCTATTTTTTTTAATTTTTAAAAATTTTATTTTATTCATGTATAGTTGATTTACAATGGTGTGTTAAAGGGCCATTATTTTTTTTCAAATGTTCTTTCCGCTTCTCTCTCGTCTCTCCTTCTAGAACTCTCATTATGCATAAGTTAGTATGATTGATGGTGTTCCACAGGTCTCTGAAACTCTGTTCGCTGTTCTTCATTCTCTTTTCTTTATGTTCCTCAGATTGGATAATCTTAACTAATCTATCATTGATTCTTTCTTCTGCCTGCTCAACTCTGCTGTTGAGTCGCACATTCTAGTGAATTTTAATTTCAGTGACCATAATTTTCACCTTTAGATTTGTTTTTATCTTGTTTAAAAATAATTTCTATGTCTTTATTAATATTTCTGTTTGTTGAGACATTATACTTTCCTTTAGTCCTTTTGACATTGCTACTTTTAGCTTTTTGAACATATTTTAAATAGCTTATTAAAGTCTTTGTCTAGTAAGTGTAACATTTGGGTTTTGTCAGGATCAGTTTCTTTCTTTTGTTTTTTTTTCCCCTATGGGTCATACTTTCTTGTTTCTTTGTATGTCTTATAATTTTTGAAAATTGGACATTTTAAAGAATATAATGTTGAAATTCCACAAATAAGATTCTTCTTCCTCCTCCAATTTGTTATTGTTGCTGTTTATTGTTTGTTGAATGACTTTTCTAAACTAATTCTGTAAAGGCCATTGTAGCCCCTGAAATCTCTGCCCAGTTAGCTTAGTGGTCAGCTCAGAGATTCCTTTAAATGTCTGGAATCAATACGTTTCTGACTCTTTGCTGAAGCACCCTGTATGTCTTGGGGCACACCTTCAATGTTCATTCAGGCAGTTAGCAATTCTCTCTTACTCTTCACTCACTGCTTGTGCAGGTTCTCAAGGTTGAGAGCTTAGGGCCTTGTAAGGTCTTTCTTGAGCATGCAAACAACCTTAGGCATGTGCAGAACCCTAACCCCTACAGTTGGCCTTCTAGATTCCCAGAAACTTGTCAGAGCTTTTCAAAGTACCTATGGGCTCATTGCCAAGTTTTTCCTTTTAAGTTTTTTGGTTACCCTATTGTTGGCCCCAACTGTTATTCCCTGTCTTCGGCAGTCAAAAAGTTAATCAATTGCTTTTAATTGTTTTCAACAAATGCCCCTGGGAAAAATCTTTTCCACACTTTGTGAGTTCTGCTAGCCTTGCAAATGGTGTCTTCTAGGGAACCTCCAGACAGGTCAAATAATGACAGTTTTCTGTGACTGAGGCTTTAAAGGTACTCCAACACCATTCTGCTAGGCTGTTGGCTCTCAACGCTACTGCGGAACTGGAGAGGTAGGACTGGGAATAGGTCAAGTTAACATGCCAGAAAGATTGCTATTCTTACTGATATTCAGCCATTTTTGAATAAAGGCTATCCAGATTGCTGTAAGCTTTTGGTTAATTTCCACAGTTTTGAAAAAGTTGATTCTGACATTTTTTGTCAGTATTCTTATTGCTTTTCTGGAGGAAAGAATTTTTGGAGATCCTTACTCCACCATTTCTGCTGATGTTTTCTTAATGTATTATTTTTATGATTTTTTAACCTAAAAAAATAATTACGTTTTTTAAAGTACTCTGGTAATAAGGTGATGGTGAAGGTACTTCACTTACATGATTTGGTACTTTCCTAGTTACCAGAAAATATATCACATTATTATTCATCACATCACTAGAACAGTAGATTTTTCTCCCATGGACACAAATTTTGTTGGTTTTCTCTTCTTTATTCAAAAGTTTTATTTTTATTAAAATGTTGTGTTCCTCTACAGATTAAAAGAGATTTATCAAGACATATCAACCAACTGCAGTATATTTCAATCTTGATTTGAAAAATAAAAGCTGTAAAAATATTTTGTGACAATTAGGAGGGGAGTTTTGAACATTGGACATTTAATGATACTAAGGAATTATTGTTAATTTTTATTGATGAGAAAGTAGCTTTAAGATTATATATTTTTAGAGAGATTTTGTCTTTTAAAGATGCATACTGAAATATTTATAGATGAAACTATATGTGTCTAGGATTTGCTTCAAAATAGTCTGTGGAAATGGGGGAAAGTGGGGGGCAGTATGGATGATACAAGACTAGCTATGAGTTGTTAACTGTCTAAACTCCATAAAGGGTACAAAAGGGTTCATTATACTAGTCTACTTTTCAATGTTTGAAATTTTCCCTAATAAAAGGGTTGGTTTTTTTTTTTTTTTTAATTAATTAATTAATGTATTTATTTATTTATTTTTGGCTGTGTTGGGTCTTCGTTTCTGTGCGAGGGCTTTCTCTAGTTGTGGCAAGCGGGGGCCACTCTTCATCGCGGTGCGCAGGCCTCTCACTATCGCGGCCTCTCTTGTTGCGGAGCACAGGCTCCAGACGCGCAGGCTCA
This sequence comes from Balaenoptera musculus, assembly GCF_009873245.2. NCBI lineage: Eukaryota > Metazoa > Chordata > Mammalia > Artiodactyla > Balaenopteridae > Balaenoptera > Balaenoptera musculus. The sequence continues at coordinate 69,088,838 of NC_045795.1, read as the reverse complement.
GTAACTGTGGCTCACGGGCCCAGCCGCTCCGCGGCATGTGGGATCTTCCCAGACCAGGACTCGAACCCGTGTCCCCTGCATTGGCAGGCAGACTCTCAACCACTGCGCCACCAGGGAAGCCCGGGTTGGTGTTTTTTTTTAAATTATTTTTTAAATTTTAATTATTTATTTTATTGAAGTATAGTTGATTTACAAAGTTGTGTTAATTTCTACTGTACAGCAAAGTGATTCAGTTATACATATTTATACATTCTTTTTCATATTCTTTTCCATTGTGGTTTATCGTAGGATATTGAATATAGTTCCCTGTGCTATACAGTAGGACCTTGTGGTTTATCCATTCTATATATAATAGCTTGCATCTACCAATCCCAAACTCCCAACCCATCCCTCCCCGACCCTCCCCTAGGCAACCACAGGTTTGTTCTCTCTCTTTTTTTTTTTTTTTGGACGCACTGTGTGGCATGCAGGATCTTAGTTCCCGGACCAGGGATCGAAAGGGTTGGTGTTTTTGTTTTTGTTTTTGTTTTTAATGTATGCTTCTTCAAGCCTGGGCCTGTAAGGAATTTCAGCAATTTCTAGTGGGTATGTTGTAAGCAAAGGTTTCAAACAGGTGACTCTTGGGCTGTATTCGGCCCATAGACATGTTTTGTTTGGCTAGTATCATGGGGGTTTTTGTTTGTTTTGTTTGTGTGTTTGTTTGTTTGATTTTGTGTTTTTTGTGTTTTTTTTTTCTCTCCACGCCACATGACTTGCAAGATCTCAGTTCCCTGACCAGGGACTGAACCCAGGCCATGGCAGTGAAAGCCAGGAATCCTAACCACTAGGCCAACAGGAAACTCCCCCAGTATCATGTTTTTTTTAAAAAGTATGAATTAGTTACTAATATTTTAACATTTTAAAACAGGGACATTTTGGATAGTCATCCAGATTTCAAGCTTCTCTTGAAATCATCAGAAGCTCTGGCTACAATGGATCCCCATCCCACATGGTGACAAGTGGCTAGAGCTGAAAATTTTCTGTCCCCTTTAGAGAGGAAAGGTACTCTGTCTGCCACAGTTCCCACCCAAGTGTGCCACTCCTGCCGTATTGTGCTTCAAGGGCTTGTTGGTAATAGGAGATGACAGTGAACAATAATCCAAAAGTTTATTTGAGTTTAGTCAGTGTATAGTGCAGCTATCCATTTGGTTCTGAAGAACAAAAATGACTTAAGATATAATATGTTGCCAGTATACAAAGCATTCAAAAGAGGCAGGGAAATATCCTCTGCAACTTGATGCCAGTTAGAACATTTCTAATGTGAGTCTACCAGCTGGGTTTTAACAGGTAGACAACAAATCTGAGTCAATGACAAAACAATTGTCTTTCATAAGATAAACTATGGAAACAGCATGCTTAAAAAAACATCAGCCGATTCAAGTTAATTCCATCATAAGTCTTACTAGGTTTAAGGTATGTGATCATTTGGAGATTCAGCTGAAGTGAAAGGATTTCTGGATGACAGATGCAATCTCATCATACATCCTTCATTTCATTTCTAGCTCCTTACTGCTCCTGTCAAAATACTCTTTACCTCACAGGATATACTTCAGCCATCACTTCTCAGGAATCCTTTTCTGATTCCCTCCAGGTAATGCGTGCTCTCCCTCCTCCTCACCCCATGGGCACTTAGCGTGCAATTCTCTTAGGGCACTTGACCTTCCTCAATCTTATATTATGCATTCTCTTAGGGCACTTGACCTTTCTCAAGCTTATATTAGTCATTTGTGCTTTCATCAACCCCCCTCCTTCTTGTGGAGAATGAAAGGGACTCTTTAATGGCAGGGACTCTGCAGCCAGACCGCCTGGGTTATGATCCCAGTTCTACCATTTGTTAAGAGTGAACAAGTTACTAAATGTCTCTAAGCCTCAATTTCCTCATATATAAAATGGAGACAAGAACATACCAACTTCCTAGGGTCGTTGTGAGGGTTCAATGGAATAATACATGTGTATCAGGATGCTAAAATGGAAGTCTTGACTGAGGCACCTGGATAAAATAGATCTGATATTTTAAAACAGGAACTAGAGCAACCTGTATCTTTTCTTAAAGTAGCCATCTGGAAACCAGTTTCTTAACTCTTAAGCTGTTCATGTGGGAATACAAAAGTAGAGATTGAGGAGAAGTTTTAAAAGAAGACTTCTGTGGAGATAGCTATTCTGTGAATGTCACCCACTCTACGGAGAATGCCCTCCCTACTTGCATCTCAAGTCATGAAGAAACCACCTGGACAGATGAATATGCATCCCTAAATTTTGGAAGGACTGTAATGTGCTTATTATATTATTTAAGACTATGCAATTCTGTTATAGAAGACAAGAAAAATGAATAGGATGGAGGTTAAAAAGATAGTATATTAGTAACATCGAAGACATGTTAAGGATAATAAGTGGATTATATGATTCTTAAAAAATGGAACAAGAGTATGTTTTATGGATAGAAAAGGATGGAAAGACCAAGTCATAAGGTAAGGGATCATGCCACCTCCAGACTGACAGGTATGTTACCCCTAAATTGTTCATCCGCCTGTGATATCCATTACGGTCCCGTTATGAACCCCGTGTGCTCTTCCCAAGAAACACTCATAAAATCCATTGCTGCTCAACAAGCTAACTGGAAAGCTATGGCTAATGGCCAGGACGCTGTGTCTCTGACAGAGGAAGCATATTGGCCCTAAGCACTGTCTACTGAAAAACATGCACAACCTGAAAGTCAAGAATTATGTTTTATTTGGTGGACTTTCTGAGGACTTCAAGCCTGGGAAACAGTCTCTCATATATCTCTAAAAGACTGCTCCCAAGGGGTAAGGGAGGAACCAGGATATATAGGAGTTTTGCAAAAAGACCAGGTAGTCAGAACATCAAAAAATTACTGTTAATTAAAGAAAATTAGATATCTCAAGTTAATGAATTTAGCACTTTTCTTTGTATGGGAAGATGCAAGAGTCTGGGCCTATTGACATCATTCCTTTGATATGCACCTTAGCTGTCTAGGGCCACTATCCTGTTCTTTCCCATCCTGAGTCTCCCCAGGGCTCACTGTCCTGGGTGGCTATCGCGGCTTGATGGTTGCAACATTCTTTGTTTACTGATATGGCTGGCAACATTTTTCATTCACACGCGAAAGGAAAAAATACCTTAATTTTCAATCAAGATCAGGAGTTTTACTTTTACTTAGCACTGGACATTCTTATTACTAAATTGACACCAAGCGTATGACCTATGAGAAACCAGAGAAGTCATAGGGCTTGCCCAAGTTTTCACTTGGGAACATAGAAGAACTAGTCCCACTGAACAAAAAGAAAGGAGTGATGGAAGAAAAAAATAAAATTATTGATCACAACCCATAAGTTTTGCTTGTTCAATACAATGTTTACGTATGGAAACTGCTTAGAACAGTACCAAGCACAAAATACTAAATAAATATTAGCTATTATTACTATCTGTGCCATTGCTACCATGATATCTTGTACACAGTAACAGCCTGATAAATCTTTATCAAGTTAAACTGAATTCAATTCAAGTATTCAAGGGGTTGTTGCATATTTTATCGGATCTTTAAGGTCCAGAGCAAAAAGTAAAGTGCCTAGAACAGTTCTGAAGCTCTCTCCTGAAATCCACAGCTCATTAAAAAGAAAAGGGAATACCCTAAAGCATCCAGAGGTCTTTTTTTTTTTTTCTGGGCTGATATCATAAAAACCAGGCAAGCTCTTAAATAGGTGTCATAACATCCAGAGGATCAAAGGAAGCCATTTCCTCTACTAGTCTTAGATTTCAAAAATAATTTCTTTATCCCTAAAGCTGAGATCCTGCTTATTTGGGAGTGAGAGCTAAAGGAAACAAATTGCCCATAGAGAATAGTCCAGAGCATACTTGTGGGCCCTATATGGACAGACCCCCACCTCGGCCCTCAAATTTCCCTGACCCTTGTAAAGCCTAGGCATAAACCAGGCTTTCTCACTCTGTTATCGAAGGCAGCTCAAATTTACACTTCACTATATCCATACTGAAAAGAAATTACTTATTTTCAGCATTGATTCCCTGCTTGCTATTTCCAGAGAGTGCCTTCCAGCAAGGAGGCAAAAGTCATTGAGATGGACTCTAATTTCATCCCCTGAAAATAAGGCTCAGTTGCTTAAGGCTAAATTCTATTTTAAAGAAAAGCACATTAGATGAAACACTCATATGGGAATATTTTGGATTTTTTTTTAAATTGGAGTATAATTGCTTTACAATGTTGTGTTAGTTTCTGCTGTACAGCAAAGTGAATCAGCTATACGTATATGGATTTGTTTTTGTTTGTATATTTTGACAACTTTTTTTTGCCATCATATCAAATACTATAAATTTTCTTGCTTCATGGGCCTTTTTTTTTTTCAGCATGGGCAAAATACTGGTAAGATGATTCTACCATCTATCGACAATCAGTCAGCTGCCCAAAAGAAGGTCTAAAGATCTATAAAGGTCCACATCCCCGTTTGAACTCTTTTTAAAAGGATTTTATTTAGCAGTATGATAGAACTCTCTGAAAAAGCACATGTCTAAAATGAAGGTTTTTATTCAGTAACCTTGCCAATAAACCATTCACAAAATTAACACATAAGTCTTCATTTTGATAAGCAGTCAGAATTATTTTGAGCTAATAGCAAGGAATCTGAAACTGTTTACTTGATTCTTACTGGACTCTATTCATACTAAGAGAAAACCAAAAGCACTGACTAACTCACTTGAGTGGGGTTCCCATGTGTATGCTGTGTGTACTAAAGCAATCAGGCAAAGCAAAGACAACCTGTTAAATAAAATGACTTTAAAATGTACTCTGAAAGTTAACAACTACCTGAGTAAACTCTTTGGTTATTAATTTTCTATCACTTCTACTAGTAAAAAAATATTTTTAAGAATTACCCAATCCGTTAAAATGAGACTAGAGATAAACCCTCAGTTTGTAACAAATGTATATTTAGGGTGGGGGAGGGATGGACTGGGAGTTTGGGGTTAGTAGATGCAAACTATTACATATAGAATGGATGGACAAGATCCTACTGTATAGCATAGGGAACTATATTCAGTGTCCTGGGATAAACCATAATGGAAAATAATATAAAAAAGAATGTACATATAGGTGAAACTGAGTCACTTTGCTGTATAGCAGAAATTAACACAACATTGTAAATCAACTATACTTCAATTAAAAAATATTGATGTTTATTTCTAATTAGAAAAGGAATACATGTTTATTGTAGAAAATTTGAGAACTGTAGAAAAACACAAAGAAAAAATTACAGCTCCCATAATTTTTAGTGTATTTCCAGATACACACATTTTTTTGCATTGATATCATACTTTACATACTGTTTCATAAACGCTCCTTTCACTCAACATATCATAAATAATTTCCCACTATTTTAATGTACACTATGCTATGTATTCCAAAATTTAGCTAATCTCCCACTATTGCAGTTACATGGCTTTCATTTTTTCTTTCCATTTCAAATAACACTGGGGTAAATATTCTTGTAAATCTGTTTCAACATCTCTCATTGTTTCTTTAGAATGAATTCTAGAAATAGAAATGTTGGATTATGGATATGAACATTTTCAAGGCTTATGATAGAAAATGTACTTTAGTGGGATTTTTAAAAAAAATTTTACATTTCTAAAAACAGTGACTCAATTGAAATGGCTAGAGTCATATTCTGGGTGACTTCCTCATGCAGGAAGGGTCCCAAAGCTGAGCTCCCCAGTACCCGGTTAGCTTATAAAATGCTGGTGTGAACTGTTTACGCTGCCACCACCATTGCAAGCAGTAAGCCTGAGCCTGTCTCGTGTGCCAGCACACCTGCTCCCCTCCCTTGCCAGCCTGCTGACTATGGCAGGGAATGAGAGAGACCAAACAGGTCAGCAACCCAAGGTGACTCTAGCCATTTCCACTTGCTTCTCCACTTTTCTGCACATATGGTCTCCAACACACTTGTGAAATGTCTCTGTCTGAATGTGAAAGACTGGGGGCCACTAACGAGTAGCTAAATACATTCAAAATGAAATGAGAAAATAACATCAAGCAACACTTTGGCAGTTGCCAGATTCCATTTTCAGAGTCTCTGCTTCATACTTCTCATCAAAACCAAGTTAGAGTTTCACAGCAAAAGAGACAGATTACTGATAATTGTGAAAGATGATTTTTTTGAAGTTAAGAACCATATTTGACCTCGGGTGATATTAACCAAGCTGCTTGTGTTATACAATTAGTAAGAAAAAATAAAGTGGGGCTTCCCTGGTGGTGCAGTGGTTAGGAATCCACCTGCCAATGCAGGGGACATGGGTTCGAGCCCTGGTCCGTGAAGATCCCACATGCCGCGGAGCAACTAAGCCCGTGTGCTGCAAGTACTGAGCCTGCACTCTAGAGCCTGTGAGACACAACTACTGAGCCCACGTGCCACAACTAGTGAAGCCCGCGCACCTAGAGCCCACGAGGCACAACTACTGAAGCTTGCATGCCTAGAGCCCGTGCTCCGCAACAGGAGAAGCCACAGCAATGAGAAGCCTGCGCACTGCAATGAAGAGTAGCCCCCACTCGGCCGCGTGCAGCAACAAAGACCCAACTCAGCTAAAAATAAACAAATAAATAAATAAATGGGAAAAAAAAATAAGGTGATGTTGAGGCATCAGCAACAGCCCACCTCACCACCTAGTTGAGGCAGCAGCAACCTCCCTAACAGAATCCTTTGGAGCCTCGCTCACAATCTTTCCAAGGAACAGTCATCACTGGGCCATAAAGAACTTTTCCCTAGGAGGCCACAAAATGAATCTATTTTCATTGAGCCTTTAATTAAAAGACCGAGACTATCAAACCAAAGTAAGGTTTTATTCATCTATTTGGTTGTGGAAGGATTAAAAGCGGAATGTTTATTGGCAAAAGAAATATATTTTTAAATCACTCACACATTTTAATTTACTGTTTACAATAATCCTTTCTGTTCATAAGTAATAATGTTTTGACTATATTCGAAAAGATAGCAGTTGTTCTGGAAATTTTATTTAGACACAAATAGCAGAATTTTTAAAGTCAAAGGCAAAATAGTGCTTAATCTAAGACCTAATCTGAATGGCCATGTCGATTTGGTTAGATAAATGCATCAACTTCCACTTCATTATGAAGGATGAAGTAATCTGTACTACCTCTTCTTCTGAGCACAACTTTAAAAACCTGGATAAAAAAATGAGGGAAAAACATTTTTAAAACATTAAAGATGCTAGTAAGTGAGTGAAGAATTGCTTAGCCAAGATCCCAGAGAAGATGGAACTTCAGAGAGGTGAGTCTGTCACTGAGGATACTATTACCCAAGAGGAATTTGCCAGGCAGTGCTATTAACAGCTTCTCTAAGCTAGGGGATGGAAGTTTAGAATTCTGGCTTACAGGGGAAGACAGGAGACTTGTTCTTCATGGAATATTCATTTGTATCTTTTGACTTATATATAGAGGTATCACATTAAAACAAAACAAAACAAAAAGATCTAAGGACTATCAAATGCTCTGCTCCAAACCATTTAGAGAATAAAAATAATAAATCATATGTTTCTTAAAGTCAACAGGCATATATCTATATTCTAATTTTTCAAATATAAAAATCAATGTTATTTTGAGACTTATGAACACAGCGCTAGAATGTACACTTCTGTTATATTTTATTCCACTTTTAGGAATCTAGACATAAGGCTTGGAAAGCAATATACTTTTTTTGTACTATAGAATATAATTCTAAAAATAATAAAAATTTGTTTTTAATAATCAGTTAATGCCCCTAGGATAGAAGGCAACCAACACCTAAGTCTCTGATGGTTTTAGTTTACAAATCTGTACAAGTATTTCCTTCCATTTACCACTGTAACAGTTTCCATTACAGTTACCACCTTACTAAAATCAGATCATGAGTTTAAAAGGTTAGAAATTATAATTGGAACAGTATTTCTCTTCCTGTAACAGAATCACAGGTAGAATCTAGGTATTCCTTATTCATTTAAAGATAGACTGTTTAGGGACTTCCCTGGCGGTCCAGTGGTCAAGACTCCGTGCTTCCACTGAGGGGGCGCAGGTTCCATCCCTGGTCGGAGAACTAAGCTCCCGCATGTTGCACAAGATGGACTGTTTAAATTGAACCTCACAGGCTCACTAATGAAACTAATAATATCATTAACTTTGTGATATACTTTAGACACTACAGATGAAATCCCAAACTTTTTAATCCACCAGATTCTCCCAGGAAGATAGCATTGTGAATTTCTAGTAACATTTTTCCATTTTGATGCAGAAAATGAGTTCAAGTGGTTTAAGAAAGTGACTTGTAGAGCAGTAAAACTATCAGTTCAACTGAAGGGATGAAGTGCTTATTGGTGCAAAAAAGTAAGCCCCTGATTTGCACAGCATGTCCAGTCTGAGACTACATACCTTGAAAGGAATACAAAAAAAAAAAAAAAAAAAGTTACTGTGAAAGACATCAGTAAAGAATATAAGGTAGAAAAATGAGACAGCTAAGATATGAGCCCAGATGAAATAAAGAATACAGAAGCAATAACTGTAAGAACAAACACATAAAAGATTAATGAAGAACATAAATGCCATCTGTTTTCCATGTTCCTTAAAGACAGTATTGAAGGCATCTTATTGTTTTGGTGTAACCCAGCATTCCTTCTCTATACTCTGGTAAACACCACCTCTCTCCACCCATGTGGTTTAGGTGGGATTCACTCCAGTCCCAGCTCCAGAGGTAGCTGTCATTCACAGTAGCCCATCCCTCTGGGCTTAGATAGGAACTGAGATAGCTAGGTAATCAACTTAGAGATGCTTAGGGGAATTTTATGCTTAGGGTATCTAGAAAAGAAAAACTGTGGGAAGCTATTTTGTAACTTTGAGAAAACTGATATACATTTAAATTGTCTCCAGAAACCACCTCCCATTCTATATGATGAGTACCACACTGGATTATATTTCAATACCTCTGCTTATGTGTGGAGAGGCAGTACAGCACAGGAGTTTTATGTCTGTTTGTTTTTTGGGGTCATGCAGCACAGCTTGTGGGATCTTAGTTCCCTGACCAGGGATTGAACCTGGGCCTTTGGCAGTGAGAGTGCAGAGTCCTAACCACTGGACTGCCAGGGAATTCCCTAGCACAGGAGTCAAGAGCACAGACTATAGAGCCAAACTCTTGGTCTTAATCTCAGCTCTTCTTCTTACTAGCTGTGTGACCCTAGGCAAGTCATTTGAGCTCTTTGTGATTCGTTTCCTCATCTGTAAAATGGGAATAATAGTAGAGCCCACTTAATAAGGTTGAAGTTTAAATGAATTAATACATCAAAAGTACTTAGAATATTGCCTGGAACAGGGTAAGTAGTATATAAATGTTAGCTATTGTTGTTGTAAGGACTAATAAGTAAAACATGCTTAGAACAGTGCCTGACACATAGTAAACCTTGCATAATATTATCCATTATTAAGAGCATTCATTCAGCCGTTCAACCAATATTTACTGAGTACCTTTTCTGTGCCAGGCCAATAATGTCTTCACTCTAGACCAGTGGTGTCCAAAAGGAATATAATGCAAAACATAAATGTGCGCCAAGTATGTAATTTAAAATTCTCTAGCAGTCGCGTTAAAAGAGTAAAAAGAAACAGGCAAAATTACTTTCAATAAAATATTTTAATTCAATATCCAAAATATTATTTCAACATGTAATCAGTATTAAAAATTGAGATATTGGACATCATGTCATTCTAAATCTCTTCATCTAGTGTGCATTTTGCACGTACAGCACACCTCATTTCAGACTAAAGCCATATCTCAATGCTCAACAGCCACATGTGGCCGGTAACTAACATGCAGTTCTTGACATGAAAGGTTAGGGAAAGGGGGGAAATGTTCTTTGTCCTCCGGCCCATCCTGCTACTAATTATCCATATAATCTATCTATCTGAAATATATATAATATACATATAGTTATATATAATATATATATTTTTTCGGTTTGCAAAGTCCTTTCACATTTGCTATTCCTTGTTTCATTTAATAGGAACATGCCTTGCCTTGAAGGATGGATTAGATTTTAAGAGATGGGGAAAATTCCCATCAAGAGGAAACAAATAAGCAGAAGCAACAAGGAGGGAAAACCAGGGGTCTATTAGGAAATTAGTCACAGAGATAAACCTAAGAAAATATATCAAGGAAGCCCTCAATGCCAGACCATGGAGGCTGGGGTGTGAATTGTCAGGTGGTAGGGAGAAACTGAAGATGTGAGCAGGAAAGAGGCAAACTTGGATTAAACAAGTGGCTAAACATAGCATGAAATGGAGTGGGAGAGGCTAGAGGTAGTTCATTAGGGAATCACTGCATTAAAATCTCAGGAAGAAAAAATCTAGATAGAGGGATGAAGAGGAAGAGAGAGCCTAGCGGTGTCTGGTACTCAGGAGATCCCAATGTTAGTCCTCTTCCTCCTTTGGTGATTGGGAGATTTTTAGGGAACTTTTAGATAGATCTCTCTCTCTTTCTCTCTCAGTCTCTCTCCCTCCCTCTCTACCAACAAACATCTGAGTACCTACTACCTACCTGCCAAGGACTATAATAGACCTTGAAGATATAAGAGGGAACAAAGCAGGTAAGATTCCTGACCTCTTACATCTTATATTTTCTGGAAAGAAACAAACCGATTATGACATAAAATATTTTCACATCGTGATAAGTACTATGAAGAAAATAATCATGGAGATGATTGGCCACGAGAAGGAATTCAGAAGTGGTGACAGTTAAGCTGAGATCTAAAAGGTGAAAGGAGCTGGATGTGCAAGAAGTCAGGGGAAGAGTGTCCCAGGTAGAAGGAAAAGCATGTGCAGAGTCCTGCAGGCATGAAAAAACTTGGATGCTTCAGACTAAACATCAATGTTGCTAGCACAAAATTTGGGTGGGGATTGTGGCAGGAGGTGTAGCGAAGGGGGCGATCAAATGGACAGGTCATGAAGGGCCTGTAGACCAGGACAAGGAACTGGATCTTAAGAGCAATAGGAAGTCACTAAATTTCAGTATCTAAAAGGTTGCAGGCAATGATTTCCATTTTACGATCACTCTTGCTACAGTGTGAAAAACTGCTTAAGGCTGGTAAGGGTGGAAGCTGGGATTTCAGGTAGAAAACAACTAGAGAAGAGCAGGTAAGAGATGATGGTGGCATGGCTTATGTTAAGGAAGGTACTTGGGAAAATTAATGACCCCACTCCAATATTCGTGCAGAAAAAAACCGTCTATGATTGCGCTGCAAAAATTTCAAATGAAGGATGTTGTTTTGTCCTATTATGCACTTTTTGGGGGAAGACTGCTACTGAAAAAGTCAACATGAAAATAAATATTTGTTTATTCTAGGTATTGGAACATACAATCTTAACAGACATTGTTAAATGTAAAATATTATTTCCGAAATGGAATTTTCAATTTCATTTTAGTTAAGGTGATTAGAAACTTTCTGAGGAGACAACACATGACTTGAGAATTGGGGGGGGAAAAAAATTAGGACTCCATGCAGAAAGAACAGCCAAGTACAAAAGCAAAGGGGCAGGAATGAGACTACCATGGTCAAGGACCAGAAAGTAGCCCAGTGGCTGGAGCCGAGTAAGTACCCATCAGCACAAGGTACGTGGGCCATATTTAATCAATGACCACGAGACAGCTTCTCATTCATCTGTCACCTCCACAGTGCTGGCAATATCACGAAGTAGCCAGTAATAAAAAACAAGAAGAGAAAGGTCTCGAGCTACCCGCGCTACAGTATTTTTCAGCCGTCTCACAAGAGCTGATAAAAACTCCATCCACTTCTAGCGAACCAAGAGTAGAAACACCGGTTCTAAAGAGAATGAGTACATCGTCTAGATAGGGCCTGTGTATTCCCGAAGTCTTGACCTTAAAGCTCTTTTCGGATTGATCACCGCCTCCGCCCTCAAGGCACTTCCCTGCACACCTTGAAAGATCCACAATTCTGGAAAATTCTCAGGAACCTCCTCCCGCCGGCGGTTCTCCAAGTCACTTCACATGTGACCTTGCCTCCCCAACCCTGGGCCCTTCAAACAACTAGAAAGCAGCGTAACTTCTCCCGGCAGCGCAAACGAGCTCTCCAAACTCCACTGCCGAAGGAGCCAGGAAAGCCCGCGTTTACAGGCTAAATCCGTAACGTCACATCCGATCACCTGCCCCAGCCTCCACCTTACATAGAAAATCACCAGCATGACGAGACCAAAACGCCCGTCGGGGGCGTGTCTCCCCAGAGCCAATGGGCTCTGTCCACCTCCCTCCTCAGTCACTGTTTCGTCTATTCGTGGCCTGTGACGTCAGAGGGAGGAGCGCGGAGGGAGATACGGAAAGTGAGAGGGGCCAGGCCCCACTGTCGCTCTGGAGGCGGAGAAGGAGCAAGATGGTTTACATCTCGAATGGTGAGTTGGAGGGGCTACGTGGGCGACCTCCGTCCTGGGAGGCCGAGCCCCGGGTTTCTTCTATCCTCGCCCGCCGTCCCGGCGCCGCCTTTCCGGGCACGCCCCGCGGCCAGGCGGAGCTGGGGGCGAAGTCGCCCGGGCCTGCGGCTCGTCGGCCGAAAGTCCCTGAGCCGCGGCGGGGGCCAAGGTCCCCGTGGTGACGGCGGTGCCGAGTGCCCAGCGTCTTCGCCCTCCTGGAGCTTCTGCTTGTGGGTCTCGGAAAGTGGTCTTTCCTGTCGGGCGTCAGTGTCCTTAACTAGAAAAGACCACACTGTTCACGCCGTTGCGTAGCGCTTGTGCCTCGGGCACTTTTTTTAAGCGTTGTTCGTTTGTCCGCTCATTGTCTTTCATGTCGCCCTATCCGGGTGATACTCTATTATCTGTTTTGCGGGTGGAGACTGAGGCGCAGCCGGATTAAATAGCTTGCCCAGTACCACAAAGGTAGTGCTAATGGCTCAGCCGGGTTTCTAACGCAGGTAGGCTGACGTCTGCGTTCTTACGGTTTTCTACTACGCTGCCTCTTTCTGTAATGTGCAAGAGAGTTGAAGAAAAGCTTTGGATAGGCTTTTTCTCCCAGCAGAGGGGTAGCTCGTCACGCATGCAGCTTTCTGCCCTAATTTCAAGGGGCACAGGGAGTAGCATTACTCCCTGTAGGAGCAAGCTTGATTATTCCTGGAATGGAGAAGCTGAGAGAGACTTAATTCAGTGACTCCCCAAAGACAGTGAATGGAAAGGAAAGACACAGTATGACTGGGTCAGAACAGTGTCAGAACTACCTGCCCACTTGTTTGACTCAGGTGAAGTAAACGCCTTGGTGCACTGTTAACTAGTTCTTGCATCACTGGAACCAGGTTCTGGTTCTATTTAAGTCATCTGTTTATCGTCAGAGACCGTGAAGGTAGTGAGAAATCTTCTGGCTGAGTGCACTTTGCATTTCTTTGCTTTTCAAAATCTCACTTTCTCTTCCTCCTTGTCTCTTACTTAAAGATCTTTGAAACAAGTAGGTTGATGGACACTAAAGATCAAAGTTTCATCTTCGTTTTGGGCACTTGCAGACTTTGTGTTATATTCTTTGTGGTTAAGACTGGCAGCTTCTATTATTTATTGAATAATTCTGTGTATTTGTAGTGTGTCTTTTTGTGTATGCATTGTTGTTTTTGATCTACATAAATAACATAAAGGCCCTACTAGGGCCTCTAATCTCACTTTTATAGTTGAGAAATGGCCAACTGCATTCAAGCAACTTATTTCTCTCTGAGGATATTGGGAGGGGAGGTTTCTGCCTTCAGAAACTGGGAAGAAAAGCGCAAGAAAGTCAGAATGGTACAGATGCATGCAATATGTTCTTTAGAATCGCAAAGGAAGAAATTGACGGGTTCCAATTAGATCTGTTTCCTCCCTCCCTCCCTTCTTGTCGCTGCGCCCAGGCTTTCTCTAGTTGCTGCGAGCGGGGGCTACTCTTCGTTGCGATGTGCAGGCTTCTCATTGCGGTGGCTTCTCAGTGCGGTGGCTTCTCTTGTTGCGGAGCACGGGCTCTAGGCGCGCGGGCTTCAGTAGTTGTGGCTCGCGGGCTCTAGAGCGCAGGCTCAGTAGTTGTGGCACAGGGGCTTAGTTGCCCTGCGGCATGTGGGATCTTCCCGGACCAGGGCTCGAACCCGTGTCCCCTGCATTGGCAGGCAGATTCTTAACCACTGCTCCACCAGGGAAGTCCTAGATCTATTTTCTTAGAAGGACTGTACCAGCATTTCATAGTCGACAAAAACTTTTTCTTACTGTCAAAGTGACTTTTTTTTTTTTTCTCAACAATTCTGTATGATGACTATCCTTGGAATACTTTTTCTCAGAGAAGGAAAATGTCACGTCACCCAACAAAGCAGAGCTAGTAAGAGGCAGAACCAAGCCTATCACTCACACTCTGTCTTTTAAGTGTAGCCCCTTTTTCTCAGTAGCTCTGTGAGGGCTCAGGTCCAAGTGGATACCTGAAAGTAAGCTGGTCAAGGAAAGAGGAGAAGTAAACTGGGCATGGCAGTGAGTGGTAAAGCCCTTGGGAAAATGGAGAGGAGAGGTAGTTGACAGATGGCTCGTCTCCCAAAATATTCTAACCTGTTGATTTGCAAGACTGAAACTCTAGAGTATTAACTTTTCCTGATGTAGCTTCTATTATTTAAAGTGGTTTGAAAAATATATCCATTTTTCTGTAAGATAAAACTGGAGTCTGTAATTCGGATCAACAGCATTCTGTGAAAGAAAAATAGTGGTCATTTTAATGAACAAGCCAAATTCTCTTTAGCACTTAGAGCCCACGAATTCTTTGATATATAAAAATTTTAACATAACAACTGATTCTGAAGATTTTAAGGGTATGTATAAACAGTCTTTTTATATAGGCAGGAGACTTTGCAAGTGAAAGAGATACTCAGAACACATTTAGGAAAATGGAAGTGGTGTGAGCATTCTTTATATTCACTCATCTCATTTGTTTCCTCAAAATACTTGAATAAAGATATTGTACACCCATGTTCATAGCAGCATGTTCACAGTAGCCAAATGGTGGAAGCAACCTAAGTGTCCATCAATAGATGAATGGATAAACAAAATGTAGTATATACTTACATTGGAATATTCATCAGCCTTCAAAAAGGAAGGAAATTTTGACGTATGCTACAATATGGATGAATCCTGAATACATTGTGCTAAGTGAAATAGCAAGTTACCAAAGTACAAATATTGTATGATTCCTCGTACAAGGTTCCTAGAGCAGTCAAATTCATAGAGATAGAAAGAATGGTGGTTTTCAGGGGCTGGGGGAAGGGAGAAATGAGGAGTGAATGTTTAATGGGTGTGGAGTTTTAGTTGGGGAAGATCAAAAAGTTCTGGAGGTGGCTGACGGTGATGGTTGTATGACAGTGTGAGTGTACTTAATGCCATAGAACTATACACTTAAAAATGGTTAAAATGGTCAATTTTTTGTGTGTATTTTACCACAGTAAAAAAAAAAATAGAAAAAAAAAAAAACTTGAAATGTCACCCAGCAGAAATGACAAACTATAGGAGGCATAATTTGACATATTAAAGGAATGACCTCTAGACCACAGAACTTCACTTCCCTAACCTTTCCTTAGAATGATGCACACATAACACACCTTTCCTTGTGTAGACCATTTGGAACAGTGAACAAGTTGAAAACTGAGCCTATGATTGTTACCTACCTGATTAAATGTAATGCATCTTGTGTCAGGGATTTGTTGCAGTAACTGAAGTTTCTTTATTCTTGTCTATAGGACAAGTGTTGGACAGCAGGAGTCAGTCCCCATGGAGATTGTCTTTTATAACAGATTTCTTCTGGGGAATAGCCGAGTTCGTGGTTTTGTTGTAAGTATAGTAGTCCTCTTAATAGCCCTGATATTTAAGTTCAGCTTGCCTGAAGCACTTTTTAATTGTAATTTTTATTAACAGCTTTTCTAAGGGAGATGAAGACTTGTGTAGTGATAAAACTGCCCCAAACATCTTTTATGATTATGAATATGTTCCTTGAGTTAGTAAGCTTGACCATGTCTTAGCCGTAGTGGTAACCATTTCAGCCTGCAGCTATGGGGCCAGACCTGCTGGTTCTGCTGCCAGATGACAGCACTTTGCTTTCTCTCTACTGTTCCTGCCTTTAGTGTGTATGTGCAACTTTTATGGCATAGTATACAACAAGTAAACAAGGGGAATAGCTCTTGATTTTTAAAAGCTCCCAAGGCATAAACTTTTTTTAAATGAAGGGTTAGCATCGTTACAGAGGAGACAAAAATTTAAACTTCACCATAATTTCAAGCAATTCTTAGTTAAATTCATTTTTTGGTCTTTCATATGCTGTTTGTTTTATGAAAATTGTTCATCTACTAACAAGTCTTACTCATCCAAAGTTTGAATATACATTTGAGTGTCTCGTGGGCAGAGAACTGCAGATATTGCAGAGATGTGGGATGTCTCCTTCCTTCGTTGATTTTAATATCAGTAAATGTCTTCTTTTTACAAGGGGCCTTGGGGTGGGCATGACTGTGGGAGGAGGACATCAGAGGAGGTTATTCCAGGTGGAAGAGGCACAGCAAAGATGGCAGAGAAATTTGAAAATCAGCCTGTGCTCTTTATACTTAATTTGATTGTAGCTCTGGTTTAGAAAGGTTAATCTGATGGCTGCATGTGGCATAAGTTAGACGGGGTAAAGTGGAAGAAACCGTTCCATAGAGAAATACAGCAGGGGACAGAGAGGCCTAAGTGAAGTTACTCATTGCAAAACTTCTTTGCAATCTCTCACAAATTTCACCTCCATATTGTTTATTTAAAATATTGTTTTAATTTAGTTAAATCCTTCCCTCTCCACAAATAAAATTCCATTTAAACGGATTCCCAGAAAGCCCTGTGCCTCTGCCACACCACCTCAGCCCCTCCTTCCCCAAGGTAACATTAGGTAGGCTGTTGGCACAGGAAATGGACATGCAGTACTATAAAAGCAGACTGTGGAACTTGACAACTGATACAGAGCAGAGGAAGGAAGTTGGAGATGACTCTGGTTTCAGAGTCACTGCTAGACTCTGTCTAGAAGAGTTACAGCAAATAAGAAAGACAAGGAGTGGTGGCTTTGGCACGGAACATAGCACACTCTGTTTAGACTTGTGCATGCGCTAGATGGTGTTGTCCAGCTGGCTTCAAGAAATGCGGGTTTGGAGCTAAGTTCGGGTAGTCATCCTCCCACAGAGATGATAGTTGGAACCATGGAAATGCATTTTATAATGTTGAAAGTGGAGCTTCTTGTTTTCTGCCCCTTGTTTCAGTTTCAGAACTCTGTTTCAGCAAGATGTGAAAAAGAGAAGAGGCTACGGAAGCTCATCTGATTCCAGATATGATGATGGAAGAGGGTATAACTTTTTAAATTGATAAAAGATGTTTTTACCCCTCTGTGTAATATAATTAAATTAGAGATAAATAGGCAGACAGACATAGTTAGGCTCATGGTAATTAAAGGCTTAAATTCTATTTCACAAAATTAATGTATTACTGTAAATTAAATCAAGTTGCCTTTGATTTGATAATCAGAGTTAATCTGACAAAGCTAAAATGTATATCAAATATCCTATGGGAAAAGTCTAAATTAGAGGATGAAAACTGATGGCCAACATTAAAATCTAGAGGTTTCACTTTAGAATCTGGATTTCCAGCTGCTAATGAAAACCTCACGATCCAGCAGCACTGGGTGGGGATTGTGTTTCTATATGGCAGATATCAGCTGGAGCTGGGTTTCAGTTGGACATTTATAGGAGGAGCTGTCCCGTTTATCCTAACCCTTGCTTGACTCACTTTCCTCGTGCGCATTATGCAGCTGGTCTCTTTCAGTATTTGAATTTGTGACTCGCGACCTAAATGGTAGTTCCTATTTTAAATAAAGAAGAGGGTCTATTTGAGTGTTTAAAAGGAATCAATTGAAGTAGTGTCTACTCAACAGTAGAAATTAACTTTTCTTATCTTAGGCCACCAGGAAACCCCCCCAGAAGAATGGGTCGAATTAATCATCTGCGTGGCCCTAATCCTCCTCCAATGGCCGGTGGATGAGGAAGGTAACTTAAAATCTGCAGTTCTGCAGGGATTTCATTTTGAAAATGCCTCCTTAGGCAGGTTTTCTTTAGGAAAGCAGAAGTCACAACATTTTGTAATTACTCAGACATCTTATTTGGAAAAATATTTTTATCTTAACCCTTGAAAAATTGTCTTTTGAATCAAAATGTCTTTTGAAGAAGGTTTTATAACATGTAATGACTAGCTTTTTCATACAGATCCAAATTACTAACTACTAACTATTATAACATTTTCTTTTAGGTAAATGTCTGCTCTAAGAAGCAGACAACTGGACAAGCACATTCATAGCAGAAGGAAACCATCAAGAAATGGAGCGTTGACCACACTGGACAAGTTAGATGAATGTGTACTCTAAACAAGGATTGCTCTGTGTCCTCACAGATGAATGAGGTCGTGCTGGGAATTCCCCCCGCAGGGATCTGGCATGACTGACAGGCAGTTCTATAAATGCATGTGTTTGTCTCATCTTTTTTGTATCGTTTATGAAAGTATTAATATAGTTTTAATAAGTAAATATTTTTAGGTTACAAGACTGACTTCTCATCTTTATATAATTAAAACACAGAAAGCTCCAAATTTGAAGAAGAATAAACAGCTGCGTATTGAGTACTATTAGTGTCACCTTTTTCAACTTCTGAAATACTGTTCATTGCTTTTTTTTTGTTCTTTATAAATAAATCACAGTGTATTTCAGTAGTATGCATATGATATCTGTGCTTTTGAATTAATTTTTATCTTAAAACCTATTTGTCCCATGGATCTTTAATACAATGTGTCTTACTTGCTACCAGATGTAATTATCAGGGTATTTGTAAAGCCATAACCAACAAACCTGAGCTACAAAATGTAGATTTGCTAGGTGGTCTTTAAAATCAAGGACTTCAGTGCTATCTTTACCAATTTTAATTCTAAACCATTGCTTAAGATATACTGCCTGTTGGCTTTAACCCCATCTGAATGCTGGTAACTCTCATTCTTTCACTAGAATGAAAGGTCTGTGAGGTTAGGGATTTTGTCTTCTTTACCCCAGTGCTTTGAACAGTGACTACGTGTAATAGGCACTGAAATATTTATGGAAAAAATGAATAATACAGATAATTCTACTTTGTGTTTAACAGTCTTTGAAACCAAAGTGTTCAGTAAAAGCACTTTTATATCCATTTATAAGTATTTATTCATCTCTGTTTGCCAGGAAATGGGGATGTGGTGGCATTAATAAACACTGGTCTGTATGAAAACCAGACTACAGGCGGACAAGACTGGAAGCAGGGAGTTGGGTTTAGAGGATGTTGTGGTGGTCCAGGTGTGATCGGACCAGCTAGTGGCAGTAGGAGTGGAGAAGTGAATGCGTTCAAGGCATATCTGAGGGACTGTGGGATTTGCTGATGGCTTTGGATGTAGAAGATGTGGACAATTGAAGAAACAAGTGAAACAGGATGGTGAAAATGGGAGTAGATTTTTTTGGGGGGGAGGCGGGGATCGAGTTACATTTTGGATATATTTAAGTTTACAATGCCTTGTAGACATCTAAGTGGAGATACTAAATAAGCAGTTGGTTATCAGGGCGAGATCCAACCTGGAAATACATATTTGGGAGTTATCTTCATATTTAAAGCCATGAAACTGGATAAAGTCATCCAAGGAGTGTGTAGAGAGAAGCCCTAACTCCAGAGAATCCTAACATCAGAGGCCGGACTGAGCATGGCTAGTGAAGTACGAGGAGAACTAGAATTACGTATGGTGTCTGAGAAGCCAGAAAAGACAGGTGTGATGACGAAATGAGACACCAGTTATCAGCTGCTCCACAGTAAGCACGCAAAACAAAACACAAGTAGGTTGCGGGCATGCTGCAGCCAAGACCAATCACAGCAACATCAGCCAATGCACCCTCCCACCGCACCCTCCCACCTCACCCTCCTCCGGGCAGCTCCGCCCTTCCTCTTTCCCGGAATGCTCTGGGCCGACTCCCGGCGGCCATCTTGGTTGTGGGCAGTCGGCCGAGAGGTTGCGCCTGCGCCGAGGCCTGTTGTCTGGCGGTCGCGTTGCGTCCTTCAGGCTAGAGGCTGGAGGGGCGTCGGCGGCCGAGATGACCCAGGCCGAGAAGGGGGACACGGAGAACGGGAAAGAGAAGGGCGGGGAGAAGGAGAAGGAGCAGCGCGGCGTGAAGCGACCCATCGTGCCCGCGCTGGTGCCGGAGTCGCTGCAGGAGGTGAGGCGCCGGGGGCGGGCCTCGGACTCGGCTTCCGGGCGGGGCGGGGGGCCGCGGAGCTGGGCGAGGGGAGGAGGCTGGCGAACGGCGGGAGTCTTCGGGCGCCCACCCAGGTGGGTGGTGCAGGGGGGTCGTTCCCCGCTTGCTCCGAGGGCACAGTGCAGATGGCCAGGCCAGTGACACCAGCCACTGTGCGAACCCCAGCCTCCCGGGCCATGAGACCAGCACAGGGCTGTTACCTTCCTGCCAACTAGTTGAGGGAGCAGACTGGATGGTGTGTAAGGGCCTTGCCAGTTCCCACTCTCTAGGATTCTCCCACTTGGCGGGAAGGGGGAGCTCACGGTCGGGGGTGGGCAGTAAGTATCTAGGGCATGGAGTGGGATGGGCTAGTGCAGAGGACCACAGGGGGAGGTATTGGGCACACACAGCAGGTACCTCCTCCAGCCCTGACGGTCTGGGACAGTTTCTCCAATGGAGGTGACACCTGGACAAAGACCTAAAGGATGATTAGGAGTTAGCCAGGGGGAATGTGAGGGCAGGAGAACAGCATGGGAGAGACCTGGGCCAAGGGAGGATATGAAATGTTGGAGATGAGGATGTCTGGAATTGAGGGAGAAGAGGGAGCAAGACATGAGACTGGAGATCTTAACAAGGATGGCATCAAGAGGGTCGTATAAGCCAGAGCCTGGCCTCTTCTGAAGGGAATGCAGAACTTGCGAAGAGATAGCCAGACTCCGAGCTACATGATTAACTCTAATCCTCACAATAGCTCTCTGAGGTAGGAACTTTATCTAGAGCAAGGAAGTGGCACAATCTGAATTTCGAGCCAGATCTGTGAATCCGGAGCCTGGGCCATTAGCCACTATAACCACATTTGCTTAACTTCAGTCATGTAACAACTTTTGGTTTTTCCATATCCTCTGAGAGACCTCTACCATTATTTGCTGAATAACTTTTTTAACTCAATTTTGTCTTAAGCAGTAATGTCCAGGAAATGATGTGTAGGATGTATTGGCTAGTTGTTTTCTAATATGTTAAGGTAGATATGTAATTATTAAAAACTGCTTGTCCACACTCTGGAAAATTGCGTTTGCTACCCCAGAGCTTCCCAATCAGTGTGCTGCAGCCTGTGTGCTATTAATGAGGTACAGATGTCCCTGATGGCAAGCCACCTCATCTGTTTAACTCAGTTTGCTAGATAAATATTGTCTGCCATAGCACGCAAAAGCTTGAGAAGTGTGCTGCAGAGCACCAGGCCATGTGAGAGTGGTGCCATGGGCATTCAACAAATACCTACTAGGCTCCTGTATGCCGTGCACTGGGCACAGAGTAGTGAACAAGACAGTAGTAGTCCTTTACGTGAAGGTTTTGTCTTTTGAGAGAGCAGACAGTAGATCATTACGAGAATGATAAGTGTCATGAAAAGGAGGGGTGCCATAAGATTTTATTCCAGGGGGACAAATAAGCCTGGTCTGATGACATTTAACTTTAGACCTGAAGGGAGGAGTAAGATTTAACAGGGAGAAAGAACATTGCAGGCAAGGGGAGTTGCGTTTGTGAAGGCCTGAATGTCAGCACGGTGAACTAAGAAATCAGGAGACATCTGGATTGGGAAGATTAAAGAGACTGAAAAGTAAGTGGTTCTAGAGTAAAGCTAGAGGAGTAGGGAGGGTCTTGATCTTGGAGGTTCTGGACTGTATCTTATTGGCAAGTTACGGAAATGTTTTAAATAAGGACATGCCAAGAAGACACAACTGTAGCTTAAGGGCAGAGCAGAGTAGGTGCTGACTTAGGAGTCACACTGGAATGGTGATTCTCAACAGAGGCATCCTGTTGTCAAAGGGATTGTTGGAGTCCCTTCTTCCCCCACTCCCTCCTGAAACTCTGGGTCCCTCAACAGGTTTACGTGGTAGAGGTTCCCGAGTGATTCAGGTTATATTCTGCCCCCTTGAGAATCACAGATCTAAAAGCCCACAGTCATTACTCCACTGCCCTGATTTGTGCTGCTTTGTCAGTCCTTGTTCACTGTCTCCCAGTAATGGATGGTGAAATGCAGCAGAGCTTTCTGACCTGTGAGGATAGAATTGTGAACTCTGGTTTTTTAACCCCAGACTCTTGCCAGATCAGGTAAATAGTACAGAACCAATAAGGGTAAAGTGTTTAAAAAACAATGACGAAAATACAGTTCATGCACATTCTCGGAAGTTGTCCATGTATAAAGTCCACTTACTTTCCAGCATTGCAAAACAGTGATTCTGATCTTAAATTTACTTCTTCCCTCACCTCTCAACCAGTGTTGTCACATCTGAGCGATCATACTAATTACTTCAGGAGCTTTTGTAAATTGCAGATTCCTAGGCTCTCTCTTCCTGGAGATTCTGAATCAGAAAATTTTTAGTGAAGCCTTAGGGTCTTTTTTGTTTTGTTTTGTTTTAACAAGGATCTTTAGGTGATTCAGATTTAGAGAACCCCATACTTCACAAGTCATAGTATTCCCCACACTCTTATTCGTTGTTTAACTCTCTTCTCTAGTAAATGGGAAGGAAGTTCTCTAGTGGTCAGGACTTTGTCCTGGTCACCATTATACCCACAGTGATTGGCACAGAAATGCCCCCAAATTTTAGCTTGATTTGCACTGGGTACTTAGGATTTCATTCATTTAAACAAATATTTGTTGACCTATGTACTGTGAGTCAGATCCTCTGCACACAGATACAAAAAGAGTTTGCATTCAGGCAGAGAGCAGTATCTGGAAGCCTCTCAAGAGAACTCCCTTTACTGAATTATTATTATTATTATTATTTTTAATATTTTATTTATTTATTTATGGCTGTGTTGGGTCTTCGTTTCTGTGCGAGGGCTTTCTCTAGTTGTGGCAAGCGGGGGCCACTCTTCATCGCGGTGCGCGGGCCTCTCGCTATCGCGGCCTCTCTTGTTGCGGAGCACAGGCTCCAGACGCGCAGGCTCAGTAATTGTGGCTCACGGGCCTAGTTGCTCCGCGGCATGTGGGATCCTCCCAGACCAGGGCTTGAACCCGTGTCCCCTGCATTGGCAGGCAGATTCTCAACCACTGCGCCACCAGGGAAGCCCCCCTTTACTGAATTATTTTGATACCTTTGAGTTTGATAGTCATTACAGGATACTAATTTCTTAGTCTAGCCTGTTACCTCTGTGTTATTTAACGTGTTACCTGCATGTTATTTACTAAGGTCACACTCCTATGTTTTGTATTTGCAGCAAATCCAGAGCAACTTCATCGTTGTCATACATCCAGGTTCAACAACTCTGAGGATTGGTCGAGCCACAGACACACTTCCTGCCAGCATTCCTCATGTTATTGCACGAAGACACAAACAACAAGGGCAGCCCATGTACAAAGACAACTGGCTCCTAAGGGAGGGACTAAATGTAAGTCAGAAATGGAAGATGCTGGCGTTCCAGTGGTTAGGACTCCGAGTTTTCGCTGCCGAGGGCCCGGGTTCAATCCCTGGTCAGGGAACTAAGATCCCACAAGCCGCGCAGCGTGGCCAAAAAACCCACCCGCCATCCCCCCCCAGCACACACACACAAAAGTAATGTAAGACCTAGAGAGAAAGCCCAGGGTTGTCTCCTTGGGAGGGCTTCAATATTCAATGTATGCCATAATGTTGAACGACACCTTCATAGCTTTAATGTATTTTAAAATAACGACATCATTCAGGGTTACAAATATCATTTTTTATCTGAGCTATCAATTTTAGATTGTACAGTAATAATTATCACAAAAGTAAATCTAATTTTTTTCACCCATCAGGATGAGTTGGGTATTGATGAAGATGATCTTTAGTGGAACATACAGAATTGTCACTCCCTTAAAATGATGCATCCAGGTGTCTATTAACTGACTGCCATATTTTCTCTTCCAGATACTTAGAGTTTAAATTGAGCTCATTTTTTCAATCTAGCAATTGAATTGCTACAGTAAGCACTTGTTACAATCTTAGATCAAATCATAATTTAAAGGCAAAAAATAGTATTTCCTTGGAGTAAGCGTTTACTTAGGATGCAGTAGGCATCCTGTTTTGCAGGTGATAATTAACAGGAAAATTTTTGTGATAGGTGTTAAATATGTGTATTGCATTGTAATCTGCTTTAAGTTTTTTTTTTTTTAATTTATTTTTGTCTGTGTTTGGTCTTCATTGCTGCACGCGGGCCTTCTCTATTTGCGGCGAGCAGGGGCCACTCTTCGTTGCGGTGCACGGGCCTCCCATCGCTGTGGCTTCTCTTGTTGCGGAGCACGGGCTCCAGGCGCGCGGGCTTCAGCAGTCGTGGCATGCGGGCTCAGCAGTTGTGGCTCGCGGGCTCTAGAGCACAGGCTCAGTAGTTGTGGCGCACGGGCTCAGCTGCCCCGCAGCACGTGGGACCCTCCCAGACCAGGGCTCGAACCCGTGTCCCCTGCATTGGCAGGCGGATTCTTAACCACTGTGCCACCAGGGAAGTCCTGCTTTAAGTTTTAAATCAAGGGTAGTTGTAGGAACTTGCAGTTTCTATAATTCTTATAGTAAGCCTTAGGGTTCCATTTTTTAGCATAATTAGAAGACTCTCCTTAAGTCCATTTCTAAGCTTAAGTATAACTTGACAGTGTAAGAATCTAAAATTCGCATATCTTTGGATCTTACAATTCTATTTTAGGAGTAAATCTCAGGAATAAAAATGGAAAGAAAACAAAATAGTTTATAAAAATATAGAGTGTTCTTTGCAATATCACAAGAACTTGAATACTCATTAATTAAGTGAAATAACACATGAAGGAATAAAACATTGTTATAAAATTGTAAACATGAGAATTATATAGATATATGGAAGAGTCTCTCTAATACTTTGTAAATATAAAGTAGCAGTCCTCTGAAATCAGTCAAAAGCCACTTGAGGTTATAGATTTTTGCAGATAGTTTTATGGTGATGGCTCTTTTCTGATTTTTTTATTTATAAATAAGATTACTTTGAATTCTTAAGATTAATACATGTGACAAAGGTGAAGGACATGCTACTCGTTGATGAGGGAACATTTGCTCTTGCTGGATTAAATTAGTATTTTGCCATTTCTTTCTCTTTTTCACTAAATTCTTTATACTCTTCATCTCTATTCTTTTTCCCCAGAAACCTGAAAGTAATGAACAAAGACAAAATGGCCTTAAAATGGTGGATCAAGCAATATGGTCTAAAAAGATGTCAAATGGTACAAGACGGATTCCTGTGTCCCCTGAGCAGGTTCGGTCTCAACTCTTTCTTCAGATTCATTCTTTGACCACTGCTATTAAGTCGTAACCATTCGTGTGTGCTCCCTATTTCCTTATGCAAATTAAAGATGGGATTTCCTTAAAAGAGGAAGAAAAACCATTCTTAACCACCTACAGAATACCTGAATTGATGTTGCAAATGTCTAGGCAGGCCCAATAATTTGTAAGGTGGTGTTTCTTGTATCAAGTTGATGAAAATATAGTTTATCTGAGAGTCTTAAGTGTGTAATTCCAGGATCTTGATGGGAAGCTGTATTCTTACTACATTTGTCATTTTAATGTGATAAACCAGTACTGCTAGGAATGGACATGAGTCTATATGATATATAAATCTGTATTCAACTTTCAGCAGAGTACAGTACTAATTTTGGACTGACTAAATCACTGCCTAAGTGTTAACATTATGGGAGAAATCAAGATTGTGGAAAAGGGCAGGAGAATCCACTTGTGACCAATCAATATTTTGTCACATATCTTGGATTTATGATTAAAATTTGCCACTGTATCTGGTCTGTGAGAGAGGAGAAAAGAGGACAACCCCCTTTTTTTTTCTTGCATGGATTCAGAGAATTTTCTGATGCTCTTTTATTTCAGGCACGTTCCTACAACAAGCAGATGCGACCTGCGATTTTAGATCATTGCTCTGGAAATAAGTGGACAAACACATCTCATCACCCTGAGTTTTTGGTAGGAGAAGAGGTAGGAAACTTCTTTACAGTGAAATGGAAGAAGAAAACCTAGAAACTATTTATAAAATTAATTTGCTTTGTCACCTAGTTCTAGTTTTTCTCAGCATTCTGTAATCCTACCCTGAGGACCAGATATTCACACTGGCTTCTGAGATGTTACTTACACCTCTCTCAACATTAGAACAGTCAGCAAATATTAATGATAATTTCTGGCCTTAGGTCTTTGAGTGTGAATCTAGAAAACCCTGAGAGAAGAGTTTTAACAATGTATTCATCTCCCTGTCTTTTCTAGGCCCTGTATGTTAATCCTTTGGACTGTTACAATATTCACTGGCCTATCAGAAGAGGTCAGTTAAATATTCACCCAGGACCTGGGGGCTCCCTTACAGCTGTTCTGGCAGATATTGAAGTAATATGGTCTCATGCAATACAAAAATACTTGGAAATCCCACTGAAAGATTTAAAGGTAAACTAAAATGACCAGTTATTGGATTGTCTTTAAGATTCTTGGTCAATAAAAGTATACTATACTCAGTTGTTTGTAAGACAGTGTCCTTGAAGCCTTCTTGACCTTAAGGTGTTAAGGATATCTTTTTTCCTTCACTGAATTCCCCTCTGGTGCTTTCTTTTTTTTTCTCATTTTGTTTGGTTCTTGGTGTTTCTCAGCTGCTCTGCAATCAGCAAGCTTGCTCATGTTTATGCCTTCTCTCTGGACCTTTTTCGGTAACATCAGTTGTCTTATTTTTCATTTTACAAGTGTTAAATAACTCAAAGGGAAAAAAGCCCACAAAACTTCAACATTTTCTGTTTCTTTTCATAAAACCTAAAGGATAGCAGAGAGCTTTGAGTTTTTATTTTGGGCCTCTAGCCATTGCTGCTACTGCTTTAGAGAGATTCCTCTTTGATGACAAGTGTGGTGAAATTTATTTTGACCTGACTTGAGTGTTAACCATTTTATATTTTTTTCTTTGTTCTTCTTTTTAGTATTATAGATGTATCTTGTTAATTCCTGATATCTATAATAAACAGCATGTGAAGGAATTAGTGAATATGATCCTAATGAAGATGGGTTTTTCAGGTATGTCTGATATCCCAGTGAAATCTGCCTGAAATGCGATTGTTTTTGTTTTTTCCTGACAAAGTTAATCTGATTCACTGCTTTATTGAAATGCTTATTCTGGGAGGGTCAGTGATACTTGGATGATTGCCTGGAGGTTCCTAGACTTTAATTGAATATTTGTTGTAGGATCTTTCCTGCTCCCCAGCTGTTCACCCCTCTGCCTTTTGTTTTTCAGGAATCGTGGTCCATCAAGAGTCTGTGTGTGCCACCTATGGAAGTGGTTTAAGCAGCACGTGTATTGTAGATGTTGGAGACCAAAAGACAAGCGTGTGCTGTGTGGAGGATGGGGTCTCTCATCGGAACACTCGGTGAGGAGCTTGGGAGGAGGTATTCCCTGCTCCTTCTCCCCACACAGCCTGTTCAACTAAAAGCGTCATGAGTTAGAAAGAAGTTTTTGTAAGGAATTACATATTCAGATTTTTCATATGAAACCAGTAAGATTGTGGAAGTGCAAATTCTAACACGGCTATAAATAGCCGATTTTACCCTTCCCATTGGAACTCTCTAACATGAGTTCACATTAGCAGCTCCTGAAAGCCCTAGTGTGTGTTGTGTGCTTTCCCACAGAGGAAGTGTGTACGTTAGCTCTGTGTCTTTCACTGTGGTGTGGCAGAGAGATACCAATCACATTCACAGCAAAGCTTTATTTGGGCAAGTCATGTAGGAGAAAACAGGTTTTCAGGTCTGAATTCTCTAGCTAGCTAGCATTTTGAGTATTTGCTTTTCTTGTCATAATTGTTTTTGGTGAGTGAGGAGTAACTTTATGGTGGTCAAGTCCATTCATTATGTCATCACTGATAGAAGAGTTAATAAAATAACTAGCAGGAGCAGGTTTGCTGCTTGTCTGTCCTGAGACAAGCCCAGCACAGGTAAGCACGCTCAGGTAGTGCACATACCAGTTCTCTGCAGCACTTTGTGCTTCCAGCATGGCTTCTTCAGGATGCTCTAATTCTTCCTGTCACTCACATAGGAAGTTTGACTCTTAAGGCATAGAAACAGATTTAAAAGAGGGTCCAGCAGTCCATGAGAAAGGTTAATTTGTTACCTCCCACCCCAAGTTACAGTGCATTCTCAAACCCAGATTGAGTTGTTTGGGCTCATCCATTTGTAACACCTAATGCCATTGGTTTTCAGAGTATAGAGAAAACACTGGACCCAGGTCTTCTACCACTAAAACAACACAGCAGTGATCTTTCCAAATCGTAGAAATATTCAGTTAGTGGATAGTATTCGCTAAGATTTTCTCCCTTAAGTTTGTCTTACGGTGTCACTGCCTGCCATTTCTACATGTTGGTGAGTATAGACAGTCAAACAGCTGTCATATGCTACACATATGGACTTGGAAGTGAGCTGGATTTAGTGTGTATTCTGTTTCTTGGACATTTTTTGCAAATAGCATTTTTTGCTTCTAGATGTTCACCACTGTTTTTTGCTAGTTTCCTTTCTCTCTCCCTTACATCCATTCTGTCCTTTCATGCTTTAATTTATCTCTGCAACATTTCTTGAAACTTGCTGTGTTTCACTGTGCCTAACTGAGTTTTTGGAGCACCCTTTGCACCTTCTTAACGGACAGGTTACCCATCTGCCCTTTTCTCTTAACACTAGGCTCTGTCTGGCATATGGTGGATCTGATGTGTCAAGATGTTTTTACTGGCTGATGCAGCGAGCTGGGTTCCCTTACAGAGAATGCCAGTTAACAAATAAAATGGATTGCCTTCTTCTGCAGCACCTTAAAGAAACTTTTTGTCATTTAGATCAGGTGGGAGCAAAATCAAAGTTGCTGATTATTTTTGTTTTCAGGAAAAATTGAAGATATTTAAAGATAATTAAAAATTTAACAGTATTATGCAACCTGTTCAACCCAAGTTTATAAAGCCTTGAGGCTGAAGCTGTTGAGGAGTGAGAGTTTTTTGGTAAGGTCAGAGCTGTACGGATGTGTCTCAGGCTCTGGAAAACAGCTAGTTTTTTTAAGAGAGTTTAGCAGATATCTCTCTCCTTAGGATCTACAATCATTCTAATAAAGGATAAAGATAAACCTTTGGATGTAATGAATAGTAGCAGGTAAATACATAGGTATAGACAGTTAATAAAATGGTATCATTTGAAGCACTTTCTTGGTATTGTGAACAGTCAACATTTAGTCATTGCTGTATATGAATTGCTACCTTTTTATGCTATTTGTTTTAGACCTTTCTTTTTCCAACTTTTTTTTAAGCATTTTTCAAGTAATGTAATTCTGAATAAAAATTTTTTTGAGAAACCTAAGACGGGGTAACATCTTCCAGTTACTGAGGGAATTTGCTTACTGGTTTGGACATTGTATTGGTGTGTGTTGATAATGAAGCAAACAAAAATGCACATAGTGGGAATTTCAGAAATGTTGAAAGAGAATCAAGGTACGGTTGAACTCTTGTTTTATTAAGTTCCAGTGGGAGTGGTAGGAAGTTGTAGGGCAGCCCTTTTATAGGTTAGATTTAGATGGCATTTGAAGAGTTTGCGTGCACTTTTACTGATTCACTGACAGCATCTTTTCCTGGAATCAGGACATCTCTGGGCTTCAGGACCATGAGTTTCAGATTCGACATCCAGATTCCCCTGCCCTTCTTTACCAGTTTCGATTAGGAGATGAAAAACTCCAGGTAACACATCGGTATATATTTCCATGGGTAGAAAGAAAGGCAGCCAGGTTCAATCAGACTGAGAGAATATGTACTTGCTGGAAACCTCATGAGGTGAGAATGTCAACTGGTTGTAAATTAGCTGCTAACCCAACATTTAAACCACTGGTAGAGTACAGATTAGAACAGATCTGAGCCATTATTTTAATTAGCCAGTATGTGATGAGTTGTTATTTAGAAAGTGGCATCATTCTTACTAGGAAATTATAAAGTAGATTACTAGGCACTTATCTTACATTTACTTTGAGATTTCTGGTGTTATATCACCCATTCAATTTGATGATAAGTGAGTTTTCCGGCCTATCATGCACTGAAGAAGTAATGTTACTTCTGAAAGAGAATGCTTACTCGGTCTAACTTACAGGATCTGATCTGCCAGTTTTGTTTTTGGAAGAACAAAATTTATTTAATGAGTCAGTTTTTTCAGAAGGCAGTATCCTTGGTTGGTCATTCTTTTCCTTCCATGCACAGGCTCCGATGGCTTTGTTTTATCCAGCAACTTTTGGAATCGTTGGACAGAAAATGACAACTTTGCAGCACAGATCCCAGGGTGACCCTGAGGATCCTCATGATGAACATTACCTGCTGGCCACACAAAGCAAGCAAGAACAGGTCTGTGGTAATTCTTTGTGAGAGGAGACAGTTTTGTCCCTGTATGAGAAGTTTGCCCATAATTAATGGATCATTGCAGTGGCTGCAATCTGACAGTATACTAAAGCTGATACTGTTTTTAAGACCGTAGATGAAATGAAGTCTGTGTTTAAAATCCAGATGACAGATTTATTTATTCAGCAAACATCAATTTTCAGAATACCAGTCTATAAGATACTTCCCTTTTGGCGTGTATTATTTATGTACTTTATGTATAATATTTTATCTACTTTTGAATATTTATCCAGTAGTATTTTCAGTAAAATCTTAACTTATTTTTAAATTATCATGCAAAAGCTGGGTGGCACAGGCAAAGAGCTGAATTGTTTTGTCCAAAGCTGATCCTAGTTATAGGATGTCTGATTCAGGGGCACAAATTAAAGCTCTTATCTGCTAATGAAACAGCACCTCATGATGGAGAGAAGAGGGCAGTGAACCTTTTCTAGTCTTTGTTCCTGTCCCAAAGCTGAGCATGGGGTGCTTAGCTAAGGTCTGAAAATGAGGACCCATAATAGCCACTGGCCTAAGAATTCCAGTGAACTATTACACTTAAAAACTCAGGGGGAAGAGGTTCATCTGCATTGACATTTCAATCTTAAAAATCCAATCAGTAATAGCAAAGTTCTGTGATCTGCGCTGCCTGCCTGTGATTGCTTTGGAATTGTCAGCACTTCCTCATCTTCTGCACACCACCCCTCACTCCCAGTTATCCAGGGGTGGGGACCAGATGCTTGGTCGTAGGACTATGGTGTGTTTCCTCTCTGCAGCACAGTGACAGACCTTCGTTTTATAGAGTGTAGAGTAGTGGGGTAGGGAGGGGGGGATCTAGCTGGAGAACATCATAGGTTCTATCATAGCCTTACCATCCATTTGATTCTCCTTTTGATTGATTTAAAGTCTGCAAAAGCTACTGCTGACCGAAAGTCTGCATCCAAACCCATTGGATTTGAGGGGGATCTTCGTGGCCAGTCCTCTGATCTTCCAGAAAGACTGCATTCCCAGGAGGTGGACTTGGGATCCTCCCAGGGAGACTGCTTGATGGCTGGCAATGATTCTGAGGAAGCTCTCACTGCACTGATGTCCAGGAAGACTGCCATCTCGCTGTTTGAAGGGAAAGCCCTGGGCCTGGATAAAGCCATCCTCCATAGCATAGACTGTTGTTGTAAGCACGTCTGGGAGCCGGGAGAGAGCAATTACAGGGTTCAGGCTAGGGTGTAGTTTTGCCCTGCAGCATGTTCATGCAAAAGCTATTGAGCACCTGCTTTGTGCCTACATTGTCAGGTGTTAGGATCTGGTTCCTGGCCTCACTGAGCATGGAGCCTAGTGGAAGAGACCAAATCAAGTCAACTTACCACACAAAGATGAAATTACAACTGTGGCAGGTGCTACAAAATTGAACTAAAGGGTTCTGACTGATGGTTTCTGATTGAGGGATTTAATAAGGGGTTTTTACTCAGGAGGAGCTGTGGAGGGGGGGAGGCAGGGAAGGCTTTCCTGAGGAAGAGCCGTTTGAGAGAGAGGGATCTAGGGGGAGAGTGAGGTGTTACCTTGGCATTCCAGGTAGACGAAGAAGCCTGTGTGAAGGCCAGTGTGGCTGGAAAGCAGGATGCAGGGTGAAGCTGTGGGAAGTGGTGGGTACACACCACGCTGGACTTGGTAGCCCCCCTAGAGATTCTGGTCCTAATCCTGCTACTAGCAGGGTCGGGGGTGGGACAGCAACATGCTCATGTTTGTGTTTTGCAAGGTTCCTCTGGCTGCATGGCAGCATTGTCTGGGATGGGTTGGGAGAGACCTTTGAGAAGGCTCCTGCAGTTATCCAAGCAAGAGATGATAGTGGCTTGGCCTGGGGTGGTGGTGGATATGGAGAAAAAGCGTGGAAGGGATTTCACTGTCTTTTCAGCATCTGATGAAACCAAAAAGAAGATGTACAGCTCCATCCTGGTGGTGGGAGGTGGTTTGATGTTTCATAAAGCTCAAGAATTTCTGCAGCACAGAATTCTCAATAAGATGCCACCTTCATTCAGGCGAATTATTGAAAATGTGGATGTGATCACAAGGCCCAAGGTATGTTGTACACGGTGCAAGTTGTACTCTTTGCCAGTGAAACAGCATTATCTCTAGTTGTAATGTATTGGACAGAGAAAATCCTGGGAGGCGTGGGTTTGTGTCTGGGGAGTTCTTAAGGGCTTGATCAAGTGGAAAAATTACTTCAGCAGGTCACAGATGTGGTGAAAGGAGCTCTGGACTAGGGACTAGATTACTGGCTTTTAGTCCCTGCTGTGCCCTCCAAACTAGCATGACTGATTTCCACCTTTGTCAGAGGACTGGATGGGGTGAAGAGAAGACTGACTGTTCTCACGCTGTCAGCCAGAACAACTCCATTTTTATCTCTTTCATATTAAGAATCTCCTGCTGGTCCCTAGACCAGGTGATCTTCAAGGATCTTTTTGGTTTGAACTGTCTTGGCAACCATAAACGCAGGAATTTAGAAACAGATTGTGTCTGTATTTTATTATTCTCACTGACAATTCCTGGGAATATTTTTATTTAATTTTAATTCTGAGGGAGGGATTGTGGGATATATTTATTCCAGTCAAACTTCAAAATAAGTTACGTCCTTACATATGTTCCTGCCTATAGAGACTGTTTGTGGAATAATAGTAAATAGTGAATAGTAGCATTTTCAGTAATAAAAACTAAAAAATTTTCTTGTGAGTTGAAATAGAAGATGTCTGTGGTTCATGGATCCTTCATGAGTCTTTAATGCAGATTGAAAATCTGGTTTATTCCATATTGACTCAGCAGGGTTTTTTCTACCCCCAAATTCAAGTAAATGATTAAGTATATATCTTGTCTGCTTACACTGAAATATCTTTGTTTATCACCTCTCTAGGACATGGATCCCCGGCTGATTGCATGGAAAGGAGGGGCAGTGTTGGCTTGTTTAGATACGACACAGGAGCTGTGGATTTATCAGAGAGAATGGCAGCGCTTTGGCGTCCGCATGCTACGAGAGCGAGCTGCTTTTGTGTGGTGAAATGGACAGAAAAGTCACTGTTGAAGACCAACACATAACCTTGTGGTATAAAAGACTCTTAAAGAACATTTATATTCTAATTTATTGACCTAGGTGCTTAAGTTTTATGAATTTTAACTTTTATGTTGAGAACATGACATTGGTGTAAAAAATAAGCTGCTTTTGTAGTCAGGACATTTGAGAATAAATATGAACTTAGTCTTCAGTGGTAAACTCTCCTGCCCCTTCTTCAGGGTCTGTAACTCCCAATGATCTAAATTGTTGTAGTAGAGTGGTTCTCAGGTGGTGAAGCCCTTCATTTAGGTTGGCTTCTGAGAGTCACCAGGCAGTCTCACATAACCGTGAGGGGTGGGTGTGTGACTGTGCACCTGAATTGTGAGAAATGTCTGGTCACGCATTTTCCCTCTTATCTAGTACAGCAAGCACGTATGTCATGACTTGTGTATGCTGCTAAAATTCCAAATAGGAAAGAAAGGTTTTTGTTTTTTAAAAATTTTCTCCTGTATTACAAAAAATATTGGGGCACATTCAGGTCTAGATTTCCAGAGGCAAAGATTTAAGGCTGGGCTGGCTGGCTTTTGTTACTGACATAATCTAGGGTGGGCTTGGGGAAGGAAAACAATCATTGACCAAAACAGAACAGAAATGAAAAGGAAAACTCATTTGCTTCCTAAAGCCAGATAGAAATGATTTAGGTTAATGATTTTCTAATGTGTCATACAGATAAACAAGGAGACTGCTGTAATTTCTAACTTAAGCATCAGGTCCCCAATTTTCCTTTACCTGAAAAATGAAGTGAAAGTTCTTGGAGTACTTTTTGTTCAGTATGATCAGTTGACCTTAATCTGTGAGCAGTCTGAACCAACGTTTAAATACAGACAGCTATTACCACCAGTGGTCCAGGCCTTGGTCCAGCCTTCTGAGCCCCTGCAGAGGAAGGGAAGGAGGTTTGGAGACTGGAGCCAGCCAGCACAGCCTATGGGCTCCGAGACCTGGGAGGATGGGGAGGATGCCTGATTCCTGCCACTCCCTGCCAGGGACCATCTCGCTTCTCTAGAACTGGGGGTGGGAGTGGGGCTGGGGGAAAGACAGAAGTAGATGCAGGTAAGTGGAATATAGAAGCAGTAAGGACGGTTGGGGGGACTTCCCTGGAAGTCCCGCGGTTAGGACTCGGCACTTTCACTGCTGTGGCCCCGGGTTCAATCCCTGGTCGGCGAACTAAGACCCCACAAGCTGCGCAGCATGGCCAAAAAAAGGATGGTTGGAAGTTTTAGGACTTGGAGAAATGCTGTTACTAGAGCATTTTAAATAAATAGGATTATTTTGCATATCTGCTCAGTAGGTTGGAAACAAAGAAGAGTCTGCCAGTATAACAAAATTTTAATTTGCTGGTATTATTTGGGATGTTTGCCTTAAATTTGAAAATTGTATGCTTTTATTTTTTCAGTTTTTTAACAAAATAGTTAAATTTATACAATACTGATTTTATGTTTCTGGGCTGTTTCAACACAGTTTAATACTGGCTACCTAGTTCTAAAAGCATAATGTATTTCTGTTTATAATAGTTTTTCACATAATAGCATATTGCTCTTATAACTGGTAGATGTTGATTCAGAGGAGGTTGGTTTCTGGTCCAAGTTTTGACATAAGCCATCTTCTATTACCAGCACTTACAAGCACCGTGAAAACTGATCATGACAAGTAAGTGAGCTTTACCACGTTAATTGTATTGCCTCAGGCATTGCTAAGTACTTGCTTGTGAAGCTGGACACTCTATGCTTCCTTATTTTGGTCTTTATCTGTAAGACATGTATTAGAAGGAGTGGCATGGTCCTTTAAGGATAATCTACAAGAACATTTTAACAGTCATCCACCTGAAACTGACCCACATTCTAGAGCAGATGCAGTCTTGCACTGTGCGAAAGAGACAAGCTTTCCTAGAAAAATATGGGTGCTAATATAAACAACCTTTTGGTGACCTCTGCATTAAGAAAAAGATGCTTTGAGAAAAGCAAAAAGTTGGAGGACTTAAAACGCCACACATCTCTACATTCTGTAATTCTATGGTAGATTCTGTTTTTTATTTAAGTAAACCAGTGCAATAATTCATTTATAAAAAGATTAATTACTTCAAGAGGGCTAACTTCAACATAGGAATTATTTTTGTTTTGAACATGGAAAGTTATGTAATAACCATAAAACTCTGAATTCTGACAGTGACTTCTAATAGGTAACTTTGGGCAAAAGTAGACATCAGCTGTGCAAGTGATGTATTTTGTTGTTGATGTTAAAAGTCACCTGTACAAGAGTCAGATAGGACATGAATCTAGTTCTGAGAGGGAGGGTCCTATGCAAATACCAAGTATACAAGTGGTTCCACATAGAGTAGGTCATCTGGTCAGCAAAGACAGGTTCAGCTTGTTATTCCCTATTTTTGTTATCTTAGAAATAAGGACTTGTGTGTGTAATAGAAGGTTTTTCACCTAAGAAGTTATTGAGTGAATTAGTGAGGACTCTTAGGTTTGGCATTCATTAATTAAACTTAGAAAGTTATAGAGCTAAACAATTCTCCCTGCTCTGCAGAGCATGGACTATTCAAGACTGGATATTCGGCTGGGAGATGCTTTATCATTGATTATCTGAATGGTTATAGTTTAATAAGTGTTCTTGATTTTTAGGTGTGAAATTGACTTAGCTTTATAGTTATAAATTCAGTTTCTGTTCTTTAATGCCATAGTAGTTAGTAAATTTGTAACAATTTTATTAGCATAAAAACTTTTAATTACTAGGCTAAGGTGTATGTATTCAGTTGTGAATCCTCCCTTACTTCCTTTTGCTAAAGCAGGTATACATATGGTTGACCCTTGAACAACACAAGTTTGGGCAGATTCACTTATATGTAGATTTTTGCAATAAATACATACTACAGGTCTGCAGTTGGTTGAATCCACGGATGCAGAACCACAGATACAGATGGTGGACTGTAAAGTTATACATGAATTTTTGACTGCACAGGGGTCAGCACCCCTACCCCCTGGGTTGTTCAAGGTTCAACTGTAATCCTCCCTACAAGTAGCCCGTACGGTAAACTTCAGAATCATCACAGATGCTTTCCTCCTGTAATTGGAGCAGTAGGAAGGCTTTAAGGTCTCCTGCTTTGTGGCTGGGCTACAGGGAGGAGCAGCTGTAGTGGCAGGCGTGCACCCTTCTCCCCATCGACACACGTTTGGCATGGAGAAGCTCTGTGCAGAAAGCTGTAGCATCCTTCATGAGGCGGTATGTGGGGCAGACACTGAGCGCAGTGTCGTTGTCTTTGGTATCCTCTGTG
Source organism: Balaenoptera musculus (assembly GCF_009873245.2). NCBI lineage: Eukaryota > Metazoa > Chordata > Mammalia > Artiodactyla > Balaenopteridae > Balaenoptera > Balaenoptera musculus. The sequence goes on along the minus strand of NC_045795.1, from coordinate 69,051,690 downwards.
AAACAGACCACCACGTATTTGTGCAGATGAGTCTGGCTTCTCAGATCGCTGCAGAAGAGGTTAAAGGCGAGGGGGAACAGGTCTTGGGAGTTCTCACAGGGGCTGCCCCCCCTCTTGCCACAGGTACCATCACACATGGTGTTATCATTGGAAAGAAGGAAAATGACCTTATCCGTGGCTTGCTTCTGAGTGGTAAGCCACTGCACGGGACCCATCTCGGCTATTTTCTTTGTCTGCCATTTTTCAAGGATGACTTCACTTCTGCAGTGGTTTTGAAGAAATTCAGTGAAGTAACAAACTGTGTGATGGAAACATATTTCAGATGGGTAAACCACAAGAACCTTAATGGGGGCAGTAGTGTGGTGGTAGAGAAGGAAGTCTTCTTGATCCTTTCTGTGGGGGAGAAAAGCATTTGTCATCTGTGGACAGCAAATAACAGGCATTCACGCTAGTCTAAACCATCGCTGATGAATGATCCCTTGCTAGGGCACATCAGCTGAGCACCAGGGATGTTATTACTGCCAGAGAGGAAAATACCCCTGATGTTCCTTTTGTACACATCACCTGAAACACACCAATGCTTAAACCTTAAAGATGCTTAAAAGATGTATTTTCTAAGTCCCTATCACTGAATTAGTCCTCTTGATTAAGCCTGTAGCTTTTCAAATAAATTCATAGAAACTGTTCAGGTTTAAGATACTCTGTTTCAGGTGGGGGGTTGTAAATTTAGTAGTTTTAGTGCCATATGTGAACGAGGACAGCTGACCTCTCTGCCCTTCACATCACGTTTTGAGTTGGGTCAACTCAGTAGTTGTTCCATCTTCTACCTACAGGTGGTAGAGTTTCTTTACAGTTCCATAAGGTTAAGTGGTACCCCCATTTCAGCTGGAACTCAACTGGAATTCTGTCCTATACGTGCTAAAGAATGGAAACTAGGTATGAAACTACTGTAAAGAATACAAGTCAAACAATATCCATTAATATAATAAGTATTCTTAAGGTCAAAGTTCGACATGGCTTGCTTACCTAAGAACATGGGATTAATCTTGTTATGTATACAACATCACAAACAACTCAAAGACTACATTTATATTTCCTTGTCTGTGTGTGGAGGGGAGGAGAAGCAGAGGTTTTCAGTGGGCCTCCCTCTAGCTGTGTATCTATATAAATACTCTGATTTCTTATTCAAGTCTTCGGTGTTTTAGAGGTGGCAAGATCCTTAGAGTATATGAATCCAAGTGAGTGTTGTTCTTATGCTTTGGAAGAATTATTTTTCAAAAGTAGGAACTAGCATAGAGTATCTACCACAGGTAAAATGTAATTTGTTATCAGCTATCTTTGGCCCATTACACTCGTCGTAGATGCCTCGATGGTAAAAAGAAAACAGGTGATAGCAGATCTGGAGTCCCAGTCCCTGCTTTACCTTAGCAGGTGTGGTCCAGTCATTATATTAGTCTTTAGGAGAGCTCTGAGGCATTAACTAAATGTCTGACTCTTGTGTAATGCCAAAATGTGATTGCCTTTGGAGGAATCTCCTTTAAAAAAAAAAAATCAGTGTTATTTCCTCATCTGCGTTTCTTTAAAGAACTGAATTATAACCCTTACCATGCCTCCAGGTCAGATAGATCCCGACCGCCAGCACCCACGTGGCCACCAGCAGAGCCGAGAGGAGGAGAGGCAGCCGTCCACCCGACACACCTCTGCCTGGAGAAAACAAAGCTTGTTCATCTTCAGCAGAACAGAACCAAATTTATCTCTTACTTGGAAACTAAAACTTTTACTCAGTGCTTTGTGGAAGTTTTGGTCCCTTTAAAGCCAAGGGTCAGTAGACCTCCAGGGGGTCTGCAGATCAGTGTGTTTTTCCATAGTGTCCAGGTGTTTCATTAGATTCTCAAAAGGGAGAGGGGGCCAGGAGGTTAGGAACAGTCCTCTAAAATCATTTTGGCCTCTTACTCCACATTTTCACTGTGGTAACCAGAGTTTACATTCATTTTTTTGTTCTTTGCTGAATTAATGTTATTCTGGGTGCAATTACTTAATACATAATATGGATAGATGGCATTTTTAAAGGCTGTTTTGTCAGACTGACAGATGTGGGGGGTCATGCCACCTGGTTACGGGAATGTTGAGGATCAGTTAAGCTCCAGCTTGTGAAAGTGCTCAGGAATCCATAGGCACTGTGCCTACACAGCAGTCAGGATTGTTAGGAGGGTGGGTTTCTAAGACCAGCACCTTTTAACTTTTTTTTTTTTAATTAATTTATTTATTTTTGGCTGCGTTGGGTCTTCATTGCTGCGCACGGGCTTTCTCTAGTTGCAGCGAGTGGGGCTACTCTTCGTTGCAGTGCGCAGGCTTCTCATTGCGGTGGCTTCTCTTGTTGTGGAGCACGGGCTCTAGGCGCGCGGGCTTCAGTAGTTGCAGTGTGTGGGCTCAGTAGTTGTGGCTCGCGGGCTCTAGAGTGCAGGCTCAGTGGTTGTGGTGCATAGGCTTAGTTGCTCCACGGCTTGTGGGATCTTCCCAGACCAGGGCTCGAACCCATGTCTCATGCACTGGCAGGTGGATTCGTAACCACTGAGCCACTAGGGAAGCCCCCTTTTAACTTTTGACCCCACCCCTGGGCTAGTTCTGGAAGCATTTTATTTGTCAACCTGGAATGAAGGTACTAACATCGCTAAATCCAGAGAGACATTCTCCAGAACCAGCTGCTCTTAGGCACCAATGATGTGTGTCTCTTGGTGCCACTATTCCTAATTTGTTATCCAAATGTCTGTGTGGCCACAATGAATCACAGTAACAGCCAGGCCTGGGCCACTGAGACGGATAAGAAAGTCAAAAAGCAGTGAAATGCATGTTCCCTCATACACTCAGTCCCTTTACAGCCCTGGCGTTTTTCAGGAGATCCTTGCGGCACTCTGAATATCAATTTTGCGCCGTTGATTTTTTTCCCTTCTTGTGTATATCCTGCTTGGTCACGGATCTTGATCTCATAAATGAAGCCTCATTCTTACTTAGTTTGCAGCTCTCGGGCACAGCACCGCCGTCTTTCTCTGTACCCTGTTCAGCACCTGCAGGCAGGGACCCTCCCTCACGCTCCCCGACCCCCAGCCTGTTGCATATTGAATGGGGGTGGGGCCGGGGCCCTTCATGTCCTCAGCCTCTTTGATCCTCCCATAGAAAGGGCTGGACACTTACTGTGATCCCGAGGGAAGTGGACACCCGTTTGTGGGCAAAGCCCCACAGTTCTCTGCGTCAGATGCAGTCGTTGCCACAGGTATGGAAATACGGAGTCAGCTAAGGAGAAATGAGGGGCTCAGCCTTATTTGTACTCTCACCAGAACTTCTCTTCCCTTTTTTTCTGGCTTCAACCCCTCTCTAGCATTGTAATAGGACATTTTTTTTCCTTGGTCATACTTCTGTCACAAAGCCCTAAAATCCAGACTAGTGACTCAAGACCAAACCTTCTAAGACTCCTGAGCTGTGAACCTAAACTTTGTACATGTTGCTAAGATGTTAATTTCCTTATGTAAAAGGGTTAGGTCACATCCTAATACATATACAAATATGTCCTCCAAAAAACAGAGCAGTGGGACTCCTCTTGACCTAAGCCAGTGCTTTACGACATGTAAGTCCCTTGGGACTAGGAGAGTCTGGTTCCCTGGAAAAGGGGTGCAGTCCTAACGTGCTGATGGGTATCTGCTCCTCCGGGCGTGTCTGAGCTCTGCCTGTATGTCCCGGGAATGAAGAACAAAAAGGCCCTTATGTCTTGGGTGTAGCTGTGTCCCACCGGGACCCTCCATGGCCCCACAGCATACACTCAGAGTGGAAAGAGCTGTGAGAGCACCTGCTAGCCCAACTTCCTGTTCTCCAGCGGAGTAAACTCAGTCCCCAAGGGGACAGAGTTGCCCTTCAAAGTTCATATGCTGATTGGGAACCCAAGCCTGCTGATTTCAAATCCTTTGTTACTTCATTTTGCAGTGAAAATGGAGGCTTGGGATAATAAAATGGCTCAGAATTCCTCTGTGTTTCTGTGACAGAAAATAGGAATAAAAGCACCTTGGAAAGTCAACAGCCACTCACAAAAGCAGAAGGGACCGTGATGATAAGGTCAGCTTCCTGACCTCACAGCTGTGAAGATGGAGGCCGGGGTTCCCCATCAACCTCACATAATGGCGAGACTGCTGGCAGAAGCGAGCTGGGGAGAGAACTCATCTGCTCCAACTAGAAAAACTCCTCAAAGGCATTGAGTGGCGGTGCAGTGGGTCTTCAGTGCCCCTCCCCTCTCCTCCCCTCCCCAGAGCATCTCGTTCAGCTTTACCTGGACCACAGCACCTTAACGTTCCCCAGTCACTTGAACCACCACGGAAGTTCGAGTTAGTTCCTTCTGGTGCAGGTGAGTGAGACAAAAATCAAGAATTAGGAGCCAGGGACTTCCCTGGTGGCACAGTGGTTAAGAATCCGCCTGCCAATGCAGGGGACATGGGTTCGAGCCCTGGTGTGGGAAGATCCCACATGCTGCGGAACAGCTAAGCCCACGTGCCACAACTACTGAGCCTGTGCTCTAGAGCCCGTGAGCCACAACTACTGAGCCCGCGAGCCACAACTACTGAGCCCACGTGCCACAACTACTGAAGCCCTCGTGCCTAGAGCCCATGCTCTGCAACAAGAGAAGCCACTGCAGTGAGAAGCCCGCGCACCACAATGAAGAGTAGCCCCACTCGCCGCAATTAGAGAAAGCCCGCAGGCAGCAATGAAGACCCCAATGCAGCCAAAAATAAATACATTAAAAAAAAAAAAAGTATTAGGAGCCATACAGATGATTAGATCAAAGACTGCCAATGAAGACACCGCTCTTCCCAAACTGACTTTGAACTCATTAGACTATGTGTGAGTCAGGATTCACTCCATACTTCTGAGACCTCTACCTTTGGTTGGTTTTAGAGTCACAGGGATGTTTCCAGGGATGCTCCCAGGGACTTGTTTTTCTTTGTCTGAATTAATCAAAATAGCCCAGCATATTTGTACAGCAGACAGTTCTGCCCGTGCTCTCTCAAAAGAGAGCCTGTCCAGGGAATCTGCCTTCTTCGACAAGAGAAGGAGAGCTGGAGGTTGAGGACGGGGGTGGTGTTGAGGAAATGAAGGGGAAAAAAGTACTTCCAACACATAAGAAGTCCCAATTACAGTGGAATTTGGATGAGAGCCATATATCTGTTTCCAAGGCGACTGGTTGTAAAGTTCACTTCTACCATGGTCTCATTCTTCTTACAAGCAGTGATGTTTGGATCCCACAGACTTCCTGTGAGTTGAGAGAATCACAAGACTGGAGTTGCAAACTCAGCCCTCATTTAAGCCCCCATAAGGGCTTGACAAAAACAGATGTACGTTCTGAGGCACACGTCCAATAGATACTTACTCAGCTACACAGTGTGCCTTTTATTTATCATCTCAAAGTAACCTGCTGCCCAAGAAAGTTTAGTGACCCCACGTCACTACTTTGCTGCAAACAGCTTCCCTGGGCTGAGGGTGGTGAGAGGCACAGGCCGGGTTCTACTACTCCCTTCTATTCTCAACATCCATTTTGAGTGAAGGGCTGGGGTCAGGATTTCCTCCTTTCCAGGATGGGGAGCAGGAGCCACAGGTTAGGAGACATGTCTAAGTTTATAGAGCGAGGGAATTCAGCTAGAACTAGAACACTCTGCGTTCCAGGAACTCCATCCATCAGACTACTCTGCCCCAGCTTTACTGGATGTCAAGAAATAAGGAAATATCTCATGCTTAGAAGATACCCAGACAGGTCTACTCTGAGAAAAAGCTGGTTGTTTCATTCATGTGGCTTGCAAATCAGCACTCGGTTAATTTCCAGGAACATGATATAGAATACTGTGTATTATTTTCCCCACCCAGGAGGCCATTTCAAGTCCCAGCTCAGAACTGTCTTTAGGAGTTGGGTCCTAGGATGATTGGAGGCCCTCAGACCCCCTCACATCCCAGTGTCCTCCAACACTCCACATCTCTTCTGGTGGGAGGCGAGAGAGGAGGCACAATGCTCCAAGTCTGCCTTCCAGCGAGGAGACGCGTGCACTCAGTCTGCTGGGGTTCCTAGGGATGCCTGTGGCGTGGGGGTGCCTAAGAGGCAGGGACTGATCCCCTCAAAACCACTAGCCTCATGAGCACCCTAAGACTGTATTACCCGGAAATGCACAGAAATCCTTGTAAAACCCTTGGAAGTTGGACAGTTGGGACTGATTATCCTGAATGGGCTTATTTAAAAATGCGAAGGGTGGGGGCAGGTTCTAACAGTCTGGCCTGTAGGATGTGGACCCCCGTGAGGTCACGGGTTGAGAGCCTGCTTCTAGTCACTACTTTAGCTAATGCTCCCACCTTGAATGTTTGCACATCCAAGCAGAAGGTGTGCAGGGTGCCCGTGACCACAGTTCAGTGGTACTGGTGTCTGAGCAGGTGGAGGACTTACAGATTCCCATCCAGGCAGGAAGGGCCTTTGGTTTGGCCTAAAATGTTACTTTAACCAAGGGAGCAGGGTGTTTTTTTTTCTGTGACTTGCTCACCATATAAACCTACTAAGAGTCTGTCCATCCCTGGGTTCAGTGGGCACGGCGCTGGCCGGGATCAGCCTTCACAGTCTGAGCAATTGGGATACATAACAGCCCCACTCTAGGCCTCAGTTCCTTCATCTTAAAAAGCTTGAGCTGCGCTGATTCACGCTATAAATTTCTTCTAATAACAAAAGCAAATGCTGTATTTACTTACCCGCCTCGATGCCCTTTTTTTTGTATTTCATTATGTGGTCCAGGCAGCCTGGAAATTTGAAAGAAAGTTTTTACATTTTAGAAAAAGGTATCTCTGCTCCACCCCCTTGCCAACAAGTGTGCACACACATATGCTTACCACACCTGTAATGAATTGCCAGAACATTTCACATATGAGGTCAGATAGCAGATATAAATGAGATGCTAACATCATACTGTTAAACAGAAGGTTATCTATTCATGAAGTGATAACCAGAGTCTAATTTAAATACAGCCTTTATCAAAACTATCTGTGATCCCCAAGAGAAGACTTAGAAACCAACCATTATTCAAAAATGAGGTTTGGTATTATGTGTAGATACTGCCCCTTCCAGGAGGTGGAGCTTAATCCCACCCTATACCCCCCACCCCAGGATGGGGTAGACTTAGTGATTTGTTTCCAAAAACTAAATTTGGGAAAGGGAAAAATACTAGATTACACAGAGAAGCCTGGCAGACACCACTTAACCAGAGACAAAGGTGAGCACCACCTGTGCCGTCCTGTGCATGTCACCCACCCCTGATAGAGTGTCAATGAGAAGAGTGCTTCACCTCTGCAGAATTCTCACCAAACACACCTATATCCCCAGTCTAATCATGAGACAAACACCAGACAAACCCAGATTGGGTTTGCAGGATGCATGCCATCACTCCTCAAGACTGTCATGGTCATGAAACACAGGGAAAGACTAAGAAACTGTCACAGATCAGATGAGACGAAGGAGACACGGGGGACTAAATGCCACTGGGACAGAAAGAGGATATTAATGGAAAAGCAGGTGAAATCCAATAAAGTCTGGAGTTTTGTTCATAGAAATGTACCAGTGTTGGACTCTTAGTTTTGACAAATAGACCACGGTAATGTAGGATGTTACCGATAAGGGAAACTGGGTGAGAAGAATATGGGAACTCTTCGTACTAGCTTTGCAACTTTTCTGTAAATCTAAAATTATTCCAAAATATAATTTAAAAAATGAGATTTAGTCTCATCAAGAAAGCTGGGCACTACTGTGTAGTAAATGATGTGATGCCAAGAATACACTGGACCACAACCAAGGAACAATGACAGATTGGAAATTGCCCCATTTGGCTTCGATGCTACACCTGGGACAGGGACAGGCATGGGATACAGAACAGGTGACCCAGCCGAGTGGGGGTGACGTGGGAGCTGCTGGGGCCCGGCACCATGCTGGACCCTCCTCACCCATGATCCCATCTCATCCTCACCCCAACCCCGTGTGTGTTACTGCAGGTGTGACACCAGAGAGCTGATCGTGTGTCATAGAGCAAGGGAAAGAACCCAGCACTCAACTCAGTGCCACCTGCCTCTTCACCGCAGCTCAGAGGACAAACCTTCTGGAGTCTGTACATCCTCAGAGACCAGCCGCACGCTGTCAAGACTACACAGCCTGCCAGGAAGCTGAGGCTGGAACAAGCGTTTTGCATCATCAACAAAGAATGGCTAAAGTGCATCAGTCCAGAAGGACCAGAGTTTGACCGTCAGCTTCACTTCTGCATGTGTAACCAGGGCAAGTTACTTAAGCTCTCAGTTTCTTTATCTGTAAAACGGGGCTGTCCCAACCTCGGGGTTGTTGACGGCTTAAGTGAGATGATGCGTGTCAAGTGCTCAATCAGTGCCTGACACACAGGAATGGGCTTTCCCCTCCATTGCACCTGACTTAATCCTCTCCTTGTGAGTGAGGTGTGGTTACCGTCATGTCCATATTACACACGAGGAAGCCGAGACTCAACAAGGCCAAACGCCTTGTCCAGGGTACCCAGCCTCTCTGTACCAAACCACACACCAAACAGGTGTCCCAGCAAGACAGAGAGTAAGAGAAGAGTGAGGAAGTGTACCTGGTGAGGTGAAGTTCACAGCCAGGGAGGGGCCGTCTTCATTCATATTTGCATTGGGGATGTTATGGGCCCCAACGAAATAGACCGTGTTCAGCTCTACAGGAAAGCCAATGTAGGAAAACGTCCACTGCAAGGCAAAGCGGGAAGCCCTGAATTTCCAAGTTCTTCTCATTTATAATTTCATTCCTTAACCTACTGCTGAAACTCACGTCTCTAGTCAATGTCTACTAAGGAAATGGACCCTACACGGTTTGCCAGTGAATTCTAGAGCCAGGATGTAATTTAAGTTCAGCTTCCCTCACTTTGCTGATGGGGAAACTGAGGCCCAGGGATGCTGACTCGCCCAAGGCACACAGCAGAGAAATGGCCCCAAATGGGATTTGAACCCAGGCATCCTGCTTCAGGCTCCAGGTTGTAGCTCTCAGCAGCCTGTATGTGAGCACAACATCCACACCCCCAACAAAGGACCTGGATTAGTGACAATTAGCCAAGTGTCTCCAAGTGCTTACTTTGCCACCAGAGGGTCTGGTCTGAGTCTGGAAGGCGTCAGTGTAATTGCACCTGACGCAGCTGAAGGACTGGAAGTGGCTTTTGCCCGTCACGCAGATCTTGGTGGCTTTCAACAAGCGGATGCTGGCTGCCGAGGTGGGCAAGAGGGCAGTTGTGTGTTTAGTGCCAAATCTGTGGATGACTTGATGCTAGACAGCCTACCTGCCTCATCGCACTTCACATTCACTGTAGCCCTCAAAGGTAGGCACGATGATTGTCTCCAGTTTACGGATGGGGTAAGTGAGGCTTAGGGAATTTCAGGGAGCTTTGCCGTGGCTTACAGAGTTCATCAGCGGAAGAATATGGATTCAAATTCCAAAGCCTTTCCTCCTCATAGGTGAGCCTGAATTTCACAGATGCCTGCAAAGAGGAGTCTAACTGCACTATTTTGGGTCTCTTTTAAGAGGAACAGGCCTGCTGTCTAGAACACCACAAAGGCCTTTCACAGTGTCCTCAGCAGCCATGCCTGTTCCGTCTGCACCTTTACGCATGCTGATGCTTCTCCCTGGGATGCCCTTTCCTCCTATTCCCTGCCTCTCCAAGTCTTACTCCTTCAAGGCCCAACTCATGCACCACCGCCTATAACAACAGCTAACATACATGAGCCTGCTCTGTGCCAGGGATGAAGCCAAATGCCTTATTGCAACATCTAATTTAATGTGGTCTCACCAGGGCCCTCTCCTGCTCCTCTCTCCCCAACCCCCTTCGCAGTACAGGTCTCTCCAGGATTCCCCTGATGGAGTCTGTGCCTGTGTCTGCCTCCCCTTGGCCCTCTGGGAACCCGACTGGCACTCCCAGATTATTGACCGGATGGAATTTAGCTGAATTTAGTGGGTGGAACCTACACACGTGGCCTTTAGGTCCCCAGGATTGGTTCATCCAAAGAACTCACAAGGTGCCTCAGAGAAATGAGGACTTCAGGACTTCCACAATGCCCTTTGGGAGGTGGAAAATTTATCTACCCGAGAGAATGTCTTCCTACACCTCGGGGATCATCTCTGGCCTTACCCAATTTTCTTCCATGAAGGACAGCATAACATACAGAAAAGCACACCAGCGTGCCATTTGATGAGTTTTCACACTCATGCAGCCAGTACTTAAGGAACACCCCAGGAGTGCCCCTCAGGGCTCCTTTCAGTCATTCCCCGCCTGAGAGTAGCCACTGTCCTGACTTCTAACTGCCTAGAGTAGTTTTGCCTGTTTTGCACTTTTTGTTAATGGAATCATCTGGTGGGTAGGACTGCAGGCCTGTGTGCAGATGTGAAGGTATGAACTCCTGAATCTGGCTTCTTTTGTTTGTGAGATTCATCCACACTGTGTGTAGTTACAGATCATTCATGCTCATTGCTATACTGGATTCCGTTTTGTGATTCTAATTCTACTGTCAGGCATTTGAGGCAGTTTTTGGCTGTTATGAATACTGCTACTATGAACATTCTAGTCTGTGGCTTTGGTGCGTGCATGTACGTATATCTGTTGGATGTGTGCCTGGGAGGGGAAGTAATGGGTTGTAGAGTCTGCCCTTTTCTGCTTTAGCAGACACGTCAGGCCTTATCTTTGATTGATGCAAACTTACCATCTGCCCGGAGTATCCAGCTTATGTTCATCAAAACTGAATAGTCCTCCAGCACAACACTGCTTTTAATAGGCTCCACTCGGAGATCCCTCAAGTCTCCTGGGGTCAGGGTGTGTCAGACCATCCATTCTGGAGATGGTCCTGGGAGAAGGCGAGACTGCCCATGACACCCCCCCTCCCCAGCCCAAACCAATGCCACCTGCTCTACGTGACCCACCCTGACCACCCCTCACTCACAATTCATCTCTTCTTCCAGCTAAGGCAGGCCAGACATTTCTCAGTGCTGGTTGATGTGCAGCCGAGGTGATGCTCAACCTCCGGGCCCCAACCGACAGAGCACGTGTCACCACTCCGGGTCCCTTCATACGTATGTGTGTATCTAATATATTTGACATGTTTACTAGGATCAGTCCTGCCTTCCCCACACCTCATCCTGGACTCCGGCCAGCTGGCCCCCATGACTCTCCCGTCCTACCTCCCAGTCTCTGCTGGTACCATCTCCCCTCCAGCTCACCCTGTCCATCCACATTTCTTGGGCAGAAGCCCACCCAGTCTTCAAATGCTACAATCTCCCACACTCCTTCTTCTCTAAAACATTTGCATCCTGTTCCCAACTGTAAGTGACGTCCCTCCCGTGGCACTTGATCTCCCTCCAAGGAGTGGCAGGCTTCCCTTTTTACCTTGCATGGCGATTCCCACCCTTCCTGTGCCTCTAACTTGCCAGGAGTCCAGCCCCGAAACCCGAAACCCTGGGAGCTCTGCCTCGAGCAGATAGAGGCTTCACCCGCATCAGCTAACGAAGCAATGGTTCACCCTGTGCCTGGTCTCTCATGACCTACTGCCGGGATTCGGGTCCCCTAAAGGTCCAACTGTGCTCTTGATGTAAAGCCCTGTTTCTAGTGCACCTACCGGGTTCAGAGCCACACTGAATCGTCTGCAAGAGAGAAAGAAACCGAGTACCATGTTGAATACCGTCAAACCACAAGCTTTCATTTGCCAATTAGGCAAAACACCATCTTCTTCCTTAAATGCATATACAAGGGATGAATGCTGAGCTGGTTCCACTTCACAGTTTGAGGGAGACTACGTGGCCCCATGGTAGGCTATGATGGGCCATAGATTAACCACTAGTACACTTGACCCTCAAGCCTGGCCATCACCTCCCTTAAAGACCAGAGGTGGGTTTACCCCTCTCTGCACCTCAGCCGTCTCTGCTACAAGCAGGGGATAACTCTGGACCACCATGAAGGTCCCTTCACACGCTAATGTTTACCTGCAGGCTTTCAGGACAGTCTAGAATATTTATTGAGTTTTCCCAGGTTAAGGACTGGCTGTGCCAAGAAGATAAGCAGAAGAGTGCAGTCCATGGTGCCTTTCCCAGGTGCTTTAAAAAATTCTTCTAATATAAAAGGACTCACCTGAGATATTTACAAAATCATAACGCAACTGTGATTTCATCACGTTATCTTTTAAAAAGAACTTTTAGGGCTTCCCTGGTGGCACAGTGGTTAAGAATCTGCCTGCCAATGCAGGGGACACAGGTTCGAGCCCTGGTCCAGGAAGATCCCACGTGCTGTGGAACAACTAAGCCCGCGTGCCACAACTACTGAGCCTGTGCTCTAGAGCCCACGTGCCACAACTACTGAAGCCTATGCTCCGCAACGAAGAGTAGCCCCCGGTCGCTGCAACCAGAGAAAAGCCCACGCTAGCAACGAAGACCCAGTGCAGCCAAAAATAAAATCAATAAAATATATAAAATTTATTTTAAAAAAATAAAGAGAACTTTTAAAAAAATAAATAATATCATCAGTGTCTAAGAAAGGCCAGTATTAAATCCTTTGGAGTTAACTGCTCATGTCTTTTTATAGGAAAAAATAATTAGTACTTTGGTTTTGTAATAAAATACTGGATCTAAAAGGCAGCCGCAAGTTCCAGTGACATGACACAGTGTGGTTAAGTCCACCAGCTCTGGAATCTGATCCCTCACGGCCTCAACGTTTCTAAACACCTTGTATGACAGAAGGCAAGACTTTTGATAGTTTGAGTAATCTGAGTTGGGTGAAATTGTCAGTTGCTCATCTTTGTCTTTTTAAAGCTGAACTCCAACGGATATCATCAGGCAGCTTTTTAAACAAATGAGCCACGATACTGGGAGCTACGTTCTTGTCAAAGGGCTGGTGAGACAAATTTTAGGAAGAAGCAAAGCAACAGCTCTAAACTTTACAGAGTTCAAGCTGTTGGCCTAACAGCAGCTACTGCAAAGGCAATGAATTCTTCCTCTAGTGGAAAAGGCCAGGGACTGAGGGGATGGGCTCTGAACTGAGACAGAGGACAAGGAGAGTAGCTGAAGACGTAAGGGCAGGGAATGGGGTTTGTCTTTCCATCACCAAGTAACACCATGCTTTTATGCTATGTGCTATGCTAAAAGGGCAGCGATATAGCTTCAAATGCTATTTCGCAGATGAGCTTTTCTTTAATGACCCAGAAGATTCCCTCAGTCCTTCAAGGCACAGGGGACGAAAAGAAACCTGCAGTAGAGTTCAGGAGCTTAGCTCTGAGGACAAGGGCCCCAGTACAGCGAAATTAACAGGGCAAAAAAGGCGAGTGGAATGGAGAAGCAGCTCTTGTGCCCCCAAATAGGGCAGACCTCAAGACCCCAGGCAATAACAATAGTGAACACCTACTATGTGCCAGGCTCTTTGCTGCTGCCTTGCAGTCCCTATAGCTGTCCTTCACTGGATCCTGGTAAGTTAGGTATGACCCTTCCTTACACAGATGAGGACAAGAGGCTCCGTGAGTATAAATGGCTGAATCAAGAGCACATGGTGGCATGTGAACCCAGGTTTGTCTGATTCCCTTGCTCCTGACTCAAGCAGCCCGACACCCGGTGCCCCAGAGCATGCACAGCGTCCCCTTCAGACGGCCCTCCGCGAACGCCTTGGAGAAGCGTGAGCTGACGGGTGGGACGAATTTGGGTCCGGGCTCGAGGCACGGGAAAGCGGGAGAGGGGCGCGGACGTGGGCTTACCGGCTCCGGAAGCATGGCACCGCAGCACAGCGCGGCCAGGCTCAGCAGTACTAGCGACATCGCGGGGCCACCGCCCGCCACCGCTCGTGGTCCCGGCCAGCCTTCGGCCGCGCTGTTATCCCGGCGCCCGGGGCCACACCTCCGGGCTCCGCCTCCCCCAGCACCGCCCAGGTAGGGGCGGCCCCCTGGCGCCCTTCCTGGGTAGGGAAAGAAGTGCCCCGGCCTGCAGGGGCCGCGAGGGATGCCTGGGTCCGAGCGTCTCTCGAGCAGCCGCGCACGCGCCGGCTCAGCGAACTCGTGCGTGCAGTGAGCCAGGTGCACTAGTTGCACGCGCGTCCCGCTCGCCCGAGCTCGGCGGGCCCGCCTGGCGTCCGGTCATCTCCCGGAGCAGGTCGGTCCGAGAGGCCCGCGGTGCCCCTCTTGGCCGCCCGGAGCGCGCGGAGCGCCGGCGCCGCCAGTTAAAGTGTAGCGGGGCCGGGCCGCCGCCGACCGTCCCTGCACTCGGGCCGAGCTGCCCACGGTGAGTAGCGGGGACGCGCTAGACCCCGGGTCCACCCGGCCCGAACGGCCCCGGCCGCAGCCCGGAGCCCCAGCGGCCTCAGGCCGAGAGGTCGGGTGGGACCGGAGGACCCCGGCTGGACGCCGAGGCTGGGGCTCCACTTGACGCTGCGGCTGAGCCCCGGGAAACAAAAACGGTGGGACGGGGACAGCAAAGCCTCACTGAGTTCTTCGCGGGAGCTAGTTCCTCGCAGGAACTAAGTTATATGTAATTCGTGTAATAGAAACCCTCCCTTTCCCCGGGTGTTCTGGTCAACGTATGTTTTCACAAAATGAGGCCTGACACTAACACTTCGGTCTCCGGAGGCGGAAGCCTTCACCCTTTGGGTTTGGAGGCGGGTTTTCGAGTTTCACTGAGCTCAGGATTTATGAGCAGCGTTAAATGCAAATTTTGGGCCCGCCTTTCAGAGAGCCAACCCAGCCCCTCAGGTCCAGCAGGGTCCGGAATCTGCATTTAACTTGACATTGCTGGTAATTCTGCGCAGGTGGACCAGGACCATCTTGTGAGGCACAGTGGTTTGGGGGAAGGTTAATAAAAATCAGCTGGGCCAACAGCAGATCAAAGTGCTTGGAACTTTGCTGCTTCAGCTGCCTGCGTTTGCAAAGGACAAGGTGGGGGTGACCAACTCAAGGTCCCTTAAACTTGGAGGCCAAGTTAGGTCCATTCTTTACATGAGACCAAGGCCTAAGGAGGGATGGAATTGTCAGCTGGTGCGAGGTTGACTTAGTCAAGCAGCTCTTTTGCTGAGGTCCTGTGCACCAGGCCTGGCCCACCTGCCTGATCCAGGTTCGGGCCAGCATGGAGCGGGCCCAGCTAGAGCTGGGGGCTCTGGCATGCACACATGTAGGTTTCAGGTGACGCTTCCAGAGGATTGGTCTGGTTTCTAACCAAGGAGAGTGGCTCAGGTGAGGCTGTTGCCTCACCCATGCCTGGGGCTGGGCCACCCTGGGCCCCTCGCTCAACCTCTCTGAGTTGCTTTGAGCCCTGGGGTCCCAGAGATCATTTGCAGCTCTAATAGTTGTCTTTCTTCTGAGCAAACATGCGCAGGGTGCCAGCCCTGGGGTGCAAAGGTGCCTTTGGACTGAGGATGAGGGCGGTGAGAACATGTTCAAGGACACATGTGCCCAGCCTGCTGTGGAAGCGCAGATGCAGACAGCCTCGTCTTCCAGCTCTTGAGATCATGAATTTTGTCCCATGGTGCAGAGGAACCACGGCAGGCGTTTTGGCGGTGGTCAGTTTTCAGTTTTAGAAAGCCCACCTGGGTGGCTGTGCCAGGCCGTGGGAGGCCAGTCCCTCTGAGGCCAGCGAGGAGGCAGGTGCTTACCGAAATGCGTTCACTGGACAAATAGCCGAGTCCCTGTGGGCCAGGCTTCGAGCCGTGCCAGCTTTACAGCTGGCCCCAAAGCAGGCCCTGCTGCAGGAGCTTGGGCTGTTGAGTGTGAGGGCTTTGGGGACAACCAGGGATGCAGAGGTTAGTCCTCTATCTGGAAATAGAGTTTGTGAGTCAGACATTTATAGGGGTGGTAGAGAGGGGAGGAGGATAGGTCCCCGGGGAAGGAGAACTCCCTGGAGGTAAAGGCTAGGAAAACCTGAGAGTGAGGGGGCAGCCGAGGTGTCAGATGAGGCAGAGGGGCCAGGGGTGGCCTGGCCTGAGGTGGGCCCCTGGCTTAGGTCCTTGGCAAGAAGGGGTGAGACAGGCAGGGGAGGAAGTGGGTTTGGAGGTGGAGTGGGGTGGTTTTCTTTCAAGAAAGGGCAAGGTTAAGATTATTTCTCCAGGGGAAGATACTGGTGGGCAAAGGAGAGAGGAAACATGAGGCCAGCATGGTGCCGAGGTGGCTGAGCATCGGGTAGGAGGAGTAGGAGGAGGGAACCTGGGCAGCAGGTGCTGGCCATTGACTTGGGACACAGACTGAGTGATCCCCCAGTGCCCTGGGTCCAGGGTTGGGTGTGTGTGGGCACAGAGGTGACACTGCCCTGGTCCTGGTTCTCTGATGCCCACGGCAGGACTGCAGAGTGGGCAGTCCCACAGAGAGCCCTTCAGCCACAGCTGGTGTTCTCTGTGGGCCAGCAAGATGTGCCTGCCTGTCTTTTCGGGGGGAAGGGGTCTGTCTGCTCTGGCTCGGAAGTTCATTCCAAAAAGTGTCCCTCCACAAGAGGGCTTTGTTGGTTAAGCATGCAGCCTCCAAGGTGGCCTGCTGGAAGGAACACCATTTGTTTGAATGCCTAAGTCCAACAGTGTCGTGGCTTTAAACAGGAGGCGGGACCATTGTGGGTCAGGAGGTCTCAGCTTCCTCTCTCTAACCTCTGGAAGTCACTGCCCTTCTCAGAGCCTCAGTTTCCTCTGCTGTAAAGTGGGCAGATGAGACAGTGTAATGGCAGTGAGGTGACTCAAGTCTGTGAGGGAAGTGCAGATGCTCTGATCTTCCCCCTTTGGCCATGAATTCTTCTGGGTCTAGCTTTCTGAAAGAGCCACTGTGCAGTGTGCCTTCAAGTCTTGGTATTTAGTAGGCGCTTGTGAAATGCTTGAATAAACGAATGAATGAGTGCATACCTTCCTCCTAGGCCGGCACCAAAGCCTGCCTGCCCAGGAGAGCTGGTTTGAGTTTCTTCCTCCTCTTCCTCCTCTGGTGGGGTGAAGGGCACCTCTCCTGGAGCCTGGAAGACCACTCTGTCTAGTACCCATGGCTGTGACCCCAGAACCCCTGGGACAGGCTCTGTGCCGCTGCTGGGGGTGGAGAGACCAGGGTTCCAGATCCCTGGCTGTGCTAGTTACTCCCCAGTGCCAGCCTCGTATGAGGCTGTGTGTGTCCTGGGGCCTCAGTTTCCCCATCCATAACATGAAGCTGACATCAGCCCTGGTGGCCTGGCAGGGCTGTTGGGAGACTCTGAATAGGTGGGAAAAAGCTGAAGGACTTAAAAGGGCTGTGTAAATTTAGGGGCAGGGGAGGTGGGACAAGAAATAAACAGATGATCTCCACGGCCCAAACAGGGAAATTCCTTTGGACCCAAGTGCAGCGATGCCCTCAGGCTGTCGCTTTCATCAGACCTTTGTTTCTCTGCCCTATCCATCAGCAAGGGAACAAGACCATCAGGGTTGTTGACATGTCCCAGGCCCAGTCTCCACCCACACAGGTGGAATTTTCCACTTCTTTTTTTTTTTTTCAAATATTAATCAAGGCCCCAGCCAGTCAACAGTGGACCCATTGTCTCATGAAGAGCAAGCTGTTTCTGGCAAACACTGGCCACCTCCCAGGGCTCCGGCAGCCCTCCCGAGCTGGGACGGGTGCTGTTGGGAGCACCCCACCCTCGGTACCACCCTCCCCCCGCCACCCAGTGTTCTGCTCCAGCTGGTTGAGTTTTGCAGAGTCCGTGGCCATGCCTGCTTTGAGCCAGGGACCCTGAGGCCACACTGAGAGCTTGCCCCCTGTTCACAGCAGGGCCATGGTTTCTCTGCTCCAGTGAGGAGGGCTGGCCCAGGAAGGCCCACAGACGTGGGCCACGGTGTTCAGTCCATGTTAACACTACCCCTGCCAGTTCCTAGGGCGAAACCCCGTGAGGCCACAGCCCTTGTGTACTTGCATCGATCTTCACGTGCGCTGTCACACTGGCGCCTGGAAGAAGGTCCAGAACGCGGAGGAGGCTGGTACTGTTTTTCTCTCAAAGCCCCAACTGTACGTGGGTGACAGAGTCAGCCTCCCAGAGCTTGAGGGAGGATTACTGGAGATGTCAGGGGGTGGAGCAGTGGGCATGTGTGGGACTCATACCAAAGGGGCAGCCACCTATCTCTCCATCAGTGATACTTGGAACCACGGTCCGTGGATGCTGGTTGATGTCCTACCCTAGCCTTGGTGCCTGATTGATTCCTGCACTTTCGTTCAGTGATGGAGCTGTTCGTAGTTGACACAAGGAAGCAGTGGGCGTTTTTAAGCAGCCGACCTGGCAGTCCGTAGGGCCCTCTGCCGCTAAGCCCCTCCAGAAGCTTGAAAGGGACACAGTAGCGGGCATGTGTGGGAAAGTTGGCTGACTCGTATCTCGCCGCTGCTTTATAAAAGGAAGTGAGCTGGCTACCTGCAGGGCTGCTGCCGGGTGTGATCTGGCGTCCCTGTCCCGGCCCCGCTGTGGCTGCGATGGCGCATCCACAGGGGGTCGCTTAGCACCTCCAGGGCCTTGCTGGCCTCCGGAGGAGTGTGTCTCGGAGCCTGTGGTAGCGCCTGAGTGAACGCGGACTAAAGATCAAGCAGGCCTTGCATTTCTCTAATGATCAGTGATGTTGAGCATCCTTTCATGAGGTATCACCTCACACCAGTCAGAATGGCCATCGTCAAAAAATCTACGAACAGTAAATGTGCTTGAAGGAGGAAGCGGGTAGCAAACCTTTGTTGAACGCCCCGACTTCTGTGGAACAGGGTGGAGTCCATCAGCGTACATCAGGCTCCGGCCTCCGAGTTTCTCCCACTCTGCCTTCATTCCCTCACTCCTTTAGCAGAGAGATCTGAGATTTAAAGCAGATAGCAACAACGAAAGCCCTTTTTGTTATGGAAAATTTGGAACACATACAAAATTAGCCAGAAGAGAGTATTGAATCCCATATCCCATCCCCTCATGGGTGATCCTGTTTCGTCTGCCCCCCAAATCCCTGGGGTTTTTTAAACCAAATCCCAAATATTGCTTATTTTTCTCTGTCAATCTTTCAGTAGGTATTTCTGAAACAGTCATTTTAAACAACATTACCACAGAACCAGTGTCACATCTGACAAACAGTGACTTCTTAATATCCTCAGATATCCGGTCAGTGTTCAAATTCCTAGGACCTGAGTGAGATCCACACGTCATTCTCTCATGATCTGTGGATTTCCCTCCATCTCTCTCTGCCTTGTTTCTTTTTTACTTGAACTTGTTGAAGAAATGTCGGGCTTTCCCTTGGCCTGGATTCTGTGTGTGGGATCCCACATTCCTCTGATCTTCAAATTTCCTCCAAATCGGTGGATTTAGAAGTGTGAGCAGATTCAGGTCTGGAGTTTGTGGTGAGGATATTTCATTGTGTTCTCTCATTCACACATATCTCATTCAGACATATGCAGAGGCGAGAGGGGAGGAGCTGCAAACATTAGAGGCCCCCGCAGAGGCTGGCGCCCACTGTCGCCAACAGGAAACCCCCGGCCCGGGTCACACAGAAGTCCTGGCAGAGCTGGGGACAAAAGCCTGGCCTGTGGTTGGCATCATACTTGGGGCTCCTCCCTGGGGTTTTCTTGGCATTCTGAGCAGTCTCTGCCCTGTCCTGTATCCCACCCTCGGCACCAGGAGGGCGCAAGGACAAGTGGACCCTGCCCAAGCAGCCAGAGTTATCTCCGAGGCAGCAAATGATTAGCTAATTCAAGAGAAGAGGGGAGAGTTTCTGATTCATTTGTTTATTCGGCACCAAAATGTGGGGGATGAGAGTTTTAGTAAAAGAAACTTGACTTTTGAAGAAAATGAGTTTTTTTTAATTAAAAAAAATTAAGCTACAACATACGGTAAAGTGTACTGATGGTGAATTTTTATCTGTATATGCACCCAGGTGATCATCACCAGGTCAGGATCCAGAATGTTCCTTGTGCCCCTTATTTTATTTTATTTTATTTATTTATTTGCTGTGGCATGCAGGATCTTAGTTCCCCGACCACGTATCGAACCCATGCCCCCTGTAGTGGAAGCACGAACTCTTAACCACTGGACCACCACGGAAGTCCCTCCCTGTGCCCCTTCTAAGTGGTACCTCTCTCTGCCCCGGCACAGATGTCTCAGTTCAGTGTCCGTATCTCAGACTGCCCAGGTGTGGGAGCTGTAGGCTGCATGCCGGCCTGCCCCCATCATGTGTCTACTCAGCTGGCATTACAGAGTGCCAGACTCTGCGTTGGGGGCCAGGCCACAGAGCCTTTGGCTGGGGCGATGGGCCTTTGACAGCTCATTTCACCTCTAGGGTTGAGGTCTCAGTAAGTGGTACAAAGAGAAGTCCCAGGATGGATGTGGCCAGGGGCCGAGAAAGGCTTCTCAGAGGGAGCATTGGCTGAGCAGGGTCTGAGGGAAGGTGAGAGGTGACCCAGGTGCAAGGAGGTGGGGACCCCATACCTGGAAGAAGGAGCACACGTGCAAAGGCCCAGGGTGGGAGGGAGGGTAGGTGGTCTGGGTGCCTGGAACCCAGAGAGTGAGGCTCATGGTTGGGTGAGGGGTGATGGGTGAGGCGGGGGCAGGAGGCAGGGCTCCTGGGGCTGTGAGGAAGCTTGCTCCACCATCTTGGGAGGATGGGTGGCCTGGGCTGGAGGTGGGCAGTGAGGTTCCTATGCGGGGAGGGGGCAGCTGCCCAGGGTTCTTCACTGGACCATTACTCCCCAGCCCGGCTGCCTCTCTGACCAGACCCTTCCCACCGGGGCCACCACCCCAAACTCCCCTCCTCCCACCCCAGGGCTGGGCGATCAGGCGGCTGTGTCATTGAGAAGGCTTTGCCAGGCTGCAGGGAAGCAGCCGAACTTTACCACTTCTTGGCCTCCACAGCCTTGGGTGGTGACTTGTCCCCTTTCCATGTGCTGACGGTGACTTTTTAGCTCCCAGAATGTGGCTGTGTTGGGCGTGTCCTGCCTGTGACTTGAAAAGGGACAGGGGCTCCCCTCTCAGGCTTGTTTCCTTTCTGTGATGTGGGACTGATGGTGACGGTGATAATGATGATGAAGCCCGCTCCCCCAGGGTCTGTGGGAGATTCAGTGCGTGATAACCCACGTGAAGTGCTCAGGATGGGTGGCTGCCCCTATTATGACTACTTTACTTATAACTCTGTTTGGTTTCGTGGCTTAATGGAGCTCCGTGAGCAGACCGTGGCAGCTACGGAGCATTATTCATTTGACCCACACAAAGCCCAGCCTAGAAGGTTGAGAACCTTGTCAGAGGTCTCTCAGGAGAGCAGGTCAAAGCTGGGACTAGAAGGCCAAATCAAAGGCAGGTGGCCTGCCCTGAATCTTGCATTGGAGAACAACCCCTCAGAGACCCCCAGAAAGCCGACGATGGCGGCGCCCTCCCCCCGCCCCCTTCTGCAGTTCTCTCTCAGGATTGTCGTCACCACCCTGGCCCATGGGCTCAGAGACAGTGCCAACCCTGGGGCACCAAGGGGCTTAGTGCCCACGAGCAGCTGAGCTTTGTGCCTCGGTCTGCTCAAGCCGTGTCTGTAGTGACAGGGCTAGCCAGCCACTGTGTAAATGGTTAACAGCATCCTTTCTTGTGACGGGGCCCTTTTTATGGCTCTGTCCCCCATGGGTGGACAGTGAGGTTTTCACCATTGTTTGCCAGCATAAACAACTCGGGACAGACCTCTAGGCTTGTTTTTTCACAGTTGTGCAGAGTTCTCTTTTGGTTAAATTCTTTTTTTTTTTTTTTTTTTTTTTTTGCCTGCGGCATGCAGCGTGTGGGATTTTAGTTCCCCAACCAGGGATTGAACCCATGTGCCCTGCATTGGAAGCGCGGAGTCTTTTTTTTTTTTTTTTTTCCCGGTGGCTTTGCTGTTCTTTTATTCTGACTCCCAGGTCAATAGTTTTCCCATTGCATCATGTCTTACTTTTTTTTTTAATTAAAAAATTGTTTTTTATTGGAGTATAGTTGCTTTACAATATTGTGTTAGTTTATATTGTACAGCAAAGTGAATCAGCTATATGTATACATATATCCCCTCTTTTTTGGATTTCCTTCTCATTTAGGTCCCCACAGAGCATTGAGTAGAGTTCCCTGTGCTATGCAGTAGGTTCTCATTAGTTATTTACTTTCTACATAGTATCAATAGTGTATACATGTCAATCCCAATCTCCCAATTCATCCCACCCCCCCACCCCTTTCCCCCTTGGTATCCATATGTTTGTTCTCTACGTCTGTGTCTCCATTTCTGCTTTGTAAATAAGATTGTCTATACCAATTTTTTCAGATTCCACGTATATGCGTTAATATACGATATTTGTTTTTCTCTTTCTGACTTACTTCACTCTGTATGACAGTCTCTAGGTACATCCGTATCTCTACAAATGACCCAATTTCGTTCCTTTTTAATGGCTGAGTAATATTCCATTGTATATATGTACCACATCTTCTTTATCCATTCCTCTGTTGATGGGCATTTAGGTTGGGAAGCACGGAGTCTTAACCACTGGACCACCAGGGAAGTCCCTCTTTTGGATAAATTGTTAGAAGAAGTGGGATTGCTGAGACAGAGGGCTGCACCTTTAGAACCCTGATGCATCCCTCACCTTCGGGAAGGGTCTACACGTTCCCCAGCTGTGCCCAAAGCAGAATCATTATTTGCCATTGGCCCTGCCTGGCAGAGCTTCTCAAAGGTTGAAGCAGGTCTTGTGCCCTATTTACGTGCAGGCCTGGCCGAGACTGCTGGCCCCTCTCCAGAGTTCTGTCATCTCTTCTTGGGTAACTGACAAAAGCCAGGACATCAGTGGCCCCAAGGATCTGATCCTAGTCTGGTACAGTGTGCTGGCTCCGAGCTAGAAAGGAAACACACACACACACACACACACACACACACACACACACACACACGTGTGCATGCCAAGAAATTGTGAAGAACCCTGTTCAAAGGGTCATTTCGGGAAGTTTTGTCAGCCCTCCAGCTGTGCAGCTCTGGAGACAGACTCTGTCCCAAGCATGGGTACTCCAGATGTGGTGGGTAAGCATTTTATTCTAGGCACAGTTCTTTTGCAATTTGACTTTGACAGAATTATCAAGTTTGTTGTGCAATTGGTCACAAGCTCAAAATTACATGGAAATCTGTCTTGTCATACAAGGCAATCAGTGTTCTGACCACAAAATTTGGCAAATTTTTCCATACCAGTCTTTGCTTACTGATTTCAGAACTAAATGAGAATTGTTAGTTGCTACAGAAGACTATGGTGATGAAAGCTGCAGTACTCAGAAGGACATGGTGGCCGTACGTTTGTTCCCCCTCATTTAACGTCACCTCTCCACTTGACATTGTCTCTCCACATATGCTGTGTCCATCACTGCTGTTCAGAGTGGGGGCCAGAATTGACCTAAGCCTTGCTTCCCGGCCGGAAGTACCATAGGGTCCAGGTGTCCAGCTCCAACCTGACTGGCCAGATGCCATGTGTGGCTTGGTGGGCTGCCCTGCACCCCAGGAAGATGAGTGAGGATGAGGATGAGGGTCTTCTCCCCTTGACTGGGAGGTGGAGAGGGTGGAAGTGTCCTGTCCCCCATGCACAGTGATTGTCTGACCCTTCCTCTTCCACTCAGAGCCCCAAGAGTGGACAGACAGCCCTAGACACAGAGCCAAGGCTGGTCCCAGGAAACAGGGTGGGTCAGGGGTACAGGCACGCAGAGTCAGAAGAAAGCCTTGGATGCCCCCCACCCACCTTAACCTGCACCCACGTTGTGACCCCTGCCCCACTCCCCATCCCCAGCCTGCGCGCGCGCGCGCTCTCTCTCTCTCTCTCTCTCTCTCTCTCTCAAATGAACACACATGCTATCCTGTCTTTCTCCGGTCCCATAGCTCCCAGCCCGACCCCGCCCCTCATGCTCCATACTGCCGATGACCGGCAGCCCTGGGCAGTAGAAGGGGCTGCTTCCCTGTGACTCCTGCCCCCTGTTGGTCAGTCTGTCCACCCTCCCAGTCTGGCAGCCTGAGAGGGCACTGCTAGGGGTTGGGGTGTCCCTGCCCCCAAGGAGTCCCCTTTGGGTAGCAGGCCCCTCCGTCTTCAGCGCTCCCCTGCCACCCCCATTCTCACTGCCCTGTGAGCGCGTGTAGGTCCTGCCACCTCCCAACACTGTGAGGCCACTGAGAGCCAGGAACCTGAGTGACTCCTCTCCTCTCCTCAGCTCAAGGCCTGGCTTCTGAGGGGAGGGGGAGGCAGCCCCCTTGGATGGGCCTCAGGAACAGGGACATGTTGCTCCAAGGTGGGAGCCTCCCTCCAGGCCTGGGCACCAGGATCGCCAGGGGAGAAGAGGAAAGGCCAGCCCACTCCTGGCCATGGCATGGGGTGGAGAGCTGGCCACATGCACCCCCAGGAAGGGGAAGTGAGACTGGGCAAGTGCCCTGGGCTCTCCTGTCTTCATTATTCAGCAAATCCTAAGCTGGGGATTCTTTGGGGAATGTGGGTTGGGGGCAGAGACGCGTGAGGACGTTTCTTCTCTGCAGAGGTGGGGCCAGACGGAAACGTCCAGTTTGTTCCCCCATGCCCAGCCCCACCCCTGCCCAGGGACCAGAGAGATCTGTGCCTAGCTCAAGGCCAGACCCAGAGCTTTGAGAACAATGAAATGTGCCCTGCACATTGGGGCATGCTGGCGGGGGTTGTTGGAGAAGAACTGTGATAGGAGGTGGGGTCTGGGGATGACTGTGGCCAAGGAGAGTAAATGACCTGCTGCCACTCCATGAGGAAGGGGTCTGGTAAAAATACATCATATAAAACTTACCATTTTAACCATTCTTTTAAAAAGTGTACAATTCAGTGGCATGAAGTACATTCACAGGGTCGTGCAATCATAGCCACTATCCATTTCTAAAACTTTTCATCACCCCAAATAGAAGTTCCATACCCATTGAACGGTAACTCCCCATTCCCTCTCTCCCCAGCCCCTGGTAACTTCTTCTCTACTTTCTTTTTCTATGAATTTACCTCATATAAGCGGAATCATACAATAATTGTTGTTTCATGACTGGTTTATTTTACTTAGCATAATATTTTCAAGGTTCACTCATGTTGTAGCATTTTTTTTGGTTGATATTCATTTTTATTTATTTATGTTAATTTAATTTTTAATTTATATTGGAGTATAGTTGATTTACAATGTTGTGTTAGTTTAAGGCGTATGACTAAGTGATTCAGTTATACATGTACATATGTCCATTCTTTTTCAGATTATTTCCCATATAGGTTATTACAGAATATTGAGCAGAGTTCCCTGTGCTACACAGTAGTAGGTCCCTGTTAAATATCCATATTATGTATAGTAGTGTGCATATGCTAACCCCAAACTCCTTATTTATCCCCTCTACCTTCCCCCCACCCCTGCAACCACAATTCTGCTTTCGAAGTCTGTGAGTCTGTTTCTGTTTTGCAAATAAGTTCTTTTGTATCATTTTTTTCCTTAGAGTCCACATATAAGTGATATCATATGATATTTGTCTTTCTCTGTCTGACTTACTTCACTTAGTATGATCATCTCTAGGTCCATCCATGTTGCTGCAAATGGCATTATTTCATTCTTTTTTATGGCTTAGTGATATTCCATTGTATATATGCACCACATCTTCTTTATCCATTCTTCTGTCAGTAGACGTTTAGGTTGCTTCCATGTGTTGGCTATTGTGCTATGAACATAGGGGTGCATGTATCTTTTGGAATTATAATTTTGTTCAGGTATATGCCCAGGAGTGGGATTGATGGATCATATAGTAGTTCTATTTTTAGTTTTTTGAGGAACCTCCATACTGTTCTCCGTAGTGGTTGTACCAACTTACATTCCCACCAACAATGTAGCAGGGTTCCCTTTTCTCCACACCCTCTCCAGCATTTATTGTTTGTAGACTTTTTAATGATGCCCGTTCTGACTGGTGTGAGGTGATACATCATTGTAGTTTTGATTTGCATTTATCTAATAATTAGCAATGTTAAGTATCTTTTCATGTGCTTTTTGGCCATCTGTATGTCTTCTTTGGAGAAATGTCTATTTAGATCCTCTGCCCATTTTTTGACTGGGTTGTTTTGTTTTGTTTTTGATATAGAGCTGCACGAGCTGTTTGTATATTTTGGAGATTAATCCCTTGTTGTTTGCTTCATTTGCAAACGTTTTCTCCCATTCTGTGGGTTGTCTTTTCATTTTGTTTATGGTTTCCTTTGCTGTGCAAAAGCTTTTAAGTTTAATTAGGTCCCATTTGTTTATTTTTGTTTATATTTTCATTACTTTAGGAGGTGGATCAAAAAAGATATTGCTGTGATTTATGTCAGAGAGTGTTCTGCCTATGTTTTCCTCTAAGAGTTTTATAGTATCTGGCCTTACATTTAGGTCTTTAATCCATTTTGAGTTTATTTTTGTGTATGGTGTTAGAGAATGTTCTAATTTCATCCTTTTACATGTAGCTGTCCAGTTTTCCCAGCACCACTTATTGAAGAGGCTGTCTTTTTTCCATTGTGTATTCTTGCCTCCTTTGTCGTAGATTAATTAATTATTAATTAATTAGATTAATTATTTCTGAGCTTTCTATCCTGTTCCATTGATCTATATTTCTGTTTTTTTGGTACCAGTACCATACTGTTCTGATTACTGTAGCTTTGTAGTATAGTGTGAAGTCAGGGAGTCTGATTCCTCCAGCTCCATTTTTCTTTTTCAGGATTGCTTTGGCTGTTCAGGGTCTTTTGTGTTCCCATACAAATTCTAAAATTTTCTGTTCTAGTTCTGTGAAAACTGCTATTTGTAATTTGATAGTGATTGCACTGAATCTGTAGATTGCCTTGGGTAGTATAGTCATTTTTGACAATATTGATTCTTCTAATCCAAGAACATGGTATATCTTTCCATTTGTTTGTGTCATCTTTGATTTCTTTCATCAGCGTCTTATAGTTTTCAGAGTACAGGTCTTTTGCCTCCTTAGGTAAGTTTATTCCTAGGTATTTTATTCTTTTTTTTGCAATGCTAAATGGGATTGTTTCCTTAATTTCTCTTTCTGATCTTTCATTGTTAGTGTATAGGAATGCAAGAGATTTCTGTGTATTAACTTTGTATCCTGCAACATTACTGAATTCATTGATGAGCTCTAGTAATTTTCTGGTAGCATCTTTAGGATTTCCTATGTTTAGTATCAGGTGATCTGCAAACAGTGACAGTTTTACTTCTTCTTTTCTGATTTGGATTTCTGTTATTTCTTTTTCTTCTCTGATTGCCATGGCTAGGACTTCCAAAACTATGTTGAATAAAAATGATGAGAGTGGACATCCTTGTCTCATTCCTGATCTTAGAGGAAATGCTTTCAGCTTTCCTCCATTGAGAATGATGTTAGCTGTGGGTTTGTCATATATAGCCTTTATTATGTTGACGTAGGTTCCCTCTATGCCCACTTTCTGGAGAGTTTTTATCATA
Organism: Balaenoptera musculus; assembly: GCF_009873245.2. Classification (NCBI taxonomy): domain Eukaryota; kingdom Metazoa; phylum Chordata; class Mammalia; order Artiodactyla; family Balaenopteridae; genus Balaenoptera; species Balaenoptera musculus. Next base: position 69,024,206 of record NC_045795.1, on the reverse strand, counting down.
AATGGGTGTTGAATTTTGTCTAAAGCTTTTTCTGCATCTATAGAGATGATCATATAGTTTTTATTCTTCACTTTTTTAATGTGGTGTATCACACTGATTGATTTGCATATATTGAAGAATCCTTGCATCCCTGGGATAAATCCCACTTGATCATGGTGTATGAACCTTTTGTATTGTTGGATTCAGTTTGCTAGTATTTTGTTGAGGATTTTTTTGTGTCTATGTTCATCAGTGATATTGGTCTGTAATTTTCTTTTTTTGTGGTATCTTTGCCTGGTTTTGTTATCAGCGTGATGGTGGCCTCATAGAATGAGTTTGGGAGTGTTCTCTCCTCTGCAATTTTTTGGAAGAGTTTCATAAGGATAGGTGTTAACTCTTTGCTAAATGTTTGATAGAATTGACCTGTGAAGCCATCTGGTCCTGGACTTTTGTTTGTTAGGAGTTTTTAAATCACAGTTTCAATTTCAGTACTTGTGATTGGTCTGTTCATATTTTATATTTCTTCCTGGTTCAGTCTTGAAAGGTTGTACCTTTCTAAGAATTTGTCCTTTTCTTTTAGGTTGCTTATAGTAGTCTCTTATGATCCTTTGTATTTCTGTGGTGTCTGTTGTAACTTCTCCTTTTTCATTTCTAATTTTATCGATTTGAGCCCTCTCCCTTTTTTCTTGATAAGTCTGGCTAAATGTTTATCAATTTTGTTTATCTTTTCATAGAACCAGCTTTTAGTTTCATTGATCTTTTCTATTGTTTTCTTTCTCTCTATTTCATTTATTTCTGCTCTGATCTTTATGATTTCTTTTCTTCCACTCACTTTGGGTTTTGTTTATTCTTCTTTAGTTGCTTTAGGTGTAAGTTTAGGTAGTTTATTTGAGATTTTTCCTGTTTCCTGAGGTAAGATTGTATTGCTATAAACTTCCCTCTTAGAACTGCTTTTGCAGTCTAGATGATCTATTAATGAAAATGGGCTGTTAAAATTCCCCACTATTATTGTGTTACTGTTGATTTCTTCTTTTATGGCTGTTACCATTTGCCTTATATACTGAGGCGCTCCTATGTTTGGTGCATATGTATATTTACAATTGTTATATCTTCTTCTTGGATTGATCCCTTGATCATTTTGTAGTATCCTTCTTTGTCTCTAGTAACAGTCTTTTTTTTAAGATCTATTTTGTCTGATATGAGTATTCCTACTCCAGCTTTCTTTTGATTTCCATTTGCATGGAAGACCTTTTTCCATCCCCTCACTTTCAGTCTGTATGTGTCCCTAGATCTGAAGTGGGTCTCTTGTAAACAACATATATACAGGTCTTGTTTTTGTATCCATTCAGCCAGTCTATGTGTTTTGGTTGGAGCATTTAATCTGTTTACATTTAAGGTAATTATTGATATGTGTGTTCTTATTGCCATTTTATTAGTTGCTTTGAATTTGTTTTTGTAGCTCTTTTTTCTTCCCTTCCTCTTGTTCTCCTCTCCTGTGATTTGATGACTATCTTTAGTGTTGTGTTTGGATTGCTTTTTCTTTTTTGTATGTGTATCTATTGTAGATTTTTGGTTTGTGGTTCCCATGAGGTTTTGATACAGCAGTCTATATGTATACAAGATTGTTTTAAGTTGCTGGTCTCTTAATTCCAATGGATTTCCAATATCTTGCATCTGTACTCTCCTCTTCTCACAATTGCTAGTTTTGATATCATATTTGTGTATGGATGATTTCCTACCTTTACTTTATGTTTGCCTTTATTGGTTAGCTTTCCCATTCATAATTTTCTTGTTTCTAGTTGTGGCCTTTTCTTTTATGTAAGAGAAGTGCCTTTAGGATTTGTTGTAAAGCTGGTTTGGTGGTGCTGAATTCTCTTCATTTTTGCTTGTCTGTACAGCTTTTGATTTCTCCATCAAATCTGAATGAGAGCCTTGCTGGGTAGAGTATTCTTGGTTGTAGGTTTTCTCCTTTCATCACTTTAAATATATCATGCCATTCTCTTCTGGCCTGCAGAATTTCTGCTGAAAAATCAGCTGATAACCTTATGGGGATTCCCGTGTATGTTATTTGTTGCTTTTCCTTTGTTGCTTTTAATATTTTTTCTTTGTCTTTAATTTTTGTCAGTTTGATTAATGTGTCTCAGAGTGTTCCTCCTTGGGTTTATCTTGTATGGACCTCTCTGTGCTTCCTGGACTTGAGTGTTTTCTTTTTCATGTTAGGGAGTTTTTCAACTATAATCTCTTCACATATTTTCTCAGGCCCTTTCTCTCTCTATTCTTCTTCTGGGACCCCTATAATGTGAATGTTGGTGTGTTTAATGTTGTCCCAGAGGTCTCTGAGACTGTCCTCATTTGGTTTCATTCTTTTTTTCTTTATTTTGTTCCACAGCAGTGATTTCCACCACTCTGTCTTCTAGCTCACTTATTCGTTCTTCTGCCTTATTTATTCTGCTATTGATTCCTTCTAGTGTATTTTTCATTCCAGTTATTGTATCGTTCACCTCTGTTTGTTCTTGAAATCTTCTAGGTATTTGTTAAACATTTCTTGTATCTTCTCGGTCTGTGCCTCCATTCTTTTTCTGAGATCTTTGATCATCTTTACTATCATTACTTTGAATTCTTTTTCAGGTAGATTGCCTGTCTCCACTTCACTTAGTTGTTCTGGGTTTTTATCTTGTTCCATTGTCTGAAACATATTTCTCTGCTGTCTCATTTTGTCTTACTTTCTGGTTTTGTGGTCTCCTTTCCACGGGTTGTAGGATCGTAGTTCTTCTTGCTTCTGGTGCCTGCCCCCTGGTGGGTGAGATTGGTCCAGGGGCTTGTGCAGCCTTCCTGGTGAGAGGGACTGGTGCCTACCCACTGATGGGTGGATCTGGGTCTTGTCCCTCTGGTGGGCAGAGCCATGTCCAGGGGTGTGTTTAAAGGTGGCTGTGAGCTCAGTATGACTTTAGACAGCCTGTCTGCTGATGGGTGGGGCTGTGTTCCCCCACCTGCTGGTTGTTTGGCCTGAGGCGTCCAAGCACTGGAGCCTAGAGGCTACTGGGTGGGGCCAAGTCCCAGTGCCAAAATGGTGACCTCCAGGAGAGCTCATGCCAATCAGTATTTCCTGAGACCTCTGCCACCAGTGTCCTTGCCCCCACAGTGAGCCACAGCCAACCCCTGCCTCCCCAGGAGACCCTCTAAGACCAGCAGGCAGGTGTAGCCCAGGCTCCTATGGAGCCACTGCTTTGTGCTGGGTCCCAGTGCATGTGAAATCTTGTGTACGCCCACCAAGAATGGAGTTTCTGTTTCCCTCAGTCCTGTGGAGCTCTTTCACTCAAGCCCCACTGGCCTTCAAAGCCAAATGCTCTGGGGGCTCCTCCTTCTATTGCCAGACCCTCATGCTGGGGAGCTTGATGTGGGGCTCAGAACTCACTCCTATGGGAGAACCTTTGTGATATAATTATTTTCCAGTTTGTGGGTCACCCAGCTGGTGGGTATGGGATTTGATTATATTGCGAAAGTGCTTCTCCTACCATCTCATGGTGGCTTCCCCTTTGTATTTGGATGTAAAATATCTCTTTTGGTAGGTTTCACTCTTTCTTATCCATGGTTGTTCAGCAGTTCGTTGTGATTTTGGTGTTTTCATGAGAGGAGATGAGCTCAAGTCCTTCTACTCTTCCATCTTGTCCAGAATCGAAGGGCTGCTTTTAGTTTGGATGTTTGCTGCCTCTTTCCTTAGTGTGTGCTAGCCATTATCCCCTTGATATGGGGTGTGTAGATGTGTTGGCCTGTGAGCACTCCCTGTACGGTGTGGGCAGTGATTGGTGCCCACCCTGTGGGTTACCCAGCAGTGATGGTGGACTGTGCACCCCCAGAACAGCAGGGGCTGTGTTTGGCACCTGCTCGCATGTCCCCTAGCTGAGGTGGCAGCCCATGCACCCCTGGGCAGCAATTGGTGCCTGCTCCCTGCCCATGCATGCTCCCCGGATGGTGGGGGCAGTGACTGGCACCTGCTCCTGGGTTTCCTAGTGGTGGCGACAGCCTGTGCACTCCAGGGACAGCAGGGACAGTGATTGGGACCTGCTCGTGTCCCGTGAGTGCTCCCTGCATGGCGGGGGCAATGTTTGGCACCTGCTTGTGGGTCTCCCAGCGGCAGTGGTGGCCTGGAATAGGAGGGACAGCAATTGGCACTCACTCCTATGTCCCGAATATCATTCCTTTTTAAGGCTGAATAATGTTGCATTGTATTTATATACCACATTTCGCTTATCCAATCATCTGTTGATGGACATTTGTGTTGTTTCCACCTTTTTGCTATTGTGAATAATGCTGCTTAAAAATATTGTCATACAAGTATCTGTTTGAGTCCTTGCTTTCAGTTATTTTGGATACATACTTAGGAGTGGAATTGCTAGATCATATGGTAATTCTATATTTAACTTTTTGAAGAATCACCAAACAGTTTTCCACGGTGGCTGCACCATTTTGCATTCCCACAGACTGTACAAGGGTTCCAACTTTTCCACATTCCTGTCAACGTTTGTTATTTTCCATTTTTTGGATAATAGCCATTCTAATGGGTGTGAGATGGTATTTCATTGTGGTTTTAATTTGCATTAGTGATGCTGAGCATCTTTTCACATGTTTATTGGCCATTTGTATATCTTTGGAGAAACATCTATTCCAGTTCTTTGCCCTTTTGTGTGTGTGTGTGTGTCTGTGTGTGTGTTGAGTTGTGTGGTTTTTGTTGTAATTGAGTAGTAGGAGTTATTTATGTATTCTGGACATTAATCCCTTATAGAGCTATGATTTGCAAATATTTTGTTCCATTTTGTGGGTTATTTCACTCTCTTGAAGGGGTCCTTTGATGCACAAAAGTTTTTAATTTTAATGAAATCCAATTTATCTGTTCTTTCCTTTGTTGCCTGTGCTTTTGGTGAAGCATCATCATCAAGGAAGAAATCATTGTCAAATCCAGCGTCGTGACGATGTTTCCCTATGTTTTTATCTAAGGGTTTTATAATTTTAGTTCTTACATTTAGGTCTTTGGTCTATTTTAATTTTTGTATATGGTATTAGGTAAGGGTCAAACTTCATGCTTTTGCCTATGGATATCCAGTTTCCCCAACACAATTTGCTTAAAAAATGATCGTTTCTCCATCGAATGTGTCTTGTCACCCTAGTAAAATATCAACTACCCATCTATGTGAGGGTTTATTTCTGCACTCTCTTTTCTGTTGTTCTATATGTCTGTCCTTATGCCACCACCATGCTGTTTTGATCACTGGAGCTTTGTAGTAAGCTTTGAAATCAGAAAGTGTCAGTCTTCCAACCTGTTATGTTCCAAGATTGTTTTGGCTATTTAGGGTCCCTTGAGATTGCATATTAATTTTAAGATGGGTTTCTCTATTTCTGAAAAAGCACTGTTGGGATTTTGATAGGGATTACATTGAATCTGTAGAGTGCCATAGGTAGTATTGCCATCTTAACAATATTAAGTCTTCCAATCCAGAACACAGGATGTCTTTCCATCTCTTTATACCTTACTTAATTTCTTTCAGCAATATTTTGTAGTTTTCAGTGTTAAGTCTTTCAACTCCTTGGTTAAATTTATTTCTAAATATTTTATTCTTTTTGCTACTATTATAAGTGGAATTGTTGCCTTAATTTCCTTTTTAGATTGTTCACTGTTAGTGTCTAGAAATGCAACTGATTTTTCTTTGTGTGATTTTGGATCTTGCAACTTTGCTAAATTTACTTATTACCTCTAATAGTTATTGTGTGCATCTCTGTGTAATCTTTAGGATTTTCTACATGTTAGATCATGTCATCTACAAACAGAGATAACTTCTTTGTTTAAAATTTTGATGCCTTTTATTTGCTTTTCTTGCCTAATTTCTTTGGCTAGAACTTCCAGTACTGTGTTGAATAAAAGTGGCAAAAGTGAGTATCCTTGTCTTGTTCCTGATTTTAGGGGAAAGACTTCAATCTTTCACCATTGAGTATGATGTTAGCCCAGGGTTTTCATACATGACCTTTATCATTTTGAGGAAGTTTCATTCTATTCCTTGTTTACTGAGTGTTTTTATCATGAAAGGGTGTTGAATTATGTCAGATGCTTTTTCTGCATCAGTTGAGATGATTATGTGATTTTTATTCCTTCCTTCTATTAACGTGGTGTATTATATTGATTGATTTTCATATGTTGAACCATATTTGCACTCCTGGGATAAATCCCACCTGGTCGTGGTAAACAATCCTTTTTAATATGCTGATGAATTCAGTTTGCTTGTATTTTGTTGAGAATTTTTACATCACTATTCATAAGAGATATTGGTCTGTAGTTTTCTTGTTAGTGTCTTTGGCTTTGCTATCTGGTTAATGCCTGCCTCACATGAGTTAGGAAACTTGCCTTCCTCTTTAATTTTTTGGAAGAATTTGAGAAGGATTGATGTTCATTCTGTATATGTTTGGTAGAATTCACAAGTGAAGCCATTTTCTCCAGGGTTTTTCTTTTTTGGGAGGTTTTTGATTATAGATTCTATCTCCTTACTAATTATAGGTTTTTTCATATTTTCTGTTTCTTCATGATTCAGTTTTGGTAGATGGTATATTTCTGGGAATTTGTCTGTTTCATCTAGGTTATCCAATTTGTTGGTATACAGTTGTTCACAGTACTTTCGTATCATCTTTTTTATATCTGTAAGATCAGCAGTGATGGCGCCCCTTAAATTTCTGATTTTACTAATTTGAGTCTTCACTCTTTTTTTCTTAGTTAACCTACCTAAAGTTTTGATAAAAATATTTTTTTAAGAATCAACTTTTGGATTGACTGTCTCTGTTGTTTTCCTGTTCTTTATTTCATTCATCTCTGCTCTAATCTTTATTATTTCCTTCCTTCTGCTAACTTTGGGTTTCGTTTGCTCTTCTTTTTCTAGTTCCTTAAGATGTAAGGTTTGGTTATTTATTGAAACCTTTCTTCCTTTTTAATGTAAGCGTTTACAACTATAAATTTCCCCTCTTAGCACTGCTTTTGCTTCATCTCATATGTTTTGGCATGCTGTGATTTTATTTTCATTTGTCTTAAAGTATTTTCTAATTTCTCTTGTGATTTCTTCTTTGACACATTGGTTGTTTAAGAGTGTGTTGTTTAATGTCCACATATTTGTGAATTTTCCAGTTTTCCTTCTGATATTTTCTAGTTTATTCTATTATCAGAAAAGATACTTTGTATTATTTCAGTCTTTTAAAATTTATTAAGATTTGGTTTGTGGCCTAACACATGGTCTGTCCTAGAGAATGTTCCATGTGCACTTGAGAAAAATGTATTCTGCTGTTGTTGGGTGGGGTATTTTGTAAATGTCTGTTAGGTCCATTTGGTTTGTAATGTTATTCAAGTTCTTTATTTCCTTACTGGTCTTCTGTCCGGTTATTCTATCTATTATTGAAATCTGAGTATAGAAGTCTCCATTTATTACTATAGAACTATCTATTTCTCCCTTCAAATCTGTCAATGTTTGCTTTATGTATTTTGGGACTCTGATGTTGGGTACATAAATGAATTGCATGTTTTAAAACTTTATTTATATAAAGGTGTCATTCAGGTTATACCGTCTTATTTTCTTTGTATATTTTGAATCTATTTTTAGGATTCAACCATACTGATATGAGGTGCTGTGGTTCCTTCATTTTCACTGCCACGCGGGGCTTCTTTTTGTCTGTACTGTAACTTTTTCTGTGTCATTTGTATTTCCATATACATTTTGAAGTCAGCGTGTCAATTTCTAAAAAAAAAATCCTGCTGAGATTTGATTGGCATTGCATGAAAATCTATAAATCAGTTGGGGAGTACTGACATAAAAATATTAGGTCTTCCTACTTGTGGTATCTCTCTCTATATATTTGGATCATCTTTAACTTCTATCAATAATGTTTTGTCGTTTTCAGTGTGTAGGTTTTGCACATATTTTGTTAAATCTAATACTAATTATTTCAAATTTCCTGATGCTCTTGTAAGTGGTATTGTTTTGACTTGTGGTTGCCCCACAGAGAGTGGGATCTACCCCCTCCCACCCATAATTTGTTTGAATGTTGGGACTGATGGTATCACACATGTACCAAGAGGCTATGAAAAGGCTTATTACTCACATAATGGGGCTTTCTGGGTAGAGCAGGGCAGACACCCAAGCCAGTCTGGAATAGCTTGAGTGACAGAAAGGGGGAGTGGCCCTGGGGAGTGGGACCAAGGTGAGGATTCTCACATATGGGTTGGATTTGCATGATTTGAACTTACCCACTGACAGCTAAGGCAGAAATTCAGAGTCTTCTTACTGACTTGCTCAGATGTAGGGCAAGAGGGAGGGGTGGAGCTTGAAAGCTGTCAATGACCAAACATAAAAAATGGACTCAAACTCTTTATTACATTTAAAATTTCAGTTGGTCATTAATGCTATATAAAAATACAATTGAGTTTTGTATGTTGACCTTGTATCCTGTGATATTGCTAAATTCACTTATTAATTCCAGTAGCTTTCTTTGTAAATTACTTGGGAATTCTATGTAGATGATCATCTTGTCTGCAAAGGACACTTATAATTCTTTTTTTCCAATCTGTATGCCTTTTACTTTTAATTAATTAATTAACCTTAAATCCCTGGTTAGAACCTTTCAACAGTGTTGAATAAAAGTGATTAGAGTGAACATCCTTGCCTTGTTTCTGATCTCAGGAGGAAAACTTTAGTCTTTCATCATTGAGTACAAAGTCAGCTGTGGGTATTTCATAGATTGCCTTTATCAGGAAGTTCTCTTCCATTCTTTAAGTACACAGAGATTTTATGGATGTTGTATATATCCAAATGCTTTCTGCATTAACTATGATGATTGTATGTTTTTTCTTTTTTGGTATGTTAAGCCACTGACTGATTTTCAAATGTTGAACTGATCTTACATTCCTGGAATAAAACTCTAGTTGGTTATGATGTATGTTTTTTGTTTGTTGCTGGATTTGATTTGCTAAAATTTTAAGATTTTTGCATCTTTGTTCATGGTGGATATTGGTCTATAGTTTTCTTGTGATATCTTTGGTTTTGATAACAGAATACTGCTGGCTTTATAAAATGAGTTGGGAAGTGTTCTCATATGTTGTCTATAGAATTGGTATTATTCCATTTTGAATGTTTCTTAGCTTTTACCAATGTAGTCTAGAGTTTTCTTTGTGGGAGAAATTTAAGTTAATGAATTTAATTGTTTTAATAAATATATACAGCTATTTAGGTTATATACTTCTTGAGTGAACTTTGATAATCTTTCAAAAAATGTATCCATATCATCTTAATTATCAAATGTATTGCCGTAAAGTTGTCATAATAGTCTTACTATCTGTAGAATATGTAAGGATGTTCCCTCTGTCATTGTCAGTGTTGGTAATTTGTGTCATCCTTCTTCTTTTCTTTGCCTGGGTAGAGGTTTATTAATTTTATTAATTGTTTTAAAGAACTTCATTTTGGTTTTATTAATTTTTTCCATTTTTAAATTTGTTTTCAGTTTTATTGATTTGTACTGTTATGTTTATTACTTTCTTCTGATCACCATGGGACCAATTTTTGTTTTTTCTGACTTTTTAAAGGTGAAAGTATAAATCCTCAATTCGAGATCTGACTTTTCTAATGTAAGCATTTTAATGCTGTATTTTTCACTCAGAGCAATGCTTTCCTACATCCCACACATTTCTGTCTGTTGTGTTTTCATTTTCATTCACTTCAAACATTTGCTAATTTCTCTTGTGATTTCTTCTTTGACCTGGGTTATTTAAAAGTGTATTGTTTAATTTCTTAATATTTAGGGATTTTTTCAGATATACTTTTATTATTTATTTCTAAGTCAATTCTTTTGTGGGTAGAGAACATACTTTGTAGCATTTCAGTCCTCTTAAATTTTTTGAGGGTTTTAAAAAAATTTATTTATTTTTTATTTTTATTTTTATTTTTGGCTGTGTTGGGTCTTTGTTGCTGTGCACGGGCTTTCTCTGGTTGTGGCGAGTGAGGGCTACTCTTCGTTGCAGTGCACAGGCTTCACATTGTAGTGGCTCCTCTTGTTGTGGAGCATGGGCTCTAGGCACGTGGGCTTCAGTAGTTGTGGCACACAGGCTCAGTAGTTGTGGCACGTGAGCTCTAGAGCACAGGCTCAGTAGTTGTGGTGCATGGTCTTAGTTGCTCCGTGGCATGTGGGATATTCCCGGGCCAGGGCTCGAACCCATGTCCCCTGCATTGGCAGGCATATTCTTAACCACTGTGCCACCAGGGAAGCCCCTGTTGAGATTTTTATAATGGCCCAGAATACTGTCTGTCTTGGTGATGTACACTTGTGAAGGACATGTATTCTACTGGTGTTTGGGTGTTCATACTAAGTGTTAATTAGGTCAACTTAGTTCATAATGTTGTTTAAGTCTTGTATATTCTTACGGACTTTTTATCTAGTAGTTTTATCTATTATGGAGAGGGGAGTATTAAAATCTCCAAGAGTAATTGTGTATTTATTCATTTTTCATTTCAGTTTTATCAATTTATGCTTCATGCTTTGGAAGCTCTACTAGACACATATACACACACAGTCGTTTTTTCTTTATGATATATTGACCTCTTTATCATTTTGAAATGTATTCTAAACCTTGGTTAATATTCTTTATACTAAAGTCTACATTGTCTGGTATTAATGTAGTCACTCGCTTTTTTGTTTAGTGTTTGTGTAGTATATATTTTTTTCCATTTTCTTATTTGTTACTTACGTCTTTATATTTAAAGTGGGTTTTCCTAGTGGGCATAGAGAGAACCTACCTCAACATAATAAAGGCCATATACGACAAACCCACAGCAAACATCATTGTCAGTGGTGAAAAACTGAAAGCATTTCCTCTAAGATCAGGAATGAGACAAGGTTGTCCACTCTCGCCACTATTATTCAACATAGTTTTGGAAGTCCTAGCCATGGCAATCAGAGAAGAAAAAGAAATAAAAGGAATACAACCACCAGCCAACTATTTTACATTCAGTAGTGTATATTTGTTGATGCTACTCTCACATTGCCCCAGCTTCTCCCTCCCACCCCATGTCATCAAGTCCATTCTCTATGTCTACCTCTTTATTCCTGCCCTGCAACTAGGTTCTTCAGAACCTTTTTTTTTAAACTTTTTTAGATTCCATATATATGCGTTAGCATACAGTATTTGTTTTTCTCTTTCTGACTTACTTCACTCTGTATGACAGACTGTAGGTCCATCCACCTCACTACAAATAACGCAGTTTTGTTTCTTTTTATGGTTGAGTAATAGTCCATTGTATATATGTGCCACATCTTCTTCATCTATTCATCTATCGATGGACATCTAGGTTGGTTCCATGTCCTGGCTATTGTAAATAGTGGGCCAGTGAACATTGTGGTGCATGTCTCGTTTTGAATTATGGTTTTCTCAGGGTATATACCCAGCAGTGGGATTGCTGGGTCATATGGTTGTTCTATTTTTAAGGAACCTCCATACTGTTTTCCATAGTGGTTGTATCAATTTACATTCCCACCAACAGTGTAGGAGGGTTCCCTTTCACCACACGCTTTCCAGCATTTACTGTTTCTAGCTTTTTTGATGATGGCCATTCTGACCAGCATGAGGTGATACCTCATTGTAGTTTTGATTTGCGTTTCTCTAATAATTAGTGATGTTGAGCATCTTTTCATGTGCCTCTTGACCATCTGTATGTCTTCCTTGGTGAAATGTCTATTTATGTCTTCTGCCCCTTTTTTAACTGGATTGTTTGTTTTTTTGATATTGAGCTCCATGAGCTGTTTGTATATTTTAGAGATTAATCCTTTGTCTGTTGTTTCATTTGCAAATATTTTCTCCCATTCTGAGGGTTGTCTTTTTGTCTTGTTTATGGTTTCCTTTGCTGTGCAAAAGCTTTTCAGTTTAATTAAGTCCCATTTGTTTATTTTTGTTTTTATTTCCATTTCTCTAGGAGGTGGGTCAAAAAGGATCTTGCTGTGATTTATGTCATAGAGTGTTCTGCCTATGTTTTCCTCTAAGAGTTTGATAGTGTCTGGCCTTACATTTAGGTCTTTAATCCATTTTGAGTTTATTTTTGTGTATGGTGTTAGGGAGTGTTCTAATTTCATTCTTTTACATGTAGCTGTCCAGTTTTCCCAGCACCACTTATTGAAGAGGCAGTCTTTTCTCCATTGTATGTTCTTGCCTCCTTTGTCGTAAATTAGGTGCCCATATGTGCGTGGTTTTCTCTCTGGGCATTCTATCCTGTACAATTGATCTATATTTCTGTTTTTGTGCCAGTACCATACTGACTTGATTACTGCAGCTTTGTGGTATAGTTTGAAGTTGGGGAGCCAGATTCCTCCAACTCCGTTTTTCTTTCTCAAGATTGCTTTGGCTTCTGCCCATTCTTTGATTGGGTTGTTTGGTTTTTTGTTATTGAGTTGTATGAGCTCTTCGTATATTTTGGAGATTAAGCCCTTGTCTGTCGCATCATTAGCAAATATTTTCTCCCATTCTGTATGTTGTCTTTTTGTTTTGTTTATGGTTTCCTTTGCTGTGCAAAAGCTTGTATGTTTGATTATGTCGCATTTGTTTATTTTTGTTTTTATTTTTTTTGCCTTGGGAGACTGACCTAGGAAATCATTGGTATGATTTATGTTAGAGAATGTTTTGTGTATGCTCTCTTCCAGGAGTTTTATGGTGTCATGTCTTATGTTTAAGTCTTTAAGCCATTTGAGTTTATTTTTGTGCATGGTGTGAGAGTGTGTACTAACTCCATTGATATACATGCAGCTGTTCAACTTTCCCAGCACCACTTGCTGAAGAGACTGTCTTTTTCCTATTTTATATTCTTGCCTCCTTTGTTGAAAAGTAAATGACCATAGATGTGTGGGTTTATTGCTGGGCTCTCTATTCTGTTCCATTGATCTGTATGTCTGTTTTGGTACCAATACCATACTGTGTTGATTACTGTAGCTTTGTAGTATTGTCTGAATTCTGGGAGAGTTCTGCCTCCTGCTTAGTTTTCTTTCCTCAGGATTGCTTTGGCAATTTTGGGTCTTTTATTGTTCCATATACATTTTTGGTTGATTTGTTCTAGTTCTATGAAAAATGTCATGGGTAATTTGATAGAGATTGTATTAAATCTGTAGATTGCTTTGGGTAGTATTGCCATTTTAACAATACTCTTCCAGTCCCAGAGCATGGGATATCATTCCATTTCTTTGAATCCTCTTTTATTTCCTTTATTAATGTTTTATAGTTCTCAGCATATAAGTCTTTCACCTCCTTGGTCAGGTTTATTCCTAGGGTTTTTTTTTTTTTTTTTTGGTGCTATTCTAAAAGTTATTTTTGTTTCCTATTCTATTCCTTTATTTATTTATTTATTTTAAAATTCCTGTATTCTTTTATTTTTCTTAACATCTTTATTGGAGTATAATTGCTTTATAATGGTGTGTTAGTTTCTGCTTTATAACAAAGTGAATCAGCTATACATATACATATATCCCCATATCTCCTCCCTCTTGTGTCTCCCTGCCACCCTCCCTATCGCACCCCTCTAGGTGGTCACAAAGCACGGAGCTGATCTTCCTGTGCTATGTGGCTGCTTCCCACTAGCTATCTATTTTACATTTGAGAGTGTATGTATGTCCATGCCACTCTCTCACTTCGTCCCAGCTTACCCTTCCCACTCCCCGTGTCCTCAAGTCCATTCTCTACATCTGCGTCTTTATTCCTGTCCTGCCCCTAGGTTCTTCAGAACCTTTTGTTTTTTTTTTAGATTCCATATATATGTGTTAACATAAGGTATTTGTTTTTCTCTTTCTGACTTCTTTCACTCTGTATGACAGACTGTAGGTCCATCCACCTCACTACAGGTAACTCAATTTCATTTCTTTTTATGGCTGAGTAATATTCCATTGTATATATGTGCCCCATCTTCTTTATCCATTCATCTGTCGAGGGACACTTAGGTGGCTTCCATGTCCTGGCTATTGTAAATAGTGCTGCAGTGAACATTGTGGTACATGACTCTTTATGAATTATGGTTTTCTCAGGGTATATGCCCAGTGGTGCGATTGCTGGGTCATATGGTAGTTCTATTTTTAGTTTTTAAGGAACCTCCATACTGTTCTCCATAGTGGCTGTATCAATTTACATTCCCACCAACAGTGCAAGAGAGTTCCCTTTTCTCCACACCCTCTCCAGCATTTATTGTTTGTAGATTTTTTGATGATGGCCATTCTGACCGGTGTGAGGTGATACCTCATTGTAGTTTTGATTTGCATTCCTCTAATGATTAGTGATGTTGAGCATCCTTTCATGTGTTTGTTGGCAATCTGTATATGTTCTTTGGAGAAATGTCTATTTAGGTCTTCTGCCCATTTTTGGATTGGGTTGTTTGTTTTTGATATTGAGCTGCATGAGCTGCTTGTAAATTTTGGAGATTAATCCTTTGTCAGTTGCTTCATATGCAAATATTTTCTCCCATTCTGAGGGTTGTCTTTTCATCTTGTTTATGGTTTCCTTTGCTGTGCAAAAGCTTTTCAGTTTCATTAGGTCCCATTTGTTTATTTTTGTTTTTATTTCCATTTCCCTAGGAGGTGAGTCAAAAAAGATCTTGCTGTGATTTATGTCATAGAGTGTTCTTCCTATGTTTTCCTCTAAGAGTTTGATAGTGTCTGGCCTTACATTTAGGTCTTTAATCTATTTTGAATTTATTTTTGTGTATGGTGTTAGGGAGTGTTCTAATTTCATTCTTTTACATGTAGCTGTCCAGTTTTCCCAGCACCACTTATTGAAGAGGCTGTCTTTTCTCCATTGTATATTCTTGCCTCCTTTATCAAAAATAAGGTGACCATATGTGCGTGCGTTTATCTCTGGGCTTTCTATCCTGTTCCATTGATCTATATTTCTGTTTTTGTGCCAGTACCATACTGTCTTAATTACTGTAGCTTTGTAATATAGTCTGAAGTCTGGGAGCCTGATTCCTCCAGCTCTGTTTTTCTTTTTCAGGATTGCTTTGGCTATTCGGGGTCTTTTGTGTTTCCATACAGATTGTGAAATTTTTTGTTCTAGTTCTGTGAAAAATGCCAGTGGTAATTTGATAAGGATTGCATTGAATCTGTAGATTGCTTTGGGTAGTATAGTCATTTTCACAGTGTTGATTCTTCCAATCCAAGAACATGGTATATCTCTCCATCTGTTTGTATCATATTTAATTTCTTTTATCAGTATCTTATAGTTTTCTATGTACAGGTCTTTTGTCTCCTTAGGTAGGTTTATTCCTAGGTTTTTTATTCTTTTTGCTGCAATGGTAAATGGGAGTGTTTCCTCAATTTCTCTTTCAGATTTTTTACCATTAGTGTATAGGAATGCAAGAGATTCCTGTGCATTGATTTTGTGTCCTGCTACTTTACCAAATTCATTGATTAGCTCTAGTAGTTTTCTGGTAGCATCTTTAGGTTACTCTATTTATAGTATCATGTCATCTGCAAACAGTGACAGTTTTACTTCTTCTTTTCTGATTTGGATTCCTTTTATATCTTTTTCTCCTGTGATTGCTGTGGCTAAAACTTTCAAAACTATGTTGAATAATAGTGGTGAGAGTGGACAACCTTGTTTTGTTCCTGATCTTAGAGGAAATGGTTTCAGTTTTTCACCATTGAGAATGATGTTGGCTGTGGGTTTGTCATATATGGCCTTTATTATGTTGAGGTAAGTTCACTCTATGCCTATTTTCTGGAGGGTTTTTTTATCATAAATGGGTGTTGAATTTTGTCAAAAGCTTTTTCTGCATCTGTTGAGATGATCATATGGTTTTTCTCCTTCATTTGTTAATATGGTTTATCACATTGATTGATATGCATATATTGAAGAATCCTTGCATTCTGGGATAAACCCCACTTGATCATGGTATATGATCCTTTTCATGTGCTGTTGGATTCTGTTTGCTAGTATTTTGTTGAGGATTTTTGCATCTATGTTCATCAGTGATATTGGCCTGTAGTTTTCTTTCTTTGTGACATCTTTGTCTGGTTTTGGTATCAGGGTGATGGTGACCTCGTAGATGAGTTTGAGAGTGTTCCTACCTCTGCTATATTTTGGAAGAGTTTGAGAAGGATGGGTGTTAACTATTCTCTAAGTGTTTGATAGAATTTGCCTGTGAAGCCATCTGGTCCTGGGCTTTTGTTTGTTGGAAGATTTTTTTTTTCTTTATTTTTGGGTGCGTTGGGTCTTCGTTGCTGCACACGGGCTTTCTCTAGTTGCGGCGAGCGGGGGCTACTCTTCGTTGCGGTGCGCGGGCTTCTCACTGCAGTGGCCTCTCTTGTTGTGGAGCACGGGCTCTAGGTGCACGGGCTTCAGTAGTTGTGGCACGCGGGCTCAGTAGTTGTGGCTCATGGGCTCTAGAGCGCAGGCTCAGTAGTTGTGGTGCATGGGCTTAGTTGCTCCGCAGCATGTGGGATCTTCCCGGACCAGGGATAGAACCCGTGTCCCCCGCATTGACAGGCAGATTCCCAACCACTGCACCACCAGCGAAGCCCTGTTGCAAGATTTTTAATCACAGTTTCAATTTCAGTGCTTGTGACTGGTCTGTTGATATTTTCTATTTATTCCTGGTTCAGTCTTGGAAGCTTGTGCTTTTCTAAGAATTTGTCCATTTCTTCCAGGTTGTCCATTTTATTGGTATATAGTTGCTTGTAGTAATGTCTCGTGATCCTTTTTATTTCCGCAGTGTCAGTTGTTACTTCTCCTTTTCATTTCTAATTTTATTGATTTGAGTCTTCTCCCTTTTTTTTCTTTATGAGTCTGGCTAATGGTTTATCAATTTTGTTTATCTTCCTCAAAGAACCAGCTTTTAGCTTTATTGATATTTGCTATTGTTTCATTCATTTCTTTTTCATTTATTTCTGCTCTGATCTTTATGATTTCTTTCCCTCTGCTAACTTTAGGGGTTTTTTGTTCTTCTTTCTCTAATTGCTTTAGGTGTAAGGTTAGGTTGTTTATTTGAGATGTTTCTTTTTTCTTGAGGTAAATTTGTATTTCTATAAACTTCCCTCTTAGAACTGCTTTTACTGCATCCCATAGGTTTTGGGTCATTATGTTTTCATTGCCATTTGTTTCTAGGTATTTTTTGATTTCCTCTTTGATTTCTTCAGTGATCTCTTGGTTATATAGTAGTGTATTGTTTAGCCTCCATATGTTTGTATTTTTTACAGATTTTTTCCTGTAATTAATATCTAGTCTCATAGCGTTGTGGTAGGAAAAGATACTTGATACAATTTCAATTTTCTTAAATATACCAAGGCTTGCTTTGTGACCCAAGATATGATCTATTCTGGAGAATGTTCCATGAGCACTTGTGAAGAAAGTGTAATCTGCTGTTTTTTTGGATGAAATGTCCTATAAATATCAATTAAGTGCATCTTGTTTAATGTGTCATTTAAAGCTTGTGTTTCCTTATTTATTTTCCTTTTGGATGATCTGTCCATTGGTGACAGTGGGGTGTTAAAGTCTCCTCCTATGATTGTGTTACTGGCGATTTCCCCTTTTATGGCTGTTAGCATTTGCTTTATGTATTGAGGTGCTCCTATGTTGTGTGCATAAATTGTTACAATTGTTATATCTTCTTCTTGGATTGATCCCTTGATCATTATGTAGTGTCCTTCTTTGTCTCTTGTAATAGTCTTTATTTTAAAGTCTATTTTGTCTGATGTGAGAATTGCTACTCCAGCTTTCTTTTGATTTCCATTTGCATGGAATATCTTTTTCCATCCCTTCACTTCAGTCTGTATGTTTCCCTTGGTCTGAAGTGGGTCTCTTGTAGACAGCATATATATGGGTCTTGTTTTCGTATCCATTCAGCCAGTCTGTGTCTTTTGGTTGGAGCATTTAATCCATTTACCTTTAAGGTATTTATCAATATGTATGTTCCTATTACCATTTTCTTAATTGTTTTGGGTTTGTTATTGTAGGTCTTTTCCTTCTCTTCTGTTTCCTGCCTAGAGGAGTTCCTTTAGCATTTATTGTAAAGCTGCTTTGGTGGTGCTGAGTTCTCTTAGTTTTTGCTTGTCTTTAAAGGTTTTAATTTCTCTGTCTAATCTGAATGAGATCCTTGCTGCATAGAGCAATTCTGGTTGTAGCTTTTTCCCTTTCATCACTTTAAACATGTCCTGCCACTCCCTTCTGGCTTGCAGAGTTTCTGCTGAAAGATCAGCTGTTAAGCTTATGGGGATTCCCTTGTATGTTATATGTTGTTTTTCCTTTCCTGCTTTTAATGTTTTTCCTTTGCATTTAATTTTTGATAGTTTGATTAATATGTGTCTTGGCACATTTCTCCTTGGATTTATCCTGTATGGGACTCTCTGCACTTCCTGGACTTGACTGACTATTTCCTTACCCATATTAGGGAAGTTTTCAAGTATAATCTCTTCAAATATTTTCTCAGTCCCTTTCTTTTTCTCTTCTTCTTCTGGGACCCCTATAATTTGAATGTTGGTGCATTTAATATTGTCCCAGAGGTCTCTGAGACTGTCCTCAATTCTTTTCATTCTTTTTTCTTTATTCTGCTCTGTGGTAGTTATTTCCAGTATTTTATCTTCCAGGTAAGTTATCCATTCTTCTGCCTCAGTTATTCTGCTATTGATTCCTTCTAGAGAATTTTTAATTTCATTTATTGTGTTGTTCATCAATGTTTGTTTGCTCTTTTGTTTTTCTAGGTCCTAAAAGTTATTTTTTTTTTCATTCCCTTTCTGATATTTCATTGTTAGTGTAAAGAAATGTGGGGAAGGGAGTGATAGTTTGCGAGTTTGGGATTGACATTTGCACACTGCTGTATTTAAAATAGATAACCAACAAGGATCTACTGTTTAAAAAGATGCAACCAATTTCTGAATGTTAATCTTTTATCCTGCTACTTTGTTGAATTCATTTATTAGATCTAGTAGTTTTTGTTGAAGTTCTTAGGGTTTTCTATATATAGTATCATGTCATTTGCATATAGTGTCAGTTTTACCTCTTCCCCTCCAAATGAATACGTTTTATTTACTTTTTTCTTGTCTGATTGCTATGGCTAGGACTTCCAATACTATGTTGAATATAAGTGGTGAGAGTGGGCATCCTTGTCTTGTTCCAGATTTTAGTGGGAAGGGTTTCAGCTTTTCACCATTGAGTATTATATTGGCTGTGGGTTTGTCAGAAATGGCTTTTATTATGTTGAGATATGTTCTCTCTGTACCTACTTTGGTAACAGTTTTTATCATGACTGGATGTTGAATTTTGTCAAATGCTTTTCTGCCTTTATTGAGATGGTCATGTGGTTTTTGACTTTTCTTTTGCTTATGTGGTGTATTACATTGATTGATTTGCATATGTTGAACTACCCTTTTGAACTTGGGATGAATCCCACTTCATTGTGGTGTATGACCTTTTTTATGTGTTGTTGGATTTGGTTTGCTAATATTTTATTGAGGATTTTTGCATCTAGATTCATCAAAGATATTGGCCTGTAATTTTCTTATTTGGTGGTATCTTTGTCTGGTCTTGATATCAGGGTGATGGTGGCTTCATAGAATGTCTTTGGGAGTGTACCCTGCCATTGAATCTTTTGCAAGAGTTTGAGAAGGATCACTATAAGTTCTTCTTTGTATGTTTGGTAGAATTCGCGTGTGAAGCCATCTGGTCCTGGACTTTGGTTCGTAGGGAGTTTTTTTGTTTTGTTTTTTGTTTGTTTTTACAGATTCTATTTCACTTCTAGTGATCAGTCTGTTCAAATTAACTATTTCTTCTTGATTTAATTTTGGTGGGCTTTATGTTTCTAGAAAGTTGTCCATTTCTTCTTGGTTGTCAAATGTGTTGGCATATAATTGTTCATAGTATTCTCTTATGGTTTTTTTTTTTTAATTAAAAAAAATTTTTTTTGGCCACACCATGCATCTTGCAGGATCTCAATTCCCCAACCAGGGATCAAACTTGGGCCCACAGCAGTGAAAGTGCCAAGCCCTAATCACTGGACTGCCAGGGAATTCCCTCTCTTATGGGTTTTGTTTGTTTGTTTTTGTATTTCTGCATTATCAGTTGAGATTTCTCCTTTTTCATTTCTTATTTTGTTTATTTGGGTTCTCTCTCTTTTCTTCTGGTGAGCCTGACCAGAGGTTTGTCAATTTTGTTTACCCTTTCAAAGAACCAGCTCTTGATTTTATTGATTTTTTTTAATTTTTTTAATCTCTATTTTATTTATTTCCTCCTGCGTCTTTATTATTTCCTTCCTTTTGCTGACTTTAGGTTTTGTTTGTTCTTCTTTTTCTAATTCTTTTAGGTGGTATGTTAGGTTGTTTATTTGAGATTTTTCTTATTTTTTAAGGAAGGCCTGTATCACTATGAACTTCCCTCTAAGAACTGCTTTTGCTGCATCCCATAAATTTTGTATGATTGTCTTTTCATTGTCGTTTATCTCAAGGTATTTTTAAATTTCCATTTTGATTTCCTTGTTGACCCATTGGTTTTTTAGTAGCATGATGTTTGGTCTCCATGAAATTATATTTTTCTCATTTCTTTTCCTGTGGTTGATTTCTAGTTTCATGCTGTTGTGGTCAGAGAAGATGCTTGAAATAATTGCTATACTCTTAAATTTGCTGAGATTAGTTTTGTGCCCTAGTATGTGGTCAATCCTAGAGACTGTCCCATGTGCACTTGAAAAAAATGTGGGGTTTTTTTTGATGTAATATCCTGAAAATATCAATTAAATCTGTTCTATTGTATCATTTAGGATCTCTGTTGCCTTATTGATTTTCTGTCTAGGAGATCTGTCCACTGATGTGAGTGGGGTGTTAAAGTCTCCTATTGCATTCCCATCAGTTTCTCCCTTTATGTCTGTTAGTATTTGTTTTATGTATTTGGGTGCTCCTATATTGGGTGCATATATGTTGACGAGTGTAAAATCCTCTTCTTGTATTGACCCTTTTACCATTATTTACCATTATTACCATTAGTGTCCTTCTTTATCTTTCTCTATGGCCTTTGTTTTAAAGTCTATTTCGTCTGATATGAGTATTGCAACTCTCACTTTCTTGTCATTTCCGTTTGCATGAAATATCTTCTTCCATCCCCTTGCTTTGAATCTATGTGTGTCCTTTCTGTAAGGTGGGCCTCTTGTAGGCAGCATATTGTAGGCTCTTGTTTTTTTAATCCAGTCTGCCACTCTACGTCTTTTGATTGGAGGGTTCAGTCCATTGACATTTAAGGTAATTATTGATATATATGTATTTATTGCCATTTTAAATCTTGTTTTCCAGTTGACTCTATGTTTCTTTTTTGTTCCTTTTTCTTTTTGTGGTTTGATGATTTCCTTTTATTTTATACTTGTGTTCTCTTCTTTTTGTTTTTTGTGAATCTATTGTATGTTTTTGATTTGTGGTTGCCCTGTTTTTCAAGTATGTTAACCCCTTCCTATATCTTCTTGCTTTAGACTTATAGTCATATAGGTTCAAACATATTCTTTAAAAAAAAAAACAAAAACTACATTTTCTTACTCTCCTTCCCCACATTTTATGATTTTGATGTCCTTTTTTACATTTTCATGTTTATCCTTTTTCTGTTCTTTTGTTTATCATCGCTTTCACAAATAGGTTTTTGTTTTTGTTTTTTTCTTTTTGATCTGTATACTGGCTAATTTAAGTGATTTACTTTCCAATTGTAATTTCCTCCTTTCTATATCTTCTTGCTTCTTTTCTATCTAAAGAAGACCTTTCAATATTTCTTTTAGGTTAGATTCAGTATTGCTGTATTCTTTTAGCTTTTGCTTCTCTGAAAAATTCTTTATTTCTTCTCCTATTCTAAATGATAATCTTGCTGGGTAGAGTATTCTAGATTGCAGATTTTTCTCTTTTAAGACTTTGAAAATATTTTGCCACTCCCTTCTGGCCTGCAGTGTTTCTGTAGAGAAATCAGCTGATAGCCTTATGGGGTTTCCCTTGTAATTAACTCTTTGTTTTTCTCTTGTTGCCTTTAGAATCCTCTCTTTATCTTTAACTTTTGCCATTTTTATTATCATATGTCTTGGTGCAGGTCTGTTTGGGTTCATCTTGTTTGAGACCCTCTGTGCTTCCTGTACCTGGATATCTGTTTCCTTCTTTAGGTTTGGGAAGTTTTCAGCCATAATTTTTTTAGATACATTTTCAATCCCCTTTTCTCTGTCTTCTCCTTCTTCAATCCCTATTATGTGTAGATTGGCATGCTTTATGTTATCTTATATTGCTTTCTTTTTTTTTTTTCATTTGGCTTTCTGTTTGCTGTTTTGATTGGGTAATTTCTATTATTCTGTCTTCCAGATCATTTATTCTTTCTTCTGCATCGTGCATTCTGCTATTCATTGCCTTTAGCTCAGCTTTCATCTCAGCAAATGAATTTTCTAATTTTTCTTGGCTTCTCCTTATAGTTTCTAGTTCCTTTTTTACAGTAATCTGCATTTCTCTTGATAGCCTTTCTTAATTCCTTCAGTATTTTCATTTTTACCTTTTTTTTTTAACATCTTTATTGGAGTGTAATTGCTTTACAATGTTGTGTTAGTTCACCTCTTTTTTGAACTTGGTGTCTGTTAGACTGAAGAGGTCTGTTTCATTGTTTGTTCCTTCAGGGGAATTCTCTTGGTCTTTTAACTGGGAGTGGTTCCTCTGCTTCTTCATTTGGCTTATATTTCTCTTACTCTGTGAGTTTAGGAGAAACAATTATCTACTGTAGTCTTGGAGGGCTATTTATATGCGGGAGCATCCCTATGTAGCATGTGTGGGTTTAATTTTTTTTGGTGTGAGGGCTGTTTTTGGTTTGGATGCTTGCTGTCTCTTTCCTCAGCATGTGCTGGCCGTTATCCCCTTGACAGGGGGTGTGCAGGTGTGTGGCCCACACGGGCTCCCGGGAAGGCAGGGGCAGTGTTTGTTGCCCAGTCAATGGACCCTCAGTGGCAGCAACAGTCCATGCCCGCCTCTGGAGTCCAAGGTGGCAACGGTGGCTCGCACCAGCCCTCAGAGCTCCAGTAGGCGGTGCCCTACATGGCGAAAGAAGCTCCTATGGTGGCCCTGCCCCTCTCTTTGCATGCCACCCAACAACACCCAGGCTTTTTCCCATACTCCCTCGGTTGTGGCGAGCACACCCTGGCCCCCTCAGGCTGTCTTGACACAGCCAATCCCAGTCCTCTCCCTGGTCTGACCTCCAAAGCCCAAGCCTCAGCCCTCAGTCCCTGCCGCCAGTGAGGGGACTTAGCAGTGTGCAGAAACATTCCCTCTTTCACAGCTCCCTCCTGGGGGCACAGGTCCTACCCCAATTCCTTTCTCTCTCTCTCTCTTTTTTTTCTTTTGTCCTACTCACTGATGTGGAGATTTTCTTGCTCTTTTGGAAGCCTGAGGTCTTTTGCCAGCGTTCAGTAGGTATTCTGTGAGAATCGTTCCACATGTAGATGTATTTTTGATGTATTTGTGGGAGAAGGTGAGCTTCCTGTCCTACTCCCCCACCATCTAGATCCAATCCTGTATTGTAAGTTTTCTGATGAGAAGTTTGCAGCCACTCTTAAATTTATTACTCTGTACATATGTTTTTTTTGGGGGGGTGGGCAGCTGCTTTGATGATTTTTTCCTGGGGTTTCCGCAGTTTGACTGTGATGTACCTAGATGTGTTTCTCTGTGTATTGATCTTGCTGGGGATGCTCTAAGCTTCTTGAATCTGTGGTGTTTTTGTCTTGCATTAATATTGGAAAAGTCTTAGCAATTATCTCTTCAGATAGCTTTTCTCCCCTGTTCTTTCTCTGTCCTTCTCTGCCTCTCTCTCCCCTTCTCCCTCTGCTCCTCTCTCCCCCTCTTCTTTTTTCCCTTTATCCCTTTCCTACTTCTGGGACTCCAGTTGTCTATACTTTAGACAGTTTGATATCATCCCATACTCTGAGTTGCTCTTTTCTCTCTCTCTCCCCCTCTTTCACTCCTTCTTCTGTTTTTATTTCCATTTGGATAATTTTTATTAACCTAATGTTCGGTTTCACTTACTGTTTTCTCTGCTATGTCCAGTCAAATTATTCATTTCTGGTAATTAAAAAAATTTTTTTTTTATTTTTAGCAGTTCTGTTTGTGCCTTTTTTAATAGTTGCCAACTTTTTGCTGAAATTGCCTATCTGTTCAACATGTCCACCTTTTCAATTAAATCTTTTAAGATGTTAAACTTGGTTATTTTAAAGTCTTTGTTTGATAGTTCTAACATCTGGATGGGTCCCCTTGGTCTGGTTCTGTTAACTACTTTCTCTTTATAATGAGTCATTTCTTTTTCTTATTTCTGTGTCTATTAATTTTTTTATTGAATGCATGATCTTGTGTGTACCAGGATAGTAGGGACTGAGGCAGATAGCGTTTATGCCTAGAAAAGGGCATGCCTTTTATTCTATCAGGTCGTTAGCGTGGAGTGTTGAGTCAACCCAGTTGGGAGTTGCACTGTGGGCTGCTGCTGCCTTGTGCTAGCATGAGGCCTGGAGCGCTGGAAGGTTCTCAGAATTCCTGCTTCAGATTTAGCTTTTAGGAGGCCTTGCTGCCTCTTTCTCCTGTGCCTGCAGGAATGGGGGGGTGTGGAACCTTTCTCTCCACTCTCACCTCTTAGTCTGCCTCCAGTGATAGGCTACTGCTGTTACTTGATATAGGCTCGTGGAAGGGGTGGAGGGATTTATCAGGGTTTTCCTGTTCTCCTGTTGCAGCCTCAGTCTTGGGTGGGCCTTGTGTGCCTGAGCCTCATGGGTGGGGCTTTCTCAGAGGTTCCTGTGTCAGTGGAGGTCTTGATGGGATATCTCGGCTCTTTTCCACCTCTGTGCACTGAGCATGTTGGGATTAATATGAACATTGCTGGGAAGGGATCCTCCAGAAGTTATTGGTGTTTGTTAAAACTCCAGCACTCAACAGAGTGATCTTGAAAGATTGTAGCTCTGACCCCATCCCCTGCTGAAAAGCCCTCTCATGCACTCTGGGGCCCTTAGGTCAAAGGCTTTGAGCTCTTTAGTCTCCAGCCTCTCACCCTGACCTTCCTTTGGTTATTTATGTAAGTCTTGTCTGTCTCCCTAGTCCCAGACCATCAGTTTTGAGAGCAGATGTCTTGTTTTCTGAGTATTGCTAGAGAGGAAATGGTGCCTGGCACGTGGTAGGGACTCAGCAACTGCCTTACTGTCTTGAATGGATGAGGAGTGAGGGTAAACCTGGAAAGCCCCTGCTTTCCAGCAGGTAGACTCCTGCCCGGCCTCCAGGTTCATGCACAGATGTCACAGGGAAGCCTTTCTGGGGACCTCGCCACACCAAGCTTGGGGAGGAGACTCTCTCCTGTGCCCCCAGCCCTGTGCTTGTCGGTCCATGTGCAGATCCCACAGGACTGATATCCCCGCTTGTGCTTCCGCTCGCTCCTCCTGGTTCCCCAGGGCAGTGACGTGCCAGCCAGGCCTGCCCCACCCAGCGCCCGGCAGGCACCTGGCGGGCCTGCAGGGGCCCTTTGCTGCCCTAGCTTTGGGTTGATTCTGCGGTGCATGCTGAGTTAAACTTTTCAAAGCCTCTTTTTCTGTTTTAGGGAAAGTGAATCATCACATTCCCCTCCGTGGAAGTAAGAGGACTTGGGCTGGAAGCATGTGGTGCATCCTTCGAGGCTGGAGGCGAGGGAGCCTGGGCCCATGGGGAGCCCTGGGGCAGCACTGGCCCTGGGGCATCCGTGCCCTGGCCAGCGAGCGCCCCCGGATTGGGGGTGAGTACAGCCACGTGGTGGTGGGTGCGGGCTCCGCTGGCTGCGTGCTGGCCAGCCGGCTCACGGAGGACCCCGACAAGCGAGTGCTGCTGCTGGAGGCCGGGCCCAAGGATGTGTACGCGGGGAGCAAGCGGCTCCTGTGGAAGATCCACATGCCCGCGGCCCTCGTGGCCAACCTGTGCGATGACAGGTACAACTGGTGCTACTACACGGAGCCGCAGCCGGGCCTGGACGGCCGCGTGCTGTACTGGCCGCGCGGCCGGGTCTGGGGCGGCTCGTCGTCGCTCAACGCCATGGTCTACGTCCGCGGGCACGCCGAGGACTACGAGCGCTGGCAGCGGGAGGGCGCGGCGGGCTGGGACTACGCACACTGCCTGCCCTACTTCCGCAAGGCGCAGGCGCACGAGCTGGGCGCCGGGAGGTACCGCGGCGGCGACGGTCCCCTGCGGGTGTCCCGGGGCAAGAGCGGCCACCCGCTGCACCGCGCATTCCTGGAGGCGGCGCAGGAGGCCGGCTACCCCCTCACCGAGGACATGAACGGCTTCCAGCAAGAGGGCTTCGGCTGGATGGACATGACCATCCACGAAGGTAGCGCGAGTCCTCTGATTCCCCGTCTCCCAGGTTCCTCCTCTAAGAACGAAACGCTGCTCTATCACAGTCCCGTCCCTCCTGCCCCCAACTGTCATGGTCAGAAGTGTGGACAGACGGGCTGGTTTGAGGTGGAGGGGATGTGACAGATTACACTGGCGACAGGCCACAGAATACCATTCAAAGCCAATGAGAAGTGACTCGGAGATGGTGACCCCTTGGGCATCCTCTGGACCCTGTTGGTGTGGAATGAAGAGGCAGCTCTCCGGCCACACAGCCCCAGGTTTTAGAGCCTTACAGATGGGTGTACTGAGGCACAGAGCAGTGACGGGCCTCGCAGCAGGGCAGAGGCAAGGCCCGGCTGGACCCAGGGCTCTCATTATCAGCCACCCCTGGTCTCTGTCGTGCTGTCAAGGGTGAGGGATGTTTTCCCACCTGCATCCAGGGGCCCCAGGTAGATGTGGATGTCAGTTGGACAGGGTATTTTGGTCTCAGCCTTCCTTTGGAGGCAGAGCTTGCACAGTCAGGGGAAGGGCAAATTCCCTCTTTCTCCAGTCCTTCCCTACCTCCCCCTGCACGATAGGTGCCTCGACAACAGGCTGGGGCTGTGACTGATCTCCTTGCTCTGTCCTGCAGGCAAGCGCTGGAGCACAGCCTGTGCGTACCTGCATCCGGCACTGCGCCGCCCCACCCTCACGGCTGAGACCCAGACATTTGTGAGCAGGGTGCTGTTTGAAGGTACCCGTGCAGTGGGTGTGGAGTACATCAAGAACGGCCAGAGCCACAGGGTGAGTGAATTACCACCACATGGGCAGCTCACATGGCAGGGAGGGAGTGGGCAGTGACCCCGCGGTCAGAATCAGTCAGTGTGGGTGGGCAGGAGTCATGTCCTTGTCTCCATCAATATGATGATAAGGAGTGAGCGGCTGGTGGCAACAGCCTGAAAGACTGTCCCCAGGAGGTGGTGGCCTGGCAGACGTGAGGAAGCCCCAGTCTAGCCACCTGCAAAGGGCCCAATGGTGCCCGGGCAGGAGTGCCCCCATGAACCTTTTTCTGCTATTGCCTTCCACACTTGTCCAGAAATTGATAGGTTTATATTAGAGGCTTTAAAAACCATACCTGTGATCACACCCCCCATTTCTGCACTGTGCTGTTTTCCACTTAGGAGCATGTGGGGATTGTTCTGCATCCCACGTGAAGATCTCGCTCACCATGTGCTTTATTTAAACTGCTCGTTTGAGTGCCTGCTTTCATTTGTCTCATTTAAGCTCTACAGTCCTGTTTTTAAGACCATCGTTACTGTCAGGCTGTTGCAGAATATATCAGAGTATGAACCACGCTTGACTTATGATCACACACGCCCACAGCTGCACGTGCGGGCTACTTGCACCTAGCGGCGCCCTGAGCGTCCTCTTCCCTGCTCTGGAGCCTGTGAGCAGGATCCCCACCCACCATGTGGGTACGTCATGCCAAGGCCATATTCTTGGGGTTCTGACTGGCTTTTCTGGGAAAGTGTGACCTGCATGGCCCCTCGCCTCTTCCAGGCTTACGCCAGCAAGGAGGTGATTCTGAGTGGAGGTGCCATCAACTCTCCACAGCTGCTCATGTTGTCAGGCGTGGGCAATGCAGACGACCTCAAGCAACTGGGCATCCCGGTGGTGTGCCACCTTCCTGGTGAGCTCCCTTCCCCACTGCGCCCCAAAGGTGTCCCTGTTAAATAAAACAGTTTATTATATTTTATTAGCATGGAGTGGGGAGGGGACAGGAGTCAGGGCTCCTCAGAACTGTCACATTGTTCCCACAAGCCTGAAGGTCCCCATGCCTCGCTGGACTCCTACCCCCAGCGAAACCCCAAGCTTTTGTGTTGTCTTCCTCTCTTCCCCAGACATGCCATCCCTCTCAGCAGCGAGGCACCTCTAGCAGGGAGCATCTGCCCGTAAAGCCCACGGGGCCAGGCTCAGGCAGGTCAACAGGGCAGCCCTGTGGCAAGAGGGGTCCGGGCCTTTGTGTTTTCCATCCTCAGGACACACCAGCTACCCTGACATGCTGTTCATGTTCAGATGGTTCTCCCAGGCCTAATATTTATTTCATAGACTGTTTCTGATGCCCTTTGGAGCCTGGCCCTGTCCCTCTTGCCCTCTCTTATAACTCAAGCTCCCAGAGCTTGAGGCTTTATCATAAGAGGTCTTTGAAAGTGCTGGTCCATGACAGTGACCTGCCCAGTGTCCCCTTGAGCTTGGATGGGCTCATGCTGGGTCTGCACAGCATGACGGGCCTGCTTCCCTCCTTCCCCAGGCCAGGGGTGAGGGTGCAGGGTCAGCCATTCCAGGACAGCTCACTGAGTGGTGCCAGCTGGAGGCATGGGCACTGCCCCGGTGGAGGGTGCTGCTTAGCAAGAAGGCACCTGGATGGTTACAGGTGCTGCCCTGGGAGCGAGTGTCAAGCAGCATCTGAGAGGGCCAGACATGGCTGGGAGTGAGGGAATGGTGTCCCTGGGAATGAGCAGGAGCTGGCCTGGCAGATAAGTGGGTGGAGGAAAAGTTTTCAAAACCAGGGGATGTTGAGAGGCCAGCTAAGCCCCTTTGGGAGACATTCTCCTAACCACCCCCTCTGGTTTCAGGAGTTGGCCAGAACCTCCAAGACCACCTGGAGATATACATCCAGCAGGCGTGCACCTCCCCCATCACCCTCCACTCAGCACAGAAGCCCTTGAGGAAGGTCCGGATTGGCCTGGAGTGGCTCTGGAAGTTCACAGGTGGGTGTGCTCATCCATGACTTTGGGGGAGATGTTCTGTGGGCAGCACAGCCTCCCTCCTGAGGTGCTTAGCCCGGGCTGTGGCTCCAGATTGCCGGTTCAAAGCTGAGCTATGCCATTTATTTCAGCTCTCTGAGCCTCAGTTTTCCCATCTGCAAAATGGGGATATGCAGTTCCTGTGTGGCAGGTTGGTGTGAGGACCAGATGCAATACACAGGGCTTGCCCGGGCTGAGACTCTGCAGGGGCTGGGTGCTGCCCTTCCTGATGGATGGATAGGGATGGCCTCATCCTGGACACTGCCTGGGGCCCAAGGGGCCAGGAGAAAATGCAGAGAAAGGGCACTTGATGCTGGACTCCAGCTTCTATTTCTCAGCATTTTCTATGCGGTTTCTAGCTGGGTCTCAGAGTACTGAGTTTGGCCAGGAAGTAGTGCTTCGAAATCTTATTCACTCAGCATGCATTTCTTGCATACCTACCTTGTGCTGTTCTACATGGTGAGAAGTGCTAATAAGGCAGGTTTTCTTAGGGAGTTTACGCTCTAGTGGAGACAATGGAAGGAAACTAAGTAAACATGCTAAGTTTTAAGTACAGTGAAGGAATAATTAGGATGTTAAACTAGAGAATGGTGGCAGGGGGTCTGTTAGGCAGGAAGAATATGTGCAAAGGCCCCGGGGCTAGGCATTTGGTGTGCTTGAAGAACGAATTTGTTGGGCCAGGGAGACTGCAGCACCTTGAGGAGGAGGCGGTGCAGGTGTTGCAGGGCCTTCCAGGGCCAGAGAGTAAGCTCTTGTCTAACACTCGGAAAGGAACTGTCCGATGAGACACACGTACTGACAAAGCAAAAGACTTTATTGGGAAGGAACCCCAAGGCGGAGAGCCTGGGGGAACCCAGGAGAACTGCTCTGCCACGTGCCTCGCAGTCTTAGGTTTTATGGTAATGGGTTAGTTTCTGGGTTGCCTCTGGCCAGTCATCTTGCTTGGCCCATAGTCTGACTCAGGGTCCTTGCTGGTGGTGCATGCGTCTCTCAGCCAAGATGGATTCCAGCGAGAAGGACTCTGGGAGATTGGTCTTCTCCTCCCTCTCTTGCCCCTCCCGAATTCTCCTGGGAGATATGTTAGCTTTACTGTTGAGACTTCCCGTTTTGATGCTAATGCCTCTCAAATTCTGAAAATTATTAATATTACTGCCGTTAGTGAAATAAATGAGCCTATGGATGAGACAGTATTTCATGTTGCGTATGCATCTGGGTAGTTGGAATATTGTCATGGTATTCCAGATAGACCCAGGAAATGTTGTGGGAAGAAGGTTATATTTACAGCTACACATATACTTACAAAGTGAATTTTTGCTTATGTTGAGTTGAGTGTATAACCTGACAGAATAGTGGGAATCAATGTACGAAGCCTCCCATAATAGTGAATACTGCTCCTGTTGATAATATGTAGTGGAAGTGTGTGACTACATAATATATGTATCGTGAAGGGCAATGTCTAGTGATGAGTTAGCTAGGACAATTCCTGTTAATTCACCTACTGCAAAAAGGAAAATGAAGCCTAGGGCTCATATTATGGTGGGAGATCATTTGATATTACCTCCATGAAGGGTTGCTAGTCAACTAAATACTTTTACTCCTGTGGAAATAGCAATAATTATAATGGCTGATGTAAAATATGCTCGTGTGTCAACATCTGTACCTACTGTAAACACATGGTGAGCTCATACAATGAATCCTAAAAATTCGATTGATATTATGGCTCATACTTACCTATATATCCAAAAGTCTCTCTTTTTTTTCCTGAATAATAATTTACAATATGTGAGATTATTCCAAATCCAGGTAAAATCAGAATATAGACTTCAGGTTGTCCGAAGAATCAGAATAGGTGTTGATATAAGATTGGATCACCCCCTCCCGCGGGGTCAAAAATGGTTGTGTTTGGGTTTCGGTCTGTTAATAGCATAGTAATCCTGGCTGCTAATACAGGTAATGATAATAGCAGCAATACAGCTGTAATTAAAACTGATCATTACAAATAATGGTGTTTGATGTTGGGGTATAGTGGGTGGCTTTATATTAATAATCGTAGTAATAAAATTAATAGCACCTAAAATTGAGGAGACACCTGCTAGATGTAGGGAAAAGATAGCAAGGTCTACTGAAGCTCCAGCATGGGCTAGGTTTCCAGCTAAGGGTGGATATACAGTTCAGCCTGTACCGGCACCGGCTTCAACTATTGATGATGCAAGTAGTAGTAGGAAGGAGGGTGGAAGTAATCAGAAGCTTGTATGATTTATATGGGGAAAGGCTATATCGGGTGCCCCAGCATTCGTGGGACTGACTAGTCAGTTTCTGAAGCCTCCAATTGTGATAGGCATAACTATAAAAAAAATTATTACAAATGCATGGGCTGTTACAAGTACATTGTAAATCTGATCATCTCCTAGCAGTGTTCCGGGTTAGCCTAATTCAGCATGAATTAACAGGCTTAAGGCAGTGTCTACTATTCCAGCCCAAGCACCGAACAGTAAATATAAGGTACTGATATCTTTATGGTTAGTTAAGAATAGTCAGCAGTTTATGAATGTAGGTAAAATGGCTGAGTAAGCATTAGACTGTAAATCTAAAGACAGGGGTTGAGTCCTCTTTTTGCCAAGTGCTGTGGTGAATTTTACATATTGAATTGCAAATTCAGAGAAGCAGCTTCAATTCTGCTGGGGCTTCTTCCGCTTTTTTTTTTTTTTTCTT
The DNA here is from genome assembly GCF_009873245.2 of Balaenoptera musculus. Classification (NCBI taxonomy): domain Eukaryota; kingdom Metazoa; phylum Chordata; class Mammalia; order Artiodactyla; family Balaenopteridae; genus Balaenoptera; species Balaenoptera musculus. Next base: position 68,992,368 of record NC_045795.1, on the reverse strand, counting down.
CCTGGCAGCAGGAGAAGTAGATTGAAGCCAGTTGACTAGGGTATTTAGGTGTTAACTAAAAGTTTCGTGGGAAATGTAATCCCACCAATCTAGTGAGGATTTAGCTTAAATTAAAGTGTTTGATTTGCATTCAATTGATGTAGGATATAGTCTTGAAATCCTTATTGAGCAGGAATTAAGTAACTTATACTTGCTTAGTGCTTTGAAGGCTCTTGGTCTGTGTAACCTAAACTCCTAGTCCAATACTGAAAGGATTGGTGTAAGGGATAAAAGTATTGTGGATATTACAATTACTGTTGGTAGAAAAGTTGTTTTGTCAAATCAAATTGTCATTTTACTTTTATTTATAGAGGGAAATATAGTTAGTGCTGTAGAATACATGAGTCGTATGTAGAAGTATAGATTGAGTAACACTGTGATGGCTATTAGTGTGGGTAAAATAATATTGTTATTTTTTGTTTTTTCTTGAATAAGTATTCATTTTGGCATAAATCCTGATAGTGGAGGAAGACCTCCTATTGATAATAGGGTGATGAGAATGAGGGTTGTAATAATGGTTATTTTATTTTGTGTGTGACAGTGTGGTGGTGACTGAGCTGTAAATGAATAGTATGAATATGGTAAGTGTTATTATGATATATATTAGTAGGTTTAGGATTGTTATAGTTGGGTTTTACAGTATAATGGCTGTTATTCACCCTATGTGAGCAATTGATGAATAAGCTATAATTTTTCATTGTTGGGTTTGGTTTAGTTCACCTCATCCTCCAATTATAATAGATGGTATGGATATGGATAATATTAGGCTTAGGCTGATGGATGGTGAGATTTGGTATAATACTGACAGGGGTGCAAGTTTTTGTCATGTTAATAAGATTAAGCATGCTGTTAATGAGATGCCTTGTGTAACTTCAGGTACTCAGAAGTGGAATGGAGATAGTCCTAGTTTTATGGTTAGGGCTATTGCTATTACTATAGATGCTGTTGGATTAAAGATTTTTGTTAATAGTTCATTGGCTGGAGTATAATAGGTTAATGATAATGGCTATTATAAGTAATATGGATGCAGTAGCTTGTGTTAGAAAATATTTAGTGGATGCTTCTATAGCTCATGCGTTAAACTTTTTTATTGTAATGGGAATAATGGCTAGTATATTTATTTCAAAACCGATTCAAATAAGTAGTCAGTGGGAGCTAGTTATTACAATTATGGTCTCTGAGATAATGGTTGTTAGGATGATGATAAAGATGATGGAGTTTAATAGTACGAGAAGGATATAAACCAACATTTTCGGGGCATGGGCCCAATAACTTATTTAACTGACCTTACTATATATATTATGGTGTAATGTGGTAGCACGAAGAATTTTGAATTCTTAAGCATAGGTTCAGTTCCTATGATTCTAGAAATAAGAGCGTTTAAACCTCTGTAAGTTACTCTATCACAGTAACTCTTTTATCAGACATATTTCTTATGTTTGTGGAGGAATGCTTGATGTTATAATAGGTAATGAGACATGTCATATGCATATGGCTAGCGTTAGTAGTCAGAAGTTTTTTCAAAGTAAATGTATTAGTTGATCTTATCAGAGTCGAGAGTAGGATGCTTGAATTCATAGGAAAGAAATTTTTAGTAATAGTGTTTTGATGATACGGTTGGTTTTGTATAGTTCTGGTATGTAGGGGTTATGGAACGCTCTTAGAAATAGGATCGTTGAGGAAATGTTTATTATGATAATGTTGGCATATTCTGCTAAGAAAAATATGACAAATGGGCCTGCTGCATATTCTATATTGAAGCCTGATACAGGTTCAGATTCTCCTTCTGTTAGGTCAAAGGGAGCTCGGTTAGTTTCTGCTCGAGTGGAAATAAATCATATTATAGCTAAGGGTCATGATGGGAAAATTTTTCATAAATGCTCTTGTGTTGTGATGGAGGTTGAGAGGGTAAAAGACCTGTTTCTTAAGAGGACTGATAAAAGAATAATTGCTAGTGTTACTTCATATGAAATTGTTTGTGCTACTGCGTGTAGGGCTTCAATTAATGTGTATTTTGAGTTGGAAGCCCATCCGCATCATAAAATGGAGTATACAGCTAGGCTTGATATAGCTAGCATAAATAATACTCCTAGATTTATATTAATAAGGGGGTAACGTATGGGTAGGGGAATTCATATGTTTAGGGCTAGGGTTGGTGCAATGATAAATATGGAAATGGAGGATGTAGCTGGTCATAGTGGTTCTTCAGTGAATAATTAGACTGCATCAGCAATGGGCTGTAATAGGCCACATGGTCCTACGATATTTGGCCCTTTTTGAAGTTGGATATAACCTAAAATTTTTCGTTCAGTTAATGTTAGGAATGCTATGGCTAGAAGAATAGGGATAACAAGTGATAAGATATTAATGATAAACATTTTGTTAAGGGAGAGGATTTGAACCTCTGGTTATAAAGGTTTAAGTTTTACGCAATTACCGGGCTCTGCCACCTTAACAAACCCTGGTCTTGAGTAATATATTATATGTATTAATTAAATTAAGATTATATCATTAATTGGTTTTAAGGCACTTTTTAAAGTGGGCCTTATTTCTCTTGTCCTTTCATACTGGGAGAACTATATAATAGATAGAAACCGGTCTGAACTCAGATCATGTAGGACTTTAATCATTGAACAAACAAACCTTTAATAGCTGTTACAGCATTGGGGTGTCCTGATCCAACACTGAGGTCATAAACCCTGTTGTTGATATGAACTCTAGAATAGGATTGAGCTGTTATCCCTAGGGTAACTTGTTGATCAATTTTTTGGATCAATTAGTGATGATATGTTTTGACTGGTAAGTCTAGACTTTAATCACTCAGAGCCTTTTTTGTGTTCCAAGGTCACCCCAACCAAAAGAAAATATAAAACCCATATAAAATTTTTTTATCCCTTGGTGGTTTAGTTAAGTTTTTTTTGCTTAATTAATTAAAGCTCCATAGGGCCTTCTCGTCTTATTTTGTTATTCCCACCTCTTCATGGTAAGGTCAGTTTCACTGATTGAAAGTAAGAGACAGTAAAACCCTCATGTGGCCATTCGTACAAAGCCTTATTTAGAGAACAAATGATTATGCTCCCTTTGCATGGTCAGGACACTGCGGCCATCTAACAGTTGTCACTGGCCAGGCAGTGCCTCTAATACTAGTTATGCTAGAGGTGATGTTTTTGGTAAACAGACAGGGTTTGTGTTTGCCAAGTTCTTTTTACTTTTTTTAATCTTTCCTTGAGTGCCTGCCTGTGTTGGATTAACAGTGTTTAATAAATAATTTAATGTTGAGTTGTATTTATTTACTGTTAATTATCAGTATATTATTAGTTACTGATGTAAACTTATGCAAGGAGAAATACTTCTTGTTGCTCATAATAACATTATTACCTCTGTCGGTCAATAGATTAGTCCAGTACAAATCTAGGAGTTGATTTGCTTGTTATTGGTATTAAGTTATTGCTGAGCTTGAACACTTTCTTAATTGGTGGCTGCTTTTAAGCCAACTATGGTGTTGTTTGTCTTTACTCTCTAGATAAGATTGTATTCCATTTCTAAAAAGTTGTACCTATTTAGATAACATTGTAAAATACATTAAAATTTATAATTATTTTGGTAATTTTAAAAGTTGAACTGAAATTCTTTTCCTGGACAATCAGCTATCATCAGGCTCGTTAGGTTTGTCACCTCTACTTATAAATCTTCTATTTTGCTACATAGATGAGTTTGTTGTAATAAACTGTTCATAAGTAGCTCGTCTGGTTTCACCATATTTAACTTAAGTTCTTTGTTAGATGTTCCCTAGTTAAATCATTATGCGAAAGGTACAAGGGGTAAACTTTGCTTTTTGTTACTTTTAATGCTTTTTTCATCATTCCCTTACAGTACCTTCTCTATAGCACCAGAGGATATTTTAAATTTCTATCCCCTATACTTTAAATGTTGAGTGAATGTTTTATTTAGTCTGCTTATATTAGTAGATATGGGGAGAGGTGTTGGGCTAGATTTAGTTCAGAGTATTCATAAATTATGAAATCTAGGTGTAAACTAGGTGCTTTATTTAAGCTACGCTTTGATTTATCCAAGCACACTTTCCAGTATGCTTGTTACGACTTGTCTCCTCTCGTATGATTAGTATTTGCTGATAGATTATAGGAAATTATTATAATACTTGACGAGGGTGATGGGCAGTGTGTGCGTGCTTCACGGCCTTATTCAATTAAGCACTCTGTTCTTAATATACTACTAAATCCTCCTTTGGTTTTTAGTTTTCATAATTCGTGTGTGAGAAATATATTCTTGAAATAGAAAATGTAGCCCATTTCTTCCCATCCTGTAGGTTACACCTTGACCTAACGTCTTCATGTATGATAATTATGCTTGCTTTTATTCTTTTTTAGAGTTTGCTGAAGATGGCGGTATACAGACTGAATTAGCCAGGGCTGGCGGGCTGGCGGGGTTGACCGATTGTGAAACAGGCTGCTCTGGAAGGGTGGGAAGCACCGCCCAGTCCTCTGAGTTTTCAGCTGTTGCTAGTAGAACTCTGGCAAATAATTTTGTTCTTGCAGTTATTTGGGTTTAGGGCTAAGCATAGTGGGGTATCTAATTCCAGTTTGGGTCTTAGCTGTCCTGTAGTCAGGAAATACTAAAGTCACCTTCGTAGTCTATTTTAGTTATGGCTTTTTACGGCTTAGTTAAAATTTAACTTCATTTTACATCACTCTTTAGCACACTTTACACCGAGTTTCTGTTAATTTGGGTTAATTATATGACCACGGCGGCTGGCAGAAAATTTACCAACCCTAGTTAATATAACTTAGTCGAACTTTCGTTTATGGCTTAATCTTTATCACTGCTGTTTCCCGTGGGGTGTGGTTAAGCAAGGCATTACGAGCTACTCATATTAGTGGGCTTGACGCCTGCTGCTTTTAATCTTAATGATTTAGAGGGCATTCTCACTGGGGCACAGATGCTTACATGTGAATTTTATTAAAAATTAATAGAAAGGCTGGGACCAAACCTATGTGTTTATGGACTTGGTAAACTCATCTGGGCATTTTCAGTGCCTTGCTTTAGATTTTAAGCTACACTAACAAGCTGTTTTTACATAGTGAAGTAACATGTATATGGTTGTTTTATGTGGTTTATGTTGGATTTAGTGTTAAAATTTTGATAAAAGTGGTCTGTATAAATGGTAAATATCTAAGTAGTTGATTGGTATGATTGGGGTTTATTTTCTAGGTCTATCTAATTCTGAGCATTCAGTTCATGTTTATTGAGTAGACGGCTAAGTTCCATGTATTTATATGTTTTTGCCTTGTTTTGGGGGTTTGGCAAGGCATTATAGGCATGTAGAGCATGGGATGTAGTGGGGGGTAAAGAGGGTTTGTTAAACAGGTTATTCATCTGTTTACTGCATGTGTGTGTGTACGTACGTGTACGTGTGTGTATGTGTGTCCGTAATTTCCTTATGGCCTGTAACCATTGATTGAATAACACCTTATGGTTGATGATATTGGTAAATAATATTCAATTAAAGTCCAGCTACAATTTATTTGACGGTGTTAAGGCCTCAGATGGCCATAGCTGAGTCACAGCATCCCTTTAAAAATTAAAAATTAGCAAATGTGTGAAATCACAGTTATGTGTAAGCATGGGCTGATTAGTCATTGGTCCAACGAGATGTCTTATTTAAGAGGAAAGAGTGGGCTCTCTCAGGTGAGATAGCCCTGAAGTGAGAACCACTTGTCTGATAAAGTTCATTAGTAGAAACCACCACAAGTTATGGGCCCGGAGCGAGAAGAGGGACCCCCCAAGCGGGTTGGTGGTTTCACACAGCCTGCTGGTTACACTTGTGATGTATTGGATATGGTACACATGTTGACTAGAATTGATTTGACTTAATGTGCTGTGTACTGTCAATAGATAATGTACATGCTAATAAGCATGGGGTAAATAATTAATGTACGATTGTACATATAATGTACTGTGTACTGTCAGTAAGATAATGTACATGCTTATAAGCATGGGGTAAATAATTAATGTACGATTGTACATATAATGTACTGTGTACTGTCAATAAGATAATGTACATGCTTATAAGCATGGGGTAAACAATTAATGTACGATTGTACATATAATGTACTGTGTACTGTCAGTAAGATAATGTACATGCTTATAAGCATGGGGTAAATAATTAATGTACGATTGTACATATAATGTACTGTGTACTGTCAATAAGATAATGTACATGCTTATAAGCATGGGGTAAATAATGCACATTATACATATAATGCATTATGTACGATATGGTATTAGGTACATATTAATGTGGTAGTGCATATATGCACGAAGTACATAGTAGTTTATGGTAAAAGGAGGTTATTTTAATACTGACATGGTACTTAATAATCTTGTAAATGTCCCATAACAAAGTTTCAGGGAATGGTTTAAGTAGAATTTCAGTTTTGGGTGCTGATGGTGGATCTGGAGCTTCTTCCTTGAGTCTTAGGGAGAGAATGTTATTCTCCTTTTCTGGTTTACAAGACCAGGGTAATAGATATACTACAAACACTCTTCATTTCAGGAGATTATTTTCAGTGATGCTAGTCACTGACATTAGTACCCGAATTAAAAAGAAATATAAAATAGATGCTAGTTGTCTGATAGTAAAGAAGGGGTATTCCACGGGTTGTCCTCCAATTCATGTTAGTGTTAATAGGTCTGCTACTAGTACTCAAAATAGGCATTGGCTGAGAGATCGAAATATTATGCTTTAGAGGTCAAAATGTTATGCTTCATTGTCTAGATGTATGGAGTATTGGGATGAGTGCTAGAATTAAGACTGAAAAGATTAGGGCCAGTACCCCTCCTAGTTTATTGGGGATTGATCGCAGGATTGCATATGCAAATAGGAAGTACCAGTCTGGCTTGATATGGGTGGTGTTTTGAGAGGGTTTGCTGGGGTGTAGTTATCAGGGTCTCTTAATAAATCGGGTGAAAATACCACTAACATTATTAGTGCTAGAACTAGTAATAATGCACCTAGATGTCTTTGATTGTATAGTAGGGGTGAAATGGAATTTTGTTACATCAGATGAGATTCCTGTGGGGTTATTAGATCCTGTTTCGTGAAGGAATAGTAAGGGGACAGCTGTTAGTGCTGCAATAATGAATGGGAGAATAAAATGGAAAGCAAAGAAGCGTGTAAGCGTTGCTTTATCTACTGAAAAGCCACCTCAGATTCATTTGACAAGGCTTGTGCCGATATATGGAATTGCTGAGAGGAGATTAGTAATAACTGTTGCCCCTCAGAATATTTGTTCTCAAGGTAAGACATAGCCTATAAATACTGTGGCTATGACTGTAAATAATAAGATGATTCCAATGTTTCATGTTTCTAAAAAAGTATAGGATCCATAATAGAAGCCTCATCCTATGTGAATAAATAGGCAAATAAAAAATATGGACGCTCCATTTGCATGTAGGTATCGGATAACTCACCCATAGTTTACATCTCGGCAGATATGTGTTACCGATGAGAAAGCGGTTATTATGTCTGATGTATTGCTAGGAATAAGCCTGTTAAGATTTGTAATAGTAAACAAATGCAACCGAGATCTCATCATGATGAAATGTTTGATGGGGCTGGAAGATCAATAAATGCACTGTTAATAATTTTTATTAATGGGTGTGATTTTTGGATGTTGGTCATTAGTGTTCTTATAGTTGAATAACAACAATGATTTTTCACGTCATTGGCCATGTAAGAATAATGATAACATACACTGTATCTATTTTAAGTACTATTTTTGTAATTAGTTTGGTGGGGTTTTCTTCAAAACCTTTGCCTATTTATGGTGGACTTGGGTTGATTGTGGGTGGTGGTGTTGGTTGTGGGATTGTGTTGAATTTTGGTGGCTCATTTTTGGGTTTAATAGTATTTTTGATTTATGTAGGGGGGGTGTTGGTAGTGTTTGGTTATACAACAGCTATAGCTACTGAGCAGTATCCTGAGGTTTGAGTTTCTAAGAAGACTGTTTTAGGTATATTTCTTTCAGGGTTGATAATATAATTTTCAATGGTATTTTATGTTTTAGAAGATGAGGAGGTGGAGATTGTATTTCAAGTTTAACAGGCTAGAGGATTGAGTGATTTATAATACAGGTGATTCTGGACTTTTTAGTGAAGAGGCTGTAGGAATTGTGGCGTTGTATAGTTATGGTGCTTGATTAGTGACTGTCACTGGTTGGTCATTGCCTATTGGTGTTGTAGTTACTATAGAGGTTACTCATGGTAATTAAATAGAACTATGCTTAGGGTGAGGGTAAAGAGGAATGAGAGAAAATATAGTTTGATTAGGCCTTTTTGGTCTGATACTAGCGTAGAAAATTTTATTTGAATGAGGGAGGTAGTTTTTGGTAAAATACTTTCTAGTTAGATTAAATCTAGGAGGGATGATGCTGATATGCTTCTTCCCATATCTAGAGTTACACTGTAACAATCATTGATCTCATATGTAACTATATATCATCATTTTACCAGAGGCTCAGTCACATATTTGGTAATGAAAGAAACAATAATTTTGTAAAACAGGCAATATAAAAAATAATATAGCTAGCAGTATTAGTAAGGTCATACGTAAAAATTTAAGTCAAGAACTTCCATTAGGGGCAGCCCAGTATATCCCAGTTCATCTGACTTAGTCTGTTGTGTACCAATTCTTATCTTGAAGGGACATTATATATTGGCATTGTCCATAAGGCATCCAGCCCAATTTCCTAGTGTTACTAGGCTGGTTATCCCTAGTATGGTTTGTATGGTTTAATTTCCCCAACATAAGGGAGCCTTTAAATTTAAATGACCGTAGCCTGGTGTTAACCTTCTGGTTGCAGATCATGGAGCATCTGATCTTCATCCAAAGATAGATTACTGAGTTAAGCTTCAGCAACAAATTTAGAGTGTCCTTTTAATAATTCAATTAAACTTTGCAACAATATAACATAACAGCAAGGAACTATCTGAGAAGTGAGTCTTAGTGAATACAGACCTCAATAAACAGAATTAGAATTTGATATCCACTGAAACGTCTCTTTCTCCCTAAAATTACCCTCATTTTTATCAGATATAGCCAAATCAAGATTAATTTGTCTGCAAATTAAGTTTGATAAAAGGCCTCCCAAGGCCAGGAAAGCCACGCCAAGGGCCTGTCACAGATTTTGCCTTATAGATTTAGGTGAATCCCTCCCTTTTTGAGGTCCGCAAAATAACTTGAGATTCCTGCACCTGTTAGGAGGTGGCTTTACTAATTTATCTTATAAAGCTGCTGGGAACCTAAGAGTTTCCAATCTCTGGAGGGATCAGGTACAAAGAAAAGACAAGTGTTTCAATTCTGCTTACAAAGGTACAATTTACCAAATTGCTATAAGTCATAATTAGTTTGAGGGGGTTTCTTTATATCTGGAAAACACAGATTAAAAGCTAGTAATGTTTCAGACAGAAACCATAAAAATTATAATCACATTCATCAGTTTACTCAATCCTATGTAACTAATCCTTTTTGTTAACAGTTTCCATTAGACTGTTAAAAAATATCTTACCTGGGACTTCTTCCCCGGTGGTCCAGTGGTTAAGATGCCAAGGGTTCCATCCCTGGTCGGGGAACTAAGATCCCACATGCCTCGCGGTGCAGCCAAAAATTAAATAAACAAATAAATAAATAAACAAACAAATACATAAATAAAATAGCTACTCAAAAAAAAAGTCTTACCTAGTTTAGTAGTATGATTTAAAAGTTATCAGAAACCTGTACTTGTCTAAAGCCCTTTCTGTGAATCTTCTTGAAGATGAAGCGGTTTTGCAAAGCATCAGTTTAACTGTCTGTGAATGACAAAAAGTCTTAAAAAGGCATGGTTAAAGATCTGATTACAATGTTTTTGACAAAGAAGCTTAACCAAGTTTCTGTCACATACAACATTTTAAGATAACTAATATTATAACAATACCAGGACATATCCAAATTTCAGAAACTTTATATAATTTCTAGAATGTGTATATTAATAATATTTATCCATACAGTATATTCTAAGTAGGTTTATCACTAGTGTGATAATGCTCTCCATGTAATTTAACATACCAAATAATACTAGTTAAATATTTCTCTCTGAAATGCCTCAGAGACCCTCTAAAGTGTCCCAAAGTTAGCTGGAGGTCAAAAGAACTTTAATTAAAATTTGGTATTTGGGAAGTTTGTCAAAAGGTCTCAAAACACTTGGTCAAATAAGATCATAGGTCATCGTGAGATAATGCTTATTCCTTAACCAAAGTTACAAGAGATCTCAAAAGCAAATACAGATCACTTAAAGGCACGGAAACTCACACAATCTGTTATCAAAAGCAGCATTCCAAGGAAACTTTGTCCTCTTACTAAAGAGAGAAAACCAGATCCAGTCTTGTACCAGCCTGCTTTTAACAACAAAATTCACTTAATTAACTGTACTCTAAACCTAGCCAATCCTGACCATCCACAAACCCTCCATCACTTTGTGTATCCATATTAGTCTGCCCCCCATTCTCTTCTCCATTGAGAAACAACCAGCTCTAAGACAGACTCACTTTCTTTTCCTTTAATAAAATGCAATTCCATTCTCATAACTTCTTCACTGCAAACACACATCCTACTTTCCTGCTGTACACTGAAATGCTTCCTTTATTATTTCTATTAGCTTTAATTACATGTTTAAAAATTAGAGCCCTCAACTCTTAAAAACCTTAATTTCTAGTGAAAACTAAGAGGTAAGCAATTATGAACTTTTTTTTTTTTTTTTTTTTTGTTGCACTGGGTCTTAGTTGCAGCAGGCAGGCTCCTTAGTTGTGGCATGCTGGCTCCTTAGTTGTGGCATGTGAACTCTTAGTGGTGGCTTGCATGTGGGATCTAGTTCCCTGATCAGGGATCGAACCCGGGCCCACTGCATTAGGAACGCAGCATCCTAACCACTGCACCACCAGGGAAGTCCCAGTAATTATGAACTTTTACATTAGCATTCTGTAGATTGGTAAACATAAACACTAGTTATAATTTCTAAAAACATTTGCTTTCTTATACAGAGCATCTCAGGGTGGCACCAATGGTGAATATTCCAGGGTGGCATATTCATTAATAGTCCTAAATACCTTTAGTTTCTCTGTTTAGTAATTGATGTCTCAGTATCTTGTTTTATTTGGGAATCACCTAGCTATTCAATAAACTTCCATCACTTAATTTAGAACAACTCTAAATTTCAAGTATATTTCCAAGTATCTGGAGAGATTATTCTCAAGTAGACATTCCTAAAATATAATTATTCCTAAAAAGTTCACCCAAAAGCTCTGATCTCACTTGTATTTAATTCACTTAAAAAATTTCATCATACCAAGTTATTTTCCTTGCTGACAAATTTCACACAGATATAATAAGATCTTATTTGACTTCTATTAAACCTAGGTTCAATAAAGGTATTATACTTAATGTTGATGACAAAGACATGTCTATTTAAATTAACAAACTTAAACTAAGTTTAATACCAGATATTGATTTAATACTGAATATTTCCCAGTTTACATGAACCTGAAATTAATTCTGGCCAGTTACCTTCTGTATTTTTGAAAATTTATATAAGTGCTAAATTTCCCTTAAGCCAATTAAATAGAGTTCATTAAAAAATTAGTTTTGGTAATAACATCCAAAGGTAAGAACATATATATAACGCACACAGATATATAGACAAACACAACCAGAGATCTCAAAGCTTCATTTTCTAAACTTAGTTATGAATCAGGTATTATAAAACTCACTAGTTTATAAATAATGGTTGGAATAAGTAAAATTTAGAAAGCTTTCCTTCCACATTTTTTTTTTCCCCTCAATCTCAGGAATTATAGATGATCTAGATAAGATAAGTGATCCTGAGAGCCCTGGTCTCAAGGCACAGGGGGAGAAAAGCAAGTTCTCCCGGAGAAGTTGTTCCCTCAGGGTCAGAATTCTGAAAAGACGTTTTATCAAGCTTGCCTTTTCTAACTGTATATGCAAAAACAACCAGTTTTGGAATTTTCAAGAGTTTCACCTAAACCAGTTTTCTCTGGAGTCTAAAGAATATTCTGGCCACACAGTGTTATAATAGAATATCATCTTTTTCTTAGTCATAGGCTCATAGCTAAAATCTTTCCAGTCAGACAGAATTCTCCCAAGAGGGCTCTGCAGTGGAACAGAACCAGAATTTCCCATTTCATGAGGCAGAATGGCCATCACAAATCGCAACACAGAACAGAGTACAAAACACACAGAGGCACGGCTGTCCTGATCAGACACTGCCTTAAATACAAGATTGCAGTCTCTCAGAAAACCTCCTACAGAGACAGAGAACTTCAGATCTGAGTACTGACGAGCAGAGTAAATGGAAATATCTCAGGTTGTCAGAGATTTCAAAGAGAGGAAAGGAGGGCAGGTTGAAAGAAGAGGGGAAGGAGGGGGGACAAAAGGGGTGGCCTTACGGACATCTCCTGCCACCTGCAGACGCCCAAGCGTTACGGGACTTTTCTCTGGGCTTCCAGGAAGGGAGGACAGGAACTCGGCCCTACCAGGAACCAGAGACCAGATAATTCAAGTTCTCTGCCCACTGGAGGTGATCAGGCTCTGGCGCTCAGATAACTGAGGCCCTTCAACCAGACTCCTGCATCCAGAAGAAAGGAGGGTAGGATAGGAAGCGTTGAGAAGAGGAAGGGGAGAGGGAAGGGCAAAGAGGTCAGCAACGTCTCTTGTTCCTTACCTGGGCGGGGCACTCTGGCCAGTCATGTGTGTCAGGAGGATATCAGGGACAAGAGGGTCCCAGTGGTGGCCTCTGGGTCTGGTCTGTCGGTAGGTGAGCTGGTGCCTGAGCAGTCAGGATGTCAGTCGTAGTGAAGAAGAGATTCCACCAGAGTCGCCAGCTGTTGCAGGAAGGGAGACCCCTTCCAGGGCCCGAGAGTGGGCTCTCGAGTTGTTAGGGAACCCTTAACCAAAACCACCCGCCTTGGCCAGGCACGATGATAGCCTCTTGCCTGAGGTGTCTCACAACAGGAGGTCCTGAAAAAGAACATGGTGCTGCTGGTGAAAACTAACCGGGAGGATTTGGGAGGGGCCAAAAGAGGGCAGAGACGACCAGCCTCCCAGAATCCTTCGCGCTGGGATCCATCTTGGCTGAGAGATGGCGCGTGCCACCAGGAAGGACCCTGAGTCAGACGATGGGCCAAGCAAGATGCTTGGCCAGAGACAACCTGGAAACTAACCCCATCACTGTAAAACCTGAGACTGTGAGCCACATGGCAGAGCAGTTCTCCTGGGTTCCCTTACCCTCCTGCTCTCTGCCCAGGGCGCCCCTTCCCAATAAAGTCTTTTGCTTTGTCAGCACGTGTGCCTCCTCGGACAATTCATTTCCGAGTGTTAGAGAAGAGCCCACTCTCGGGCCCTGGAAGGGGTTCCCCTTCCTGCAACAGTGGGAGGTTGGATGGAAGAGGGCCTTGACCTTGATCACGGCCTGTGTGTGAAGGGTGGGCTGCAGTAGGTTTGGGATGCCCATAGGACATCAGGTCCCACAGTCCAGTTGGCAGTGGTGGAGTCAGGGGAAGGGGCAAAGCTGAAGCCCCTTGGCATGGAGCTGATATCGAAAGCCATGGTGTTGGGTGAGCCCACCTGGGAGAAGGAGGACAGAGTTGAGGACTTGGGTCCAGGCACTAGAATACAGGCCAGGAAGAGGAGGAGGAAGTGCCCAGGAGGAGGCTGGCCCACCTGCCACGCCCGGACTTGCTCTTCTGCCTCATCGTCTTCTCATCCTCAGGGGATGGAGCCACGTCCCATCTGGAAACAGGTGGGTTCATCCGGAGCCAGCCTGGGGTCCCCCACCCGGACATCCAGTTCCACTTCCTCCCTTCCCAGGTGATCGACCATGGGCGGGTCCCCCCACAGCAGGAGGCTTACCAGGTGAGCAGGTCGTCTCCCCACTGCAGCAGCGCCTCCAGGGTGGGCGGCCCAGAAGGCGATGCCCTGCTCTCCAGCTGCTCAGAGCGTCTGAGGGGAGGGAAGGGGGGTGGGGAGCCAGAGGTAGAGTGAAGCAGACTGCATGGTGCACAGCAAGGCCACACCCGCACCCAGCTCGGGGCAGAGGCACCGGGTCCTGAGTACTAGAAATGGACAATGAAGCCAGCTCTGCCAGCCCCTGAATATCTGAGCCATCAGGTATAAAGCCAGGGAGCAGGAGAGAGTGATTGAGGTGGTTTGATGCCTTTTGTGTGTGTTGGGGGTGGGATTGGTAAGATGCAGGTAGATTTTAAAATGTATCTGCTCTTAATTGACTCTGGGTGTTGAGTCCCACGGAGCACAGGAAACCCGGGGCCTCTCTAAATGACTAAGCTGGGGGGGTTAACAGGGGTCACCGCCTCTCTGGGCTCTTCCAGGTGCATGTGGGGACCATGCGGGGCACGAGCGTGGGCTGGCTCAAACTGAGAAGTGCCAACCCCCATGACCACCCTGTGATCCAACCCAACTACTTGTCAACAGGTAATTCAGCCACCGTTGTCTCTCCCAGACCTGGGCTTGTTGGGTCATTGATGGATTGATTGAATGAATGAATGCCTTTATGGGGTTCATATTTGTCCCTGAATCTCACCCCTGGACCCCATTTTTGAGACTCAAGTCACATTCTGTCCTCCCTCCACCCCATTATCCTGGGCTGTAAACTTGCACGTGTTGCTATGTAGTGCCCTCGGTCACTTGAACTAACCCTGACACACCATTTTACACAGTAGGCAGGATTTGCAGCTTCCAGAACAATCTACCAAGAGACGCAAGGAGATCTGGCTGTGTATAGATAGCTCACAGAACATTTTTCTTACTGTTCCTGTGAGTATCTTCTAAAAGCAAATTACACTCCTGGGCCTGCCTCTTTATGCACAGCAAAACCGCACGGTCCCCACTGGGCAGGTTTTGCCCAATAATACTCACGCTGTGGCAGAGGCAGGACGTGTAGTCTTCTATTTTATAGATAAGAAAATTCAGATCCCCAATTTAAATGTAGGGCCTCTGGGGCAAGCTGTGTCCGTCTAGGATGCTGTCTGTTTGGGCTTCGTGGGACTCTGCTTGGTTGCACTGCAACTGCTGATGGGTAGGTGACAAAGCAACCTGGTGGCTCGGACCTCCATGTCCCTCAACTGTGTCCCCTTGGGCAGCTTCTTGAGCCTCTCCCAGTGGAGAATCTTCCAGCGAGGCCAGCATGGTAAGAGGAGGCATCTAACCTGTTTCTTCTCCTTGACAGAAACTGACATCAATGACTTCCGTCGGTGTGTGAGGCTGACCAGAGAAATTTTTGCACAGAAAGCTCTGGCACCGTTCCGGGGGAAGGAGCTCCAGCCAGGAAGCCACGTCCAGTCGGATAAGGAGATAGACGCCTTTGTGCGGGCAAAGGCAGACAGTGCCTACCACCCATCGTGCACCTGCAAGATGGGCCAGCCCTCCGACCCCATGGCAGTGGTGGACCCGCAGACCAGGGTCCTCGGGGTGGAAAACCTCAGGGTGGTCGACGCCTCCATCATGCCCAGTGTGGTTAGCGGCAACCTAAACGCCCCCACCATCATGATCGCAGAGAAGGCAGCCGACATCATCAAGGGGCGGCCAGCTCTCTGGGACGAGGCTGTCCCTGTCTACAAGCCCAGGACCCTGGCCACCCAGCGCTGAGGCTGTCCCTGAGAAAGAAGGCTCAGCACAGCCCTTGCGCCAAATGTGCTTTCCTGGATCTCTCTAGAATGTTACAATTTGATGGCCAAGAATTGGATAATTTCTTAAGAAATGAAACCAGTATTGGTCAGTGAATCGGGTTCTTTCTTCCCAGCATGTCCCTGGGGGCCCTGTGGGGAAGGCTGGCATTCTGGCTGGGGCCCCTCCTCCCTGCCTCCTGGTAGGACAGCAAAGGGGACGGGAGGCCGGTGGAGAATGGGTAACTCTGGCCAGGTCCTTGTCTTGTGTTCCGCGGCGCTCTCCAACCCAGAGTCCTGCTGTGTTCCTGGGTCCTGATAGGACTTGAGGAAAGTGGTTCTCTCCCAGGCTCCCTCTGGAGGCAAGCCCGTCCAAGAGCAGGGTGCTTGCACCGAGGCCAGGGCACCCTCCCCCTCAGGCTGAAAGCTGCAGCGGAGGCCGAGAGTCCCACAGGAGTTAGGGAGCGTGGAGCTCAGCTGGGATGTGTGCACAAGCCTCCAGTGTCCAGAGGGAAAGCTGCCTGCTGGAAGAAACAGGCTTCTCCTTTCTCTGCCACTTCCTGATTTCACTCCCAGAGTAAGGCAAGATCTGGTGCTCAGTTGGGTCCCTCTGAGGGGCTTGCAGCCCACCTCTCTGATGCTCTGGTTCTTATTAACACCATCAGCCCGATGAGAGGAATTCTGGGACTTTTTCCAGGACTCAGGAGTCTGCAGGGCCTTTTCACTACCATGGGTTTCAGGGTTTAGCATTTTTAAAGATTTTCCTGTTGCCAGGAAACCTAGAAACCCAGAGCAGACCTGCATCCCTGGCCCGCTCCATGCAAAGCCTCCCTCTCAGCCTGGGGAGATGGATGGCTCAGCAGTGGCCACGGCTGGCTAATTCTCATTCTTCACACGTCCACAGCAACAGACCAGGCGGGAGGCAGACTGACGGGAAAAGCAGTCAAGTAAAACTATGATCCTGATCCTGTAAAAAAACACAGCTGAGTGAAAGAAAAATAAATTGGCAAAGATTTGAGTTTGGAGGGTGGGGGGGAACAGATACAAAGTAACATTTAAGACAGCTCTCTGATCTTTAAACTTCTTATAATTCAATAATGCAATCCCGTAACTTATCTTTGAACTGAGACTGTCATTATCCAGACTGTCTTTACAAGGTAATGAAAACTTGAATGCATTTTGGATTGATTTTTCTGACGATATCCAAAAGCCACTGTCTACGGTGAGAAAGAATGGAAGTGCTATATGGAAACCTGTTGTGCTGGACCCAGAATCAGGAGGGGAGGAAAATGGAACATTCCTGGCTTCACCCTGGATCACAGTGGATTGAGGTGCCTTGGAGGCCCGACAGCTGCAACTTACGTTTCTGAGAAAGATTTCCAGAAGGGTGGAAAGAAGAAAGCCATCACACCATCCTTCCTTTAAAAATCTTTAAGCAAATCTTGTTTAATCTTACCTGTATCTTGCTTTATTTTCGGTTCCAACGGAGGGTCAAGAAAGAAAATTCTACATCTGCCAAGAGATGTCTTTCTCCTAGAGAGGTCCCCACCTGCCCACAGGCCTCCTCTGGGTCTTGGAGCTGCCTGCGGGGGCGAAGGAACAGTAGGAGTGCGGGCGCCAGCCCCCTGCTCTGAGGGCCACGAAGTGACACATCAGGTGTGCGGGGGGTCCCAGGCCTGAGTGTGACTGCGCTGACCTCCTCTGGCGCCGGTATGGCAGGTGACAGGGCCATTCAGTTCGGTCACCTCTGCGTACCGTGGTGCCCTCGGCCTCTGAGACAGTGGCTGATGCGCTGGTGTGCGTGTGTCGATGGGCAAAGCGAAGTGCGTAAGGGGAACCTGTACGGTGGATGGCACCCAGGCCCCTCTCCCACCCTGGCTACGGGGCCTTGTCCCATGCGATCACATGACACTGCCACACACACACACGTTTCAAAGGAGAAGAGCATGAGTGTCGTATATCCAGGACCCAACAGAAAACTGCTATTGGAGTTCAGACCCAGGACAGAATATTCTGATCTGAGGCGGTTCGTCCCTCGAGCCCCGACAGCTGAGTGCTGTGGCCACCTGGGCAGAGTGGAGCAGTGGCCCGTGTCCTGACCTGAAGGCTCTGAAGGGTCCACCACCACGAAGGAGGCTCCGACCTCAGAAAGAGAGGGCTGTTGGCCCAGGAAGCCAGAGAGGGGAGGAAAGCGCGAACTGGAACTGGAGAGGATGAGCCACAGGCTGGCAGCCCGAGGGGTGTGGAGACTGGCCGGCGCTCAGCCTCTGCAAGAACCAGGAAGACGTCGTTTAAGTCCCTTAGCAAAAAGCCTGCAGTACTCCACAAAAGGAAAAACGCACACTTCCAAAAATGGTTGAAAAAGCCTAACAAACAGAAAGCTGCAAATGTGGCTAGTGGTCAGAACACTGACCCCTCTGAAGAAGCCAGTGTTGGAGCTGCTGCATCAGCAGAGGGTTCTTCCTGGTAGAATAAGAGCCAGAACACACAGCTAGAGGAGCAGCCTGCCCGCAGGTGACCAGGAAAGGGCAGGTCCCGGAGGTGGGACTCTGGGGCCTTAACGTACGGCCTTGTGCGGCCCTTGTGCAGGCTGCAGGCGCCATTTCCACAAGTTCAAATAGAGTCTTCTCTCCAGCCAAACCGTGTGCCTCCGCCCAAAGGTCATTTCAGATTTCCACCGCACGACTTACCATCAGATCAAATACCTAGGTGCCTTTCTCTTAAAAACCAGAAAAAACACACACCCTTCTCCGCTGGCCCCGTCTTGAGACCCAGTCTCCCATCGCATCTCCTGCCACTGCCCCCGCAGGGCGCCCTCACAACCATTCTCGCTCTCGTTCTCTGGTTAGAAGCAAGGGCCCCAGGCCTGCTCCTCTTTCTCGCCTGCCCTCCTAGGTCCTCAGTAGGGAAGGAATATCAGAGAAGTAAAAACTTTTGAAGGCCGTAGCTGGAGTCTGGTTTTGAGTCGGGGAGGCTAGTAAAGGAGTTGGAACTGTGTGTGTGTGGTGCTAACCAGTTTTCAGGACAAACTGACCACCCAGCCTAACAGTAAAAACCTTTGCAGGAAAACAGGCAACGGGCAAAGACACTCAGGACTGCAAAACATAAACAACACAGAATAAACTGCTCTGGTTTCTCTCACAAGCGTGGCATCAGCCGTAAAGTGGGTTCATCAGGCAGGTTAAGCCCATCCTGTACTGGAGAAGCTTCTGGGGCCTTCACAACCAACCCCTCCCAGCCACTGGCTGATTCTGGAACATCTCAGAATCAGGCTGGGAGGTGCTGCGTGGCCCAGCCGTCTGGATGGAAATCACAGAGACCATTTTAACGAGGTTCTTGCTGCCATTTCTGTTTTGTGATATTATGGAAAACACAAGATGAAAGAAACTAAATGTACTATTCCTGGGGACACAACAAAATGACTTTTTTTAGGGAGTGGGAGGGGAACTAAAAAGGAGAGACATTTAATCTTAAAAGATTCCTGAAAGAAAAAAACCATGCTCTACAACTTCAAATTTTTCTTCCAAAGAAAAATTTAATGTTAGATGAGCGGTCGAAGCAGGCTTAATGCAGACAGGTATTAGGAGTGGTGCAGCCTGTAAAAATGCCAGTTAAGTGCTGACTAGAAAAGATCACCGACTATACCAGAAAACTCAGTCCTGTTACGGCAGTTTTGGACTGATGATGGTAAGCCAAGCCACACAGTAAGAAAGACCAATGCTCAGTGGAGAGACACAGAGTCTGAGATGACAGTGACAGTGGGTTAGCCCTTTAGGAGAAACGGTGCTCTCTGCAGCTGGAATTAAGTTACCATCAGCATGAAGATAAGAAAAAAGGAGAAGGCGCCAAGAGGATAAGAAAAAAATCTACATAATTACAGAAGTGCCCTCACAGAGTACCTGCCCCTCCCGAAGCTCTCACTGGTAAACACCAGGTCTTTGCAAGGAGAGCTCCCAAGTACAATAAAATTATTACACAGTTTTATTCTGAAGATCATTTTGCATTTTAATAAAAAAGAATTTACGTCAGGAAATAGTCATTTACAAACCTTGAAGTGTTTTTGCCTGGATCTGGAGTAAGAATGTCTTAAGAAGAGGTGTGTAAGGTCTTCATAACAAAGTGTTATTTACAAAAAAAAAAAAAAAATTAACAGGTTACGTAATATTTAAAAACTTTGAACCAAAAATCGCTACCAGTCTTATTGACTGCAGGGAATCCCTGCCAAGGTAACTTGACAGAGTCGGCATAATTCTGTGAACAGAAAAGGAAGCCTTGATGGGTCTAATGATCCAAAAGTGGGTTTTCATCGAGAAGTACAATTGGAGTGTGAGTGCATTCTAATGAAAACTTCAGCCCTCATTCAGTTGCATATAAAAGCCCTCAAAGAGAACACACAGTACAGCAATGTTTTGTAAAAAGGCAACAATACGATTTGTACAGAGCCCGACGTCTAGTCCTATAGATCATCCTTTGCCCCCTCTGTCCCCAGCACTCCTTATTTCTCTCCTAAGACAAGCAGCCTTACCAGTCCCCAGGGGACAACAGCAGAAGGACTTCATTCACCCGTGCGATTATTTCTGCGCCGGAAATGTCCTGTGGGGGGGCAGCTGAGAAAACCACAACTATGAATGCCGCCGGGTCAGAGTAACCAGCTCGACCTAGGCTGCAGTGTGCTCATCGGACACTTACTAAAGCAAAACAAAAGACAGCTGCAACCCATGGTGGATGGGAAGGTACAACATCAAGTCACAGAACCCCTGCCCCAAAAAAAGACCGCAGACAGTCATCTGGCATCTCCCGTGTAAAGACAGATGTATAGTGACTCAAAATAGTTTAGAAAAATCTCTGTAGTGCCAAGTTCTTTTGAACTTAAAATTTCACCCCCAAAAGATTTCCACTGGATAGATGAGAATCGGCTCTATTTCTTCTACTTCTGTATAGCCCGAGTAAAAATACTAATAGTTTCTAGATTTGAGTGGGGAACTACAATTATTAGGACCCATGGATATTGCTGCATTTCAAATACGGTACAATAATTACAAAATATAGACCATCTCTTTACAAATACAAATTATAGTATATTACAAGTCATATACAGTAAATCTAGAGTTTTTAAACAAACTAGCGTATCTAAGTTTACCTGGTTGCGAGTGCATTATTTATTCCAGTTTACAGTTGCCCTTTGCCTGACAGTCAGAAACTGACCGTCGGAGTGATGCTCTCTCCTGTAAACTGGCGTCATGTCACAGAAAACCCCGTTACAGGGTCCCGCTCCCCTCTCAGGATGACGGCTGGTAGGTAGGTCCTGACTTACACACTGTATTTCAGAAGAGCCGAACAGGAATCAGGAAGCAGTGTGTTTTGGGGGGAAAGGGGTTTAAAAATGGATACGCTGGGCCCAGTGAACGTCTGATATGCTAGACCGATGGCTGAGGTAATGACATAGGTATGGTGATCGTCATCACCTTTAAACCTTCCCCCTGTGCCTGCGGGTGGCGGGCCAGCGCTCTGGACAAGCGGGCAGGGCTTGTCCGACCTCCTCGCTGGTCCTCTCCAGGAGGGCTGGACCTGCTCTTGCCCACAGCTGGGGCTGAGCGTGTGGGCGCGGCTGTCCCTTACCAGATTTATGGCTTCCTTGAGGCATGACATCACTTGTACAAAAGTCTAATTGAATAGGGACTCCACACTAGTGCCTAAATCTTCCTAACTACGAGGCACTTTTCCCCCGGCCCTTCGGCACCCCACCTGAGGCCAGAGCCAGTCGGCCGCTCCCTGGGGGCTACAGGGTGGTGATGCAAATCATTTCATCTGCCAGGTCCTCCTCATCCCTCCCGGGGTCCGGCTCCTCGTCGCTGTAGCCGGGCCCGAAGTCCTGGAGCTCGTAGTCCTGCCGGTGTGAGACGGGCCCCACGTCCCCATTGGCCCGGGGATGCACGTTCCCGTTCAGCAGGTTGCTGGCTGCACTCTCCATCTCGTCGATGGTTAGGTCACAGGCATCGGCAATTTCATGTTTTGTCGCTGACACGAATTTTGGGTCCCTCGCATACCGTCCTAAGCCTTCGGATATCAGAACCTGTACAGGAAAGAGGATCGGTGGCACGAATGCAAAAGGACAGAAAAAGCACCTCAAGCACTGACTGCACGATGTGATCTTGGGACTCAGCCAGTTATGTCTGCTAGACCCCATACATGGTAACTAAGAGGGAAGGTGAATGGCTTTGAAAATCTGAAGGAGCTCAAACACTGCACGTGGCCCAACAAGAGTGCAACCCACTGCGGACAGATGTTTCAGTACAAGCCAGTCATATTTGCAGGAACAGCACACACAATCCTAGGTACAGCTAGCTGATGAAACCCGGCAGGGGTGCTGTTTTTATATTCATGCTTTAAGTACCATCCTTGCTGCTAAGAAGTGGGCGGTGTCCAGGTTCAGAAGCCCGGCATCCGGGCTCCAGAGCCCACCTCAGAACCACCACCCGCTCCTGCTGCGCATGGTTCTCCCCAGTTCCGCCTCCCGTGCAGACTCCGCGGCCACACTCACCGCCTCCACCAAGCTGTCTGCGCTCCTCTGCTTGTCGCTGTTTTTGTTGTGGAAGCTGCTGGGGACGGTCAGGCTGGCTGGTGTGAATGTCCGATAGGAGACGCTGGGCTCATCCGTGTACCACGAGCTGCGGTGCAGGGACGGTAGGCTGCCGTTGACCTGGTCCGGGGCCTCCGACCGCTCGACCTGGATCAGTGGGGTGTAGCACGGCGTCCAGTCCCTGTACGACGGGGTCGCTGGCGGGGTGGCCCACGACCGGGTGGAGTGGCTCGGCGAGTACTTCTGGGCTTTGCTGGAATCTAGGCCGGCGACTGCCATGATCTGAGGAGAAAGAGGAAGTGGGGAGACCAGAGGTCCTCAGAGGTCCCGGCCTCGGGCCCCCTCAAAACAGACCAGGCTGGAGGCGCTGTTTTACAGGGGCTTCAGAAGGACACAGCACACTGAGTAATTCAATGAATTGGCCGTAAAAACTTGGCTTTCTAGCAGACCATGTTTTCTTTTCCCCCAAATGCATAATATATTTCCTGTGACTGTTCCCAGGTAGGAATCAGTTATTGGTGAAATTGCTTAGAAGCATGAAGAAACAGGGAAGACACACAAGCTGCGGGGTATAAACATGCCTCCCGGTTCACTCCGGGTTTGAATAGGGAAGTGCCCTCAGGGCAAGCTGACGGCGCCCAGCGCTCGTAGGGAAACAGGCTGGTTCTCTTTAGGGCAACTCATCCCGCGGCCAGCACTCTGCTCAGAAGCACGAGGTACAAGCCTGCGTCCACCTCCAGAGGCGCCATGGCAGGTCTGCCCTGG
Organism: Balaenoptera musculus; assembly: GCF_009873245.2. Lineage (NCBI taxonomy): Eukaryota > Metazoa > Chordata > Mammalia > Artiodactyla > Balaenopteridae > Balaenoptera > Balaenoptera musculus. Next base: position 68,969,237 of record NC_045795.1, on the reverse strand, counting down.
CATCCCACCTGCAGAGGGGGACGGTGAGGCCGGGTTTATGAACAGCACAGGCCTGTGGCCAAATCGGAAGCCAGGACCGCCTGGGGGAGGCAGGGCGGGGCAGCAGGGGACAGGGCACTGTCACACACAAGCCCACGTAGACCTCCATGCCTACTTGGTGTGTGGCATGCAATGGCCAGGGCCTTCCAGAGGTTCGTCCTCCGTCCACGACAAAGCAACACACAAGACTTAACATAAAAAATGGAAGGCAGTGGACTTCCTTGGTGGTCCAGTGGTTAAGACTCTGCGTTCCAAACGCAGGGGGCCCGGGTTCGATCCCTGGTCAGGGAACTAGATCCCGCCTGCCACAACTAAGATCCAGCATGCTGCAACTATAACCCGGCACAGCCAAATAAATAAATAATTTTTTTTAAAAAAGGAAGGCAGAAAGGCAAAAGGTTGGCAGACCTAAACTGAAACTCTGAAATGGACGCTCAGGGTAAGAAGCAAACCATACCGTGTGTGCTCCCACCTGACCCAGACACACACGGACACAAGAGGACAGCATCTCTGATGTGCTCTTTTCAGGAAGACAAAGTACCATACTCTTGTCCTGGAGGCAAAGCCCCGCAGGCCCTGCAGGCCCTGGGCTCCCTCCTGTCCGGCCGCCCTGACAGGCCGGTCTCCCTGGATTACATCCCCCTTGCAGGCAGGTCGGAGGCTCACACACCCTCATGACCCCAGGGCCCGGCCCCCAGAGGGCTCCGTAAATGACGGGGCAACCTCTCAGAGCAAAGGGCAGCACCGATTGTTCAGGGTCAGTCAAGCGGCCGCCACTCCCTGCAGTGTGGCTTGTCCCAGGCCCTGCCTTCAGTGCCGAGGAAAGGTGTGTGCAGCTAGGCCGAGAGCCCGGCTCTGGAAGCTGGCAGCCTGGGACTCAAATGCCAACTTGGCCACTCACCTCCTGTGTGAGCTCAGGGATGTCACCTTCCCTCTGTGATGCTTGCTCGTCCGTAGAACAGGGTTCATGATAGTTTCTATTTGGCGAGGTTGTCGCAGGACTGAACCAGAGTGTTTGTGAAGGGTCCCCCTTCCCTCCAGTGCTGGCAACCAAGGGGGGACGGGGTGCCCATCGGCCCTGGGGGCAGGGCCAGGTGTGCCGGCTCACCTGTTGCTGCATCAGGTGCAGAGGCAGGGCCGTGCGGTGGGGGAAGGTGGGGGATGGCGGGACCTCCTCCTGGCTGCTGTGCCGGCGCAGGCACTCGAAGTTGAAGGAGGATCTCCGGGGGGCTGAGAAGTTAAAGCACACCGTGCAGCTGTGAAACCGGCCGTCAGGGCCCCGGGGCTCTGGGGTCAGGGCAGCCCCCTGGACATTCAGCAGGGGGCCCAGGAGGAAGCAAGCAAGGCATCCAAGAAAAAGCATTGGGCACGGGGTGCGGGGGTGGTGTCTCAGAACTTTGGGAGGGAGGAAGAAGCAGCCCAACTAAGGGATGTTTTCAAAAGAGCAAGTCAATTTCTCCTCCCTGCCACACCTGTTCTCAGGGGGAGGAGCTAGAGGCAGCCAGAGGGTGGCTGTTCTGACCCTAGGCCCCTGTCCCTGCACGTGGTGGGGACACAGCATTCCGGGTCAAGTACACGACGTCATTCTAGAATCCCAGAGACGCTTGCTGACTGCCCCGTTCTCACCTTCCAGACATCCTGAGTGTCTCTGGGGGCTGGAGCATCCTGCTGTGCTCCTGTGTTGTGTTTACACTTCTGTTTGCTACCTGCCCTAATAGCTCAACCAGGTAATTAGCAGAGCCTTTTGTGGGGAAAGACCCAGCTTCCCTAGCCCTGAAGACAGAACAAACAAGAAAGGATACCTTGAACTTTAAAAAATGCGGTTGGCTGCCCTGTTAACAGCCACTTTGAATAGAGGCTTATAAACAGGTCGAGTGATGACAAGATGATCCAGAACTCGTGGCTTCACAGGGCGCCAGGCCCGGGAGATCAGTCTGAATTCTGGGCCCCGAGCACAGGCCAGAGGCCTCCCCAGGACACGTCCCCTCAGGCGCTACCGCCGTGGAGCTGCCTCGGCAGCCTTACTGGTGGCCTGCGAGGCAGCGCTGAGTCACCTCAACAGTCCTTTCTTGAACTCTGCTTTCTAAGCTCACGGGGCATTTCTCATGCCCCGGCAACACTCCACACCCCCCTAATTCCTGCACTGGAAAACTGCAGGGACCAGCTTGGGGAGGCCCCCGGCATCCTGGGACCGCACGCGAAGCTGCAGAGCCCGTTCTCTGGGGGCCAGGCTCCAAAAGCGCACGGAGACCAGACCGAGCCCTTGCCGGCCACTGCCCAACAGGGAGGGACCAGACAGACAACGAGCCCTGTTTCGCGGGCCCGACGCACACCGTGGGGCCTGCTGGGCCTCCTCATCCAGTTGCCGACATGGGACACGGACACCTGCCATCCGCATCAGACAGCCTTCCCTCCACGTGCCACGCGGGACCGAACTTAAGTGTTCTAAGAGGAGGACGGGCCTCCCTGGTCAGCACCACCTCTAGGACCCTCCTAGGGTCAGGTGGTGGGGCCAGAGGATGGAGCCAGGAAAGGAAAACTACCACCGCTGTCATTCAGGCAGCACCTTTCAGCTTTGAAAGTGGATCCTCTCTTTTGCTCTGCACCACCGTCTCTAATGGGGCAAGTAATCCCGCTGTGGCTGAGAACACAGGGGCTCCGTGGTCTCCCTGCCTGAGGTCCGAATGGATGGGCAGCAAAGCAAATAAGATGCATTTAATTTATTCAGTCTTAAAAATAAAGAGGGCAGCCACTCTTGCCCGCTCAGGGTCCTTGATTCACAGAGGCGGCGCCTGCGAATGGTGATTATCGTGGCCACCAAAGGGAGGAAGGGAGGTCACAGGAGGGCAGTGGAACTCACAGGGTCAGGGGCCTCTGTCCAGCCTCGCCTGCGTGTGCGTCACCTGGTACTGATGGACCCCAGAACTGCTCTGTTTAGCAGCTTGTGTTTGGGGCTGTGGAATTAAACATTAACCATGGAAACAGGTCTGATTACACTTCCCAGCAGGGCTATGACAGCTGGAGAGAGATAGGACCTGGGCACCACCCAACTGCACTTGTTACCGTGCACTAGATGGCGGACGCAGAGCCGCTGTGTCTTGGTTATTTTTGGTTACTGATTAGAGTCCTACCCCAAAATATGCCTCATTCTTCAGAAACGCCAGAAGTGGATATTCTTTAACCAGCATCAAAATGTCCACATGTCCAAAATCAAACTACCCAGCCAGGAACTGGCAGGGGCCACTGCTGTGTTTCCTTCCTCCGCTCAAGTTCCTCACTGGGGGTGACCCAGATCTCCTGGTGGCACCACTGATGCCACCTGCACACGAAAACCAGGTCAGGGAGCAGCCAGCCCCTGCCCCTTCTCTGCGGGACGGGATTCCTTGGCCCCAGGATGGGAGCGCCTACCCTGGAGGTCACCAGCAAGGCCACAACCTACCATGAGCAGAGAGCACCGGCAGACCAAGGCAAAGGTGGGAGAGAGGAGGAAGGGTGGACACCAAGAACCCCCGGCTGCTCCTCAGAGGCCTGGGCTCAAGTCCACTCTGTGCGTGGGCCCATCCTCCGCCCTCTAAGGGGTCACTGCCCCATCTGGGGAGTGGGCCTATCAACACCGTGGTGCATGTCTCGCCTACCTGTCAGGGCAGATCCCAAGCTCAAAGGCAGTGATGAGGCGCACAGAAAACCCCTCATCAGGTGCTACATACCGTGCAACTCTGGGCCCTCACCCTGTCTCTCTCTGTTCTCAGCAGGAAGCGCTTTAAGCCCTACCACGTGGCACACAGATGAGAAAGAAAGCCAACAGCATCTCCAACTAGGGGGCGGGTCTCGAGGACTGGAGGCCCCCAACATGGCAGGACCACGTCCGTCACCACCCCCGGGCTGGGGCAGGGGGAGACGCACACTGCTCTCTGTGAGCCTCGCTCCCAAACAAAAAATCTGGCCTCACATGTTGGGGTGGGAGGGAGCAGGCGTCTCCTTGGAGACCTCCGGGAATCATAGCAGACAGGCGAGTCATCATCCTCCGAGAAGCTTTGGGGGTGATGGTAGCCTCGAGGCCGCTCGAAGTCCAAGCTGCTGCCTGGGTATCGGGTGTAGTAGCCACAGCTGTAGCTCTGCCTGGTGATCGAAAAGGCCAGAAGAGAGAGCAAGGAACACGTGAGAGCCTAATTAACAAGCCCACGTCACAGTCCTCTCCCCACCGCCTTGGACACAGTAGAACAAGGCAGCCCTCAGCTCCATGGAAAATTCTAGATGGAGGGCAAGGGCTGCTACAGGAAGGTTCAGGACGGCAGACCTGCGATGAGTGAGGTGCTGGTGTTTTCCCTCCCTGGGGCAGCCTCAGACCCCGGTCAGATGTGGACTGCAGATGCCCTGCAAGCTTGACTATCACCCGCTCGCTTCTTCCCGAGGGTCTGCCCTCGGCCAGGTGCTGGGCGGGGCGCCTGGGACACGAAGATGCATGAACCGCGGTCAAGGAGCTTAGCAAATACCTCATGCACACGGAATTCTAACGCAGGCTGGCGAAGGTGGGCGCTGGAAGAGAGGGGCTCAGGGTGGGGCTCTGTGGGTTCTCGGGGCGTGGGGGGGGCATTTCAATTCCAGTCAGAGAAGGGAGGGGCAGGCCCTTGAAGGGAAGGTGGGATTAGGTGAGCACAGGTGGGGAAAGGGCATCCAAGGGGTGGTCGTGGTTTGACCAAAGGCCCTGAAGACGGAAACTCAGAATGCAGCTGGCTCAGAACCAGTGGCTCTGCAAGTCAGGCATCCAGCGAGGCCTGCGGAAGGCCGTGGCGCAGAGCAGGGTGAGGGAGGCTCGGCTGTGGCTGGCCTGAAAGACGAGGCTGATGTTTAACAACATCTCGGACGCCACAAGTGACCTCACCACAGAACCACGTCCACTTCAGTGGGCCACCGGTCACAGTGGGATGCAGTTTACAGAGAAGAGGGTGGTGGGTGGCCTTTGTCCCCCTGCACTGCCTGCTACATGTCCTAAAGCAAAGTGTCCACTTTCTCCTCATACCTGCCTTCTTCAGGACAGGAGCCTAGAGAGGCACATCTGCTGAGTGGTGGCACTCTGACCTCTTGTCCCCTCACCTCTAGGAGGGACCACCTGATGGGAGCGGGAAGCAGGCGCGGTCCATTAAGACCAACCAAGCTCCAGGCCAACGAGCCACTACACGGCGAGAGCCCCCAGCCCAGAGCACTCAGCATTTAGCAAAGGCTCTCATTTCTAGAGCCCATACTAAAGCCTCATGGGTGGGCCCCTGGTGGAAATAAGTCAACAGGCCTGAAAAACCAGCCTCCACTCTGCCTCTCTCCAGTCCTATTTCTCCTGCCCTGGCTTCTCCCGTGGCCTGGAGGCTGTGCTCCTGCTTTGCTTCCCAGGACAGTCCCGAGGGCAGCAGCAGGTGGCCCGTGGCTTCGTGAGCAGGTGGGGCCCCAGGGCCAGGAGACAGCAAGGCCTCCTAAGGGCATCCCGAGCCACAGAGCCCTCACCTGCTCCCGGTGGGCGAGCTGTCGTCCTCGTAGCACTCCTCACTGCTGAAGTACTCCTGCTCCCCCAAGCAGCAGGGCTCCCTGAAGTAGCCGTGTATCTCGGGGTCTTCCCGGCAAATAGCTGGGAACTGCTCGTCTCCTGAGTCAGACCTGCAGTTGGGAGAGAGGGCCTGAGCGGCTGGGCGGGCGGCAGACGCTCCTCGGGCCGTGCCTCAGCGGTGGCCACAGAGGCCCTGCCCGAGGTGCCCTGGCATCTCCCTGCGTGCTCCTGCCTCAAGTGGGGCTGGACTGTTAATGCCTCTGGCAACGGGGCTGTGTGTGTGTGTCTATGTGTGTGCGCATGCACGTACCAGGAAGGGGTTTCTCTCTCAGTGCCTTGACGATGCTAGTGCCACACCACTACCCCCAGAGGCCTGAGAACCGAAAGAGTAGATGTAGTTTGGGAATAGAGCAAGAAAATGGACCTAGAGACCTGCAGTGATGGGCTCCCAGGCCACCTGGTCGGATCCCTGCTCCTCCTTACCCCGGCCCAAGGTGCCTTCAGAGCCTGGAGCAAAGAGGGTCCCAACTTCACACTGCATCTGACCCAGGAAAGGTGACAGGAGTTTTGAGTACAGGGTCCCAGGGGAGGGAGACTCTCCCGGACAACGTCCACCACGTTTTCAAAGACAGCCCTGACCCAGGACTGTCGTGATGCCTCCCTGAAACCCAGATATCCTGGCCTCAGCCCTCAGGAAAGCCGGCCAGGCCCTGTGGCATCACTGCTCTCCACACGGAGGACTGTGCTTCCTCCAAGCTCTTCACTCTCTCCCACCCTCCTCCAGCTCAAGTAACTTCTAACTTGAGACCATTAAAGCAGGACATCTATCCTCCCTGTGCCCAACACCATGACCATCCCACCCACAGTTCAACTGGGTTCACCAAACAGGGAGCAGGGTATACTGCCCGTGGGTAGGGGGCTGCCCAGGAGACAAAGGAGAAGGCCTGGCTCCTGGTCTTCAGGAGGTGGGGGGTCACGCTTTTACAAAGCCTCCACAAGAGGCCTGACCCCAGAGACCAGCACGACTGCCCAGCTCCACAGGCCAGGGGCTCTCCCAGCACCGCACTGAGGCCTGCGGGGCTATAGCTGTGGGCACGCTGCATGTGAACTTAGGTCCTTGGATGGTAACACAGTCTGTGCAGATATGGACCTGAAAGCTCTGCGTCCACAGCCCTGGGCTGTAACGCCCTGCACTAGGCTAGCTGGCTCCCAGGCCTTTCTCATCTCTCAGCACTCAGAGAGGCCATCTGGTCCCACTTAGAACACACAGTATTTAACACATAAATACAGGCAATGAGCACATACCTAATGTAAGTTTCATAATAGCGGGTTCTATCCAGGAAAGGCATAACGGGATGGAGGGAGAAGATAAAAGTTAAATATTTCTAGCAAAATTTAAAAAGCAAATATATCAAGCTACTCCCTAGAGCAGGGGTCGGCAAACTACGGTTCATGGGCTGAATACAGGCCGTCACCTGTTTTTGCATGGCCCACAAGCTACAAACAGTTTTTATTCTTTTAAAGGATTGAAGCAAAATCAAAGGAAGAAAAATATTTCATCGCACGTGAGTGCATGAAGTTCACATTTCAGTGTCCACAAATAAAGGTTTATCGGGACACAGCTGCACCCGTACGCTTACATATGATTTATGGCTGGCTTCTTGCTACGATAACAGAGGTGACTAGCTACAACAGAGACTGTATGAGGCTCCAACCCTAAAATATTTACTCTCTGGCCCTTTACAGGAAAAGTCTGCCAGTCCCTAAGTATGCGGTACAGTCGGGGAAGGTAGAGTTTGCGGCTGCTCCTGTGTTAAGGGGCGTCGCGTAGAGCAGGATGCAGGGTGGCAGGTGGCCCTTTATCCTTTGGGTTCATCCCATGGCCAGTGCCTGAAGAAGCTGTGACCTGGAGGCACTCACAGGTCCCAACACCAGTGCCCGCAGGGAGCCTCCCACCTGTGCCAGAGACAGGGGAGAAAGACCCGCCTCGGGCCGACACTACATTACCAAGTGCAAACACATCTTAAACGTTACCTTTTAATACTGGACCTTCTTTGAGGCTCACGGCCATGCTTGTGGAAGGAATGATGCCCATTTTCAGACACATGCTCAAGGTTCCCAATGCTGGGCCGTTTTCCAGGGGCAGCTTTGGACATATTGGCATTATTGAGATTGGCATTTGTTGAGCTGGGAACTTGCTTTCCTATGGAATTATGGTTATGATGGTTATGACACACCGAATTTCCTGCTGGAGGAAACAGCGGTTTCTCAGTATCACTTGCAGGTGGAATTGAAGGCCTTTGGACATGCAGGGGACGGTGGGTGGTATTGGTCTGCTGAAGGGAATCTCTCCTATCACTATTAACATGATTGACATGGTTTCCAAGCAGGGCACCATTTCTCTGCAAAATAATGGGAGACAACACCAGGTAATTTAACAAATATTTGATGCAGGCTAGCTATGTTAGGTAATTTTTTTTCTACACGAAAAACAAATTCTAGGTAAGCTCCATAGAATCCCTGTAAAACAGTCTGAGTGTCTCAGTGACCAGGGTGACTGTGTGCGTCAGCTGGTCCCCCTGAAATGAGGAAGGTTACCGATTCCTGAGCTGGGGAGCAAGCGCTCGGCTGTCATTCAAGTGCACTCTTCCGGTTGCTCCAAGGTGAGCTGACTTTCGCCCAGCAGGGCTGTCGGCAGCCCCAGTGGCTGAGGTTGGGCGGCAGGCAGGTCTCTGGGCCGGGGGCTGGGAAGTGGAGGGCCCGCTGGCAGATCAAAGAGCCGGCCCGGGGAAGAAGGGGCAGGGAGGGCCAGCAGCTGCTAGGAGGACCCAGGATGCTCCTCCACGCCGGCCAGTGGTTGTGACCGAGCTCCTCCGAAGTGGCCGGTGTGAGGCAGAGGAGCAAAAGCTCAGGGAAGGAGCAGGCCTGGCCCTAGAAGGGGTGCTGCTGAACGGGGAGGGTCTGCAGGGGGGAGGGCATGGTCCACAAGCCCCTCTAGGCCCTGGGGCTGGTGTGCATTCTCCAGGCTCTTTGGCAGATCGTTAACTGCCCCAACTGGACTCCTGCCCCGCTATTTCCAAGTGGCCAGTGTGTAGCTAGGCGTGGAATAATTACTTTGAACACATCTTCTTCTTCGTCGCCTTTTGTTTCCTCCGGCTCATCATCTTGCAAATCACATGATATAGCACGCCGGATTTCTGGCCCAATGTCGTGCAGTGTCCTTAATCCCGCCTAGATCAATGAAAATGGCAAAACAGGTTAGACAACACGGGTGGCCTGGGCCCAGCCTGGGTCCTGGCTTTGCTCCTGCCTGATTCAGTTGTGGGAGGGGAAGGTTTCTCCAAAGGACAATCCAGGGAACTGACCACTTGTTTGAATGTAACTGATGGTGTCCCTGCAGCCTCAGGGTTGTAGGGTGTGGTCAGGAGTTCAAGATGGTCCTGGGCTGGGATGCTTGAGGCCAGTGACCGCCTTTTCAAATACCCCCACTCGCAGGGAACAGTGCTTGCTTACTAGTACTAGGGTCTGCCATGGCCAGGAGCCCAGGCCCATGTCTAAATGACCGTCTACAGAAGGACGGCCTGCAGAGCACCATCTCCCGGAGCCTCAGACGGGGCGAGGAGCACGGCGCGGCTGTTTTACAGGGAGGGTGGCAGGCGCTCGCTGGCTGTGTCCAGGATGAGAAGCCTAGTGCAGGTGCCAGAGGGCAAGCAGACCAGGCAGCCAACTGGGCCACTGGTTCTGCTTCAAAGCCATGGGAACGAGGGAGGGACACAACACACTGCAGCCACCAGCACACTCAGGACCAGAACGCGATGGACGGACACGCACAGACCTGGGCTGCTGTGCAGGGCCAGGCTCCGTGGCCACCTGCTGGCACCTGGGCCTGCAGCCTGTGCTCAGGCGGAGAACTCGCCAATGGTTGGGTCATCCTCTTGAAGACCACAACACACTGAAAGGGGCTCCAGCCTCTGGAGGCGGTGCCAGACCCGCCAGGTGACCCCTTCAGGCCCCTCACGGGCATTATGCATTTCCCTGAGGCCCTCACGGCCGGCCTTCCTCACCCTGGGCCCCGGGTTCCAGTGGGACAGGGCCTGGGAGAAGCCCTCCCATTGTATTTAATTTCTCTAGGGAAATATTCGAGATGCTTATGGACTACCTATGGGGGAGGGGTGGTTGCTGGCTCTGAGAAAATTATGATGTTTTGACCAACAATTTGAAGAAAAATGGCATGCTAATAGGGAGAGTACAGTTACTCTATCCTTGGACACAAAAAGACGGGCATCGGAAAGAGGCATTCCCTCCCTGTCCCCGGTCTAATGTCACCCGTCCTGTACCCGGGTGGTACCCCCTCACCTGCCGGCCGTCTGTCTGCACCTCAGTAGTCACTAAAGGTGTGGAGAACGTCTGAGGCCCTGGCTGTGCGGGTCTCCATCTGCAGCTAACACCCCCCAGTGTGAGGGGGGAACCACTCCCTGTCCTTCCTCCACAAGCCCCAGCAGCGGGTGGTACAGGGCACAGACAAAGCATGATGACCACGTTTGAGACATGCCCGGCAGTGGAGGGGGAGGGGTGGGGAGGAGGGGGGAGGGGAGGGTGGCCCCCATCTTGCCAGATCCGGCAGGACCGAGCCCACGAGTGTGGGAACGCTCAGACCGGTCTCCTGCAGTCATATGGAACCGCCCAAGGGGCTCCTGTGAAAATGGCTTCGTTCGTAATAGCCCTCAGCCTACGAGAGGATCCTTTCAAAGATGGCACACCAGGCTGCGTCTGGTTTGAACCATTCTTTGCATACAGGAGCCCCAGACCTTTCCATTTTATGAACTGTGGGGGTGAGCGAGCTGCCTGGAGTCAAAGCCTTAAGGTTCCCGGCTAAGAGGGCTGTGGTCTCGCAGGGGAAGGACACACGGGTCCCAGGGCCAAACCCAGAACAGTTTGTGGTGTGGTCAGTGAGGCTGCCCCTCACTCACCTGTCCCTCTGATCACAGGCACCAGACACACGCACTCAGACGTGCACACACGTACACCTACATGCACACACATGTACACGCGCGCACACACACACACACACGCTCACTCTTTTCCTCTCTCAGGACCCCGCTTCCAGCACATCTGAGCCTGGGAAATCATCTGTCTTAGAGGCAGACCCACACCATTCTCAGGGAAACATCAAGAAGGCAACTCTAATGCCAAGTGGATGAAAGCTCTTGCACAGCAGAGCTGCAGGCCTGGGCAGCAAAGTTGAACCCAGTAGTACTGAACAGCCTGCAATTCATCCAGGCAGTGTTCTGTAGGGCACAGTTATCAAGGGAAGATAAACGAAGCCAGAGTTTCACCATCTGATTTTGAATCACTGGAAAGAAAGAGCTGTTACATATCTGAGGCTCCCAAACAAGAGACCAGGTTTGAGACACCCGCTTCCGTTGCCACAAAACACACACAGGTGACAATGCACCGAGTCAACATCCCCAGGTAAATTATGTACCTTAATCCATGTCCCAAGGCAGTGTGGGCCAGGAAAACTGTTTAAATAACGACAGATAATCCTATTCACTGCCATGCAACTGACTGGACTAGGTCTGATTAGAAGAAATAGAAAACTATTTATTTGGATAATTTTTAACATCATCCTCTGTTGACGGGTTGACATTTCACTGAAATACACATATGACATAATTGCATAATAAAAACAAAAACTGTCTCCAGCATGTCTTCAATGATACACAAGATTAGGAGAGAGCAGTGAACAAACACAGGACAGAGAATTTGTTTGCAACATAAATCATGGAGGAAATTGAGAGGTGGCCCAAGAGGCCACGTCCAAAGACAAATAAGGACAACACATTTATTAAAGAGACATCAAAGGAGGAGATAAAGCATCACTCTTCCCAGACAGGAAAGCAGAGGCTCAGAAATCATGATTATATTTTGCTTGCTCCACGCAGGAAGGAACACACCTTCTATGAGTCAGAGACTGACTTTACTCTTTTACAGGGGATCTGAGGAAGGACAGACGGGGAGGGAGTGGGGAGGTACTATGGGAAGTAGGGGTGTCTGCCAGGGTTGGGAATGAGGGAAACAGAAGTTCCCAAACTTGAATTGAAACGAAGCTTAAGCACAGCACCCTGAATTTATTACATATCACAAAACATGATAATGAAAAATTTTCTAGCACACATATCAAGCTAAAAGGTAGTTTGGGCTGCTCCAAAAATTCCATAGGCACAAGTTCCAATTCCCAAAGTGCAGAAATCTATCTTAAACCCTTGAAAAAATTACCTTTTTCTCACAGCCCTTTAAAAAAAAGAACATTTTTTTTCTTGAAATAAACACTTTACAATCAGTAAAATTATCTATTCTTTCATATGGCATATCTGTGTCTACCTCTATCAGCAAAATACTATTTTAATTTGAAATGTGGTCATTAGCATTTAAACCAACACAATTAAAGCCATATAAAGTAATTCCATTAACATCACAGTAGAATTATGGTTTTGAATAAACACAGAATTGCTATAAAATATAAACATTATTGATTTGTTTTAAGATGTCCAATCATATAAAATATTAAACAGAATCAAGCCTAGTTTCTGGTTGATTTTTAAATGCTAGATGTTCTCATAAATATTTTTGTTAAAAAAAGAAATATTGGCGCTTTGCCTGTAGACTGCTCCTTTAAACTTTAGACACCATTTAATTGGAATTTTATAGATATTTACTCTAGTGAATGATTAAGTCACCAAAAAAAAAAAAAACCCCAAACTATAAATCTCTGTAAATATCTCTGAAGCAATAGCATAAATGTATGATATTTTAACCTCAAGTAGGAACATTCATTTACCTTCCTTTCTCTTGCCCACTTTCAGGGTTAAGTTTTTCCTACCTGGTGCATCTGAAATGCTTTCACTGCCTGTCTCCCTAAGCTAGCGCCATCACTCACACCGGTCGTCTGCCAGCTCTCAGCACGTAGAAACGCCCAGGAACCCCTCCTGAACCTACACTGTAACAGTGCAGATAAGAGATGTGAGTCTCCAGTCGGGACTGGGCCAGGCCATCCATCTTCGGGTATGAGTGCCAGGCTTTTAGGCTCCAGCCAAAGAGCAGAGCCCGGTCTCTATCACAGGCAGGTCTCCCGCAGCCAAGGCTGGCCCTGCTCGGTCATCTTGTTAAAGGCGAGTTCTGGTTAACCCTTTAGCAGGCTTCTGCCCCTACCCAATTAGAAGGGATCATTTTAGACTAGCTCCCTCGGCAGAAAGAACTGGAGATTAAATTCTCATAGCATACACCTGCTCATCCATAAGCCATCCCACCTCCCCTGCATCCCCACATCACACACAGGCACACCCCTTCTTTTGTCATTGCTCTCCACCAGGGAAAATGTGATGGCGTGGCCTTTGCGTCCATTATGAACAGTCCTCGAGTTATATATAAACACAAAGGGCTAGAATTACGAGGAAGGCACGCCCTTGAGTCATGCACAGTGATTCCGACCCTCGCTGCAAAGTCAGCTGTGACATTACCATGTAAGTTACCCTGGGGGTGGCACTCAGCTGTGTACATCGAGTTTGTTACCTTCATTTTGAAAGATAAAGGAAACTTTTAAAAAATTACCTGAAGTGATCTATGACATTTCCCTGCGACTTAAAAAAAATTATCTAAAGCAATCTGTGACATTTCCTCTGATCTGACAGAGCTATCTGTTTTAGTTCCACCTTAATTCTTGGTTGTAGTTTTAACACCAACATTGGAGAAATGCTTGCCAGTTTCCTGATAAGAGAGAGAGTTTTACTTAAAATGTGGGCTTAGCAGAAGTCACAAATCGAGACCTATTCTGCTAGCATCTTTCTCACTGCAATGTAACATACTTTATCCCACTACATCTTGGGAGGGAGGGCCGGGGAGGGGAGAGCCAAGATTATTCCCATTTGGTTAAGTGACCTGCCCACACTAGTGAAGGCTCAGCTAGGAATCTCGATGCGCAGTTCTGCTGTTCCAATGACACCATGCCACGCCACCTTTTTGGGTCTACGGGGAAGAGTGCCAGGATCCAGTCCCCACCATGCGCTCATTCACGACTGCAACCCCACATGGCTGTGGCTGCCACTCAATCAAGGTGAAACTTCTTACAACTAACTCAGCAGCACTCTTGTATCACGGCAATGACAGAAATCACCAGGGATCACGAAAACTGGTCCTACACTCAGCACATATCCTTGTCTCCACCGTGCCACTCTCAGGAGCTGAGATCCTTACAGACACTTCTCTCTCACACACTAATTCATACCACCATTCCTCCAGATCAGCACAGGCAGTGAGACATGGCATGTGGGGCACAACTCTCAGCCTGAAAGTGGGCTGGACGCTGGGGGCCCAGGCAGCTCCGTGTACAGGTGAGTGGGCTGGGATTGGGGTCGGGCCTGGGAGTTAGGGAACAGTTCAAGGTAGGGGCGGGAGATTGGAAAAAGGCTCCAGCACCCTTTTCCTTTAGGGGGGGATATGGGATCAATCCCCCAGAGCAGCAGTTCTCAAAGTGTGGCCCAAGGACCCTGGGGCCCCCTGAGACACCTTAAGGGGTCCAAGAGGTCATTGTGTTTTGCATAATAAGACAAGGATGCTCTCGGCCTTGTACGCTCTCATCCTCTCCCGAGAGCACAGTGGGGTTTTTCAAAGGCTGCATGAACCTTGGGGATCTCATCTCTCCGGCATCTTTGTGCTTGCATATTCTGCACTTTAAAAATCTCTGTTTTAATTCCTAATGTACTAAATATTGATACATAAGGGTCCTCAATAATTCTTAAGAGCATAAAAGGTTCCTGAGACCAAAAAGTTTGAGAACTTGATGATAACCCGCCCTCAGACAGGCAACACCATCTTTTCCTGGCATTGGGCTCTTCCCCCATCCAGGATTCCTGTGATTTCCCCCGACCTTTCTCTACTTTGGGAAGAAACGTCCTTCTCGTGACTTCTCTGAGTTAGCCTTTGGCATGGGTTGCCTTCACTGTGCCTTAGAATGATGTGCCCTCCCATTACCCCAAACAGCCACCTCTCTCAGGGCTACGGTGTGCCAGGGAGAACGAATTCGTGCAGGTACCTACCCAACCAAGGAACCATGAGTGTTCGCAAGCTCCTGCCTGCGGATAACCAAATCGTGATACGTTTGGGCTAAAGAGGGCTACTAGGTGGGTGTTAGTCAATAACATGCCACGGTAATTAAGACCTTTTGCGATGACATAATGTAACTTTCCTTATTTTTAGTAATTCTATCGTCTCAAAGACTTTTGAAAATAATAATTACTATTCTTAGAGAGGAACGATCTCCTGCCTTTAAGAGTAGAGAATCCAGTACCCAATAATCCTGTGGATCAACTGAATTTTTAATTAGGTCACACCATAGAATAAGCTATCGAAGGGGAGCCTGAGGCCTGATCCTACATCTGTGTCCCTACGATGGATTCTGGCCTGCATTGTGTCTTCCATCCAGGAGCTTAAGAGTTTAGCACCATGGATTCTGGTGTTGGGCACCGAGTTTGCTGAGTCTGTCAATCTGATGTATTAAACTTGACTTGTCTTTTACAACTTTTCTACGTTTAAAGCTACACTCTTCTTTTAAGGTCTTAGGAAAAAGGACAGAGGTGTCTGCAGTTGGACTGTAAACCAGGTTCCAGGGAAGCCTTGTTTCCCTTTCGAGCGAGGCGGGAGGTGGCCCCCGCAACGTCTGGCTGTACTTCACCAACTGGTCTCAGCCACCAGCCACCACCAGGGCCGTCTCTTAGCAAACAGCCAGGCCCACGTGGGGCAAGATTCTCACGTTCCATTTAGACCGCTCCGTAAATCCCACCTAGAAAGTTACTGTTTTCCAGTTTCTGCTTATTTGCAAGGACTGTGCAGAAAGGCATGTGGAGACACCAGCCACATGGATTGCTTAGAGCTGTTCTGCTGAGGCTCTGGTGTATAGAGACTTAGATCTAGAAGACAGCTGGTCACTGTGGGCCTCTGAGATGGGGTGACACAGACGGGGGTGGAGGTGAGCACATACACTCCCTTTAGTGTTTAATAAACGACATCAGAGTCGGTCAGGGACAGAGGGATCGTTTGTGATGGTGGATAAACTCCTTACCTGTGCCCATAGAGCTGACCAGCTTCTTTTTCAGGGATGCTACACCACATACTTCATAACTGGTTTATCCCAGGCACTACCCAGTCAGAGCACAGGTGGGCCTTCAGACCACAATAGGCTCCCAGAGGTCCCCACTACACCAGGCATTCGCCCTTTAGTTACTGAATCACAGAGGGGTTTGGTGCAGGGCTGGGATGTTAGCAGTGGGTGAGGAGACTCAAAGTGCTGGGGGCCACAGCTGTCAACTAGCAGGTACAGCTGTGCTTCAACATTTTCACAGGGGTCACCCCCACGCCCACGCCACCACCCATGGTGCTATGTGAAGAGGTCAACCCTGTTCTCTGGCCCCATGGACTCTGCTGTGAGAACCCAGAAAACCCACCACGAGCTCCTAGACTTAAGACAGTCTGCACACATGGGAACAGAATCGGGGGTAAGGCCTGTTTCCTAAGTGGAACAAAGGTCACAGCACAGAAGACATCACGGGAGCAGACCTCCAGGCTGGGAGGGACCCTCTCAGTCATGCATAGGACGGGCCTGGGGGACTTCTGCTAGCACCACTCTTCCCACTGGCTACACGGCTCCCCCACCCTGCCTGGCTGTGGATGAGCACAGCCAGGAGCTGGGCTTCCCCACATCCTGGGGCTCTCCACGCCCTGCACACACGCACACATGCACACAGCCTCCAGTCTGCACAGACCAGGGCTTGTAACCCTTCTCTTCTCTAGACATTTCAGGAACTTCAAGGTTTTGCACTAAGGTTACTTTTGAATACCTCTGGGTATCTTGGGCTCAGCATCAGGTGTACTGACTCCTCGACTACTGCTTGGAATCAGCTGAGAATTTCAGAGGGGACCCCCCACCCCCCGCTCGAAGCAACTTCTTGTGCAAAAAATCTACTTTTTGTAAG
The DNA here is from genome assembly GCF_009873245.2 of Balaenoptera musculus. Classification (NCBI taxonomy): domain Eukaryota; kingdom Metazoa; phylum Chordata; class Mammalia; order Artiodactyla; family Balaenopteridae; genus Balaenoptera; species Balaenoptera musculus. The sequence continues at coordinate 68,952,635 of NC_045795.1, read as the reverse complement.
ATGTGAGAAAACAACCTGAAGAGTTACTTCTGTTTACATCTTTATGCATTTCCTAGATATCTCAAAAAGGGGAGAATTCTCTTTCTCGATGGATCACTACAGAACAAAGAGGTCAAAGAAAAACAAGAATTTCTTAAAGTTCTGGTAGTAAACAGGCATATGATATTATTATTGTTCTAGTCTTAATAATAAGCAATTATACGTTCAAAGTGCTTTACAATCACTTAGCTATTCCTCACAACAGCCCTGTGAGGTAGGTCGACATTATTACCCCCATTTTACAGATGGGGGAAACTGAGGCACAGAGAGGTTAGGTGTCTTGCCCAAGGTCACACAGCAAGTGAACGCTGGAACTGGAACTAGAACCCAGGTTCCCTGACTCCCAGTGTCCTTGAAACTGGACCACACTGCTTCCAAAGAGGCATCCCCGGCCTGGCTTTGAATTAAAGACGGACAATGTCGGATGAGGTTTGGGTGTGGTGGTATTTCCCGCGGACGCGTTAAGATGGAACCTGAGGTGTCGCCTGGGTTGGTTTGGGCATGCAGGTGTATGTGTTAGTTTAAATGGGGGTGTCTGAGCTTCCTGTCCTGTCCACATCTCCCTGCATCCTGCACTGGTCACTGCAGAGAGCGGAGCTGGATGGTCAGGAGGTCATGACGGACTGGCGTATATAAAAGGAACTTTGTCAGCCCAGTGCCAAGGGGCCTGCCAGTCTTTGGTAGTTCAGGTAAACTAGGGATGCAGGACTTTGGAATGGAGTCAGCTGCCCACCTTAGGCAGGTCTGCTTAATCTTTTTAATTTTTTTTTTTTTTTTTTTTACTGGCCAGCATCAGGAAGTTGTGTTCATTTCATTTCTCTGTGGGGCGGCTGCCCCCCTCCTTTGCTCTCTCTCACTCTTTCCCTTTCTCTGAGTCTCTGCTTGGAAGGGAAAACTGTTAAGCCTTGCTCGTTCCCTTTCATGAAAAGGAGCCACCACGAGCAGCGTCCACGACAGGAGACCACGGCTCCGCAGTTGAGCCACGGCCCTGCTTCCACCTTCCGGAGGAGTGCTTTGCTTGGAAGGGGTCTCTCTGGGGCCTTGGGTTTGCTTTTTCCTGCATTTCTCCCGAAATGCTGTTTCAGTAGAAATAAGCCCACTTGAGACTTTTCCCTTTCAAGGCCTTAGCCACAAACGCCTTCCGACTAACGAGCTTGGTGCTGTAGCTCAGGCAGAAAATTCTAAAGCATCCGTTCAAGCATCTGAAACAAATGAATCAGCCAGTGAAATCTCATCTGTTAGCATCTGTTCTTCTCTTAGATTAAAAAAGAAAAAAAAAAAGCCTTTTTATGGCTTTAGATGGAATCATGCTTTTAAAAAAAAGACAAAAAAATCTTGCTAATTTTTAGACTAGATAACAGGTGTGGGATATTCTACAGGTTCAATGTTTGTGGAGTATCCCATTTTCCTCTATCTTTATGCCCGAGCCTCTCCGAGGGGGCCACATCAGGGACTGAGAGTCATTTGATTCTGGTCCACCACCCACATTTCTACTGGGCCACCTACACCACCACCTGCCAGCTGGGGCTCAGGCTTTCACATTATAAAACCTAACCACCTAATTCTTTACAAGCTGGAAATGACAGTCTCCCTTAAACCCAACTTCCAAACAGGTAAGAAAAAAGAAAAGAAAAGAAAAATCTATCCCTCTCAAGTCCTCCTGTCCTGAAGACGGGCAGGCTCCCATCTGGGATGAGTGGGGGACAGTCTCCCCTCAGTCCACCGGAGTGTCTTTTGCAAAAAGGAAATCCTCGAACGTTGAAAGAAAAAGAAATGAACAAAACTTTCCCCACTCTGGGATATTTTTTCTTTTTCTAATCCGTGAGATACTGGACTAATTAGCGTCTATATATTGCAGTCCTCATCTGGAAGATCTGATGAGGCATTACTATTTGCTGGGAAGGGGACAGAGTTTTCGTGGCTGCAGAGCTGTGTTCCTTTATTTACTTGCTCCTTGTGGAAATTTGCAGGTCACTGGGATGCAGCAACAATGGATGACGAGCAAAGGCTGAGTCAAACTAAAGTGAATATGGCATGTGGGGGATGAGTGAGAGAAAAAAAGCAAAGCCTGATGCAGCTTCTCTCTGCTTCCCTCTGGAGAGGGGCTGGAGAGAAGGCTGGCTTTAATGATGAAGATGGATGGACGGATGGAAACTGCACACTCATTCAGACCACAGAGGCCAGAGGACACCAGGTGCCAAGCTCCTACCCACACGTGGATCCAGGAGCTCCTCAAGCCACCCCCCTTCATGTAGAAGGGGCCCTGCAGTTGGTCTGAACAGAGGGAGACCAGATGGAGCCCACAGAGTTGATAACCAGAGCGCATCTGTGTGCCCTCTGAAACCATTCCAATGCGGGGGGGGGGGGACAGGGGAGGGGACAGAGATGTGGACCAGCTCTAACCCTGCTCAGACAGACTGCACCCTACGCAGCACAAGCACGCACTGGCCTGTGTCTTGACTGCTGTGCTCACCTGACGCCCACACTCCACTTTTCATTAGTAATTGGGCTTTCAGCCTCCCGGCACCCCTGGCACAGGGAGAAGCAACTCATCCCACTTCTCGACAGGCCGTGCCCACCTTGGGGAGCTTTCTTGAGGATCTGTGTACTCATCCTAGAGCCACGGTTGATCCATTTCTCCTCCCACTGCCATCTGACCCCGCTTCCCTAACTGCCACATCGTCACGTAATATTTCCTCAAGGCAGAAAGGAAGTGCCTCGTCGTGCTAATTAAATGTAGAGTGACAAGTCACATTTGAAGCCCTTTCTAGAGCACAGGAAGCCAAAAATGTGATGAGAACTATCCTTCATGGAAACAAAAATTTTCTGTTTTTAATGTTTGCTGCAGAATCAAATGCATTTTCAGAATGTATCTGTCAAGATTATGAACACAATTTACTAGGCTGGGTACTCAACATAAATTATAGTCACAGCCTCAACTCCCAATGGAACCATGTGGAAATGTGTTGATATTGGCATCTAACCGGAGATATTTGAATTTCACCAAGGAAGTGAAACTTTCTACAAACAATGAAATGAGAAAATGTCCAGGGGAAAAACATTATTGTGACACAATGTAACAGAGTCTTTTTAACCCATGATGTATAATGTAGCTTCAGCATCATTTGAACTTTCAACTTAAAGACTCAGTGAAACCCACCCATGAAATGGAATTATTAATTACGTAGCCATGTGTTGTTGTTCAGGTTTTTAAAACATCCAAACACTATATCCAGCCACCAGAGCAAGCACTGAAGCCATCTAATTGGGAAGCCTTGGGGGCTCAGTAAAGGTATAACCCTGTATCCAGATGGTCATCGTATATGCCTTCCGCAGAAAACAGAAGGGTCTCAGCACAGCGCTACCTTGGTTACTGTAAATTGCAACACAGCCATCCATGAAAGAGTATGTTTCCCCCTCCAGAAAAGTCATCAAGCCCCACGAACTAGAATCTGAGAACAGCAAGCAGTTCCCTACAAGGAGGGGATCACAACACTCTGGAATCTGGCCCCCTAGTCGTCCAGGCCCAGCGCTGCTCTAGGGAAGAGCCTGCAGAAACATGATCATCACTCCCTGCCCTTGCACCCAGTCTGGCCACACCGCCCTCTAGAACATATGGACCAGACCCGTTCAAAGTTTGCAAACACATCTCTTCAGTTTGCTTCTCTCTAAGGCTACTTGTGAGCTGTGATCGGGAGAAAGGCTGCCACTTTTGTAAACTGGATGGGTCAGAGGTGAAAACTTTACTCAAACTCTGCAGGCTGAGATGGCAATCAGCTATTCAAGCCCATGATTCACTGAACTCCCTTTAGGAGATGTGATCAGAGGAAGAAAGATCAGAAATTGTCTTTGGTCAGATTCAGCATCCATCCTTCCCCACCCCAGCCCCCATCACTGTCTGGGCAGAGCCCAGGTTGCATGATGAATCAACAGGTCACTGTCACACAAGGTCATCTCCTAACCCGCCATATGCACACACCCCACCCTCCTTCCTTCACGCGTTCACTGTCATTCATGTTCATTCTCTCTCAGCGAGATCACAGACAAGCCTTCACTTTGGTAATTACCATCACTGAGAACACAAGACAATGCAGGGCATTTTCCCCCAGAAAAAAAGCAAAAGACTATTCCATGTTGAACCTTACCCATACCGACAAGGCCCAGTTTAAGACAAATGGTGATAACAGGGACATAAAGGAAAAAGTTCTTTATCTTATGCATAATGGACTCAACATGCTCCAGACAGCAGAGATGACAGGGATTTTGATTAATTTGGACAGTTGCTTCTGACAGCTTGCCAACCTCTGCAGTTCCATTTTTGTAGTCCTTAGCATCTTTTCCTCATTCCTTCTCCACTCTGCTTTCTCAGTCACAGCACTCACAGACTTCCCTTCCTAGCCCCTCTTCGTGCAGGTCTCCGCTGGGACTCCCTTTCCCCACACACCTGCTTCCCACCAGGGCTTTGGGCTCACCTAGGATTCTACACCCTTGAATGCATGGACCCGAGTTAGAACCAGAGGTTCCTGAAACCACATCCCCCCTCCAGGAGCCTGGGCGGGGCCCGGGCGGGTGAAGGGACCAGAGGCTGGCTGGGTTGAGAGAGAACAGCATTTGCACAGCAAGCCTCACGGTCATCAGGAGACAACACGCAGAGACAGACACACCGCACGCACACACACACGCGCGCATACACACTCACACACACGCGCACACACGCACACATGCACTAGGAGGTGATGGATGTTACTGAGATGGACCGAAAACCAACAAGCAGTGGGGTAAGAAACAAACAGAAACAAAACAAAGCACTTGCGTTCAGATGGAAAGCTGTTTCGTGGGCGGCTAGGGCCCGAGCCCGAGGCTGGGGGAAGGTGGGTGCCTGCTCGGAGGAGGCTGCCTTTGGAGAAGCCTGGGGGAGACAAGGCATGAGGGCAGCTGTGGCTCCCCTCCCGCCAAGGATGTGTGCCTCGGCCACTGTCCTGGGGGCCCTGCCCCACGGGCCGGGCCACAGTGGACGCGGATGCAGGGGCACGCCAGAGAAAGCAGGGACGGGGAGGCACTTACCTGGTGGCCCAGAAATGGCTAGTCCACATTTGGGGGAGTGTGCAGTATCTCAGTTTAAACAAAATCCTGGCGGTACTGTTCAACCATGAATAGTCAGCTCTCTAGTATTTCAAATAAGCTCGTAAAATCGTTAGTGAAAAGGAGAAAAAGACAAAACAACAATTCACCTGTAGGGCAATTGTGCTGTTCTTCGCGGGGTATTTTCCCACCAGTCCTTGTTCTTTCCGTTTCTTGAATTTCCTAAAGTAGTCCTGTATCAGGAAAGTGGCATAGAACTTCCCCACGGTTACCTCATCATCTAAACGGAGAGACCAGACAGAGCTCTCCCGAATCAGCATATTTGCAGCAAGAGCCTAAACACTCACTTCTGGCTGGGGCTGGGGGCAGGGCAAGACGGGGCATGAGGCACTGAGCTCTCGCTTAGGACACGGGAGACTAAATCTAGCAAAAAGCAAGGTTGTGCAAAGCAGTTAAGGCTCAAAATTAGAGTCAGTTAAATAAACTGATGCTCAAAATTGCAGAAAATCATACACTTGTCATGAGTTTAATAGAGCAGCATATTAGTAACACTATGAAGTGCTGTCTTGGTTACTGATTCAAAATAAAAATTACAAAACAAAAAAAGGCTTCATAGGCCATATTTTCACCCCTACGCATAGGGATTTGCATGTGTAATTACCACGAACACCCAGGACAATTAATCATCCAAATCCCAATGCCTGGAGATAAAGATAGAGACCTCAGAAAGGTGACAGACAGGCTTGGAAGGAGAGGACATTTCTGAAAAGTGACTGCAGACCCAGATTTTCATGTGCCCCCTTAATTCTCTGCCAATAGCCTCCACATGTCATTTCTTGGTTTGTAATTCAGAACTGCTTGTTTTCGATACTGCAAGTGACAGCTCCAACTAACCTCAAAGTTGAGCTGACTTATTTCTGCTTTGTTCAGAAACAACCCCATCGTGTGTGGCTGGGGAGCTGGAACTCCGCCGAGCGTGATTAAAGGTGATGCATGAGGCAGAATAGGGGCTCTGGCTGTCTCCTGGGAAACCACCCTGGCAGTGCCCATGTGCCTGGGGGCCTCCACAAGGCCCGCTCACCCCCACATCTGTCCAGGGCCCCCGGGGGCTACTGACCACGGTTCACAGAGGCTGGGAGGAGGAACGGCTGCTGCCCTCAGGCTTTAGCACAGCTCCACTTGTGGCCAGGCTGCCCGTGCAACTTACGTGCCATCTTGGGTAAGGGGCTCGGCCTCTCTGGGCTTGCGTTCTCACCCGTAAACAGGCCTAAGCCTCTCGGAGGAGGAGCTGTGCGGATATCGGGAGAAGAGGCCCGTAGAGCACGCTGGGTGGTCCTAAGTGCCAGCGGGCGGGGGCTGGTGAGCCATCAGAGTCACCGTTATTTTACAACCTGCCAACAGTGGCATCCACTGAAATGGATCATAGAGCATGACAGGGTGGGGGACACTGGGACCCTCCTGGGTGGGGTGCATTCTGTGGCCGTGAGGGGGGTATCCCTGTCTGGACACTGCTGGGACATTCTGGTCTTCCCCCGGCCCCCAACTTCCTTGTCAGAAGCTACTCAGTGTTACTGTGTAAGAAGATGCCTGGTGGTGGTCAGCCTTGAGAAGCGTGTAGCATACCTTCTAAACCCAAGCCCGGCAAGTCTGGGAACGGTGTAGGGGCCACCAAAGTGAGCCTAGGGCTTTGGATAGATGTGAAACCAGGTCCCTCATCAGTCTCGGGCTGGTCCAAATGGTCCAACAACGCACTGTCCAGAGGCAGGAAGGCGAGAGGGGAGTGGACAGAGGTTCCATGACTTGCCCCAGGCCAGGTGAGTTGGGATGTGGGACCCCTGGGCCTGGGCTCTCCTTCTTTACCCCACCACCTCCCTGCTCCACCACAAGGGCCACCTGCTCCTTTGGGGCCGCCTCTCCCAGAGCACAAGTCTACCTCCCCACCGGGCTACATGGAGGAGGTGGACCGACTGCGGCCTGAGAATCCCAGGGGCAGCCAGCCTCTGCCGGCCAGGGTTTCCAGTCTTCTCTGTGGGCTCCCACGAAAAACACTGGCTGTGCTCACAGAAGGCCCACCTCATCCCATGCTGGGATGCTTCCAGCAAAAGCAGGCCTAACCTTTCTCTCCCTTCCACCTGGATGGTGCTAACCTAGAGGGGCCAAGGGGGCTCCTGTGGGAGGGTCTCGGCTCTCCCTGGCCCAGAACCTGGGGGACGGTGTACTCAGTGAAGAGGGCAGATCGGGTTTCTGCCCAAGGGGCAGCTCCAGGGCAGAGGGGCCCACCTGGGGCTCTACAGGGCAGGCCTCTCAAGGGTCACTTGGCCTTTTGCACTGAGATGCTGAGCTACTGAAACTGGGCCCAGGAAGAGTCTTAAGAACAGGAAAAGTCAAAGCTACAGCAGGTCAGAAAAGGAAGGAAGAGGAGTGAGTGCAGTGAGGCCGTCTGGGCTCAGGACTGCGGAGCGCGACGGGGTCGGCTCTGAGCGCTCCTCAGGGCAAAAGAGCCAAAGATCCAGGTCAGGGGCGAAGGCCCAAAGACAAAGAAGAGCCCCTGGGAGGAGGAGGGACTTCTAAAGGAGGGGGGAAGATCCACGAAACGGCAGGAGACTCGAGAGTGGAGGTGAGAACACGAGCAAGAGCCAGATGGGAAATGAGACAGCCCAGCACGGAGAAAGCAGAGAGGCTGTCACCGCGGCCAAAGGCGCCGCGAGAGCCCGGAATTCTGGCCTGGGTTCCAGGCTCATCCCTGAGTATCGCCTCATCAAGCTCATGATGACCTCGGCGGGGAGCGGGGCTCACATCACCCCTGTGCTGGCAAAGCCTTCTAAGATGGGCACCGACTCTGCTCTGTCACCAGGGCCGTAAGGGGCCCCCGAGCGACCCACGTCGACCAGTCACAGGTTCAGGGCTGGCCTGGCTCAGCTTTCTGCCCTCTGACCAGGTTACCGTGGGCGGGACACCGAGCCCCTCAGCCGTGGGAGCTACCCGTCCGCTGGCCCAGAGGCTCGTAAATATGCTCTCCTTTTCTAAGTGCTCCACGGTGTGGGAAAGGCTGGGACCCAGTGGTCTACTGGAAGGTAAAAGAGGAAAAACAAAGAGGCAGAGGGTGAATGCAGATGTTACAACCCTGCGCAGCAACTCAACCAGAGTCTGTCCACCGAAGCCTGAAGTTACCACCTATGGAAGTTCAGTGACGAGAGCACTTATTTGAGATTCAACCTGGATAAGCTCCAGCACATCCACAACCCATGCCATGGAACTTCTGGAGTGTTCCATCCCTTACTGAGGCACTGTTTTTGTCCCAGGTTTCTCAGTGGTCTTACTGCCATTTTGGAAGAGATTAACCCTTGTCAGCCTAACCCCCCAATCCATGCTAAGAAATAACAGAGAGAAAACCAGGGCCCGCTATTGGACCAAGAAAGCGGAAGACTACGTAGCCTTCGTGAGAAGACCAGTAGGGCTAAAAGCTGATCAGCTTTTCCAAGGAAGGGACCCAAATTCTGGACTTTTTTTCTGGTGAAATGAAAAGAAAGGAAGTTTCACAGTAATGCGAATGACTCTCTCCAGGCGAGACTTGCCAGGATGGGCGCTGATGTGAGAGAGACTGGGCTGTGATGAGGCTGGCGTTTCAAGAGAGACGGGAGGTGCGGGTGCCATTGAGGCAGGTCCCCCCGGACAGGTGGGGCCCGCTACTCTGAAGCATGCGTCTGCATCGTGAGAAACATGTAGGGGAATACAACTGGCAAGAGATAACTCCGATTCCATGCCACCACCCTAAAACAGAATTGCTTCAGAATATTCTGAAAGACTGAGACTTGAAAGGAATGGAGGCTGCAGAAAAAGCTCAAGCACATTGTTACAACGATTGGAAAAAGCAATTCGTCTCAGCCATGCGAGCACCTGGGTGTGCAGCTAAAAAGAAAAGAACGAAAACCAAAGGGTCGTTTTAAGCGTGCAGTATCCGTTCTCCTGTGGAGAGCCAGGGTTCTCTCTCTAGGCGGGAGTTTCCGTTTTGGTTCTGTTCTTTCAGTGTTTTGTTTTGCACTCTATCCCCTTATCATTTCTTTGTGGGCCATCTTTCCCAGCTTTGAGCCGGTGGCCCTGCCAGCTCTGGGTGGCTCCCTCCAGCCACAAGAAGCTCATCCTGCTGCTGGATTCGTGCCGGGGAGCGGAGCTGGCCAGCGTGCTGCTCTCTCTGCCCCCGAGAGCCAGAGGTTGTCACCTGCTCAAAAGGCGAGGCCACCGTCCGGGCTCAGCTTCTGGACCTGAGCCAGCCCGATCTGGAGGCTGCGGGAGCAGTGACACCATAAAATTTCAGTCGGGTACAAAACACACCGAACACTTGTGACGTGCCCAGGGCTAGGGGTTAAAGTGCGGGCATGTTGGCACCGAGCGAACGGATCCTGCACCTTTAAAACTCGGAAATAAAAGTCAAAACACAATCACCTCCACTTGTAAGTCCATGTATACTTAGACAAAAATGGAAATACAGTATCTGTATTTATATATATATATATATGTGTGTTTTATATATATATATATATAAATCTGAGAAAAGTTTAGTCAGTTATTTTATGATAACAAAAGGAAATAAGCATGCCTGTTAGTTCCGTCTCTACTCTAAATTCTAAACAAAGGGATGTTTTTGGTAATTATGGTAGCAGATCCAGTCTTAAGAACATTTCAGAAACACCATTTTCTGAAAGCTTTTTTGTGTGTGTGAGAAGTTTCAACAGTATGTTGAAGGATATAGGAAAACTAGTTTTAAACACTTCATTTTGGGCAAAAAAACAAAAAAACAGGCTTTTGGTTTTGAGGCAGCAAGCTTGTTCTCCTAACATTAATTCCTCCACCCGCAAGAGAACCCTGGCTTCAACCATGTGGGTCTTGATTTCCTTCTCACTGAAGCCTCTCCTTTGTGTGCAATGGTCTTCACGTTACCCCAAATCATTACACCAATCGCTGAAGGGCCTTTAGCTGTTGGCCTCAGTGCTCTGGCTGGTACCTTAAGCATTCTGCAAACACGCTGGGCTTCCTAGAGACTAGCATTGAAACCAATGTGCTGGTCAAGAACTACTTAGGAAATAAATTGCACTGACCACCAGCTGGAGGGACAACTTGGTCAAGTAGTTTCATGCTGGTTTTCTTCCAGATTTTCTTGATCACAGCTCGGAGTTCTTCATTAGCTTGTTCCAGGTTCCCTGAATTCAAAAAGCAAGAGGGGGGAACAAGCCTTGTTTCTTTTGCCCAGCAATGCCTCTCTGTTCTCACCGGGGCTGCTGGTGGCCCGAGTCACCTCTCAACCTTCCAGGATAAGGTGAAGCACGGAGGGAGGGGAGAAGGGTTGAGGGAAGCAGGTCCAGCCAGTGGGGCCAGCAAGGATGTTCTCACTTCACATACCACCCCATTCCCTGGGCAGGGGAGTGTCCCCCGCCCCGCACCCCACCTTTGACAAGAAGAGGCCCAGATGGGAATCAAGGTGGGATACGGCCTTCCCTTCCTCTTCTCCCACCTGTCCTGCTTCCAGGGAGGGCTCACCTTCCGTCTTGATTTTAAGAGCCGTTCGGACCAAAGCAAACAGAGTTGCATTAAACATGACTGTCCCATCACTGTTGAGCGGCATGTTCATGGCAACTAGTCTCTGTAAACAGAAAGAAAAGTCCCTTAATAGAACGCAAACGAATGATGACAGCTGCAGCCCTTTTCCTCGTTTGTTCTCTGTTTATCCCTCATCTCCTTTCTAATCAACCCTCGATTCAACTCAACAGCCATTTGCGGGGGCATCTACCATCTGAGGAGCTCTGAGCTGACAAAGATCAAAGCTTGAGTCATGAAGCGCAAACGCGGGCACTCAGAAGGTGCATTTTGTTTGTTTTTTAGACTCCCTACTTACTGTGCATGCATTCCTCTCCCTTTCTCATTAACCGGCTCTCCCTGTGTCTTGGGGTCAGGCCTTCATTCTGGGCACATCCTTAAGGCTGTTTGGGGGTAAAGTGATGTACCAGGTATGATGGGCCAGGCACAGAGCCTGGGACAAAGGTCCTCCACCAACAGGGTCCATTACTTTTCCTAACGCAGGGAGTCCTTCAAGGACCCTGCCCTGGTGAGACCACTGTGGAGTGTTTCGTACAAGTCCACGCGGTTCTATGAGTCCAGTGTTTGGTCTCTCAGAGCTGGATCCCCACATCCTGCTTCTCTTTTCTCTCTCTTCGCCCCTGTAACACCACCACTGAGAGTTGGAGAGGACCTGGGTGAGTGAAACTCTCTGTGGCCCCAGTTACTGCAGATGCCATGCCCACAGCAAAGGGCTGTGCAAGGGTTAAAGGAGCTCACAGACACTTAAGACTCCAGCCAGGTGCCTGGCACATGGTAAGTGCTAAATAAGTGGTACTTAGAACTTCTAATAGTTTCAAATTTCTTACTTTTGGCTGACAAGGCGTCCCAAGAGAAAGATTTTAAAGCACTTTTCCTCCTCCCTACTAAGGGACTGGAGTCTTGTGTACACATGATTCATCCCACCCAAATTCCTAGTCCTAGGAGAGCCTGCACAGTCACTTGCTTTTCCTGGCAAGTTCCTGAATCAGCAAAATGGACTACTTTGTGCCTGAAGGACACGTAGATCCTTTACATAAAAGGGTCTGGAAATGCAAACACAAAATAACAGCCATGAGCCAGAACCCATCTTGTTCTTGGAAACAGAAAAGAGGCTGATACTGGGAAATTTATGGGAAAAAAGTCAATGTCTGTGGCTTATACTCTGCCTACATCCAGAGTCCAGGATGAGGAGAAGCAAAGACTCAGGCAAGGACCCCAAGGACTTGCCAACTGGACTTCCAGCCCAGGGAACAACGAGTTTTGGCTCAGATTTCTCTGAAAGCCTGAAATACATTGTAGACTCCACTCTTTACTGTGGGTTCTGTCTAGAGCTAGTCCAGCATCTCTTTGGGAGTAGGGTGAACCCCTGACCCCGAATCCCCTTATATCTGTGGGAAGAGGGGACCGGTTGTTGCACAGACCGGCTGGATTTCTATAGGGTAGAGTTTCAACAGGCAAATCTTGCATTTCTCCTTTAAAAAGGGGGATCTTTTTCTATTGCTACAGCTGACTCAAGGTGGTTCGATGTGAGTTCTATGAAAGGAAAACAAATCTCAATGAGAGCTCACAGAGAGCATGGTCTGATGTGAAAACTTCAGGAATGGGGTGAGGTGGTGACAGGGATAGAGTAGGATAATTAAATAGATAGCTTAAAAATCCCACTGGGGGGGGACTTCCCTGGTGGTCCAGTGGTTAAGAATCTGCTTTCCAATGCAGGGGATGTGGGTTTGATCCCTGGTCGGGGAACCAAGATCCCACATGCAACAGGCCAACTAAGCCCGTGTGCTGCAACTACTGAGCCCGTGCGTTCTGGAGCCTGTGTGCCACAACTACTGAGCCCACGTGCCACAACTAGAGAAGCCCACACGCTGCAACGAAGAGCCCACACACCGCAACGAAAGAGCCCGCATGCCACAATGAAGACCCGACGCAACCAAATAAATTAATAAAAAAAAAAAATCCCACTAGGGGATTAAAGTCAGAAAGGGAATTCTAAGGGAGTTTGGGAGACTGTTTAAGCAGTGGGAGACAACTCAAGAAAAGAATCCAGTAACCAAGCAACAATCTACATATGTAGTTAAAGTACAAGACAATAGATATGAGATCTGAATCTTGTTATATGAAGTCAGGGAATTAATGGTCCTTGAGGAGTTGCATTTCTGCATGCAGCCAAGACAGGAATATAGATGAAAGGGGAAAGAAACTAGATGAAAAGGGGAAAGAAACTAGGTGAAAGGGGACATTACACCAAAACCTGAGATGAATTACCATGTTTTAGTATATGTTACCACCCTTTTGTTGATATACATATCATGTAAAGAGCGCCATGACAGTCCTGGTTAGACCATCAAGGGTTAAAAGAGGAACTAAGGATACAAGCCTTGACATCTAGCCAAAAATGAGGAAGAGGGCGATCTTCTCCCTTACCCCCTTTTTCTTTGATTATAAAAATGTAGCCCTCTTTGTTCTCGGGGCTGCGCTCCCTTGCCTGCCCGCCTGTATCTCTCACAAGCATTCTATGCTAACTCACTCTTTGCCGGCCACTTTGCCTCACGCTGAATTCTTTCTGCATCGAGACAAAAGAACCTGAGTTTCAGTAAGTCCTGACACCAGGTGAGTGGTTTTAACTAAGAGACAGTGGGTTCAAGTCCCCTCCTAAGTCAGGAGTTGTGGGTTCAAGTCTCAATCTGAGGTGCGGACGGGTTCGAGTCCCGTCCGAGGAGGAGTGCGGTTTCAGCAGGAGATCTGAATCCATCCCCGAGACGCCACCGCCGGATGCACATGAGGGGCACGTCACTGTGTGCACCATCACACAAGTTAGGAAATGTCCAGGCCACCAAGTCCTCTCCACTCTACTCCCTAAGTAAATCCCTAAGCCATCCCCTCCTCTCCATGCCCACTTCCCTCTGGCTCTCGGTACTTCACAGTGAGATATGCAACAGCTCTCCTGGGTGTTCTCCTGTCCCTAGTTCACTTCTCCACTGCCAAGAGTCAACCTTCTAGAATGGTCGTCTACTCCTGTTTCTTCCATGGGACTCAGCATAGCACAGAAGGCTCCTCGCAGCTACACTCAGCTTGGGCCTGAGGCCTTCTGCCACCTCCTCTTGCGTTCCAGCCACACCGACTCCCCATTCTCTTGCCTCCACGTCTGGGCTCCCTTTCTGCAATGCCCTTCCCCCTCTGAAAAACTCCTACTTCTCTCCTGCTGGACCTGATGCAAATGTCACCATCCCCTCCTTCTACCCAGTGACAAATTACACAATTCCCTTCCTATTCTTATTGTTGGCTGACAGGGTGACCTAAGAGTTACACAGCTGAGAACCCCTCCAGGGCAGCAACCACATGTCATTCATCTCGGCATCTCCAGTGCCTGACAGCAGGCTCCACAGAACGTCACTTAGTAAGGGTTTGTTGACTAAAGCAGGGAGTCCCTGCAAGAGAGGCCGTCAGGGATGCCAACAGGACACTTACCTTGCAGGCTACCCTGTGTGGACACAATTTCCCAAACCCCAGGGGGGGCTGGATGCGGCGGAGCAGAGTGACCACGTCCAGGTGCTTGATTCTTCCCCTGGAGACAAAGTACGGCATGAGGTGCAGGGCAGCAGCAGCAGGCCTGGGCTTTCGGTCCATCCCACCTTCCACGGAAAAGCACACCCAACATCCAGAAACAGCCCACACAAGCCAGATGGAACTCTTTTCAACCTACTTTGCCTCGGGGTCATATTCGGACCATATTCTTTTGAATTCGTCTAAATGGTGAGGCCCCAGAATAGACCAGTCCCGGGTCAGATAATCGAAATTGTCCATGATGACAGCCACAAACAGGTTGATGATCTGTAAAAGCCAATCGAGAGGGAGTTTCAGCTGTACTGGGATGAGCTGGGTTCAACCCTAGTGAGTGCTTCCTAATTATAAGGGTCACAAGACATTTGGACCCATTTCTCCTAGAGAGGCTGAAAATCTTTCATTCTGGAGAACGTTTAAGAAAAAGGCAGACTTCTAGCTTTCCAAAATGGTTTGGGTATAGGCCCAGGGGAGGGCAGGGGGGAATGTACTGTCTGTCCTTTTGAAACACACTGCAGTGTTATAATTTGCCACCAAATAACTCACTCTCGTAAGTCGCTACTATGTGCAGTGGCTTTGAGATTTTTATAAAGGAACCAGCAGCCCTAAGAAGCTGGGGTGGTGAAGCCTGTTAGCGAGCACCCAACCCCTGCTCACACCAAAGCTGCTAGTAACACAGGCCTTGCTCAGCAAAACCTCGACGGCCCAGTGGAGTCTAGACTGCTCATCAGCATAAAATACCCCACAGCTATTTGACGGGGCAACGTCATTGGTCTGAATCCCAAATGCTACATGAATAGGTGTCCATTGGTGGTGGGGTGGCTATTCTGATCACTTACCAGAAATGCGCAGAGCATGTAAAAACTGATGAAATAAACAATGGCGAAGTTGCTCCCACAGGTGTACTCCTCCCCGGGGTTGTAATCGGACTCGGGGTCACAGAGCTTTCCCGGGAGGCAGGCCAGCATGATTTCCTGCCAGGCCTCCCCCGTCGCACACCTTTTTTAGATTAAGCAAAGAAACGAAGAAGGCATTTGAGGCTTAGATCTTTAAGAAATTTTAAGAAAAAAAAATTTTTTTTTTAATTAGACCAAAACCTAAGTACTTTGGGGGGAAAGCCAGTTGGATTTAGTGAAAATTCCTACACCGAAATTCCTACTTATTTTCAAATGCAACTTACGTATCATTAAGGGAGGCCCTGTTGCAACTCCCTTTGATTTATATCAGTCACTTGATACAGGCACATCAATTCTTTTTGTATAAAGGGATGTTTGTTTTGTTGTCTTCTCTCCTGTAAACGCTTATGTTACGATTTTTAAACGATTATTATTTTTAATGACCTAACATCTGACAACTTGATTAGATCCCCATTCATTCTGCTGAAAGCAAAGAACTGGAAACTATCTAACTTACAAAGAACTTGCTCTCCAGTCATTAGGACTTGCTTGTATGGTTTCTAGAAAGTTCTCTCACTTTAAGGCGCTTTGTTTACAAAGCTATTAAATGGAGTTAAAAACAATCCCATAAAGTTTGAAATTGCACATCTCAGGATGCTCCCCACTGACTGTGCAAAAGGCCTCTACATTCCTGCTAAATTTTCATTTTCCTGGTTGTTTAAGCACACGCGCCCATGTGTAAGCATATACCCCATACCTTCTTGGCGGCTCAGTAGACCTACTCACTCCCAAGAGGAAAACCTTAAGCCAATCACAATGGGAATGACCAAAAGCCTGCAAAATTCCTCTGTGACTAAAATGCTACCGTGTCTGTTTAATAGTACAAAACCAACAAATACAAAAGGCCACCATGACCAACTGCTTTAAGAACCCGGGTCCTCTGCTGCTCTAGAGCCCAGAACCAGAGAGACTTGCTCCGGGCTGGACTCAGTCACCTGAAAAGCAGCAGCACAGCCTGGGGAAAGGTCTGGAAATTGTTGTTCCTGTTGATCTGGTTGTTATCTCTCATGGCAACTTTCCCAAACATCTAGAGAGAGAAATTATTAGGGGAAAAAAGAAAAGATTTTGTCATACCGAAAAAAAAAAAAAAAAACAGAAAAAAAAAATCCCTCCATATGTGAATTTAGAACTCAAGTTTGGTCAATACCCAGTGTGCCTGGCACTTTATTCATCCCACTAAGATATGCCGGGCTCTGTGCTAACCGCTGGGCACATTCTCAGCTCAAGGAGTTCCTACCCTGCGGAAGGGATGCAAAAAGTAACCAGACAGGCAGCCTCTCCAGATGGGAGCTGGGCTGGTCCAGCCCAACGGGGAAGCACAGAATAGGCTCACAGGATCCCCGAGGCTGGGGGCTGGGGTCAGGGAAGGCCTCCAGGGAGAGAGAGGTTAAGGCCCAGAACTGAAGGGGAAGGAGAAGCCAGTCAGGTGACAAGGAGGGTGAAGAATGCTCCAGGCAGAGGGAGCACGACCTGCAAAGGAGCAGAGGCGACATGGCCCGGGGGCTCCAGGAAATGAAAAGAACGTGAGTGTGACGAACAGCCCGAAGACCAGGCTGCAGACAAGCATGGGGGGGCCGGTGGGCCATGGGAAGGAGGGTGGGCTTTGCCTTAAGGGCCAGGAGAAGTCAGTAAATTCTTCACTTGTGGGGATTACAGAAGCAGACTGACATTTTCGAAGACCCTGATGGCCGGCAAAGACTCTTGAGTGAACACGGGGGTGGTGTGCGAGATGCGGTTTCCAGTTCTCTGCGACCACTTAAGTTTTATATGAGGACGTTATGGCATAAAAGACCCTGTGGGGCCCATGGCGTCACAAGCTGCTAAATTACAGGGGCTCAAGCACACTGCCTCTTCGTTCAAACCCCCTGGTAAAAGTCCTAGTCACTTGCAAATGCTTCTCTGGCTTCAGAATTAAAAAGCACGTACCACCATTTCTCTGCTGCGGGAATGCTTCACCTTTTTCACTCACAGCCCTCCCTTACCTGAAAGGCTGCACCTGAACCAGCAGAGAGTGTGGCAGAGGGACCCTGGGGAGGTCCAGGGCCACAGGCCCCTCCACCTCCCTCTCCTCCAGGAGGCGCTGCCCCCTCCCCG
This sequence comes from Balaenoptera musculus, assembly GCF_009873245.2. Classification (NCBI taxonomy): domain Eukaryota; kingdom Metazoa; phylum Chordata; class Mammalia; order Artiodactyla; family Balaenopteridae; genus Balaenoptera; species Balaenoptera musculus. The sequence goes on along the minus strand of NC_045795.1, from coordinate 68,935,308 downwards.
CCCACTCTGTGTTAGGGCTCAGCTGTTAGGGAAGCTCCTATCCCCCCTTCCCCACCTCAGGAGGAGCTGGGGAGCATCCCACAGCCCCTCCGCCAGGACCAGGCCACAGAAGAGCCTGGTTTCACGCTTCTTTTTAGAGGGGCGCTTCTGAGGCAAGATAATGGTTCCAGTTCAGCCCCAGCAGCTAGAAATAGTTTGTAATACTTTCAGATGATAAACAGACTTCTGTATCACTCAGTATCTTCTTAGCAACTTTGATGTAGAAAATAGGACAACTATGGCTTTTTTCAGTGCAGCATTTGCTGTTGCTACAATCAACGATGGGTTTTCTCAATCAGTTGGCTCCCCTCAGACCCAGACTTGGGGTGGGGAGTGCCCTAAACCCAGCTTCCTCTGACATATTCCAACCTCCCCCTGCCCTTCTGAGCCCGGCTCTTGCTGGCACAGGCTCTCTCCTGCAGGGCTACGTCTTTTTCATCTTTATAGCTCTTTAGCAGCCAAGGCGTCTGGCTGAAAAATCATGACCTGCCTTTCCAGTCGACCTGGCCAAGGTACAGCCTGCCACAGATCTGGGGCGACGTAGCAAAGGAGACCCGGGGGAGAGGTGCTGGGGCGTACCTGCATGCCGATAACCGCGTAGATGAAGAACAGCATGGCGATGAGAAGGGCGACGTACGGGAGCGCCTGGAAGAGAAGCAGCGCTTGGCTCAGCGCGCGCATCCTGTGCCCCCGGATGGCTTGGGGGCAGACTGAAGGCCCGCGTGGGGCACACGCTCTATTCTTTTCCATGTTATATTGAAAGGACATCAATAGTGAGGAAGAGCTTTTTAAACCGCAGCCCAGCAGCACGGCTTCAGCCCTGAGGACGGCAGCCCACGGGCACCTCGGGTTACGAAGCTGCAGGCACGACATGCTTTCCACAGTTGTTAACAGTGCGTCCTAATCCTAAACAGTGTCGCTCTCAGAAACTACTGTAATTGATGAAACAATTCCAACATGCTAGACAATGAGATCGCTTCAGCTTTCTTTTTTGGGCGTGTTTGAGGTGGGGGCAAGGGGCTCTTTTGCAAAGGAACATCATTATGCAAAATCACCTTGCATCTGCTTAAGTACTTCCTTAGGGTGAAGCCTTAGGAGTGGAATTACTGGGTCAGAGGGGAAGAACCATTTTCTGGCTGTGGCTGTAGAAAGCAAGACACCTTTCTTAAAATGCACTCTTTCTGAAAGAACCGCGGAGCTGCAGGCTGGGCCAGGGAAGAAAAGGAGCTAGCTGTGTGGTCACCAAGCCTGGGCTCTCCTTAGGAACATCAAATATAAGCACATGTGTCGGGTCAGACCACTTGTCTTTTTTTTTTTTTTTTTAATTTATTCATTTTTGGCTGCGTTGGGTCTTCGTTGCTGCACACGGGCTTTCTCTAGTTGCGGCGAGCGGGGGCTCCTCTTCGTTGCGGTGCACGGGCTCTAAGTGCATGGGCCTCAGTGGCTCTAGAACGCAGGCACAGCAGCTGTGGCGCAAGGGCCTAGTTGCTCCATGCCATGCGGGGTCTTCCTGGACCAGGACTCGAACCCACATCCCCTGCAATGGCAGGCGGATTCTCAACCACTGCGCCACCAGGGAAGCCCACCACTGGTCTTTTAATCCAAGGCTCCTCAACTGCTTGTCTCCCTCATCTCAAGTGACAGAAGATTTCTGTGTGCTTGGCACGCCTCCAGGGAGTGCCCAGATTGTTAAACTTAAGGCCAAGCTCACATGCATAAAGCCTCCACTTGCTCTCCTATCTGAGAAAGGTCATCAGAAACCCAGTGGCTAAAAAGCCTTCCGACTTGTGCCAGCTCTGGATCTGTGACTGCCAGCTTGGCCCAGTGCAGTAGCACCATCCTGACAACTGGACTGGTTAACAGAGTCCCACAGGGTTAGTTTCAGGCTGTCCTTGCCATACCAGTATGCGTTTTCTCCCTAGATGAGCAAATGTTTAAGAATTCTGTTGGCATAGTTTCTCAATTTTTATGGACATGAATGGTCATGTATGGTCATGTCTCTGTGACATGAATTCATCTTATAGTGACCAAAACTTTTAAAACAAAGTTTAATGTAAGAATGACATTATTGCCTGAATCATTCTATTTTTATAGCGGTTCATTCACAAATGTTGGTACTTTGTATTAATAGCAACCGTCTAGGATTTAATCCCTTTCCAGGACCGAGGGTCACCTGCTCGAGGCCTCCACCTGCCCTGCCTCTCTCAGAGCTGCATCCCGGCTCCCCCTACAGTCTCATTTTCCCCAACAGGACTTGCGATTTCCCTTCTTTGAGTTTCTGGATCTACCTCCTTCCCCAGATGCCAAACCTTCTCCTCTTTACCTGTTAAAATTCTACCCACTGTGGAAAAATGTTTCCTGGGATATTAACACCAGTTTCCTCAGAGCCGATGGGGTTGTTCTTTGTGTATCTTCGAATAACTTAATTTGTTAATGTGAGCATTTACTACTTTTGAATTAAAAAGTCAAAAGATAAAGAAACGAAGATCCATGACTCATTTTCTAAAGTTCGTGCACATCTACAAACTCCCCCATGCGGTGCACCTCTTAATAAGAATCTGTGCCCCCCTCCCCAGCGGAGTAAGTCCAGAAGACCAGAACATCTAGGGTGGGATGCTGGAAGGTACAGGAGAAGCTGGGTTCTGTTTGGAACAGCCAAGAACCAGCCTGCACGAGGCTGGAAAGCCATAGATGACAAGGGGGACCTGGCTTATACCTAGGCGCCCTTCACTCTGTAATCCTCCCAGGCACTGGATAACCCAGGACGGAGGATGGTGTGCTGGCCAAGGCCAAGTAGTCTCTGATTTGTATCTAGATTAGCCAACGGACAGGACTGCCGCAGCCTTATGAGGCTTCCAGGGGTCGGCTGGGACCCTCCCTCTCTCAGACATCAGCATTCATCCCGGGCATCCTGGGGAGGACTGAGGTGCGGGGAGCCCCGTATATCTACCCATCTCAGAAATGCTGCAGATTTCTCAGCTGCAGGCCTTACTGCTTTCTCTTCTGCTTCCTTAAGCAAGTAATCCTATTTGATTTATCCAAGCAATGCTGGGCCCGTCTCCTCAGCATTCCAGGTCCTCTCTGGACCTAGGTGGTCACAGTGGTCCTGCAGAAGGGAGTCTGGATCCTCCACAGCAGGGGACAAGCACTGACTTACATATGCTCTTTGAAGACAAAGAAGCCCTTGGCATGGCTCTTACCTGGAAGGACTTAATAAAAGTCCACAGCAGTGTCCGGATGCCTTCCCCCCTGCTGAGAAGCTTCACCAATCGCATCACTCGGAAAAGACGGAAAAAGGTGATGGAGATTCTATTGCTCTCTTCAGAGTTCTGAAGGGTTATCATGGAGAGGTCAAACCCAATGGAAAGTAGAACATGCAACACTTTCAGAAAAACAGCAACAGATGCAAACAGAGGTGGCAGAGGTAAGAATTAAAGATGTGTTTCTAGGGCCTTTTCACCTTAAAAAGCATGATATGAAAGGGAAAGTTACATGCTAACAACACAGGGCTTGGGAAACCCTGTGTCCACACAGCACATGCATGTCCACGTGGTCTAGTGTGTTAAGAGGACACTGGGCTGGTCAAGAGTACTGGACACTGGTGATGAATGCAAACCACTGCAGACACTGTTCTGGAAGGACAATCATGGAGAATACAGAACAACTAGCGGAGAACTCGACATGGCCAAATAGACTAAAGGAAAAGGCCCAGCCCCTGGAGACTAGTCACTGATCTTACCCCAGGTGTAGCAGTTGGGACAGGGACATTTTCACTTTCAGTTGGCTTTAAGAAATCAAAGATTGAAAATGTATTAATGAACTGGGAAGGAAGCAAGGGTTCAGGAGGGTGTCCCCCCCTTTTTAAAAAAAAAAAAATCTGTGGTTCATGTCTGAGGATAACACATCTGCTCCCTCCCTGAGGAAACGCCACAGGAGCTGCTTGCAACTGGACTTGCGGGTGGGCAGCCACTGATGCAGGCTCAGACACGACCACTTTCTAATTCACACCCCAGGACATGATGTTTCAAGACTGAAAGACATCCAGTAAAAGACAACGCTGCAAGGCCTCAGCTGTCCCCAAGCACAGAAATGCAGAGTGGGATTCTGCTTCTCGTGGGAAGACTGGTCCTCTTTTTTCAGTCAGGGTTGTGGGTCTGAGCAGCTAACTGCTCCGAGGCGGGCCATTCCTAACCCTGAGGAACAGGATGACTACCAAACAGGGCAGAGCGGCAGCTGCCTGTGGTCCACAGACCTCCCCTGTCCCACTCTACTCCTGGGGCCGCACAGCCGGGCGGCGGGCGTCCGATGGGCCCTCACTGGCGGGGCTGCCGAGGAGCTGGGCAGGCTGAGTCAGGGCAAGCGGGAGAGGGGCTGGTTTCCCTCCAGAAGCCTTCGCTGCCCCACCAAGAACACTCAGCTCTGGGTGACTCTTGGGAAGAAGCAGCTTAGCACCATCATTCCCTGAGCTTCCGCAGTGCTGTCTCACCCGAGGTCTGGCTGGGCTCCTGTCACTTGGGCCCCAGGGTGCAGAATCCCAGCCCTTGTCGCCCTGTGGTCACCGGCCTCCCCACTCAGTCTGTGAGCCCCCAGGGGGCAGGGACCTTGCCTCACTCCACTCGGTGCCCAGCATGGTGTCTGGCACTTATTAGAGGTTCAGTAAGTGTTTATGAGAATGCAAAGAGGTTGTAAGCCAACTCACAAATATCAGGAGGCACCTTTAAATTAAACAGTAAAGGCTGAACAAGAGTCAGGAAATGATGGCCTTTTTTTTTTTTCCCCTTCAGTGGGGTCACCTCTGCTGAAGCAGCTGGTCGACCCAGAAGGCAACAAAGGAAGGAGGCTCTTCTGACTGGGGGCCCAGAACTGCTGGGTGCTCTCCAGGGCTCTAGGGAGCCTCTCTGCACGGTGGGCCTGTACAGCTAAGGGATGTGTGTGCACGCACGGATGCACACCCTAACCTGATGGGTTCTCCTCCCGGGAGACACAGGGAAAGGAAACACTCCGCCCTGGAGTCTCACTCTCGTCAATGGCTGCCTCCTGAGATCAAGCCTAAACCTCTATGAAATTCATAAAATAGAAGGAGTTTGGGCACATCAAATCACAACTGAAATTCAACGAGATTACTAAGCCAGGACTAACGGGTTCTGATGGGGTTAAAAAGGAGTCCCTGCTTCGCCTGGGATGCTCGGAATGTGACCTCTGCAAGGGGTTGGTCAAAGCCTGGTCACTCTTTTTACATTCCTTCTATCATCTCATCTCAAAAGGGATCACATCTCCTTAAAAGGACAGATGATGGTTTTTAACCCATGACTTTAGCAAATGAAGGAATTCGTTTTCCCAAGTTCTCATGCTTGCCCACACCAACTCCCTAAGGGCTGTGTGCAGGAGGCTCCAGTCTCACCCATACAGCTGGAGTGTGAGGGGGTGTCTGTGTGTGTGTGTGTGTGTGTGTGTGTGTGTGTGCACTTGCCTATGCTCAAGGGGACCAGAGTGTGCATAAGACAGAACACTCTATAGTATATTTCTGCAATGTCCATAACTTGTGTGTTGGACTTACAAGAGAATAAGGAGGCCGGGTGGTCAGGGAAGACACTCTTTCTGGCCATGACCTGGCCCAAGCCTCTTCTGCTGGCCCCTCCCTAGCCCACGCCAAGTCTGACAGACCTTTTACACTCCCCTTATGACATGAGAAAGTTAGCAGCCAAACTGACTTTTGAAGGGCACATCTCTTTTTCAACTGCTATCTTTGAAGTATGACAAATCTTGGCCTATGAACTTGAAACCATGGGTAGTCTTTTGCTCAAAAAAAACAAAGAAGAGGAAGAGACAGCATTTGTGGAGGGACAAGGCAGCACAACATGCAAGAAAGGAAGGACAGAGCAAATGGCACACCAGGCTGCGTGCACCCCCAGTGCAGCCTGTGACACCCCCCCACGTGCCTCACTGGGCAGGGAGGACTGGGCAGGGGAGAGTGTCACTGGTAGCACTGGGGGAAAGTGCAAGTTGCCAAAATATCTTACAAATGGAGGGACCCTGAGGATGGCTTTGCCTAAACTACAAACGCCAGCCTGATGAAAAGGGCAGGCCAGCTCTCACCCTGGGCTACCAATTGGAACTGCTTGGGGATCTTTAACAACTCTGATGCCTGGCTCTCACCCCAAAGCTTCTTATTTAACTGATCTGGGGTGGCCCCAAGCTTTCCCAGGTGGTTCCAACATACAGCCAGAGCTGAGAGCAGCAGCCCAAGGCCAGGGTAAAGCTGGGCCATGTCTTCAGCTGGTCACCCCTACCAGCTCATTCCCTTTAGGTCTGGAGGGGCCACACAGAATGCGACCACCAGAAAAGCCCATGCAGGCTGTTACAGCTAAGCAATGGGTTCTTCTGGAGTTGATGAGGTTTCAGTACTCAGATGGATGCAAAGAGAGCAGCTGCCATCCCCATCTTCCTTACAAGGGGTGGAGGAGGCTCAGATACACAGGGAGCTGGTGAAGGCTGGAAATGGACCAGGAGCCAGCTGCCACTCCTGGGATCAACCGCAGGACCCCCCCAGAGGCTGTGAGACTAGGGAAGGTCTCACTCCCCAGGGAGTTTTCCAACAACAGCACTAGGGGCCGAATGAATGATGTTTCAATAGATGGAATTCCAGTGTCATCCCAGGGCCTGGACTAGATGACCTCGTTAACTCCTTCCCGAGATGCCACAGTCTTCATCTGGAAACCCTACAGGGAAATGGACCCTCAGCCTTAGGAAGCCAAACTATGTGCCAGAGTCTGGAAAGCTCCTTCCCACAGGGCTCCCAAGCAGGCTTTTGCAATGTAGGCTCTGGGCCAACCCCCTGCAACTACAGAAGGCAAATGAGCCCTGAGTTTCCCAAGTGCAAAGGGATCAGTCTGCATTTATGCATTAATTCCCATCTTTTCCTAGAAAAGCTGAAAGGATGCAGTTTTCCAATTCAGACAGGAAGCAAACCAGTTACCCTGAGGCATCCTGGAGAGTTCTTGTTGGGGAGCCTCTCTCTGACTACTTCTGACCTGGTATGTAACACCTCCGGGATGGAAGGCTTCTGTATTTGGGATTGCTGAGTTTGTCTCCAGAAACCAGAGACCTGGTCCCTAGAAAAGGGTTAGCATACAGCATGGAGGGCTGAACAACCTGACCGTGGATTTAGAACAAGAGGCTGAGTGTAGCTGCGGGCCACCTGGTCCACCCCGGGTACACAAGTCAGGGACAATTCTTAGGTCCCTGGGAGTGACCTCCCTACTGACTTTGTACATGCTCTTAAGTAATAACAATGCAGACATTGCTTCTAAACAAGTGTTTTGCCTCCCCGCCAATAATGATAATTGGAAAGACTAAATGTCAGCAACAGCCATTTCCCAGGTTAGGGAGAATATGATGCTGGATCATTTCTCCATTAAAGGAACAAACAGGCATCGAAGAAGGAGCAAAACTGAGCCTGTCAGTCCTCATCTGACATTTTAGCAGCTTGATGACATTATGACCAACTGTGATGAAGACAAGTCCACGAGAGCTATCAAACCATGACCGTGGCAGGGCAGGGGTCATGGGAGGGGGCGGCAGGATGGAGAGGGCCGGGTGAGCATGCAAGCAGGACAACAGAGAGGGCCATCCAAAATGTTTTCGCAAAGAATACAAACGCAAGCTCGATTTCTCATTTCCAGGCCACATCGTTCATTCTTGAAGACTATGCTGCCATGTCACAGAGCCAAGCGTGACTGACCAAGATGGCCCCAGCTCAGGCCCCAGGCTGGAGACAACAAAATAGGGCACAGCAAACAATTTAGATGACCACGACCCACAGCACTCCTGTGAAACTCAGCGAAAACCAAAGGTGGGGAAGCCAAAGACAAGTATACAGTCTTTCGAGTGCTTTTGCTTTAACAACGACTTCACCGTATATATGTTTATATATACTTGCCGCTACAATTTTCTAAAAACAAAACCAACATGAAAATCAATTAGGCAACAGAAAAGAAAGAGCAACAGAGGTTGGGAGAGACAGCACAGCAAGTTAAACATTGCAAAAAATGATGACTTATGGCAGCTGAAAACAGCCAACAATGGACCAAGAGTATTCATGTTCAGCTGAGTCAGGAGTGCGGGGGACAGGGCCACCAAGGGAAATGATGTGTGCTGCTTCCTGGGGAACTCGGCATGGGGGGAGTGTAGAGGAACCACCGGCTACACTCAGAGAGTTATGTCACCAGAGGTTAAGGACATCCAGTCTCTCCTGTCTTTGTGCCGTGGCCTGAGGGTCGTAGATGCCCAATAAAGATGTGATGAAGGACTGAATAAATGAGAAGGTGGCCTTGAGCATCCCCTCCTCACTGAGGCCAGCACAGAAATGCTGAGGTCCCCTAAGGTGGTTTTCTACTGGGCCAGGGCCTTGAACTCGCGTTGCTCCCGGCTCAGGAAGGTTTGGTCTCAGGCTCCATCTGACCAGGGGAAAGGTCACGTACTGAAAAACAGTACGAGGATGTTGACTGGTAGGATATTTGCGTCTGACTGAATGCCAGTGAAAGCCTGTATTACACAGAAACCCCAAAGTCAAATGCTAACTAAAAAATTTCGTGTGGGCTTTTATAGACCTGTGGCTTTCCTGACTGATGGAAGGTGAAGGCGGACGTGTCTGAGACACTGCTGGGCAGGGTTGAACCAGAGGGAAGGCACAGTGGGCTCAGCCCCAGCACGCGGCGAGGCAGCCAGGAAGCCACGCGTACTGTCGGCGGTGCACCAGCGCGGGGGGTCAGGCATTAGAGAGCTGGGCTGTCCGCTTGGTGAACAAACCCTGGCCACATCCTGGTGCCCAGAAACTAAGCATGGACCCCACCACCTGCACACCACGTGAAGCACAGAGCGCTCCAGGGAGACCTGCTCAAATTGTCACTTATGATATTTTCACTTCCATTATAGACCACCTCTGACTTACATAAGGGTCTGGTTCCAGAATGTTCATGTAAGTGTACTTTGATGGAGGCTGTAAGTGCTTTATGTGGTGAGATGATTAAGCAGGCAGATGTCTGGTCATAAACTCAGGAGAGAGCCCCTGGCAGCCCAGGGAGGGCCCTATGTTCTCCCATTAGCATCAGATTATTTTATAACCAAGCATAATTCACACATTATGAATGGTAATTTTATACCTGACTTGTGGAATATTTCACATAACGTGGAATTTACGTAAGTCTGGGCTTAAGGAGGTTGGCAGATCTATGTACCTAAGTCTAGTAAAATACCATTTCAGTACCTGGTCTTGGCATGAATTTGAGTGTCATGAGGCTTAACTCACACCCTCATGGACATGGTAATGTCTTACAGTTCATTTCGCTTATTATTACAAGGAAAATCTATACTTAAAATACCATTGTATCTCCCTAACACTTTGGGAGCTTAAGCAAGTATTTTCACAAATATGCCTATCATTTTATCACTGCAACATACCTATGAAGCAGGGAGGGCAGACATCATTCATCCCAGTGGTTCACGAGGGAACTGAGGCCCAGGTCCAGGCTACCACTGTCCTGCTACTCTACACTCCACAGTCAGCCTGGCCCCCAAAGTGGTGGCATACAGAGATCTCATCATTGTTATTTGGTACAGGCTGTCTGGGCACCAGGATGGACCATATGAGCCCGCAGGTGTCAGCCAGGCAGAGCGTGGCAACCCCTTCCCAGCCAGGCATGTGGGGAGGAGGGCCAGGTTGGCACTGTGGAGCAGGAAGCCAGCACAGCACGGCAGCCCACCCCATGCTCCGCCTGTCCCTGCGAAGGGCTCCACACAACCTGGGCACCCACGGAGGCCTGCTGATGAACTGGGGACGGGCCAGGTGGGCAGGGCCAGTTCTACCCGCATCAGGCCCTCCCGGTCCGGGCATGGGTCAGATCTGAGAGGGGCCAGTGGCAGGCGGTGCTCCCCTCTCTGCAGCCTCTGAATTTTGAGGAAGGTTCTCAGGATGCTTCCTAAAGGTTGGGCAGGGTGGTCACCCCACCTACCACGCTGCTCCTCAACAAAGGATTCAACTGGGTGCAACAAAGGATCGCTGACACCCTCTCCTAATACACACGAGGCCCTCCTTCCCCTGGCCCAGGGCAGCCTTCAATCTGCGTCACTATTTGGGGAGCTAGGATAGGCATGTTCCCCAGTGTCACCAGTAGGGCTCAGCAGACACAGGGTACAGGTGAGGACACCCGCAGCGGTGGCCACGTGCTCAGGGCACGGCTGTGGGGTTTCCCTCCTGTGCCTTCACAGACCCACAGTGGGTACCAGGGCACACGTTATGAGCTCTGCTTTCCAGCTCAAAAAACTGAGGCACGAAGCAGCCAGGGGCCCTGCCAAGGTCACGCAGCTACTGAGCGATAATGTTCACATACCCACACAATTAACTCCTAGCCCTTAACATTTTAATTTTAAAAATAATGTTTTCCTTCCAAAATGGCAATTCTACATTTACTTCCCCACTCTCATTCAGGGGAAGGGGATGGGGGGCCGGGCGGGGAAGGGAGGAAAGATGACAAAATGTTCTTAGTCTTTTGAAGCAAATGTGTGCTTGAATTTCTAAAGTGTACAGAGGTCCGTGGGGAGGGTTTCTGGTCTCCTCCGTGTTAGACTTAACGAGGTTATAGGACACAAAATTTGCTACTTACATTCACTTCAGTTATAGCAATATCAACGACGCTACCAACAACAATTAAGGCATCAAAAGTGTTCCATGCATCAGTGAAATAGTGCTGTTAGAGCAAGCATTCAGAAGCCACAGAAGAGAGGAAGCACAACAGGAAAAAAAGAAGAAAAGGACAGTGTTATAAAAGGGGAACATTCTAGCATCAAGCCACCTGGCTACTTGAAAAATCACCCTAAAACAAACATGTTATAGGTACATCACTTCGGGTATTGCTTCTGACACAGCAGATAAAAACAGTTAGAGACGCCTATCTTGCCCTGCCTACCGCTGACTCGGCTTAACTCTGCAAAACAGTCAGTCCTCCAAAAGGCGATGTGTGTCTAAAGGCCTGGGGATCAAGCTCTACGCTAAAAGGCCTCTTTTCTGCAGCTCTCATTAGAAAACTCCTGGTTTTCAATCAAGTACGACTGGGCTCTGTGACTTGTCCAGGTGATGCAGTGCAGGGCCGGGCGGGTGTGCAGACAGAGACAGGATGGGAGGTGGCCCCGGGCGGGCACATACTCACGTCGGCTTCGCTGAGCGCCACGTCTACAATGCTGCCGATTACGATGAGGGAGTCAAACGTGTTCCAGGCATCACTAAAGTACCCCTGGACAGAGCGGGCGGGGGCAGACGTTTATGAGCACGTAGGAAGGAGAAGCCACGCCGACCACGTGGGGACACACCCGGGCCCCGCAGCAACCACGGCAACCAGGGGGTGTGGGAGGGCCAAAGGGAAGTGACCATACCGTCCACCGGTGCAGAGGGACATGGGGCAGGGGCACCTGCATGTGTGAGAGAGGCCACGGGTGCATGGGCCAACACACACACACACACACACACACCACACACATACCTGCAGGACAGAGCGAGGCACTTGGCGACCCTGCCCTGGCACACAAGGTCACAACCTCAACCCCTTACTAGCTGAGGGAGGAGAAGGCCCTCCTACTCCTCGCATGGGGTCCCCAATCACCTCCTTCTCTTCTTCCACGTCAAGACCACTATGACCGGCGTTTCACACATTCTCACTGCTGTGCCCTTGAAATAAACCAGTATCCCTGCCCCACCTCGACAGTCCAAGTACTGCAAACGGTGTGCCCCACGGCAGGATGTCCTCACAGAGCTCTCGGTCTAAAGGGACATGAAGGCTTACAGGGAGACAGGCCAGCGATGCACGCCGTCTAAGGCAGAGGTGTGGCTTGTGGGGCTGCGGGATAAGTGCACAGAAGGTCTCACAGGGGAAGGGGCGCTCAGCGCTCCCACTGTCCCCCAGAGCAGCGCCTATGTCCTGACAGGCTCCTTCTTCCTCTCCAGCTCTGGCTTCCCTCCCCTCCCTCTGCATCCTCCAGGCTCAGCGGACTCCTTTCCATCCCTCAAACCAACACCAGGGTTCTTGCCCACCTCCTGAGGCCTCTGCGATCCCGGCCTCCCCACCCCAACTCTACCTGCCCACGACCACTTCCTCCTTCACACTCAGCTCAAATGCCAATGCCCTGATGGCACGTTTGCAGATCCTCCTGACGTATACCTCCCATCCTGGGGACTCCGAATGTCTCTCAGGTCTTGATCACTGAATCTGGGGCCTCTGCCCGCAGGTCCACCCCATGGAAAACCCTCTGAGGATGAGGACTGTGCTGCCTGCTCTGCCCCCTCCTCCACTAATCCCACCACCCAGCCCAGAGCCGCGAGCCCGGATAGCGCTTGGCACGCAGCAAGCCTCCTCCTTCCACCAACTTGCACCCTCCTGGTCATGCAGCTCTGTCCTATTCTTGTTATTTCAGGTCCTTGGATCTTGTGGAAGGTACAACATCCCTACGACTGTGACTTACAAATCTGTACAGACATGGCACACATTTTGCATCCTCTTCTGGGCTCAGCACAGTAGGTGCTAAATTACTGCCTGTTGTCTCCTGATACCCCCCAGGAAGCCCTCAATCGGAGGGGGTGGTGGGGAGAGCAGTGCACGGAGGCTTCTGGTTGCAAGGTCAACGACTGTCTGCAAATCAACTGCATCTTTTCAACAAGTCAGGACGTGTTGTGGAAATAAAAATTCAGGTCTGAAGCATATAAAAAGGGGCCCAGTGTGCTTACAACGGGGTACACTTAGTGCTGGATCAAGAACACCGGAACAGAAGGTACTTTGAAGTGTCAGGTCCCATGAATTGGTGATCAAGTGCAGGCCCAGAGGAAGCCACTGCACAGCCCCAGACTTTTATGACACTATGGAGAATGTGGGCACGCTGGCTGTTCTAACAACCGGAGGAGGGATGTTTGTTCTAATCATTGTTAATCACCCCAGGTGCATTTATGGGGGACCTGTAACGCTGACTTAGGGCTTGAGATTTTTTTAAAATTTCATCTTAAATAATGTAAGATTTTCCCAACCAACTGCCATGACTTCTGACCCCGCCCCCGCCCCGCCCCCTCCCCTGCCATCTCCTCTCTCCTCCTCTCCCACAATCCCAGCACCTCTCTCATAGCTACTTACCCTCACGGACTGACTGCCACCCTCCCAGACCCTCCTGTCAGCCCTCTAACAAGTAAACAAAAGCTCGCCTGCACCAGCTCTGATGATCTGTGATAAACGTCTAATGGGAGCGTCTGCTTAACAAAGACAACGTCTTGTTCCTTACAGCTTCTCTTCTCAAGATGCGGGACTCTTGGCTGGCAAAACAGGAGAGGCGGGCCACGGTGAGGATAGGACTGGTGCCCCTCAGGAAGCCAGCTGTGCTGGTCAGAGAGGAGACCCAGAGCCTGCGCCGGGACATAAAGCCACATCCTGCTTCCCTCCCCGAGGACAACGCCAAACCAGAAAGTCAGCTGGATCACGTGGTGCGCTGAGTGCCGTCGCTGTACCCGGGTTGTGAGAACACAGGGTTTGCTCTTAAATTATTTGCATCACTGCGAATGGTAACACACAGTGGGCTGACTGGCGGCCTGGCCACAGAGCACGCTCTGAGGTGCACAGCCTGTCCTTTTCTTCATGGATTTAACAGCAACCCAGAACTGCAGAGAGCATGGTGAGCCTTTCCCTCTCCCCTAGAGAGGAACTGATGCCTTAGAAACGCGTGGTCATCAGTAACAACTGGGGCTCTAGGGCACAGAGAGCAGTGAAGACCCACTGTCCCTCCGGTCCTGTCCCACACCACGGGCCCTGCCCCCCTCTTGCTACAGTACATCCTTTACCGGAGGCCAAGCCCACCGCCATTCAGGGCACTGAATGCCCCTCTTACCTACTTGAGACTTCATTCCTGAATAGCTCCTCTCTCTCTGTATGTCTCTGTGTCTCTGTCTCTCCAGAATGATCAGTATTCACCTTTGGATCATTCCTATCAGCCTGCAAACTATTCTCCAACTGGCCCATCCTGGCCCACTGTGATGTATAAAGTCACTTTAAATCAACACGACAGGGGCTTGATGTTTGGGGTCCTGGAACTCTTTGGTAATCTCATCAACACCCTCTCTGGAGGGTCCACTGCACTCACAGAGTTGTGCCCAAATTCTAAAGGGTTCCTGGACTGACACCCTCATCTAGGCGACAGGAGGCTTGATTTGCTGCAGGTGGCTGGAATCACAGGCTCTGGCCAGATGGCTTGCTAGGGGTCCCGGGGAGGCAGAAAAGGCCAGCCCCACCCCCCCCTTCTTCCCACATCCTGTTTCCCTGTTTAGTAGCCTCCTAGGTAATAAAATCACTGTCAAAGTGAGTATGACTCAGCCCCACCCCTTTCCCATCAAAGCCGCCGCAGTGTCTGGGTGACCAGAAGGTCAGGGCTTCTAGCACGGTGCCCACCTGCATGCTCTCTCCTCTTGGCCAGTCACAAGAGGGTCTCCTACAACTGAATGCGGAGGCCAGGGCCCCTCAGGTGGAATCAGCAGTCCCTACCAGTCTGGCCACAGTTGGCCCTTATTATTTTTTGTCCAGCCTCACCCATTTGAAAGGATCAAGCAAGTCAGCCACACGTAATAACATTTATTACTCGGAAACACTTCTGACTCCAGGAATTTAAAATCATAACCCAGACTAACGTGGGCTTAGGGCCAGGAAGCTCCCTTGTTTCTAAGAACTCTATCTTGATTGTCCATTAACATCATCTCCAGCTAGACTATCGGCTCCTGGAAGGAGAGCTGGACCCCCAGCCAGGATAAAGCATGGGCTTGGCACATGGTGCGTGGCAAGGTCTATGCAATGGAAACAAGAGAAGCAGCCCAAGTCCAGGATCTTTTCGCTGCCCGGCCTTTTGGGGTTTACTGAGGCAGCCGGATCACTTATCAATTTCTGCCAGGGACTGTCTGGGAAGCATTCGACCCAAGGGATGACCCACAGTGCCAACTTTGAGTAGAAACTGTAATTGACAGCTTTCTAACCAGCATAAGCCTTTCCAAAGGTCAAGTGGAGGCTTAAAGAAAAATACATTCACATTTGGCCACTCTGCTCTGCCCACATCTCCTGTGATAGAAAAGCCGGTAGTGCCTGATGGCAAGAGGCTCGTCCATCCGTTCCTTTCTTCCTTCCACCACTTCCCACGGAGTAACCAGCATGTAGCAGGCGTCGCGTGAGACAAACACAACCCAGCCCTGAGCAGCTGCTCATCAGCTAATGGAGAGGGAGACGTGGGGGGTATTGATGTTGACAATGCACAGTGAGCATCTAACAGAAGCACATGTGAGGGGGAGAGCTGACCCTGGCTGGGCTGGGGGGACACTGTGACGGAGGAGCCCACATTCCAGACAGGCCTTAAGAGATAACAAGGTGGAAAAAGGGCTTCCAGACACAGAAGCACGTGCCACAGAAAGGTCCCACATGGTAACAGTGGGGATGGGGTGCAGAGGAGGAATGGCTGGGAGCGCGTGGCCGGAAATGAGGCAGAAATGTAAGTGCGCTAGTGTTTGGTGCAGAATATTCGACTATGAAATTACCTTTTTTTTTTCATACAACAGGTGGCATGGTCAGCTTTCGGTTTACAAAGGGAGTGTGTGGAAGATGAAGGGAGGGGGCTGAGGCCAGAGGCAGGAGATGGTTCGGCAGTCAAGGAATGCAAGAGGGAGGAGGGCAGCGGAGGCTGGGGTGAGATGAGCTGGCCACTGAGGCCCTGGGCGTGGACGCATCTTACCAGGGGAGAAGGGGACCAGGAGGGAGCTCGGGAAGCCCCGGCCTTGAAGGGATAGGCTGAGCCCATGAAGGAGTCTGACATCAAGTTCTAGTTAAGGAGAGTTAATATTTCCTCTCAAGCATTATTTGGCATTAAAATAAATCACTGAGATACATTTATGTGATATATATATATATGTGATCACTGAAGAACTGAAAAGATAGTGTCAGGGTTTCTTCCCAGGAGGTGCAGAATGTGCTCCAGGAAAATTGCTGGGGCTGATTAAGCAGCCTTATTCCTGCCAGGGACCCTGGGGGAGGGAGTGCTGTCCTGGGAGGCATATGGGACCAGGTGACCCAGTGTCCACGATACACCCGCTCTGCACAAAAGCACGAGGACAGCACTAAAGCACTTTCTTCTTTCCCCAAACCCAGTAACTCTTGACGTTTTCCAAGCTCAAGTGGCTGGGCAGGTAAATTAGACATTTTCAAGGTACAGTTGACGCTTGAACAACGTGGCTTTGAACTGTGAGTGTCCACATACACATGGATGTTTTTCAAGAGTGAATACCACAGCCCTATGTGGTTCGTGGTTGGATGAATCAATGGGTGCAGAGGAACCTCGGATAGGGAGCGGCGGCTCCAAGTAATACTCAGATTAACCCGCATGTTGTTCAAGGGTCAAGTGTAGAACCAAGATCAAAATGCTTCGAGGTCTAAGACTTGGGAACAAAGTGTGGCTCCCTGAGGAAAAGCCCACATGGAGGCAGGTAACGTACTTGAACAGGTGCTGGACAAAACACCAGATGGGCGGCCTCTGGAAGCACAAAGAAGGAACCTCGGACAAATCAGAAGTGCTCTTTAGACCTACGGGAGTCAGTACTGTGGACAAAGCCCTTCTTCTTCAATCTCCCTCCTTGCAGCAAGAGAATTCACTTGAGAAGTCCAGTGGCTGCCCCTTGGGAGTACTGGAGGGGAAGGCCAGGGGAACAGGACTTGGTTCTTATCTACATCATGGCCCACCTTTCAAAACCCTAGGGCGCTCAGTCGCTCCAAGTGCACGAGGTCGATGCCCGATGGGTGGGTCTTCCCTGGGGAGCTGACATATCCCACTGAGCAGCCTGCTTGCTCGGTCCTCATTCCTTGGCTCTTTGGCGTCTCACCACCTTCCATGCTTGCCTAACCCACACTCAAAACAACTTTTCCCCTGGAGTGATCCCACCTCCCCACCAGGGAAGCTCCCAGCTCGGACCACATCCCTCTAAATGTGCTCTCACTCAAGAAGCCCCCTTTACCAGTCAGGCCCTTGAGTATAAAAGGAGTCAGGTTCCCCCACTTGTTTGAACCTTTCCTCCTATGATGCCTTCTCACCTCCCAGGAAGGATTCTAACTTCACCCTCTGTATTTCTATTACAAAACAGCTGCAACCCTGTCTCTCCTGACAGATGCTGACAAGTTCTCCCAGAATATGTGCCCCTCACTGTGGAGAACACAGCCCCAAAGGACCCCGCGACAAAGCTCCCCAGGAGAGACAAAGACTTTCTGAGATGAAGCTGATGGGCCAGGTTCCCAGCCCTCTGTCCCTCTGGCCATCTCCTCACAGAGATGCTTCCCTCTGCCACCTTTGCAACACGGCTCCTCAGCCCCACTGCCCCTCTGATGGGTAGGAGGGCCTCGCTGACTTCTTTGTGGAAGACTACCCGCCTGGCCCTGCTTTGCTAACACCAAAGAGGAGATAGGAGAGTCAGGAAGCGTTTTAAGAAGAGCTTTGCTTCTTGGTGAAATGACTCTCTCCGGCTCCTCCAGACACACCGTCACAACACCAAAGCCACCTGCTTCGCAAATGCAGCGACAGTGCCCCTCAAGCGTAGAGGTGCTCTGCTATTGCTGTTTTAAAATTTCTCTCACTTGTAATCTGAGGTTGTCTTCTGCTGTGAAAACACCTTGTGGAGGAAAACTACGAAGCGGCACAATTTCTAGCGGAAATCACTCATTTAAAAACTCTGATCGATCAGTACTGATTATAAATTAGCTACTCATTTCCCCTCGGCCTCACCAGCCTGTTCACACGCCACTGAACTCTCCTCCCAGGTTTGGTATCAGTGGTTCACTGGACACAGCCGCTGACAGTGCACACACAGACACACACGGACTCACACACATGCCGTGGGCAAATGTGCCTTCTCAGAGCTTAATCACCAGGCAGGGCAAGACACGGCGAGGGCATCTAGGAAATGTTGCATAGATATGTGCCATGTTGCCTTGATCACGTGCTTTTGGAGTCCTTACTCTGCAACCCTTCCATCAGTCCAGACAAATGTTGATCAAAGACGGAAAGGGGAAAGGGAAGCAAACCAAAAACCTCAAAGGAAATTCAGAAGAGTTTGGTGGGGCGGGGAAGAATGTGCGTGTGTGGAGATATGGACAAGTCACAGTAACTAGCATCTGGCCATGCAAAAATGCCAAGTTTGACCCCACTGCAATCACCCCGATCAATCACTTACAAGCGTCCTTTCTTTTTGGTCCACAAAGATCTGATAAAGATTGCATAGGAATTAATTCAAATTAAAGAAAGGAACAGTTCTGAATTAGAATTCCACTTACGGATGGAGTATGTGAAACCGTCATTTCATAATCCGAGTCTTACTTAAATTAGTGTTGTCAGATACCTTACACCCTGATGAACAGACACTGGGGTCACTGAACTCATTCTCTAACTCTGATGGGTGGAGGCTTTGCTAGAAAAAAACTGAGGGTCAAATGTCTCACAGCTCGGCCAGGATCTGCTCCTCCGTCTAGGGTTTTAGGATGAGGGAACATCACCACTTGATGATGGGGATGGTGGTTGTCATAGTAACAGTCCTGACATGTCTACAGCATGAGGCTACATGTCGAGCACTCTTGTAAGCATGGCACACAGAGTGATTCTTGCTCCTCCAAACTGCCCTATGAAGTAGGACTACTAGCGCCCTCATTTCATGGGTGAGGAAATGGAGGCACAGAGCATTGAAGTATCGACAACTTGCTCGGGGATTTGAATCCAGTCTGGTCCCAGAATGGTGCGTGCTCTTCGACACTATACTATCTGTCTCTTATGCTACAGACGTTGACAACTGTGGACTGGAGTCACTCTGTCCTAAAGGAGACATAATACGCGAGCACTCCAACACAGTTTAAAATGCTCATGTCTTGTTTTGTCTTAAAGTCAAGTGAAATTTTTCTAAATTAAACAAACGAAAGATGGTATGGCTGTGAGAGGTCTGCAGCTGGTAGAATTTTCCATAAAAGGGGAAAAAGACGCTGTAGACCAAGAACAAAGAAAACCAGTCTTTATGCTGGAAATGTAAAAGTAAAATCAGGGCCGAATTATTTCTGATGGGTTACGTGAAAACAATGTCTCCAATGCTCAAGTAATGAGGCGAGTTTCCCTGAGACAGTCTGACACACACTTTTCTAGAAACAGAAAATCAGGTTTCAAAACAATCTCCATTCTGCAAATTCCTAATTCTCTCTTCTTCTTTTTCTCAGAATTGTTTTTGTGAGGTTTCGTTTTCGCAGATTTATTTTCCCATATGTACACAGATGCCCTAATCAGATTTTAACGTTCTCAGGTGATAACCTAGTTAACGGCCAGAACAATTCAGCATAATCCAATAACACAAGACTAACAGGAAGTGGGTGATTTTTTGGAGTGATTCAGCTACAGCCTTTGACAAGTGGGTTCAGCAACTCACCTTAGGTTTAAACGCAATGACTTTCAAAACCATCTCGACAGTGAACACCCCGGTGAAGACCATGTTCAGGATGTCCATGGCGTCATTAAACATCTTGGACTGCTCGTAGTGCTGTGGATGGAAGCAGAGGCACAGTTCTCAGGGGTCCACTCCAGACTCGCAAAAGGAGGCTCCCCAGCCAGCCACCCCCTGCAGGCGTCCGTCCGCCTGCCACGTGGACAGGCAGGCAGCCTCCCCGGTCCAGCACCCCCTCCCAGTGATTCCACTGACGCTGCGAGGGCACATGGTTGGCCCCCCACAAAGCGCAGGGGGCCCTGACAAGATGAGGGTGACCGAACGATGAAGGGGAAAGACATCCACTTCCTCTGCTCGGAATAAAGGGAATCCACCCTTTCTCCCAGCAGGGTTTCTACTCAGGGCCTTGACCCAGGCACAATGCAGAACACACCCACAGGTCTATGGACGAAGGTAGGATTCGGTTAGGATATATTATATGCCATTTAGGCCTATATTCAATCAAAGGCACTGTTATCTTGCCCTCATGCTTTTCCCTACATCAGCAGAGGGTCCTCATTCATAAGGAATTCTTATATTTAAGGAAAGGGCCAGAAAACGTACCCTTGGCTGTCTTTACACTCATCTTCCAGACAGCACTGGGAGTTGGTTTGATTTGCTCAAGTTCTTAGAGCCAGTGGGAAACTGAATCTAGACCTTGGCCACTCTTGTCCTAGTGCAATATCCACTAGACAACGCAAGTGCTGGAAACGCTCACTATCAATACCGCCCTGTAATCCAACGTGGCCAATTGAAGTGAGCTGCACTCCTTGCTCCCAGAGTGAGCAAAGAGTCGCTGTCAGGCAGGTCAAACTCAGTACTCCACGGACCAGAAGACTCCCCACTGCCACGCTGAGAGTGACTTGAGGACAGGAATGACACTCTGTGACAGGCCCAGAGCAAAGTGCCTGACACAAATTACCCAGCATAAACTTTGTTTCCCACTTTACCAATCGACAAAGCCAGGCTCGGGGGATTTAAATAACTTTCCCCGGGTCACCCAGCTGCTAAGGAGTCAAGTCAGGATTGAAGACCCTGCCTGTTCATTTCCACACAGACAGAGCTTTTAGTCCACAACCACTCCCTGGCCACAGAAGCCCACAGTAAAGGTTTACAGGCCTGCAAGCCATGCTAGGTCTCCACAGAAATGTCACTTATGCTCACGCTGTACAGTCTCTTACGCAGAAGAGTGACTGTAAACTCCTGCCATGGCAACTGTTAGCCAGAATAGGAGTCTGGCCAAACTACAGCCCACACTCATCAGATAATCAAACCCTTCCTCCTGTGAGGGGGCGGCATTCCACCCTCAGAATTTGGGGCATGGGGCTGCACCGAAGGCCCAGACGTGATCCACGCGGCTGTCTCCATGTTTACCTGCATGGCCAAGCAGAGTGTGTTGAGCATGATGAGGACAAACATCATGTATTCGAAAGGCGAGGAGTTCACCACGTACCAGAATTTGTACTGGTAGGGGTTTTTGGGGATGTATCTCCGCAAGGGACGTGCTTTCAAGGCGTATTCAACACACTGACGCTGCAACGACAGAAAAGAGCAACGGGGATCCTGAGCACGTCTATGGAAGAAGGACACAGTTCTCGTCTGCCCTGAAAAGCTGGTGCACACCTACTGGGAGGGAGCGAGAACGAGGGGAAACCGCCAGCACAACCCGCACAGGTACCACTCAGCATCACTGACAAAGGGCCCCCAGCTCCATCACCTCATCTGGTCCTCACAGCAGCCTTTGAGGGTAAAAGCAGAGGACCCAGTTTGCTTCCATTTCGCTTATTAAAAGACTGAGGTCCTGCGGTGCATTAAGCAGAGATGCAAAGCCTTGACCCACGTCTTCTTATCCCTGCCCTTCCTTGATGCTGGTGGAGTACATCCGTAGTTCTCCTGCCCAGGGAAGGAAGCGAAGTAACGAGAGGCAAGGAAATCCTCAAGAACCAGAGGGGCTGGGCTGACTCCCTGAGATTGGAGGTCCCATGGCTGCTCCAGGACGGACCCACACAAGACGCCTACCAGAAGCCAGAACGAGCGTGTTAACCCTAAGTGACTAGTGGTGAGTGAGCTGTGTGTCTGTCTGAGAGCTTTTGAGGCTCAGGAGCTTGTCGTGTTCATCTTAGAACCCCCAGGACGTGGTCCGTGATGATGGCCAGAGCACTGCCCCGCCCACTGATGCTGGGGCCGAGACCAGTCCACCCTTTGCAGCAAGCCCGGAGGGAGCCTCCAGCCCTGAAAGCCATTTCAGCATCATACCCTACTTGCTCCTAGGCCCAGACCGACCACAGGCTCTCTCTGTCCAGGACCTGGCCCTGCTGTGACCTCACATGCTGACTCTTGGGACCCCTGACTGGAGCCTATCCTGGACCTCGTGGTGACCTAATTTCAGCTCTGGTTCTGCCTGGGTCTTGCCCTGACACTCTTCTTCCTTGGCGGGGGTCGGGAGGGGTGAAGAGCTGGGCCAGGCCTCCCTCAGACAGTCACTGATAAAATCTGCAGGGACGCCCTGACAACTCACAGCAACGTCTTCCTATAAACCAAGCTGTCCTCGTGTTTCCCCCAGTGGAGATGCTGCAGCCTGAGACAGACGGCCTCACCATGCATGGCGACTTCCCGCCAGGAAGCTCA
Source organism: Balaenoptera musculus (assembly GCF_009873245.2). NCBI lineage: Eukaryota > Metazoa > Chordata > Mammalia > Artiodactyla > Balaenopteridae > Balaenoptera > Balaenoptera musculus. Next base: position 68,913,083 of record NC_045795.1, on the reverse strand, counting down.
GGCTGGCAGATGATTCTTGCTCTCTATGTAATCATCAAACAAAGAGGGCTACTGATAGAGGGCCTGGGGGAAACTCCCAGAACAGAATCTCGATCTCACAGACTATCTTTTAGGGCTGAAAAAGACCTTTAAAAGTAACTCCTTAATGCCCTCAATTTAGAGAGAAGGGAGACAGCCCAGACAGGAGGTGGAGGCACCCACAGTCACAGAGCACGTGCAGGTAGAACAGGACCAGACAGGCCTCCCGGCTCCCTCGCATCAGCACACGATCAGAGCCAAAGGCCCCTGCACCTAACAGACTGGTTAAAACAACGTGCTAGATCAAGAGAGTGATGCCAGTGCAATCTGAGTCCCAAGTTTAAAGTTAGCGACTTTCCCGGTGGTGTGATAGGGTACTTCCTCCTAAGTCAATGGTTCTCAACCAGGGCACATTTGACAATGTCTGGAGATGTTTTTGGTTGTCACCAAAAATGGAGCGGGAATGAGGGTGGGGGGCAGAAGGTGCTACTGGAATCTAGTGGGAAGAGGCCAGGGAGGCTTCTCAACCACGCACAGCAAGCATAACAAAGAATTATCCAGCCTCAAACGTCAATAGTCCCGAGGTTGAGGAGATAAAAGGCTATCCCTTGGGAGAGACTGTGCGAGTTGTCACTGGGTGCTTTCTGGCTCCAGGCCACACCATCCTACATGACTCTGAGCTGTCACTAGTGGGTCATGACCACAGAAGGTGGCCTAGGTATCCTGACTTCTCACTCACATGTCTGGGGGTAAATTTCAAAATTACAGCCTAATCTGCATCTGGGAAACTAACTCTCCACACTGATGACTCACAGTGGCTGAGAGTGTGCTGTGAGCAGGGCCCAAGCCCCAGGGACAGAGAGCAGGTGGGCACCCTTCTCTGTACGTGCGGGAAGCCGTCAAAAGAGAAATCACTCCTCTTTGGCTCAAGGGACAGAAGCCCAAACAGTGTGTGACTTTAACCTGATTTTTGTCCAGCTCACAGTTCTTATACTCTTTCTCCCCCTGCTCCTGAAACGTGACGATGACGAAGCCCACAAAGATGTTCATCATGAAGAACGCTACGATGATAATGTAGATGATGAAGAAGATGGAGATCTCCACGCGGTAGTTGTAGATGGGGCCGACGTTCTCTCCGTTCGAGTCAATGGCTTTGTACAGCAACCTGGAGAGCAGAGGATCCAGTGAGCGCCAGCGCCCTCGGCCAGCAGCCCAGCCCCGCTGGCTTCTGACCGCCTCTGCGGGCACTGACGGCCGGACCCCTCACTGGGAGCCCACCCCAAGGCCCCGGGACACGTGGAGGTCCCTCAGGAAGCCTCTTGAGCATTAGGCCCATCAGCCCGGCACCTGGCGGAGGGAACACCTGGGATATATTTGTTGACTGATTGCTTTGAAGACTGGAAAAGATTTTACAAATATCCAATAAGGCTCCTTTCTAGTCACAGACAGAAGAGAGGAAGGACATCACATGGAAGACACTGGTGGAAATGAAAGCTGTAAACGCAAGACAACGAGTGAGCGGCCAGGGCATTTCCAAAGAACTACGAGAGGTTCCCCAAACTGAAACAGGCACTAAAATTAAGTATGTGCCGGGCAGAACTCTGAGCAGAAAGAGGGGCAACTACTGCAACAGCCTCCAATTCAATGTACGCTCATTCTGATGCAGATTCGGCCCTTCCAGGCACCCGCCGGAGGCCTGCACCGTGCTAGGTGCTTTCACATCCATCTGGAAAGGCGGACATACTGTCGTCCCTGTCTTACGGAAGCTCAGAGAGGGATCTAAGTGCCAAGGTCACAGTCCCGGGGGCAGAGCAGGAGTTGAGTCCACCTCCCCTGAGCCCCAAGCCCCAAGTCTGTTCATTTCCCTGCCGTCCCTGGTGGCAGCTGCCACCCAGATTTCCTGAAGTGCAGTGTGTAAAACCTGAGACCACAGCTCGTGCCTCTGTAGAGTGCAGGCTCTCACTCCATGCTCCTCTTCTCGCAGGACCAATCCACCAATGAACAAGCCCCACCCAACTGTCCTTCTACTTCGCAGACACCCCACACATCCAGAGAGCCCTGCCAGCCTGACCACCCTCCTCTGGGCATGAGAACTTGACATTCAGAACGCTATCAACATATATATGTTCTGGTGGCAGGAGCTGGGGGGCCATCAGAGAGCAGAGAACAACAAAGGTACAAGAGGTCTCCTTTTGTATTCTACCTTCTTTCCACTTTTCTTACCTCACCCATCAAATTCCTAGCCATTCCTCAGGACCCTATGCTGCATGTCTCTGCCACACCAGGACCCTCCTGCTTGGCTTGGCTGAGGACACTGACTAAACGTGGGCTGTGAAAGGGGGAACCACATCTAGACAGCTCTGCTTCTTCCACAGGGCTTAGCACAGCATGTTGCATGGAGCTGGTATCAAGAGCACACTTTATGAATGAGCCAGTGAGCGTGGCAGTGAAAGACGTGGCACAATGGCACGTGTTAGTACATGACTAGGAGTGAATGAACAAATGAATGAACGGTCTGGGACACTATCAAGGACCTCTTTAGGAACAGTGTAGCGGCAGCTTTACTGATGAGGTGACACAGGAGCTGGCCTGAAAAATGCCTCTGGGGACTCCCCATCCACATCCAGCGATGTCCCCCAGGAGCCCGCTGAGAGATACCCCCCTTCCACCACCCCAGCTTCCCAAATCCGAGAGTCCTGGCTGCCCACAGGGGTTAATCCTTTGCCTAATCAGACAGAGGAGTCCCGTGGGCCAGGAAGTGGGTGATAAGTGGCCCAAAGTTAAAAAGTCATAGAAAAGGCCTACAAAACTGGAGAAAAGCAGAAGGACTCGCTCTCCAGGAGAGCCGGCTCAGCCCAGAGTGCCCACGAAGCAGCAGGAGCGCCCCTGGGAGACACACGATCTCGGTACTCACGCGGGCCAGCCCTCGAACGTGGAGACCGTGAACAGAGCCATCATAGCTGAGAGGACGTTGTCAAAGTTGAAATCGCTGTTTTGCCAGATCCTCTCACGGACCACAGGGTTATCGACATCCCCATCCTTGTAGAGGATGAAGAGCCCCCTAGAGGGGAAAGGAAGTGGGCGGTCACCCTGGCAGGATGTGGAATCGGTCACACTGCCCGATCCCTACACCAGCCAGGCCACTGTTCTGAGCATGGCACAGCCTGCATTTCTCCATATCTTGCCCTGCATTTAGCCTACTCTACGGTTCAAATAACCGTGCAGCAATGACTAAATGAGTATTCTCCAGAGTGACCAGGCAGACACCCAGCCTGATCACAAATGAAAACTACCGAACAAGAACCGTCCCTCATACAATGGCCTCAAAGTGTGCAATGAAGAACCGAAAGTTTTGGCCACGCAGAATTCCACAAGCTCTGGGAAACAAGCCCAGGCATCCTCTAATCTACATTTTAGTTTTAATCAAATTCCTTCTCTTATACTAACAGTATTCCCAGTTTTCTTTCCAAAACAATTCTATAATCGCTGGCACACAGTATTTCTCCTAGAATGTCTCTATTTCACAGATGAGGAGGCCGACTTAGCGAGGGAAGGGATAGCGTCTTCGCACGGCTGCTGTGCTGTCACCTCCGTGGGCACCCCCACCCCCCAGAGCATGAACGGGGTGACCGGGGCCCCTGAGGTGCACTGCCACAGTCACACGGCCTTTGGTGCTCTCTGACTGCACCTTCTGCTGAAAAGAAACCCTCAATGAACACAGTGCAAGCAGGCCAGCCTTGCCTGGTGACATCTCAAAAGGACAGGGACACGGGGACGTCTATGCTTCTAAGGTCTCAGAACTTCAGGCAATGGTCTCCGTGTCTACCTTCATAGTCTTCTGGATGCATTGGGATAAGAGGAATGAGTATATGCCACCTGCTCTCTCCTCTGCCCATTATTGTGAGCGAACATATGGCCAAGATGTGGGTGATGGGAGCAAGGAGAAAGAAGCATCCTGGGACCTGTCAGAAGAGGGTGGCCAGATCCTGAACTCCAGGAAGTTAAGCTTCAAGTTCTGGTTTGAGGAAAAAATTGGATACGTGGCTGTAGGGGGAGCTTTTGGGGGGCATTTCATAATTGTTATTTTAGGTGTTAGTGCCCACTCTCTCCCCCAGTTTACTGATTCTATACCAAACATCAGAAGTCATCTGTCCATGCCTTAAGGGTGATGAAAAGCTTTGGAACTAGACAGAGGTGGTGCTCCCTCCACAATGTGATTGTATGAAATGTCACTGAACTGTACAGTTTGAAATGGTTGATTTTACGTTATGTGAGTTTCACCTCAAAACAAAACCCTTCCATCTCTCCAGCCATGAGCTGAGCTCTCAGGCCTCTTGTCCTCCACAACAAAAAACTTCTGAAATGCTAGCACGAGCGGATTCTTGAAGCTTTTTATCTGTTCTTCCAAATTCCCCACTCCCACGTTCAGGACACTCACCTGCATTCTTCGGGGTTACTTTTGGCTTCATCTGTGCATCGGTAAAACTTTCCCTGGATACAAAACAGACAGACAGTCAAATGTGGGCTCCGCCTGGAGAAGATGGGCTGGGCTCCATGCTTGAAGGCCCTTCCCTGTACCTTGAAGAGCTGCACCCCGATGCAGGCAAACATGAACTGGAGGAGGGTGGTGACGATCATGATGTTGCCAATTGTCCGGATGGCCACAAAGACGCACTGGACCACGTGCTAGGGAGAGGGGGTGGGGAGGCGACAGGGGAGCGTTACTTCCCTGTGTTATTTTAGCCACGGGGTGAACGAATACCAGCCAAGATTTTCTAGGATTGTATGCATTTTTATATTATTTGCCTACCTGACAGTCCCTTATGCTTTGTTTTTCAGGTAGTTATCTATGGAGTTACCCCCAGTGCATTATGGCCACCTGGGAGGAACGCCCTGTAAGCAGGTCCCTCCTTGGCTTCCTCCAAAGCAGTGAGCTCAGTCAGAAGAAATGCCATGGGGTACAGCACTGCCTGGCATACAGGCCCACAGGGCCCTGTACCCCATAAGACGACTGAGGAAAATGTAAACCCTCTGGCCTTTTGTACACACTGCACAAGAATAGATTTAAAGACTAAAAGAAACCCAAAGGAATACTATTAATAATGAAAAAAGTAATGAAGTGTGAACAGTAATCAAATAAAGAAAAACATCTTAAATTAACAAAAAATTTAAAAAATAGTAACTTTTTTTCATGGAAAGGCATTTTATTTAAAATATAGCAGTGTGTACATGTCAATCCCAAACTCCCAATCTATCCCTCCCCCTACCCCTCCTCCCCCCCCCCCCCCCCCCCCCGGTAACCATAAGATCGTTCTCTAAGTCTGTGAGTAAAATAATAACTTGAAAAACACTACCAGCACTTAGCAGAGGCAGCTTCATTGGTTAGAAATGTTCTTTTCAAAGGCAAAGCCCACTGGAAAATTCATCAGGCCTCGACCCAGTCCCAGCCCAGAAAAATCAGTGATGACAGCTAACCCCAACCGAAGCCAGCCCAGCCTGGAGAGAAATCCAAACCTTAAGTCCTTTTGCTCTGTTGATTGCCCTGAGCGGTCTCAGGACCCGTAAGACTCTCAGGATCTTCACAACAGAGATGGCACTGGATCTAAGGGAGAGAGCAGAGGAAAGCAAGCCAGCAGAGTGCATTACAGCGGGTAAAATACTGTGAGATGATTTCACTTTAGTATAACTATGGTGGGACCACGTGCAGCAGGGCTAATCTCTCCCCATGGCCCACACACGAGGATGCGTCTCCTCCTCCCGGTCCACACTCCATGGCACCTCCTAAGCCAGGCCCCCCGCACTCTCAGAGACCCTGACAGGCACACAACTAATGCAGCAGAGACACAACTTAGGAGTTTGCTTTATTCTTTCCACCTGATGTAAACGCTAGGCAGTACTTGGCTGAGTTGCGTTGGTTTGGTTGGTTTTCTAAGTTTGGAGACCTGCTGCAGTGCCCTGGTGCTGGGCTTCTCTGGCCTTCAAGGAGTCCGCTGTTGGGCGGGAGAGATGGGCAACCGCAAGCCAGCGTGTAGGTGTAACAACAGAGGGAAGGCAGCCCGGGGAACACACCTTGGGGAGTCTGGGAAGGCCCCATAGAGGTGATATCAGGTGAGTCCCAAGTGGGTATGGGGTTAGCATATGGGGGGGGGTGGGCGGCAGCTGGAAAGCACAGGCACAGCTGCGAGCTTACAGGCGTTGCAAAGATACTCATGAGAATGCCTTTCCGAGTTGTGACTACATGGTTCCCTCTCACTGGGTACTGATGAGAGGTGAGGAAGAGGATTTTAACACAGGGCAGTTTCAGGCAGGGGTCCTCCCCCTTCTGAGGGGGATAGAGCCTCTCATTTCCCTTTAGTTCAGAGGCCATGTGCACACACGTGCTCTCATATGGGGGGGCACTGATGGTCAGCACCTGAGCAGAGGTGCTTCAGAGTCAGCAGGAAAGCAAGGCCACCCCTGGATGCTCCCACTGGAGCCTCTGCCCCAAACCCCCAGGTACAGCAGGCAGGCAGTGTACAGCTGGGGCTGTTCCCCACCAGAAATCTCTCAATGCCATGGAAAGGTCCTGGGGCTCTGACTTGCAGCTTTGGCCCCTTCTAGCTAAAAATTTTAGATGCCAAAAGAAAAGGGTCATAGCAGCTGATTTATCCTGGAGAGGAAGGGAAGCCTTCAATATCCAAGCTGGAAAGGCCTGAGAGGTCACCTCGTCCAACCCCTCCTGTATAGAGGGGGAACCGAGATCCTGGGAGAGGAGCCCCCGCCGGCCCCGGGCCCTGGACCAGCCCCTGGAGAACCCAGACTAGAGTCCAGCTGCCCTCCCTCCTAGTCTAGACTTCTTTCACCCTCTTTTGAAAAAAATATCACAGAGAATAATGAGCACAACCCAGCAGAGGGCATAAAAAGAAAAACAGAAACACAAGAAAGCATGAGTTGTCCCAATGCTTTCTGGCATGGGCACAAATTAAGCTTTCCCAGATAACCGAATGCCATAATTAAAATGATGCCTAGGCTTTATGAATTATGTTAAGATTCCTCACATAGACCTTCCTGCCCAACAGTCCTGTACACACACGTTCACACACGCCCCAGAATACTTACTGGATCCCAAATGACACCAGAGACACCCCAACGACCAGCATATCCAGTAAGTTGAAGTAGTTCCTGCAGAAAGCCCCTTTGTGGAGGAAAGCTCCAAAAGTCGTCATCTATAAGCAGAATCATGAGTGATTTAGTGTTTTGTTTTGTTTTGTTTCTCTCTGCAGAGGAAAAGAAACCTGGGCTCTTTACAAAAGCTTGAGCAAAGTATGACTTTATGAACAAGTGTGCATTAGGAAGCCAGAAATGTAAACCAACAGGGCAGAGCAACCGAATGCTTTGCTCAAAAATGGAAAAGGGGCAGCTGATTTCCTATACATTTTAAAAGAAGAGAGCAATTATTTCACTGGACATTATTAGAGTGAAAACAAATTTCAATTATGAATATATCATTGGCATGTCCAAAGGCTCTGTCTCAGCAGAGAGTCCACTTAACCAGGTTTGTCAGGATGTAATCGCTGCCCAGACAACCTGGCTTCCCCACAAAATGCCAGTCCAGCCCTTCTGAGACCCCAGCAGAGCCCACATTGCTCCAACCCAGACTTCCCAAGTGGGGCTAGAAGTGCCTGAGCCCCGGGCTCACATGCTCCGTTGATATAGAAACTTGCATGGTTTTCCCAGGCCCCGTATTGCTCCTAACAGCCCTTAGTGATGCACCCATTTTAGAGGCTCCTCCAAGTCCAGCTACTCTAGCACGTGCCAGGTGTGGCTCAGAAGCCGTCACCTGCTAAGTCACGGCCCCGAGTGCCCGGAGCCCACACCGCAGGTTCCCCACTGAGCTTCTTGAATAAGGAGCTTAGTGAGGAAGTGCTCCAGAATAAAAACTGCAAAATACATGGAGTTACTGCTTCTTTAAAAAAACAGATGGGAGAAGTTTCAGATAAGTACAGGAGAGGAGAGGCAGAGCTGGGAGCTAATTATACTGGCCCATATGGAACTGCCAATAATTAACCCTCTTTAACCTACCAAAAAAAGGCCACTTCAAATGGTTTAACCCAGTATCCAAACAGCCTTCCAAATCCTCCCCAGGCCACCAGGAACCACCCTTTCGATGTCAGCTGCTTCTCAGAGATTCTGCATTTTCTGAATCCTTCTTGTTTTAGCTCATTTTCCACTCTATGAGATACTTTCAAAATGAGGATTGATTTGGAAGATTTAAGTCACTGAGGCAAATATATAGAAATTGAAAAGCAATAATTGTGGGGTTTTTTTTCTTTTAAATAAACCTGTTATCTCTTTGCCCTGAAGCCCAAGAGGAACTAAATGCATTGAACAACTTAAAAATGTGGAAAGTAAAACCTCAATTAACCAGGCTAACAGGCTAAAGATAACACTTTCCTGTTCAGTTTGAGGAGAAGGCAAATTGCCAAAAAAAACAAAAGCAGCTCAGGATGAAGCAGAGGCCAGGTGAGCGTCCTTGCACCCCATGCCCTGTGCCTTCTGCACCAACGCCCATCACCGCGGAGACGGAGGTAGAATCTGCTCTCTGACCCAGGCAGCATCTCACTTAGGACAACCGTCAACCAAATTTACTGGCCTAAAGGCAGGAAAATGAACTCAAATGCCTAGAAGATTTTTAACAAGGGTTTAAACAGAGGTTGGTTGGTTGGTTTTGTGCTAGTATTTTCATTAACCAAAAAAAAAAAAAAAAAAAAAAGAGGGAGAGAAAATAACTAAATACCCTATTGCCTGGAATGTTAACTGAGGTTTCATTTGACAGAAGATTTTGTGAAGAGCCCAAGTTCCACGGTACATTAAAATACATTTTTTTTTTCGTTTTTTGTCCTGAGATGCACACACAAAAACCCCAACATGGTTTAAAGAAACTGTGGTTCCAAGATCTCATTCCCCAGCTTGTCTCTCTGCTAGGAGATGACTGCCCTGACAGTTGTCCCAGGCCACGTTGTCCCAGTACTGCGAGGACGCATGCCCCTCAGCAAGTCTGGGGTTCTGGGCTCTCTGCTGTGGGTCTCCAGACCTCTGAGTACATAGGAACGAGCTCTCCCCAGGGTGGCCTTCACAACCAGTACACAAACCACATGCAGCAATGGCAACTGGCAACTCATGCATGGGCAGCACATTCCGGGCCCCCTGTCCAGAGGGTGCTCTGTTCGTTTGTGTAAACGTAAGCCCATCCATTAAAACAGATATATCTTAACACAAAGAGACCCACATTATCTTGCAAATCCTGTTGCAAGAAAATAGTGTGTTACTCTTTTAGGGCACTGAAAACATAATGCAGTCAAAGAAATGAGAAGAGAGACATTCCCTTCGCAGGAGAAATGCTTTTCCTCTGACTTTGATGTCAAGAAGGGTGGAAGAAAGTTCACACATAGTGTTGTATCTGTTATCAGTTGACACATTTCAGAGGACATTAAAAAAGGAGCAAAATATAATTTCCAATCACTATTAGGAAGCCAAAGTAGCTCCTACATGCATTCAAAGGTTAAAAAGAAACAGCAAAAACAAGTTGAATGGTTACAGGAAAAAAATCCTTTGGTTAAAAAAAAAAAAAAGCGGAGCTTGATCACAGAGGACAAAAACTGAAAATAGCCAAAAGCACGTCACGCGTCTTGGCCGTGTGTCACACACAGGAGCAGGCCCCTGAAACACACTCCTGTGGCACCTGTTACCTTCAAAACGATCTCAAATGCAAAAGTACCAGTGAAGACATAATCTGCATAACCTAGCATCTGGAAGGTAAACAAAGAATTGCCACCGTTATTGCTACCGCTGCTTTAGAGTATGCGAGGATCAATGAAAAAGCCATTACCTTTAACAGGATTTCAACAGTAAAGATGGCTGTGAAAGCATAGTCAAAGTAACCCAGTATCTGCAAGGCACAACACGTGGAGATGAGAAAAAGGCATCCGGACAAACCCCGACAGCTACACGCCCACAAGCGGTCAGAGACCCGTTCTCCCGGGATATGCCTGCCACCCTGGAGGAAAGTGCAGAGATGCTCAAAGGGCTCCACCTTGGTCCAACCAAGAGCTTTGGGGATACTTACCTCCTGTAACCACTCCTGCTGACACCTCTCCACACACCCCTCCCCCCCCCCCACCCCAGCCTCGTGTTCTGGGCAGACAGAGGCTCACTTATGAAAGCACTATGCTGGTAAGTAACTTGTGGCACCAGATAAATTAGTCTCACACACATTTTAGATTTTTAACTGCCTTTTTGGTAGAATGAAATATGCTGTCATTCAGCTGAACTTTGGATTGGAGGGAAAATGTAAACAAAGGTATTAGTGGCACCAAATGGGGCCACGTGTCCCCTCCAATTCCAGCCCATTCAATCAGGGAGCAAACACCCTTCCCCCACCGATGTGCCGGACTGGAGAAATCTGCAAGGAAGAGTTTCACTTATCGTCTTCCTCCTGCCCGCTGCTCTGAATCTAACACCGCTCTCTCTCTCAAGGCAGGTGTTTTCCTTGCTGGGCCCATTCAAAGAACGGACTGACTTGGCCTCTGAATGATGGTCCAGCCCACTTTATCAGCATTCCTGAGAATACCGTCTACTTTCCAACCAGTGGAGTCCTGCTAACCCCTTCTGGGGTCCCTGCTTCTCCTCAGGGCGGGCAGGTGGGCAGCAGTGGGCCTGACTAAGGCTGCCCACAGGGAATCCTCAGCCACAAACACAGCAGCCGAGACTCTGCCACCGGAAGAGGCCGTCTTGGCTGCTTATCTGCATGACAACTGGGCTCTGTGGTTTGGGGGAACTGAAGAGAGCGGCCCTGGAAGATAACCCGTGGAGCCCACCCAGGCCAACTCCGTTCATTTCACAGATGTGGATGCTGAGAACAGGGGCAGCTGCTCAGGCCACGCGGCCAGTCTCTGCGTCGCTGAGCGGGAAGCCAGGTCTCCGATATGCCAGTCAAGAGCCACGGGCCCTGCTGTGTCCGTGTGGGACCCACCCCAGGGGAGTCCTTACTACTGTTACACTAAGGCGAGGACCTCTGTTTCAAAGGCAGCCCTCCTCGCTGAAGTTCTCTCTCTTCAGACAGTATTATTCGTTTTCCAAACTGTTTCCATTTGGGGATGTATAAATTTTGCTGGAACCCTTCTGTGTATCTGTGTTTCTGGCTAGGCAATGAAAGGTCTTTCCCAGTACACTACCAAGGCTGCCCACGGGGGACCCTGCCCCTCCTCCTTAGCCCCTCCGAGGTCGCAGCAGGGCTGTGCCTGCTGAAAGCACATGGGTAGCCAAGAATGACACAGCTGCCGACAAGCCAACAGCTCAGCCTGGTACCCGGGGTCAAAGCTCTTGGACTCAGGTTGTTCTTTCCTCACTCTGCCTCCTTTCTCTTTTTCACTAATGAATCAGCTAAGGTTTAAAAAAAAAAAAAGAAAAAGCACTGCATGATATTAGTTATACAACGTATCTAAAGTAATGAAACTCGCAGAGAGAAAGCAGAATGGCGGCTGTCAGGGGCTGGGGGAGGTGGACATGGGTAAAGTTTCTGTCACACAAGGTGAGTGAGTTCCAGAGATCTGCCATCCAACGTGGTGCCCAAGGTTAAGGGTACTGTCTTGTATCCTTAAAATTTTGTCAAGGAAAATCTCATGTTAAGCGTTCTGACTACGGTCAAATAAAAACACTGTGGTATTTTAAAAGCAAGACACACATACATATGTACATCTATTAAAAAAGAACAATAACATTCTTGGGAAAAGTGGCAGGGAAATAAACCCATGGGGAAGTAATTACAATAAAAAATTAGAACATGAGGCCCGCATGTAAATTAACTCTTTGTCTATCTGTGTCCTAGGACTAGCTTCTGACCTAGTCCATCACATAATGGTATTTTTTTCCCAAACAGCTTTTCCCCCTTGTGTCTCATCTTTAGGATGGAACCAGTGACACTGAGGGCCTTGTTCCATCTGAGTGTTGAGACAGCCTCGAGAATCTTAACAAAAGCCCTAACCTCTGAGTACAGACTGAGACAGGCTCAGGGCCTTCATCTTTACATCACCCACACATGTTTTGAGGGGAAGATCTTTTAATCTTCGTATCAGGGTGCCCGAGTTTCAGCAATCTGATAGATTGGGTTTGCCAGGCTTCAAACCAAGAGCACTGGAAATGAAAAGACAGCACAGGGCTTGGTTGTCACAACTGAAATCGTGGGACACTGATCTGGTGATTTGTCTAAATACACAAATCTCTAAAAACCTGTTGTACAGAAAGAGGTACCAACCAGGCAAGGCAGCGACCCCTGACGGCCTCGCACACTTGTGGGCCTCCCTCCCCAGGCAGCTTTCTGGGCGATCATCTGAAACTGCGCTATGGTATTGAGGCCGGGCGGTCAACAGGCTACCGTCCTCTGAAGCTGTCTCGCCTCTGGACTGTTCTCAGTGCTGACAGCTGACCTGCTGAGACTGAACTGCTCAGGCAGGAACTGATTTAGGTACCAGTCTCTGCCCAACATCGATGCTGGGGAAGGGAGCCAGCCCTAAATTATGAAACTGATTACAAAAACGAGACTAAACTCTCTGCTTGTCTTCTTTGTAAAGCCACCTCCTGCCCCAAACTAACCAAAACTTAGTTCTTCTCCACTGAACCCTTCAGGTCCACATCTGTCATCTCCCTAACTTGTATTTCTTGTCAGTAACAGAACCAAGTAGCTTTGTGCATTTAAGTCTTCCTGCCAACCCTACATAAGAGCTCCCGGGCACGTGACACACCTGGTTTCAATTTTCCTTTCTCTCCTGCTGGATGCTGCCACCAGGTGGGAATCTCAAAATAGGTGTGCATGTGAATTGGACCAGGGAGGCGGAAAGAGGGACCAAAATGTTGGCAGCGAGGAACGGAGAAGTAGAGAAGCGGAGCCCCTGAAAATACTCAGTTATTGCAGAATATTTGAAACGAGGTGTAAAATACACGATTCCATAAAGGTTTGTGCCCGTAAAACAAAACCCCTCTGGCACTGACAAACCTGAAAGAAAATGCCTACAGGTGAACAGGAGGCCCACTTGAGCTTTTACCCTCACGGCCCCTGCGGACCATGCACGGACGCGGCCTCTGCCCGAGAGCTCAGCGCCGACCCGGGGAGCCCCGCCCTGCCGTCCTCGCTGGGGGCTTACAGTGTTCCGGAAGGAGTGGCTGCGGATGGGGTCCTCGGCGGCGAGGGCAGCGCTGCTCAGCATGATGAAGACGAGGATAAGGTTGGTGAAGATGTGGTGGTTGATGAGCTTGTGGCAGCCCACGCGGATCCTGCAGGGAAAGCCGCCGCATGGACGCAGCCCCAGAAGGGCCCGGGCCCTCGGCACACTAGGGCCACTCCGCGGCGACGAACCAGGTGGAGGACAGCTGTCCCTGTGCCGCCCAAGCCCCCACCCAGCAAACGGACCCACCGGACCATCAGCCCCTGGAAACCCCAGGACGGCAAACCCCAAGTGCTCTGTATGAACACACCGCAGAGACCATTCACTGAGTCCTTAAAAGTGTGGACACCGTCCTTCTGAAGGTGAAGAAACTGAGGCTTCAGCCTGTGAAAGAACTTTCTTAAGGTGACCCAGCTATGGGAATTGCCCGGCGGTCCGGTGGTTAGGACTCTATGCTCTCACTGCCGAGGGCCCAGGTGTGATCCCTGGTCAGGGACCTAAAATCCCACAAGCCGAGCGGTGTGGCCAAAAAAAAAAAAAGGTGACCCAGATAGTAGGGACTAGGGGCAGAATTCCAATCCAGGTCTGAGGGTGACATAGCCCCACCATAACGTGAAGCCCAGCTGCTCCCTTTCCCTGCCTTGGAACAGAGACTGAGGTCAGAGCTCATCCCAACAGCTCACAAAGAATGGGAGCAATCCCAGCAGCTGGGCTGTATCAAAACATGACCACAGTAAGTGAGGCTTGGTGGAATCTCCTGTTATGTGGAGATTCTGTCATAAGTGCTATTTTTGCGGGGAGGAGGGGGAGTCGACCCACAACAAGTACTTCTGAGAAAGTCAAGTGGAAGTTACACCATCACGCAAGAATCTTAGAAGGATGCCACTGCACGTGCTCAGCACCCCCAGCCCTGGCTCTCACGACGGCGCCACAGGCCATCAGAGCCTTTCCTGATGCCCCTGATGTCCCACGGGCTAGTTAGTGCAGTTAGTGCCTGACTTCCCTTAGCCTCGATATTTGACTTCAGAATTTAAAGTTGGTTTTTTTTTTTTTTTGGTCTATAGAATACATGTAGGTTTTCCTTTGAAATGTTTTTTTCACTTTAAAAACTGGAGTCCACTTTATATGAAGGTGACCCCTTGCTTCAAATCTTCCCTTTTGGGGCTGCTTAATGCTGGGATGTGGTCCCTGGAGGGCCTGCAAGCCATCAGCAGCTAGGGAAGGCCTTCCAGTGCTGTGAGGGCAAGAGTGCTCAAAGCTTTGGGGGAAAATCAATCCATTCCTCCAATATAGGCAGACGCAATGAGCTGCAGATGTCAGTGAGTCGGCTGAATAACTTTTTAAAAGAGATACCCAAACTGTCAACGGTGATGAGTGATAAAGACTACCATCCAGTCTTCAAGTCTGTAAGACTGCAGCCCCCCTTGCTTCCCACCTATGTCTCCCTGGAGCCTGTGAATTTATGGAGTTCTTCGCTGACAGCCCAGAACTGCTTCTGCAATTCTAGAAACCTTTCCAGGAGCCATCGATTCCGCCCCGGCATTTCACTCCTTCCCAGATCATTTAAAACCTAGAAACCAGCTAGTAAATACACATCTTCCTCTTACAGTACTTGTGAGTAATTACCATGTTCCTGGTGAGCACCTGATCATTTTAACAAGAGAAATGCATTTTAAGCAGGATATCAGGGAGCTGAACTGAATAGCTACCATCTATACAATATCACTGAGCGATTATTACTTTATCACCATCAAACTCAATAGGGAAAAGTAATCAACTAAACTGGATCTCTGGGTGAAGATACGCTGCAGAAGTTGGTCAAAATCCTCATCCCCCACAGCATCTTAACAGAAGGCCCCCTCGTGAAGAAAGGGTCCTTTGGATGGAACACACTTCACAGGTGACGACTCACGGCACACCAGAGCTGTGGGCTCTGACCGAGCCACAGTATTGCACCACTGCTGCCCCAGTGCAGGGGTTGGGGGGAGGAGAATCTGGAACAGCACTTCTCCCAGGACCTGGTCACACCCCTAAGCCCCTGGTCCAGGCCCAGGAAGGCTAGGAAGAGATGAACAGAGGGCAAAGGCAAGGCTGGAGCAGGACAGGGGTCCGAGGGGGCCTGGGGCCCTGACGCTCAGGCGCAGAAAGGGACTGAGAACCGTCTTCCCTCACCCCATCCCCAGCCACCCCTCAAGCAACCTGCAGGGTCCTGGGGGAGACGGGGCAGCCGCGCAACTAGAAAGGGGATATTTACGGGTTGGTCTTGCTAAGAATGAAGAAAGCGCTCCCTTCGGGGATGGGGGTGATTTTCTCTTTCATGTTCAACTCAGAGATTCTGCGAGGGCGGGGGCCAGCAGGAACCTCGGGTTCATCCTCTTCCTCCTCCTCTTCCTCTTCACCTACTTTAAAGGAGACACATTTTTTTTAGGCATGAAATAAACAAAGACTGCATTTGGGTTTCAGTGGTCATCCTCAATTTCACATGAATATTTGGCTTAAACTTTAACATCATCTATCAGCTTACATTAATCAAAACCCTTCCAAATCCGAACGGAGAGTATGTGGGGGTGGGGAGGGGCTGAGAAGCGGGCCCGTCTGGTGAGCATGCGTAGCTGTGGGAATGAGGCCCCAGCAGTTTAAGATCTGGGCGAAGGTGAAGGTGGCAGCTGTGGGATTCTCACTGCCCATCCCCCCAGCACCTTGTTGCTTCCCCAGCAAGCTCCGTGCTCAGCTTCAGCCTGAAAAACTGTGTGGGGTTTCAAGTCACACACAGGCCCCCAGGCTCCCTGACTCCACGGTCCCTCCCATGTCAGCCAGTAAAGGCCCCAGTCGAGGTGAAAGTATCAGGTGAGTGTTGATAACTGGCCGTCTCCTAGAGAGACGTCCCAGCCCAGTGTGGGCTTGCCCTGCTCCACCTACGCGTTCTCTCCCCACCCCCTGGAGCCCAGGTTACATAAGCTGCCGGCAACCACGAGAAAAACAGAGCTAACCGGCCCACGAGGGGACTGCACCTGTGGCCTCAGCGGCCTCGGCAGCCCCACGTGTGCCCAGCTGGGCCAGCCAGCCGCAGACTCAGCCGCTGATCAGAGTGAGAGCAAAGACACATGGCTCATGCGCCGAGAGCCTGTCTCTGGCCTCCGCCACATACCTGGCACATCACAAGGCGGGTAGGGGTCCTTGTCCTCATCCTCTTCTCGGTAGTCATCGATGGTGACCTGGGAAGACAGAGAGGTCTTGGGAGGAACGGAGACTGACTTAAATGTACTTGAGAGGGGCAAGTAAAGGCTCAACCCTGCCGTTCAGCACGGGGCAGAGGAGTTGTCTCCAGAGTGTGCGCTGTATGTAAGTGTGTCGGGACAGCAGGTGCCCCAGATGGTGACTCTGCTGAAAACAGAAGGTCTGAGGGCAGATGAGGAGCAAACTGGTGTAACCCCTGCCCAGCCATGGACAGCCAGCCCCACCCATGCCTCTTCCTCTCCCAACACTGGCACCCACGCTACGTGAGAACTGCCTTACAGATTCCTGCCGCCCCGCCAGACTGAGAGCCCCACGCACGCAGGGACCTCGCTGGTCTTGGCCGTTCCCGATCCCCAGTAGCTGACACACAGTCACCACTCAAAAAGTCTTTACTGACTCACTGAATAAATGAACAAATTAATGAAAAATCCAGAGCTGACACGGTGCACAAAGTTTCACAGTAGGGCCCTGAGGGCCCAGACCCTCTGATCCTGAGACACCCACGCACTGGGGACAGACATCTTTCAGCAATCCTTGATTTTAATCCCCACTGAGAAGACACTGACGCAGGTCAGGCCTGACCACATCATTCCAATCAAGAAAAAATAAGCGGTCAGACCAGTTCAGTATGCATCATACCAGCTCTCTGGTGAAATACTGTTAACAACCAGCTAAGTGCCTTAATTCACTCAGACACCCCTAGAAAGCCAGTGTCTATGACGGGGCGCCACCCTTTCACTACTCCAAAATATCACACACAACGCTGTCATGGTGTAAAGGGTACATTTATGGTGATATCAACAGAATCATTTTGAAACAAAGTGGAGAATGTAACATCTACCTTGTGGTCACTGTTGGCTATCTGGTTGACTTCTGGTTTGTTGTTCTTTTTATTTTCCAGGCTTTCTTTTCTACAGAGAAGAGAAGAGAACAAAAGAAACCAAGTAACCATACTGCTTTGTATAAAAAAGCTAATCAGGATTCTGAATCAACAGTGGCCCAGTGAAGGACAGAAATTAATTGGAAACAACCCTAATAGCAAGAACATAGCACAACCCACACCCAGAGCTTCCTGTTCACCTCACTGCACTGGATTCATTACACAGATCATCTTATTAAAATTTTCATCCAAGAGCTAATCAGCATGGAATGCATCATTTATTTTATGACGCCAAAATTAACTGCAGTGATTCGTTAAGCATGGGGACGTGTGACTCCTACTCTCAGCTCCGAGGGGATGAGAGCCAAGGGCCTGTGTTCTGCCCAAGAGTCCATCCTCTTTGGTCGGCCCCACAGGACCAGCCAGGATCCCCACAAAGCAGCAGCACAGGAGCTGCAGCTGCTGTGCAGCCGGGTGCCCCCGCAGGCCCCACCTGCGAATGGCTCCCCGGGTCAAACCCCTCAGCCAGCCGCCCAGGTGAAAATGGGGTTACCTGGCAATCTTCTTCCTTTCCTTTTCTTCAGCTTCCTCTTTCTGAGCAGTATTCAAACTTTCAGCATCAGCCAAATTGTCTACAGCAATGGCCAAGAAGACATTCAGTAGAATATCTAATTTGAAAACGTTAAGGATGCAACACGGTTCTAAGTGCAGCTACACATGGTCAATAATGGCAATGAAACACCCCCGTGTTCAGGAGGCTGGTGACAGGTAACTGTCCCCTAGTGCTATGTTCACTTGGTAAAGCTAGGAGACCAGAGTCCCATTTTTTATCAAAAAGAACTAGAACCTGTAGAAGATAAGCTGGCCAAAAACAAAATTAAGATTCACCAAAACCCATGAAAACCTACGAACGCCAACATTCCCCTTCGTGTGTGTGCATGTATGTGCTTGTGCACATGTGTCTACACATCTAGGTGTCTATGGCTATGACACACATTGCATAAAACAATCTATAACATAAGCGTGTTGTTTTTATGCATTTTGCATTTCGCTTTATGCATTTTGTTTTCTTTCTTTTAAAACACTCACACCCACAACATATCTATCTGGGGCGTCCTTTCCAAATAAGACCCTGTAAAGGCTACACATTATTCAAATGATGATCCCATCGCACAAGGCAGCCTGAGCCTTTCTTATTTAAAATGACCTTCCGAGTCTGCTAATACCTCGTGCATTCATTCATTCCACAAACACTGACTGACTCCAGCACGCCTGCCTTATTGCCCGATGGCGCTGGACTGCTCCTCTGCATTGTCCCCGGTGGCTGTTATCTTAGACTATTGTGGTTGAATTTCATTTTTGCAAAGAGTAAAAAGTTAGGTGACTAAACAAGTTATCAGGTTTTTGGCTCTTACTATAATGTTCTATGTGTGGTTTCCTTGAATGACTGAAAAAAATATCCTGAATAAGGTTCCCAAATCAGACGATGCCTGTTTCTTACTTGTTAGCAGTTAAGTACATTTTGGAGAAGCACAGGGATCAGAGGGCAATAAATAGGTCAAGACGACTCCCTTCTCTGACTGATGCTTCCCTCTAGCTGACGTACCGCCACCTGCATGCAAGACAACAGGAGCCCAGGGACCCCGACACAGGAGAGGCACAGCACGGTCCCACACGCCCTCCGCAATCTGAACTCTCAGGCGGATTGCTGAACATGTCAACAAACATAACCTAACAAGGCGCTGATAATGAGCAGGCTTCCAGGGGATGTCATGCTTGACCTATTCAAGTCTTTAAGGAGGATAGAAATGTGAGTGGATTCTGTGAAGACTTTCAAAACACCTTTGATAACAGTAGGATTATTTTTTAGACAGAGTGGCAAGGAGCCTGGGGAAGCAGTCTGTCCTGGGCTGGGCGACGGCTTGGCAACACGAGTTCTCCTCTGACGGACGTGGGGTAATCATGGCTCAGAAAACGATTAGTGCTGGGAATAACTGCACTGAGAATCCCTACTAATGATCTCAACGAAGAAATACTGCATCTCTAGTCTTACAATGACACTAGATTCTTTTAGGTAGTAGAAAGAAAATGCAGAGTAATAAACCACAGGAAAATCTTACAAGTTCGTAACAGCTGGTTTCCAAGAGCAAATACCCATTATCTGTTTTTAGAAGCATTACCCACCAGACCCTCCTAAACAGTGGTGTGCTGTGGAATCTATTTGAAAACATCTGTCAAGCACCTCTGACGTGCCAGGCACCATTCTGGGTGCTGGGGACATGGGAGGAAACAGGACAGACTGGAGTCCAAGCTCCCAAGTAGCATCTATTCTAGTTGGGGGGGGGACAGAACATAAACTACTTAAGGATTTCAGAGAGTGATACATGTACTACAAAGAAAACACAATATCTAACTGGAAAGTGGCCAGGGAATACTTCTCTGCAGATTAGGGCCAGTATATGGCTGTGGCCTAAAGAATTAATCACGAGGAGAGCAGAAAAAGAAAATACTGATCATTCATTTAACAAACACTGACCAAGGGCTGTGTGTGCATGACCCTGTGGTGTAAGCCACGAGACATGTGAATACAAAAAGAGATCACTGACTCAAGAAGCTTCTCATCTAGTTGAGAAGATGGAGAAATGCCACCCTAAACTCCAACAGGACCCACAGGCAGTAGGAGGCATATGCAGAGAGCCTGGCAGGAGAGCTGCCCTCTGGGCAGGGGGGACAGGGTGGTTCCCTGCAGCAGGGCTGTTGGAGCTGCATGAGAGACTCCTAGGATTTCTATGTGTTGAGAGAGGGACTTCCATAGAATACACTGAAGAACAAAGCATTGTCCCCATAGGTTTGCACTGTGGTTTCCACCCTGAAGAAAATTCACTAACAAGCCAGAGAAGATGAAGGGGAAAACAGCTCAAGGGATGTTGTATGAAATTAAATTTGTTTTCCTCCTCTTAATCTGTCTTACCTCAATTTGATTACTAGCCAGCCAAAAGAACCTGGAAGCTAGAGGGACATTTTTCCTCCCTACACCCTCAAGGGTGATGGCGCGGAGAACAACAGGGCTTTGCCCTAAGCCATCCCTTGGGACCTGTACAGGAGACAGGACGTCATGCCGAGTGGGTGACCACCGGTGCAGCCTACGTGCCGTCTCAGGCTCCCTCCCGCGGCTGCTGTCATTCCTCAAAGCCTAACTGAGACTCTGCTTCTCCTGTGCTGCCCTAGCAACAGCGAAAGAGGGCACAGGAGTGAGGTGAGGGCACTCACCTCCCAACCACAACGGATACCACCATCGCCACGGGGAAACTCAGAGAGGAAGACAGCAAACACGACACGGTCAACAAGGCGGCCCAGGTCAGCCTGAAGGCTGAAGGATACAGTTACCGCAAATGAAGAGGATGATGAAGTAGATGCAGACGATCATTCCCGAAGACGACGGGCCCCCGTACGCCATAATGCCATCGTACATCACAGCATTCCAGTCTTCACCTGTCAGAATCTAAGAAGCCAAAATTGGGATCAGCGGGCAGGTGGATTCACAGTTCCCACGGTTCTCCCAGAGCTCCTGGGGGCTGCCCGTGTCCGATGTAACCTGCCTTTCACAGTTCAGTTCGCATTGAACAAATGCATCTGTTATCCTATAGTTTTAAAATGTTATGCTTAATCACATAAATACATGAGTTAACTCTTCTGGTGAAAATAAAAGAGCATTCCATGTAAGACTTGTGTACCCTCTAACTACACCCCAGGCCATTCTGTCCCCTCCCCAGAAGCATGCTGTTGGTGTGTCTCTCCAGGACCTTTGTGCATTTAAACACGTATATACATACCCAGAGAAAACAGGCTGTACAACCAAATAGAAATTTGGCAAATGGTTTGAAAAGGTAAAGCAATTCACAGAAAACGAACTATAAGTGGCTCTTGCTCACATGAGAAGACATTCAACATCACTCCTGACAAGAGTAATATCAATTAAAACTACAATGAGATACCATTTCCATCTACCAGACTGGCAGTAATCAAAACGTCTGAACACTCACTACGGTGAAAGGGAGTTAGGCAATGGGCAGTCCCCACACCCCATCACTGGAGGATGAACTACCACAGCCTTGAAGAGAATACTTGGGCAAGAGTGTCAAAGTTAAAAATGGACACACACCCTTTAAACTAGCAATTCCACTTGGGGGAATTTATCCTACAGACCTACTGTCACACATGTGCCCCATGGTGTATCTTCAAGGTCATCCACTCAGCCAAGATGAGACACAGTGGAATATTCATCAGCAGGGGACTAGACCCATGAATTCTGGCACACCCACACCACAAAACATAGCAGCATTGAAAAGGAGGCAGCAGCTTTTTACGGACCAATAAAGAAGGTTCTTAAGGACACGTTAGGTGTTAAAAGGAAAGATGAAAATAAGCACGTAGGATGAGCTACCATCTGTGCAAATTCATCTGTAGGTAGACAGGCAGGTAGGTATGTTTATTTACATCTGAGCGAATACACTGGGAGAATACCAAAGAATCTGCTTAATGGTGGTTGCCTCCGACAACGGGAAATTGGTGGCTGGGTGGGAGGGAGACTTGTCACTTTATATGCTTTTCTAACATTTGAATTTTGTGCCGTGCACACGTACTACAAAAACCACCACCACCATGCAGGTTTCTCTGAAAGTACCAAAAAAAAAAAAAAAAAAAAAAAAAAAAAAGACTCATCCACGGCCAAAAATTAAAACTGAGTTATATTATACTTTATTGCTATAGGCCAGGTCTAGAGCAGTGACAGTAATTCCATTCACTTCAAAATGTCCAAGTAGGAAAGAACCTTAGAGATCATTCCCTAGGCTCTCGTTTTTCAGAAAACAGTGACTTTCCAAGGTCACAGAGCTGAGCACTGGAGGAGCCACCGTGGGACGTCCATGGCCACTGCCCCTCCCGCCAGGCCTTCCGCCCTCTCCCGCGGACTCCCTGCTGGCATCGCACGTGAAAAGCAACAAGGGCAGATGAGGGCAACAAGGGCACTGCGTGGCTTGTGGGATCTTAGTTTCCCGACCAGGGATGGAACCCACGCCCCCTGCAGTGGAAGCACGGAGTCCTAACCACTGGACCGCCAGGGAAGTCCCAGGCAGATGGGTCTTTTAAATCTACCTGCCAGGCTCTAAGGAAGGGCTTCAGCTCACAACACACAAGGTGGGGGTGTGGGACGCCGCAGCGTACAGCCAGGTGGGGTGGAGAGGCTGGGCCTCTGAGCGCGGGGCCACCTGTGAACCTCTGACACCGCTGCTCCCTTCTCAGCCCGGTGCCCGCAAAGGCCCCCGCAGCAGAGACGTCCTCAGAGTCTGTGTGTCCCCATTACATCACACGAGGGAGGACAACACAGGGCCAGAAAGCTGTCACAACTCCTTAATCACCCTGATTCCTCTGACTATACACCAAGGCATCAGGGCTTTAGAAGTCACTTCTCTGCATAAATCCATTATAACCAGGATTACAAAACTTGCCTGCCGTCAAAAATTAGCAAACGACAAGAAGAGGATTTTAGAGCCTATGTCACAGGAACCTCAGAAACCTCACACAATCAAACACAAATTTTGGGTTGATTATTTCATAATACAACTAGTGGTCTCACAAAAATGTGAAATCACAGCACATAGATCTGGAGTGAGATGCAAAACAAATGACTTAAATGGCACAAAATTAATCAGAGTGTTATTAGGGCAGAGATTACTAATACAATAACAATGGAGTGTTTTGTCTTGTTGATTCGTGGACAGATGAGAAGGCAACCCCTAAGGTGCAGCCCAGGGAAAGGATGGCGGGGGACCCACCTGGAACACCGTTAGAAGCGCTTGAGGGAAATTATCAAAGGTGCTCCGCTTGGTTTGCGTTTCGTCAAAATTAAACTTGCCGCCGAACAGCTGCATCCCCAGCAAGGAAAAGATGATGATGAAGAGAAAAAGCAGAAGCAGCAGCGAAGCGATGGACTTCATGGAGTTTAACAAGGATGCCACCAAGTTGCTCAGGGAGGTCCAGTGCCTGCAAGTCAAGACAAGGGGGTGAGCCCAGAGCGCCACCTGGGATGGGGCAGAAGGTCCCCCAGGCGGGGACAGGGCTGACCACCACCCACGTTCAGAAAACACCTGGAGTGAGATGCGCACGTCCTCACCTGGTCACTTTGAAAATTCTCAAGAGCCGAACACAGCGAAACACAGAGATGCCCAGAGGAGACATGATTTCCAGTTCCACCAAGATCGTTTCAGTAATTCCTCCACACACCACGAAGCAATCAAACCGATTGAAAAGAGAGACGAAATATGCCTGGAGACCCAAGCTGTACATCTTTACAAGCATCTCGCAGGTGAACAGAGCCAAGAGGACTTTGTTGGCGATATCTAGAAAGACAAGGGGGCACACGTCCTCGGGATCTCATCATGGGAGTGTCTCCGACCTCCCCCCACCACCTCCCTCTCACCAGCCACTGCCAGAGGTGCCCCAAGAACCTCTGCCCTTGTCTCTGCTCTTGCCCCAACTACAGAAATGCGGCATGAACACTCATGGTCTGCTTGTCTGTCAGGCTCTAGTCCTGCTTCTGGCTACTACCCAGACATGTGCCCCTTGGAGAAGTTCCTTGGTTTCTCTGGGCCTCAGTTTCACTGACTGTAAAATGGGGAGGGGCATCTTACCACATAATCTCTGATACTTTCGAGCCCTGAAAGCCTACAATTCTGCATTTAGGCTATTATGTTGTTTTTGTTTGTTTCAATCAGTAACAAAAAAAAAATCTGTCGGATCTTCCTTACAGCACCATGATCTAAGGAGCAGTTGCCTATCAAGGTCACTTCAGAAAATGCCACCCAGCAGGCTGGAGAGTCAAACAGAAACAGGTTTGATTTGATGTCAGGCAGGGCTTCGCAATGGCTCGAAACTGTTGAACTCAGAATGGGATGAGCTCCCGTACCACCCAGCTGGGGCATTCGAGGTAGATGAACAGCCACCGCTTGCCAAGAAAACTACAGAGGACAATAAAGCTTCCAGTGGAGACGGGGAGAAGGGATTACGAGGTCCCTTCCAGCTGCCTGATTCCTTGATCCCAGGTTGTCACAGGGTTAAGACAATGAGCTGCTCTGGAATTATCAGCTTCAAGGTGCTTCACGCACCACACGGCACAGACCGCACGCCCTCTCCAGGTGCGCCCTGTGCTTGGTTCTGCCGCCTTCCAAGCTACTGCTCACTGGAAATGGTCCTGAATGCTACCCTATGTCCATCAGAAAAGACTAGACTGCAGTCAGCCAGCCTCAGGGATCCCCTACTCGGAACAAAAAGAGAACGGCTTCTGCTTATACCTTGAATCTGTGTCAACCAGTCGGGCTGGTCGTAGTGCTCGGAGGAAATGGTTAAGGTGTTGAGAAACACCAGGACAATCACCAGCCAGTAAAACGTGACGGACTTCACGGCAGCCCTGCACCTCCTGCGACTGAAGCGGTTCCAGCGGCGCCAGCGGCGGCTGCAAGAGAAGCAAGCGTCACTCCCTGGACGACAGATGCAGCACCTCATCAACATCACTGAGGAGTAACTGCACCCTGGAGGTCCCAGCTGGGGTCAGGGTGCAGGGAGGAAAGATGAGAACAAATGGCATAGAAATGACCAGACCTCGTAAGACAAATTACTTTGGTTTTAAAATACAACTTTTGAAAGCACAGTCTTGACTTGATCATGCTATCAGTTTCCTTCCTATGGCTTTAGATAACCCCATAATCTGCCATATGCAGTCCTCAAACCAGTTGGGAAATCTAGATATTCACAGAATCATGAGTTCGTACACATATGCAGTTCATGTGCCCACCTCGAGGCACATGGATCTGTCTGAGCTCTCAGGGCAGAGAGACCAGCTTATCATACACATCTCTCGCAGCACCTCAATCATCATGCGGAATTTACCAGGCAGCGAAGTGCTCCCAAACCTGAGTTTTCCTTTTAGGGAAACTTTCAGTCCTTTCTTAAATCTGGAGGTTCCTCTGGAGCCGGAGAGAGCTGTCGACGTTGAGTACTCCTGAGTCATCAGGTGCCCTTTCTAACTAGGGATGCTCAAAATATACCTTCAGGAGAAAAGCTAATATTGAATCATGTTTCCATACAAATAGAATGAGCTGAGCCAAACAGACAAGTAGCATGTCCTCTACCAATTCACAGTTGCAGTACGTAATTAGAGAAAGTATTCTTTCCCTTAGCCCGTCTCTCTATAGGAAACGTTCCCTGCCACAGGATGGCTTGGTGAAGGGGGTCCCAGGGAAGGGCCGGCCGAGTGGCAGTGTCAGCTCTGTCCAGGCTGTGCTCAGTGACGGGGGTGGTGGGCGCTTCCTCTAGGTGCTTGAGTCAGAAGAATCTCCAGGCTGTGTCCAGGGCTGCAGCCCTGGCCAACTCAGCTGCACTGATCTGCTAAGAACACTGTAACCCAGGGGCCAAAGAAAGAGTTGTGCCAGCTCTTTGGCAAGACCTGGAACAAGCAAGGTGCATTTGGTTACTGCTTTTGCTATGTGGTTTCTGATGGTAATGGCAGCTGGAAACATGATAACCAGCATAGAAGTCCACTGAGGACACTAAAAACTGTCCCCACAAGACTGGGTTTCTCCTGTGATGCATAACTCAGTACACATAAGCAAGGTGGCCTGGACAAGATCCAGCCTTGGTGGGTCTATTCATGCTGCAGTGACAAGTCACAGGTGTCTCCCAAATCTAGGGGACTGTCTCATCCCCGCAAACCCTGCACTAGGCACGTGGAGATGAAGGCATGGTCCACGGCCCCTGTCCTTGAATAGTATACCGGGCTGTGGCAGGTAATTATAAATCCACACCAAGTGTTACACCCAGGGTACTGGGTACAGGAGCAAAAAGAAGGGAGCTGCAAGGGATCTTTGGAAGAGTCGGGGAAGGCTTCTCCAAAAAGCTGAGGTCTGGGCTGGCTCTCGATAGCTGAGTAAGAGTTAGCCAGCGGCGAGAGGGCAGGGCACTCCACGCAGCTCCCCCAAAGAGACTTGGATGGGAAGAACCTGAGTGTGTGGTACATTTGATGGCTTGAAAGCAGTCCAGAATAACAAAGTGCAGAGTCTGGGAAGGGTGTCAAAACATGAGACCATGTTTTGGTGAGCTGGGGGCCAAATTATGAAGGAATTTAAATACCCTCTGGCAACAGGAAGTCCATGAAAGGGGGCTTTTAATTTTTTTTTTTGGCCGTGCCCCGCAGCATGTGGGATCTTAGTTCCCTGACCAGGGATTGAACCCGTGTCCCCTGCATTGGGAGTGCGGAGTCTTAACCGCTGGACCGCCAGGGAAGTCCCCTTTTTTTAAAGTCAGGTTTACTGAGATCTAATTTACATACGGTAAAATTTACTCTATTTCGTTCTACAGTTTGTAACCACAACCTAGATGTAGAATATTTCCATCACTCAATAAAGTTCCTACATGGCACTTTGTAGTTAATCCACTCTGCTCACCTCAGCCCCAGAAACTACTGATTCGTTCTCTTTCTCTATTATTTTGCTTCATCCGGAATCCTATGAACAGAATCATACAATATATAGCTTTTTAAGACTGGCTTCCTTCACTTAGTAAAAATTAGTTTGTGATTCATTTGTGTTGTTGATCTCTCAGTAGTTTTTTCCTTTCTTGTTGCTGAGTTTTAGTCCACCATATGGATGAATTATAGTTTGTCTACCCTTTACCATTTGATGGACATTTGAGTTATTTACAGCTTTTGGCAATTTTAAATAAACATGTAAATGTTATATTTATAAATTATACATATATAATGCTTATGAATATAAACATTCATGAAAAAATTTTTCCTGTGTAGATACCTATCTTCATTTCTCTTATATAAATACCTTAGAAGTGGGATTGCTGGGTCATATGGTAAATATCTTTGCTTTATTATTTTTACCAAGACAGAGAAGTATGGTATTGAGAGATATCTATTTTCATAATCAATATGTGCCTAAATTATATTTAAATCATTTCACTCTGTACTATATTTTCAATAATTATAGAATGTGTTGTTCATCCACTTAAGGGTACATCTGTAGACATAACCTAAGACTGCAGAAGAATCTGAAAGATCCAAACACAGTATGCTTAGAAAATGCAGATTTTGCATCTAATGTATACTGCATTAATAAACGATGTGAAATGTTAAAAAAAAAATTACTGTTTGACTTTATAAGAAACTGCCAACTTGCTTTTAAAATGGCTATGTCATTTGACATGTAGCAATGCATAAGAATTTTCATTGATCTGCATCCTTGTCAAATGTGGGATTGCCAGATTTTTTAATTTGATCCATTCTATAGATGTGTCGTGGTATCTCACTGTGATTTTAATTCTCATTTTCCTAATGACCAATGGTCATTTCATGTGCTTATTTGCCATCTGTATCTCTTCTTTGGCTACTTGCCTATTAAAAATCTATTGTCTATTTTTTATTGGGTTGTTTTCTTATTACTGACATTATTCTTTATATATACTGGGTATTAGTCCTTTATCAATTATGTTTTGCAAATATTTTCTCTTCCAGTCTACAGCTGATCTTTTTCTTTCAAAGAGCAGTAGTTTTAATTTTGATGAAGTCCAATTTACCAGTTTTTCCTGTTACGGCCAGTGCTTTGGGTGTTGTACCCAAGAAACTTTTGCCTAACCCAGGGTCACTAAGGTTTTCTCCTATGTTTTCTTCTAGAATATTTACAGTTTTAAGTTTTACATGTAGTTCTACTCCATTTCAAGTTAAGTTTTGTATATAGTGGTAAAACACTGTTTCTAACTGAAAAATAATACTTACATGGAAAAATATCAAACCATTGGTATACAGTTCAATGAGTTTTTACCAACTGACTGTGTAACCTGCACCCAGAACAAGAAAGAGAACATTACGAGCAACTCAGAAGACCTCTTGAACTTCCTTCCATGGAAAAGCTTTAAGCAGAGAAGTGACAGGAAGTATCTCTCTCAGAGAAAGGACTCTGGGAGGGGATGTAAAGGGTTGATTAGTAGGCACAATGTTGGTCATTGTTGCATCTTATTGGTCTGTCCGTTTTGGAGGGGGGGATCTTTGGCACCTACTACACTGTTCTCCAAGGCAGGTACTTACTGTTTACTGGGCACATTGATCTTCTACACGAATGTTAGTGCCCACAGAGTGAAAAACCAAGTCTAGAGCAACTCTATGTAAAATTCAGAAGTTTGAACATAAAAAACCCACACAGGCTTAAGAAAAAGTACAGAAAGAAGATACTGACCTGAGCTTGGATTTTGAGATGGCTTGACTGAAAGAAAGACAAAAAGAATATGATTCCTGTTAGGAAGTCTTCAGGATACGCTCCCCCCACATTTCAGCAGAGATATCATAAAAGCCATGCATGGAAGCCTGGACCCAGCACCCCCGGCTCCCGCAGCGGGCCAGCTGGGGTGAGCGCGGAGCAGGGGGCCAAGCGAGAGAAGACTCTTAGCTGCCTGAGCAGCCCTGGCACAGGTGGTGATGCCAGGGGTTCTTCTCCCCTCACCCAAATGCCTCACACTGCAGCCAGCAGGCCCTCTCCTGCCCACAGCTCAGCCTCACATCTCAACAGCAGCACATGCTGCTGCTGCTACAGCAAAAGGAGCCCTGGGCTCGGAGTCCTAGCTCTGCTCTTCCCTCACTGCGAGAGCTGGGCAAGCAGCGCACCTTCTTGAGCCTCAGTGTGCTCATCTGTAAAATGGCAAGACAAACCCATTCCCTGCCTATTTCATGCTATTGTAGGAGGGAAGAGCAAGAGAGAGGAGGCAAATTTACTTCATAAACTGTTGAGTGTCCTGCTCCTAACACATCATTTTTATGAACCTCTGCCAAGGAGATCAGATTCTCTTAAAAACGACACCTGTACTCAACAGACATAAGACCCACAGGACACCAGCAGAAAGCAAACAAAACCGCATGGGCCTCCCCCAAAAGCAGGCAATGCTCTGCACGCTGCACGCTGCTGGCACACCCGCTGCTGCAGCCCAGCTCGTCTAGAAAAAAGCCAGTGGGTGTTAAAGTGATGGCATCCTCCACGGTTAGGAGAGGGTGGTGCAGGGTTCCAGACAAAGTGCGTGAGCCGAGGAGGGCACGGTCTCGTTATCCAGCCACTATACATGAGGTCGGGAGACCCCGTGAGTGAAGGAAACTTAAATATGTAGCACATTCTATCAGCAATTCTGCCATACAAGCCCTTCAAAGCACTGACGCCAGCACCAGGCTCAGAGAATCGGGCCTTTTACCCCCACCGCCGACACCCAGAGGGCCCGGCCTTGGTGGCGCCTCTTCTTCTCCACCAGCACCTAGTGGACACAGGGGAATTGCCGGGTTACCTGGCTCAGCCCGCGCAGGCTCCACCTCAGCGGGACAGACCGCTTTGAGGGAAGAGGCAGGTGAAATGCTGGGGGTCTGGGGGATCGGGGCTAGGGGGAGGACCAAGGGGTCCAGGGTGAGCCCGCCCGCCCCTCTTGCACCTGAGGCCATGGCTCCAGGGCTCCCCTGAAATCTGGGTGTCTTCTTCATATCTGCTTCTCTAAGAAGCCAGGAGGAGCCGAGAGTTCAGGGCAACCCCCCTCCCCCCCCCACTCACCAGAGGCTCCCACAGCAGCCTTGGTTCTCGCCTTCCCCACTCACGTTCTCCGTGTTCACAGACTCCGTCTCACTGGTGGGCATGCTGGCTGTGGGGAGAAGAAACGCTTTAAATGGTGCCACGGATGCACTGTGCGCCCGGGGACGGGACAGATGTGATCTCTGCCTCCAGGCTGACCCCTGGGGAATCTGGCAAGAGGGCGAGGAGGGTGATGAAGGGTCCTCAGGGGCTAGACCGGCAAAAGGAAATGCCAAGAAGCCAGGCGCCTCCACAGCGGGAAGCCCTCATTTCCGTGATCTGCTGAGGAAGCCCACAAAGTCCCCCGACAGGAAGAGATCCTGTCCATCCAACTTCCCAAGAAAAGAAGCCTGGGGACCAAACTGATTCCTGCCGCTGTGCCTGGCGCCAGCTTATTCTTCTCATTTCCAGGTTTGCGCTGAGAGGCCATCAAAACATCTCAGTTACAGCTACGTCTTTTCTTGTCCCAACAAGAAGTACTCTAGAAAATCTGTGAACAAACCTAATATTTCTCAAACAAATTCTTATTTTAAATATACTGAAGGAGAGGAGGTATTATAGAGGGAGGAGTGCATGAAGGTACCAAGCGTAAGATCTTTTTAAAAATTTAAGAATTTGACTCATTTTCCGTTAATCTATCTGATGTTCTTCTGCCCAGCTTGTGAAGCCAAGATGCAGACAGTGCTGACCAAAGGCACTGGCACTAGAGAACCAAGAAGTAGTCTTACGGGGAGAAGAAGGTTTTCTCCCAACCAGCGACCAGAAGGCAAAGCTGCCTGTGGTCCCAGTGCTACCAGGGTCTCTGGGCACATCTCCCTCCCCCATAGCAGGTTCCTGAGCAGAAGTGGAAGAACTGTTGAAATGCACCTGCTAGTGTCAGGAGGCCCTGGGACCCACCCAGAGCCACCATCTGGCACACGGGTGTTTTTTCTCCTCCACTTGATTCAACCCTAGAAACATCATGGACGTGTGCTGGAGACCAGACAGCAAAGGAGATGCGGGACGCAGAGAGGGAATGGGCTCTGCACCTGCCCTGGAGGACCCGTGGGAGAGGCAGCCCCCCGGTTGGACTTCAATCTACTGTGACAAGAGCTACCGCAGGGGTCTGAGCAAGTGCAGTAACGACTCATT
Organism: Balaenoptera musculus; assembly: GCF_009873245.2. Taxonomy (NCBI): domain Eukaryota; kingdom Metazoa; phylum Chordata; class Mammalia; order Artiodactyla; family Balaenopteridae; genus Balaenoptera; species Balaenoptera musculus. The sequence goes on along the minus strand of NC_045795.1, from coordinate 68,881,962 downwards.
CTGCTCTGGGGTTAGGAGAGGTCGTCAAAGGTTGAAACACAGGAGAATCACCCAAACCCATGCACTTCTATTCCTTGATGCATAACTTTGAACTGCAATGACCTTATGGTTTTTATAGACCTAACGGTGCCAACAGGAAAGCCTTTCCCCCTGCAAGCTCTGCCCATATGTTTCCTCTTAGGAAGGACGCCTTGGTTTCAGCTGTAAAACCCGGCAGTGGTGCCTGGAGTGCTGTGGGGCGGAGTCTGAGACCAGCTCAGGCACACAGGGCCAAGGCGTGGGACCAGCGAGCTCTGTCTGTGCAGTGAACGCCTGTGGACCCTGCTCAGGGGAGAGACAGGGTGTGAATGACAAGGATGGATGCAGACCTGACTCGAAGGGCCCAGAGAGCTGAGAAACATCTTTTCTGAGGCACCAAAGAAGATCCCTTCCCTTCTGTGCGCACCCAGGGAACTGAGCCTGCTTGTGAGGGGTGGGGCTCAATAGCCATCTCCAGGCACATTTAGGCAAAGGTTTCAAAAGTGAAGACAAAGTGATCATTACAGACCCATATAATACAGCTGGTATTCTCACAGAATAACCTTTTTCTTCCTTAGTTAAGTCAAAAGAAACCAGCTACAAACTTTGACTCACTCTTTCACCATTCCATGCAAAAAAACAGACAAAAACACCACCCGCCCGCAAAAAAAAAAAAAAGCCCACAATCCAATCACAGGAACACCTTTAACAAAAAGCTCCATCAAGAGACAGAAACACACATACACAGGAGGCTGCTCATGCAATTCACTTCTCCATGACTGTTCCATGCTCTGACTTCAGCAGAAAGACTAAAAAATCATAAGAGTCAGCCAAGTTCATTGTTAGAGGTTCCTCCTATAGGGTCACCCTTATCTTCAGGAACAGCACAAAGAAAATCATGGTGGGAGACCCTTACAAATATGAGCATAAGTCGTCTTTGTGGAATGTTTTCCTTGGTGCTTAGTGCCACCACTAAGAGGACAGAAGTTGAGAGCAGCATGGGGCGGGGGTGGGGTGGGTGGGTGAGGGTCCTCGGCCTCAGTTAGGTCCTGGCTCTGCCCTGGGCAGTCCCACCTCTCTTCAGGCTTCAGTGTCCTGCCTGTAAAGTGGGGACACTATCTCTAGACTCCTGAGGGTCACTTCCATCTCTAACAGTTTACTACTTCACGGTTCTAATATTAACCACTATTAATCATAGTGTAACTTCAGTCACTATTTCCGAAAGAGCAAACTTCTTCTGAATGGGCTAAAGCTTTGTGGCTTTTTACTCTCTGGGGCCATGTCCCATGATGACATCAATAGAGTTGCTGCATTTCATTCCTAAAGCTCGTTTTTCAAATGATCTGATCCAAACAGATGAATTACACCACCCTGCCTATGGGAAGGGGGGCAGGGGGGATGGACATCATTTTGCATTTCTGGCTCTATGCCAACTACTAGTGAATGAAATGTACAAGCTGCTCCCTGGACTAGGGTGGGGGTGGGGAGATAAGAGATAAAACTGAACTCCCCAAGCAGAAACTGAGGCTGCACTGGTGGAGAGAATCCCCCTGCTCGCCAAGCGGGCTCCATCCTTCAGGTGGGATGGGACAGTGGTTAAAGCGGGCTCTCAGGTTGGCCAGATCTAAGTTTAACCCCACACTTGGGACCGAACATCTCCAAGGCTTCATTTTCTCATCTGTAATCTGGGGAGTACTTAACCTCACAGGGCTGTTGGCAGAACTGCAGGAGACGAGATACAGAGTGGGTCTGCAGTGTCGGGCCATCAGTGAGGCCCATATATGATGAATCCATCATCTCAGAAAAGCTTTCCTGGAGCTCCCTGGAAGCAAGGCGACACTCCCTAGATGGTCCAAATCCAGTGTCACTTCTCCCTGCCCACTTCTACTACCGCACAGAGGATTCTCTTTTGAACAGTCTTCCGCACTTCTGAACCAGCCTCGGCCAACACCCCTGGTTTGTATCCTTTCTGTCTTAAACTGAGTTATTTCTAATTTAGCCTGTTGTACGGAAAGCAACTTTTCTGGCATCACTGTTTGACCCCTACAGAGCCATAGGTCCCTAATAAATAAATCTGTTCCAGAATCATGTCCCTAGGGCTCAGGAGGAGGGCGAGAAGGGGCAGGTGGAGGGAGAGAGCAGTGACGACGCTAGAACGTGGTGACCTCATTTGGTCCCGGAAGTGGATCTGGATCCAGTCCCTCCCCCCAGGCCGAGGAGCCAGGCTCTGGCCGGGGCCCTGGCACCCTTCCCGTCCACCCCAGCCTCTCCCTGCGGCCAAAGGAGTGTTTCCTTTTCCAGACGTGTAGAAGACACAGGGCCCAGTGGGCATAACCAAGGAGCTTGTTTGTACATTAAAACATTTCACCCTTCACTTGCACCAGGCATTCATTTTTTTAATGTTCATAAATTGATATGGATTTCACTTCACTTAGCCCCAATAGGATCCCATCTACGTTTTAAAAAATCAAGACAGGAGAATCACAGACTGTTAGAACTGGAAGGGGCTTCTGAGATGACACGAACAAATGCTGTGATTTCACAGATGAGAGAACTGACCCACTTGCCTTGGGACACGCAGCTCACACGTGTGAGGAGAAAGCTCTCCTGAGTCCCTGCCACTGTGCCACACCACCCGTGTGGCTTTGGTACATCCTTAAATATACTGGTGTAGGTTTCAGTATTGATACATGTTGGTATGTGTATAGGTATATACTTAAAACTCCATACATCAAAAAGTTCCAAAAACCAAGCAAGCGTGTTACCCACCAGCCTTGGTGTCTGGTCCTAATTAGCCAGACCACTTCCAGGAGATCAGCCCAGCAAATGTGGGGAGTACAAAAATCCAGGTGGGACGGGGAATACTGGGACTTCATAAAAATGCAAACAGAAAGAATTATAAAAACCCAACTAAGTAAACCCAAGGACGAATTGTCAGAACATGTGCCCTTCTCCCTAACCGGCTGCCGCAGCATCAGAACTGCCCCATTCAGGGTGACCTCTCTGTCCCCCTGAGCAGGGATTCAGCGTTCACTGCTGACCAGTGGCTAGGCCTAATTAGGGCTGCAACAGAGAGACCCCCTCAGACCTACAGGCACCAGACCCTCCTGCAGAAGCCGGGGCCATCTGCATGCAGAGAGGCTATTAGTCCTTTTCCTTTACACGTCGTTTCAGGAAACTTTAGAGCTTTGTTGAGGAAGTTTTCATTTTTAAAATATGAATTTGAAAACACTTTTCAATGACTCCAGCTGAAACCAGGCACTAGAACAAGCCTGTCGCCTGTGCCAGGATGCTGACTTGCCCTGCAATCTGCCTGCGGAAAATCTGGGGTAGCTCAGGGCCTATGCTTTGCAGTCGATTCCAGGCACTGGGATCTCTGGGGCGAGCTCCAAGGCAGACCCTCAGGCTTCGAGTGTGTGCGCGCTGAGAAGGGGCCCAGAGTTGCTGCTGTCGGCGAGGGGATGGTGCCAGCCAGCCAGGAGCCCAGCACACCCTGGACTGCAAGTGAGAGTCGCCAGGGCCACCCAGGCAGCCTGGGCTCGGCCCCCGCTCGGAGCGCTCTCTGTGGATAGCGGGTCACACTATTTCTCTTTAGGATCTAACTGTAGGGCCTGGACGCCATCGTGGGTAATGCCACACAAAATAAACCAGGGAAACACGCTGTTTCTCAGGCTAGCACAACATCATCTTCACCAACGCGTAAACATTCCTCTATCTACCTTCTCTCTGAAGGACGACGTAATTCTCAACTATATCTGCCTGGCTTGTGAATTCAGAGGGAAATCAACACACAAATACACGCACGCACACGTGCATGGGTACGCGTGCCCGGGGGTCTGAATGAGTCTCTGTGTGGATCCAAATAGGCAGCCCCCAAATTATGTTCACCACTAACAGGCACAGCAAAATCTCAGACTAACTTCCTTCAGTGATGGAGGCTACTGAGCCCAAAGCCTCTAGGACAGATGTCAGAGCAGCTTGGTCTCTGTCATTGGTGGTACGGGGACAAGTCCCCTTTCCTCCCGGGGCTTAGTTACCGAATCTATAAATGAGCTGTTTGGCAGTTGCACCTCTAAGACCAATTTACCTCTGACCTGACAGAACTGCTGTAAAGAGGAAACACCCAGGCTGTCTGATTTTACTGCCAGCACCAAGGGGGTTCCCCTCGCATGCCCCCACAGCTCGGCAAGGGGAGCAAGACACGAGCAGCACTGGGAAGCTGCTGCCCACCCCTCAGGAGGGTGGCCAGGAGGCCAGCAGCTGGCCCATGAGAACCGGGTCCAAGTCGCGTCCTGGCAGAGCGCCCTGGAGAGTGGAGCGGCACAGGAAGGAGAGGCCTCTGCCAGCCGCGGGGCCAGGGACCACGGGGACCCTTGCCAAGTGAGCCTGGAGCTCGCCAGCCTTCTCCTGCGACAGCCTCGCTCACAGATGTCCTGGGCCTCTAGGACCCTCGCTCCCCTGTTCTCCACGGGACAGGCTTCCTTGCACTCTCACGGCTCTCTTCTAGCACTTCCCTCCACGCCCCAGCAGCCTAAAGCTTCTCACTCTTTCCTTTCAAAGGCAGGGGGGCTGGTGAGGTTAGATAGCTGAGCAGTGGCAGGACCATGGCTGCCTTCCTTGGGGACAGGGGCTCCGAAGCCAAGATCTTGTGTTTTTATCTTATTTTCATGACAAGCACGAGCAGTGCCACGACATCCCCTGGAGGAATTTGCCTGTGCTTGCTAGTGGTGACACGCTCAGCCGTCACAGGGTAACGGACTCCCGTTGCTGTAAAGAAGCCAGACTCGTGTTGGAGAATGTGGGTCAAGGCCAGACCAAGGTTTCTGTGTCGAAAGCAAGAATCATGCCCCGATAGTAACTATTTCTGTATGACCAGTGACATGGGGAGCACAGCATCCCGACAAGGGCCCCAACCCCACTAGCACCACCAGTGATGTCAGGGGCCTTCTTTAGGGTCCCTAGGTAGCTCAGCCAATAAAAGACCCCCCGACCCCAACAAAATACAGAAAGTTTCCTGAAAACATTAGGCTGCTTCCTCTTCCTGCAGATCTCAAGGCTCACCCAGAAGCCTCAAGAATCCCTGAAAAGCCATGAGGCCCAAGCCCCCGCTTGGGGGGTGGGCACCTATGTGCCCAAGGAGGGGTCTCTGCTCCCCTAGGATGGGAACCACTCATCTGCTCGTGATAACCCCCTGGAGCTGTAGGCGCCAGCCTTTGAAAACTTATTTCTCACGGCCATCACAGTATTTCCTGCTTAGCCGAAGCCCATTTCTCCTGCGGAGGCCTTCAGAGCTGCACCAAGCTTCTTCGCAAACCTCTGCAGGCACTAAAGCTGCGAGAGTCAGCTCTGTCTCTGCCCCCAGACCTGCTCCCAATCTCAGGCAAGTTCCTCCTCTCATGGGGCCACCACATGCTCTCAGAGTGACGAAGGGCTTATATCTCATACTCAGTGTCCCTTTCCACTTTCGGGCCTTCTGAAGAGAGTAGGAATCTAATACAACCTTCATTCGGACCATCCAGGACTTGCTCAAGTCCAGTTCCCATCACGGCTGCGCTCGGCATTCCCACGAATGGCTGAGACCACTCTTCAGCAAACAGGACAACGTGAACCCTCTGCTCTCCTGGCGGCTGGCTTTGTGTCCCTAAGTCTGAATCTTCTCACGCAGACTCCTCCAAACTCGTCTGGCCAGGGCCGACCTCAGTGACACTAACCAGGTGTGCACAGGCAAAGCCCTGTGCTGCTGTGGGACCACAGGGGTGGCTCGGGCAGGCAGGGCAGGACACCAGTTGTTTGCATAGCTGCCCTGCATGGGGATGGTCCTGACGCCAACCCCAGGGCTTCTGATGAGGGACCATGTTAAGCATTAGTCTAGAGCATAGATTGATACTCAACTGATTCCCACATAAGCCCTTTCCCCATTCCCACTTGTAAAGGCAAGGGCCCCCAAATTGTAGCATCCTAGAAGTCTGCTTTTAACTTCATTCTCGAAACTGACACTACTAGCTTTAGCCTGGTCCTGGGCAAACCAGCCAGAGATTGGAAGACCCAGAGGCCATGTGAAACATGTAACCTGGAAAAGAAAAAAATCAATCAAATAACATCATTGGAATTTCCAAACAGTTTAGATTAAAAAGCCTCATTTGGGGGAAAGTGTTTAAAAAGTCTGTCTTCCAGTCTAAGAATATTCGTGCGGAATTAAATAAATTTTCTGAGTTGGTTCAGCTGCTTCTTTAAAAGGTACAGTTCAAACAGAGGAAACTGCAATGCTATGTTGGCTAAGACACACATCTGGGGGAAAGACAAGAGGAAAACAACACGGCCAAGTTTCAAAGAAATCAAATGAAAACACAGGCATCTTACAAACATAGCACACAGCACATGCACCTCACACCATGCCCATGTGTAAGGAAAAGGCGTCAGAAGTCTGGGGAGAAGAGTCTCCCAAAGAGAAAGTTCAATCTCAGCAGTTTACCGTGATCTTTAGCCCTGTGTTGGCGAAAGCAGCAAAACCTCCTTTTCTTCTTATCCTCTTTTAGTAAGTCGGCCACTGTGACCCCTTGGGTGGAACACAGGCAATTCCATTATGCTTCAGTAGAGGGCAGCAACAGCAACATCAGCAGGCCCGAGGACGCCAGAGGTGGCCCCATCCACGGGCTCTGATACACAAACCCCAAAACTACCCTCCTTGCACGGAGAAACCTACAGTTCGGGATCTGACGGGGAGAGCAGACGTGCACCTTCTGTAGCTAGTATACATAATGCCGGTCTTCGAAGACCTGTCCTAAATAAACAACCAACTAACCCACTCTGGACAAAGGTTTCCAAGGTCTGGCTTCCCCTGTAGGAAGGGCGTTAGGGAGAGGGCACTTCAGCAGGAGTCTTGGGTACTGACCAGCTCTGTGAGTCAAGCCAGCATCGCTATATGAGGCAGGACACTCGGGGTTCAAGTGGTGGCCTCTGGACCTGGACAGACCAGGTCTAATCCCAGCCCTGCCACTTACTGGCTGAATGACTGTGGACATGGTACCTGATGGTGTTAAACCTTAGTTTCTTCACTTGTAAGATGTTAATTACAGTTGGACCTGCACTTCACAGAGTTGTTCTAAGAGGTGAATTGTAAATATGGTGAAATATAGTGATACAAGCATTGGCGAGGCGTAGTCAACCATGACAGCTCCCCTGTGGCCACTGGGTTACAAGAAAATGATTCTAGGGTCTCCAGCCCCATCCAGCTCTATGATACGATGGCCACTCTGGAGTAGAGGCCACACGCCCCTGGGCAGTGCAAGGGCAGCGGAAGGAATGGCAGGTGGGCAAGGGCATGGGGGAAACTTGCACGCACGACTGGTGGGAAGGGGAAGTGGTGCCACTCGGCATAACACGTACATTTCTGAAATGGGCCTCCTCTGGGACCCAGCAAAACCCTTCCTGGTAATCGCTCCCATGGGACAAAGGGCACGGGTGGTCACACAACTGCTGCATTTGGGGGGATGAGTGGTGGCGAACATGCAGACTGTGGCAAAAGCTTGGCTGGAATCCCAGCTCTGCCACTTAGCAGGCATGCGGCCCTGAGAGGCTGCTTACTCCCTTGTGCTTCGCCTTCCCCCTCTGTCAAGTTCTGGTCTCGGAGCTGTGTGAGGAATAACAGACTCACGTACCCACTGCCTTTACAACAGTGTCTGGCACAAAGGAAGCATGTGATAGAGATTATCTGGTGCTATTTCATTCAACACGTAACCACTGCGAGCTTGTACGTGTGACAAAGACTGTGCCAGGGGCCAGCCACCCTGTGCAGAACAGAAGCAGACCCCATTCCTGCCCCCACGGAGCTCCCAGTCTCATGGCAGAGGAAGAGAGCTACCAGACAATCACACAAACAAGCGTAAAACTGCAACCCTGACAACTGCTGTAGACTCCATGTGCTCTATAGGCTACCCAGTCCATTGCGGCAGATTTAAACTGGCCACTTATTGAAAAGAGCCAAAATGTTGTTTACAAAAACACAGAAAGATGTCTACGGCACACGGTTCAGTGGAAAAGGCAAGTTACAGGACCATCTGTGCTGGGCGATCTAACGGTTGGGACCAGTGAGCGTGCTGTGTGTGCAAATGCAGGTTCTCATGTGCACAGGTGAGGCCGGAAAGAACAGGCCCCCATTGCCACACCTGCTTCCCTCTAAGAAGAGGGATGAGAGAATGGTCTTATTTTCTAAACTTTGATATTGTATGAATTCCTTACAGTGGGCAAATATTGCTTACGTAATCCAAGTATATTAAAAACAAACACCGCCCTGAGTCGGGACTCCACAAACCTGGCTGGAGTGCCCGTGGGGCAACCATCCCCAAGTCCATCTCCCACCAGCTCCCGTGAGGCCAGCCCCGGGCAGACGACGGCTCCCAGTACCACCCAGGGGAGGGGGTGTCTCCCGTAACTCCAGCACTGGGCCCTCTCCAGAGAGGGCAGGTGTCCTGGGTGCATGTTTACCGTATGCAGCTCTAACTGCTGCTGTTTGCTTTACAGCTTCTACTTGAATGTTTTCCATTTTGAACTTACACCCTGAGGTGGTTTAACTGTGATGAAAGCAGTTTCATAAATCAAAATTTGAAGACACAACCTTTTACACAGGACCAACAAATTCCCATGCCTTGTGCTTGCAAACAGCTATGCCATCTCTGGTTTTCTGCCCACCCCCGCAAATCAAACATTGTAAAAGGCATCAAGGTGGCATGTGCAGAAGGGAGGTGCCAGCTATGACAACCTTGTACACTGAGGGGGCAGCTTCCCAGTGCGAGGCGGGCAGGAACAATGCTCACAGCCTCCAGGACAGCTGATCTGATGAAGAGAAGACAGAGGCCCTCCCCAGTGGTCAGAGTTGGAGTTTCAGGTATCCTCCCCTCTCTTTCTTTGGGCATCAAATACTCCCACTTACAGGGATTACTGATCATTCATAGTTCCCACAGTAAAATGCCTTGCCTTTCTGGCCAGAATTTTAGAATGAGCTTCCTTGAAAAGAATTTCATTGTTTTTAATGCTATTTTTTTAAAAAACTAATCGCTGACAATGAGAAGAGTTTAAAATAGAATTTTAGGCTTTCAGATTTTAATGGCCCCAGCAAAACTCCATTGTTAACTCAGAAACAGCTGCATACGTCTGAAAAAATCACTTTGAGATTTGGCAGAGTTTCTTAAGAAACTTGAAGCTCAGCACAAAGTTAAATAAATTATCCTTGAAAATTTCCCAAATGCTTAGGAACTAACTTCCAAGGGAATCTTGTCCATTCAGTTAATTGTGTAACACCAGCTTTCTATCAGGAAATTTAGGGAAATGGTGTTGTACATAATCTGTGGACGCACAAAGCCAGAGCTACCTGTCACCGTAGCTACCAGATAGGCATAAAGGAAGGAATGTCTCTCCTTCTGTCTTCTTCCAAGTGTGATATTCAGCGTGCTGGCATTCAGGAGTCCCCAACCCTGGTGTCACACTGGAACCTCCAGGGAGCCATGCGTGGGTGCCATCACAGACCAGTGAATCAGCGTGGGGTGGGGCACGGCACCAGGATGCATCCTCACTCCCCAGGTGACTGTCACGTATTGGGTTGGCCAAAAAGTGCCTTTGGTTTTTAAGTAAAAATAAAAGACACATTGTTCATTTTCACCAAGAACTTTATTGAACAATGTATTCAGCCTTTTGTTCCACTACCTTCTGCCATTTTTCAGGCAACTTCATAATTCCATCTTCCCAAAACTTTTTATCTTTTTGAGCAAAGAACTGTTCCAGGTGCCTTTTAACAGTCTTCCAGGGAATTGAAATTTTTTCCATTAAGAGAATTTTGTAAAGACCTAAATGAACGGAAATCCGAAGGTGCAATGTCTGCTGAATACGGTGGATGAATCAGAACTTCCCAGCCAAGCTGTAACAGTTTTTGCCTGGTCATCAAAGAAACATGCGGTCTTGCATTATCCTGATGGAAGACTATGCGTTTTCTGTTGATTAATTCTGGATGCTTTTCATCAAGTGCTGCTTTCTTTTCAGTTGGTCTAATTCGGAGCAGTACTTGTTGGAATTAACCGTTTGGTTTTCCAGAAGAGGCTCATAACAGAGGACTCCCTTCCAATCCCACCATGTACACAACATCACATTCTTTGGATGAAGACCAGCCTTTGGTTGGTTGGTGGTGGTTCATTTAGCTTGCCCCACGATCTCTTCCGTTCCACATTATTGTACAGTATCCACTTTTCATCGCCGGTCACAATTTGTTTAAAAACAGAATGTTTTCATTACGTTTAAGTAGAGAATCGCATGTGGAAATACGGTCAAGAAGGTTTTTTTCGCTTAACTTATGTGGAACCCAAACATCAGAGCAATTAACATAACCAAGCTGGTGCAAATGATTTTCAATGTTTGATTTGGATATTTTGAGTATGTTGGCTATCTCCCGGGTGGTATAACGTTGATCATTCTCAATTAATGTCTCGATTTGATCACTACCAACTTCAACTGGTCTACCTGACCGTGGAGCATCGTCCACTAGGAAATCTCCATCGTGAAACTTCACAAACCACTTTTGACACATTCGATCGGTCACAGCACCTTCTCCATACACTGCACAAATCTTTTTTTTGCATTTCGGTTGCATTTTTACCTTTCTTGAAATAATAAAGCATAATATGTCGAAAATGTTGCTTTTTTCTTCCATCTTCAATATTAAAATGGCTACACAAAAATTCACCAATTTTGATGTCTTTTTTTAAATGCACACTGATATGACAGCTGTCACATACAATCTAACAAAATTGTTTTGAATGAAGTTGAAGACAACTAAGTGCTACCAGAGCGATCTTACAGAAAAAACCGAAAGAACCTTTTGGCCAACCCAATACAGCCAGAGTTGGGTACTGCAGATGCAGACAGTGATACTTAGTGGATCAGAGAGAAAAGATAATGTGAGTGCATCTCCAAGCACCTGATTTGACATCTGTTCTCTGACACCAAGCATCACCACACTAGAAATGGACTTCAAGGGCCAGAAGGCTGTGCTACCATATCTCGAAAGTGACCGAGTCGACAGATTTGTTTTCCATCAATACTTGAGAACCTTATAGTTCTTCAACACGAAAGTACAGGGATGATCCTAAAAGGGGTCCTCACCCTGAGGTTGAGTAGAGATCTAGTAATTCTCCAAAAAGAATTCTGTTTAGGTCAAGTTTTCTTGGAGTTTAATGACAACAGCAGCAGCAAGTACTGTGACAGCTATGACGACTCTCACCGGTTATCGAACATTTAACCCTCATGACAACTCTGTGGGCAAATAGTTTTTGCCCCTTCCTGCAGGCAAGGAAACTGGGGCTCAGAGATGTTGGGTGATGTGCCTAATACTCCAGTCCAAATTCCAAGTCACCAAACTCAACTGCAGCCAACTCCAGAGAAGGGACATCAACATGCCCCCTGGCCCCGCCCCTGCCTTCGTTGGGCTTATGACACCTGCTGTTATTAATGGCTTCCAAGAGTCCCCTTTGTCTAGGCTGAGCCCCAGCCATCAGGGAGGCTTCTTCTCACACTGTCACTTAATTCCTCCATGTCTGGGAGGAAGCTGTCCCAGTGCATCCATGACCCAACTGGAAAGGACAGTCGATGGAGTGAGCATCCTGAGGCAGTGTGGACACAGTCGGGAGCCCGAGGGAGTGCCCCACCCGTTTTCCAGAGAGAATGCAGGGCAGGGCAGGGCAGGGCTGGGGTCGGGGGTGAGTCTCACACACTTGGGGAGGACAGTGGCAATGCCCACACTTCACTGCCTGCCAACAGGTGACAGAGACCAGACCCGGTGTGTGCAGGTGGTAAGTCAGCCACTGTTCGCTGGTGAGGAGGACCACGTGGGCCGGGGTGAACCATTCTCCCCTGTGTTTCTGGCTGTGGCAAGGAGGAAACGGCTGGCAGCCACGGGAGGCCCCAGGGAAACCCTGACAGCACTGCTCCTCCAGGAGGTCTGGGCTGCGGGGAATGTGCTCCTGGGGAGGAGGCTTGGGGTCTCTTCTCAAATCAGTTAAAACTCAACATGGTTCCCACAGCCTGGGATTTACATCTTCATTTCCAACCATCATCCGTCAAGGCTCTGGGATTCTGACGACTAGGGGAATACTGTAAGCCTCGCTCCACAGGACACCCCAGCACCTGGCAAAGGAGCCACTGAAAAGCCAGGGGGCACTGGAAGGAGGTGCCATTCTGGACCAAGCACCAAGCTGGTCCTGCATGTTCACTTGTACATCACTGCGCAGAGCAGAAGCCACGATGCTGACGTCCCTGAGACACGGCGCAGCTTTCTGGGCACTGGAGCACCGGTTGCACAGTGAATTCTGAGGCTCTGCAACTTTTAAGGGGGCTTTATTTCCTTCCTTGATTACTCTACTAAGTAATGCACTTAAGGGTTTTGAACATGTGTACCTCTGCACCTTGTTTATGCCATTTCCTCAGCCTGAAAAGCACTCCCCCGCCAACCTTCCACAGCCAAAGGCTGCTCATCCCTCAGAGCGCAGCAGGGACACGGCCTCTCCGCGGGGCCTTCCCTGCTTCCCCCACAGCCCGCACCCCCGTGCCCTTCTGGGCTCCCACAGTGGACAGCAGGCCCTGGGTTAAGATGCCAGTTTCTCCACTCTGTCTCACACTAAGGTACCACGGCAAGGTCTCCAAAGGCAGAGGCACTGATTTTGCCATTAGACGTTCCCTTACAGGCAGTGGCAGGACACAGGAAATGGGCTAGGACACAAGAGTGGACCCTCAGGACGACTGGGAGACAATGGCTCAAGTCCAGCAAAAATCCCTACTCCTCAAATCACGGGCCATAGAAACAGTTCTAGCACAACTGATGTTGGCTCCGCTAAGGTAGACAGCTGTCTGTTTCTAGAGGTGGAGCAATGAGGAGACGAAAGGACATCCACCTACAAAAGAGGGCCCTGCTCAGCCCCTACAGGACACACCTACGCTGGCAGAGCAAGGTGCTCTGCTCCAGAGAAAGGACAAGACATTTGCCCGTTTACACATAACAGGTGACGGGCTGGGCTTAGGAGAGCAGGGCAGGGGGCTGGTGGTCCTCTGCGGGGCAGCGTCAACACCGCAGCTTGGGAACGAAGAGGGAAAGAGGGGGGCAGGCCGCCCTGAGCTGCAGGCTTGTGCGGGCCATGCTGCAGGGGCAGAAGCTCTGCGAAGGCCATGGGATTCTGGTGCGAACGCCCCAGGCAGAGCTATGCCGAAGACACGCAGACACTCCTTACACCTCATCACAAAGCGGGCACGTAACGGGTGTGGAACTCACATGAACGTCCACTTAGAAACTCTCATCCCATAGTCGACAAACCTAGTCTAGAGATCTCCCCAGTTCCCTCGGCCTCAGGGGGCGACCCCCAGGCTTTCCTTGAGGAGGCAGTCGTGCAGCCTGGGAAGCAGGGGGCCTGCACGCACCGGCCTCTCCCCACCATTAGCATACAGGACTGAGTCAAGTGCGCAACCCTGATGACAGGAAATACTCTCCACGGAAGCACAGACTCACAGAGTCCCAGGCTTGGAGAATCGCGAAGGCGGTCTTGGTCAAGAATCCCCTCCACCCTGGGTCTCAGCCTCAGCTTCCACTCGGCCACCCTCTCTGCTTCGTCCCACCCTCACCTGCACACCCTCGGGCCTCCAGCTGAAGGAAGAGCCCATCACAGCCTCCCCGAGCCTTTGTCTGCCCACCTCCACGTCCTTCTCACGCCACTGCCTCAATTCAGATTGCTTTTCCTGACATATCTCAGGTCCATTTGTCCTTCAAGGCCCAGGTCCCGCGAGCCCACAGCTATGCCCTAGACCCCTAGGCCATCCCTTCCTCCTCTGGGCACACTGCCTGCCTCCTCGCCCGACCCGCATCTCCGTCTCCTCGTGCTGCATTCACCTGTGTGCGGGCCCGCCCTCCCCAGAAGGAGCAAACCACGTCCCCCCAACCCCCCCGTCACGAGTCCGCCCGGCATCCCGCACCCAGCCTTGTTGAACGAAGGGCTGACTGCATGAAGTTGGAGGGGCTCCGCTCGGGGGGGGCCTACCCAGCCATCTTCCACGGGGTGGGGCCTAACCTGCGTCCCCAGGCCTCTCAATGGACCAGCGCCCTCGGTCTTTACTGTCAACTAGTCTATATTTGAAACACGTCACAAACACCTTAGTCAACTCCACTGCCGAACTTCAATTTCCACTTTTACCTGAGGCACAGATGGCCTCAGGAAGAGTAAGAGCAAGAAAAGCATATGATGAAAGAGATGCTTCAGTTGACAATGACAATGAATTCAAGGGGTGGACCGAGCAATGCCTGGCGTCCCCGTGTCGGGTACCGGCTGGGTGGGCTCCGGAGCGGCCCCACTGACTCACATGCCTCCTAACACGGCCCTAAACAGCGAATTGTTGTCTTCCTGGCCGGTGATGGGCTAAGCATTTGGCGTCCCATGGCTGGTGCAGGTGGGAGCCACTTCAAGGAGCAGAAGGGACGAAGGCGCCCTGCTCTTCAAGGTCCCTTCCAATAACTCGCTCTGAATTGGAGGAACCACAACTTCGTCTCCTCTGGTGCAAGGGTGTCTTACTGCACCCCTGCCCCAGAGAAGGGGCTTACTCCATTCCAGAGGGGCAACCGGCACATCCGGCTGACCCTTCCTGACCATAAAGCCACAAGACGAGATACGTATCTAAAGCCCACACCCCAGGCAGAAATCCAGAGTCGGTGTAAATGCACGGCTCTCGCTGATGCGCAGGCCCAGGAACCGGAGGGCTGGGAGGAGGCCTCAGTCTCAGACCGGGTCAGAGGGAGAGACACCTGCGTGGGCGGGCGTCTGAAGGGCACACGGGCTCTGTCTGGTCCCGAGCAGGAGGGGCGCCACCTACTATTTCGTTTGCTCTCCTCTCCTCCTTCTTCTTCGTTCTCGGGATCAATGTCTTCTGCTTGGGTGATCCAATCCAAGTAGCCCCTGAGATCCTCTTCCAGCTGCTGCTTCTCCCGCAGCTTCTGGAAGTCTCCCCGTGCTTTCGCCTTCTCCCTTTCCTTTGAGAATTCTCTGGGGGAGGCAAAGAGAACAGGCACAGGTCAGGACGTCGCCGGGTACCCATGCCGAGAGCCGTCTGCCCTGCTGCACAACAGTGTTGCAGCAGGACACACGGCACCGAGCACAGCCACATGAGCACAGCAACGGGGGCCACACACGTGGACAGGACACACGACAGTGCCTTCCCAAGCAAGACTGTGGGGGTCAGAGTTGCAGAGACCACACCAACGCACATGCACCGTCCCTCAGAAAACGAACTCCCTTCAGGAGCTCTGTGCTCCCAACAAGCCGAGTCCCAAAACACCACGAGCTGCCCGTCACGGCAGGCCCGTGACCCCCCACCAGGGGCCTGGACTCAGAGATGTCCCACCTCCCCAGAGCCTCCTCAGATAGCCGGCATCACGCTTGAGAGAGAAAGGATTCACGAGGGCCAAGCTGTGGTCACAGACGGCTTCTTCCATATTTTGAGGGAACACTCAGCGTTCCTAATGTGTATCGGCCCCTTTGTCCAAACCAAGAGTCCTGAGACCCCAGCTCCCCACCCGCTGCAGTTCTGGCCAGAGCAGAGGACAGGGTCAGAGCAGACCCACCTCACAGCCCCGTTCCCCCTTCCCAGACAGGAAATGGAGCACCCATGAAGCACTGCTATCTTTCTTAACCCTCACTTCTTGCCATGATCTTTTCCCCAGAAGTCCTCCCTATAGAAGGGGAAAAGGCAGTATGATTTGTTGCCCATTTATGGGAACACCTGCCCTGCAAAGGCTCTGGCAGACATGGAAACGTTCCCAACTGTTCGTTGTTTACTCTACCTTTCCCGTCTGCAAGCCTGGATCTCTGCGTATATACAGAATCCCACATTTGCTCAGGCAAGTCAGGAAGTCAGGTGGATGATTACCCAATTCTCATATACAAGGAACCATCTGCGTTTCCAACCGTGAACTGTTCCAGGAGCCAAGTTATGCGTGTTATGGATTTAGGAAGTACGATTAAAAAGCAGCTAAGAAAGCAGATGAGACGACAGGCAGTGCAGCTTCTGCCCACAGAGCCCTGAATGCTGACGGACCCTACGTCTGCCTTCCTTCCAGCCCAAAGTCAGCACATCTCCCTTGCAGGGACCTCATTAACCCAACCCAGCCCAAGCCAAGGGACGAAGGGGAGGTGGCCTGCTTACCTAAAAAGCCAACCTCTACTATCTCTCCCCACCCCCCCCAACTCTGGACTGTCGATGAGCTGAACAGACACTTGAACACCCAGTGACACTGATGCTTCAGGTAAGAAACCGGAATCCTCACCAAGCTGCCACCCTCTCCCCCCGCCCCATGAGAAAGGACAACCTCATCGCCCTTATATCACCCAGTTTTCAGATGCCCTGGGATCTGTCCTTGGCTCTGTTAGGGCTGGTCTGTCCCACCTTCACTCACTGGCAAGTGAGGAGGCGACGAGGCTGTGGGGCATCCCGAGCCCAGCTCGCGGGGGAGCTGACTCCAGGGGGTTCGCGTGGGGAGCCGAAGCCCATCAAGGACCAGAGAAGCTTTCTGCACTCTCAGCCCAGGACCTTTCCTCCTGGGGAGAACACCTTCCCTCTCAAAATAGAAAGGCCTTTGCAGGCAGCATCTTGCTGCTCACGCGAACCATACCCTGAGAATGATGTGGGGCTTCTCAGCCCTGGCTTCCTGAGATACCGGCCATGCATAACTCAGTCCGGGGTAGGTCCGCCAAATGAATCTGAACTTTGAAAATGTCACACCTGAACCAGAATCTCATTCTTGAACAAGTGGAGGCCTTGGAGTGTCACGTGTCAATATGAAAATGCATCATGTAATCTGTTCTCTTAAATACGCTATAAAGACCAAGTCCGTGGGCCTTCAATTCTATTGCTTACCAAAAGTATCCCAGCACAAATCTTTCTGCATGTTTTGACTCTGAACTGAGAGTATTCAATTCACATGATTATATACAAACAGGGTATTCTTATTTTGGTTACATATATCATCTGAGTTCTTGAAAAAGAAAATTACTACGATAGCAAAAGAGTCACCCTTAAGTTTCACAGGGGATTTTGCTTTAATATCATATTTCATTAAGTTTTTTTACATTAGAAACACAAAACCCCTCTCTCTAACAAGCTGCATCACTGTTGCACATTCTTGGTTGTTGGGACACAGCAAAGCGTGCAGAGGTAAAATCCTACTGTGACTAAAATTTCTGAGAATAAAAAACACTGCTGATGGGACTTCCCTGGTGGTTCAGTGGTTAAGAATCTGCCTTCCAATGCAGCGGATGTGGGTTCGATCCCTGGTTGGGTAACTAAGATCCCACATGCTGCAGGGCAACTAAGCCCATGCACTCTAGAGCCCACGTGAACAACTAGAGAGCCTGCACACCGCAACTACTGAGCCCGCACGCTCTGGAGCCCACACGCTGCAACGAAGAGCCCACATGCCACAACGAAAGATCCCACACGCCACAACGAAAGATCCCACATGTCACAACTAAGATCCGATGCAGCCAAATAAATAAATAAATATATTTTTAAAAATGTTTAAAACAAAAAAACGCTGCGAAGTCCTGGTTTGTAGCCCATTTATTTTAAATAGTAATCACTATTATAACTGTTCATGTAACAAAACTGTTAATATAAATGCTCTGAACTGATGTTAGACAGTTCTGAATGGCCTAATACTTAGCAGGTGCGTAACATTTACTGATTTGGACAGAACTGAAACTGACAAGGCATACATCTCCTTCTGCTGGCTCTGAGACAGGGTGGAGGTGAAGGGAGTTTGTGATAAACTCAGCTGTCCCATCGGTCCTCCCAGACCACACTGGGCTCTAAGTCAGAAGACCTGGACTTTAGTCCCTACTCTGTCACTTTCTTTTTCTGAGCTTCAGTTTCTTCACCTGCAAAACAGACATGCTACCTGTTCTCCTGTCTCACAGGGATTAAGTCAGACATTCAGTAAGATGCTATTGTGAACATCACAAAGCACTGTACAATTGTGAAGTCCAAATGTATAACATTTAGTTGTTGAATCTGGGAATAATAAAAGGCAATTGGAGGAGGTTTCTCAAGTACCAAAAGGAGAAAAATTGCAAACCGCTATGAATGGGCTCTAAGCTGCATGATGCCAGCGGAATAGAGGGAAGCACAAAAGGACACATGGGATCAAAGTGGGCTCAGAGTGACCCTGATAAGCCAGCAAGTGCCCCATCAACCCTGTACCACTATCTGCTCAGTGGAAAATAACTCGTTCCCATCACAACAAACCTTGCATCCCAAGAAATCTCACCTGAGTCCACTGAATCTTTATCAACCTCAGTGGATGATGAAAAAACCAGTTTTCCATTTCACTTAAGAATTTATCATTCTAGAAGCCTATTACTAAGGGATTAAATAACAGTCACTATTATAAAAGTTAATTTAACAAAGCTATTGGTAGAAACCGTCAGACTTTCACAAGTGACTAGAAATTTGACAACTCACATGTGATAGAAGCCCACCTGTTCCAGATCAGAAGGGGAAAAAAAAAGAAAAAAGATTTTAAGAAGTGCTTGGACAAAAAAGCACATATATTGTGCTACCCTTTGGATGCAAAAGAAGAGGAAATAAGGAAACAAACACTACTGTAGGATGTATCTGAAAGATAAAGCACAAAATAAGGGATGGGGACAAAGGGAGCAGAGGGGATGAAGTAGGAGTGACACTTTTTCTATAATTTTGACTTTTAGAATCATGTTAACGTTTTACACATTTAATTTTTAATTAAATCAACAAGGATGGGAAGGAGGGAAAGTACCCCTAAAGTGGAAGTGAACTGAAACACATGAATCTGATTGTACTTCAAATGAATACCATAACCACCCTGAAGGAGAAAGACAAAACTAGTTCAAGTAGTTCATGAACATTTGACTGCATCCTCTCCATCTTGGACAGGACTGGGGGAAGGGCAGAACCACAGACAAATGCTCAACTCTTTTTAGTCAGTTTGGTTTTTTGTAGTGATATGGATGAAACCATGCTGAAACTATTTCAGACGTATTACAGGATTTCACAAATGAGTTAATGCGTAAATGCAGTTGGGAGCCAGTGTTCTCTCTGTGGAAGGACGGATATAGAAAGACGAGAAGGGGACCATTAGAAAGGGCCCTCTGGGGATGGAATGCAACTGGGATACTGATGTGAACTCATGATTTCTAAAGATGTATGCATATGACTACACGTATAAAGGTAGGTACGTGTATGTAAATGCATATACCTCCTAGCTCTGCTGGAAAGATCTAGAAACAAAGATACCCCCATACCCGGTAGTTATGAGCATACCTGGCACCCAGACCTCGGTCTCTATTACCATTTCCCATTAAAAGGACCAGTAGTCTTCAGAGAAATGGCTGATTCCAGGACTGGGGCAGGGTAGACACAGTACTGAGAGAGTAAGAAAGTGCTTAAAAACAAAACAAAACAAAACAAAACATGATGGGGGCATGAGAAGCACCTCACGGGCCAAATCTGGGATAATGTGAGCCCCCGAATAACTAAAAACAGTAAGGAATTTTAAAATATTTTTAAAAACCTGTTCACACCCCTTACAGATAAATTAAAAAGCAAACAAGATAAAATATTAATAGAATATTAAGTGATTTGGAGTAAAGGGTACCTGGATTGTTTACTAAGATATTCTTATTCTTGCAACTTTTCTGTATATTTGAAATTACTTCCAAATAAAAAATTTGTTAAAATGTTTGGAAAATGTAACTGCTCTAATCAAATGCAAATTTATGTTGTTTTACATTCATTTCCGCTTACCGGGTAGACTGCAGGCTCCTTGTGGGAATGGACAATGCTGTCCATTTCTTTCTTTCCACATCTCTCTTCTCCAAGAGAGCCCCTCTTCAAGCAGGCACACAGGAGACGAGGT
Source organism: Balaenoptera musculus (assembly GCF_009873245.2). Lineage (NCBI taxonomy): Eukaryota > Metazoa > Chordata > Mammalia > Artiodactyla > Balaenopteridae > Balaenoptera > Balaenoptera musculus. Next base: position 68,861,978 of record NC_045795.1, on the reverse strand, counting down.
ATAAAAAGACATAACACACAACAAAACGAGCCCTCCTCCTTAAAGAGGCCAGAAAGCACCAGGACAGAAAGCCCACGGTTCCTGGGACTGGCCAGAAGCCTGAAACGAATGCGTCTGAGCCTGTGGACACCATCAGGAGCAGTCTCCACCACCAGCCTGCCATTTTCCCTAATCACGTACAGGCTTACGGGGTGGAGTTTCTGTCTCAGGTCGTTAGATTCCCTCCAGGTCTATGTCCCGTAAGGAGCGACTTCTCAGGGAGGAATCTCCCTGCCAGCTGGACCTGACAACTCCCCAGGGTCTCACGCTGGCCAGTCTGCACACACCTCACCCATTGAGGCGGCTGGAGGGGCTGGAGCTGGAGCGTTTCCTAAGGGCCTGCCTCCCTCTTGGCTGGTCACCAGCCCTGAACACCTGGACTCCACCATGGTGTCGTCCTGCTCAGAATGCCTCAGGGCTCCTCACTGGTGCCCTCGGGAATCAAGGTCAAACATCCTGGCCCGGCGCTCACCTGCTTCCCGACCTGCTATTCCAGCTTTATCTCCCCTTCTCATAAATGCACACCTTGCACTTTGGCTACACTCCTCTTTGCTTCCCCAACCCTGTGAGCCTCTGTCCACAGAACTCTGTCCACCTGAGCAGCCTTCTCCCGTCTTTGAACTCCAGCTCACCTGTCGAGACCCAGCTTTCCCCGGCTACCCCAGCCGAAGAGCTCTGCCCTCCTTGGAGTCAGCACAGCGCTCTCCTCACCGACACCAGCCGTGGATCTGCATGTGTGCCCTCCCCCTGCAGCCTCCTCAGCGGTGTCCTTAACGGAGCCCAGCGCAATTCCTTACACGTCATCCTCGCTGGATGGAGAGTGTGAACGGCGAGGCAAGGGTGGCATCACCCTCATTACACAGCAACTGAGGTCAGGGAGGTTGGTCCCACCAGCCCATCCAGCTCCTAAATCCACCCTCCTAAGGACCTCCACATGGGCACACAGGAGGCCGAGGAGGAAGAGAGTTAAACATAGGAATGGATAAGGATAAAAAAAAAAAAAATCAGCTTATAGTCAGTCCAGGAAGGGCCTTAAATCCCAAACTAAGGGACGTGCTTCCCTGTAGGCAATGGGGAACCAACAGAAGTTTGATAAGAGAGAGTCACCATCAGCTTTGTTTTCCAGGAGTGATGTGTGAAGATGAGATCATATAAGGAGAAAATCTGGTGAGGAGGTCAGAAGGTATTCAGTAAGCCCTGCGTGATGGACTAGATTTAACATCAATAAAAATGCGAGTAAAAAAATAACAGGGTCCTGATACAATTCCCAACTTTCTTACACCATTTGGAAAAGCAACTATGAAGCCTGACACTGCTGTCCCTCCAACCACCCTCCACTTTACAGTCTGGTCATTTTCACCTCCACCCTTTCCACATGGTCCCCTAGGTCTGGCACATCCACCGTTGTCTTCTCAGCTAATATGGACCTTCCTGCAGGGCCAGGTGATACACCACCTACCAGGTGAACATTACCTGCCTAAGCATTCAGGAAAGAAAGGCAGGGTGGGCAGGGGGCAGAGGAAGGGCAAACAGGAGGTCAGACGGAGAAGAGATGCCACAGAAGAGCCACATCCCTGGTCCTCAACCTCTGGAAGGGCTGCCACGGGAAAGAGGAAGCAGACCCGCTGTGTGCCCCAGGGAGTGGATGGACGTTTCAGAAGATTGCTTTCAGCACAACAGAAGGAAAAAATTTCTAATAGTCCAAGTCCAACAAAAATGGGAAGTGGGAGCCTTGAAAGCAGCAGCTCCCTCGAGGGGTACAACGGGGACCTTTGGTAGAAGGACTAAGCCCTCGGCGGAGAAGCTGGCGCACAGGATGTGGTGAAGACCTCGCCGTCTGTCTTCCCCAGGCCCCACCTCATCACCCTGCCCCCCCCTCAGGACAGCACTTGCCCCGCGCTGCGTCTGACCGTAGCTGTGACTCGAGTCTCCCCAGGCTCCGCAATGGCACAGAGGGATGCAGGACACCCCACTGCTGTGAAGTGGTCCCTTCCTCATTTTCTGTTCCTCTCCCTGGGCAGCAGCCTGGAGCCCCCTCTTAGTGCTGGCAGCCGAGAAGCAGAAGGGCTGAGAGCATTCAGAAGAAAGGGTCACCAGGGCTGCTGCCTGCAGAGCAACGGTGCTGCCCCCGGCTCCCTCCCTGCCCCCACGGGGCTCACACAGATGGAGCGACACAAAGAAGAGGACAAGCGGAAGCTCCGAGACAGGCGCAGCCCGAGCCCTCACCGCCCTGAGCAGCCCGTCACCCACGAGCACGTTGGCCCTGGGCCCCAGCCAACCTCCAGCAGCTCCAGAGGGTCTGCGCCTGCACGGCTGGGGGCTGACTTGGTTTCCCGCGGGGGAGCGCATCAGGCCATGGCCCTCTTCCCCGGCAGGAACGGAGCGAACCCCTTTGGTATCGGGATGTGTGTTTGGAGCCCTCGGAGTGTCTTTACATTCGCTGCCTACAGGCCTCACTGCCTCCTACGGCACAGGCAGGACCAGGATTTTCACTCCCGTCTCACAAAGGCCCAAACCGAGGTTCAACAAGGTGACATTACTGCTCCCACGTCACATGCCGGGTAAACAGGACAAAGGGCTCTGAACCAGGCTCCAAACCCAGGGCTCTTTTCAAAGGATTCCCGATCCCTCTGCCTCCTGGCTCAGAAGATGCGTAGGCTTGACACTTACTGGTCAGGACCAGGAAGGGAGGGGCAGGGCAGAAAGCACCGCTTACCCTCGCATCCTGATTTTCTTCCAGAGCCCTAACTCGGGCTTAGAGAAAGGTGACAGCACCCTTTCTGCTCATCTCCCCACATGCTGACCTTCACTTCCCAAAACCAGCCAGCCTCCCTCCCGGGAGCCCCTACATAACTTCCCCCACCCCAGGAGCCAGGCACGTGCCTCACGCTCTGCAGAGAGCTCCCCGAACCCTGACACTGACCAGGGTTTACAGGCCCTGCCATCCCCAGCTCTGGGAGCCCTGGCTCAGTCAACACTCCTGGAGAGAGAGCACTTAGCCTGAAGCAAACCATCGCCCTGAAATGGCAGCGCAGGTCAAACGTGACTGCCACCAGTGCAGAAGGACGACGCACGGTCTGCTCCGGAATCTGTTATTTCTCAAATGCCCCATAAAATAAATGGGCCACTGGAAATCATGTTGATTTAGAGATGGAGCTTTTTCTTGGGTTGTAGTACTGTTTATTTTAACCAAACCCACACAAATAAAATTTAGACAAGCTAAATGCTTTGAAATTTATACACACACGCACAGAGAAAACAAACACAAACAAGCACAAAAACCTCCAGTGAGCAAGGCCAATGGAATCACTAGGACTCAGACTTCCATAGAAAAGACTCAGAAATTCATCAAAAAAGAAAACAAACCCCCCACAAAAAGGCTAAGAGGAGGGGGAAGTTGAAGAAATAAGCCACTGATTTTTATCAGCAGAGGGCAATCTTCTTTAGACCTAAATTATTTCCCCTACACAGACATAAAGGAAATAAAACAGGATGAAAGAGCAGTTTGGTTCAAAAACATTTTTGCTTAAATTTAATTTTTTGGAAAGTACATAAGCTCAGTTTGAGTTTGAGGAAATAGGGTGTTTTATTTTTAAAAAATCAACAATAGTGTGTGATGCTTCACACACACAAAAATTTTAGATTGCTGGTACTGGTTTAGTTCAAAGTTCATCAAAATCATTGGCTTTGTTCCAGTTTTCCCTCAACCGCAGAAAGCCAGGAGCAGCCAAAATGTGTTCTCTCTGCATGAAATAAATAGGCCAGAATGGGGGGGAGGGCTTTGGACTGCAGCACCCCATCGATAAGATCTGCTCCCTTGCAGGTAACTCCCACGGAGGGGAAGAGGGCTAATGGATGACAGTGCCCTTTAACGGAAGTTAGGCATTGGCCACCAAGAAGTGAAGGGGAACCACCGGCGAGCCAAAGAGACAAGAGCAAATGGAGGACCCTTGTTTACACAGCAAGCAGGTCGAGAAAAATGTTTAACGATCACACTTCCCATCACCCAACTACATCATGACTATTCTTTGGGAGCTCATTCCTGAAACAAACTCCATGGGGACTCCTTGTGTGAAGGGATCCTGTGCCTTCTAATTTTTCTGTTTGTGACGGTTGGGGAATATTAAGAGATTTTCTCAAAGCAATCCTCCCCTTTTCATGTCCTTCGCTTCTTTTACTGACATCAACGTCTGTGAAGATGCTTTATATAGAAAAGAGTTGCCGTCTTTTGGGAAGATGAACCATTTTCAAAGTAGGTGTTTCCTAGCTCTTAATAACTAGGGTGAGTTATCTTCTGTGAACGACGGCAGGGCAGCCAGAACACACCAAAGCTCAGGGACAGGGCGGCACTTATGCTGCCCGAGAGGAAGGGGGGGATGGACGGAGAGAACAAATGCACGATCTGTCCAGTCTTCTCTCTCCCAGTCCTTTCTGACCACTCCCTGGCTTGAACCCTGTGCTCCGGCCATCCTAAAGTTCCCTCATTTTCTCCAAGGCACGGAGAGCTCTTTCAGCTCCAGGCTGTTCCCGAAGTGAGGCTCAACTCACTACTCTTCCAAATACCACCCCACTCAGCTGGGTCAGCCTACAAAAACATTTCTCCAATTTGCCCTGCAATTTGTTATTTAATATTCGCTCTTACACACCAGACTGTTAAGCCCTGTGACGGAGGGGCTGTGTCTGTCCTATCTTTGCATGTTGGTTCCTTATCACAAATCCTGGTCATTAGCAGTTGCTCGATAAGATTAGGCTGAATTAAATATATAGTTTTATAGGTTCAGGCCTTACGTTAATGATGATCAGGTCAAAGACGTGATTGTGGGCTCTGCATGGGACGTACCTGTAACTTTCTATCACCTAAAACCGCACCCATCGTTGTCACAAGCAAAAAACAAAAACTAAGCCAGTCAGAGTCCTGGACAAGTCTAAGAAGTCACCCATGGAGAAAAAGCCTCTTAGAATGAAATACACTTTCCTTTCAACACTTTCCACATCCCCTTGTCTGAGGACAGAAGAGCTGCTCTTTCTTTGAAGTTAGTTTCCATGGCTACCAAAGACATTTCCCCAAAAGATAAGAATCCGGGTTGTATGCTGAAAGTTACAGACTTCTTGTTTCAATCTGTTTTCTAAAAAACATGTTTTAAGAGGTGTTCTTCAAAAACATGGGCCTCTTGCTTGACATCACTTTCTCCAAGTGAAATGTATCAATCAAGTGAGCCCTGCCAACTATACCACATCTTCTCATGACGGCTTCAAATACTGCTCCTTAAGAAGTCATCTGAGAACCACACTTCACTAGACTTGTCAGATTCTGGTTTTTAAAGAAAAATGAGAAAAATGCGTACCTGATGTCTGACCTGGGAGGGTGGCAGAACCATTCAAAGTCAACATGTGGGAAGAGACCAGCGAGCCCAGGCCCTGTCCTGCTTCTGCATCAAAACAGTTTGCTGCTAAGGGCCTGGTTAAAGAGCCTGAGATGGACAGAGGGCTGCACCACCTATTCAAAGGGCAGCTGGGGGATCTGACCACAGAGGAGCCACACTGGCCCAGGGAAAAAGCTGGAACAGAGCCCACCAGCTGGGAAGTCCTCAAAGCAATCCCTGTAGGAATTCCAGCCCAAATCCCACTCACTGGTCACGTCAAAGGCAGACCACCTGGAGAGAGGCACTAAGGGAGATGGGGTCCTCCCTCTGCGGAGCTTCTCCTTGAAGGACAGGATGGGTGAAGTGCCCTTTCTGAACCACCAGACTTACTGGAGAACAAGGGAAGAGCATCCTATTATAGGGGAGACTCAGGGACTCAGAGAGATTACCGCCCCCCCCAGTAACAGAATCCCAAAAGGACCTCTTGAGATAGACTGGGACTTGTTCACAGGAGTTTTCAGAGGTAAAAAACCCCAATTTCTCTGAAGTCTCCATATTCCACGATTCCCCTTTACTTTGAGTAATTAATTTGGGGGAAGAGAAAGAAACTGGCAGAGCATGAAGAATGGAACAGCTCAGGATGTATCAGCACAGAGCCAGTCTGATAGATGGGATCCCCCAGGGGCACCCCCTCATCACACACAGAAAGAGCTTCCAACTGATGAGAAAGCAGCCTGGGCTCTGGAGTCGAGCAGATCCAGATTTCATCCCTAGCTTACCGGGAATTCCTTCCTTACTAGCTGTGTGACTTCGAGAAAAACAAACCCTCTCTGAGCATTGCTTCCCTCATCTGTAAAACTGAGGCAAAAGACACAGCAACTAAAGTAGCTGAGAAGATTGAATGAAATAAACTTTACATAGGCACCTAGCCCAGCGCTGGGCATAGATCTATATATAACTGACATATTAACAACAATAAGTACTAAAGAAAAATTCCCTCACGTGATCCATACCCCAGAGCTGACAAATCCACAGCTCTCTCCTCACCTGAGAGACACTGACCCTCAACCATCTTCCATGAGGTGTCCTTCATTCCCACCCCAGCCGGAACTCCCACCTCCTCACACCCCGCTCCCTCTGCCACAGTCCCCAGCCCCAGAGCTCTCCTCACTCCGCTGGGCCCAGAGAGGCACAGCTTTACCTTCCAGGCCCGCCCGCTTCCATGACCTTGCTGCTCAAACGCCTCCACAGCTCCCATGAACTAAAGACAAAACCCCGCCTCCGTCACCAGGCACTTCCTTCTGCCCCACGACTCCCAGACAGCACACAGCACCATGACGGCCCCACTGGCCAACTCACTGGCTCCTGAAGGGCGTGCCACACCAGGCCCTGCTCCCCTCGCCGCTTCTGGGGTCTGGGATGCATCCTCCTTTCTTGACATCCTTACAAACGCCCTTCCTTCAACGCCCCACCTGAGTCCGGCTTCCTCAGGAGAGCCCTCTCTGACCTGCCAGCCCTCCACTTTTCTCCCAGGGCACATGGCTCGGTACAGATTGTGCTCAAGTACACTTGACTGAGAGCCGGAGGGGAGAGGGTGTAGGTGCTGGCGTGCACACAGGGAGGGCCCTGGAGTTCCTCCGTATGTCCCCGTAAGCCTATCTGTAAGTACCGGCATATGATTCAAGGACAGGTAGGCCTCTGGGAACAGCACACCTCTGGGCAGGCGGTGTGCCATCACCCACTGGATTAGAATCTTTCAGATTCAGTGAAAGCCTCCCAGACTCAGAAGCCGAAAAGCCCCAAACGCTTGGAGGCTCTGAAGGTGCCGGCAGATAACTTAAACCAAGATTTATTTTAAAGCAGAATTTCAAGGGAATGATCTAGTTCTGAGTGGATTAATATTTTATCCCTGAATCCAAAACAAACTCTTATGACAATCAGACTTAGAGAAATTAGGTTAGGTCTTCAAGTGCCACTCCAAGTCCTGGAAAGATACAGGGCCCTGGACACAACAGCTGGCACGTGAATATTCAGACTGCAAACAAGAAGGCTTTTCAAATTCACAAGAACAGCCTTGTTCCTTATTCACAGGAACAGCCAATGCTGACCACACCTCACCTCACATTTGCAAAGGTCTTTACAGTTTACAAGGTCCCTTCCCATCCATTTCTCTCCTTGGTTCTCAGGACAGCATTGTAAGAGAAACCACACGGGGACTTCCCTGGTGGCACAGTGGTTAAGAATCTGCCTGCCAATGCAGGGGACATGGGTTTGAGCCCTGGTCCGGGAAGATCCAACATGCCGCGGAGCAACTAAGCCCGTGCGCCACAGCTACTGAGCCTGCACTCTAGAGCCCGCAGACCCAACACAGCCAAAAATAAATACATAAATAAACTTATAAAAAAAAAAAAAAGAAAAGAAAAACTACATGGCAATGGGGCCGTCAACTTTAGGAGCAAGAAGACCCTGACTTGGAGAAGTGAAGTATACTGATGAAAGTCACGTCGCCAGGAAATGTGGCACCAGAACAAGAGCCAGGACTCTGACCTCTGAACTTGAGCTCTTCCCACTACGACATGTGGAAACCAATAACCACAGCAACTAGGAATCCCCTGGGCCAAAGGAGCCACCGCAGGCGGGGCAGCACTCAGGGATCCCAGCCACAGCACTGCCACAACCCTCGGCTGTGGATACACCCGCTGGAGTTACCAGCACCCCCAGGCTGTCTCTGCAGAGACTGAAGCTTCTGGCACACATCTCAGGCCAGGTGAGCCCAGACCACAGGGGCTGGACGACATCACCCCAGACCAAGTGAGCCAGGGTCTCCGTTAGCTGAGGACCCTGCCGCATCGGAAGACCTCACCACCACTAAGCCTCGGCTCTCTTCACTGATGCCGGCAGTCACCGAGCAGAGCACAAGGCACATGTCCAAGGCCCAGTCCCCATCACCCCGTGCGTTGTCATCCTGAGGTCCTCTGAACTTCCCCATCACTGACTCAGCCTCCTCTCACTCTTCACTCTGGAATTGCTGCTCCAGAGGGTACATTCTCCTGTATCCTCAACCTTTTCAAAGGGACCCACCCCCTTCTCCTTTGCTTTGATGGAAACCTGGGTCATCCTCAAGCTTACTGCTTTGCTTCCCTTGTAGCCCTTCCAGACCCCACCTACCTCGGGTTCTCAAGGTGGCGTTGACAGCCTCCTTGCTTTTCTGTTCCTCTTCACATGTAGACCAATACTCCCTCATCCTGCTGTAAAAATCTAATAAACAAAAAACCCTACTCCTTTCAGGACAGTGCCAGTAGGCTATGTGACCTTCTCCCCTTCCTCTGTGTTGTCTCCTACTTGCCCCCTAGACTGAAGTCTTAGGCTCCCAGCTCCCAGCCTTCCTCCACATCCCAAGTCCTACCATCTTCCTGGGGGACTCCAGTAGCCCTTGGTTGACCCTGCCAACACCTGGCTTTTCAATCCCTTGACATATTAATCTCCATGACTATCGATCTCCAAATTTTATCACCCCTAATCATGAATTCAAGCTTTCTGCTCTCTGACCACAACCTCCTCTCAGATCAGTTGACTTGTCTCACTCCTCCCACTATAAACAATACTAACCTCTTCGGAACGTCCAGTCCACTGACCGCCCCCATTTTCTCTCAGTCTGTTAGGCTTCCCCTTCCCTCCTAATCTACCTTAGATTTCATGATCCATCAGTAATCCATTTAGTGATGTTCTTGCTGCTACCCTAAACTCTCTTGCATCCTTTTACTATACAGAGAGAGCAAAACCCTCACCCCAGATGACCTCAGATACTCCCCTTCTCCATACCTGGGTAACAGCATTCAAAAGTGGCTACAGAAAAGTCATACGATGCGATAGACTGACATCAATATGGATTCGTCATCGCCAGCTTCAAAAACGACCTCAATGCTACCTATCATCTACGTCAGTTCTCTGGTCCACTCACTCCCCAACTCCCTGCAACCACCATCTTGAACCTCCCCCACTCTTCAGACAGGACTCTGCCACCCACCCCCTTGCCGCCAGCAGTTAACCCTGTCCCCTGCTTCAGAGAAGCTAGGAATCAGGCATGAACACTCCCAGCTTCCTACGTTCAAACCAAACTTGTATCTGCCCCATATTCTCTTCCTTTCTTCTCATGACAGAGAAAACCTCCTTTTCTTAATACTACCTGTCTTCTGACATCCTAATAAACTGAGTTTTCCAATCCTTCCATTTTTTGGTCTTCTTTAATTCCCTTCAGCAAAATTTTTTGTAGACACGATCTTGTACATCTTTCGTTAGATTTATTCCTGGGATCTTGACTTTTTTTTTTTTTTTTAATTTTTTAAAATTTATTTATTTATTTATTTTTGGCTGTGTTGGGTCTTCGTTTCTGTGCGAGGGCTTTCTCCAGTTGCGGCAAGTGGGGACCACTCTTCATCGCGGTGCGCGGGCCTCTCACCATTGCGGCCTCTCTTGTTGCGGAGCACAGGCTCCAGACGCGCAGGCTCAGTAGTTGTGGCTCACGGGCCCAGTCGCTCCGTGGCACGTGGGATCCTCCCAGACCAGGGCCCGAACCCGCGTCCCCCGCACTGGCAGGCAAACTCCCAACCACTGCTCCACCAGGGAAGCCCCCTGGGATCTTGACTTTTTTAGGCTTTTTTTTTTTTTGCATCTCCCATGTCTCTGCTTAACATTTTGAACACATGGAATATAGTTATAATGACTCTTTCATGTCCTTTTCTTCTGATTCTAACATCTGAGTTCTGGGTTGGTTTCAACTGATTGATTAAATCTTCTAGTTATGGGTCACGTTTATCTGCTTCTTTGCATGCCTACTGACTTCTGAATCCCAGACATTTTAAGTTTTATCTTGTTAGATGGTAGATATTTTTGTATTCCTACAAATATGCCAGTGCTTTGTTCTGGGATGCAGTTAAGTAACTTGGACTAAACTGATTGATCGTTTCAGGTCTTGCTTTAATAATCTGTTAGGTCAATCTGGAACACTACTTAGTCTAGGACTAGTAATTCCACTGCTGAGGCAAATCCTTTCTGAGTACTCTACCCAATGTCCTGTGAATTATGAGTTTTTCCAGTCTGGCTGGTGGGAACAGGCAATATTCCTGGCCCTGTGCAAGCACTGAACACCATCCTTTCTAATGCATTCAAATATTCTTTCCCCAGCGCCCTCACACACATGTGCTGAAAAGTACTCTGCTGAATACTTAAGGGGGAACTTCTGGAGTTCTCTTTCTATGAAATTCTCTCCTTTCCAGTACTCTGTCCTGCATACTTTAGCCACCTTAGTTTTTTCAGACTCTTAGCTTCATCTTCTAAACCCAGGGGGACCACAGGGCTCTGCCTGGGTTCCCCTCGTTGTGCCGTGGCCCAGGAATTCTCTTAAGCCAGTAAACTGGAACAATTATGGAGTTTATTTAGTTTATTTCCTGGTTCTCAGGGATCACTGTCCTTCATTGCCTGACGTCCAGTGTCTTGAAAACCGTTGTTTTACATATATTGTCTGTTTTGGGTTTTGTTGTTGTTTCAGGTGGGAGGGTAAATCTGGTATTTGTTACTCCATCTCAACCAGAAGCAGAAAACTCTTTTAAATCTATTTTAATGGTATTTTAAAATCAATTTTATCATGACACAAGTCACGAACAATAAAATGCACACGATTTAAGTTGATGGTTTGGGTAAGGTTGACACCATGTAAAAAACACCCCAATCAAGATAAAGAACATTTATAACACCTCCCAGAAAGGTCTCTCATTGCCTTTCCCAGTAAACTCTTCCTCTTCCCACCCTAGAAAATAAATGACCTGATTTCTACATTATAGACTAATTTTGCCTCTTCCAGAACTTCACCATATGTTATGTTTTGTACCTGGCTTCTTTTCCTCAGCAAAATGTTTTTGAGCATCATTGATAATGTTGTACTAGTACTTCATTCTATTTTTACTGCTGAATGGTATTCCAAAGTTTGACTTGAATACCACAATTTGATTATCTATTTTACCTGCTGATAGACCTTTGGGTTTTTCCAATTTGAAGCTACTATGAAAAATGCTCTATGAATGCTGACATACAAGTCATTTTGTGGACAGAAGACTTTCATTTCTCTTCAGTAAACAACTAGGACTGGAACTGCTGAGCCATATGGTAAGTATATGTTTAACTTTATGAGAACTTGACAAGCTTTTCCAAAGTGGTTGTACCATTTTATGTTTCTATGAGCAACATGTGGGCATTATCAGTTTCTCTATACTCTTGTCAACACTTGATACTGTCTTTTTGATTTTAGCTATTCTACTATTCTACATATGTAGTAGAATTTCACTGCAATTTTAGCTTGCATGTCCCAGATGATTAATAATATTAAACATCTTTACATGTACATTGGCTATTTGTATATATTCTTTTGCAAAGTATCTGTTCAAGTCTTTTGCCAATTTTAATTATTTTTTGTTTACTGTATTGTTTACTGTTTATCTTATTATTTAAGAGTTCTTGTATATCCTCCATACAAACCCTTTGTCAGATATATGTATTGTGAATATTTTCTCCCATTGTGTGGTTTTCTTTTCAACTTCTTATTTATGAAGGGCAGAAGTATTTTTAGAAAACTATCCTTTTTCCATTGAATTATTTAGCAGCTTTGTCAAAAAGCAATTGACCATATACACATATTTCTGGATTTTCTATTCCATTCAATTGTTCTGTGTATCTATCTTTATGCCAAAATGACACTGTATTTACTGTAGCCTTATGGAAGTCTTGAAATCAGGTAGTGTAAGTCGTCCAACTTTGTTCTTTGTCATGATTGTTTTAGTTATTATAGGTCTTTTGCAATTTATATAAATATTGAAATCATCTTGTCAGTTTTTTTTAAAAAGCCATTAGCATTTATGAATGGGACAGCACTTAAAAAATAGATAAATTTGAGGAATGCAGATAAATTCAACATCTTAAAAATATTGACTCTTCCAATCCAGACCAAATGATCATGGGCCATCATCATTTACCTAGATCATCTTTAATTTTACTAACCAGTAGTTTTCAGTGCAGAGGTCTTCCATATCTTTTCTTATCTTTATTCCTAAGGATTTTAATTTGTTAATGCTATTGTAAATCATATTTTCTCAAATTTCATTTTCCACATGCTTGCAGCTTGTGTATAGGAATAAAATTGATTTTTGTATGCTGAGACCTTGCTATATTCACTTATTAATTCTAGTAGGTTTTCCGGCAATTTGTTAGGACCTTCTAAGTAGACAATCATGTTTTCTGTGAACAGAAACAGCTTTTGCTTTCTTTCTCATCTTTCTGCCTTTTATATCCTTTACTTGCCTTAATGTACTGTCCAGTACTTCCAGTATAATGTTGAACAAAAGGGGTGAGAGAGGAATGATTACTTTGTTCTTAATCTCAGGAAAAAAAAAAGCATCCAGCCTTTCACAATTAAGTATGTTGTCAGTTACAGTTTTTGTGTTTTTTTGTAGATAACCTTTTTCAGGTTGAGGAAGTTCCCATATATTCCTAGTTTGCTAAGAGCTTTTTATCATGAATGTTACAGAATACTGTTGGTGGCATTTTCTGCATTTTCTGAGATGATCATTTGATTTTTCTCCTTCATTCTGTTAATATGGTAAATTACATTGTTTGATTTTCCAAAGGTGAACTAACCTTGTGTTTCCTGGATAAACCCCACTTGGTCATGAGGTATTATTCTTTTAATAATTGCTAGATTTAATTTGCTAGTATTTGAGAATTTTTACATCTATATTAATGAAAACTACTGTTCTTTTCTTATGTCTGTTGGATTTGGTACTGAGGTTATTCTGGCCTCATAAAAATACGTTAGGGAATGTCCCTTCCTCCTCTATTATCTGAAAGAGATTTTTTTCTAGAAATGATATTCTTTCTTTCTAAATTGTTTGACAGAATTCACTTTTGACATCACTGAGGCCCCCAGTTTTCTTTGAGAGAAGGTTTATGATTCTGAATTCCATTTGAAAAGCAAATATAGGGCTCTTCAGTCTTTTCTTTCTTTTTGAGTCAGTTCTAATAAGCTGTGTTCTTCAAGGCATTTGTCCATTTCTCCTAAGTTACTGAATTTATTGTCGTAAAATTATTTATCCTAGTCTCTTGTTATCATTTTAATGTCTGTAATATTTGTGTTGACATACCCTCCATCATTTCTAATACTGATCGATTTTTCTTTTTTGATTAGTCTTGCTAAAGATTTATTAACTTTATTAAGCTTTTCCAAGGGTCCACTCATCTTTGTTAACTTTACCTATTTCTTGCATTTTCTCTTCTACTGACTTATGTTCTTATTTCTTTTTTCTACTTTCCTTGGATTTAATTTGCTTTTCTTTTCTAGATTCTTAGATGGGAATACAGACCACTGAATTTAAACCTTTCTTCTTTACTAATATAGGCATTTAAAGCTATAAATTTCTAAGCACTGCTTTAGATGGATAATGCAAATTGAGATGTTGTATTTTTATTATCTTTCCGTTTAGCAAACTTCTCACTTTTATTGTAATGTTTTTCTGAATTGTAAGTTATTTAGAGATGTATCATTTAATTTTCAGTATTTGAAGGACTTTCTAGACAGCGTATTGTTACTGGTTTCTATTTCAAATCAACTGCTATTAGAAAAAATGTACTCTGCAAGATTTAAATCTTTTGATACTTAGTGAGACTTTGTTTTTTTAATACAGTCCACACGTGGTCTATCTTGGTGCTCCTGAACAGAATGAGTATTCTGCAGTTATCGGATATAGTGTTCTATAAGTACCAGTTAGGTCATTCTGGTTGGTAGTGTTCAGATGTTATCTATATTTAGTTTTTTTCATCCCCTTGCTCTTCAGTTATTGAAAGAACTATAAAATTTTCATCTATGTTTGTGGATTTATTGATTTCTCCACTTAATTTTGACAGCTTTCCCTTCATGTATTTCAAAGTCTATTAGGTACAAACTCATGTAGAATCATTGTCTTCTTGATGAACTGACCCTTCCAGGAATATGAAATGTCTCTATCTCTGAAATATCTCTCTCTGCAAATATTCCTTGTATAGAAGTCTATTTTATATATTTGGTATTAATATATTTATCCCTTTATTTTTAATCTGTGTCTTTATAGTATCTTGCATTTTTATTCACTCTGACAATTTCTGTCTTTTAATTAAAACACTGTGCCCATTTCATTCAATCCAAGTACTGATACAGTTGGGTTTTTGTCCACCATCCTGCTATTGGTCTTTTGTTCATCCCATATGTTCTTTGTTCCTTTCCTGCCTTATCTGTCATCTCTCAATTTGTTTCTATTGATGCCCCCACCCCATCTTGATTATGGATCACGTTTTCCTGCTTCTTTTCATGTCCTGTAACTTTTAATGACGTGGGGAAATATTTGGGGAACATCTGGGTTTTTGGTGTCTTCCTTTAATGGGTGTTGACTTGTTTTGGCAGGTGTTAAGTTCGCCACTTGTCCTGATCCTTTTGAAGCTTGTTTATAAGATTTGCAGGTCTAGACTGGGGTAGGTCTAGAGTGGCTCTTACTCCAGGGCTAAGGTAACCCTACCCGTAATGCCTGGCCTTTCCAAGGTCTCACTTGAATGTCCAATGTATCATCAATGTCAATCTATTCCAGCTGGTCAGAATCCCTCTGTTTCCCAACACTGAGATTTCCAGCGGCTCACAGCTTTGTAGTAGCTGTTCTCTACCAATAAATTCAACTGGCACGTAGCAGCTCAGTATATAGTCAGAGATTTCAGAGACTCCCTATTCAGCTTTCTGGAGCCCCTTGTCTGCATACCTCTCTCTCTCCAGTACCCTGCCCTGAAAATCCCAGCTGTCTTGGCCTCTCAAACTCTGCTCTTTGCCTCTCGAGCAAATAGACCACTGTCCTCCTCTGGGCTCTGCCTCCTGTGCCACAATTCTAAAAGCATCTCCAGGCAGACAGCCAGGACAATTGTGGCACTTACTGCATGTGTTTCCCTTCTCCTAAGGAACCCAATCCTGTGTTGCCTATTTCCATCTTCTGAAAAAAAAAAAAAAAAAACTGCTTCATATATTTTCGCCAGTTTTATAGTTGTTTATAGTAAAAGGTCCATTCTGGCACTGTTACTATATTGTGGCTGGAAGAGGATTACAATAGCCTTAAATGGTCTCCCCACATCCAGTCTTGCATCCATCCAATCCATTCATACTACTGCAGCCAGAGTGATTTTTATATGCTGAATTTTTCCAACGTTAAGAAAAAAGTTCAAATGTTCATAAAAGTAGGAAGACTTACACAGTGAACAGCCATATGCCTATCACCTAGTTTCCACAATTAACATTTGCTACATTTTCTTTATCTCCTATCTATCCATCCCTCTATCCATCCAGTTATATTATATTTTTTGAAGTATTTTAAGGTAAGTTGAAGACATCAGAAAGCAGAGTAATTTTTATAAAACACAAATATAAATCACATCACTTTGGGCTTGAAATTTATCAGTGGGTTCCTTTACCCTTCAGCTAATGACCAGAATCTGTGATGTGATCTTGAAGGACCTTTGTGATCTGGGCTCTGCTGACCAGTCTGTCTTCTTCTTTTCTTCACCATCCTTTCCCAGCTCCCTGAGTGCCTGCCACCCTGGCTTTCTTCAGTTTCTCCAATGCCCTCTGTTCCTTCCCACTGTCGGGCCTTTGCATGGGTTTCTCCTTGACTGTAATACCCTCCCCGAGTGTCTTCTCCCATCTTGCCTGGATATGATGGCTATTCGTTCATCCTTCTCTTCCTCCAGGATGCTTCCCTTAGACACTTGTTCTCCCTGTTAAACACTCTCACAGCACCATGCACCTTTCCTTCAAAGAACTTATAAAAGTTTATAATTTTTGTCTCCCTCACGAGATACAAGCTTCATGAAGACAAGACTCTGCTTTGTCTCACAATTGAAACCACTGTGTAGGCACACAAAAAATATTCATTGAATGAATAAGTCCTTTTTTCTTAAGTAGTCTGAGAGAGAGAGAAAAATATCAAGCAAGATTTTCTGTTTTTTAGTCTGTTGCACTGAACCTGATCCAGTGGTAACAGGGTTAGTCCTAAATATCGCCTCCAAGCCAATTATTATAGTTGCCCTCATCCAGATTCTTGGGAACAAAGTCATTCAGAAAGCCCTCCAAGACGGGAAATTCACCATTTTTTCAGTGCTCTTTTACACAGCCAATCTAAATTCTCGTAACGCTGTGGATCCATATCTTCATTTGCTTCTCAGAGATACAGCTCTGAGTCTCAGAGTTTCATTTTGTTTCAGAGAAAATATTTTTAAAATAGTATCTTTAAGGGTTTAACACCAGACAGCGCCTAACACCTCATTCTGTGCCTCTCCGCACACACTCTTACCTTACACACCAGGGCAATAATGACAGCTCTCCTTTGCTTTGTGGGACCTGTGAACACTGTCTCATATGGGAGAAGGATACTTTTGCCTTGGGTGCATAATTTGCTTAAATATTAAAATGTTCCAGGAAAGGAACAACTGCTGAACTTTAATAAAGAAGAGCTCCCTATACCACAGACATATGGGTCTTGCTATACTGAGCTGTCCTGCTATACCAATATTTGATTTCTGTAAGCAATTTTACCAGCCTATAAGAGGTATTACACGGAAGGAAAAAAAGACCGGCATAAAGTTGACAGTAGCGCCTTAGGGCAATCACAGAAGTCAAATGATTAAATTCATAAACAACCCTTCACTGCAGAAGTAACAGTGATTGTTAATGCCGCCAACGGAATAGGGAACACAGGAAAATTATGGCTTTAATTTCAACCATCAAGGTACCAGTGGCTTTATGAAGAGCTGAGCTCTGCATGAGAGCACTATGATGAATTCGCTTAGTACAGAGCTCGCCGTCGGCAAAATGGGTGTTCAGGAGGAAACACGTGGCCAGAGATGCCTCCTGGGTCCTCAGAGGTTTTTGCCAAGTGTTATAAAAAAGGATTCGGTTAGGAATAGATGATAGCCACAGCTGACAAGTGAGAGAGCTCTCCTGAATCTGTTGCTAGTGCCTGGCTGCTGTCCACTGCTGTTGCCAGGGAAACAGGCGTCAGCTTGATGGAAACAAGGATCAGCGAAAACTTTCACTTACCTCATTTCCACTGATCCCAACAGCCATTTCCATGGAAACAGTCGCTTCGAGCCAGCGGCGGAGAGGTTACCACTCACTTGTTAATGTCAGGTGTGGCTACCAGCCTATGCGCTTCAGGTACCACCGTACCTACAGCAGCCGCATCCACCTGCCAGCCACCCCCGACAGCATCTTAACTCTGCAACAGGAAAGTTCAGTGCTTAAAAGTATATATAAATGTTTAACACGGTTCTTTATTAGAAAAAGGAAATTTAGCGTTCTTCCACGTAAAGCTGAAGTGGGGCTTAATTTCTTGTTCTACCAAAACCAAACCACGTGAAGTTACTAAAGGACCACAGCTCTCTCCCTCAGCTTTCAACCCCACTCCCAACATTACTTCCAAGTTCAAGAAAAGAGACCTCCAACTGTATGGACAACTCTTTCACCTATGAGTCTAGTCAAACCAAAGACAAATCCAGCTAAACGTGTCTGGAATTCTGGCAGCCTGATCATCACTAATTACACACTAGAAAAAAATTTTTTTTTAATTGTAAGAACTATCTACAAATACCCTCCACTGTCCCTTTGTTTTTGGACTAGATCTTGGTGTGCTTTCTTAGTCTGTTGGTCAAGCACTGTCCCTTTGTTTTTGGACTAGATCTCAGTGTGCTCTCTTAGTCTGTTGGTCAAGATATGGAATTAACTCATTAACTCAATATAATTTTATTCTGTAAAACAGTGGTAACCAACCATGCTGAGAGCCTGGTTATCCCATTACCTAACTATACCCCTTTCAACGTTGCAAGCAATTCAACTATTCTTCTAAGATGTAGATATGTTTATGTACAGGAAGAAATTCTGTTGTTTATTTTTTGTCAGCAGATGCTGGTCAAATATTTAATGAGAGCTAATTCTAATCCCAGTCATGAATAATTTATATGAATGCCTATTCCGAGAAGGTATGTCTCCACAAGCAAACAACCACCATCTACCTGGTATGTTTTGCCCCCTGAGCCAACGTTCAAGGGGAGGAAATTAGAGGCAATCTCCGATTGACCATGGCTCATAATGGTGTGAATTTAATGGGCCAGGGTGTAAATTATGATGCCCTCCCAAACCTGAACCTATTCAGTACAGTGCCCCCCGCAACACCACCCCTCTCCACTTCCTCTATACCAACAGTAACACAGGTAGAGTAGCCATGCCTGAACCTTTGTCTAGGTTTTTTATCCCAACACTTTCAACCAATCACCAAGCATCCTTCCCCCCAATTATTGTGGATTAAAGAGAAACCAAACGGGTTGAAGAGAAATGGAATGTTCTGGACAAATGTGAATCGAGTCTAAGGATTAGGAGATGAAATTAATCACTTTTTTCCTTTAAAAAAGTGATTAGGATAGAGGTCCATCTCAATATTGGTCATAGTTTGGTAAATAATTCAAGAGCCTTCAGAGTATGATACTGAATTTATAAAAGAAAAGAAAATAGAGTTTTTAAACATTTTTTGGCAAGGAATATCCAGGCACCAAGACAACAGTATTAAAAACAACTGAACAGAAAAAATATTCATAGCATAGGATCCTAAAATTGCCCTTTGGATTTATTATGAAAAATGGCATGTGGGCCCTGACTTCAAAGGCCGACAGAGAACAGATGCATCGAAGTCTGGGTTACATTACACTAATCTCTTAAGGGTCTTCTATCTAATCTCTTTCTGGCCATTGCTAAGTGCCAGGGATATGACTGCCACTATAATAAATATCAGAGATTATCTAAACTTCTCAGGAGAAATCCATCTAACAGACATCAAAACCTGTCTAGGCATTGTGGGCCCTTAGTCTTTCTTTGGCAGAAACAAAGACAAAGGCAAATCAAATCCTTCCTCAACAAGGACCTATAATTTACCAGCTTCTAAATATTTTCATCTTCATTGTACCTTCCTGCACCTCTGATAGCATTTTTGAACATTAGATCCTCTAAAAGGAAAGAGCAGTAGAGAATACTTTGTTTATTAACTCATGAGTAAAATAGTCATGCAAATTAAACCCAATCTATAGGCCTGGTCACAGGGGAAAAAAATTAGCTTAAAAGAACTGACTTGATGAGATTTTTCTTGCATCAAATCCCGTTTTATATACTCTTATTCAAGCTATCATCATAACGATAACCAAGCTCTCTACACCCTTCAGCTCACTGAATCCTCACGCAACTCCACACGGTGAATATTATTAACATCATTTCACAGACAAGGAAAGTGAAGCTCTAAGAGGTAGGTCATTTCACCAAATCTCACAGTTGGTAAAAGGTAGAGCAAAGAGTCAAGTATTGATTACCCGACTCTAAAGCCAGTGTTTAACCATATGTTACAGAAATGCCACGCCCCTCTATTTGTGCAAAGAAATCACTGTCAGACATAACCTCAATCATGATTTACAGCTGCATCACACTTCATAGCTGACAAAGAACCTCCACGGCCTCCTCTCGGGGGGCACCGAGTACAGTATTACTGTGCATACATAGCTCGTGTCTCTTGGTCACTTCCTGGGAAACTTCCAGAAAATGGGACACTTCAGATAGTTTCCAAACAGCCCCTCGGCTGTTCCCACCTCACCCAGGGAGGGGACTGGGAGGAGGTCCGTGGATTTAAGA
The DNA here is from genome assembly GCF_009873245.2 of Balaenoptera musculus. NCBI lineage: Eukaryota > Metazoa > Chordata > Mammalia > Artiodactyla > Balaenopteridae > Balaenoptera > Balaenoptera musculus. Next base: position 68,841,797 of record NC_045795.1, on the reverse strand, counting down.
GAAAGACAGATTCAGTGAGTAAAATTCTTTATAGTACATATTTTTCAAAGCACTTCTACATTCATGAGCTGACCTAAAGCCAGCTACCCTATGGTGGGGGGGGGGGCGGGGGGCGCAGCACGGCAGCATCTTCCCCATTTGAGGGGCCAAGAGACGGAGGCTCAGGGCTCCTAAGTGACGTCCCAGAGTTAGCAGGTGACGCTGGCAGGACCAGAACCAAGGTCTTCCAGTCCCTTCTTGGGGGTTTGACCCACACCACAGGGGCTCTGAGGGCCCTCTACCTTACCGCAGGTGTGCCTGGCATCAGGTGGGTCCTGCAGGTGAAGACACAAGCCCACTGTCCACGACCACCACTTCCCCCCGGGAATCTGGCAGTGATTCTAAAGAAACAAAGCGCGAAAACACCACTGTGTTCTCTTATTTTACCTATCTACGGACAAAAACCTCAACGGGGACAAGGGTTAAGTGAACAATTTTAAAAGTGAAAAACCATCAAAGCCACCATGAGGACAGACATAGTCTGAATTGTAGACTTAATCGAGCCAGTCTTTCCAATCCCTGGTCAAAATGGGACCATCTCCTTAATGACGACGTAATGTGAAATCGCAACTCTAGCTACAGATATTCTCGGCTCCTCCCACAGAGCACGAGCACCAGAGAAAAACGTCTTCATCCAGGATCACGCTTGGCTATGCCGGGCGTACAGTTCATGAACCTCGCACTCACCTTGAGAAGAACGGTCTGCGGTAAAACCAAAGATTTTTCCAAAGCATCAGTCTTAATGCTTTAAAAACATACCAACGCCAAAACAAGTGTGCCAAAAAAAAAAAAAAGGAGGAGCAACAAATATTTCCAAATGGTTAACAGACTTGAAGACACACAGCGTCTTATAATGATTCTTCATTAGAAAGCAGCAGCACGGTCTTAAGTGTCTAAAACAGGAGAACCTTTTAATTCGGGCCTTTCGGAATTACATCTGTGTTGGTCTGATGGTCCCTAAGGGGCTATGCGACATAAGTTGTCTTCCTTTTAACATTTATTTAAAACATTTTTTGTATTCCCTCCAGTGTCCCCTAAAAAAAATTGGGAAGAACCCTAAGACTAAACCTAAAATTTTTTTTAAAATTACATTTCTTTAACAAGAAAATGAATACAAATGACCCATTTCGATTTTGTGTTGCTTTGGGGGAAAGTCAAGGAGGAGTAATTGTTAGGGGAGGTGGGAGCAGCCCCTTCTCTGGTTTCTCCACCCCCAGAGACACCTTATCATCTTTCAAGATCCAGCTCACAGACATGCAGCTTTCACAGCCCCTCCATCTCCACCTCTGCTCTAGCTTGGCCATCCTGCACTACCTAACAATGGTTTCCCCCCGCCCCGAGACAATGACTGTCTGAGCACAAGGCCCCCATCTGTGTCTTCCACATCTTGGCACCCTGGCTTCTGGCCCAGAGCCGGGCACTCAACAGGAACTCAGGAAAAGCTGACCAATTTAGCGAACGCGGATGCACGACTCTGCTCTGCAGACGTGGCTCTTCCTTTACACAGAGCACGGCTTAGCATTTCCTACCCAAGTGGCCTTACAGGTGGGGCAGAGTCAGTTGCAGCCCCACATCATGGAACGGACTGAAAATTGCTGCGAAATCTTGGATTTTATTGTAAAAATTCACGTGTCATTTGCGCTCTCCTTCATAAGGGATCTAGTTTTGTTCTGATTCAAAACTGTTTTTAAATTACTAACTATTTTCCCCAAAGTATATTTTAGTACACTGGTTGTTCCACCATGGTGTGTGCCTGTTTTTGTCCTCCAGCTTTGGGCACCACCCCCCTCGGAGTGCATATTTAACACCCACCATTGTAACAAGGAGTCCCTCCCTCCCATTTCCCCCTGTTTTCCTTTTTCAGCGGCCTCATCACACAGGGGTGGTGTTCCTGCTCTGGGAGCGCAGAGATAAGGCACGTCACTGGCACTGTTAAAATCAATCGCTTCCACGGCCTCACTGTAGTTGGGTTTAGGAGGCACGGGGTGCCAGGAATTCACAACAGAATTGCTGTTACCCTTGTACGGGCCGTTTCTGCGGTAAAGTCAACACGATGCTGTTTCTCCAGGGATACATTCCACCCTTACCATCCCGACACTAACCTAAGGCCATGGCGGGTCACTAGGAGGAAGGCACTTTTAAAGTTTTAAGTGAAAGAACATGAGGCTCGAAGAGCCATTTATCTATAGAAGGAAGCTTTGGTTGAGGTGGGGGGCAGGGGGTAAGCTGTCACTCCCCCAACTCAGTCCCTACTCCCCTCACTGTGGGGCACGGACTCCAGGGCCATTTCTAGACAGGGCTTCACAGGACAGTGTATATCCATGGTGTAAAGTGACCACGCTCGGTCAAGGAGAATTCTAAACGTGTTATCCCTGAAAACAGGCAGGGTAGGTTAGAGGGAAGAGGAGGAAAGCAAGCAGAGATGGACCACTAGCTCTGCTTTCTGCTCTGGAAAAGGCAGTGTGGAGAAAAATGCGATAAAGGTCTCTCCACTGACTCAGCGTTACACGAAGACATCACTTCCCCCAAGATACAAGCTTGGAAAGGCACAGATAGAGTGAGTGAGGAGTAGATAAACTCACTGGGAATCAAGCCTACCAGCAGTATCTCCTGAGGATGTCTGAGCTCAGGGAGCGACAGAGGCTCCTCTGGGGAGATGGGCACCTCCCGGGCCTCGGTCGCACTCCCAGCCCCGACCCCGCTCCGGCAATGACTATATACTGGCTCTGCTTCTGAGAGTCTGGAGAGCCCTGGTTCCCTTCTCTGGGGTACTCCCCTGTCTGGGGTGTCTGTGGGATGGGGAGGACGCAGAGCTGCCCAGAAGGGCTCTGGGATGGCAACTACAGGAAGGGCAAAGCCCCCCTCCTGACCCAGTCTCCACCGAACCCCCTGTCAATCCACCGAGCCAAGGGGGTCAACAAAATGAAATTTCAAAAATGGTGACTGAGTGACATGGACGATGATAAGGCCATAGGCAATTTAGGTGCAAAAGCTGATTATTACCCTGCATTAAAGACAGATTCTATAAGTTAAGATTAAAAATGAATTGAAGGGAGCATTCTCACAGTGACAGCAGCAGAAAACCAACCTAAGAAACGATCCCGATCTGAAGGATGTGAGAGTCTGAAACTATTCAGTATTTATGTGCTAATCTAGGCTTATTTCTCTTTTACCATGAAATCTGAAACACCACTGGAAATCATCATGATACACTGCAGGTTAAAAGGGCCAGGTTATGTACTAATGGGAAGAAAACCACAAAAGACAAAGGCCCTTTCCTGGGGGAGACCAAGGCTGGGAATCCTTTTACTCACTTTTAATCTACTTCTACACACTGGCATATTAACGTGACTGGCTTCAGGGAAATGGTTCCATTAAATTAATAGTGTTTGGCAAGCATCAGAAACACAGAATCTCACAGACAGATACAAGCAGAAAGAATCACAGTTTAGTCCAAAAGCAACACACAGAGGGGACATCAGAGTCCACATGCATGCAGAGAAAGCCGCAGGGAGCAGCTGGGGGACACGCAGAGCCGCCTGACACATGGCAGCAGCAGAATGTGGAACACGGATCCAACTGCTTACCCACTAAGGACACCAAGAACCAGGTTAAGGACGAAAAATGAGCCAAGGATGATCAGACTAACAAAATACACCCATGGCCATTCCCATCCTATCGCATCATTTACCTGTAAAATGTAAGGAGATTAGTTATCAGTTATCCATTTGCTAAAGAGCAGAGCCCCAAGAACAGCTGCTGGACCACTAGGGCTTTGATTAAAGACTGGTGCTCCTAGAAGGGGACGCTGCCAAGGGCCTTCCATTTTTGTTCTTTCAATAAGGACAGGTTCTGCTGCTGAAGCCTACAAATGTGGCCTACCAAAAGTCATTTAGCTACTGTTTTGTACCAATTAATCTGCATTATATCTGGATCCAGGCCAATAACACAATTATAGATGTATCTCCTTTTAGGACAGACAAATGGGCAAGCAATGCCAACGATTTAAATCCCAAGTGACAACGCTGATTAATTTCTGGTCAACAATTATCCTATAGCTTTCTTTCATGAAGGCTGGTAAGGTTCCAGGAAACATCTTGATTTGGGGAAGCCTCAGCAGAAAAGAAAGCATCTTGGAGGACACATAAAACGCTTGGCACCCACCCAGCGGCCCCCATCTAGCAAAGCCTGTGTGGTCTTGGCAACTGTCCTCGGGACTCTGCTTTCAAGATGAAAGAGGTGTAGCTTACCCGCTCAATACACCAAGTACAAGATTTAGTACGAAAAATGACCCAAAGATGACGAGACTGACAAAATACACCCAGGGCAATTCAAATCCCATAGCATCATTCATCTGTAAAAAATAAGATGGTCTCATAGGAGTGGGTTAATAAGAAAATCTAATAAGGAGAGAGGGTTACATTAGAGACAGCATTCTATACATTTAATTAAACATTTACTTAGCTTCAAATCAGACAACAGTAGCCAATGCACATTCATTATATATTCCCAAAACACACACACACACACACACACACACACGCACGCACGCACACACGCACACAGAGTCATCAAAGCTTTCAGGGCAAATAACAGCAAACTTTGGCCACTGCTAGGGCAATCAGCTGGGATTTGGCTCTTTCTCACAGGAAACTGCCTTGGTAAGGGATTTTCAGAAAAGATCTTGATAGAAGACAAAACTAGTGCTTAGCTGGAAACTATTTTCTACTCTGCCCAAGTTGTCAGTACTATTTTTGCTTTCAAAATTTGTGATGGTGGAAAAGTCTTAGTTATAGAGACAAATTTGCAACATTTGACTCTATAAATTCCTTTCTTTAAAAAAAAAAAACCCTAAAATAATAACATTCCACTGGAAGCCAACCAATCCAAGGAAACCTAACCCACTTTAAATCTGGATTATCTGCTATCAGTGAGTGCAAGCACAGCTAAATTAATGCAAAGAAGGAAAGTATTCAGAAGTCAACTAGCTGACACATTCAGGGGTGCTTTGGGGAATGACATTTTTTTTCCCCAACTGTACCCATAGGAAGGACCCAGGAGAAGGAAAGAAGCCCTTATCCTCCACACCTAGCTTGAACCTACATGACCCACCCTGGGAGAGCTGGCTCCAGCTGTGAGCTGTTCCAGAGGAACCCGGTGTCCCTACTTCTAGGACAAGCTGAAGCAGCACAGTCAGACGTGGCCTCCCGGATACACCTTCCCAGGAGAGGTCTGATCATGAGCAGCTTTCATGATGGAGCAAACAAGTGCTTTCAGGTTCATGGCTGGATGGAACTTTCCGGCAGCACAGGTCATGTTAAATTGGGCAAACACTTCTCCCAGGAAGGAAGTGTTAAGGACTGGGGAGGGGACAGAATGAATGACCCCGGGCCTGACTTTGTTGGAACAGCCAGAATCTTCGGCTAATAGAACAGTATATAGTCCGGGCTGATTCATCGTTCTTGCCTTGCAGGGTCAGGCCCTTAGGCCTTTAAGCATGTGCTTTCCTTTACATTATCTGGCGCTAGATTTTTAGCTTTACAGACCGAAGCTCAAGCATTTCACTGCCTGCCTCATGCAGAAACCAAACGGAAAAAGAGAACATTAAAAAAAAAAAATTACCTAACATCTGTTGCTGCAGTCTAGGGAGAGGGCATTAAATCCCTTATGAAACACCTGTTTGGCCACATGAAAATGGATGTGCTTAATAGAACTGCTATCAGTCTGCACATCTTACATCGGCAATTAGAGTAATGAATGAGGCAGGGCCCTGGCTGCAATTGTTGATCTCATTAAGTTGGATAAACTAATTTCAGCAGGAAGGCCAAGGGTAATTCTTCCAAAGCAACTACACCGCTAAACTTATTTAATAATCCAGATGTGGAGGAGAAGAAACAGGCTGCCTGGTGGAGGGACCAGAGCCCAGCCCGGAGTCAGGGCCTTCCACAGAGACCTCTCTGGGCCTGCTTCCCCTCTGTTGGAGCAAGAGGGGTGCCCATGACAGGGGAGAGTGGGCCCGCTCACGGGGAATAAGGATGTGCATGTCCAGGACTCCCACCGGAGACCCCACTCTCCCACAACTCTGGCAAAGTGGGCCAGCCGTCAGCCGAGCACCTGCCCCACCCATCCTCTTTGAGGCCTCAGTCCCATGTTCCAGAGAATGGCTCCAGGAACAGCTGTCTGCTCCAACTTGGGAGGGAACATTTTTTTTAAGTAAAGAAACTTTTAATTTCTTAGAAGTAAGCGTGCAACAGACCCCCATTTGCTCAAATCAGAAATACCACCTGGAATAACAGCTAGGGGCCAAGGGGAAAACAAAGGCCACAGGAGACTCTATAAATCTCCAGAGGGTGAGAAAGAGCAAGAAAAATTAAGCTTTAAGGGCCAGTCTTTCTCCCAAAGAAATCTCCTCAACCCAGGTCTCTTTTCAGAGGCTTACCATACACATGGGACAAGTGAGAACTGGCAAGCGGGTCCCCGAAGTACCCATAGGAAAATAGAGACTCTGCTTGGGATTTTGTCTGAGTGGTCTTTGTCAGCAATGGAAAAATCGGGATGAGCTCAAGCATTTCAATGTAGATTTTTAAAATATTTATATCAAAGTCATCATGTGGTATCACCTGGTACTCAGGAAATAACCTAGTTTCAGTTTCCCCTCACTTCAAAGGCTGAGACGCACATCCATGTCTCCGAGGAAAGGCTAACCTAGGCTTTTTGTTTTTTTCTAACTGTTGCAACTACTACTAGAAACTTGATATATTGGTTGTCGTTCCCCTGAGCATGGAATCAGAGAAAGGGGCAGAAAGGCAAGCTGCTGGCTAACTAGAGAGGGATTTCCCAGGTACCTTGAATGAAGAAGACGGTCAGCTTGGCCAAGGGAACTTCCCGTTTGAGTCATACAGCCAGCACTGCCATAGGCATGCTCACTGAGAAAAGAGCTTGGCACTAAGGCAAAAGGCCACAAATGATTTATATGGATAGCTCTCTTCTGAAATCAATACTCTTTTCATTAATTTCCTACATCTGAAAACATTTCCTCTGAGCTGAAGGAAAAAACAATAGGATCATGTAGGGTTACTCTGCATCTTGTGGACAAAATGAAAGCCCAGAGAGTTTGGGTGACCTACCCAAGGTCACACGCCCAGCCCTTTCCAGCTTTAAGGCTCTTTCCTTGCACTACACCTTTCTGCCTCTGTGGACAACAGATGCATGTGGGTCAGATGGCACCTTAATTATGTTTATGGAATTCACTTCATAAAAGAACACTAAAAAAGTCATTTTTCACCAGAAACTAATAATCCCATTGCCCACACATCCAAATGGTCCTATTCTATGTGTGCCTTTCTGCATATCGGGCCCACCCGCACGTCCCTTTTCAAGACCCTGCCACCACTTGCCAGGCACTCTTGGGAACTGAGGCATCCCTGAACTTGAGAACACTGACTGAATATAAACCTGACCAGATGCAAACTCATCCCTGGCAAAGACTTTGTCCACCATATACAAACGCCTAAAGGACTGAAAATTTTGCTTGCCATCAATATTAAAAATCAAATCTCAGTTCTCTCTCAAGATGTTCCCTTTACACTCTAGCTGCGGATAAAAACAGGCACTTAAACACGGCCCATCTATAGTGAGGCAATGGGATCATGCACTTCAAAAGTAACAGTAACTGGTGTTTGCTGATCGCTTGCTCTGGGCCGGGCGCTGTGCTGGGCAGGGATGTTCTGTTCTGTGCACAGCTGTGTGGCCTCCCATTGACTGTGGCCCATAAAGTATGAAGAAGGCTGGGGCCCTGGCTCCTGCCTATCTCCGTGCTGAGATAGTAAGTGTAATCAACAAGCAATTGAAAGCAACCTGATGTGTTTCAGAGACTAAGGTCTTAGTGAACACTCTGGAAGACATCACTGAGCTGCCCCCTAGTGTTCTGAAGGACTCGAAAACCTCTGACAGTGGAAAAATGCCAAGGAAAGAGCGCCGGGTTCTAGTCTAGACCAGGGGTCACCAAACTATGACCTGCAGGCCAAACCAGCCCACCACCTGCTTCTGTACAGCCCGTGAGCTAAACATGGCTTTTACGTTTTTAAATGGTAGGAAAAAAATCTGGAGTATCTCATGACACAGGAATGTTATACAAAATTCACACTTCAGCGTCCATAAATAAATATTGGAACGAAGCCACGTGTTTGTTTACGTGTCGTCTATGGCTGCTTCCAAGCGACATGGGCAGAACTGAGTGGTTGTGACAGAGACATTACAGTCTGCAAGGCCAAATATATTTACTACCTGGCCCCTTATAAAAAAGTCTGTAGACCCCTGTTCTAAATCAAGTGCCACTTGCTCTAGCAGTAGGACCTTGGGGATGTTCAGGAGTCTATATTCCACTGTTTCCCAGACCTTCTATAATGGGATGTAGACTGGAATAATGTTGATAAATTACTGGAGTTCCTCCATCAGAATAAAGATGCCATGTAGTTCACAGAGAATGTAATTATTATGTTGTCAAATTATTAGCTCTGTGATTGTCATATGAAAAATAGAGGTAATAATTATACCATCCTAGGTGATACTTAGAGGTTCTCAGGAAAGCAAGTAGAAACTTTTGTTTCTGGGTACGTGGAGTTTTCTCTCCTTTAATCACACGCTTCCAGAGTTTTCACTAGCTTGGCGATAGGAAGACTGTCATGAGACAATCAGTGTGCAGAAACATAACATAAAGTATAAAATTGTCCATTAGTCAGGGCATGTTGGATGGGCAATGGCAATTCACCGTGAAAACAGGGGGAATAGAGCTGAGAGGAGTCACAGGTTTTTCATTTATTTGTTTTAAATCAAAATGTTGTCTTCTGTACTGTTTTGGGGGGAAGGATCAGAGTTTGGGCTATCTGGATGACGCTTTTTCTATTTATCAGAAACTTCAAGGGAAGACTGGGATTGAGCCCTCTGCTAATCTAACTAGGAGTTACAGCTTAGAAGATAATACTGAAAACAAACCCTTTACCTAATTAGAGGGTCCCCTTGCATGGCCATGGCCTTGGCTCATCCAATATAATCTCCCTCCTTCTTCCTCTTCACAAAAGGCATTGTGTTATGGATATAAATAACAGATGTGCATACCCACACAGACACACACACACACTCCCCTATGACAACAGAAAAAGGAGAGAGAGAGAGAAACAAGATATAACATGTTGGTGATGCTTTAAAAACCTTATTACCAAACTAGACTCACACTTTGGGGATGAAAATAAAAACATGTCTTCTTTGCCTAACACTGAACATATATAGGGACTTCTACAATCTTACATGCATGGAGTTCACTTGTGAAGGGAAGCAAAAACCTATTTACAACCATTATATGCTATGTTCTCTGAAGTTACAGAGTAATGGGAAATCCTATAAAGTGTCTGAAATTTAGATCCTGTCGGAAGCTACTTCTCAACTTGCAGGCCTTCTAACTAGAGACTGACCATTCAAGAAGTATGTTATTACCCATTGTCTTTTAACAAATCATTATTGGAATCCTGGTTAATCCCATTTGGACTTGGATTTAGGCTCAAAATCTGCAAGTCAGCTGTTTTTCCCAGCAACTCTGTGTCATGGAAAATAATTTCTAAACTTCTGTGAGCTTTTTCAAATTCTATCAAACACAGAAGTAAACCGACAAACCCAGCTCTGAGAAATGGCTGTTAAAATATGACTGCTCTTCATTGACAGCAAACCTTTCTGGCTCTGTCAGGAACAAGGAGAGCCAGCCCTGAGCCATACAAAGAGTGCCCAACTGTCTTCATGGACAGGTCCACCAGCCCTGGAAGGCTTACATGCCATTTCTACCCTCTCTGCCAGAGTTCTACAGCTCCAAAGAAAAAGGAAGAGAGAGCTAAGGGCTTATGCTGGGCTGATTAGTAGTAATACTGAAGATGCAAAAGGGAAATACTATAATATGGGAAAAAACCCATTTGGGCTTTAAGGCTGTACTAAGCTATGGAAAGCATGAAAAGAATTCAGTTAATGTTCCCTATCTTCCATTTAGGATCTGGTAGAGCAACCTGCCTTTAGGTATAAAAGGTCAGTTTTACTCCATGGAAGTCCAGGAGGCTCTTAACCTGGGGAATGACCTCTGGCTCTTTAAGAGTTTAATGAGGACAGCCCTGGCCCTCTGGAGTTCCTCCAGCAAAGGGGACTACGGGGCACGCTCAGCAGTAAGTCCCCAGGCGGCACTGGGGATGCGAGGGAGTCCACATCCTATAGCAGCTTTCTAGAGCTGAAACCAAGGCCCCAACGTGGAGAGATGATAGGTCTTACTGAGTGAAGAGAGGGCCTGCTTCCCTGCCCAAAGAACTCACTTCCAGGGGGCCTTTCTCAGCCAGCTCCCCAATGGCTCTAGCTAATGAAACATTTTTATCTGAGGAAAGCATACTCCATCAACTCTCTCCTCAAGCTGCTTACCCAGTAGAGCACGTCTGTCCAGCCCTCCATGGTGATGCACTGAAACACGGTGAGCATGGCAAAGGCAAAGTTATCAAAGTTGGTGATGCCGCCATTGGGGCCAACCCAGCCACTCCTACACTCTGTGCCATTGGCGGTACACTGGCGTCCATTCCCTGAGAACGCACACGGTGCTGGGTCCTCCTCAGCTACGATATCTGCAAACAGCGGAGGAAGGCTTGACCACTCAGGGGAGGAATGAACATCAGGAAACCAAGCTGCAGAAGCCAAGTACCCTGCCCAGAGCCTGGAACACTCCACTTCCCAGCTATGCTATCTTGGATTCCTATTGTCCTTCAAGGTTCAAACTTTCCCTCCTCCATAGAATTTGCCATTTCCTCTACTCAGAATCCACCCCTCTCTCCTCTGTCCCCACTCTAACAGCACCTTTCCTCAGCCTATAGAGCAACACTACTGATTCACCTCACGGTCCGGTTTCAGGGGGTCCCTCCCATCTTGTTTGCCAGAACACATTACATAGGAAATCAAGATAGAAAAGGGAACTAAATTCTCATTTATTCTGAACATAATTCACACTAAGAACTGTCTTAGATTCACCAGTGTATTCGGCTATCTTTTTTTTTTTTCCCTGTCTCTCTCTCTCTCATTTTGTTTTAGATTTTCCCCAAACCACAAAGGTTGTTTTTGGGAAAGCCAAACTTTTAAATAGTTAGGTTAGCTACCATTTTTTATTACTCACCTGAGTCAGCAAAAAAACATGTTCTGTGCATTTTTCCAATAAAAAGTTCCAATCCTATAATAGCATAGATTATGATTACAAATAACACCAAAAGGGCTATGTGAAGGAGGGGAACCATGGCTTTTATGATGGAGTTCAGGACAACTTGTAAACCTAGGAAAGAGAAAAATAAGTTTGTGAGCCAGGAAGATATTTCAGTGATGCACAGATATAATTCCTAATGATGCCGGCTCTGTATAGGACACACAGTAATAAAACTCAGAGGTATTTCTCAGCTGTTAATTAACGTTAAACCTGGATGTGAAGTAAGTCAAAGAGGAACCTTAAAGACCATCTAATCCAACTCCCTCAACTTGAAAGATGGAAAAACTAAGGCCTAGAGAGGGCACTGCCAGATATGAAAGTCATTCATTTATGCATTTGTTCATCCATTCAACAAAATTCCTTGAACATCTAACGTGCAGCAAACATAAGGTTTAGTGCTTTGGGGGATATGAAGATGTATTAAATAATGTGGCTTCTCTCAAAGAGGTTATGCTGCAGAAGGAGACATAAGAATTAAAGACAAATTACTCTAAGGTAGCACAGAGATGCTGAATAAGTAATATCACACAGTTAAAATTAAAGAGGGATGAAAGACATCGCTTCTGAGTCGGGGAGAAGAAAGAGGACTGGGCAGTAGCCTCCCTCTCAGGAGGGCCTGAAGCATGAGGAGGATGGATTTCCACAGGCAAGAGGAGAGAGGTTACTCCAGGCAGTGGAAGAAAGTACCAAAAGCACAGAAGTGAGCTAGCGCCACGTGGGCTGGGGGTGGCGAGTCTCGGTTGGTGGTCATGATGTGGAAAAGGGTAACAAGAAAGACAAGCAGATTGCAGCTGGGTAGCTCTGGGTTTTGAATTCAGATCACAGGGCCAGAGTTTAGTCCATCGGCAAAAGGCAGCCTCTTTATTTATTTTAAACAGGAGAAAATCAAACAAAAGTTTAATAACATGTATGCATGGGAGAGACCCAGGAATACTCAAAAGGCAGACTTTTTAGAAAGACAAGTGGGGCAGCAATAGGCAAGACGGGCAGAGAGGCAGCTGGAGGGTGCTGGGCTCTCCAGGGAGGACAGGGCGAGGAGCTGGATGAGATCAGAACTCAGCAAGTGAGTCTGAGTTAGAGGAAGGTGCCCAGGGAGGCAGGGCAGGGTCAAGAGGCTAATCCTAGTGCCTGAACAAAGACAAGCCTGTCAAAGGAGGCTCCCCTGGAGTGGTGGAGGGAGACGAGGGGCCGAGGAAGGAGAGGGTAAGAGCAACTGTCCACCTGGTGAGTCTGATCACTTAACATGAAGGGGGCAGTGCCCTGAGGTTGAAACGTGGACTTGAGAGATGAGGGAGGGACGTGGAAACCTGGGAGCTACCCACGGAGCAACACTGAGGGCCATGGTACAGGAAGAGAAAAGACCATGGGAACAGGGACAGCGGGGCGACACTCTGGACTGGGTGGAGGGAAGCAGGAGCTGGAGGGAGCACGGTCGGCAGGAAACCAGAGCCGGACTAGATCCAGGCCACCTGACGCCCCTGCATGTGCCCTGCGCTCCTCCCACCACCGCGACCTACCTCAGCTTCCACTCGACTAGCTCACTCTTTTCCCCCTTTTTTCTTTCTCTTTCCCTTCCTCTCTCTGCTGTCTCTCCCTCCTCCAAACTGCCCTTTTCTAGTATCTTCTCACTTTCCCAATACATATTCAAAGAATGAAAGAACAGAAGAGGCTGAGATGCTAGAATTAAATACGTTAGAAGTCAGAACACACCAAGCAAAAATACTTATCAGCGATAACAGCAAAAGTTCACCTTGATAAGAAGCACATGGGAAGAGGTGGGGGATGGGATGGGGAGGGAAGGGCAATAAGAGGGTTTCAGACTCTCAAAGGATCTCTTTCCAGACTTTCATTAAGACAAAACTCCTACATACTGTCTTCAGATACTTAAATGTTCAAATGGTTTCCTTTGGAGAAAAAATGATCAATAGGATGACTTTCAATGTTTCCGTCTTCTATAAGGAATAGATGGAGGGGAAAATAAACATATGCTCTAACCTACTTGGGCAAGGGGTTTTTTGTTTGTTTTTTCATTTGGGTTTGTTTGTGTTTTTTTTTTTTAAGACATGGATGGGCCATCCAAAATCATCATCCAGCAGTTAAGCTCTTCTCAGCTGTATGGCAGTGAGCCCTATGTTTCATAAATGTGTCTATGTTTATTGTAACTATTATATTTCAGATTGGCCAAATTTATGAAATAATGACATTGTATCTTATTGTGAATGTGTACACTTTCATGACATTAGGCTCCTTTGTATATAACCAATGTGTACAACAGATCTCACAGGCCTCTAACCAGGGAGGCAGTGAAATGCAGCAGAAAGAACACGGGGCCAGGACCTAGGAGGCCACCGGGCTGGTCCTGTTTGGCCACCCACCAGCCATGAGAACCTGCCCAAGGTTTCGATGACCTTCCTCATCTAAAAGATGGTGACCGTGGACCAGATGATCTTGAGGGTTCTTTCCCATTTGATGGTCTAGGATTCTGATACATATTTATCAGTTACCTGTGTGGGGCTAGTTAAGAGCTTCACAAACATCTGAAGGACTCTATCTGAAACACATGTTAACCTTCCAGTGAATGAACATATATTCACATACACACACAAAATCATGTCTTGTAGGACAGTCTGAGTTCTATTTAGAAGGGATTAGACAACTCCCAGATAAGTATAAACAGTCACACCTTCCCAGGCATTTTTAACAACTTCAAGTATTTAGGAAATCACTAGTCCACAGCTGCCAACTGCATGGGAAAGAGCATGACCCAGAGCCCCTGACCCATCTCCCCAAAGCCCAGCTGGCTCTGTTGAGAGACTTGGATGCTCCAGGGCAGTTAATGAACATGAGCTGAGAAAGTCCTCACATATGACTCAGATCCACAAAGCCACCGCACCCGCACGTCTGCTCACAGCACATACTGCAGGCAGGCTGGCCTGTCATTTGCTCTTTGGGGGAAAACAAAGTTGCCGTGGTTACTCTGAAACTAGATTAAGCTGTAACAACTGAATCTGAAACCTCATGTTTGCTCACTGAACTTCTCATTTAATCATGTTAATGTAACAGGGCCAGTCATTTCCAAGGTATTTCTATTTTTCTCAATTGCTTCCAGACGGTTCTGTGGTTTTGACTTGTGCTGATCTTTTTCAATGAAAATAAAGGAACAATCTGGAAAAACAAATACACATAAAACACCACTTCCTACATTCTAAAATGTTAAATTTGACATTTTTTTTTCCAGAGAATTTTTGGTGCGTTCTGAGCGCCAACAGGTTTAATAAAATTTCATGAAGAATTTCTGGAGAGGCAAAAACATGATTGTGCTCTTTTGATGGCTTTATGAGCTGTGAGAAAAAGGCACACCCTGCAATCCCATATCTGTCTTGCAGCTGGAAGCAGGCAGCACCTCACAGCCACAGTCCTTGGAGAGGCACTAAAACTTCCACCCTCTGAAGTTCCCCGTAGGGATGTCCTATCATGAGTAGAGCCCAGGGAAGCATATGCCACGCTCCTTATGGAAGTTCCTGGCCAGGGCACAGGCGGAGCATCTGTTCCAACTCAGGTGGCACTGAAACTGGCCTGGAGATCTGGAGCAAGAAGCAAACTAGGGCCTGGCACGGACAGGTAGAGTAGGCTAGCGGGTGATACAGCATCACTCACACTGAGGGCCCTCTCTGTGCTCCAGACCTTGCGCTGAAGGCTCTCCCTGCATTACTGCATTCAGACCTCACAACCACCTTCAGGCAGGTGCTACTGTGCCCTACATGCAGGGAGGACACAGAAGCATTCACCTCTTCACCCCCGAGTGAGACGGGCACAGTCCCTCTGTGGGAGAGTTACATAGACTTTCAGGATTCCAGCCCCTTGCTGCTCTCACTTTGAAAAAAGGCAGTCAGTTGAGGCCTCCAACACCCTCATCCCCATAACCCACCACGTTCAAAGGGACAGGCCTGAGAGTGGGAGGAGTTGATGGCAGCGGATGTCAGAGGACGAAGACCAGACTGCCATCAGGAGGCCTGAACTCAAGGTCTCCTGCCACCACCCACTTGGTCTCTGCACGAGAGAAGATTCTCTCTAATATAAAATCAGGAAGACAACAATCACTACTGCCCCCCTCCACCCCCCTCCACCCCCGGTCGGGGCTGTCACGGGGACCCGAAGTGACAATACAAGCAAAAGTGCTTTGTTAATGGCAAAGGCCTCCATGGTCACCTGCTGAGCCCTTGGCTGGTGCCAGCACTCACCTCATCGCACCCTGTTTCATAATCCCGAGACCCACCCAGAAGGAAAAAGATCAACAAACTCCTGGCTTTAGGAAACGAAACGTGCTTACTGGGCACTCCTGATACTAGTCGAAGTGGTCGTAACACTCGAAAGGCGCGGAGGGCTTTGACATCAAAGCCTCCCGATTTGCCACTGGAGTGGTTACCGCCTTCTGTTTCTTTGGTTAATTGTTCCAAAATTACACTAAACAATCTGAAAGAAGAAGAGAGGAAGAAATGTTAGAGTCTGTCACCCAGGGAAGCAAAACAGGATGGTGAGAGTAGTTATTTCTGAACAAGGGCCAATTCTGTAAGGCTGCTGCTTAAGTAAAGGGAAGGCAAAGCAGACGCAAGAACCAGGCTGTGACTCCTGGCCGTGACGCCTACATCTAGAAGGACTAGGGATGGGGACTGATCTCACCTGTTTTCTTGCCGATGGAGCATCCTAGCATGTCAGCGCCCTGGATCCCTGGTGAATCCCCTCTTCCAATGATGACAGTGGAATTGCCCCAGCAGCTGCCATTTATGAGCACTCACCATGTGCTAAACACTTTACATAAATTATCTCCTTAATCCTCAAAAATGTTAGGCAGTGGGAGTTATCATGAACATCATTTTACACATGAAAAAACAAACTTGCCGAGAACAAGTAACTTGCCCAAGGCCACAAACTAGTGGCAGAACTAAAACCTAAATCCAGGTATGTTCCCTGCCCTTAGATTCCGTAAGGGCAGGGAACTGTAGTCTGTGTGTTCATTTGTTCATTTAGTCTGTTCCAGCCTAGCGCCTAGAACAGTTCCTGACACACAGGAGGCACTCAAAAAATATCTGATGAATAAACAATGAATGAATGAATGACTCCAAAGTCCCAAATCTTAAACGATATGTTATGCCACTTCCAATACAGTCACTGACACATACACACCCCCACCTCCACCTCCAAAGGGCTGTTCAGGGAATGATGTAAATCACAGATGTTAAGGAGCTGTGCAAAGGCCAAAAGCAGAAACCTAAGAGAAGGTATTAACATCGTCATTTTCTCTTTTGAAATGTGAATAATATTGTATCTGGCAGCCACGACAAATTTTTCCCTACTCTCAGAAGGCTTTTCGGATAAAGCTATTTTCAGGCAATCCGCTCATTTGACAGTTACTTTTGCTCTTTCAAATAAACATTTGTTCTTTGGAATTGTTGCTTGTTTTTCAGAATAAATAGAAATTTGCCCATTTCAAATAGAATCAACTCTGGCCAATCAGATTGTGGAAATGATTGGCCCAGCAACAAAGAAAAGGTTTCCAAAGCTTAATTAGCAGCTAAAGCAGAAACTCTGCACCCACTGGCGTGCCTCTGGATGGCCAAGACCCTAAGTCCATAAAACACAGGGTGGTCTGATTACAGTCCTGATGGGGCACAGTCATGTCATTCTGGGGTGTTTAAAGACCGGTCATTTGTTTTAATAACAGTACCGCAATTAGCAATGAACCTGGCGGGGGGTGGGGAACAGGGAGGGAATAAGTCAGGTCTTTACCTTATCAAAGCTACAGAAGATGGGCTCTTTCTGGTTATGACTGGGGAAATATATCAGATTTACGATAGGTCTCTCTCATTAGCATAGTTTTATAATTACTATAAACCCCTGCAGCAAGGCTAAATAAAGTTAAAAGTCCCCCCTCCAAAACAAGTTCACAGTGTCATAAAAACAAAGCAAAAGGAAGAAAGAAAACCTCAAACTCTTCTGAAATGCAGCAGCCACAGGAATTTTCATCCCAAAGAGTTAGGAAAATAATTTATGCAGGTGGCGACTTAAGATTGCTTTCAAGTATCAGTGTACCTTTGCAATGTACACTTTATGGCCCTTTTATCCGTTCTTTGGTGATGCCCTTGAAAACAGGTTAACAATGTCTCTCCCATCACAGAGGAGCCTGACTCAGAGAGGGAAGCCGGCTGCTGTTTCCAGACAGCTGCAGGGCTCAAGGGGTCAGGGCATGCTTCCATTCCTAAGAGTTAGGAGGCATTAGGAAGGTCCCTCTCCTTCTCTGGGCCTAAGTTTCCTTCTCTGAAAACTGATTAAATGATCCAGAGCCCTGCCCTTCCCATTCTAATATTCTGTGATTCTACTCCTTTCACTGCCCCCACCCAAACAAAATAAGTACCATGTGCCTGAAGAGATGAGGACAAGAGGAGAAAGTATTTGATCCTAGACTGTTGTTAAAAGTTTACCCCAAGACAGGGAGAAAAGGCAAGGAGCTACCCAAACTGACACAAATTAGAAGCACCAGAATGAGCCCCCCATGTTCACCAAAGCTTAAATGATGAGCTTGAATGCTTGAAATACATGTTTATTGAGAAATTTAGAGGAGTGGGATAAAAGTTGACTCAGATCAAACTTTTCTATAAGAGAATTATATCAGCTCCGGTAGACACGCTGAACCTTCCTGTGGTCACATTATTAACAGTTAACATTTTAGAAATATCAATTACTCTCTTGACGTCTCTGTTATTGGGAATCTTGACAAAAGCAATAGGTCATGGTTGACTTGGAACGGAAAATCCATTGGATTAAGATAGAGTTGGCAGTTGGAAACTTCAGTGAGCAGGAGTTTGATTCAAGGGAAGACTTAATAATTTTTTCTTTTTCTTTTTGAACTTTTCTTCTGCTCTTTGACTACAATTTAGTACATATTTTAGATAAAGGGTAATCTGATGTTCTAAAGTTTTTCATATTTAATAAGAAAAAAAAGACCAAGTCCAGTTCGACTTTAGTTTCCTAGATGATTTTTTACTTTTTAAACCAACTTTATTGCAGCTTAATTTATATATAATAAAATACACCCATTTAAGGTGTACAATGAGACGAGTTTTGATGAATGCATAAGGCCCAGTAACAAACACCACAACCCAGACAGAGAGCCTTCCCAATATCTCAAACAGTTCTCTCATGCCTCCTTACAGCCATCCTCAGCTCAGCCTGAGGTATCCACTGACTTTATCTGGTTTATCACTTTAGGTTGTTTTTTCCTTTTCTAGAATCTTACATAAATGGAGTCATACAACATGTTCTCCTTTTTGTTTATCTTTTTTTGTTCTCCATGGTTTTGAGATTCATCCAAGCTGTTACATTTATCAGCAGTTCATTTCTTTTTATTGTTGACTGATATCCCACTGTATGAACATACCACAATGAGTTTATTCATTCACCTGTTGAGGAATACTTGGGTTGTTACCAGTTTTTCTCTTTTATGAATGAAGTCTCTTTGTGAACATATATTCTCATTTATTTTGGGTTAAGTACCCAGGATAGTCCTGGTAATATGGTCATATGGTTAGTGTATGGTTAACATTGTAAGAAACTGGCAAACTTTTCCAAAGTGATAGTACCATTTTCCATTTCTATAAGCAGTGTGTAAGAGTTCCAGTTGCTCCATATTTTGGTTAAAATCTGGTATCGTCTGGTATCTGGTCTTTTTACTAATACTAGTGGGTATGTAGTGCTATGTCACTGTTGTTTTAATTGGCACTTCTCTAATTACCAATGACACTGAACATCTTTTCAGGTGCTTGTTGACCATTTACATATCTTCTTTTGTGAAGACCAATTCAAATTTTTTTCCCATTTATGTTCTGGGTCATCTCCTTATCTTTGAGTTATAAGAGTTCTTTATAAAGTCTGAATACAAGTCCTTGGTATGTATTGGGAATACAAATATATGTATTGGGAATATTATTTCCCAATCTGTGCCTTATCTTTTCATTTTCTTCACAGTGTCTCCTTTGAAGAAAAGTTTTAAATTTTGATAAGGTTCAAAATTTCAATTATTTCTTTTATGCCAAGTGCTTTTTGGGTCCTAAGAAATCTCTGCCTACCCCAAAGTCATAAAGATTTTCTCCTAGAAATGTTATAGTTTTAGCTTTTAAATACAGGGCTATGATTCATTTTAAGGTAATATTTGTATACGGTATGAGGTAAGAATGGAGAGTCTTCTTTTTCATATGGATAAATAGTTGTTCCAGTGTTATTTGTTGAAAACTGTTTCCTCAACCCATTGAGTCATCAAGGCACCTCTGTCTAAAAACAATTGATCACATCCATATGGGTTTATTTCTAGACTCCCTATTCTGTCCCATTGATCTTTATGTCTATTCCTTACTCTAATATCACACTGTCCTGACTACTGTAGCTTTATAAGAAGTCTTAAAATCAGGTTCCAGATTTGTTCTTACAGATTTCTTTGGCTAGTCTAGAGCCTCTCTAATTTCCATATAAATTTTTGAATAAATCTGTCAATCTCTACAACAATCTTACTGGGATTTAGATTAGGATTCAATCTATACCTCAATTTGGGAAGAACTGATATTCCAACAATACCGAGTCTTCCAGTCCATGAACATGGTACATCATTCCATGTATTTAAGTCTTCTTTCATTTCTCTCAGCAGGTTTAGTCATTTTCAGTGCACTATTTATCCCTAAATAGTTCATGGTTTTTGATGCCATAGTAAATAATAATGTCATTAACATTTTATTTTCAAATTGTTCATGACTAATATATAGAAATTCACATGCTTTTTTATACTGACCTTTTATCCAGAAACATTGCTAAATTCATTCAAAACATATAATTTAATATGATTTTAATCTTCTTAAATTCACTGAGACTTGTTTTATGGCCCAAAATATGTCTTTCTTGCTGAATGTTCCATATGCATGAGAAAAGAATGTGTATTCTGCTCTTGTTGGGTACAGTGTTCTAAAAAAGTCAATTAAGTCAAATTGGTTGATGGTATTGTTCAAATCACCCTATATCCTTAGTGATTTTCTGACTAGATGTTCTATCAACACTCCTCAAGAGAGGGGTATTAAAATGTACAACAACTGAAGATTTGTCTATTCCCCCTTTCGGTTCTATCAGGTTCTGCTTCATATATTTTGAAGATCTGCTATTGTGTGTATGTATGCATACATGCAGGCACACACACACACACGTGTGTGTGTATACACACTTAGGATTATTACATCATCTTCGTGAAATGACACCTTTATCATCATAAAGTGTCTTTCTTTATCCTTGATAATATTCCCTGAAGTCTACTTTGTTGGTTATTAATATAGCTTTCTTTTGATTAGTTTTGCATGATATATATTTTTCTGTCCTTTTACTTTCAAATTGTTTATGTCTTTATAAATTAGGTTTCTTACAGACACTATAGAGTTGAGTGTTGTTTTTATACACATATAAAATCTGATAACCTCTGGATTTTAAGTAAGGGTGGATTTTAAATAAGGGTGAGTTTAAATCTACCATCTTGCTATTGTTTTCTATTTGCCCTGCCCATTGTTCCTGTCTTCCCTGCTTTTTTAAAAAATTAATTGAGCTTTTAAAAAATTCCATTTAATCTCCAATATAGATTTATTAACTATACCGCTTTATTTTTCTAGTGTCTCCTCTAGATCAAGTGTCAGCAAAAGTTTTCTGTAGAGTGCCAGATAGTAACTATTTTAGGATTTGCAGGCCATAGGGTCTCTGTCAAAACTAGTCAACTTTTCCATCCTAACACCAAATAGCCATAAACATTAGTGAGTGTGCCTGTCTTCCAATAAAACTTAATCTGCTAAAGCAGACAGTAAAATACTTTGTCAGCGTTGGGGGGCAGGGGAGGCAATAAACCGTTCTTGTTCTATGGGCTGAAGTTTTCTGGCCTGTGCTCTAGGGTTTACAATATACATCTTTAACTCCTCATGGTCTACCTTCAAATAACTCCACCAACTGCAAAGCACCTTCCTATAGTATATGGCTATTTCCTTGTTTCTGTCCCTTGTGCTACTGCTGTCATATATTTTACTTTTATAGATGCTATAAACCCCCCCAATACATCGCTATTACTTTTGCTTTAAATAATCAATTACTTTTAAAAGATTTTAAAATGAGAAAAATATTTTTATATTTACACATGCACTCATCCTTTATGGCATTCTTCATTTCTTTTGTATAGATCCATACTTCTATCTACTGTCATTTTCCTTCAGTGTGAAGAAATTCCTTTAACATTTGTTAAGGTGCAGGTCTCCTGATGAATTCTCAGCTGTGGTTTGTCTGGAATTTTTCTTTCTTGCTTCAATTTTTAAAGATATCTTCACTGAATAAGAGTTCTAGGTGGACATCTTCCCCTAGCACTTTAAAAATGTCGATTGTCTTCTGGCTTGCACAGTTGCTTGCATAGTTGCATGGCTTTTTCTCTACTTTTAAGATTTTCTCTTTATCTTTGCTTTTGAGCAACTTATGATCATGATGTGCCTTGATGTAGCTTTCTTCATGTTTACTTTGCTTGGGCTTTGTTGAGCTTCTTGGATTTGTCAGTTTATATTTTTCATCACATTTAGAAAATTTGGACTATTTCTTCAAATATTTTTTTCTGTCTCCCCTCTATCTCCTATCTTCTGGGACTCCAAATATATGTATGCTAGATTACTTGATATTGCCCCACAGGTCACCAAGGTGGTATTCATTTATTTTCCATCATTATTCTTTGTGTTACTCCTGTATCTTCAAATTCCTTGATTATTTTCTTCTATTGAGTCTAATCTGCTGTTAGGCCAATCCAGGAAATTTTTCATTTCAGATATGTTTTCCAGCTCTCAAAGTTCCATTTGGTTCTTTTTTTACATTGTCCCATCTTTTCTCACTGTAGTCATATATTCCTTTTAGGTCCATAAACATATTTATAATAGCAGTTTTAAAAGTCCTGTAAAGGAATTCTCCACTAATCCCATCATGTCTGTCATTTCTAGGCCTGTTTCTATTGATGGAGTTTCCTGCTGATTATGGGTCACAATTCTTCACATGTCTAGTAATATCTGACTGGATACTGAACACTTTAATTATCTGGATTTTGTTGTCTTCCTTTAAAGAGTGTTGAGTTTTGCTTTGGCAGGCACTTAAGTTACTTGCATGTCAGTTTGCTCCTTTTCAGGCTTCTTTTCAAATATTATTAGTAAGGGTTTCAGATGGTTTTTACTCTAGAACAAGAGTTGGCAAAATTGTTTTGTAAGGGGCCAGACAGTAAATATTTTAGGCTTTGTGGACCTAAACCACACAACTCAACTATGTAAACAAATGCTTGTGACTGTGTTACAATAAAACTTTACAAAAATTGGTAGCAGGTTGAATTTGGCCCACTGACCACAGTTTGCCAACCCCTGCTCTAGAGTTAGTTAGGCCGTACTACTAATGGCCCTTCTGGGGTCTCTACTGACAGTCCAGGGTGTTCAACGAGGTCTTTCCACTCTGGCTGGTCATAACTTGAACAACTCTCAGACCTATGTGAGTCCTAGTTTTTAATCAGCTATAGCCCCCCAGATTTTCTTTTTTCCCTAGTCGTAATCTTTGCCTGGCCTTATGGACTATCATCCCATGTAGGGTAGCTTAGTCTTTAGCCGAAACTCAAGAGGACCCCAAGGCATACTTACGGACCTCTTTCTCTCAATATCTCCCTTACTGCTCTCATATCATGCCTCTCAAATTTCAGCCACCTCAGCCTCCCTGAACTCTTGTCTCTGTCTCTTCAACTCAATGAGACTACCACACTCTTCTTGGTTCCCTGTCTTTGTGTTGTATGATAATCCAAAAAATGCCTCCAGACAGAAAGTTGATTGTAGGGTAGGGACAAAAGAAATGGAGCTAAGCAGCTCCATACTCTAGCTGAACAGGAAGTCCAGAGTCAGGAGAGTCACAGCAAGATTATTCCAGAATCAGGAGACCTGTAAGGCTCCTGCTTGCCACTCCTTGTTAAAAAGTTCATCAAATACAGGAAGGCATGGTACATATCTTCATTTTAGTTCATGCTGCACTACCTTTGCCACAATACCTTAGAGTCCAATGTACTAGGGTGGTTTTTTGCAAAAGTTAACATTTTTCTCCATAAGTCTAATCATCCTGTTGGGCTACCACTCTGGATCCCGCTTTAACTTCCTAGGTTTGAAAGAACAGGCTCAAAATTTATCCCACTCTCCCAATATCCAGCAGTATTAGTCTCCCATGAAAAGCTAAAGGATTCATGATAAAGAATAATCCAAAAGAAAAATCACCTTGCTCAACTGCAGAAGGCATTTGAATGAAGTCATGGAGATGAAAACAGAAAGGCCATTTAACATTCTCTCTCTATAGGAGAAAATATAATTTTAGGAGCAACCCATTTTACAGCTAGGCAACTAAGACTCAGCGAAGGAATAGATCTTATTTTCCTATGTGGGTATTTGGTCCAAAGACCCAGCATTCCTCTGACACTGATTCATTTTCTCTTGCTGGAAACATTTCCAGGTGTTGAAGGCCCAGAATAACACAGGCCACTGTTTTTAATTTAACATTCTCCTTTAACTGAAACTGTTGGTGTCTTCTTCCTGTGACAGGATTCGGGGAGAAGGCTTGCTTCTTTGCATTTTCTGGTTTATTTCATTTCATGTCGGATATCTGACATTTTTCAAATGCTTGTTTTGTTATGTGAAATGGGATAGTAGCGTGCCACATCTTTTCTCCCAACTCAGCAGAAAAAAGTAATAGCTTTCCTCAAGGGATGTTAAATAGCAGAGTACCTTGCTGCTATGAAGGATTTATTACTTTTTTACTGTTTTATTTTGGTTTTTTAACTTAATGGGGTGTTAAGCATAAGAGCTGTTCACGTTGAACTCAAAGCACCACCAGGGCTGGCCTATTTGTGGAGGCCCAAGGCCCTGTAAGATGAACCCTCTCACATCACAAGCTGAGCTTAAACTTCCTTCCTTAACACGTTACTGAAAGAGGGAGTAACAACAAGAGAATTTCAAATTGGTCTCTGCCCAGAGACCGACAGCAGCATCATCAGGCTTCAAAGAACTCCTGACAGGTTCTGGCAGCAATCACTGGCACGCAACCCTTGTTCCTTTAAAATACTGTTTTCTGTTACTCCCCACCTCCCATTTTCCAAAAAAAAAAAAAAAAAAATTTCCTCAAATAAAAGGGACTTACCCTACTATTACTATAACAAAATCCAGTAAATTCCATCCATTCCTAACATAAGCATTAGGATGTAGCAATAATCCATATGCTATAATCTTCAAAAATGTTTCGACTGTAAAAATAATCAGGAAGGCATATTCTACTTTTTCCTGTGAAGAGAAACAAAGAAATAAAAAAAAGGGGGGGGGATGGGGAAGAAGAAGAAAAGAAACAGGGATTAGATCAGTATCTCAGAGATATAAGCATTTTTCTCCAAGCAAAGTTTTATTATGAGAAATGGAACAATTAACACTGTACCTGGAGCAAGAAGGCATTTTAATTCTAACTGAATTTCTCATAAGCAACTAAGTGTAAAACACTTTTCATCAGTGGCTATATTACTGCACTTTGCAACCTGCCTTGATGTGTGTGCAGTGACTCTGCCTAGGACACAACAGCACGTTTGTTATTTGCACACATTTGCAAAATGCAGCATGTTTTCCTCCTAAGATTGCCAAATCAGGCCCAGAAAAGCACAAGGATGCAACAAAGATTCCCACAGGGCTTTGAACAGAATGTCCTTTGGAAGAAAGCAAATTGCGTCTGCTTAGACCCTCTCTTCCTCTCGGGTTTCCATCTGACTTCTAAGTCAGGATCATCTTTGTCACTGAGCAGCAAGGTGACCTCGGCAAGTCCCTCCAATCCTTGGGACCTAAGTCTCCTCACCTGCACAGTGAGGGGAGGGGATTCAGGACGGCAAACCCACAGCCTCCTTACTGGCGTGCCGCCTCTCCCGGCCGACACAGCTGATGGGTCACCACACACGTTCCCAGGGAGCCTGGACTCAGCCCCTGAATCCTCCTCCTCTTCCAGACTCAGCAGCCGCTCCCATCTGACTGCCACAGACCTCCGAGATGCCACCCTCAGGCTAGAGGGCTCTTAGGACCTTTCCAGTTCCAACTCATGCGATTCCATGAGCTGTAGAAAATGCATCCATCAGCAGGTCTAAAAATGTTGGCTCTTTCCTCTTTTACAAAGTTTTTCTTTATACAGCTTTGGTTTCAATAGAAATATGGACCACTGAGATGTGTGCGATTAATTTTACAAGAGGCATTTGCTGGCAAAAAGCTATTGAAATAATAACTAAATGAAAACTCGTAAGTAATTAAAACTGTTCCATACAGGCCATAAAGTCCTCTGCTAATATTAATTCTCCTCTGTGAGACCTGAGGAAAGTTACCAATGCTTCAGGAAAATGGAAGTCATAGAATTCATTTATTAAGATGCCTGGTGCAAGGGGGCGAATAAATTTGGCTCAGGAAATGCTTAGTGAGCACCTCTTCTGCGCGATGGGTCCCACACCAGGAGCCAAGGTAAGAAAAATGTCTCCACTGTGGTCCTATCTTCGAAAAGTTTAGTCTGGTGCAAGAGGTAGGGGTTCAACTGTGGTACACAGAGGACATCCCAGGAGAGGGGACTGACAAAGAGCAGCTCTGCACCTTCGTAAGCAGTTCTGCCCTCTGATAAGGCCAAAGGGTTAGACCACTTCTCCCCTGCAAGGACTTGCTTTGTTCCATGTGAGCACTGGTCACACTGAAAAGTCAGTTCATCGGTTCCTCCCCCCCAGGTCCCTGTCATTCCTAACGTGCCCCCAGAGCACCCTTGATCCTCAGAACACCATCCTAGAGGTCTAATAAATTCCTCTGTGGTGTCAGTTGGCCAGAGTCAATGTGTTTTCAATTTTAAAAGCCTAGCTCATCCCCAACCTCCACACTCACGCTTCCTCCAGATCTGCCAGCAGGTCCTGCTCTCAGCCGGGCTCATCCCATCCCATGCACCCCGCACCCCTCAGCAGGCTGCGAGGCCTTCTCGGACCACGACCTACTCCCTCCGCACAGCCAGCCACACCCTCCAGGCTGGGGTGAGCAGCTGAAATCTCCCAGAGTAGCAGCGTGCACGCCCCCTCGTGCCACACGCAGACCTCCAAGGACTCCTCTGTTTACTCTCTGCAGTCCTTGTGAGCCTTGTGAGGGCAAGGGCTCGTCTTCCCGTTCACTGCCACATCCCTGGGTGGTGGGTTCCCACGAGAGGTGCACTCAGGCCACTGTGGATATTCTGAGGAATAGCGACTGACTTTGCTACCAGCTACAGAGGAGAGATCCAGGAAAGCTTCAATGAGGCAGTGACGCTAACTTAGAGAGCTAAAAGGAAACGCCACTCTGTTGCTTTAACAAGAAGCAAAAAATCCCTGAATAAACCAATCTGTTGTACTCAGATTAGACCCTGACCACCAAAGGTAGATCGTCAACATGTTTCTGAGAGTTAGAGTTGTAAGGGAACAAGATCAGCTGGAAACAGCACGCGGATTTTACAATTCCTCTTCCCTTTTTATCCTTTCTGCTTTATTTACTGGGCCAGACGGGAAAAAAAAGGCTTTTGCTGCCATCAATATTCATAGCAGTTATATCCCCATATCAACACAGGGCTATACTGCAGAGCAGACAAACAAGACAGGGAACAGAGAGTACACCTACCAAACACAGCTTGTTTTTCCTCTTTAGCGTTTACTTACAAGTAATTTTGCCACAATAATACAAGGGCCATTCATGCAACTGAATTGTTTAGGGTTCTTTTATCCCCTTCTCTCGTCTTCCTCTCTCTCCTTTTTGAAGACTTTGGTTTCTCTTTCCAAAATCCTCAGTGCATTACTTGATGGAATTGCTAATAAGAAATATAACCTTGCTATAACATGATTCTTTCTTACAGAGACTCTACCATGGTGCCAGCTGAACAATCACAGCCTGGAGAGCACGACAGACCAGTCTGCTCAGAAGCCAGTGTCATCCTGGTCCCCAATCCTGCCATTTAAAAGGACTCCAGTAAAACTAATACACCTCCACATTTAAGCAAATGTAGTGTTAAAAAAAAATCTTGCAAAACAACAATCATGGGAAGGGGAGGTAATTACTTCACAAGAGGATTGTTCATTTGAGAAAAGAATGTTGGGTTAGTGATCTGAAAGGAAGCCGCCAAAAAAGTCAGGTTCCTCGCAGGGTGGGGTGGGAACGTGCAACTGGCTGAAGGACCGTGAGACGTCGCACAGAAAAGATACGGAGTCAGCAGCTGGGATGGAAGAAACCACAGAGAGGACGAAGGAATGGGATGGCTGAAAAGAGGCGAGCAACAGCCCTCAAGAACTGAACATGAAATGAGGTGGCCCCTGGGCAGGGACTGCACCTTAAAAGCCCTACCCAAGGCTAAACAAAAAGAGTACATGATTCCTGCACCCCAGTCTCCCTGCATTTGCCAGGCACACTCAACCAGCCACCAGCAGGGATCCGCCTCACTAACAAGGGATCCTGGGTGGGCAGGGCCAGCAAACCATCTTTTAAGAAAGCACCAATTCTTCACCAGAGACCACCCTACTATGTGGATGAAAAGTCCCCCATGAGACTCAAGTCACTAGAGAAATAAAGGCTTAAAATCAAATTCTGCAACCTGATTTATCTTCTTTAAACAGTGAAGTTTCACCAAACAGGAGAGGCTCTAAACCAACAGTCTCTAAACCAGTTAACCCCTCACAGAGCCTTGAGAAACAGAAACTGTCAACTGGCAGGGAATAGGAGATGCCAGGATCTTTAACTGTACTTGGTTGTCAGCTGTCCTATTTTTAAGCATCCCTTTACTGTGCTGTGGTACTAACATCCATCCATCCACCATCAATCTATCCATCCATGCATCCACCATCAATCTATCCATCCGTTCATCCGTTCATCCACCCATCCATCATTCACCCATCTATCCCTGAGCACCTGGGTCGTCCTCAGAAAGCCTGACCCCTACCTTCACAGAGCTCCCGGCCTGCTGTCAAAAGATCAACAAAGGCTTGATGAGCCACGTAAGGTTCACCTCTCGGCTTTGCTCATCCACCCACAGGGCCCAAGTCTTTGCAGTGGTCTCCTGGCGTACACCCTGGCAGTAGAAGGTACAGAGTCTCCCCTCCACACACATATCCCTTCTGTGTCCTGCAGTCCCAGGCTCCCCACTGGCAGAGATCATCTCTTACTGTCTTTGTAACCCCAGCATCCAGCACCATACAGGGCACACATAAAGTACTCACAGGTGCTAATAGGAGGTAGAGAAGAAAAAAAGAGAAAGAATTAAGCAACAAAGCCAGACTGAAAGGGGACTATAAAAACATGAGAACTTGGGATTCTACCATATGTACCAAAAAGCAAAACAAGCAGGGTAGGAATCTTTCTAAGTTACCAAAAACCCTTCCTAGAACACACCTGGAATCAACGGTCAGAGTGTAGAGACAATAAATAGCTGATCCCAACGTCTCACAGGCCCTCCCTTTCAATCCCAGCCGGAGCCCCTGGTGAATGCCCTCACCTTCCACCCTTCTGTACCTTCCGGCTTGCTTGCTTCTCTCCTGCAGGAGTGTCCACTCCAGGTCATGGGCCGAGCTGCTCCCTCCCACTGTGTTCCCAAGTCCATGCTTTCCCTTCTCCATGCCTCTGCCCACGCTGCTTCACCCACCTGGTGTGCCTACCCCCGTGTGTGTCCACTCCCCTCTTCGGTGAGCACACAACCCTGACATGGCAGTAGCATGAGCCCAGCACAGGGCTGTGGAGAGAACGCAAGGCTTGGAGCTATATCTGTGTTCTGCTAGCCCCAGCTCAGCCTCTGACTGACTCAGGTCCACATCCAGTTCCCTTGCTGTAGAATGCCTCCCCCCACCCCCACCCCCACCCCAATTCCCGCCTTTTCATCAGGCTAAGTTCTACTTGTCCTTCGAGGCTTAGCTTAAATGACACTTTCTCAGCAAAAGCTTTGCTGACCTCCCAGACAAAATTTGGGCCCACTCTGCATAGCCCTATTCACAATGGAAAATTTTAATTTAAAAAAAAAACTACCTCTTTGATACTTGTCTCTCCCAATAAATGATAATTTCTTATAAAATCAGAGACCATTTCCATTTCATATATCACTGTATTCCCAAGTCTGTTGCAAAAATAGATACTCGGTATTTATAAATGAAGAAATAAATGAGCAAAATGAGAAGTTTTGACCAAACATTATTCAATAGCCCTTCCTGCTAAGATGTTCCATAATTGTTTTAGTCAGCTCAGGCTGCCATAACAAAATACCATAGACTGGGTGGCTGAAACAAACAGAGGCTTATTTCTCACAGTCTGAAGGCTGGGAAGATCAAGGTGCCAGTTGATCTGATGTGACAGCCTTTTCCCTGGCTTGCAGATGGCTGACTTCTCATGATGTCCTCATCTGGCCTCTCCTTGGTGGAAATATACACATTGAGAAAGAGATCTCTCTTCCTCTTCTTCTCAGGGCACTAATCCCAACATGAGGGCCCCACCCTCAAGACCTAATCTAACCCAAATCACTTCCCAAAGGCCCCACCCCCATACAACATCCCACTGGGGCTGAGCTTTTAACACATGAACACGGGTTGGGGGGGGGCGGGACACAAACATCCCACCCATAACAATACTGCAGGCCCCGCCCCAGGAAAACACCCACGACTAAACACCTGGGAATAGCCTCACAGCTCCTGCTCTGCACCCACAGCCTCCCCACCTCTAGTCAGAGGGAGGAGCACCCACAAGGGCAAATCAGTCAAGGGTGATGAGAGGTCCAGGGCTGCAGGAGCACAGGTGTGAGGGGAGGGGGAGGATGAAGGGACCGAGGGACACCATGGACTTGGGGGTGGGAGTGAGAGGAGGTAAGGTTCTAAGGCTGGGTCTCTGTTTCTCACCTGTAAAACAAGAAGCCTGAATGGATGATGTCTTCCAGTGTGAAATTACAATTCTCTATGACCTGATGAGCAATGTCCAGACTCAGGCTTCAGAGGGAAGCCGTGTGAGGGACCAGGGACCCAGGGAGGACAGCCAACCAGGAGCAGCAAGATCCAAGAGCAGCCACTGCCTTGTCAGGTGACCAGGTCACCCGAGGTTGCCCGAGAGACCCTCCCACCTGCTGCCTCACACATTCCAGGAGGTGCCCTCAGGAGCTGCGGCCACTCTTACAGGGTTCTGATGTGTGATTCAACCTCCAGTAAACTCTGCCGGGGATCACGGGAGGGGGAGCAGCAGGCGGCCTCAGCTCAGAGCGCTGGGACGTAAACAGAGGTAATGCTTTCCTCTGCAGGTATTAATGAAGTATGTACTCAGAGGGCCGCCAATGGGTAGCTGACGCCACATTCCCATGAAGAGACTGGCTGGAATAGTCAGCATGCCTTCCTTCTTCTTCACCTTTGGTTTCTAAGTACAAATTGTAGAGCACATGCGAGTGAGCCCATTTCTTGTGGCACTCGGCTAAGTCATTTGCCCCTTCTGCTTCTCAGTTTCCTCATCCATAAAACCAGGATACTCACCCTTGCCCACTCAGGTGACGGTGAAAATCAGATTAAGTGAAGCGGGAAAGAGCCCTGTGAACCATCAGAAACTCACCATCAAAGGCCACCCGGGACAGGAAGGGGCAAGGCCGCACTCCCAGGCTCTGGAAGTGGAGTCCCAGTAGGAGGACCAGGAGATGGGACAGAAACCTCATAGGACCGTCGCCAGCCCAGTGACCCCATGACCACCCAGGCCAAGCAGGGCCGCTGTCCCGGATGCCGTCCAGAATGTACCCGAGATGACAAATGAAGGTGGTCAGCAGGTGGCCTGGCTGACCGCTCCATGGAGACCAACTTCAAAGACATCTGGTCCATGGGAAGAGGGCAGAGGAAGCTGACAGGGCACGCTCGCTGG
The DNA here is from genome assembly GCF_009873245.2 of Balaenoptera musculus. Taxonomy (NCBI): domain Eukaryota; kingdom Metazoa; phylum Chordata; class Mammalia; order Artiodactyla; family Balaenopteridae; genus Balaenoptera; species Balaenoptera musculus. The sequence continues at coordinate 68,810,486 of NC_045795.1, read as the reverse complement.
ATGTGGCCTCACTTACCGGCAGCACAGAGGCAGTTGCTGCTTGGCTGTAGGGGTAAAGCAAGCAGCTGGCAGGGGTGGCTCATTATGGTTCTTGCCACCCAGCAAAACTCGCAGGGTAACAGCACCCTGACTTTCCTCTGAGAATTGCTCCTTTCCTACTTTCAGTCCAGGGGCCACAAGGGTCGGCATGTGACCCAGGTTACTGGTTCAGGGATAGGCATGTGTCCCAATGCCCACCAACCAGGTCCAGTTAAAGCTAATCCTGGGTTTCACTCAGACACTAGGCCAGAAGTTCTGTCACTGGCTTGACTTAGCTCTCAGAGGCTATAAGCCTAGAGTTACCAGGGGGACATAAAAATGAAAAGCCAACACCTAGGGAAGCCAAGCCAAAAGATGAGGAGAGAGAGAGCCAAACAGAAAGACAGAGAAGCTCAGACAGAGGAAAGCACCTAGCTCTGATGCTACTGTATGAGTCCCTGGATCAAGCTGAACCTGAAGGCAAAATTCTCCCCCCACTTTTGGGCTTTTCAGTTACAAAAGCCAATAAACTGAGCCAGTTTAGGTTCGGTTTTTGGTCAATTGCAAACAAAAGTCCTAACTAGATACCGGGGGCCTACAGGATCACTCTGCTTCTCTGAAAGTTAGAGCATCTAAAGAGAATCTTCAGCAGCTCCTCACTTCTCAAGAGATTCAACTCCTTGGATGATTCCCTTTGACCCACAGGCTTAGGGATGGTTCTCTGTGCACAGGACCCATAAGCCCTGCAAGTCACTGCCTCTGGGAATTCATCTAGGCTCTGTTTTCCAGATCTCCTCCTTCCATCTCATCCATTCTCTGTTGCTGTCTTCAATTCCAACTAGTTTCTGGGACTCTACACACTCCTGAAAACTTGATGCCTCAGACTCGGCTTGCTTCCCATCCCACTCATTCTGGGACCCCATGGTAGTGGGTACATTCTATGGTTGGCAACCATACACTTCCTCACCCAGCTTCACCACGAAGTCACTGCCCACCTCCACCCCACCTTGTTTGGACTTCAGGCACCCTATTTCAATTTAATTCAACCATATTCACTGGGGATCTACTCCATACCAGGTGCGGTCCTGAGCACTGGAGATAAAAGATGGCTAAGACAGTGTCCATGTCCTGGTGGAAGACAGCAGATGTATACATAAACATTTCTAGACATAGCAGATGACAAAGCTAAAGCAGAGTACTGGGAATCTCCTGTGGGGAGATGTGGAATGGAGCAACTAATTGCGTGTGGAGCATTTGGGAAAGCTTCTTGAAAAGCAGAGGACAGTATCACGTCTCAGTTCCTCCATCTGGCATCCCCCAGGACCTCTACACAATCTGTCTATGCCCTACGTACCAACAAACAACTGATATGTTACCCGCCGGGCACAGGGCCTCTGTTCCACCCAACTCCCCTTCCTCCTCCACGACTCCTTATGTTCCAGTCTGTCAGCTCCCATAACACCCTGCATATATGTCACACTCATTGGACCCTCTGGTCTCTGTCACTGCTCTTCTCCATCACTGAAAGCATTTTTTTTTCTATTGATCTAAATCCTGCTCCACCCTTTCAGAGAAGACTGGGGCATTTCATTTCCTCTGAGTGCTCTTCTGCCCCCTCTTTCAAAAGCATGATGTACTTATCGGGGAAGGCAAATGACCGCTGTGTGCCCACTGCCTCTGCTCCCCAGGCACCCCTGCAGCAGACACCCCTCGCCGGTCTCCAGCCAGCACCCCTCCGACTGCACCCTAACGCAGCTTCACGCGGTGCCCATCAGGCATCACCCCCAGACTGGAGTGGGCATGTGAGTCAAAACTATTTGCCATCCGGAGTTAAAAGTTGCACCACTTGCAGTTAATCATGAAAGTAAATCATAACAACAAATGCTTGAGCACCAACTACGTATGAGGCCATGAAAGAAAGCAGAGAGAGGCAAGGCACTGCCCTGCTTTCCAGAGCTCTTGGTCTAAGCTGGGCAGGTGAACCTATGAGGTTTCGTCTTGTATTATTTGTAGATTGTCACTACCTTGAGGGCAAGATCCATTGCATCTACCTCTGCAGACCCTCTCACCGTACAGAGCAGAGAAATGAGCACTTAGCCTCAATAAATACCAAGATGGCATCATCCACAAAACAAAGGAGAAAAAAAGCAGAGCCCGATGCTGCATTTCTGAGCACCTGGGCCGAGACCTTGTCTCACTGTCAGGGAGCCCCACCAGCAGTTCTGACACCCAGGCCCAGATCCATTCGCCTCTCCTAGGTGGAATTACAGAGCTAGGCTTTCTTTCTTAACTGTGTCAGGCCTTTACATCCTCTTCTGACAGCTCAGGTCAAGGTAAACGGCAGTGAGATTATGTGCCCTACGTGGGGCTGATCAAAGTAGCTTGCTGCCTCCCTGGGATCTAATGGGCCCAGGTCATGTGGAAACTGCCAAACCCCATCATTTTATAAAAGAAGTCTTTTCTTAGTATTGCTTCATTTGCCTGACACGAACCAAACGCTCCCACATGTCCACTTCCTTGGCTGAAAAGAAATGAGCAAACATTTCAAACTGGCAGGAACTGAGTAAGTTTAAAGCCAAACATCTTCATTTTGACAAGAAAGCAGTCATTCCTTTTCTCCATTAACAGAGCCTTTCACATCTGTCTATGGTTAAATTTCCTGACATCTGAATTCTAAATGTAATCTCATTTCACGCCCCCGACGCTCACTTGTACCCCTATAAACACACCATGTGCACACCTGCACACAATATTTAAGAAAAGAAACATGTTCCTATCTCTCATCTCAGCTGATTCTCCAAGCTACGGAGTAAGACAGGCAAAGACGGGATTACTATTTCCATTCATGTATGAGGGTCACAGTCAACAGGAACAACAAACTGCAGTAACCCTGCCCTCTGGTTTGAAGAGACCCTACTGCACCCACCTGGTGCATACCTCCTTGCCGGTCCCACGGCTGCCAAGTCTCACCTGGGCTTTCATGCAGCTCCACCAGGACCTCAGCCTCGGGTCATCCAGACAACTTGGACGGAGCAGCCTGAGGACGCACCTCGGGGGCGGAGCTGCCGACTGTAATAGTGTTGGTACCTGGTGGGCAGTGCTGCCCCCATTTAAGAAGTCACATGTTCACATGCACTCTGACCTTGTCCAGAGGACAAAGAGCCTGGGGTCAGCTTCCAGATCTGCCCCTTACTGGCTTCGTGGACTCAAGCAAGTGACTTGACCCCTCCTTGCTGCTGCTTCTTCATAAAGTGAGAATAAGAAGGGCAGAAGTGGGCCAGGTTTGTTGTTGAATGTGGATGAGGCAACACACGTAAAACACGTGAGCCAGGGTCCGTGTGGCGCACACACCCATGGACGCTGGCTCACTTTACTGGTGCGTCTGTGTTACGCGCTTCCCTGGCCTGGCCACGCCCCAGGAACAGCACAGGGTCTGGCCCAGAGCACCTGCTAACTACTCGCTACGTGGGCACTGGGTCCAGGGCCCAGCTCGCTGCCCACCCTGCAGGTCTGCACACCCCCAGGGCAGGCATCTCCCCCCTCCAAGGGGGCCGGCCCGGGGTCAGCACCGGCTCCTCTCTGAGGCAGACAGACGCCCATCTAGCCCAGCTCCTACACCGCCTGGACTGTCCAGCGAAGTCTGCCCATCATAGGACAGGACAGGCAGGAGGTGAAACACGGCCCAGCTCCCAGGCCGTGTGTCAACCGTGCCAGCAAAGGCGGGTCGGGGGAGCAGGCAGCATTCAGCTCCCCAGGTGTGTCTCTCCACCGTAAAACCAGTCTTTGGGATGAACAATCCTCATTCACGGTCAGCTTCTTTCCAGTAAATGTAATGAGACCATAGGAACATAGATCATTTCTTTCTGAATAAATTCATAAAGTCATGAATCAGTGTTTAAAAATACATAAAGTGTAGAGTCTGTAGCTGAGATAAAATATGTGATACATTTACTCAGAAGATTAATTACTCCATGCTTATAATTCATCACTGTTTTAGTATCAGAAAGTAAAATGAAGTTAATTTCAAAGACACTGGGTGGGTTAAAAACCAGGCACCACCTAACTGTGGTCCTGAAGTAGAAATCAATACCCAAGGCCACGACTAAGCAGAACTGAGCGTCTGCAGACCCACTCCGAGCTGGGGAGCATCCCTCGCATTGATCTGGCCTTGCCAGTCAAACCTCTCCCTCTTCTGTCACTTACCAGCTCCCAGAAGCCGGGGCTGGGGTGGCCAGTGAGGGGGTACAGCAGGGCTGTCTGCCACCGTCCCCCAAGCTCAGACCCACACAGGCTTCCTACGAGCAATTCCATTCTCAGGAAAACTGGTGGCTCCAGAAGCAGTCACTAGAGGGGATTCCGTTTGGTCAAGTGGCTAGGGTTAGTTCCTAACCTCTACTGTTCTCTTTAAGGAAACTTTTTATTTAGTATCTGCCTCGCTCCAAAAAAGAACTCTAGGCAGCAAGAGTATAAAAATTTGAAGTAAATAAGTAAATAAGGGAATCCTAGGTGGCTGTTTAAAAGAAGGCGGGAGATCTACATGTAAGGGCGGGGAAGGATGTCTATGATAGATTACTACAGGAATAATGCGAATAACATGATCCCTTTGATGTCTGAGGAGATCTCTTAATAAGCCAGTCTGCAGCACACACACCTGAAAATGAAAAGGCTTGCCTCTGAGAGCAAGATGATGGGGGACTTTCTGTCTCTACTTTTAGGTATGTCTGATTTGTGGTTTTCTCACTGAGCATCTCTAAAATCAGCTGGAAGTCTAAATATTTAGGACAAATCATAAGATGAGAAATTAAAAGTAACAAGGAAAAGAAAAGAAAATGAAACAGGAATAAGATCATAACAAAGATGTGTACTGTGAACACATTTTTATTAATGTGTCTCTGAGATGTCTAACAGCTAATGTGGAAGGAAAGCAGACCAGTGACACAAGTCACCTTATCTTTTGAATGAAATTGTTTCTCAGAACATAAAAATATTTCTCCAGAGGATTTGCTTAGAAGAATCCGCTGACAATATGAATTGAGCACTAATTACAGGAATTAGATTAATTTTTGCCTGTCTTCATGGAATGTACACCGTAATGGAGAAGACGTTTAAAGTGGAATGAATATGAAGTTCATTTTGTGGTTTACATCCAGAAATTTTTGAAAAATGAAATAAAATAGAATGGAAACTATCAGAATGCATGGCAAATATGAGAATTTAGTGAGAGTAAGTATATTTTCATCAAAGTCATGTTTTCAGATGATATATACATAGATGTTTGGGAGCTACAATGTAAAATGTATCTACTACCTTTGCCCCACCGTCAAAAAAAAATGTTGACAAACAGAGCTCTGGAAGCCAATAATCTGGACCCACCACTGGACACCAGTGGGGAATAATAACCACTCTCTTACCCTCATGCTTGCTTACACACACTCTCCCCTTCCACACATACACATCCATCCGCAAAACCCCTGAAGTTAAAAGGTATTTAAAGAATCCCTAACTGTGTACAGGGCCAAACACCCAGGAAGCAAACGAAATAGTCAAAAAGAGTCAACCCAGGAAGTGATGGGGATGAGGTACACATCCTAGGTCTGTTTCTGGAGGAAGAACTGAATCTCCACATAAGGAACCAGAGACGTAGGACAAGCTTGGGCAGTGAGTTCCCTGCCTGTCCTAGGAGAAGAAGTGGGGCCATCCTGGAAGTCAGCTGTCTCTAGGGTCACCTGGAGAGGAAGGAAAGGAGAGTGGCTGAGACGAAGAGGGAGTTTTTATGAGAAGGAAGAAGATACAGGCATCTCAGTGGGGCACTGAAGGGAGGACAGGGTGGGGAAGGCTTTGAACCACAGATCCAGAAGGTACTCCAGAGCCCCAATAGCACCGTCCTCCAGTAGATGGAGAAACTGAAACCCAGAGAGGGAAAGGGCAGCACCGGCACGCCGAGCACTGGGGGCACGAAAAGCAGCAGAGGACACCTGGGCGCTGGACGTAGGAAGGAGGGAAGGTTCTAGCAGACTTGATCTACCCCACAGCCTGCCCACCTTCCCTGATCCACCTCGAGTCCACATGAGGGATGGCTCATAAAAACCAGACCGGGACAGGGAGTGAAATGACACCCATGCTGGGCCCTAAGTGGGGCATCAGGTCACAGAAGCAGGGTAGGGAGCATGGGGGCATGTGAAGACCTGGGCCATGGTCCCCACCCAAGACCGGAGCTCGTAGGCCGACGAGAGTCACATGTATCCCCTGGCAGCCACAGGGCCGCTTGCCGTCAGGCACACACACCTCCTAGGTGGGAACAGGGCGATCGGGGCAGGGGAGTCTATAATTCACACAGGAGCGGGGGACACGAGGGAGAAATGGGGTCCCTCTTCTCTAGCTGCTTTATGGGAAAGGTGGTTGGCTAGGGTAAAAGGCCCTCTGAGCTGGGCGGGCTCTACAGAGCCTGAGGCTGTTCTTCTGAATCATGTTTTTGTGTCTTCATTCATTGGATGCAATGAAGTCTTTCCCCAGCTTTCTTAAGACTGCAGCAATTCTCCCAAAAGAACACTCTTTTAAGGAAGCCCAAGACTGTAGATAATGAAGAATAGTTTCAAACCCCGGTTGTGCTGGACCAGCTGTGTGGCCCGAGGGAAAGCACCGAAATTCTCAGGCAGCAGTTTCCTCATCCTCTCAATGGGGCCACCACCACCCTGGGGGAATTAAGGATTAATACTGATGGTGCAAATGCCTGGCACATGGCTTGCACTCAATAAAGTGGCTGCTGTCATCATGCGGCTGTGTTGTTGAATGTTCACGGAAGGGTCTCCACAAGCGTCTCCCCAGTCAAGGGTGGGGTTCTGGAAAGTTGAGAAACCACCCTACTCCTTTCACTTTACATGCCACAGTGAGGCCCAAGGGGTTGCACCAAGCACTACCCCTCAACCCCACTGTTTGTACCCCGTGACAAAAAACAGTACTGCAGGCTCCGAAGACATAGGAAGGAGCCTAAACAAACAGGCACCTTGAAATCACAATCACTAAAGTCCTGTTTGGCTACAACTACAAAACCTACATCCATCCTGTTAATTCAGGCATAGGCAGATGCCTTTTTAATGGTTTCATAATCACTAAGATCAATCATCATTTCAATAATGATTAGTGTTGAAAAAGGCAACAGGCTTACTCATAACTGCCTCAATTCAAAATTCATTAACACTCTGTGACCAACTGAAATCATCACACTTGAGGCTCTCAATACTTCATAAGCGTACCTCCTAAAAGAACTGTCAAGCTGCTTAATTTCTATACTCTGTATTTTAAAGCTGCCTCTATATGCCAGTATAGTTCACTTTCCATAGTCACTTCCCAGTGAATTCAGTGTTCAGGCAAACTCCTATCTTTAGGGTAACTTTGAGACATATGAACAGAAGATCCCATGAAAGCTTCAACAGCTAAATACATGCTATTTGCTAAATATCTAGGTTCATTATTTATAAAAACATCCTAGTGAGTTAGGATAAAATGGAGCAAACAAATACAGGTTTTTCTTTCATTACAATAGCGCTGGTGAATCAGACCTCAAACGTCTAGAGATTACCACTTTCTACAACTTGTGATTCTGCTCAAACGCCAAACTTTAAAAAAATCCAAATCCAGAACAAAAGTTCAACTGTAACATCCAGTCGTGCATTTTTTCACAGCCTAGACATATGAGAGCACAGAGAGAGGCAAAGATGTGAGATAAGACTACTCCCTCATTACAGCCAGTAAAAGGTAAATAGGTCCTGTATCACCTCTGTAGGGCGTACAATCCACCCGTTTGCTACTGACTTTTAAACAACCAGACATCCCTCAAGGCAGGATAAGGAAAACTGAAATCTAGCTGGATGACTTCTGACTACCAGTTGTAAGCTGGGTAGCACAGTGAATTTTAGAGTCAGACAGCCTGAGTTCAAAGTTCCTACTTGGTCCAGCTGTATAACCTGGGACAAGCACTTCACCCTTCTGAGCCTTGGTTTCCTACTCAGTGCCAGTCCTGTCAAAGGAATAAATGAACTAACGTGCAATGCCCAGCGCTTGTTAACAATAAACGGTTATTATTTTACTGGGAATTGAGGGTAGAAGTTCAGGTCTTGACCTCTTTTCTAATACGACAGAAGCTCTCTAAATTGATTTGCTTTTAACCATCTGGTCAGATGAACTGACATTCTTCTGGGTAAAAGATAATGACTAAAGCCCATGCCATACCAAACCCATGTGGCTCCCAAGTTAATTTCTAGAAAGATGATACATTTTTGTCCTCAACACTTGAGTTGTATGCTTGTTACTGTAACTACCTAACTTAATTGCATGGTGCTTGAAATGATGAAACATGAGTGCAAAAAGAGTCGTTGCTTACACAAAAAACTCAGCTGAATCCCCCGGAAGTACTTGATAAGGAATGTTGCTGAAGGGTTTGTTGTGGAGTCGGATACAGGTGAGATGACAGCAAGGAAAAAGGGAAAACCATACACTTTCAGAATTGCTCTCTGCTTTCTTCTCACATATCTTTAAGTTCCTACTCTGATTCAAATAAAACACAATCGGATACTGTAAGTATATTACAGGTGTCGCTTATGCAAGAAAGAAAATGGGCACCCTGACCAGTAGATGCGTGATACTCAAAAAAGCCTTTGGGGACTTCCCTGGTGGTCCAGTGGGTTAAGACTCCACACTCACAAAGCAAGGGGCCCAGGTTCAACCCCTGGTCAGGGAACTAGATTCCACATGCATGCTGCAACAAAGATCCCATGTGCCACGACTAAGACCCAGCGCAGCCAAAAATAAATAAAGAAATATTAAAAAAAAAAAAAAAGCCTTTGGCCCGACTCCAAAATATTGGCAAATAAATGTTCAGTTATATAGTCTAGGTTAAAATTATCTTTAAGTGTTTCTATCTTTTTAAATGAGTCTCCCTATAACTGACTTTTTAGAATAACCAACTTACAGGTCAGATTAAAGGGTAGGAAGAGCAGGAGGCTGGAGACACTAACCAGGGCTCACCTTGTCCTCAGTTCCCATCTGAGGTCCAGCATTTGACTATGCTCACCATGAGTTTGTCTCTAGAAAGTGCATAATAGGGTGCAAGCGCATCGTCGGTCATTGGTGAGGATATATTTAAATGAATATCTTACTGCTCTGGTGACCTGACCATTTGTGCGATGCACTGAGACAGCACCAAGTACCACCCACTAGGGACTCGGGCTTGATGGCGGCAAACTTTCCAAAGCTGAATCCATGTCATCATCTCTCTCCTCTCGTGTGCCAGAGTATGGGAAGTGTGTGTGTGTGTGTGTGTGTGTGTGTGGGTGGGTGTGTGTGTGGGTGTAGGTGTGGGTGTGGGTAGTGGCATTATGTGCTGGGGCAAGACAAAGGAAAGAAGGGAGGCAATGTGAGTGAGCATGACTGAGAAAGAGAGAAAGCATCTGAGCAAGAAAGACCTGCACAGTATCACACATGGGAAAGGAGGTTGGCAGCCCCTGGTAGAAATTCACAACTGGTGAGAATTGCCCAGAAAATCATCCAGGTGCTGACTGCTAACCCCTCACCTTAACCATGACTTCATTTAAGTGGTCAAGAATTCTTTCACTCTCTATTTCCTTGTGTTTGATGCACAGTTCCTGAGGTAGAGTGAAGAGGGGAAATGAGGCATTCTCTCGGGAGTCTACATAAATCTCTGCAGGTGTGATCACATCCTCAGGAGAAGACTGAAGCCCAGCCTGGCCTTACGTCCTCATTAACCAACAGCAGGAGACTTGTGTTCCTATAAAGGTCATCAAGCGAGGAGTACTACCTTCTGGGGCTGGATTAGACTCTCAGCGACAACTCAAAACTCATACTTCTCACTACACCAGGGGTTGGTAAGTCGCGGCCCACAGGCCAAGTCTGGTCCACCAGCCACGCTTTTCTAACTAAAGTTTCACTGCAACACAGCAGGGCTCATTCATTTCTGTACTGTCTATTGCTGCTTTTGCACTACAACAGCCAAGTTGAGTAGCTGTGACCAAAACTGCATGGCCTGCAAAGCCTAAATTATTTACTATTTGGTTCTTTACAGAAAAAGTTTGCTGACCCATGCTCTGGACCCTTAGTGCCCATGAGATAGAATGCCTTTAGGTTTCGCTTCCCTGCAAGATAAAGAAAAGGAGAATGCTACTGATTATCTAGCCCTGATCCTTCTGCTAAGATGAAGGGTGTAACATTTTTGCTTAATGGCTAAGATATGTGTGAAATACTAGCAAAAATCTTTGCAAACACAAACATTTAAAAAACAGATTCTGACAGTCCTTCCTTACTGTTTCCTGTGAAAACACACGGGCACTAAAATTACAGTGACCACCGAGGCTTTGGAAACACACACATGCACCATGACATATGGTGCTTATCTTCACCTGGAGGCACACACTACAATTCAGAATTGCAGGCACAAAAGAAACTGCTACTTAGGGAATATTTTTTAAAAAGCGTTGAAGGACCTGACTCCCCATTATTCCCCAAGAAGCTTTCAGTGTTTACTCTGTATTTAACCAAAGTTCCTACGAGACTATAAAAAACCCGTAGCCACTGTGAAAATGAGTTAAAATAATAGTTTCTGCCAAATACTTTAAGTGCCATGGCATTCATCCTTTAGAACTGGGTTAGGGAGTACTATAATTTGGTCTGTCAGCACTGATGTCAGCGTACAGCAGACCCAGAACAGCGCATGTTGACTCTCTGAGGTTTAGGGAGTGGGGCCGGGGTGACATTATAACAACCTTAAATAAGACTTAACATCCATCCTCTACAAGAAATGGTCCTCAGACTTTGACAAACACCACCATCACAGAGAGAAAACCAGAACCATGAAAGGACAGCCTCACCTAAAGGGTGCAGGTTCTGCATCTGACACTCATGCATGTGTGCAGAGAGGCAGGCAGTGTGCGTGAGGCTGAAAGTCTTAACTTTGTACTTAAAAAGGAGTTGGCTGAGATGTGTGCTGTTACCCAGGTATTAGAGGACAGGGCTCCCCGCTGAAAACAAGAAATACTAAGCATCTCATTTTCTAAGTAACCAAGAAATAGGATTCAACACCTCCCCACCCAGGGCTTACTAAGCCGAGCCCTCTGCCGCCCCAAGGGCTATAGTCTAATAAGGTTTGAGGGGAAGACAGAGAGCCAATCGCAGTATCTGGGAGGAGAAGCTAGAGGGGGGCCCTTTCTTAAATTCAAGAGAGTCATGAAGATGGTCATGCTCAAACGAAGGAAACACTAGCTCCTTATCCCCCGGCGACTCTGCATCACACAGTCCTAAGGGCCACTCCCCTTCCCAGAACAGGGAGAAGCAAAGAGGCAGGGCAGTCACCATGCTGCCTTCCGGCCCGGCAGGGACCTGCGAGCTTCCTGCGAGCTTCCCATGAGCTTCTCCATGGGGTCTCAGGTTTGAGTTATCTCTGGGGCCTCACCCGAGGGGACTGGTCACCAAGGGAGGTGGGTCAGCCTAGCGACACAGGCCGTGCAGTAGGGATCAGGGGGGCTGAGCCAGAGCCGTGAGTACCAGGTCAGGGCCTCTGGGGTGGGGAGGGCTCAGCAAACCCTCCGCAGAACCCCAGAGACCCCTGTGCGTGGATGCCTGCCAGATGGAGGGCCTGCCACCCGGCCAGTTTCAGCTACGGAAGCTGCAAACCAACCAGGAAGAAACCCTCAGTCGAACCCCGTTAGGTGAAAAGGTATCTGTCCTCTTACTGCTTCCTCAAAAGTGGAGCAGTTGGAGCCGATATCGGGGGGTGCAGGCTGGGGGCATGGAGGACAGGAAGGGGAAGAGTAGATCCTGCTCCCTTCCTACAATGGCTGGGGCCGGGGGAAGCCTAAATCAGGCTCTGACACTGAAGTTTCAATAACTGAACGTGACTGGGAAGGTATGGGGTCAGCCCAGGGTGTTGTGAAGAAGGGGGGCGAAGGAGCCACCACAGCCCAGGTGAAAGCAGCGACCAGAGACATCAAACCACGTCACGTCCAAGTGTGAGATGCCTCAGCTTGTGAAATACAGAGGGGTAAACTGAGGCTCAGAGAGAAGAAAGAATTTATCTGACGTCATAAACCACAACAGCAAATGGGAGTGTTTCCTTAATTTCTCTTTCAGATTTTTCATCATTAGTGTATAGGAATGCAAGAGATTTCTGTGCATTAATTTTGTATCCGGCAACTTTACCAAATTCACTGATTAGCTCTAGTAGTTTTCTGGTGGCATCTTGAGGATTCTCTATGTATAGTATCAGGTCATCTGCAAACAGTGACAGTTTTACTTCTTCTTTTCCAATTTGTATTCCTTCTATTTCTTTTTCTTTTCTGATTGCCGTGGCTAGGACTCCCAAAAAAACTAAAAATAGAATTGCCATATGGTCCAGCAATCCCACTACTGGGCATATACCCAGAGAAAACCATAATTCAAAAAGACACATGCACCCCAGTGTTCACTGCAGCACTATTTACAATAGCCAGGTCATGGAAGCAACCTAAATGCCCATCGACAGACGAATGAATAAAGAAGATGTGGTACATATATACAATGGAATATTACTCAGCCATAAAAAGGAATGAAATTGGGTCATTTGTTGAGACATGGATGGATCTAGAGATTGTCATACAGAGTGAAGTAAGTCAGAAAGAGAACAAATATTGTATATTAACGCATATATGTGCAACCTAGAAAAATGGTACAGATGAACCAGTTTGCAGGGCAGAAATTGAGACACAGAAGTAGAGAACAAATGTATGGACACCAAGGGGGGAAAGCGGCAGGGGGAGGGCGGTGGTGTGATGAATTGGGAGATTGGGATTGACATGTGTACACTGATGTGTATAAAATGGATGACTAATAAGAACCTGCTGTATAAAAAAATAAAAAGTAAAACAAAAATTCTTAAAATAAATAAATAAAAATAAACCACAACAGTAGCTACGCTGAAACTTTCCCCCACAATATGACACTGGAGTGTGATTTTATCCATGTTTGACTTAAAAAAAAAAAATTAGAGGAACTGGCTCTGGGCCTGGGTCAGGTTACAGCTCTTCCCTCTTTGAGGGCTTTCCTAAGAGCCTCCTTCTCTCTCTCCATGTCACGGTTCAGCCTTTCCCTCTCTGGTCTCTCTCCCATCTTCCATGCAGATGGCCTTTATCACCTGCCATACGTGCCCCACTTTCCCCTCCATCTGACTGGTTTTGACAATTAGGATCTTACTTTCGGCCAGGTTGTCCCCAAATACTCAGGTCTCGATTACTATTCCAGGCTATTTCTAGATCAGGGCCACCAGGACACGACTCTGCAGCAGGCCCTTCTGGAACCTGGCCATCAGCCACCATGCCCTCTTCACCCCTCTGACCATGAAGGCGTAGGCCCAGGTCAGCACAGACCAACCCAAGCCCACCCTACTAAGCCAGCCAGAGTCCAGACTTGGAAGCATCTCTGATGAGCCCTGCTTTTAATTAGGGGGAATACAGTGAGCTTCAGACCCTTCTGCTCTAGAATTCTACTAATCCTGTATATCTTATTGGTCAATTTCCAGCATTTAAGCTCATCTAGAAAAACCCAAAGCAGCAGCACTAGAAACAAAACTCTTCCCTTCCCTCCACAGTTTGTGAATTTTCTCACTTGGCTCCCCTCCTGCCCCAAAGGCAGGGAGCTGGACCAGGCGACCCCACGTGTCCCCAAGTTCTCTCTGCACTGGGCATCCTGAACCTCTGCACACCCAGTCGGCCACTCCCCCACGACGAGTCAGCAGGGAACCAGCCACCCTACTGTAGGACTCATTTTCTTAACTTGTTGCAAACTCATAAACGGATGTGAAGGTCAAACAGAAATCTGGCGGTCGCAAATTGTCTGTAGTTTTAGCAAATTCCTTTTGTCTATACCTGAGACAAAATGGGCACTTAATAATTAATGAACAAATAAATGAACAAATGTGCCCACCCTCTTAAAGTTGTTTATTATTAGAAATCAGGGCACCAACCTGGCAGAGATGGGAGTGCTTGGGTCGCGGGAGGTACAGGCTTGATGCAGAGAACACCCCCGAATCCCAGAGCAGTGAACCTTCCTGGAAGCGTGAATGGTGCCACCATGGCCCTCACACAGCTAAAGAATAAAACAACTGTCTTCAAGAGGAGTGCTGGAAATGGGACCTAATCAAACTTACAAGCTTCCATACAGCAAAGGAAATTATAAACAAAACAAAAAGACAACCCACAGGGGAGGGGGAAGGGTAAGCTGTGACAAAGTGAAAGAGTGGCATGGACATATATATACTACCAAACGTAAAATAGATAGCTAGTGGGAAGCAGCCGCATAGCACAGGGAGATCAGCTCGGTGGTTTGTGACCACCTAGAGGGGTGGGATAGGGAGGGTGGGAGGGAGAGAGACGCAAGAGGGAAGAGATATGGGAACATATGTATATGTATAACTGATTTATTTTGTTATAAAGCAGAAACTAACACACCATTGTAAAGCAATTATACTCCAATAAAGATGTTAATAAAAAAAAAAAAAGACAACCCACAGAATGGGAGGAAATATTTGCAAATGATGCGACCAACAAGGGCTTAATTTCCAAAATATACAAACAGTTCATACAACTCAATAACAAAAAAACAAACAACCAATCCAAAAATGGGCAGAAGACCTACATAGACATTTCTCCAAAGAAGACATACAGATGGCCAATAGGCACATGAAAAGATGCTCCACATCACTAATTATCAGAGAAATGCAAATCAAAACTACAATGAGGTATCACCTCACACCAGTCGGAATGGCCATCATTAAAAAGCCTACAAATAATAAAATTTGGAGAGGGTGTGGAGTAAAGGGAACCCTCTTACACTTCTTGGTAGGAATGTAAATTGGTGCAGCCATTATGAAGAACAGTATGGAGGTTCCTCAAAAAACTAAAAATAGATATACCATATGATCCAGCAACCCCACTCCTGGGCATATAACCAGACAAAACTATAATTCGAAAAGATACATGCACCCCTATGTTCATAGCAGCACTATTCACAACAGCCAAGACTTGGAAGCAACCTAAATGTCCATCGACAGATGCATGGATAAAGAAGATGTGGTACATATACACAATGGAATATTATTCAGCCCTAAAAAAGAATAAAATCATGCCATTTGCAGCAACATGGGTGGACCCAGAGATTATCATACTAAGCGAAGTAAGTCAGAAAGAGAAAGACAAATACATTTGATATCACTTATTTATGGAATCTAAAATAAGACACAAATGAACCTATCTACAAGACAGAAACAGACTCACAGACAGAGAGAACAGACTTGTGGTTGCCAAGGGGGAGGGAGGTGGGGGAGGGAAGGATTGGGAGTTTGGGATTAGCAGATGCAAACTATTATATACAGGATGGATAAACAACAAGGTCTTACCGCATAACACAGGGAACTATATTCAGTATCCTGTGATAAACCATAATGGAAAACAATATGAAAAAGAATATATATATATATATATATCTATAACTGAGTCACTCTGCTGTACAGCAGAAATTAACACATTGTAAATCAACTATACTTCAATAAAATTTTTAAAATAAAATAAAAAATAAATATTACTAATGGAGAAAGAACATATTGGAAATAAATTATATATTAGTAAAAAGATAAAAATAAATTTTTGAAAAAGTTCTGGAGATAAGAGACGGATGTAGGGTGCAAGAAATCAGCAAAGCAGCACTTCTAAACCACCAAGAGGAAAGTGCAGGAGACACAGCGGAGACATGGCCGTGGACACATTTATAACCATGCGGCACTGCCAAACGTAGGAGGGGTAGACCGTAGGGTCCATCTCGCCAGCATCAGCACCAGTGCTCAGATCCGGCCACCCTCACTGCCCTTGGGGCTCCCTCCAGCCACTCTTTCAATGCTGGGACATGGAGACCCAGGCATGAATGAAATGTGGTCTTTGCCTCTTCATGCTCTGTACCCAGAGTCCACTGTACTGAGTTCTGTCCACTGCCCATGATTTGGAGACAAGTTAAGCCCTCTTTCCTCAGGGCTGAGAACAATGGAAGAAACCCACGGGCCACTGTGACACTCCTTTGCACACTGACACACACTCTTTTCTCCCCTTCCCTCTCTATCCCTTTATAAAAATAGGGCTTTATAAAAAATCAGTTGATCAGCTTTCTTACACTCCTATTCTATCAATGCAATTTTCACTGTCACCAGAATGCTTTGACTTTCTTAAAGTTTCTCAATGTACCAATGGAGTGTACATTTCTGAGATGCCCCTACACAATCCCACTGTCACCACCTGGACAAGTCCAGTCTTGGGTCTATCAGCTGAGGACCTCACAGAGGTTCTATTTCTGATGACTGATCCCATGAAAGCCACAGCTCAAGGATTAATAACTAATACCAACTAAAAGCCTGCTGGGAGACAGCAGAGCACCTCACCAGAGCCCTTCCCGGGTGAAGCGCCATATAATGGGAGGCAAACATCAGGAGAACACACCTTGCAGATGGGTGATTACAGCTGGGCTCCAGCTGGCAGGAAGAGGGAGAGCAAAGCCCTGCCAAAAATGTACCTGGGTGGGAAAAGCTCAGCATGGCAGAAGCGGAAGGGGCCAGGAAAGAAAGAGAGTGAACCTGACTGGCCAGAGGGCTTGGGTTCACTTTCTTTTGTTGTTTTCATTATCGTGCAAGACCTAACTAGCCAGCGTGCTGACTCCTTTCTTCTAGTTTGTCTTTCCTGTACTTATTATAACACAGATCAGTTCAAAAACTGGGGTCATTGCAAATGACAATGAGAACAACATTGCTCTGACTTCATTCCAGAAAAACAGAAAAAGGAATGAGTGTTGATCTAATCTGTCCTCAGCTCACTCCGTGATTATCTGCGGTGGTTTGTAACTTCCACTCCCCACTCAACGGCTGGCCTGGTATCGCTAACTTGAACAGCGTCTCAGGCATTTTTGTCTCAGGCCCTGAGAGTTCCAATAGACGGCCATTTCAGCTCTTGCACACGACATTCACCAGGACACTGGAGGTGGGTCACTGGTGACAGAGGGGAAAGAATGACCCAGTTCATCTTTTTATGTAAATCTTTGTTGAAAAGCTAGAACTTCGTTTTGTTCCCTGAGTATCTTTCAAATTACTTAGTGAACTCTGAGTCTCCCCCCATCACTATTTCCCAATCTCCTTCTACTCGTTGGTTTTTTGTTCTCCAAACAGACAGTGAAAACGATTGTGAAACTACTCCAAGCCCTTAGTACTGAGGGAAACACACCTTCGGGAGTTTACATTCAAGGCGGGAGAGAGAATCATGTGATGAGAAAACTAACCCAAAGGTATCCAGGTGACACAAATGAATCAGAAAGGATGGAAGTATTCTTCTGAATTTGATAAATCAGCTCTATTGCAGAGGCTCCTGTGGCAGATTTTAATGGAATTTTGAAGAAGATAAGCAAAATAGCCCCATGTAACAAAGGGCAATAAATCACAGTTATTTTCCATTCATATTGATGCAAATTGCATCCTCTACTTGAGCAAATTTATTCTAACATTTATTATAAACATTTTCAAATACACAGAAAAGCTGAAAGCATTTTACAGTGAATACCCCTACATCCACTACCTAAATTCTGCAAGTAGGATTTTGCTGTACATGCTTTCTCACATATCTAAGCCACCACTCTACACACCCATAATGCATCTTATTTTTAGATACAATTTAAAATAAGGTACAGACCTCTGCAGAAAAGTTGCGCTGAGCCTCCTCCCACTTCCCACCCCACGTTCCCTAGAGGTGACCACTGTTGACTCTTACCACCATAGATTAGTTCTCGGACAGGCAAACCTCATTTAAATGGACTCAGTGTAGTGACGCTTTTATGAAAGGTTTCTTTCATTCAGCATAATGATGCTACAGGGACCAGTAATTCATGCCTTTTTCCTGCCAAGTAGTATTCCACTGTATGAATATACCACAGTTTATCCATTCTCCTATTGATGGACACCTATATAGTATCCAGAATTTTTTTCCATTATGAATAAAGATGCCATAATCATTTGTATATAAATCTTTCTGTGGACATGTTTTCATTTCTCTTGGGTAAACATCCAGGAATAAAACTGCTGTGTCATAGGCCTTTTAAAAAACTGCCTGAGGTTCTTCCAAAGCACTTGTACCGCCATCCAATCCCACTAACAATGTGTGAGAGCTCCTAGTTGTTTGACAGCCTCACCGACATTTGGCGTTATCACCTTTTTCATTTGCACACTCTGTGGGGTATGGAATGGCAAATCATTATGGTACGTCTGCATTTGTCTGATGACACTAATGCTGAACATCTCTTCGTGGGCCTTTTGGCCATTTGTATCTTCTATTAAAAATATCTGTTCAATCTTTTGCCAATTTTTAAAATGCAAATGTCTGTCTTTTTATTATGGGGCTGTATGGATGCTTTACACGTCCTGAATACAAGTGCTTCATCCGTTATGTTTTGCAAACGTTTTCTCCTGATGGGGGGCTTGCTTATTCATTTTCCTTACAGCATGTTCTGATGAGCACACGTTTGTCATTTCGATGAAGTCACCATATCAGTGTTTCCTTCTAGTTATTGCTTTCTGTGCCCTGTCTTAGAAACCTTTGCTTATGTGAAGAAAATAAAGGACTTGGCCTAAGTGGATTTAACTGATTTGCTCCTCTCCCTCCTCTCCCAAGGCAACTGCCGAGCAGCACACACCTGGCTCTCCTACTCACCACCATCCCCACCCTCCCCCGTCCTCACCCCAGCCCCGAAACCGTCAGCATGCGGGGGAGCCAGAAGAGCAGGCTCTGGACACACTCAGGTGATCTCTCCGGAGCTCCCTCTGGCCTAGTTCCAGGGCAGAGATTTTGAAAAGACAGAGACACTTAGTCAAGACCCAGGGTCGCCTAGATTCAGCCTCAAATGGGGGAGAAGCTGAGGGAGCAGTACCCCCAGTCCCACGCATGTCGCTTTCCATGAATTCCCAGCGGTGGTTCATTCTGTTTTTCTCCTTCACTTGCATTCACAGGTCTCTATCCCAGTGTTTAAGGTGCGTTTGTTTTCATTTGTAATAAAACGGTATCCTCTAAGCTTTTAAGTGTTGGGGTGGGGGAGGGTGCCGTTCAGAAGAGGAAGTGGCGTTTCAGCCTGGCGTCAGAGGCTCTGTGCGCAACTGTATATTCTCGTCCTCATTTAAGAGGTGCCCTTCCTGCTCCTTCCTCCATGTTCTGGGGCCTAGGCTCCTACGGCAGGGCAGGGAAAGGACACCTGACTTAGTGCCTGAAGATGAGGGCTTGATCCCCAGCTCCCTGCACAATGAGGACGGAATAGCAGTAACGGCCCCCTCAGCTACCTCTGGCGCCGTGGACCAAGTCAGCAGCGGTGAAGGTCCCTGGAAGACGCACACCCATCTAAGAATGCAGGTTATCCTCTCCAGCACCTCACGGACCCCGGCACCTTACCAATGCCTCACAAAGGTTTGCCAAAATTAATTAATTCAAGGAAATAACCTGAAACTGTGATCTTCACAGAGAAAGGAAAGGGGAGAGAATGGAGAAATTTCCATAACGAATGCCAATTCTGAATGTTAATTTTCTGAGGGCCCAAAGAGATAAGGTACGAGCAAGTTCAAAATCAAATCCCACCTCTTTCTGCGAAGACTGGGTCCATGAGCAGCCCCGTGAGAGGTGTGGTGGCCATGGGGTCAGGAAGGGGGTGGAAATTAGAGCCACACGGCCCGGTGCCCTGTGTCGGTGTGGTTTCTGCATCCCGACCGGACCTGCCGTCACGCTAACACTTCACAGGCATGGTTTCCACATGGAAGAAGGTGGAGTTGGCCAGAGAAACAGGCTCGAACCAACACAGGAGAGATGGTGCTGGTAGGAGCTCCCCTGGGGCCCACTAGCTGTCACTTGCAAAGGGCTACAAATACAGTAGCTCACAAACCCTGTCACATCAGGGTTGTTAACCCCACTTCACCAACGACACTGTGAAGCCCCAAGAAGTTGCATGCTTTTCCTAGGTCACATGGCTAGAGAATGGCAGAACCAGAACTGGAATCCCAGCCTGTTCAAGAGCAACGCCAACGTTTGCACCGCTAGAGTGTACTGCCGTGCAGATGAAAAGTGCCAGACGGAGGCAAGGACAGTCCGGGGGCTACAGGGTTATAAACTGGAAGGAAAGAATTCACTCCAACCAAGGGGAGGAGACTCCTCGTGACGGACGACATTTGAGCAGGGAAGGGGAAACTGGAAAAGCGTGGTGTGCACAGGGCAGAGGCAGGCACAATGAATGCCTATGTGGACAAACAGGGCTCTGGGTATATTTGGGGACGAGCAAACAGTTGAGGTGGCCGAAGCATGGATTTTGGGGCCTGCCAACTGGGAGCGAGCAGGAAGCGACAGGAAAAGCCGGTGGGGCCAGAACACCTCAAGGGCCTTGAATGCCGTGCTCAGAGGTTTTATCCTGTGGCCGACCAGACCCTGGAGGCTTCCGACCACCAGAGAGACAGTGAAGTAGGGCCCGCTGTCAGAACGCTCTTGACTCTGACGAGGCAGTAGCAACAGCAGCAAATCTGGCTGTCAGGGAAGTCCCTCAGTGTCAGCACAAACCAAAGCTGTCCACGAGCTGAGCACTCCTGCGAAGCCCAGCCAGCCCGGCCATCTGAGGACAGCCACACGCTGCCCGCAGCTCTGCCAGCACCTGGCGCCCTCCCTGCCAGCCAGCCCCGTCGGACCTTCGTGCTCTGGCCTCTCCACCCGGTTCTCCAAAAGCACAACTGAGGTAAGGCGCATGCTGGGTGGAGGGCGGCTGCCAGGAGATCTCAGAGAACTGCATCCCTTAAGACCCAGCCCCTCCTGCACTGGGGGTCCCCATGACTCTGGGGCCACGGGAGCTGTCAGGGTAACCCAGGTCAGGGGGACAGCCAGCGCTGCAGCTCAGGGATCCTAGGCGTCCCTTCCCGGAGGAGGACTGAGTACCTGTGATGAGGCTGGCCCTGCCCTGGTGCTGGGCACACTCTCCTCACGGAGCTTCTGTTCTGTGCTCAGGTCAGGCGCTCTCCCCTCTGCACGCAGATGCCTCCACCCACCTCTCCCAGCATACTGGGTACTCGTGGCCAATAGCCTTCCTCCCCACTGCGCCCCGGACTACCAGCCACCGGTCCAGCACAGCGCCCAGGGGCTGGGCTTGGAGGCAGCACTGAAGAATCCAGTGAGGTAACCATCCACAGTCGGTGCTAGGTGGCCATGGCTGACAATGCAACCCGACGAAGTCGCCTACTCCCCTCACTTCCCTTCCCTCAACTACAGAAGTGTACTCCACCACCCAGCATTCAGAAGCTCTGCCTCCGAACCCGCCATTCTGCTGAGTCCTTCACAGCCATTGTGTCATTCAACTGTCATAACCCTACACCCTATGAAATTGCAAGTATCACTCTCAGTGATTTACAAAGGAGGAAAGTGAGGCTTAGAAAGCAAAGTAACTTAACCAGGGTCACAGAGAGTAGCAAGGATGCGACTCCAGCATGTGCTTTGAGCCCAAACACTGAACTATTCCTCCCTGCAGCCCCACCCCCACTGGTGTCAGAGGGCCTCTGGGAGAATCCGGGGAGACACGGGGCACACAGTAAACGGTGCACACACGAGCACCACACAGAGCTATGGGGAGGCGGCTGTTTCTCCTGCAGACGGAGAGTACTGAAGGTCGCAGTCGCTATGCATGGTTGGTCCTAACAGCGTCAAGTGCGTGCTGGGCCTTGAGGGATGTGCAGGATTTGGAGAAGCAGAAAAGAGGACGGGGGCGTTCTAGGCAGCTGCACTGGGGGAGGTAGGCATCGTATAAAAGAAAGGCCCAGAGGCTGGAAGAGATGTTCAAGGCACAGCAGGTCGAACTGCCCAACTATACTCAGTAACACCAGCTCCAAAACTCCCCATGACACCAAGTCCTACCCCCTTTGCCCTCAACCCAGCAGATAGACACAAAATCAGTGTCCAGTGCCTGCCTCCAGGGAAACCTGCCCAGTACATCCTCCTCCTTCGACCCCCAAATGCAGATCCCAAGTACATTTAAAAAAAAAAAAAAGAAAGGCAAATCTGGCATGATTCCAAGTTTCAGGCCTCCTGCCTCATGTCCTATAGGCTCTGGCATAGTGCTTATTTGCATGGCTGATTGGATAACCAATTATAGAGTAGAATATTTTTAGGTCTTCATCTCAAAAAAAAAAAAAAAAACCCAACCACCAGGGAGAGAATAGTGTATTTCCTGACAGGCCTGCTGCAACTGCCAAGCACAGCACAGGCCAGGGGCAGGCAGGAGGAAGGAACTGGAATGGCTATCTCTTCATTAAGGCTGGTTAACTCCAAAGCATCTGTATCTGTTTGGAAAAGAGAGAATGTGCGCATGTGCACCTCTGTGTCAGGGGATGAGGAGAGGGAAGCAGGAGGCACAGCCGGGAAATGTCAAATTCCTCCACCTTCCCGTTCCGGCCATCTCTCCACAATGAGGCCCTTTCCCATCCCTGCCAACAGGTCCCAATCCACACCCACAGAAAGGAGCACCGATCTTAGAGCCCTGGGGCAGAGACGCAGTAACATGATACTGGAGGGCCAGTACCCTTCCTTCAGCTCCAGAGAGAATGGAAGTCAAGCCCTGGGCAATGATGATGATGATTGATGATGATGATGATGATGATGATGATGATGATGATGATGGTGGTGGTGGTGGTGGTGGTGGTGGTGGTGGTGGTGGTGGTGGTGGTGGTGGTGGTGGTGGTGATGGTGATGGTGATGGTGATGGTAATGATGGATGTATCGCAGCCCAACCCTCCCACTACGTGACAACCCCTGGCATCAACGGCTCACTTTTACCCACACGGTCCCAAGTGATCTCACAACAACCCTGCAAGGCCACTCAAGTAAGAACACACTAGAAATGGAAGGTTTTCAAAGGATGATCAAGTCCAAACCTCCCACTCTTTGGATCGAAAGTTGAAGATCCAGAGAGAGGAAAGGATTTCCCTAAGGCTGCACATCAAGTCATGACAGAAGGCAGATGAGATAGGAAATGTGAGAATCAACAAGCCAGCTATAACAAGAATACAGAAACTGCAGGAAACCTGATATCAGTACAAGGTCAAGAACTGTCAGTGCCCTGTCCCTGGAAGTGGCTGGCCAGCTGAAGGTGGAAAGGCTTCTAAAGACTCCATTATGGTACCAGGTGGAAGAGAATACCCTGAAAGGATGGAATTCTGTTTTCCAGGAGGCAGCCTATGCTTTGAATCAGAAACCAACACGCGGTGTGGTCTCTTTCGTAGCCAGAATACACGATCCAGAATTTAAGGTGTAGAAGTGAGCGAGGCTCCTCTCACTATTACACCTAACAGTCAACTCACAGGATATCTGATTCCCATCTCAGCAACTTTGATCTGCTGGTTTGGAGGCTTCCATCCCCAAAGAAGGAACAATTCCACCAGGGTGCATGAATTTGAACACGAGAATACCACCTGGACATTTGGGTCCCTTTATGCCACTGAACCAATAGGCAGGGAGAAGGGGGTTAATCCACTGACTATAGTGACTGATTCTGACTGGCAAGGGGGAACTGGGTTGCTTTTACACAACGGAGGCCAGGAGGCAGTCCAGAAACCAGGTGATTCTCTGGGGCACCTCTTAGTACCTCCATGCCCTATCATAAAGGTTAATAGAAAACTCCAGCAAACCAAACCAGGCAGGAAACGGAAGACTCGGACCCTTCAGGAAGGAAGGTGTGGGTCATTCCACCAGGTAAAGAATCCCGACCGGCTGATACTGTGGCTGAGTGCAGGGCAAATACAGAATGCGTAGCAGAAAAAGGAAGCCATTGATGGCAACTGTGGTCATGTGATCAGTTACAGAAATTAGGACTGTAGCAGATTGGCATATTTTCTACTTGCCTGTTATAGGTTTATTTCTTATTTCTACATGTTAATTATTTTCTTCTCTCTCCTTCCCATTTTGATTTTATGTACAACTTGTTGGAAGTTAGCTTGGTTAACAATTTAGTCTTTAGGTAACAGAGTACTCAATGGGATTGTGACTGAATGTGAGTAGTAACTAATAAAGCCAGACAGGAATACAATGGCTCCTGGGACTGTGTGTCTCCTCATTGGGGTTAAGGGTGAGAACGTCACGTGTAACAAAGTCAGCTGTATCTCCTTAGGTAGAAAGTTCTCAGTCCTCATCTTGTTATATAGGAGTTCAAGCGTGTCCACATTCAAAGTCAGCAACAGCACTGGATTGAGTCCTTCTCACTCTTTTCATCTAACCTCTTCTACCACACCACTATAACTGGTTCCTCTGCCCTGCTTTTCTGATTTTAAGGGTCCATGTAATTACACTGGCCCATTAACCCCGGGTAATCTCCCTATCTGAAAGTCTGCTGATTAGCAACCTTAATTCCATCTACAAGGTCCCTTTTGTAATATAACATATTCACAGGTGTATCACCCAGAGTGGGGGCAAAGATCATGGGGGCCAAAATTCTGCCCACCACACCATATGATCCATCAATTCCAATCTGCTCTTTTTCCCAAGAGTAATAAAAGCCATGTCCACACAAAGACCTGTATAAAAACGCAGCTTTATGCAGCTATGAAGCAGCTTTATTTGTAATAGCCAAAACGATGTTTCCAATGTTTGGACCCAAATGTCCAACAGGAGTTAAGTGGATAAATTGTGCTGTATCCATACAATGGAACGTCATCCAGCAACAAAAAGGACAAACTTTGGATAACCCACATACGAGTACATTCTGAATCATTTCATTTCTATGAAACTCAAGGAAAGACTAATCTAACCTATAATAGTAAAAAAAAAAAAAAAAGCAGATCAGTGTTTGCCTTGGGTCAAGAATTGGGGTGGGGGCTTCCCTGGTGGCGCAGTGGTTGAGAGTCTGCCTGCCAACGCAGGAGACACGGGTTCGAGCCCTGGTCTGGGAAGATCCCACATGCCGCGGAGCGACTAGGTCCGTGAGCCACAATTGCTGAGCCTGCGCGTCTGGAGCCTGTGCTCCGCAACAAGAGAGGCCGCGACAGTGAGAGGCCCGCGCACGGCGATGAAGAGTGGCCCCCACTTGCCGCAACTAGAGAAAGCCCTCGCACAAAAACGAAGACCCAACACAGCCATAAATAAATAAATAAATACAATTTTAAAAAAAATAAAAGAATTGGGGTGGAATTGAAGTGTGGTTGATTGGCAATGTTGTGTTGGTTTCTGCTGTGTGGCAGGGTGATTCAGTTATACACATATTTACATTCTTTTTCATATTCTTTTCCATTATGGTTTATCACAGGATATTGAATATAATTCCCTGTGCTATACAGTAGGACCTTATTGTTTACTCATTCTAAATATGATAGTTTGCATCTGCCAATCCCAGTCTCCCAAACCATCCCTCCCCAACTCCCCATACCCCTTGGCAACCACAAGTATATTCTCTGTCTGTCTGTTTCATAAATAGGTAGAACAAGTCCTCTTGATCTAAACCCTGCAATGCCTTTTAGAAAAGGATCCTTTATCATCATGTGTGTTAGTAAATGTAGAAAATAACTATACAAGTCTAAAAGCAACTGTGTACCTGGGATGTCTTCTACTAATGGACTGCTACACTGCCTTTTCACTATTATTACTGATATGGCTCTTTAAGCAGAGAAAACAGGGAGAAATTTGGAATTTTTTTTAACTTATCAAAATCCTTCTTAGACTCTGGCCAAGTCACTCCTAACCCTTCTTTGCCTCTGTTGTCCCCTTAGCTCACAGAACCACTGAAAATGTCTCTACTTGAAAGACACTCTGCAATCGCCATGGATGTGTTAGTGTAGCTGGTAGTGGATGTTGGCATAAAACCGACCTAGATTTGAATCCTGATGGCCTCTAGCAGCTATGTGCCTAGAGCAAGTCAGTCTCTCTGTCTTGGTTTCCTCTTCTGTAAAATAACATCTAATCATAGCTAACCCATCTGTAGTGCTTACCTGCATCATTTTTCATTTAATACTTACAACAATCCCTAGAGGAAGAAACTATAGATGAAGCAACTGAGGCACAGAGAGGTTGAGTGACTTCCCCCAAGGTCACACAGCTGGTAAACTGCAGAGCCAAGATTCTAACGCAGGTTGGAGTCCAGGCCCTAACCACCACACCTACAGCCCCTCCAATTGACAGCAATAAATGAGGACACACCTACTAAGGGCTGTTTTGAGGATTAAAGGAGTAAATGTATGAAAAGCCAAAAAAAAAAAAAAAAAAAAAGAATTGGGGTGGAGACTGACCAGACAGGGCACAAGGGAACCTGATGGTGTGGTGGGACTGTTCTGCATCTTCATTGGGGTGGTGATTACAGAGGTGTATACATTTATCTAAACTCATCAGTCTGTACAGTGTAAAGTATACATTTTACTGTATATAAATTATACCTCAATAAAGCGAGTGATTTCCTTCCTCAAGCACTTGTGGGAACCAGATCCACACCACCCATAACCTCTGGGATGGTACAGAAAGTCCACATTCCTTGGCCTGTCACTGTGCCCCACGCCCAGATCCTAGGCACCTGCCATTTCCATGTCTCCCCTCCTGTCTTTTTCTTCCATGGTCAGGGATATTAAAGCAGCCAGCTCCCATCAAGGTGTACCCGTAATAATGTAGTTAAATGTAGTTCACCGTAATTGAAGGTAATCTATGCTGTCACATTTGCTGTAACCAGAGGTCTTGGGAGCCAGAGATTCTGCTCACATTAATTGTAACTGACACCTCTTCCCTCCTTCAGGGGAATCCAGCCCCGGTATTGGGGTTTCTTCGCTTTGGGTTCAACTAACCCCAACTGGATCTCTCAATCTCTCTTTTTCTTTCAGTGAAAAATGACTAAGACGGTTGAAAGGTAAAAAAGGAAGAGACAGTTGGGAAAGCTCAAGTCAGCCAGTTCGATGTGGTAGCAGAGCTGACTTCAGCGCTTTGGGCCTGTCATCATGTCCAAAAGGACCTGCGTACTGACCCGGTTGACGGCTTTCCCTGACTCCTGTGTAGCCTTGCTGGCGTCTCTCGGCCTTTTACTCCTGGGTCCATTTAGAAAACTGGCTGAGAGTAGAAACAAAGAGGCCCAGGGGCCCATCTCCCCGGAGCCGTGCTCAGAGAACGATGGAAGCAGCTCTGGGGACAGGGCAGACACTACGAGACACAACACCTTCTTCCCAAGTGGCTCGGTCCGCAGGGCCCAGGCCTCTACGGGAAGCACCACAAAGCTCTGCAGGCTCCAGGCCACAAGCTATCTTTGCCTTGGTTTGACTGTCTTTGACACTTTATTATCCTTGGAAGAGGAGAATAGTCCTGCCTCATAAGGATGCTATGAACATTAAATGAGATCATATTTATAAATGTTCTTTGAAAATCAGAAACAGTGTATTATGCTTCTGCTCTAAATTTTGGATTGCTGTGTTTTAAAGCACAGTCCCTGCCAACCTAACTGCTTCTCTGATTTTTGCTACCTGTCTGGCTCCTGAAGGCATCGGAATTCACAGTCCTCGTAGAAAACTATATAAAATGTAAAACGCTCTGCACAGCAGTTATTACCCTTGATTCGTGTGATCCATGGTTTCCTGTCCTCCAGCATGCTGATCAATTACACCACTTCAATTATGTTGAGATCTCTTCTCTCTCTGAATAACTCCTATAGAACCCAAAAGCCTACCATTCACTTGGACTAAAGTACTTTAAGGGGCCAGAAAAACGATAGACCATCTGTCTCCCCAAGAACTTCCAAAGCACCAGACACATGGGGAAGCCCACCGTGGTGGTCTCAAGTGCGTGGAAACAGTTGACGTCTGGAAGGATCTCCCTACCTGGGGTGGTGGTTCTTATCTTGACAACTGCTGTGTGGGGTATCACATGTATTTCTAACAGGACAGTAGCAAAATCTGTGAATGATCTATTGTTTTGGGTTTTTTTTAATCAGTTGGATGGATTCGAGGTTACCTCTAATGGCCTCACTCTTGCTCACATGTAGTAATAGAGTAAAGGAGAAAGAAATGGAATCACAGCAGAGCTCTGGGAACTGGGCATAACCAGCCACCCAACTGCAACAGCCACAGGGAGAAACCATCACAGTCAGGCCGTTACAGCTGCATCACAGGAGCCAGCACAGTGCCCTGCCCTGCAGTGCCCCTTAGGAGGGAGATACTCCTGCATCTTAGACCATGAAATGAGGGCGATGGTACATGTTTCTAGATCCTTAGATCTGGGGCTCTACTCTCACTAGCAAGTACTCCCACCTCCATCCAGGGGCAGAGACTGTTCTCTCCTCCAACACCAAGGGGGATGCCATGTCCACATCACAGTGTGAATGGCACCTTACAGCTAACAAAGCCGCCATTGATAACCACTATTTCCTCCAACTCTATGGCAGCTCAGCAAAGTAAGGATACTTATCCCCATTCATAGCCAGGGCCAGCAAAAGCAAACCAGCTGCTAGATGCTGGTCCAAGAGCTATCACTGACCCAACCTGACATCTCACTTAGCTTTTATGATCTCCTCATTAAGAAGCTTTTAAAGACTTTTTAGCTACAGGAAGAAGAGGAGAGTGGGGAAATGAGGAAGACCCTTCAAAAAGCCCTCCATTTCTAACCCTCCTTCTCAAGGATATGCCAGCCCCCTCTTTTAATTGAACACACAGCCTCCAGCTTGTTCTTTGCTCCCAGACTAATGAGTTTGGAATGACTAGGCTAACTCCCCATCTTCTGGCCAGTCACCCCAATGCCTGCTCGCTGCATCTTCTGCACCGTGCCCTCTGCCTGCAGCTTCCCCTTCTGCAAAATCCCACACCCACAGAGCCGTTTCGTCTACACATTCAGACGTGGAGAACCAGTGTGCCTTCCGCAAACCAGGATCCAGAAACTGCCCACTCCCAAATCTTCGCAGTTACACTCACTTCCCACTCCTCACCCAGGTAACAGTCTCCATCACCACTTTACCCCCACAGCAGGAGAACCGGTCAGCCAGTGGACACCGACCTCGATAAGAAACAGAGCCAGACTCTCAGTCCCAGGCTTCAGGTGTCTTTAGATGTCTAGAATTTCTTTCAGACAAGCCTGCCTGTGTAGCCTCTCCCTTATTACCTAATGAACATTTATTTAAATGTAGATGCCTGCTATCAGACCCTCTACCAAACTGTCTTGCAGCCCATTAAATACAACCAAATATAACCAATATAATTCTGTTAGACCATGCCAGTCAGAGGTTCCCAAACATCAGTCTACAGACCAGCTGCACCAGAATTACCTGGAGAGCTTTCTGTAAAATTATAATAACAACAAAAACAATGACTACAACTTCCTGGGTCCACCCTTCCCCTTGCCCTCCAAAATTCTGATTCTACTGGTCTGGAAAGGAACCAAGCGCTATGGATTTTGAAGTTCCCCAGAGATTTTAATACACAGCTAAGTCCAAGCATCACTGCTCGAGGGAGCTCCGTCATGTCTGTGAGCTCCCCATCACCTCCAACTGGCCAATCTGACTGCTGCTGAATGAACTGGGATTATCAGCTATAGCTTAAACTAGAGTGTTCCACTGCTTCATTTTTTTCCCATGAAGAATATTTGAATGGTATTTTCCAACTTATGAAGCATTCTCATTTGATTTAGAGCATCAAGTGATCTAACAATATGGTATCATCCATCATATACTATGTCCCAGGAACTATTCTGAGTGCTTATAATGTAGAAAATCACTGAATCCTCACAGCAACCCGTGGGGTAGGTTTATTATCATCTCTGGTTCTACAGATCAGGAACTGGAGGCACAAGAGAGGTTGAGGAACCTGCTCAAGGTCTTACAGTTCATGCCAGAGCTGGGGTTCAAGCCCCAGCAGTCTCTGAACCACTCTGCTCTATTGCCTTTCAGAGAAAGCATGAGCATTATTCCTACTTTAAAGCGTTTAGGTGCTAGTTCAACGAAATATCTGGAACAATTGCTCAAAGGGAGTGCATCTGTTCCACGTGTCAGCTGAGGCCTCTCGGAAAACCCCAGATGCAAAAGCACAATGGAGAGCAGGGTTTCGTTATGTGAAAGGCTCCACTTCCCCTCCAGCCCTCCCGGACTTCACAGCTCCAGGATCCTACCCCTGCCACATGCACAGCACATGACCCAACATTCTGTAACTCACTGTCCAAGAGGGAAAACCTGGTCGGCTAGCGAGAAAGAGCTTATCAAAGCTTCACCAGCTACGTAATCAGATGAGAGTTCTAGAAATGGACTTGTAGAGGCCAAGTCAAGAAGCAGAAAGCAGGTTCTGTCTTACATGCCAGCTCTGATCAACTGGCAGAGGATGTGAGGCTTAGCAAAAAAGAAAAAAAAAAGAAAAAAAAAGGGAAAGAAAGGAGGAAAGGGAAGGGAATCATAACCAGTTAGTGGTGGACAGGAAGGGAGCTTCCCAAAGTCCCAAAACCACTTAATGACAGGTAAGACCCAGAACTCAGTCTTGGCCAAGGTCCAGCCATCGTCCGCCTATAAGCAGGAACTCTAAGCTGGCATTAACTTTTATTAACTGCTACTACAAAGATAAAAGTCATCAGCTCTGACCACAAAACACCTTACCATCTAGTGAATGAGACTACATGCATCAACATACACCCAGCTCTCATCCCAGAAAGGGTCTGTGACAGCAAAGACAATACAGGACAATTCAGGTGAGTAAAACCTCTGTGATGGAGCGCAGTGAGGGACTATAGCATGCACGACAAGTGCTGTGAAGCTGCAGCAGGGTGTCAGGGTTAGAAGCACAGGCCTTCAGTCTCAGATGACATGGGCTAAAACCCCAGCACCTCACTAGCTAGGTGTGAGACATGGGAAAAGCTTACCTCCATAAGCCAGTCCCCTCACATCTAAAATGGGGGTGAAAATACCTGTAACAGGGGGTCACTGTAAGAATTAAAAATATGAAAAGTGCCTCCCATAATGCTTAGCACATACTCAGTGGTACCTACTACCATCAGCATCGTTATTACTAACATCATCATTTAACAGCTTCTATATGGAGTCAGGAAAATCAATGGTTAAGCTATAAGAGAACAGTATTGTCAGGGCTGACTGAGGTTTGCAGGGCTCTCCTTCCCTACCCAAAATCATTCTATTTTTAGAATCCTGGGATTTTTAAAGTCCTAGGATTTTTAGGATCCTGGGGTTTGTTTTAATCAGTCTCCTGCCTTCTCCCTAGTTACAGAAACAGTGGTTTCTTAACTAAGGGGGGCACCCCAGAGAGGACACATCTCGGTAAAGTGGATAGGCTCACAGCGGTGGGTGTAGATGAAAGGAGAATATTTAGTATTAGAATGTAATTTCATAGTTTAAAATTAAAACTCTCAATACCTATGACAGGAAGCAAAGCTTGACCTAACCTTTGCTGATGGGATGTAGAGAGAAGAAACACAACCCTCTTTGCACTTTTAATGATCCTCACGGAGGATGGATGGGGAGTGGTGAGCAAATACACAACCCTGGAAAGCATATCAGAATCTCTGAAGTGGGGCTGGAGTTTTTATATTCATGACAAAAGGGCATGACCTCAAAAAGGAGGACAAAAAAACACTACGTGGTGTGTGCCTGAGATGGTTTCCCTCCTCACGTCAAACAGAGTGAATTGCAGAGTTACAGAGCCCATAACCCAACATGTCAGGATTGCCAGTAAAGGAAAGAACCCAAAGACTAAGTAAGAGCTGGGGTGGAGATGCGGCATAAAGGTTGTATGTGCATATTATGTAAGGACCATCTATTTTGATCATTCAGAACAAAATTCTTCAGAGATTTTTGGGCTTTAGATCTATATATCAAGCAGGTGAGTTATTTTCATATAATAACAGAGTTATTTTGTTGCTTATACGATTATGTGAAAATTTCCTCTGAGAACAGGGACCATATCATTTTGTCTCTGCAAGCTCCTGTGCGACAATGGCATAACTGGCGGATGAATGATAAGACCCATAATGCAGACAGGTACAAAACACATGCTGATAAGCAGGTATTTGTTGAAAGACAGTATCATGTGGTGGTTAAAAGCACCAACAATGGAAGCGTACTCTGTGGGGATCTGAATCCCAGTTCTGCCGTTTACGAGCTGCATGTCTCTGGGCTCGTTCCTCTTCATCCCTCAGTCTCCCAGTCTGTTCCTGTCTCCTGGGTAGTGAAGACTGAGTACAGGAGGTAGTACACACTGTGGAATCTGGACTCCCAAACTCAGCCCAAGCTCTCCTGCCCCACAGCCCTTAGTGACAGCCCAAAGGCCAGATCGCTGGGGTTTCAACAGAAAGCAACTCTGTGTTTAAGGGCCCCCGGGTCTCTCCCTCAGGAAAAGGAGGAAGAGAATCAGCAAATGTCTATCTCTATCAACTAACGAGGAAACTAAAAGGAAAAGGAAACCAAAGCCCTGCTTTCCCAGTGAGAAGATCAGAGCTCCTCAGAGGAGGAGATGAGGAATCACTTCATGATATACACTGGCCAAAGGGAGAGCTGAAGCGGAGGTGGGGTCCTGGGGAATTGCCAGTTCAGCCATGGACAGAGGGCCTGACCGAGGGCCACACCCAGGCGCCCTTGTTTCCAAGTTCACCAGGCCGGCCCTGGTGCCTGTCAATACCTCGCTATCCGCAGAATTTCTCAAGGCTGAGCAACCAATTTCTTCCACGCCTGGGTAATTCCAAAGCAACTAAATGGACTGCTTCATCTAGCTGCAAATAAGCATGAGACATTTCAGCCTGATTAGTTTGTCTGAAAGTATAAATGTCTGAAGGCAGTCTTTCAGAACTAGGACCGACATCTCAACCCTGGGCACAGCGCACCAAGATGGAGGCAGGCTTGCTCGAGCCCACGGCAGCGGCCCGGGAAGAGGGGGCAGCGGAGAGGGGACCGTGCCAGGCCCCACGCGCTTCTGGCGAATGAGGAGAGGTTCCCGTGCAAATTAACAGACTTCCATAGCAAGAGTTCACATGCAGCCTAGGATTTGAGTTATACTACATGATTCCATTAATGCTCACACTTCATTTAAGGATATTATTATACCCATTTTATAAAGGAGGAAACTGAGCCTCAGAGATGTGAAATAACTTGAAAGTCTGGGTTCTTGAATATTCAATTATTTCAACATCAAAAATTATCAGTTTTACACCCTTTTAAAAGTCAACAACAAAGAAATACTTTGCAACTCACATCAAAAGCACAGCATTCTGGGACTTCCCTGGTGGCACAGTGGTTGGGAGTCCGCCTGCCAACATAGGGGACACAGGTTCGAGCCCTGGTCCGGGAGGATCCCCCATGCCACGGAGTGGCTGAGCCCGTGCACCACAGCTGCTGAGCCTGCACTCTGGAGCCCACGAGCCACAACTACTGAGCCCGTGTGCCGCAACTGCTGAAGCCCGCACGCCTGGAGCCCGTGCTCCACAACGGGAAAGGCCACTGCAGTGGGAGGCCTGCTTGCCGCAGCTGCAGAAAGCCCGCGCACAGCAACGAAGACCCAGCACAGCCAAAAATAAATTAATTAATTAATTTTAAAAAGAGTACTTCTCTAAATAAAATGTACGAGGCTTTCTTAAAAAAAAAAAATCACACAATTCTGTATTCTGGATACTCTTTGTTGTGCAATTACAGGTCTAAAAATTTATTCTAAGGAAATACATGGACATTTTGCCACCAAGATATCTAATGCAACATGATTTATAGTGGTGAAAAAAAAAAACCTATATTTCCAACAGACCATGAGTTAAATGGAACAACCATTTTAATGAAATATTATGCAGTCAGCAAGGACAGCTATAGAAGATCACAAAAGATATCAAAGACATTCACAACACATTGTTCAGTTTCAAAAGAGTATATTTCAAATGATTCCATTCTTAAAATGTATTTTTTTTTTTTATGTTTCCTACATGTTCTGAAATGGACATGTTTTACCTTAAAACTTTTCTAGGCTGATGTGAAAAAGGAAATGCAGGCAGAGCCCCCGCTTCAGGAGAAACTAATATGTTAAAAAGAAAAGGATTCCTTCCACTGGAAAACTACTTAAAATTCAATTAATGTGCAGCTTTTTACCAGGAACATACCTGTGGTATTTTGTTTAAAAAAGGAGGCACACTGATAACATATCCAAATTTGGCCACTTAAAACTTATTTACTTCCAGGATTGGCTAATCCGCTAGTGCTCTGAAGAACATTTTCAAATGGAATCAAGTTTCTCAGCTGTCCCAGGGCCCAGAAATGTCTTCCAAGATGACAAGGATACCAACTGCAGAGCTACACCAAGACCCCATCTCTCAGTGCCCAGTCCTGGCACATCCTTTTCCACCAGCTGTGCCCCAGCCTTCACTGATTAACCAGAAGTTCAATTCCTTTCACTGCAGCTAGCCCCAGGGGTTAATTCTTCTGAAGTAAGCCTTTCTTTCGGCTTTGTGTAGAAGTAGCAGTAAGAAGAAATAAAAGCAGGGCAACAAAGCTTTTCTGCAAACTTCCTTCCTGCAACAGAAGGCACTGCAAAACCAATCTCTAAAATCTACCGTTTGAGCCTGTGAAGATTATTAACAAAACTTACTAATTACTTATTAATTATGACTTGTTAGTATTTAATACTGAAACAATTTACTTCCATTGGTCTTACTGCCAAGCACCCTTCATTGTCAAATCAGACTTTGATTGAGAAGTGAAGTGAATGGAGAGAGGGGCTCTAAGGAACAATTTTAGACTTTCCCTCTAAAGACATGACAGTTCCCTAGAAAAACGTATTTCTAAATGACAGGAAATGATAAACACTGAACTGCCAGAGAAAGGCCACGCTAAAGATGCAATGATTATTGACACCATTTTCCGCGGGCTGTGGCTTTGCTCTCAGGCCTCCGCTGAGATGGGATGCTGGCGTCCGCAGGGAACGGAACAGGGGCCCGTGTGCGTGCTGTCCTAGCCCGCTGAGCTGCCTGCATTCCTTGGCTCGTCACCAGCACCAGAACTGGCCAAGCTTTCTGGCATTTTTATTGCAGAGACGGGAAGGAGTTAAAAATATGAAATCCAGAATGGCAGCAATTTTTTTTTTTTTTTAAGCAACAGCTGGCAATGGGGACTCCTCTCCCTTCGAAAAAACCCAAATAAGCAGAGTAGAGCAGAGCTTTCTACCCGTCTGAGAGAAAGATCAGATCAGGTCTCTGGATCCCAAAAGACCTGTGTTTAAGCCCAGCCCCCTCACCTCCTGGTGCTGCAATTTTGAGCAAATCCTCAGCCCTCTAAGCTTCCTTCTCACGCCTCTAACGTGGGTATCACTAGTCCCCCAACCTGCTCTATTTCTTTTCCAGACCAATTATCGGCCTCCAACATCATTTATAATTTACTTAGCTATTGTGTTCACGGTTTATCATCCGTCTCCCTAAAGAACAGAGCCTTCAACAGGGAAGAGATTTTTGTCAAGCCTACTCACTGCTATAACCCCAGCACCCAGAACAGCATCTCAAGTACCTTTTGAGTACGTTTTTTAAAAATGAGAATTCTAAAATGTTTCTTAGATGGTGATATGAATTAAATGACAAAACAGTGGAAAACACCTGGCACACATAGATTAATTGTCCATTTAAATCCTCTCCTTTTAAACTTTTCAAAGCACTGTTAGGCTTATCTTGTTATCTCACAGATCTAGGAACAGAAGAAACTTGGGAAAAAAACCATATGGTCTAGATCTCAGCCTTCGAGCAGATAACATTTTTGGCCCCCAATTTAGAATAAGGCAACTAAATTCTAGAGGAGTAAGTGATATATTAGTCTCCTAATGCTGCTGGAAAAAACTACCATAAATGTAGTAGCTTAAAACACAAAATTATTATCTTATAGGTTCTGGAGGTCAGATGTCAGAATGGGTCTCATAGGACTGAAATTAAGGTGTTGGCATGACTGCATTCCTTCTCGAGGCTCTAGGGGAGAATTTGTTTCCTTGTCTTTTCCAGCCTCTAGAGGCTGCCCACCTTCCTTAGCTTGTGGCCGTACCACTCTCACCTCTGCTTCCATCATCACATCTTCTGTCTCTGACCCTCTTATAAGGACTAGGTGAGCCCACCCAAAAAATCCACAATAATCTCTCTAGCTCAAGATCCTTGACCTAATGACATCTGCAAAGTTCCTTTTGCCACATAAGGTAACATATTCACAAGGTTCCAGGGATAAGGATGTGGACATTTTTGGAGAGCTGTTACTCTGCTCGGTTTTCCCCAAAATGGCACAGTAAATGAAAAAGGGAGGACCACCATCCAGGGTCCCTGACTCCTAACAGAGTCTCTTCCAACAATGGAGTCAACTCTCTACAAACTCATAGGCTCGTGTGTGTGTGCGTGCACACACCCATACACACACACACAGTAGAGGAAACAACTGTGAGAAAGCAGGGGTCCCCAAAGGGCAGAAGACGAGGCTGAAGGTCATACAGGAAGCCCAAGGTTACCCAGGTTCTCTGTCCCAGCCCTCCCTCCCCAGCGCCATGTGGTTGGCTCGAACATCAGCCAGAAGGAGCGTTCCCGCAGTACATGTGCTATGAGGCTCTCAGTGCCCCATGGATCTTGACCTCATTCTCTGTTTCTTTCTGATATTAAAGCAGTAAGTGGCTAAGCCTTGTTTCTTCAGTGATGACACAATTCTACAACTGAAAAAACCCCAGGAGATCAAGAAAGTCTATCCTATACCAGCCTGGGCTGTTTGTCGACAACAGATGCCACCATCTAGTAATACATTTTACCATACACACCCTACACCCCCCTCCTGCTCAGCCAGTCTGTCTGAACCACCCGCTGGGCGCATGTCGCAAAATGCCTTTATCATTCATGTCCTCATGAGCACTAGACTGTAAAGTCCTTGAAGGCGAGAACCATGGAAACACTTTTAAAACTTTTTTTCATGAATTCTTACCTGGCATCTCCCTTGCAACAAGTTCCACTGCATTCTAGACAAACTGAGGCTGGTCAGGTGTCACTAGGAGCTGGGGTCACTGGTGTGGGGAATGGGCAGGGAAGGACCCAGGACAGCCATGGGTCTGGCCTGAGTCAGTGGACTCTGGTGAGCTGGTCAGGGAGCACCAGGGAAGCAATTCCAGATGCCGAGCAGCTCCTGGGGCCAGCTGGAGACTGAGAACCAACACAAGGTCCTTCCTGGGTCTCAGGGCCTCCACAGTGATCTGGGGCTTCGGAGATGGTCATATGTGGGTGACGGTTCTGGGGGTGGGGAGTGGCACTTCCTCCACTCCTTGGTTTAACCTCTGGGGTTCATCTTTCCTTCCACATGGAAGTACTGTTAGCATCTGCCCCTCCCTCCAAATGTCCCTACCAGCGTCCTCTCATGGATGTGCCCTTTGCCACCTCCAGAGGGAAGAACACTGTCTGGGGAGGAAATGGTCATCACAACCTGACTACTAACCCCAAGACGGGCTGAAACCACAAAGGTGAAACTTCCTGTCAAACAGCTGTGTATGCTCGCTGAGCTGAACTAATGAACCATTCTAATGGCTAAACAATTAGCTCCACGAAAAGGGACAACCAGTGGACGGACAACACGGAGAAAATACAAATTGAAACCTGAGGAAAGAATCAATAGGAAAGCAGCAACAGGACAAGAGAGCTGCGAGGGATAAAACCCCTGCCAGCGCATGACTCCAGATCAATAAGGGAGGTCGGGTTTTCACAGCTGGGTGACTGCGGGGAGAATGACAGGAGAACAATCTCCAAGCCTCAAGAGGCTCCGTGCTCTGATCCGAACTCTCTACACCTTGGCCCAGGGGAAGATAAAGAGCCTAGAAAAAGAGGCTGCCCAGTGCGCAAGAACGGACCAGCTGCACACACACACGTCTGTGGGACTCTGGTACGATGGGAGCAAGGGAAGAGGACTCGAGGACACCGCTGCTCTCTCTGCACGCAGCACATGGTATCCACTGCCCTTCTTTGTGCACCAAAAAATCCCCACTTCTTTCTGCATCAAAGCCTTTGTATCTTCCTTCTGCTTTGAAAACTCTGTCCCAGAGCCCCACACGGCCTTCCCGGCCACCTACCAGGTACCACATCATCTCACTTCATTTCCTCTGTAAGGCAGGTGCTCCCCGAAGTCACCTTCTCTGGCTTACCTGTTCACTGCCTGTTCCCCACAGGAGAACATAAACTCCACGTGGAGCCTGTGTTCACCAAACGGCCCCAGTACGGAGCGCGGTGCCTGACACCTAGTAAGCGATAACTGTTTGTTGAACTGACTGAACTAACTAATGGAAAAAAACATGGCCGGAGAAGCTGGGTCTAACTTCTCAGGTGACTTGAGTCTCAGTAAGCCCAGAGCCCTTGAGGGACTTTGTCTCCACCCTCAAGTAAGGCTTTGACAACCACCTTTTAGACGAGTTATTTCAAATGCCTTAAAGGAAAACAATAACGCACCTTAAAGCTGTTGTGTAAGTTACTCCTATTAACCAGACTTCACACCTATGGGTGAGGGTCTTTCTGGCCAGGGAGTCTCCCACTTCTTTTACCTTTTTCACACACACACACACACACACACACACACACACCTGCAAGCACACACACACTCCCTCCCTCCCCACTCCTAGTCAGACAGACTTTGCCAGGCCCGGTGGGTTCTGTCGCTGAACTTAATTTCTGTTCTTCCTTCTTCTAAGATTCTGCCTTACTCACATCTTTCTTTTTTTACACCTTCTAAGAAAAGCAGCAGCTCCCTGAAGAATGGAGTCTAACATCATCATTTCTGACCAAAGCTCTTGCAAAGCTGCTGGGGGTGCAGTCCCCTCTGTCAGTGACCCAGGTATGCAGGCAGGACACAAGGCCACCTCTCGGCCAGGCGGGGGAGGCAGCGCCTTTTGCTTACCTGCTGGCTGGGGGTGGAGGCGGCGGAGAGCAGGCCGAGAAAGAAAACAGCCCAGCTGCTTGGGTGGCCTTGGCGCACAGCCCTTCTCATACTTCAAGGGTGAAGAGTGGCCACGCCTTTCCTCCCTCTTTTCTCTCACTTGCTCATGACCTCAGCACCAACAGGATGTTCCTGATAACTTTACATCCTCAGGCAGAGGGGAACAGACCCTCTTGTACAGAGCTACGGTCTACAGCATTCTCATGAGACGCACCAAGTGCCTGTGGGGTTTTACGGAAGTCTGTCGAATAGCTCCAAGGCTTTGAATTCAGACCTCAGAACACCTCACACTGATTTCTTGGATTTGTCTGTGTCCTCCAAAAGGTGGCTAAATTTTTTAAATAGGTACACGCACAATACCA
This sequence comes from Balaenoptera musculus, assembly GCF_009873245.2. Taxonomy (NCBI): domain Eukaryota; kingdom Metazoa; phylum Chordata; class Mammalia; order Artiodactyla; family Balaenopteridae; genus Balaenoptera; species Balaenoptera musculus. The sequence goes on along the minus strand of NC_045795.1, from coordinate 68,771,139 downwards.
TTTTAAAATCTAAAAGAAAAACGCGATGTCCACAAAAAGTGTTTGGGGTTCTTTGCTTTAGTTAATAAGAGACAGTTTCGCAGTGACAAAAAAAATAAAAACTAAAACCGCTGGGTTCAGTGTGTATTTCTTCCGAAGTGTTTACCGCTTACACATGTGCCGGGAGAGGGCGAAGCAGGAGGCACGTGGAGCCACTTAACTCCACGCAGGCTCCACTCCTTTTGCTTGCGGGCCTTACCCACAAAGTAATTCGACAGGTGCCCTTCTGCTAAGATACAAGTAACTTCCCTCCTCCTACAACTGAGTTTGTTCAATTTCCTTAAGCTCGTGACAGATGTGGGGTGACATTACATAAATGAGATTGTGCCCCTCTGCTCCTCAAAGCGCTCAAATGGCTCCCCATCTAATTCGGAATAAAATCCTAGGCCCTTACAGGAGCTGGGAAGGCCCTATGCAATCTGGTCTCCTAAAATTCCCTGTCTCAGCTCCTCCCACCCCCGCCCGCACTCCTTTCCCATCAAGCACACCTCCTTGCCGTCTTCCCAAGACAACACACACTCTCCCAGCTCCTTGGGGTCTTGGCACTTGCTGTCCCTTCTGCCTCAAATATTGTTTCCCCGCATGTGCACAAGGCTTGCTCCCTCACTTCATTCAGGTCCCTGCTGACATACCGCCTCAGCAAAGAAGCCTTTACTGGCTCCCCAAAATGTGCAACAGCATGGCCCTACCCCTCTTCTCCTCTTCTCACTCCCTCGCTCTGTCCGTCTCCCCAACCAGAATGTAAAAGGGAAGGTCCATCCCTGTTACGTGTGTCTCTCCCGGACCAGGACCAGCGTACAGCTCTGTGGGAACCCAGTCTGGTTCGCTGCTGCTCCTTGGTGCCCAGACAAGGGCCTGCCTGTGACACAGTAGGGAGGTGCCCTGTAACTCCTGTTCAACTGCTGAATGGATGCAAGCAATGCTGCCTTAGTGCAGAGAAGGCTCAGCTGTTCCTGGAAAGGCAGGGAAAGAACAGAAAGGGGCAGGAGGGACAAGGTCCTGTCACCTGGTTTGGCAAAAGTTGGTGACAAAACATGCTGAGTGACATGTATTTAACAAGCATCCCAGGGTACACCTGATACCCAGGTATTAATTAATTAACACCAGAACTAGGTCGACTGGTTATTTCCCTCAGTCAATGAGCTTTTCCTGAATGCCTAGGAGGGACTGAGTTGTTTTATCCTTTGTGCAGTTCCCAGGAAAGAGGAAACATCACTCTCGCCTTCAATAGTTTATCATTTCAGAATTAGAAAGCAACAAACGAGGGCGAATCAACACGGCATTGAGTGGACAGGGGGCCACATGTACAGGGTCAACAGAGTGGACACACACTGAGAGTTTGTGAAGCTGGTATTAGAGGGGGGTGGACACAATGCTGCATCCAGGGAAAGACAGAGGGCATCCCAGACAGAACGAGAGGAGGAAGACATAAAGAGCCACTTGTGATGCAAAGGTGGAGAGAAGGCAGTGATGCCAGGAGGGCCAGACATGGGGCACGGGGGAACGAGATGCTATTGTAAAGGTGGACAGGGTTTTGCATCGCAGGCTCGAGAGGGTTCAACGCCTTCTAAAATTTTCTTTTCGATCTCCAAATGTTCACTGAAAGCCCACATGTAAGGGAACAGCATGAAGCACAGGTGGTGGGGCTTTATGTCCGTCCCCACAGTGGTGCAGGACACCTCACAACGGCAGCAGCCAACACTTCCCGGATGCTCCCCTGCGCCCTGAACCCTGTGTGTGCTGCACGCCTGCATCTGCTCATTGAATCCCCTCAACCACACCAGGAGGTGGGCACTACTGTCAGTCTCTAGATGAGGACGCTGAGTTCTGAGAGGTTACCAGATCCAAGGCCATCCAGCTGTAAGGAGTGAGGTCATGATTGCAATCAGCATCTTGGTCCAAAGCCCATGCCCTTGACTAATATGCCACCGCACCTCCTGACACCAGGGATTATAACGACGAGGACCACAGTGCTTTGGGAACCAAGAACCAGGACACATGCTGACAAAAGATTTTTGAGCCGCTTCTGAGTAGGAGAGCTGGTCTGGGAGGTGACATTTGGATGCCATAGGAATAGGATTTCTGGGGCATTTCCTGGGCACGAAGGAACAGCAGGTCTGAAGTTAGGGCTGCCCTGGGAAGCCTGGACCAGGTCTGGAACAGAGAAGCACCACACGATGAGGGACATCACAGGGAGACAACAGACCAGGACAGGGAGAGACCCCGACCTCAACCAAGCAGTCAGAGAAGGGCCCCCCTATGAAGCAAATGAGGGTTTCAGACATGAAGCAGCAGCAGACGAAGTGAGGGAGGAGCACCCCAGGGAGACAGAACAGGCTCTAAAGAGTCTCTGAGGTGGGAAGGAGCTTGACCCACAGGAACAGAAAAGGCGACTGTGGCCATGAACCAGGCGACAGGTGGGCAGGGGCGGAAGAGCTGGCTCCATTCAGCCAGGGCTGGGGACTCCTGGAAGATGCAGTGGAAAGGACAAATGGGAAGACGGTTTCTGGAAGTGACTTGAAAGGTCTGGAACGTAGGATGGCCAAGGAGGAAAGCAAAGGTCTGCAGGGGTTACAGAGGAAGGAGAACAGGTCCCAGGCGGCACCAAGCAGGGAGGGGGTGCTGAGGCAGAGGCTCAGGAGCTAGAACACTACCCAGCACGACGAGGTCCCAGCTACGGGAGTAGCAGGGGTGACCACAGGGAGAAGGAGCAAGTCCCTTGAAATGAGAGGCCAGAGTATTGCATGAGACATCAACCATATGGTTGAGCCAAAACAGGCACAGAGGAGGATTACAAGCTGGTCGCCAGGGTCATCGGTGAACCAGGGGCACTCTCTGGCCAGTGGGCAGATCCAAATGACCCTGAATGGGGGCAGGGGCTTGGCTAAAGCCACCCAGTGAGGACGAGACCAACCTTGACCCACACTCAGCCCCTCTGCCTCCAGGTTCCTGCTCTATGCTGCCTCCAGGTTCCTGCTCTACGCTGCCTCCAGGTTCCTGCTCTACGCTGCCTCCAGGTTCCTGCTCTACGCTGCCTCCAGGTTCCTGCTCTACGCTCCCTCCAGGTTCCTGCTCCGTGCTCCCTCCAGGTTCCTGCTCCGTGCTCCCTCCAGGTTCCTGCTCCGTGCTCCCTCCAGGTTCCTGCTCCGTGCTCCCTCCCAGCTGCATTCCATCCAAAATGCTGCAGGGACAGCCATGCACTTAGGACAAGTGCTTTCACCCCCGGTGAAATGTGCGCTCCAGCAGCCCACTTTCTCCCACAGCATCTCTAAATGGTCATTTCTGCACACACGTAGAAAGACGTGTGGCTGTGCTCTCCCCAACCCCCCATTCATTGTCTCTGAAATATCCTCCCTCCTTCACTAATCTCTTAGTTTATAAATTATGCTAATGAGAGGGCCTCATAAACAACATTAATAATGAAATATAAGGCATGGAGCTCATTTGATAAAATATTCATTAAAGATTTAATTAAATTGAAAAAAAGACACTGATTTTTGCACTAGGGAAAACCCTACAGATTTGAAGAATTAAGGAATCTCACATCTGTCACCATTCTGAAGCTTTACTAATTAGAACAGTGGCACTGTGCAAAATGGAAAAGTACACGGGGGAACCTCTCCTAAGAAATGAAAGGTGCTCTCCAAAACATGTGAGCATGACAAAATATTAATCGAGACCTTTTCTCTCATTTTCTTCCAGAAGAGATCTTTACTTCTTTTTCTCCCACAAAGGAGGTCAGAATCTGTTATAGTTTTACATATACATCACGTACCTCTAACTATTAGTAGTTAGATGGAACAACTCAATAAATCATAAGTAACTTAAAATTTCCAATTTTTAGAATGATTTCTCAGGGGCATTAAATAACTTTAAGGTCAGAAAAATGCCTCGTTAAAAAGTCGTACCTCAAAACCTAGAAGGTAAAAAGGAGCTGGCTGGGCACGCGTTGCTGGTCCTCACACGGGCCTCCGCCTGCTCTGGGTGAACCGAGGCTCCACCGGCTGACCCTGTGTCCCCCCTCGGCTAGGGCTCTCTGACTCTGCCAGAGACAGGTGGACGCCGAACGAAGGGCACAGAGCCGTCAGTCACCTCCGCCCGTTCACTTTATGGTCGTGAACTCTGTGAAGCACTTCTCTGCTCCCCAACCAGAAGGAACATCTCCTTCTCGAAACTCCCCCCACCTCACGTAGAACTCACATAAAGCAGAGCACACCCTTGGTGACAATAACCTATGTCATATCGACCCAGCTATGAGGCTCCAGCCCCAGGCTCCCAGGACGGCTGGGCCTGAGTCACATTTCTGTTCCTCGTGGCAACAGAGGTGCTCAGCCAGCACCAGTGAGGGGGTGCTTGCTCCCCAAGCCCTCCAAGTGCCTCATGGAGGGGATCCTTTCAAACCCAGGTGGGCAACCCTTGGAGGGTTTCAGTGGGAGAGACATGTAGCCCAGCAAGTCCAGGGCTCTCACTGATACGAACAATTGGTCACCTCCGTAACAGTAGTCACGACAGATGTATGTACTCTCGAGCCACAGAGGGCAACCTCTGCGTATCTGTCCAAAGAGTTAATCCAAAATTTTAAAACAGGATGAAAGTATTTCAGAATTATTTCTAAGTGTGCCACATGCCACAAGGATCTAATGAAGTGAACTTGGGTAAAACAAGCCATAAAAAAGTGTCACCTCAGAGACCACGTGCCAGCATTCCTTCAACCAACCATTAGTTCTTAAATTAGCAACACTCAGATACAACACTAAGTTCTTTTGTGGGTTCCACTGACCTACTGGATTTTCCTTTCACATTACAGGGGCTTTGCTGAGGCCTGATGAATAGCCTTTGTTAAACTGTCTCCAGATGTGGTAAGAACTCCCTCAAAGCTCTGGTTCCTAATAAAGGCTTGAGAAAACAACCCCCCAAGAAGTGTGGTAAAGAAACCACACAATTTGGTGACCTAATCCATACCCACTATTTCAGTGACTCACTTTGTGTCAGCGAATCCAAAATTCACGCCTCCAGCCTCCAGCCCGCTTGTCTAAGTTCCTACCCGATCGCTCGACTTGGTGTTTCACAGGCATCTCAAACTCAGCACATCCCAACCTGAGTCCATGATTCTGCCCTCCTTCCCAACACCGGCCTTTCCCCAACGTTTCCTAACTCAGCAAACGGCCCCATCATCCATCCAAGCCAAAATCCTACGAGGCTTACTTCTCCTCCTCCATCTACCACGACCAGACAATCCCAAGCTCCTCACTCTACCGCTCAATGGTTCTTCACTCTTCCACTTCTGTCCCTCCCCACTGTCACCAGCATCATCTATGTCACCGTTACCTTCCCCCTGAACAACCCCAGTAGCTGCATGACCAGGCTCCTTAGTTTCATTCTTGCCCTTCCCCCAATAGATATCCGCTCTGCTGTCAAAGCTGCCTTTCTAAAACACATGTCAACCCCCTGCCTAAAACCCTTCAGAGGCTTCTTACAGCCCTTAGACCAAATCAAAGCTAGTAAGGCCCCCCTGTAAGGTGACCCCGTGGTCCTCAACCCTGGCTCATGCTTGTCCAGCCATGTGAAGCTCCATCTAGTTCCTTGAACGTGCCATGCCCTGAATCACTGTCATCCCTCTTCTTACTAAGCAAGCCAACCTAGCATCCGGGTCTCATTTACCCACCGCTGCCTCTGGGCAGCCCACCCCAACTCCCAGACCAGTTCAGGTCCTTCTTCTTATATCCCTCAGTGTCTTACATTTGTCCTGGTATTTTTTCAATACCTTTCTTCCCAATTAGATTATAACCTTCATGAAGTTAAAGACACTGCCGGTCTGGTTTTGAATTAAAGCATCCGGGTTTAGTTCAATTGCTCACTAGCTGGCAAGTAACCTTGGGCAAGGACCTTGTCTTCTCTAGGTCTTAATTTCCCCATCTGTAAATGGATATTAAATATTTCCATCTTATCTAATCCAGAGGGTTTCTGGAAATGACAAGTAAGACAACAGAAGTGAAGACAGTCTAAGGTTTTTGAAGATCTCTACAGGAATGTAATGGATTATAATAATATATATTACATACTATTATATATAATATATATTATTACTGTTGTTTTTATTGATATAATACTAAATCAGTCTCCAGCTCTTGTAAATATTTTTCGTGGACTACGGTGAATTTTGAAAAGTGAAGAGGGTTAGTTTTGCTTTGCTACCTTTTACGATGCCCATTCTTATCACTGGAGACACTGTAGCGTAAAGAATCAAGAGACCCTCTGATTCTCAGAGAGAATCAAGACAATTAAAGAAGTAAACCAGAAGGCTACTGATAGATAAGCAGGAGAGGTCCCCTGGAAGTAGGAGCTATTGGTCTTCCAAAGGGCAAAACCAGAATAGAGGCAAGGAAAAATCAGTGGGCAAATCCCTCTCTGCGTGAATTCCTCTGCCTGAGGCACTTGCCGTGGGGTTGTTGCAGCCCACGGGGAACCAGAGCCCTTCCCCTTGTCTCGACCGGGAGCCGCGGGACGAGGATGCTCAAGAGACTCCAATGGCCAGCCTGTCACTTGAGGATCCTACACAGGGTGGGGGCTACTTTGCTCCTGAACCTCAACCACGGCTGGAACTGCTTAAACCAAGCGAGGAAGAGAACAAAGGATCTGGAAGGGAGAAGAAGCTTCCCAAGGCAGGGGCTCTGAGTCGGGGGCTCCAACAGGTCCCTGGGGAGAGCCAGCGCCGCAGGCTCTAATCTAGGTCCCCACCACCCGCCTGTGCCAGCTTCCCTTTCCTCCTCTGTGGAGCAAGGATGACACGGCCCACCGGGCCTCCCTCCCCAGGCCGCTGTCGAGGTCAAATGGGGAGACGTGAAAGTACTCTGTAAAAGGTAAAGCCCCGTGCTTGGGCTAGACAGCTGCTGCCCTCTGCCAGGAGGTGCTCCCCCAGGCAGGGAGCAAGCATTTGTGGGGTGGCTCTGGGAGGCACTACCCCAAGGCTCAGCCCCCAGGCCCAGCGGGAAATCGCGCTCCCCCAGATAAGGTCTTCACTCTCTGCCCTGCTCAGATCAGGTGTTCAATTCACGTGACACCAATGAAAGCATGTTAGGGAGGTAGAATCACAAAGCAGGCTTTGGGTAGCGCTGCGATGAAAATAGGTCAACCTGTTTTAAGATTCAAACCTGGCCTCAACCCTGAGTCAGATTTTTTTTTTAAGTCAAAAAAAAATTTTAAAGACAATGACAATTCTTTTGGCATCAGGACTGTAAGTGGGCCAGTTGCACCTGCTAAGAAGCAGATCTATGCTACACACTGTTGATGAATGTCCCAGCCTGACTCCCAGAATCCTGGCTCCCCAAGTGCAAATCCAGCTCCAAGAGCAAGGCCTCCCCGGGCAGGCAGGAAGCCACGCTCACCAGAGTCGTCAGCCCTGTGTTTCACCTTCCTATTTCTATTCATTAAACTTAATTTATGAAGCAAGCATTTCAGCAGAAGTCTAGGTGTGATTAGACAAAGGCACGTGAAGGCAGCAGCTCTGACCCACATTAAAAACGAATTAGGCAGCTTCAACTGACACATCCCTTTCTTTGAAAAACAGAAAAAGTGGTAGAAGCATAAAGACGTAAGCTTTCTCATTCCTCAGGAAAGCCTCAAGCACAGGTATACTTTGGGGATCTCTGCTATTGAGACATTATGTTTTTTCCCCAAGTCCCTCCCAGCACTCTGGATTTATAAACCAGAACTGAGAGCCTCTCACAGAGACGTCTACGCAATGTGGCAAGCAGGAAGGCAGATGTGCTTTGCAGACACACATTTTTTTAAGCCTATCATTAAGCAAAGACACCAGGACTACAGTTCCAGCAATCCATTCAACAACAAGTCTTTCGGTCTTCCATCAATATCAAAGAAGAGCTTGTCTTTGACCTTCAAGGAGCTCACAGTTAAGCTAGGGAACAAAACCCCCAGAGCAATTTGGACAATGAAAAAGCAAATCAAAGATGAGCTCCCCGAGAGCTGGGACTAAGTCTTTTTTCTGCATTCCTGTCTTAAGGCTTTTCAATGTTGGATGGTGAAGGGATGGATGGATGGACAAACAAGCAGATGATGGAAGGGGCTATAAATGCAATGGGGTTAAAGATGGAAACAAGCGGTAAAGATTCTGCAGGTTTAGGAGGATAGAAAAAAAAAATGGGGGCATCTCCGAAAGAGGAGGAGCATCGATTCCAGCCACCTCTCACCCCACCCCCCCACCCCCCCACCAGCACAGGTCTCAAAATACTTTACAACACCTAGGTGCTATAGCCTTCCAGAAGGCTCCCTCAACGTAGGATCTGTGTGTGTTCACTGTCTCCTTCTCGGCACACGTTAGACGATCGGTGAGCTACCAGTCAATGAGCTACTGAATGAATGAGAAAGAGACAGAGGAGAGGGGTTCATGGGAGTGATAACATGGGGTCCCAGGCCCACCTGGATTAGGACTTGCCCGGCTTGGCTTGTCACCCTAGAGCACTACACGCCACAGCTGTTGTCTCTCTCAGAGAGGCCAAAGCCCTTAACAGTGAAAACCAAACGCTTTCTTTGTGCTTTCCCAAAAAGGAAAAAAATGACTTTGAACAACCACGAAGGGGCCCACTCCTCTCCCGTGATTTCCCCCGCAGTGCTATAAAGCAGTCTACGTCGAGTGGGAACACAAACGACGCTGCCACCACAGCTCCAAGCTGCTCCCCGATGGGCCACAACTCGCATGCCTACTTAAGAGAACCCCGAGGCGGCTGCCAGGGCCCTGCCCTCTGCTGGGCACCTCACGTCCGCCTGGCAGAGCTCCCGATTGTGAACAGTGCAGACTCGCCAAGCAGAAAGCCCCAGAGGAGTGTCCCAACTGGTGGTTTTGCAGCCACGGGAAGCCTTTCACTGTCTAACCCCAGCACAGGCTGCTGCTGGCACAAGCCATTCTCAAGTCAAGGAGGGGCGAGCTGAGGTTGACGAGCATGTCCCCCGCATCCTGCCCCGTAACAGGCGGACAGATACATTTGGGTCCAGCCCTCTACCTGGGATCACGGGGCCTAAGTGTTCTTTTGAGAGAAGAGAGCTCAGACTGCATTCGGCAGGTGAGGGGTAGACAGCCCCATCCCTCAGCTGGTCCCCGTGCTGAGCAGGGAGGGATCAGGCAGGGAGGCTGGCATTGGAAATGTCTGCCCCCCACAGGGCCAGCCCCAAGATCCTAGAGGCGGCCAAATGGTCTACAAAGTCCATTCTACCGCAGGTCGCATACATGCGGACTGAGACCCACAGCAAAGCTGTTTTATTCCCTGAACAAACACCACAAATGGCACACATTTGATGCCAAGTAGTGGGGCTCGGGGATGACGGAGGAAAGAACGAGACACAGTCCTATTCCTCAGGGGTAGGGCTTAAGATCAGTGAACGTGCCTGAGAAGAGTGATGGCTTTCCAACTGAATGAAACTTGCTCCAATAAACTTTATATGATCCGAGGATTTTTTAAATGATTTGTTAAAATTAATCCACATGCCAACCTTCTTCCTTCTAGACTGTAAGGTGCATAAATATTCAAGGGTAACAGAGACCTCTGAAAATTGGAGGGGAATAAATGCACACAGATACAAAATCATGCATACAATTTCAGGTAGTTCCCAGATGACTTGAAATCCACTGGAAGGCACCTAGAGGTCCATGGGCCCCTGGTCAAGAGCCCCGTCCTAAAGGAAAGCTAGTTGCATCAACTGGCCAGGCTATTGGCACCACTTGCACTAAAGTAGGAGCAACACAGAAGATGAGGGAGGTGGTCCCCGAGTCCCGGCCTGCGAAGGGGAAGACTCAGCCTGCTTCTGCTGAGTCCCAGACCCCAGGATTCCTGAAGGTCCTTCCTGGCTGCTCCCAACTAGGGATTCACCCCCGACCCTTCTCATCTCATACTCTTTCTCCACCTGGAATGCTTTCCCCTGCAACCTCCAAGTATTCAAACCCTAATCATCCTTTCCAAGTTGAGCTCAAATGTCCCTCCTTTCAAAGCCTTGCCTGCCCATCTCCCTACCCTCTTGCCCTGAGTATCCAGAGTACTTTCTCTGCCCCTCTCTTGGGTCCCCAGTCACAGTATAAACTGAGCCATAACTTTCCTATATACATGTCACCTCTCTTCAGACTCAGATCCTTCAATTAAAGGCAGGGTGTTCACAGATGCAGAGTCCCCCACAGGAGAGCCGTACTGGGGACCTTACACGTGAAATGCTTACTGGTAAATGAGTGCTCAGTGAGACAGCCACGGAGAGGGAGGGGGTAGACTTACACACTTGTGAGAGAGGGAGGCAAGGACCACCCATAGAAAGGAGGAGCCCTTTCCACTGTGCTTTAAAGGCAAGGAAAGAGAAATGTTAGGACATCTAAATAATAAACACAGGAGAATATATTCCCACCAAGACGAGAACATTAAATCAAGCACAGAGTCTGTGCCTACATACAAATGATGGTAGCCAGGAGGGAGGCCCCAGATGTAGACCAATACAGAAATCAGCATAATGTTGAGAGAACAGTCCGAAAGCGCCACTGGAAACAGCTGCTTTGAGATATCCAGGCGCTATCCTGAGACAGAGCAGTACCTCCAAACCTAGAGATAAAGGCAGACTGAACCAAGCACTGGTTTATGTGCTCAAAGTGCCAACCCCATGGACCTCCCAGCACCTGCACTCATCAGCAGGCAGCACAAGTGGGCAAGAAGACAACAGGTGAGGTTTTGGGTTTTAGCTCTGCTATCATCCAGCCCTGGGGCCCGGGGCCTGCTTTTCACCCTAGGCCTTAGTTTTCCTGTATTTAAAATGAGAACATTCAATTATAACTCAGAATCTTTCCAGCCCTGAGGTTCCAGAAATCTATTAAGTATTTAGCAAATATCTGCTCTGTCTCACACCAGACTAGGGAAGTCACAGAAGAAATGTTAAGACAACACTATTTCTTCTCCTGGAATGGGCCATTGCTATGGACTCAATGTCTGTGTCCTCCCCAAATTCATATGTTGAAGCCCCAATCCCCTTTGTGATGGTGATTGGAAGTGGGGCCTTTGGGAGGTGATTAGGTCATAAGACTGGAGCCCCCATGAATGGGATTGGTGCCCTTAAAAAAGAGAACCCAGAGAGCTCCCTCGCCCCTTCCACCATGTGAGGACACAGCAAGAAGGCAGCGTCTGCAAGCCAGGAAGTGGGCTCTCACCAGACACCACATCTGCTGCCACCTTGATCTTGGACTTCTCAGCCTCCAGAACTGTGAGAAATAAATGTTGTTTAAACCACCCAGTCTATAGTATTTGTTACAGCAGCCCAAGCTAAGACAGAAATTTACTTCAGAAAATTATACACAAAAAAAATAACTGTCAAAAAAAATAAAATAACTGTCAGATGACTGAAATCATATCGTGCATGTGTGTGTGTGTGTGTGTGTGTGTGTGTGTGTGTGTGTGTGTGAGATGTGTGTATACACCTGCTTAGGAAAGGTTTTAAATTATTCCACAAGGTTAATGGTGGTTATCTCTGGACTACTGCATATGGATGATTATTGTTTTCATATTTATACTTTTCTGTGATATCCTAATTTTCTACACTGAAGTGTATCTGATTTATCTAGTTATCTAGGAAAAATAAAGCCACCAGTCCTCAGGGCAGACTGGGAAGGAGGAACACACATAGTAGCCACACATCCAATATAACTGGATTCCATCCTGTTTTGGTAACAAGAACCAGTCCTCCAATGGGTACAGGACTTGGCTCTTCCCAAACATTTCCTATCCCTTTTTACCTCTGAGCTGCATAAACAACGCCCAAGGTTACCAGGGCAGCAACTGGTAACCCCATTCTACAAAGCAGGAGACAGCTGGGTGCAGACAGGACACCTGGCTTACTTAACCAAGGTCTCCAGATTGGTTACTGGCCAAACTCCAGACCTTCTAACTCCTACTCATGGCGCTTTCCTTCACCTACTGCCATTTACTTCATTTCCTGAGCAAATACCAAATGACTGCTATGTGTCAATCACTGTGCTGAGCATTGGAGAGGCAGAAAGAGGAGGTGGTGAAGGGGGAAGAGGAGGAGGATGTGAAGGAGAAGATCTTGAGGACTAAAGGAACTTGGAGACACACACACACAACTCTTTTAGAAATGAACTTCTTTTAGAATGTAAGAAAGACAGGTGTATCTCACTCATTTGTTCATTCACTCAACAAATATTTATTACCTGCTAACATACCAAGTCCTGCGCTAGGTATTGGGGAATAAACGCTGAGCAAAATAGAAATGGTCTCTGCCTTCACAGCTCTTGGTGCCAAAAAGGGCCACGTGAGGTTATGCGGATGCTTCAGCACAAAGCTGTTCCTGCAGCTAGAAGTCACAATTCACGCTCTACAGATGGCGAAGGTATCTTTCTCCAGACAGGTCAAACAGGATTCATTCAACTGCACATTTATTCATTCACCCAACAACAAGTGCTTACTGTACGAAGAGCAAGATACTTGGTGGCGTGGGAGACACCAAGGAGCTGGCCAGGTGTCTACACTACGTTCCCTACTCTCAGTGCCAGGCATCGTGAGCGAGGCCCTTAACTGACCAGCGCCCACAGAGCACTGCTCACCGTCAGTGCAGCAGGAGCATCGAGATAAAATCAAACACATTGCAATCATCGAGGGCCAAAGAGCACAGGAAGGGAACTCTTCCTTTCTCACCTAACTTTGTGGGCCCCCCATTTATGACATCATGTATTCCTCCACACTCCCTTAAAAAAGCAGGTATAATCTCCATGTTTAGCATGTGGCACATCTGGATGGTACCAAATTACTCCTTTCATAAAAAGGATGCACAAGTCAGAGAAAGCTATTTTTGATGACCAGGTGTGGGCAACACCACGAGGGCAGAAAGAGCTACAGGGGTCTTCGTACCTCCCTGGAGCCTGTTTTCTATAAAACTTTGAAAAGGTATACCAATCTGTCCATGGGACTTAGTTGAAGCCCTTTAACCTTTCCCCAAGACTCACACCCTGGTCCCCTCTGGCCCTGAGCTGCTTCCCCAATTTCAAGATGCCCCAGCACAGCATCTGGGACCTAGACAGCACTGTCTTGACCTCGTGTCCTTGCACCAAAAGTGCTTTGTCCATGTCTGCACCAGACAGGAAATAGTACAGTATTTAAAGGTCAGACCTGAAGGTCAAAACCAGATGCCCTTCTCAGCCCCACTTCTCAAAACACTGCTTACAGCTGGTTGGGACCCTAAATTCAGGGCAACCTTGACTTACTTGAAGGGTGTTTTTGAAAAAAAACACTGGGTAAATAGGCAGTCGTGTTAATTTCTATGTTAACTGAACAAAGGGAAATAAACTCCCTCATGAATCTTTGTAGGAGATGAAATAACCTTTTGAAACCTCAGAAAGGATATCATTTCCTATATGGTAAGGTTTGGGGGGTGGGGGGTCGGGTATCATGTGTCAGACATCTTTAACTGGGGTGCCCTATAATAACAACAAGGTCTTTTAAATAAAAGAAACCAAAATAGGAAACTACTTAGGAGATGTTTCAAAATTCAATCAAGAGAAATGTGATTATGATTAACTGAAGTTCAAGTTGTGATTTATTGTTTTTAACATGATTGCTTGGTCCATCTGTTTGATTCCAGAATGTCTTTTCTGGTTATTTTACATTCGTTGAATGAGCCCGCCAGTGTCAGCTTCAGCTTACTATTGAGAGTAAAAATATTAAGACAGTCTTCTAAATGTCGGTTTGGAAAACCAGCCTTATCCACCGGAAGTCCCCTGGCTCAGAGGGTAGCAGTGAGCATGAGAAGCCCCCAGGTCAAGAGCTGAAGCCAGCCCTGGCTCCTCCCTCCCCCGACCCGTCTTGTTCAGTCTGTGGCTCAGGCTCAGCCACAGGTGTCAGATGCGTCCCCTCCCTCTCCATCCTCATCGAGGCCCCTAATCTCTCTTCTGCAAAACTACGTGAACCTTCCCGATTACTGTCCCACCTCTACCCTCCCTCTCTTCTTCACTCCAGTGGGACATGTTCTGAAGCCCAGCTCAGACCACTACCACATTACCGCACTGCAGGCTACGTCATTCTCAGAGCCCAGCACAGAATGAAAACACAGGGCCCTTTGTTTAAAAGGTACTAAGCTCGGTGCTTTGTGACCACCTAGAGGGGTGGGATAGGGAGGGTGGGAGGGAGGCGCAAGAGGGAGGGGATACGGGGATGTATGTATATGTATAGCTGATTCACTTTGTTATACAGCAGAAACTAACACAACATTGTAAAGCAATTATACTCCAATAAAGATGTTAAAGAAAAAAAAAAAAAAAAAAGGTACTAAGAACTTCCAGACAACAAAAGCAGAGCATTAAGCTGAGCGTGGGGCCCCGGGCAGCTGCAGAGGTCACACGCCCCCGTGAAGCCTTCCCTGGAGAACTACCGCCCAGAGAATCACAGCGAACATCTGAACCTGACATCCAAGATCCTCTACTGCCTGCTCCCTCTCATCTCCTCCTTGTGAGCCTCGTACTCCAGAAACAAAACTGCTCGTCACCCACCCCCCGCCCTCTGGTCATCTTTCACCATCCCATCTCTGCCTTTGCTCGCACCCTTCACCACTGGGAGTGAGAGCTGATGACCCCCTTTCTCCAGCCCTCACCAGACCCATATGAACTTCTGTCCAGGTGCCTGTGACTGTGACATTCTTCCTCTACCTCACTGCGGAACTCTTACTTATCTCCGAACGCCCAGCGCCACACACAGAGCCCAAGGATGAACCAGCTCCCTTCCCCTCACCTCTCGTTCCTGCCACCCCATCTTGCTCCCTACAGCCGATGCCTGAGCCAGCTCCCCCATCAGACTCTCCCGCATCCTCCCACCGGGATAGGGTCCTGCTCTATCCCGTGCTCCCCACAGCCTCCCTCCTCCCCAGCAGCACTTTCCCATACTCTACTTCACACCACAGTATCTACACACTTGACCTACTACCCACACCAATTGGCCTGTAGACACCCCAAGAAAGGGGCTTTTCCCTGTTCTTTTCCATCCTCTCAGAACGCCTGAGGGTGCCGTCTGTGGCAGTAATTTTTGACTGAATAACAAAAAGAGATTCAGTGACATTTTCCCCTGCGGGCATCCCCCCTTAATGTAGATCTTTTCAAAACACTTCAACATTGCAGGTAAGTAAAATTAAAAGGTTATGGGATGTGGCACATATATACAATGGAATATTAGTCAGCCATAAAAAGAAATGAAATAGAGATATTTGTAGTGACGTGGATGGAGTTAGAGTCTGTCATACAGAGTGAAGTAAATCAGAAAGAGAAAAATAAATACAGTATGCTAACACATATATATGGAATCTAAGGAAAAAAAAAATGGTCATGAAGAACCTAGTGGCAAGACGGAAATAAAGACACAGACCTACTAGAGAATGGACTTGAGGATATGGGGAGGGGGAGGGGGAGGGGTGAGATGTGACAGGGTGAGAGAGTGGCATGGACATATATACACTACCAAATGTAAAATAGATAGCTAGTGGGAAGCAGCCGAATAGCACAGGGAGATCAGCTCAGTGCTTTGTGACCACCTAGAGGGGTTGGGTAGGGAGGGTGGGAGGGAGGGAGACGCAAGAGGGAAGAGATATGGGAACATATGTATATGTATAACTGATTCACTTTGTTATAAAGCAGAAACTAACACACCATTGTAAAGCAATTATACTCCAATAAAGATGTTTAGAAAAAAAAAAAAAAGGTTATGGAAGTATGAAGAGTAGAATCACCTTAAAGAAGTGGCTTTAGAACCAATGTAAAGAAGCTGCGTTCCCTGGGTAGTAAAATGAAGAGTAGTAGACGAAGGGCTCCATCCAGGGGCCTCTGTCTGCCAGGCACAGCATGAGGTTCTGCCTGTGTCACCTCAGCCCTCCCACTGCTGCCGGGGGAGCCACTGTTGCCACCTGACACAGTTGTGGACGCCCCAGTCCCACTCTCCCACAGAGAGCCTCCTCCCCTGTGGGAACCTGTTCCTCATGTGGGTGGGACAGCGGTGACTCCATCCTCTGGCCACTGCAGGGCCAAAAACCCTCTTCCCCTGGCCGCGGTGAAAAGGACAAGAACAGGCCGTGCTCCAAGCCAAGGGCTGGACTGCATGGGATTTCTCTCATTTTTCTATTGGAAAAAGGCAGTCTCTTTGGGCTGGGTTGCCAAGCTGATAAGGTAGGTATGAATTTGAAGCTGCCAATGGCCATTGAGCCACCACATCCAAGGAGACAGTCAAGCAGAGAAAAGCACTGCTGAGTCATAGAGAGACAGCCCCTCACCACACCATGAGGGCTGGGATCTGGCAACACCCAAGTAAGCGGCACCCCTGGCTTCCTGCCTGTGTGCGTGAGCTAATAACCACCACCCCCCCTCCATTCTGCACAAGTCAGTTTGAATTGGGCTTCTGCCACTTCTAACTTAGGATCTGAGTGAGTACAATTCTACGAGAAGGTACACAGCACCCCGACCTTACAGATGAGGATGCTGAGCCTTAGGGACTTGGTGACGCACACAGGCCACACAGCCAGGACACAGTGGGGACAGGAGTTGAACTCAGAACTCTCTGATGCCCATGTCTCGCTGTTTTAAGATGGGGCTTATCGGGCAGAGGCTCGACAGCTCTGAGAGCCCCTATAGCAAGAAGAAGTGGAGAGGGACTTCCCTGGAGGCGCAGTAGTTAAGAATCCACCTGCCAATGCAGAAGACACGGGTTCGAGCCCTGGTCCGGGAAGA
Organism: Balaenoptera musculus; assembly: GCF_009873245.2. Taxonomy (NCBI): domain Eukaryota; kingdom Metazoa; phylum Chordata; class Mammalia; order Artiodactyla; family Balaenopteridae; genus Balaenoptera; species Balaenoptera musculus. Next base: position 68,754,344 of record NC_045795.1, on the reverse strand, counting down.
TCCCACATGCTGCGGAGCAACTAAGCCCATGCGCCACAACTACTGAGCCTGCATGCCGCAATTACTGAAGCCCACGTGCCTAGAGCCCGTGCTCCGCAACAAGAGAAGCCACCGCAATGAGAAGCCCGCGCACCGCAACAAAGAGTAGCCCCCACTCGTTGCAACTAGAGAAAGCCCACGTGCAGCAATGAAGACCCAATGCAGCCAAAAATAAATAAAATTAAATCTTTAAAAAAAAAAAGAAGTGGAGAAAATGTCTTTAGAAACTGTACTGTTGACATGATGCAAAATAACACAAAGATGTAAAATAAACACAGGTGAACAATGTAAGCATTTGTCAATTCCATGTAGTGAATCAAATGAATAAGTGTGAAAATTCAATGGGAATAAGGACTTCAGCCCTTCACTGGTGACATGGGTAAATTCTGATTGGCTGCTACTCAGACTGGCCACCACGTTCCACCAGATGGTAAAGGCCAAAAATAAAAACTTTTGCAAAAGCAATTTAGACAAATTTGAGAATAATATGAGTCCTGGCTCCATAATAGCTTATTAAGGGAAGTCACCCATGTTTGAAGCACGCCCCTAAATTTTTAAAGGTGAGGCAAGAAGGGTCAACAGGTCCTCCCACGGTGACTCTCTTAATTCCACTCTCAGCGTCAGAAGGCCAGACTGGAAAAACCATTAGTCTGACGGAGGATGTAGATGCTTATGTTCTTCCAGGAAATCATTACGGAAAGCAATGATTCTCTCAGTACAATGGCTTTTAGTATTCCTGCACACTGAAGAGTTCACTGAGAATTATCACATCCACAGACCAAATTTTATTTACATCTATTTAAAATTTAAGAGGAGTTACTCACCAGAAAAAAAATGTGCACTGGCCGCCATTTTGTTTTAAGAAAGCAAACTGTCCTATAAGTCAAACTTGAAAGCCCTCTTGTTATTTTTGTGTAATATGTAACAAATGCAACCAACATCAGTGGCATCTTCTGACTTCTTCATGGGCCACTGTGATGGAAACAAATAGTAACATGTCCCAGGTGAAAGACAGTTGCATATCCCACTATAGGTCATACACATGGCCTGAAACCAAGCCATCCAGGAGAACAAATAAAGCAAAGATGCAACAAGGACCATCAGCTTTGTCCGGTCTCAGTGGTGAGAGGGAAGGTGCGCATGAAACACAAACATTTCCTCCGAACTAATAAATAAAGCATCAGGAAAATAATTGTAATAATCTTTTCATCTGTTTGGCCATTTGTAAGCTAAATTTTTAAGCTTAAGAACAGAAAAAAAAAAAAAAACTATGCCAATTAATGGGTATTTTTCCCCTTTCCAACAAGATAATGGAAGCTTTCTCTTAATGAGCTCTGCTGACCCAAAGGTAAAGGTGTGCACTCTGCTGTGGGTATAAGTATTCTCAATACTGCAATTAACAATCTAGAACCAAGTCTTATCACATCAATGACTCTAAGTGTCTAGCACCTTTTAAGATAAACAAAGAGAATGGACTGGTGATTTTTTTAAGTAGATGTAATTAGCAAAAAAAGAAAGAAAAAAACAACTATCAAAATAGATTAAACCAATTAGTGTGTGTCTTTACTCTCATGAAGTAACACTTAATAACCTAAAGGGACACTGCTATTTTCTACTTGGCTGGGTAATCCTATGAGTTTAGGTAACACTGAATGCTGCCTGTACCAGCAAAATGCCCATTGACCTTGGACCCTGCAAGACGACTGTGCACCACGACTGCATTTGTGGGAATTCAGTAATTCCCTGACAGATACTCATATCTCTAGTGAAATCAAGTCAAACAACAAATGATTAGCGCTGACAACAGAAATGAACATAATCCCAATTAAATCCACTTCCTATCTATCACTGATAAGACCAGACAGGAAGCTGGCCCCAACCACAATCCTGCCCTGCACCCCGACTTTCTGCCTCTCTGCTTCCTCCCGCATGGCCTCTGGCCACACCAACGGACCTCTAGCTTTGACAGGTACCTTTGTGAGCTCTCCCCTAACCTTTCCCACACCTCCACCCCACACAGCAGGTTCCTCTCTCTCCTCGGCACTCCCACAGCCTTCTGTGCACAGAGCAGGCTGCATTCATAGCACCGAGAAGCAGTCAGGTAGAGACGGCTCTATCTGCAGCGCTGTACTATAGGCTCCCCCAGGGCCCAGCTATGCTCGAATCCTCTCTGAACACCCCAGACCAACACAGCGTCAGGCCCATCGCGGCGGCATACATAAGACGCGAATTCAATAGAGAAGACCCCAAACACTTAGATGTGTCTGCCCTGTGCTTCCGCCTTAAGACTTCAGTGGGGTCATGAAGAAAAGACACCACTGCAATGTCACTGAGGAATCCAGAGCAGTACATGCAGTGGAGAACCTGCCATGTGGGTTTCAGCAGAGCAGGGTCTGAAACGGTGATATGGATGAAAATGTGGATTTCTATAGAATTCAACAAGCTTGTGAGAAAAAACTTTTAAGGGCTTAAAGCAACCCTCCCTTTCCATTCACCCGGGAGAATTTCATAGTCAATGATTCTGACCCACACTTAACATTTTGTGTTCCATGCAATCTGGTTTACTTTAGAATTAAAAATAACACTGCCCTGCCATCAATGGAATAACCTAAGGGGCCAAGAGCTCCAACAGAGGCATAAAGGTTCCTCTCCTGATGTGGATCCAGTAAGAAAGGTTCAAAGGAGAATGAGCACTTCCCTTTCACATCATCCCATGAGCTCAAAACATTACGAAGTCACATCCTCAGAAGGCACGTGTGTGTGCATGGTGCATGTGTGAGCACGGGTGTGCATTGCGGGAAAAGGGGAAACAGAGCAGGGCCCTCGTCATTTAGTACACGTGCCACATTCTTTAGCATCTTTGCAGTGGCCACCAGGCATCCTGTGATGATACTCAGGCTCCTCCTCTCACCCTCCTGCCTTCCTGCACCGCACAAGGCAGGGCAAAGAACACTGGGCCCCCAGTCAAGGGACTGTTATTGTAAACCTGCTTTCCATTCACTCAGTTCCTCGCTTATTCTTGGATTCTTTCATTTCAGAAAAGAATACAGAGCAGATGGTGGTGATGGTTGCACAACAGTGAGAATGTATTTAATGCCCCTGAACTGTACACTTAAAAATGGTTAACAAGTTACATTTTATGTATATTTCATGATTTTTTAAAAAGTGTATAGAGTGCCCACTATGTGCCATTCGCTGAGCATACATTATTCATGCAATTATTCATTCATTCAACAAACATTTATAGAGTGCCCATGTGCCCAGAACTGTTCAAGATACTGGGTACATAGCAGTAAAAGAACAGAAACTCACAGAGTTTTCACTGTCATGGGGAAAACAGAGAATAAGTAAGATAAGTAAAATGTGCCATATGGTAGATAGTGATGAGTACAAGGAAGAAAATTAAAGCAGAGAAGGGCAGCACGGAAGTGTCAGGGCAGGTGCAATTTTAGACACAGGGGCCAGAAAAGTCTTCACCAAAAAGGGTAAGTTTGAGTAAAAATCTAAAGAAAATGAGTCAGCCATGCAGCTATCTGGGGTGGGGGGATGGCAGGGGGGGACAAAAAACCACATTCAGGACAAACAGCTCAGCAAGTACAAAGGGCCTGGGGCAGAAGCAAGAGTGGCACTTCTGAAGAACAGCCAGGAAGTAAGTATGGCTGGAGTGGACTGAAGGAAAGGCAGAGTCACAGGAGATGATTTGGAGACAAAGGGGGATTCCCATGGGCGAGCAAAACCCACACAGGCCTTTCCCCGACAGCAATCAGTACAGGAAATAACCAAATTAACAAATAAACAATTATAGATAATGCTATCAAGAAAATAAGCTGGGTACAATGAGAGAGAAAAATATGGGAGAACTTTTTAGGTAGAAGAATTATCTAAGTCCTAAAGGAGGTGACACTTAAGCTAGGAACTAATGGATTAAAAAGGAGTTTCCAGGTGGAAGGAAGGTGTTTGAAAGCCCTGTGGCCATGAGAGCTTATTATTTTAAAGAAACTAAAATGACATGGACGTGGCCGAAGCACCACAGGCAAAGGAGAATGCAGACAGGGGTGTAGGGGAGACGGCAAGGATCACACAGAGCCTCAGAGACCCCAAAGGGAAAGCCAAGTTCAATTCATGTAAGAACGATCTAGGAAAGGGTATGTAGATGGATGAGTATCATGCTCGGATGTGTGTTTACAAGGCCACCTGGCCACCATGTGGAGAAGAGACTGGAGGCGCAGAAAAAGATGGAGGTTTAGATGGGGAGGCTGTAGAGATGACGAGGTGTGGAGAGAGTCAAAATAAACCCAGAGGCAGAGAGAACAGGACTGGCTGGTGATCCTGATGGTAGGCTCAGGGATAAGAAGCGATCCAGGAAGTCCTCGGACTTGGAGTGTCAGCACCTAGGCGGGTGGGATGCCATCTCTTAGGACAGGAAAGGCTGGGGGTAGCCAGGCTCGGGGGGATCTGGGCTCCTTATTGGATATGTCGCGTTTGAGATGCCTTTGAAACATACAAGTCGAGATGACTGATAGGTCACAGACAGGTATATAAATTTAGGACTCAACAGCAAATAGATGGCATATGAAGAGGGAAAAACCAACAGACAGACAAAAAGAACTTGGTGACCTCAAACAAATCAGTCCACAGGCTGAGGAGCAGTTTTCTCAACTGTAAAACCAGGGTAATATCTAAGGCACTTCCAGGGAATTTGATGAGTCCCAATCACTCAGGGTCAGAAGTTCCCACCACCTATTATTTAGAGAGTATGTGCCGAGCAGGCCAGGGTCCAGCTATGGTCTGGAGTACCCGTGAGAACCGAACAGCTTGGGATTCATGATCACTGTCACACGGGTCATGCTTTTTCTTGCATAAGCCTTTACAGTAAAGCTCACTGTCTTACAGAGAGGCACTTAAATTGGGGAGGTCCTAAAAAGACAAGGTTATTTTCCTATTTAGGGTTCATGTTTAACCTAAGCACGCACCTGCAGCTGTGGTTCCTCTGGAGAAGTCTGGCTGTCACCCTGTGACATTCACGGCCCCTCCTTGTCCAGCCCCCGACTCCATCTCAGCCTCTCCACCAACAGAGAGCCCTTCGTGACTCACATAAAGACCTGTGTGAGACTGCGGGCTCTTGGCCACACCCTCCAGCTAGTACAACCAACTACTGGCAGCCATGGTTTCCCAGCAAACAGTCCAGAGAGTTGAGCAAGTGAATCAATATAAAACAACTCTCTGGCCACCCCACTGCTCTGATCCCATCCCTACTACATGGCATAATCTACGTTTGGCTTTCAGTGGCTGGGGGAAAAGTAGTTACGAATGGTTCCATGTTTCTTTCTGTCTAAAGCCTGAATCTCCTTTTTCTTCTCCCCCAGAATCACCCACCACACCACCAGAGAAAAACACACAGCCAAAGGTTGTCCTCGCGGACCCATCTCCAAAGAATGAGTCAAACACGCACAGGAAACTAGCTGTTCAAACATTTCCCCACAACAAACTTGGTCCTAAACTCTCTCTCCTGCCCTTCCAGCTTAAGAACCCCGCCTTCCCAGTCTTAACCCAAAGTCACAAAACACCCAAAATCACAAGTGGCAAACAAGGACATGACTTAGGAATGGTGACCTGTGTTCACAGGGAAGCTGTGAGGTGATCGCCAGCCCGATCCTCCCAGAGGTGGGTATGGAGTGACCCGAGAACCCTCCTCTCGTTCCTGGCTGGACCAGCCTCATCAACTGCATCACACGGAAACACGCTCTGACTCACCCTAATCCAGCTCCAGTCTCACTTTTTCCAGGAAGCTTTCTCTGCCCATTTTTAGCCTCTGCTAATTACACCTTCTTTGAAATCACGGTACTTAAATTTATTCTTTTCATTTGGCACTTACCTCATACTGTCCAGTGATATATATTGGGCTGTATTTTCCACTCAAGATTTTGCTCTTGCATTATCACTGAACAGTGTATGTGTGTGAATCCAGGTGGATGCCTGGCCACACACGGATATGTGTGTTTGCATGCACTGTCTCAACTTCCCTGCTCAGACTCCTTTGAACTGGGGTCATTTGCAACCAACTCTTCTCCTCTAAGTAGGTACAATCAATAAATAATTACCATGAACATGGCTGCTGTTGACATTTAGGGTTCGAAGCCAAAAAACTCCTATAAGACATCTTTAAGCCTATACTGCATTTGTATTTAGTAGTATCACCTACACTTCCTACAGCTTACAGCTCAGGGCAATCAATAAAGAAGTTCAGGTAAGTATCTCTAGGTCAAAGACAAGTAACCAAGTAGTGATTGAGCACTCGCTGTACACTTGGGCATTACACTGGGGTGTACATATAAAGGCATTTGAGAAAGGCCGCCCCCACAAAATGAGTTCCTTTCTCATTAATTAGTAGATTCAATTCCTCCAGAACATTCCATTCCTAAGCACTCTAAGTAAATTTTACTGAAAGGAGGTCCTTGAACTTTGTAGCAGAATAAATTCCTGAAAAAGACTCTGTAAGTTGAAACAATGTAAATCAAATCTAATTTTTACCACAGAAACAATGTTGTATTAAACAATCATGTTTTCAACCAAAGACGAACTGCCAAGGTCTAAAAGGAAAAATTACAAAACTTTTTATTCCAAAAATTTTAGAATTGCAAGGAATCCTACAGATCATCTATACAGCTGAGGACAGGAATCCTGACAGTCATCATTACTGAACACCTATTATGTGCCAAGAATTATGCTAGATGCAGTCCATATCCTCAGCATTTAATTTTCTCCCAACAGCCCTATGAAACAAATATCTTTTCATTTCACCAATGAGAGAAAACTAAAGCCTAGGGTTGCTATGTTTTGACTAAAGCTCTGTAGCTATTTAGTGGCAGAGCAAGAATTTAAACTCAGAAGGATCTGGCTCCAAAGTTAAGATCTTTCTACTACTCCAAATAGCCTCCCTACATCAATCATGAAGAATATACTTAACACTACATACTAAAAATGTCTGATACTAAACAGTGTTATACAGAAATAGTGATACCATTTTGCCAAATGGATTTATTTAGAGGTTTCCAAGAGCGGGACCATTGATGAAGGGCTGGAGCACCATCAGATGGAGAGAGAGCTGAGACAGGGTGTGGTTAACAGTGAATTATTAGTCTTCACTGAATAATGCAACCTAACACATCCACTCTCCCAGGTGCAGCAGCTATAGCCGTGAACAAAAGACCTCCCTTGTGGAGCTTCCATTCCAGCGGAGGGCACAGAGATGACAACCACCAGCCAGCAAGCACAGCAACAGCCTGTCGGTGGCAACAAGTGCTTTGGAGAACATGCAGGGCAAGCAGGACAGGACATGCCTCTTCAGAGGATATACAAGCCTGGAGTGCAGGAGCGAAGCTGAGCTGGAGGGCCAGGGGAGATCAGCCTCTGCATATATTTTAAACTGCAGACTGGGTAAGATCACTGACGATGGGAATGCTGACGGAAAGAAGAGGAGGTCCGCTGCCTGCGTCCCAGAGCACACCAGCAGGAAGAGGTCCAGGAGGACCAGGAAAGGAGGCTGACCAGGGAGCAGCAGGGGAGGCGGAGGAAAACCCAGAGAGTGTGGCAAGTGAGAAGACAGTGTATCAAGGAAGAAGGGGGCTGGATGTGGAAAGTACTTCAAGTGCGTCATATACAGAGAGGGCTGAACATGAACCACTGGACTTAGCAACAGGAAGATCAGTATTCATCTTGATGACAGCAGTTTTGAGAGTAACGGTAGCAAAAGCATGATTAGATGAGTTCAAAGAGGAATGTGAGACGAGAACAATACTACAGGGAATATAGAAAATAACTTGAAAAGTTTACCTAGAGAGGAAGAGAGAAATATGGATTCACAGCTGATGGCTGAAAAGGGATCAAGAGAGAGTTGGTACCTAAATGGGGGAAATAATGACAGCATGTTTATGCATTGATGGGAAAGATCCAGTATAGAAAATAAAACCAACAGAGCAGGAGAACTGCAATGCCAGGTACTTGAACGGGCAAGATGGGATGCAATCTGGAGATCAAGTGAAGCGGCTGGCCTCGGCCAGGGGCATGGGTAACAGGGAAGCAGCAGCGGCACCTGCAGACAGAAAGGCAGACAGATGGGTGGGTATGGCTGTGGGAGGTCACAGAAGTTCTCTTCCGGTGGCTTCAGCTTCCTCAGGCAAGAGGGAAGTAAGGCCATCAGCAGAGAACGAGGATGGGAAAGAGGTGCTGGAGCTTTAAGGATAGAGGAGAAGATATGAAATCAGTGTCAAGGAATGACAAAAAGAATGGACTTGATTAAAGATAGTATAAATGCCAGGGGCATGAGGTTCTCACTTGAGGTTGGTGATCATTTTAAAGACTACCAATCAACATAGCTAAATGATGCGTGCAACCATGCTTAGCTGCCTTGGTGCAGGCATGTAAGAGGATAAACAGTTGCAGTTATTCAAGTTTGGGGTCTTACCAAGCTCGTACGCAATACTACCTCACCACCTTATTTTCACAGAAATTCACTGTCCACAAAGAATCACATTCTCTCACTTGATCCAAATATCACCCCCCATGATGTCTCTCCCTGTGTTAAGTAAGGACACTGAGCCTCAATTAGCTTAAAGACTTACTTAGGGTCACAAGACTAGGTCTTCTGACTCCTAGGCCAATGCTCTGCCCAGACCACGCTCCTTCCAGTCAGAAAGAAACCCATAAACGAGAACTCTTCATTCTCTAGGAATTCCTGATACAAGCTTGCCTGGAAAAACTGGCAAAAGCTTTGGCCCTTGCTTCTGCCTAAGTACCATCCAGCCACACCCCAGGCAACTATGCCAGACATGGTTTACATTTCATCACAATCAACTGCTTATTAGTGAGGATGTTCTAAACTATAGACAATCGGCTTCACTTATTTTTTATGAATACAGACTTTTCTATCAGTGGCTGTGTTATCTTCCCTTGATCTCTTACATTGATCCTAGACTGTAGGTTCTCGTTCTTCAGTAATCTGTGGAATTAACTAAAGAAACCTCAGCCTAAATTAAAGTCAGGACAGGCTACAGGGTGAGCTCTCACGCTCTGCCATGCATCATCAGTTATTCCAACAGGAAGGTGTTGCCTACCTTACTACCCAGCTCGAGAAAAACTCTCCGCCCAACAACAGCCCAGCCAGACACTGTAGCAGCCCAACCAATGAGAAGCTTCCACACTTTGGACTCCCAGCTTCCTCCAATGAACTCTTGGGTTATTACAGCCTCTCCCAAGTCCCCCTCCCCCACTTTATCCCTACAAAAGCAAGTCCCCCTTCTTTGTTCTCTGGATTGGCCTATGGTCCACCATAGTTTGCATATCCTGTATCTCTAGTTCTCTGGCTGTTCCTGAATACACTTGCTTTTGCTGGTAAAATAACTGGCTACACTATTATTAAAGTTGACAAACACTTGAGGCTTAAACTCTCTGATGAGGAGAGAGTAGAAACATAAGTATTTTGGAATGTGTATGAATTCTTTAAGGTCACAAGGGCACCACTGAATGAAGTAAAAGCAGCTACCTATTTACTCAGAAGAGACTTTGAGGTCTGAACATCAGTGAATATACCAACTACAGAATGGGGTACACGTCTCTCTAATCCCTTTGTCCAGCATCACAGGAGGTCAGGTGAACAACAAAGGCTCTTTCACAATGAGAAACTTGTTCCCTACACATCCTGTATGGATAGTGTAAGTAGTTCTTGTAAGTTTAAAGTGTAATTTTTTGATGCTAATAATAATAATAATAGATTTCACGTAAGCCAAAGTTAACTTCAGCCATGTGTGATTGGTAAACATTTACTGGGTGGGTACCATGAGTTGGGCACTGTGCTAGGCCCTGGAGATTCTGTAGTGAACATGTCTCTTACACAGAACTCAAGAAAAGTACATAGTGGAATTCAGAGTGGAAATGCTACTTCAGCCAGAAGTTTGCATAAGAAGTGACAGTGTTGCCTAATTTACTGCTCTCCTCCTTGGGGAAGACAACTGCTACCTGCATCTTCTGTGAACAGATCGCTGAAGAGTCTACCGTGAGCAAAGCAGCATGCAAGGCTCAGTCCTAGGCCCTGAAGGAAGATGACAGGGATGACAGAGGAAAAAAATTTAACCCAGATCCTGGCCTCAAAGAGCTTAGTGTGTAATGAAAGAAATATCCATGGAAAGAGCTACCTAGACAGTGCAAGTTTCCATCAGAGAGGCAAGCAAGATGCAGTGTGAAAGCTATTATTTTAGAGGTTGGTCAGGGAAGACCTCTCTGGCAAGATGACCTAAGAGCAGAGACCTGGGTGATTAAGAGTGAATCAAAATATTTGGGGAAGCACATTCCAGGTGGAGGAGGGGCATTCTGAAGACTAATGAGGAAGCCATTATGGCTGGAGCGGACTGAAAAGGGGACCTCAGTAAGAGATGAAGGGGGACCAGCCCTGGCAGATGATATATTTCTTTGGTCCATGGTTAGACTCTGCTATGGTCCGCAGGCTGGAAAGACTTCAGACTGTCAAGTTTTACTTAGGGAAATGGCTTCCCATTGTCCAGGAATTCTCTGCCCCTCAGTCAAAATGAAATAGAAATTATAATTTTCACAAAGCCTTATCATGCTTCACTTTGGACAACAAGTTGGGAAAGGCTATGACTTAGAGCACGTGGTATTATTTGAAAGTTGACTGCTATTTGCAGCATAAATGATACTTTCTACAGACAAAAGGGTCACAGGAAAGCAGCGTGTGCCTGAACACGTATCATACACATTGCATTTGATACTCTTCTGATAGAACACCTGGGGGATGAAAGTATTCCCAGTGGAGGTCCTCTAGTTCAATTTCTTTGATAGAATCAAAATAACATAAGTACCAAACTGTACATCAGCCATTTAAGACCAACTGTGTGCTGTTACCTCTTACTTGGTGAATGAGGCAACTTAATTCATAAGATGCAATATCTTGTTTTTCAACTTACGGAAAGTGCTTAGAAAAGTGTCTAGCACATAGAAAGTGCTCCACAAGCACTTGCTAAATAAACTAAAGAGAAAAAAAATCCATGAAGGAAAAGATGAATAAATTAGCTACATTAAAATTAAGAACTCTGTTCATCAAAAGACACCACAAAGAACAAAAGGACAAGCCACAAACTGGGAAAAATATTTGTATAGAATATAATTGACAAAGGATTAGTAGCCAGAACATATAAAGAATGTCAGTGAATGAATAAAACAAAGGCAATCCAGCAGGAAAATGGGCATAAGACTAGACAGACACTTCACAAAAGGGGAAAACTAAATGGCTATATAAAAAGATGCTCAGGGCTTCCCTGGTGGCGCAGTGGTTGAGAATCTGCCTGCCAATGCAGGGGACACGGGTTCGACCCTTGGTCTGGGAAGATCCCACATGCCGCGGAGCAAATAGGCCCGTGAGCCACAATTACTGAGCCTGCGCGTCTGGAGCCTGTGCTCCGCAACAAGAGAGGTCGCGATAGCGAGAGGCCCGCGCACCGCGATGAAGAGTGGCCCCCACTTGCCGCAATTAGAGAAAGCCCTTGCACAGAAACGAAGACCCAACACAGCCATAAATAAATAAACAAATAAAATAAAAAATTTAAAAAAATAATAATAATATTAAAAAAAAAGATGCTCAACCTCAGTAGTCAGAGAAATAAATATTAAAACCTCAATGAGAAACCACTTTGGAACCATTAGGTTAGAAAAATTAGAAAGTGTGACATCAAGTGTTAACAAGAATATGAAAGCAAATCCAACACTTATACATTAGTAGAGGAGAACATAAATTTATATGACCCTCTGGAAAACAAGTTGCTGTCATCCAGTAAAGCTGAAGATGAGCACACACCTTGCCACTCCACTCCTAGGTAATCCTTTGCACATGTGCACCGAGAGAAATTCAGAAGACTGTGCACTATAGCACCATTTGAACTAGGAAAAAAAGGAAACATCACACATGTCCACCACCAGTAAATGTATAAATAGATCATGGTATATTCTAATACACAGCAATGAAAACAAATGAAATGCAGACAAATTTCAGAAACGTAATTGAGAGAAAACTACAAGTTAGAAAGAATGTATTCAATCTAATTCCACTTATATAAACTTCAAAAACGTGCACAACTAAAAATAGGTTGCTGAGGGATTAAAACACACGTGGTTTAACTATCAAGAAAAGTAAAGAAGGATAAGCATAAAATTCTGGATAGTGGTCCCCTCTGTGTGGGGAGAGAAAGGGAAGAGGAGGGGTATACAGAGGAGAGAAGGTAATGGTGATTTATTTAATGGGGACTGTAAGTCTGCTGATTTTCACAGTATCTTGAGTTGAATTTTAAAGTATTTTATAAATATTCTTTAGTATCAATGCAAATAAAAAAAGAAGAACATGATTTCCTTCATCTCTAAACACAGGCAAATTCTATTACAGGCCCAGCTGTCATGCTCTTTTCTTGGTTTTCTCTTCTGGACTCCCACTGGCATTCCGTTCAGCCTTGGATAAGCAAAGCAACGGTAAAGCAAAGTGGTAAGATCATACCTAGGTTCTAACTGTGGCTTTACCACTCACACAACTGCATTATCTTAGGCAGACTGCTTACCCTCTTTGTGCCTCAGCTTCCACAACTGTAAATAAGGAACAATAATGGTATCTATGTCACATGGTTATTCTGAGGATGGGATGCATTCCTATGGTCCACAATCCCTTACCAGGAACTTCTGGGTCCGGATGGGTTTTAGAATTCAGAATTTTTCAGATTGCAGAAAATGAATACCTAACATCCCAGAAGGATCTGGATAAACACCCTATAACCAAATACTTTTCGTGTTTCTTCAGTGGAACATCTGAAAATTGACACCAAAAGGGACAAAAACTATACTATAGTCTCACACAGGCTCAAGAGAATTTGAGAGGATAAAGAAAATGTTGTAAGACTGAATTGTGGTAATAGTAATACAACTCTGTAAGTTTACTGAAAAATCACTGAATTGTACTCTTAAAGCAGGAAGTCTCACATCAATTCAGGTCATGTTTTATCACCAAATGGGTTCATTAAAAAAAATCCAATTCAGTTTTACAGATCTTTACATTTAGAGCTGCAGATCAGAAAATATGGACCTGTATTTGTAGAGCTCTCAGAACATATAGGATGTGCTCAATATGCAAGTGTGTATTATTATCAATACTATTATTTCATTCAGCCCAGTGTTTCTCAAGAGGGGCTCTACGAGAATTTGGGGTGGGGCAATTCTTCACTGTAATGTAATCCCACACGCTGCAGCCCAATAGTGCTCTCAGTACTTGTGACAATTACAACCGCACATTTCTAAGTACTGAAGAAGAGTAATGCCAGTTGAGAACCATTAAGCCTATTAAACTCTAAATTCCTTAATGGTAGAAACCAAGTCTTGCTCATCATGGTAAAATGAGACTACTTTCTACAAGAGCATGTACGAAAATCGCTAGCACAAAGCAGCACTCAAATGTGACTTCATTTCTCCTCTTTTTGATTTTTTATGACTGTTTAACATTTTCCATTTTCATCACATTTGAAAGAACATTAAATCAATGACATAATTAAGTCATGTGATGTGAATAACTTTTTAAAATGCTAGAGGGAACAAAGAAAGCAATGAACATTTTCATATTACCCCATCAAGTCTTTAAGAAATGCTTTACTATTTGCAGAACAGTCTTCAAACAAGGTATACCAGTACTTCATCAAGACCCACAGATTCTTAAGCATTTATTACTGACTTCCACTGATAAGAGTTCAAAGAAAATGGCACTAACTTATGTGGCGAACACTAAATCAAGCAAAGTTCAATCTAGGAGTATACTGTGAAAAACTGAAGATAAAAAAGAAGTACGATGTTTATTCTCTTTTTCTTTACAGCTACAGAGCTCTAAGTCAACAGCCATCACAGTGTGGTCCAGGGCCAGGCTTGCTCCTTATGGCTCTCCCCAGCCCTACAGGCACCACCTCTTCCCAGGGTCCCTGTCCATGGTTATGATGCTCGCTGCCAAAAATCCACAAAACAAAACCCATGAAACCCACAATGACAGACAGACACTGGCTGGCCCAGTTCCCTATTTTATAGGCAGAGAAACTAGGACCCAGAGAAACAAATGATACATGAACTAGTCCAGACCAGAACACAGAGGTCTTAAGTACCAGGTCTTTTAATGACTTACACAGCTATCAACAAGGTCTCTTTGTAAGGACACAAGTTAAAATGGAGAAAGGAGATCTTCACTGCCCTAGAGTTAAAAGCAACAGCTCCGGTACTGGACTGGCTTGGATACAAACCCCAGTCTAGTCATGACTTGTACCGTGTAATCCTCTCCATACCTCAGTTCTTTCATCCATAAAATGAGGATGAAAGCATTTGCTTTAAGTAATATGGGGGTACACTGACACAAAATGTAAAAGGCCCTCACTCTCTACACAACCTAAGAAACACAGAAAAGAATTGAAATGCTACTTTGGTTTACATGTTTGATCTATGAACACTCCATAAGATTTCTGGAACTTCTGTTGCTTTCCTACCTATGTTTCTCCATAACGAGTTAAAAAATAACCCCTTATGATCAAGAATCGTTGTTGGCTAGGGTCAGACAGCCATCCATGACAAGAGCCAGGTGTCAGCAAACTTTGGTCCATGGGTTAAATCTGGCCAACCACCTAGGAAATGGTAGTAAAAATAAAAAGAATAATACTTCATGACACATGAAAAGAATAAGAAATTCAAATGTCAGTGCCAATAAAGTTGTACTGGAACACAGCCATCTTCATTAGTTTCTGTATTGTTTATGACTGCTCTTACACAACAATAGCCAAGTTAAGAAGTTATGTCAGAGATCGTATGGTCACAGAACTAAAATATTTACCATTTGGCCCATTACAGAAACAGTATGCTAATCTCTCCTTTAAATTAAAGAAAAGTAAGCTTATTAAATCATAAGTATTATGTGAGAATACCATGATACATGTTATGAACACATCCTAGGATCTCAGAAAATCAGACTTGGTAAACCCTATCGTAGCCAGGTTTTGTTTGATAAAAGATGATGTTAAGACTAATATGGACGCTCCAGTTCCAGGTAAGATGGATTAAGAACACCCACCTTACCTCTTTAACTGTATGTAAATATAAAAGCTGGGTGGAAAACATGGAGCACCTGAGGACTCTAAAAAGTCAAGGGTAGCTGGCAGACTGAGGAAGAAAACTAGAACACAGAGGACCACCAAACCAGTGGTGAATTTTCTGTTGCTGTTTTTGTTCTCTCTGGTATCACCCAGGCTGAATTCAAAGGCCCAGCACCCAGAAGTGCTCACTAGGTAAGGAAAGAATGAACTTGGAAGAGAAACCCTCACATTCCAGCCCAAGGAGCAAAAAAAAAAAGTAACTCCTAATCTCCTAATGTTCAGAGAAATCCCCTGTATTGGTTTTGCTTTTTTCTGATCTCTCCTACCTCAGCGCCAGACAATCCCACAGAGCCACAGAACAACAGCAGAGGTGAGCAGGCACCTAACTCGGAGAAAGGGGAATGATTTTCTCTACGAGGAACTATAGTTCCACAAACAAGAGGATAAATCCCCACTGCTTCTTTTCCTCACTGGCCTTCTGCTGCTTGGGTCTGCACAGTCACAGAAAGTACACAGCAGAGCAAGAGAAACACAGTCCTGTATTTCTGGTTGGAGGACAGCAAAAGAGGGCCTCAGGGAATCAGAAATTGTCAGATTGCAGAGAGAAGGGAGATAAGGGAATTTATCACAAAGTGGTATATTAATATATGGTCTCACCTCTGAGCTGTTAACCATGTATCTGATCCTAAACAGCATGCCAACAGCTTTGAGATTTGCACTTTGGCAAAGATGATTGCTCAGGTCCCAGACTGGGCAATGGAATACACACACATGGGACAGATTCAAATGACACGGAAAAGGTTTTGAAAACTGAACTATTGTTAGAAACACAGCGCATGGAATGCAAATCAAAACTTCCAACCAGATCAATCGTCTGCTTACAAAAGAAAAAATAAACAGTCTCCGTAAGATATAAACAAGACCCAGAAAAGCACAACATGATATCCAAATGTCTAGAAGATAATTTGAAATTACTCAGCATATGAAAAACCAGCTAACTCTCAACTTTCAAGGAAAAGGACAATTAAAAGACATCAACCTCAAGATAACATAGGTATTGGAATTTCTAACAAATAATTTAAAATAGCTATTATAACCATGTTCCAGGAAGTAAGGCTGAACACTGCTGAAACTAATGTAATGATAGAAAATTTTAGCCCTGCCTCAAAAAAGACATAAAGAAGAACCAAATGGAAATTTTATAACTGAAAAATACAATACTACATTTTAAATGTCACTGGATGAACAAAGAATTACAAAGATAGACAGAAGCCCAGGGACATGTAGAATAATACCAAAAGGTCTAACATTCATGTCATCAGAGCCCCAGAAGAAGAGAAGAAAGAGTGTTATGTGGGAAAAATATTTGAAGAAACACTGGCTGAAAACTTCCCGTATTTGTGAAAAGGCCTAAACTGACGGTTTAAAAAACTCTGCAAACCCCAAACAGGATAATCTCAAAGAAATCCATACCCAGACATATCATAACTGCTAAAAACTAAAGACAAAGAAAAAAATCTTAAAAATAGCCAGAGGAAAACAGCATGTAACATATAGGCAACAGAGGACTTCCCTGGTGGTCCAGTGGTTAAGAATCCGCCTTCCAATGCAGGGGTTGTGGGTTCAACCCCTGGTCAGGGAACTAAGATCCCACATGCCACGGGGCACTAAGCCCACGCGCCACAACTACTGAGCCCACGCACCGCAACTACTGAGCTCATGCACTCTGAAGCCCGCATGCCACAACTAGAGAGCCCGTGAGCCACACCTGCTGAGTCTGTGCGCTCTGCAGCCTGTGTACCACAGCTAGAGAGAAGCCTGCATGCTGCAACAAGGAGCCCGTGTGCTGCAACGAAGGATCCCGCATGCCACAAGGAAGATCCCACGTGCCACAACTAAGACCCGACACAGCCAAATAAATAAATAAATATTTTTTAAAAATATATAGGGAACAATGATTTAAATGACTTCTCAGAAGAAACCATGGAGGTCAGAAAGTAGAGGACGAGTATTTATAAAGTGCTGAAAGAAAAGAACTGTCAACCCAGAATTCTATAAACATCCTTTGGAAATGAAGGTGAATGACATTTTCAGAGGTTGAAAACTAAGAGAATTCATTTCCAGGAGACCTACTATAAAAGAAATGCTCTGGGGGGGAGAGGGAGGAGATAAATTGGAGATTGGGATTGACATATACACTACTATATATAAAATAGATGACCAATAAGGACCTACTGTATAGCACAGGGAACTCTAACCAATACCCTGTAATGACCTAGATGGGAAAAGAATCTAAAAAATAGTAGATATATGCATAACTGATTCACTTTGCTGTACAGCAGAAACACAACATTGTAAATCAACTATACTCCAATAAATTTTTTTTTAAAAAAAGGAAAAAAAAATTTTTAATGCTGCCAGCAAATTAGATAACCTACATGAAATGGACAAGTTCTTAGGAAGAAACTACTACTACTGATTCAAGATAAAATAGAAAATCTGAACAGGTCTACGATAAGTAAGGAGATTGAAATAGTAACCAAAAACTTCCCACAAAGAACTGCCCAGGCCCATATGGCTTAACTAGTGAATTCTACCAAATGTTTAAAGAATTAACACCAATCCTTCATAACACTTCCACAAAAATCAGAAGCCTGACCTTGATATCAAAACCAGATAAAGACATCACAAGAAAAAAAACACTATACATAAAATCCAACAACCTCTAATGAAAAAAACACTCAGCAAACTAGGAATAGAAGGAAACTTCTTCAATCCAACAAAAGGTCATTATGAAAAAACCATAGCTAACATCATACTTAATGGTGAAAGACTGAGGGCTTTCCCCCTAAGATCAGGAACAATGGATACATTTAAATGAAATGCTAACAAATATTCAAATAATCCAAAAGGAGGCAGGAAAGGGGCAAAAGAAGAGTGAAAAAGAGACAACAGAATAATAAAATGGTCGGCCTAAATATAAACATATTGATAATAATTTTGAGTGTAGATGATCTAAAAACACTAATGAAAATACAGAGACTGTCCTTAATGAACTAAATCAAAGATGACCTAAATAAACAGAGAAATACACCATGTTTATGAATTGGAAAATTCAGTATATAGCTGACCCTTGAACAACATGGGTTTGAACTGTGCAGGTCCACTTATATGCGGATTTCTCTCAATAAATACATATGCAGTTCTACATGATCCATGGATGGTTGAATCCACAGATGTGGAACTACGGATATAGAGAGCCAACTATAAAGTTATAAGCAGTGTTTTGACTGCACAGAGGGTCAGCACCCCTAGCCCCTACATTGTTCAAGGGTCAACTGTAGTTGAAGTGTCAATTCTACCTAAATCTATAGATTCAATGCAATCAAAATCACTGTAAGCTTTTTTGTTGAAACCAGTAAGCTGAATCTAAAAATTTATGTGAAAAGGCAAAGGAACTAGAATAGACAAAAACAATTCTGAAAAATAAGAATAAAGCTGGAAAACTCAAACCACTCAATTTAAGACTGACATTAAAGCTACAGTAATCAAAACAGTGTGGTACTGGTGAAGGAATAAATTCATGGAACAGAATAGCAAGTCCAGAAAAAGTCTCAAGTATGGCCAGTTGATTTTTGACAAATGTATAAAGACAATTCAATTGAGAAAGGATAGGCTTTTCAACAAACGGTGTTGGAACAACTGGACACTCATGTGCAAAAAAAAACCCTCAACCTAAGCCTCATACTTTATTCAAAAAGTAACTCAAAACAGATCACAGATTTAAATGTAAAACTATAAAACTTTTAGAAATAACACGAGAAAATGTATATGACCTGGGAGAAAGTATAATCCATCAAAGAAAAAACTGGAAAAGTTGATGTCACCAAAATGAAAACTTTTGCTCTGTAAAAGACACTTAAGAGAAAGAAAAGACCAGCCACAGAGTAGGAGAAAATATCTGGAAATTACTTATCTGATAAAAGACCTGGACCCAGAATATATGAGAAACTCTCAAAACTCAACAGTAAGAAACCAAACAAACAATCCAACTTTTTAAATGGGCAAAAGATGGAAACAGATACTTCACCAAAAAGGATACACAGATGGCAAATAAGCAGATGAAATGATGTTTAGCATCATTATCCACTAGGGAAATGAAAATTAAAACCAAAATGAGATGCCACTAAACACCTATTAGAAAGACTAAAATAAAAGGTACTGACACTATTAAGCGTTGACAAGGATGCGAAGTAATTGGAACTTTCATACGTTTCTGATGGGAAAGCAAAATAGCACTGCCATGCCACTCTGGAGAACAGTTTGGCAGTTTCTTATAACATTAAACATACAATTACTATATGATCCAACAATTCTACTCCTAGGGATTTACACTAGAGAATTCAACACATATTCACACAAAAACCTGTATGTTTATAGCAGCTCTATTGAAAAATCACCAAAAACTGGAAAAAAATGAAATTTCCTTCAACAGGTGAATGGATAAGTAAACTGTGGTATATCCATAAATGTAATACTACTCACCAGTGTAAAGGAACTATTGATACACACTATTGAACATGGATAAACCTCAAAGGCATTATACTGAGTGACTGTATTTACATGACATTTCTAGAAAAGACAAAACTACAGTGATGGAGAACAGATCAGAGGCTGCCCAGGGTTGGGGTGAAGGGAGAGTGTGACTACAAAAAGGCCAAATGAATAAGTTTTGGGGGTGATGGAACTGTTCTGTGTCCTGATTGTGGTGGTGGATATAAGAATTTATGTATGTGTTAAAGCTCATGTAACTGTACAACAAAAACAAAAAACAAAAAAAAGGTTTACTGTATGTTAATTTTTTTTAAATAAATAAAAGAGTCGTCTGGGCAGGGTCTATCCACATAAGACAGAAAGACTAAGGGTAGAGAAAGGAGCCCTCGGTGAGATGCAGGTAGGTTCTCTGCTGAGAGGCAAACAAGGTCTAAAGAGTCTTCCTTCCCCACAGGTCATCTGCAACTGATAAGAGAGGCTAAGTGAGAAATGAAGCATCACTGAGAATGACTTAAAGAGGAAAACAAAGATGAGTCAATACAGCAGTAAAGGAAAAAGCTATGAGCTTTAGGTATAGAAAGTCATAAATCCCCCTTTTATACTTGCTTTTTGTTGACTTATTTCTCTATTCCCTGGGAAGAACCTCACAGGAAAACAGAAAAAGCAGCCAGAAGGAAACAGGGGAAAGGGCAGGAGATCCACCCTCCAAACTGAACTCTGTCAGCACAGCCCTATCCTACATTGTGTTCTATCACTGTGACTGAGATCCTTGTTCAAAGGTTCAATATTTTCCACGGTTTTATAAAATACGGGGCCATAAAAAAACATAGCTGGAAATTCCAGTATTGATACATCTCACAAGTGTGTGACATGAAATGCTTGATGTCTTTTTTTCAGTTTCTAATTCAATCATCTGGGTACAGTCCCCTCATGAGACACTGCTAGACACACTACCCAGACCCCAGAAATAGTGGGATAGAGGCTACAGGAAACATGATTTTGCTCCAAAGTCATTATAATTTTTCACCTTTATTATACTTCAGTATATGTTCTTTAAATTTTCATATAATCCTACATACTTGCCAATAATGTTAACAGAACGCAAATTTAAAAGGAGAGGGGTGTTGTGATTAAATGGATGCGAGAGCGTCAAGGGGAGTTTGCTATCACTCCACCCCCAACCGAACCCTTTCCCATTCATAATCAGAAACGGTCACTGAACTCAACAGATGCAGGGATCAGCTTTAGCAATTATTAATCAACAAAGTATTTATTGATTTCCTACTGAGTGCAAGACCATGTGCTGGTTCCTGAGTGGTGACAAAGGGATAAAATGTCGGCCGCCAAGGTGTATTAACCTCACGCAATGAAAGCCACATACACTGTGCTGTGGGAGAAGGAACAAAGAACCACCTAATCCCTACCCTTGAGGAGACTAAACTGTGAGCAAGGAGGGATGATGAATGCATTTGAAGAAGACCTAGGAAGTAGTAAGGAGCTCGAAGTGCACATTCAATCTCACAGCCATTCTGTTGGGCTGAAAGAAGGGGGAACAAGGAAAGGAGTCTCTTGAGTTCATCAGGGCAAGTTCACAGAGAAGTGAAGTCTGGGGAGAAAGACCCATTCACAATATTGTTCCTGGAGAGGAGAAACAATCCCCCCATCTGTTAGGATGATGCGAGGCTAGGTGTAGCATGGTTTATAGGAACTGCAGTGAATCTAGTTTTTGTAAAACCAGTTCACTGGCTCACAATTTCTTCTACTTTTGTAAATAATTTTTATTATTTAGCTTACATACCTTTTTCCTGCAGCGTGATACTGAAAATTCCAGTTTTAAAACACACATGCACACACACAACTTAAGACACTTTCAAAAAGTATTGATATTTACACAGCTGTGTTTTGTAGCATAATTTTCTAGGTTAACACAAGTTTATAAGTAACAGAAACTTGTATGAGTATGGAAAGCTCCTATCGCAAAGGTTTATCATAGTCCCTAGAAGAATCTTTGAACTTAATCTTAACAGTCCTAATTTGTACCTTCTCTTCCAATGAGATACTGGCTGCCAGGGAATCAAATATGTTGACTGAATAGGGCTAAATACTACACAGTCTGGAAGCTTAGCCTATGTGTGGTGTGTGTACCCGTGACTTGCAAAATAGCTGGGAAAAGACCCTATTTAGAGTTACACTGCTTCAACTGCTTTGAGAATAAAATGGTTCTCGTTACAAATTTTTAACGTAACAACTCTCTTTTTTCTAATCAGAAGGTATTTGTAGAAATTTTCGAAATCATACACACACTCATAGAAACACACACACACCCTTACTATGTTCTAAAGAGACACATGGGCAACTGTGTGGAGTCCCTATATTGTGAATGGTCTAAAGATGCTCATACAGACATATAAACAGGGAAGCTCTATCTACCTAGGAGAATTTTTAACTTTGCCATTATTTCCTCCTCTCCAGTGTATATATGTGCCTTGTCATTACTGTGTGGTCACATTTCAGTAATGTGACCACACAGTAATGACTTCTGATCATAATTCTGGCACCTGCACTACTTTCTACCTGAACCACAGGTAACTCTCAGCTGATGATCATTCTGGACTCCTTCCCCCCCCTCCAACCACCATCCTCTAGCTCTTATTCACAAACAAGATGGTAATGTTTAGCCTGTGCTCTCATTCTGGGGGAATGTCTTTCTCATATCAGTAGGCTCTGATTACTTTTCAGTCCATTGAATGTAGCCTTAAGGGAAAAAAGCCTATTTCCCACACCCAACTCTTCCAAGCTGTGTGATCTTAGCATGACAGTTAACTTCTCTGAACTACCCCCCTCAAAACTAGGGGTAATAATGGCACCTGTCTCATCGGATTAAGTGGAACAGCACGCATACATTGCTCAGAATACAGTGCAACATAAGAGCACTCGTCAAACACTAGCTCCCATTAGCATGGGGTGGGGTGAGGAGTGGTTACAGCAGCAGTGCTAGTAATATTTCCCCTACCCCCACCAGCATGATGTACCTTTGATGAATGGTAGGGATTTGTTCTTAAAATAAGAGTGAACAGGAAGAGAGCAGAGGTGCTCCTGGAGACTCTGCAGCCAGGTGGTGATTCAGCAGACAGACAGCGTAAACACATTTTTTTATAACTTGATAACTAAGAAACAGGGATTGTGTTCAACACAGACTAGCCTAATTAGACAAGTCACAGAAATCAGGAATTTATTAAAAACTTCACTGAAATGCTCCACTAATTTGTAGCAAGTCCATTCTGAATGACTGTAAGTGTCAACTAGAATACATTCACATATTGGGTTGGCCAAAAAGTTCATTCGGGTTTTTCCATTAAAAAAACCCGAATGAACTTTTTGGCCAACCCAGTAAATAAAACAGCACTACTTTAAACTTGTTTCCTTAGGTAAGATGGTGTTGCCTCGTGGTGGTTCTTAGTGTCGCTGCTTTAATGTATGTGCAGGCAGCTTGATTTGTGTCCGTGAGTAATTTTTTAGTGAGCCTGAGATCTTTTAACATAACTTGGAAGCAACTGCTCTCTTATACCAGATCAGCACTGCATCATTCTGTCCTGTGTTTATTAAGCACCCAGCAGGTAGAGATACAAGGGGGACACACAGAAGAATGAAATGTAGTTCCTGGTCCAAAGCTTATAGTTTAGAAAGGAAGAAAATTCACAGGAATACTAAATCTTTTTAAAAGTGTATCATGGAAATCAGGAGTTCAAGATGGCAGCACAGGAAGACCCCAAACTTCCTTCCTTCCATGGACACAACGAATTGACAGCTACATATGGAATAACTATCCTCAGAAAAGGACCCAAGGACTAGATGAACAGCGGCTCCATAACAAAAGATAAAGAGATGCACTGAGGCTAGCAAGAGGCAGAGACTCAGTCTCGCCCAGGGCTCCACCCTGGGCATGGTGTCCCACAGTTGGGAAGGGACCCCAAAAACATGAAATTTCCCCTTGAGGAGGGATGGGACTTGCCACACAGCAGGCCCCTGGGTCCAGCACCATAAAAAGAGGCCCCAAAATGTCTGGTTTTGAAAATCAACAGGGATTAAGTCCAGGGGAATCACAGAACTGTAGGGAACTGAGAACCTGCTCCTAAAGGCATGCAGACCACTCACCCTGAGATCCAGCACAAAAGCAACAGTGTGGAAAGTGCCAGGACCATAAGTGAGGGAGAACCACTAATTAAGCCCAAAGTGGCTGCTGTAAAGGCAGGAACCTGCAGGGACTTTCTCTGGGGATGGAAACACTGTTGGGTGCCATTTTTGTAATCTCATTCTAACTTGCTGGTGACAGAACTGGCGGGCACCACTTCTGGTGCTCTCCCTGTAGCCGGCCAGCACCAGTGGGGGTGCTCCACACCCCACGCTCTCAGTGCAGCAGCGCAGCCCCACCATAGCCGCGAGGGCACACAGGTGGCATGAGGGATGCCCCCTGAGCTCTAGGCTCTGAAGGCCAGGGCAGATTGCACTTCTGGGCCCCACAGGTCATCTCTTACACAAGATCACACCTTCAAGACTGGGAGAGGTAGCCCTTTCACCTAATACATACAGACAAACACAAAGAGTCAGGCAAAATGAAGAGACAGAGGAAGATGTTCCAAACCAAAGAACAAGACAAATCCTCAGAAAAAGACCCTAACAAAATGGAGATAAGCAACCTACCTTATAAAGGATTCAAAGTAATGGTCATAAAGGTGCTCACTGATCTCAGGAGAAGAATGGATGAACACAGTGATAACTTCAAAGATATACAAAATGTAGGAAAGTACCAAACAGAGATTATAACTGAACTGAAAAATACACTTGACGGGCTTAACAGCAGACTGGATGACGTAAAAGCACAAATCAGTGAGCTAAAAGACAAAGCAATGGAAATCACCCAGACAGAGCAGCAAAATGGAAAAAGAATTTTTAAAAGGGAGGATACCTTAAGGGACCTCTGGGACAACATCAAGCAGAATAACATTCACATTATAGGGATTCCAGAAGGAGAAGAGAGAGAGAGAGAGAGAAAGGGCCAGAAAGATTATTTGAAGATATTATGGCAGAAAACTTTCCTAACCTGGAAAAAGAAACAAATATACAACTCCAGGAAGCCCAAAAAGTTCCAAATAAGATGAACCTAAAAAGAACCACACCAAGACACATTATAATTAAAATGGTAAAAGTTAAGGATAAAGAGAGACTCTTAAAAGCAGCAAGAGGAAAACAATTTATTATATACGAGGGAAGCCCAAAAAAACTATTAGATTATTCAGTATAAACTTACTAGGCCAGAAGGGAGTGGCATGATATATTCAAAGGGCTGAAAGGAAAAGACTTACAACCAAGAATACTCTACCTAGCAAGGTTATCCTACAGAATTTAAGGAGTGATAAAGAGTTTCCCAGATGACCAAGAGATAAAGGAATTCATCACCAGTAAACCAGCCTTACAAAAAAATGTTAAAGGAACTTCTTTAAGCTGAAGACAAAAAGCTATAACTAAAAATAAGAAAATATATGAAAGAAAAAAATCTCACTGGTAACAGCAAATATGTAGTAAAGGTAGTGGACCAACTACTTAAAAAGCTTGTATGAAAGTTAAATAAAGTCATAAAATCAACCATAACTATAATATTTAGTTGAGGGATAAAAAAAGAATTTAAAAATGTTAATTATGAAACATGGAGAGGGGGATAGAGTTTGTAGAATACTTGTGAAGTTAGGCAACCATCAACTTAAGATAAACTGCCATATATATATGTTGTTATATATAACAAACATATAACCAAAAACTAAAAACTTATAATAGATACATACACGAAAAAGAGAAAGGAATCCAAACATAAAACTAATAAAAGTCATCAAACCACAAAGGAAAAGAATAAGAAAAAAGGAACAAAGAAGAAGTACAAAACAACCAGAAAAAAATTAACAAAATGGCAATAAGTCATGCCTATCAATAATTACTATAAATGTAAATGAATAGACTAAATTCTCCAATCAAAAGACAGAGTAGCTGAATGGATTAAAAAAAAAATGAGACTCACTATATACTGCCTATATACCCACTTCAGATCTAAACACACACACACAGACTGAAAGTGAAGAAAGGGAAAAAGATATTCCACTCAACTGGACATGAAAAGAAAGCTGGGGTAGCAATACTTATAATCAGACAAAATACACTTTAAAACAAAGACTGTAACAAAAGACAAAGTAGGGCATTACATAATGTTCAACTCCAACAACAGGACATAACATTTGTAAATACATATGCACCTACCCAGGAGCACCTAAATACATAAAACAGATATTAACAGACTTAAAGAAAGAAATTGACAGCAATACAATAATAGTAGGAAACTTTAATATCTTACTTACGTTAATGGATAGACCATCCAGACAGAAAATCAATAAGGAAACATTAGCCTTAAATAACTCATTTGACTAGATTGACCTTAGTAGATAGATACAGGACATTTCAACCAAAAACAGAAGAATACACTTTGTTTTCAAGTGCACATGGAACATTCTCCAGGACAGATCACATGTTAGGCCACAAAGCAAGTCTCAATAAATTTAAGACTAAAATCATATCAAGTGTATTTTACAACAGTATGAAACTAGATATCAATTACAAGAGGAAGACACACAAACATGTGGAGACTAAACAACATGTTATTAAACAACCAATGGGTAAACAAAGAAATCAAAAAGGAAGTCCTGAAACAAGAAAATAAAAACACAATGTTCCAAAATCCACAGGACACAGGAAAACCAGTTCTAAGAAGAAAGTTTGTAGCTATACAAGCCTATCTCAAGAAACAAGGAAAATCTCACATAAACTAACTTTACAACTTAAGAAACTAGAAAAAGAAAAATACACAAAGCCCAAAGTTAGGAGAAGGAAGGAAATAATAAAAATCAGAGAGAGAATAAAGTAGAGACTAAAAAAATAGGGAATATCAATAAAATTAAGAGCTGGTTGGTTCTTTGAAAAGACAAACAAAATTGATAAACCTTCAGCCAGATTAATCAAGAAAAAAAAAAGAGCAAGGGCCCAAATAAATAACATCAGAAATGACAGAAGAGCAGTTACAACTAATACCACAAAATACAAAGGATCGTGAGAGAATACTATGAAAAATAATACACCAACAAATTGGACAACCTAGAAGAAATGGATAAATTCCTAGAAATATACAATCTTCCAAAACTAAATCATGAATAAATTACTAACAATGAAATTAATCAGTAATCAAAAAACTCCCAAACTAAATCCAGGACTAGATGGCTTCACAGGTGAATTCTTCCAAACATTTAAAACAGAGTTAATACCTACCCTTCTAAAACTATTCCAAATAACTGAAGAGGAAGGTACGATTCCAAACTCATTTTAACAAGACCAGCATAACCATAATACCAAAACAAAAAAAGTACAAAAAAAAGAAAATTACAAGCCAATATCACTGATGAATTCAGCAGCAAAACTCCTCAAGAAAACTAGGAAACTTAATCCAATGATACATTAAAAGCATCATACACCATAATTAAGTGCAATTTAAGGGATGCAAGGATGGCTCAAACATCTGCAAATCAATGTGATACACCACATAAGAAATCAGGATAAAAATCATATGATCATCTCAAAAGATGCATAAAAAGCTTTTGACAAAATTCAACATCCATATATAATTTTAAAAACTCTCACCAAAGTGAGTATACAGGCAACATACGTCAACATAATAAAAGCTATATATGACAAACCCACAGCTAGCATTGTACTCAATGGTGAAAAGCTGAAAGCTTTTCCTCTAAGATCAGGAAAAAGACAAGGAGTCTTTTGACCACTTTCATCACTTCTATCAAGAGAATATTAGGAGTCCCAGCCACAGTGACTAGGCAAGAAAAAGAAATATAAGGCATCCAAATTGGAAACGAAGAAGTAAAACTGTCACTGTTTGCAGATGACATGACACTGTACATTAAAAAACCCTAAGGACTCCAATGAAAAGGGCCCCAGCCCTGCCCACCAACAGACAGACACCAGCCCGGCACAACCACAGCTGCACAGCCTGCCGTGGCAGGACCCAGCCCACCGGCCAGTAGTCCAGCACCAGGCTCAGGACCCACTGGGCCCCAACCCCACCCACAGACAGGCCAATACTAGGTCTGAGACACCTTGGGCCCTTCAGCCAGCCACCACAGAATCAGGCCCCACTCACCAGTGGGCTGACACAAGCTTTGGGACACCCTGGACCCCACATGCAGCTGTGTCAGGAAACAGCTCCTCCTACCAGAGGTCTGACACCAGCTCTGGGACCAATGGGCCCTGTGTCCAGAGACCCCAGGACACAGCTCTGCTGACCAGTGGGCCAGCACTAGCCTCAGGACCCGGCTTCACCCATTAGTGGGCAGGCACTAGCCCCAGGATCTCTGGGGCCCGAGCCACATACACCAGCAGGTGGACACCAGCCCCAAGACCACTAAAGCCCAGCAGCCTGCCTTGTCAGAACCCAGGCAACACACTAGCAGGCCAGCACCAGCCTCAAGACACACCAGGCTCCAGCTCTGCCCACCAGCAGGCCAACTCCATTCTGGGACACCTTGTGCCCTTTGGCCAATGGCCCTGAGAGACAACCACACTCACAGCAGGCTGACACCAGCTTCAGGACCCCCAGAGCCCTGCAGCCAGCACCCCTGGGATCCAGCTCCACCCACCAGTGAACCAGCACAAGCAGTGGCACCTCCTGGGTCCCAGCCCCACCCACCATCAGGCCAATACCAGCTCTAAGATATCCTGGACTCCTCAGCCAGCCAACCCAGGGTCCAGCCCCACTCACCAGTGGACCAGCACCAGCTCCGGCACACCCTGGAACCCACAGCCAGCCATGCCATGTCAGGAACCAGCCTCCCCCCCGCCGCTAGCAGGCCAACACTAGATCTGGGAAGACCCAGCCCCACAACCACCCACCTCAGAACCCAGCTCTGCCCACCAGTGAGCCAGCACTAGCCCTGGGGCCTGCCAGGGTTCCACAACCAGCTGCATCATGACCTGGCCCTACCAATCAGTGTCCAGCAGCCTCCACACAAGGCAGGGCCTGGCAAACAACCAGATCAGGGGCCAGTCATGACTACCAGGCTGCCCACAGTAGTCAGCCCACCGCAACAGAAGGACCCATGCAGCCCACAGAGGGGACACCCCTAGAGCATACAGCTCTGGTGACCAGAGGGGAGTGCGCTGCTGGGATTCACAGGATGTCTCCTACAAAAGGCCACTTCACCAAGGTCGGGAAACATAATCAACCTAGAAGAGACATAGAAATAAAAACAGCAAATTAAGCAAAATGAGGTGACAGAGAAACATGTTCCAAATGAAGGAACAAGACAAAACCCTAGAAGAAGAACTAACTGAAGTGGAGATAGGCAAACTACTTGAGAAAGAGTTCAAGGTAATGATCATAAAGATGATCAAAGAACTCGGGAGAAGACTGGATGAACAGAGTGAGAAGTCAGAAGTTTCTAACAAAGAGTTAGAAAATATAAAAAACCAAAAACAGAGGTGAAAAATACAATAAATGAAATGAAAAATACACTAGAAAGAATCAAGTTAATTAAATGATACAGAGGAACAGATCAATGAGCTGTAAGACAGGGTAGTGGAAATCACTGAAGCTGAACAAAAAAAAAAAAAGAAAAAAGAAATGAGAACACTTTACGAGATCTCTGTGACATCAAGTGTACCAATATTGACATGATAGGGGTCCCAGAAGGAGAAGAGAGAGAGACAAAGGGGCAGAAAACATATTTGAAAACCTAATAGCTGAAAATTTCCCTAACCTGGGAAAGGAAACAGACATCCAAGTCCAGGAAGCACACAGAGACCCAAACAGGATCAGCCCAAAGAGGCCCACACCAAGACACACTGTAATTAAAATGGCAAGAATTAAAGATAAAGAGAGGGGGCTTCCCTGGTGGCGCAGTGGTTGAGAATCTGCCTGCCAATGCAGGGGACACGGGTTCGAGCCCTGGTCTGGGAAGATCCCACATGCCGCAGAGCAACTAGGCCCGTGAGCCACAACTGCTGAGCCTGCGTGTCTGGAGCCTGTGCTCCGCAACAAGAGAGGCCGCGATAGTGAGAGGCCCGCGCACTGTGATGAAGAGTGGCCCCCGCACCGCGATGAAGAGTGGCCCCCGCTTGCCACACTAGAGAAAGCCCTCACACAGAAACGAAGACCCAACACAGCCAAAAAATAAAATTAATTAATTAAAAATAATAATAATAATAATAATAAATTTTTTTAAAAAAATTAAAAAAAAAAAAAGATAAAGAGAGAATATCAAAAGCAGCAAGGGAAAATCAACAAGTTGTGTACAAGGGAACTCCCATAAGGCTATTAATTGACTTTTCAGCAGAAACTCTGCAGGCCAGAAAGAGGTGACACAATATATTTAGAATGATGAAAGGGAAAAACCTACAACCAAGTACACTGTACCCAGCAAGGCTTTCATCAGATTTGTTGGAGAAATCTAAAGTCTTACAGACAAGCAAAAGCTAAAGGAGCTCAGCACCACCAAACCAGCTTTACAAGAAATGTTAAAGGGACTTCTCTAAGCAAAAAAGAAAAGGCCACAACCAGAAACAGGAAAATTATGAAAGGAAAAAGCTCATCAGTAAAGACAAATATACATTAAAGGTAATAAACCAACTACAGACAAAGCTAGTAGGAAAGTTAAAAGACAAAAGTAGTAAAAATCATCTATATCCACAATAAGCAGTTAAGGGCAACACCAAACACATAGATGTAAAATATGATGTCAAAAACAGCAATCATGAGGGAAGGGGAGTAAAAAAGCAGGGTTGTTCAAATGTATTTGGAATTAAGAGATCAGCAACTTAAAATAATCATGTATGTATACAGATTGCTATATATAAACAAAATGGTAACCACATATCAAAAATCTTTAATAGATACACACACAGAAAAAGGACTCCAAACCTAACACTAAAGATAGTCATCAAATCACAAGGGAAGAGAAAAAAATTAAAAGAACAAAAAAGAATCACAAGACAAGCCCAAAACAATTAACAAAATGGCACTAAGTACATACCTATCAATAATTACTTTAAATGAATATGGACTAAATGCTCCAATCAAAAGACAAAGGATGAAAAAGGAATGAAACTGAGTTACTTGTAATGAGGTGGATGGACCCAGAGTCTGTCATACAGAGTGAAGTCAGTCAGAAAGAGAGAAACAAATACCATATGCTAATGCACATACATGGAATCTAAAAAAACGGTACTGATGAACCTAGTGGCAGGGCAGCAATAAAGATGCAGACATAGAAAATGGACTTAAGGACATGGGGGCGGGGGAGAGGAAGCTGGGACGAAGTGAGAGAGTAGCATTGACATATATACACTACCAAATGTAAAATGGATGGCTAGTGGGAAGCTACTGCATAGCATACAGAGATCAGCTCAATGCTTTGTGACAACCTAGAGGGGTGGGATAGGGAGGATGGGAGGGAGACTCAAGAGGGAGGGGATATGGGGATATATGTATACTTATAGCTGATTCACTTCGTTGTACAACAGAAACTAATGCAACATTGTAAAGCAGTTATATCCCAATAAAGATTTTTTTAAAAAGACATAGGGTGACTGAACAGACAAAACCCATATCTATGCTGCCTACAAGAGATTCACTTCAGATCTAAATACACACACAGACTGAAAGTGAGAGGATGAAAAAAATACTCCATGAAAATAAATAAATAAAAATAAAGCCAGGGTAGCAATACTTATACCAGATAAAATAGATTTTAAACAAAGACGGTTACAAGAGACAAAGAAGGACATTACATAATGATCAAAGGCTCAAACCAAGAAGAAGTGTAAATATATATGCACCCAAAATAGGGCCACCTAAATACATAAAGCAAATATTAACAGACATCAAGGAAAAAACTGACATTAACACAATAATAGTAGGAGACTTTAAAGCCCACTTACATTAATGGACAGATAATTCAGACCAAAAATAAATAAATAAGGAAACACTGGCCTTAAATGACACACCAGATCAGACTGACTTAATAGCTATACAGAGAACATTACATCCAAAAGCAGCAGAATACACATTCTTTTCAAGTGTACATGGAACATTCTCCAGGATTGATCACATGCTAGGCCCCAAAACAAGCATTGGTAAATTTAAGAAAATTTAAATTGAGCAAGTACTGGGTCGGCCAAAAAACTCGCTCGGGTTTTTGGTATGATCTTACGGAAAAACCAATGACATTTTTGGGCAACTCAGTATCTTTCTGACCACAACACTATGAGACTAGAAATCAACGACAAGAAAAAAAACTGCAAGAAACACAAACACATGGAGACTAAACAATATGCTACTAAACAACCAATGGATCATTGAAGAAATCAGGAAGAAGCTAAAAAGTACCTGGAGACAAATGAAAATGAAAACAAAATGATCCAAAAATCTACGGGACACAGCAAAAGCAGTTCTAACAGGGAAGTTTATAGTGATGCAAGCCTACCTCAGGAAACAAGAAAAATCTAAAATAAACAATCTAACCTTACACCTAAAGGAACTAGAAAAATAACAAAACACAAAGTTAGTGAAAGGAAAGAAGTCATAAAGGTCAGAGCAGAAAAAAAAAGAGACTAAAAAAATAGAAAAGATCAATGAAACTAAAAGCTGGTTCTTTGAAAAAATACACAGGGACTTCCCTGGTGGTGCAGTGTTTAAGAATCTGCCTGCCAATGCAGGGGACACAGGTTCCAGCCCTGGTCCGGGAAGATCCCACATGCCGCGGAGCAACTAAGCCCGTGTGCCACAACTATTGAGCCTGTGTGCCACAACTACTGAAGCCCGTGCACCTAGAGCCCAGGCTCTGCAACAAGAGAAGCCACCACAATAAGAAGCCCGTGCACCACAGTGAAGAGTAGCCCTCACTCGCCACAAATAGAGAAAGCCCATGCGCAGCAACAAACACCCAACACAGCCAAAAATGAATAAAAAATTAATTTTTTAAAAAAAAGAGAAGATACACAAAACTGATAAACCTTTAGCCAGTTCATCAAGAAAAAGAGAAGGGGGGGGGGCCCAAATCAATAAAATCAGAAATGAAAAAGGAGAAGTTACAACCAACACCACAGAAATACAAAGAATCATAAAAGACTAGTATGAATAACTGTATACAAATAAAATAGACAACCTAAAAGAAATCGACAAATTCCTAGAAATGTAAAATCTCCCAAGACAAACAGGAGGAAATAGAAAATATGAACAGACCAATTACCAGTAATGAAACTGAATGCATAATTTTACAAACTCCCAAAAAAAACAAAAGACCAGGAGCAGATTGCTTCACAGTTGAATTCTACCAAACATTTAGAGAAGAGTTAACACCTATCTTTCTCAAACTATTTTAAAAAACTGTAGAGTGGAGAGACCTTCAAGATGGCGGAGGAGTAAGACATGGAAATCACCTTCCTCCCCACAAATACATCAGAAATACATCTACATGTGGAACAACTCCTACAGAACACCTACTGAACGCTGGCAGAAGACCTC
Source organism: Balaenoptera musculus (assembly GCF_009873245.2). NCBI lineage: Eukaryota > Metazoa > Chordata > Mammalia > Artiodactyla > Balaenopteridae > Balaenoptera > Balaenoptera musculus. Next base: position 68,720,960 of record NC_045795.1, on the reverse strand, counting down.
AGACTTCCCAAAAGATGTATATATTTTTTCCTTTTCACTTTTTGTGAGTGTGTATGTGTATGCTTCTTTGTGTGATTTTGTCTGTATAACTTTGCTTTTACCATTTGTCCTAGGGTTCTGTTTATCCTTTTTTTTTTTTTGTATAGTTTTTAGCACTTGTTATCATTGGTGGATTTGTTTTTTGGTTTAGTTGCACTCTTCTTTCTTTCCTTCTTTCCCTTTTTTATTACTTTTAATTTTTTTTCTATTTTTAATAATTTTTTTGATTTTAATAAATTTGTTATTTTTTTTCTTTCTCCCTTTTCTTCTGAGCCATGTGGCTGACAGGGTCTTGGTGCTCCAGCTAGGTGTCAGGCCTGTGCCTCTGAGGTGGGAGAGCCGAGTTCAGGACATTGGTCCACCAGAGACCTCCCGGACCAATGTAATATCAAACGGCAAAAGCTCTCCCAGAGATCTCCATCTCAATGCTAAGACCCAGCTCCACTCAATGACCAGCAAGCTACAGTGCTGGAAACCCTATGCCAAACAACTAGCAAGACAGGAACACAACCCCACCCATTAGCAGAGAGGCTGCCTAAAATAATAATGTCACAGACACCCCAACAACACACCACCAAGACATGGTCCTGCCCACCAGAAAGACAAGATCCAGCCTCATCAACCAGAACACAGGCACCAGTCCTCTCCACCAGGAACCCACTGAACCAACCTTAGCCACTGGGGCAGACACCAAAAACAATGGGAACTACGAACCTGCAGCCTGTGAAAAGGAGACTCCAAACACAGTAAGTTAAGCAAAATGAGAAGACAGAGAAGCACACAGCAGATGAAGGAGCAAGGTAAAAACCCACCAGACGGAACAAATGAAGAGGAAATAGGCAGTACACCTGAAAAAGAATTCAGAGTAATGATAAAGATGATCCAAAATCGTGGAAATAGAATGGAGAAAATACAAGAAACGTTTAACAAGGACCTAGAAGAACTAAAGAGCAACCAAACAATGATGAACAACACAATAAACGAAATTAAAATTCTCTAGAAGGAATCAATAACAGAATAACTGAGGCAGATGAACAGATAAGTGACCTGGAAGATAAAATACTGGAAATAACTACCACAGAGCAGAATAAAGAAAAAAGAATGAAAAGAAATGAGGACAGTCTCAGAGACCTCTGGGACAACATTAAACGCACCAACATTCGAATTATAGGGGTCCCAGAAGAAGAAGAGAAAAAGAAAGGGACTGAGAAAATATTTGAAGAGATTACAGTTGAAAATTTCCCTAATATGGCAAAGGAAATAGTCAATCAAATCCAGGAAGTGCAGAGAGTCCCATACAGGATAAATCCAAGGAGAAACACACCAAGACACATATTAATCAAACTATCAAAAATTAAATACAAAGAAAAAATATTAAAAGCAGCAAGGGAAAAACAACAAATAACATACAAGGAAATCCCCATAAGGTTAACAGCTGATCTTTCAGCAGAAACTCTACAAGTTAGAAGGGAGTGGCAGGACATATTTAAAGTAATGAAAGGGAAAAACCTACAACCAAGATTACTCTAGCCAGCAAGGATCTCATTCAGATTCGACGGAGAAATTAAAACCTTTACAGACGAGCAAAAGCTAAGAGAATTCAGCACCACCAAACCAGCTTTACAACAAATGCTAAAGGAACTTCACTAGGCAGGAAACACAAGAGAGGGAAAAGACCTACAGCAACAAACCCAAAACAATTAAGAAAATGGTAATAGGAACATACATATCAATAACTTCCTTAAATATACATGGATTAAATGCTCCAGCCAAAAGACATAGACTAGCTGAATGGATACAAAAAGAAGACCCGTATATATGCTGTCTACAAGAGACCCACTTCAGACCAAGGGACACATACAGACTGAAAGTGAGGGGATGGAAAAAGATATTCCACGCAAATGGAAATCAAAAGAAAGCTGGAGTAGCAATTCTCATATCAGACAAAATAGACTTTAAAATAAAGATTATTACAAGAGACAAAGAAGGACACTACATAATGATCAAGGGATCAATCCAAGAAGAAGATACAACAACTGCAAATATTTATGCACCCAACATAGGAGCACCTCAATACATAAGGCAAATGCTAACAGCCATAAAAGAGGAAACTGACAGTAACACAATCATAGCAGGGAACTTTAACACCCCACTTTCACCAATGGACAGATCATCCAAAATGAAAATAAATAAGGAAACACAGCTTTAAATGAAACATTAAACAAGATGGACTTAATTGATATTTATAGGACATTCCATGCAAAAACAAGAGAATACACTTTCTTCTCAAGTGCCCATGGAACATTCTACAGGATACATCATATCTTGGGTCACAAATCAAGCCTTGGTAAATTTTAAAAAACTGAAATTGTATCAACTATCTTTTCTGACCACAACATTATGACACTAGATATCAATTACAGGAAAAAATGTTAAAAATACAAAATTACAAAAACATGGAGGCTAACATACACTATTAAATAACCCAAGAGATCACTGAGGAAATCAAAAAATACCTAGAAACAAATGACAATGAAAACACGATGACCCAAAACCTATGGGATGCAGCAAAAGCAGTTCTAAGAGGGAACTTTATAGCAATACGATCCTACCTCAAGAAACAAGAAACAACTCAAATAAACAACCTAACCATACACCTAAAGCAATTACAGAAAGAAGAAGAAAAAAACCCCAAAGTTACCAGAATGAAGGAAATCATAAAGATCAGAGCAGAAATGAAGGAAACACTAGCAAAGATCAATAAAACTAAAAGCTGGTTCTTTGAGAAGATAAACAAAAACTGATAAACCATTAGCCAGACTCATCAAGAAAAACAGGGAGAAGATTCAAATCAATAGAATTAGAAATGAAAAAGGAGAAGTAATAACTGACACTGCAGAAATACAAAGGATCATGAGAGACTACTATAAGCAACTATATGTCAATAAAATGGACAACCTGGAAGAAACAGACAAATTCTTAGAAAAGCACAACCTTCTGAGACTGAAACAGGAAGAAATAGAAAATATAAAGAGACCAATCACAAGCACTGAAATTGAAACTGTGATTAAAAAAATCTTTCCAATCAAACAAAGCTCAGGACGAGATGGCTTCACAGGCGAATTGTATCAAACATTTAGAGAAGAGCTAACACCTATACTTCTCAAACTCTTCCAAAATATAGCAGAGGGCGGAACACTCCCAAACTCATTCTACGAGGCCACCATCACCCTGATACCAAAACCAGACAAAGCTGTCACAAAGAAAGAAAACTACAGGCGAATATTACTGATGAACATAGATGCAAAAATCCTCAACAGAATACTAGCAAACAGAATCCAACAGCACATTAAAAGGATCATACACCATGATTAAGTGGGGTTTATCCCAGGAATGCAAGGATTCTTCAATATATGCAAATCAATCAATGTGATACACCATATTAACAAATAAAAAAAAAAAAACAATATGATCATCTCAACAGAATCAGAAAAAAAGCTTTTGACAAATTCAACAACACCAATTTATGATAAAAACCCTCCAGAAAGTAGGCAGAGAGGGAACTTACCTCAACATAATAAAGGCCATATGTGACAAACCCACAGCCAACATTGTGCTCAATGATGAAAAACTGAAACCATTTCCACTAAGATCAAGAATAAGACAAGGTTGCCCACTCTCACCACTATTATTCAACATAGTTTTGGAAGTTTTAGCCACAGCAATCAGAGAAGAAAAAGAAATAAAAGGAATCCAAATCGGAAAAGGAGAGTAAAACTGTCACTGTTTGCAGATGACATGATACTATACATAGAGAATCCTAAAGATGCTACCAGAAACTACTAGAGCTAACCAATGAATTTGGTAAAGTAGCAGGATACAAAATTAATGCACAGAAATCTCTTGCATTCCTATACACTAATGATGAAGGATCTGAAAGAGAAATTAAGGAAACACTCCCCTTTACCACTGCAACAAAAAGAATAAAATACCTAGGAATAAACCTACCTAAGGAGACAAAAGACCTGCATGCAGAAAACTATAAGACGTTGACAAAAGGAATTAACGATGATACAAACAGATGGAGAGATAGACCATGTTCTTGGATTGGAAGAATCAACATTGTGAAAATGACTATACTACCCAAAGCAATCTACAGATTCAATGCAATCCTTACCAAACTAGCAATGGCATTTTTCACAGAAATAGAACAAAAAATTTCACAATTTGTATGGAAACACAAAAGACCCCGAATAGCCAAAGCAATCTTGAGAAAGAAAAACGGAGCTGGAAGAATCAGGCTCCCGGACTTCAGACTATACTACAAAGCTACAGTAATCAAGACAGTATGGTACTGGCACAAAATCAGAAATATAGATCAATGGAGCAGGATAGAAAGCCCAGAGTAAACCCACGCACATATGGTCACCTTATTTTTGATAAAGGAGACAAGAATATACAATGGAGAAAAGACAGCCTCTTCAATAAGTGGTGCTGGGAAAACTGGACAGCTACATGTAAAAGAATGAAATTAGAACACTCCCTAACACCATACACAAAAATAAACTCAAAATGGATTAAAGACCTAAATGTAAGGCCAGACACTATCAAAATCTTAGAGGAAAACATAGGTAGAACACTCTATGACATAAATCACAGCAAGATCCTTTTTGAACCCACCTCCTAGAGAAATGGAAATAAAAACAAAAATAAACAAATGGGACCTAATGAAACTTAAAAGCTTTTGCACAGCAAAGGAAACCATAAACAAGACGAAAAGACAACCCTCAGAATGGGAGAAAATATTTGCAAATGAAGCAACTGACAAAGGATTAATCTCCAAAATTTACAAGAAGTTCATGCAGCTCAATATAAAAAAACAAACAACCCAATCCAAAAATGGGCAGAAGACCTTAACAGACATTTCTCCAAAGAAGATATACAGATTGGCAATGAACACATAAAAGGATGCTCAACATCACTAATCATTAGAGAAATGCAAATCAAAACTACAATGAGGTATCACCTTACACTGGTTAGAATGGCCATGATCAAAAAATCTACAAACAGTAAATGCTGGAGTGGATGTGGAGAAAAGGGAACCCTCCTGCACTGTTGGTGGGAGTGTAAATTGATACAGCCACTATGGAGAACAGTATGGAAGTTCCTTAAAAAACTAAAAATAGAACCACAATACGACCCAGCAATCCAACTACTGGGCATATACCCTGAGAAAACCGTAATTCAAAGAGTCATGTACCACAATGTTCACTGCAGCTCTATTTACAATAGCCAGGAGATGGAAGCAACTTAAGTGTCCATTGACAGATGAATGGATAAAGAAGATGTGGCACATATATACAATGGAATATTACTCAGCCATGAAAAGAAATGAAATTGAGTTATTTGTAGTGAGGTGGATGGACCTAGAGTCTGTCTGAAGTAAGTCAGAAAGAGAAAAACAAATGCTGTATGCTAACACACATATATGGAATCTAAAAAAAAATAAAATTGGTTCCGAAGAACCCAGGCACAGGACAGGAATAAAGATGCAGACGTAGAGAATGGACTTGAAGACATGGGGAAGAGGAAGGGTAAGCTGGGACGAAGTGAGAGAGAGGCATGGACATATATACACTACCAGAAGTAAAACAGCTAGTGGAAAGCAGCTGCATAGCACAGGGAGATCAGCTGGTGCTTTGTGACCACCTAGAGGGGTGGGATAGGGAGGGTGGGAGGGAGACGCAAGAGGGAGGAAATATGGGGATATATGTATATGTATAGTTGATTCACTTTGTTATAAAGCAGAAACTAACACACCTTTGTAAAGCAAGTATACTCCAATAAAGATGTTAAAAAAAAAAAAAAAAAAAAGAACTGCAGAGGAATGAATACTTCCAAACACATTCTATGAGACCAGCATCACCCTGATACCAAAACCAGACAAATATATCACGAAAAAAAGAAATTACAGGCCAATATCACTGATGAACTTAGATACAAAAATCCTCAAATATTAGCAAACCAAACCCAACAATACATTAAAAGGATCATACACCACAAGCAATTGGGATTTATCCCAGAGATGCAAGGGTAGTTCAATATCCACAAAATCAATGCAATACACCACATTAACAAATTGAAGAATAAAAACCATATGATCATCTCAATAGTTGCAGAAGAAGCTTTTGACAAAATTCAACATCCATCTATGATAAAAACTCTCCACGAAGTGGGTATAGAGGGAACATACCTCAACATAATAAAGGCCATAAATGATATGTCCGAAGCTAACATCAAACTCAATGGTGAAAAGCTGAAAGCATTTCCTCTAACATCAGGAGTAAGACAAGGATCACCAGTCTCACCACTTTTATTCAACATAGTACTGGAAGTCCTAGCCACAACAACAAGACAAGAAAAAATAAATAAAAGTAATCCAAATTGGAAAGGAAGAAGTAAAACTGTCACTGTTTGCAGATGACATGATACTATACGTTAAAAAACCCTAAAGACGCCACCAAAAAACAGAGTGCAATGAATTTGGTAAAATTGCAGGATACAAAATTAACATATAGAAATCTGTTGCATTTCTATACACTAACAACAAACTATCAGAAAAATTAAGAACATAATCTCATTTACAATCATATCAAAAAGAGTTAAATACCTAGGAATAAAACTAAGGAGGTAAAATACCTGTTCTTGGAAAACTAAAAGACACTGATGAAAGAAACTGAAGATGACACAAACAGATGGAAAGGTATACCATGTTCATGGACTGGAAGAATTAATGCTGTTAAAATGACCATACTACCTAAGGCGATTTACAGATTCAATGCAATCCCTACCAAAATACCAATGGCATTTTTCATAGAACTAGAACAAATAATTTCAAAATTTGTATGGAAACACAAAAGACCTTGAATAGCCAAAACAATCTTGAGAAAGAACATGGAGATGTCATGCTCCCTGACTTCAGACTATACTACAAAGCTACAGTAATCAAAATAGTATGCTACTGGCACTAAACAGACACATAAATCAATGGAACAGAACAGAGAGCCCAGAAATAAACCCACGCACTTATGGTCAATTAATCTATGACAAAGGAGGCAAGAAGATACAATGGAGAAAAGACAGTCTCTTCAATAAGTAGTGCTGAGGAAACTGGACAGCTACATGTCAAATAATGAAATTAGAACATCTTCTCAAACCATATATTAAAATAAACTCAAAATGGATTACAGACCTAAATGTAAGACTGGAAACCATGAAATTCACAGAAGAAAACCTAGGCAGAACACTCTTTGACATAAATCACTGCAATATTTTTCTGGATCTGTCTTCTAAGGCAAAGGAAACAAAAGCAAAAATAAACAAATGGAACCTAATTAAACTTAAAAGCTTTTGCACAGCAAAGGAAACCACTGACAAAAAGATAGGACAACCTACTGAATGGGAGAAAATATTTGCAAATGATATGACCCACAAGGGAGTTAATATCCAAAATATATAAACAGCTCATACAACTCTATCAAAAAAACAAACAACCTGATTAAAAATGGGCAGAAGAACTGAACAGACATTTTTCCATAGAAGACATACAGATGCCCAACAGGCACATGAAAAGATGCTCAAAATCACTAATTATCAGAGAGATGCAAATCAAAACCACAATGAGATATCACCTCACACCTGTCAGAACGACTATCATCAAAAAGACCACAAACAACAAATGTTAGTGAGGATGTGGAGAAAAGGGAACCCTGTTGCACCGTTGGTGAGGATTTAAATTGGTGTAGCCACTACAGAAAGCAGTATGGAGGCTCCTCAAAAAACTAAAACTAGAACTACCATACGATCAGCAATTCCACTCCTGAGTATATATCTGAAGAAAATAAAAACACTAATTTGAAAAGATACATATACCCCAATGTTCATAGCAGCATTATGTACAATAGCCAATATATGGAAGCAACGTACAACAGAGGAATGGATAAAGACGATGTAGCGTGAATGCACACCCACCCGCCCACCCACACACACACAATGAAGTAGTACTCGGTCATAAAAAAGAATGAAATTTTGTCATTTGCAACACATGAATGGACCTCAAGGGTATCATGTTTGGTGAAATAAGTCAGAAAAAGACAAATACTGTATGTTATCACTTACATGTGGAATCTAAAAAATAAAACAAATGAACGAATGCAACAAAACAGAAACAAACTCACGGGTATAGAGAACAAACTAATGGTTACCAGTGGGGGGATGGAAGAAGGAAGGGGCAAGAATAGAGGTAGGCAATTAAGAGGTACAAACCACTATGTATAAAATAGATAAGCTTCAAGGATATACTGTACAGCACAGGGAACATAGCCAATATTTTGTAATAAATGGAGTAGAATTTATAAAACTTGTGAATCAGTATGTTGTATGCCTGAAACTATTATAATATCATAAATCAACTATACCTCAAAAAATGACAACAAATAACAAGTTTTGGCAAGGATGTGGAGAAAAGGGAACCCTTAGGCACTGCTACTTGGAAATGTAAGTTGGTACAGCCACTATGGAAAATAGTATGGAGGTTCCCCCCAAAATTAATAGAACTACGTTAGAATCCAGCAACTCCACTTCTGGATATTTATCCAAAGAAAATGAAAACACTAATTTGAAAAGATATATGCAGCCCCATGTTCACTGAAGCATTATTTGCAATAGCTACAATATAGAAGCAACGTAAGTGTCCACTGATAGATGAATGGTTAAGAAGATGTGGTGTATATATATATATACACACACACACACACACACATATATATATGTACACACATACATATATATATATATACACACACATACATATATATATATATATATACACACACATATATACACACACACAATGGAATATTACTCAGCCATAAAAAAAAAGAAATCTTGCCATCTGTGACAACATGGTTGGACCCAGAGAGTATTATGCTACGTGACATGAGTCAGAGAAAAACAAATACAGTATTATTTCACTTATTTGTATAATCCAGAAAACAAAAAAACAAAACAGAAAGAGAATCAGAGATTCAGAGAACAATTCTGGTGGTTGCCAGAGGGGCGGGTGTTGGGGAAATGGGTAGAATAGGTGAAGGAGATTAAGAGGCACAAACTTCCAGTTATAAAATAAATACCTCACAGGGATATATTGTACAGCACAGGGACTATAGTCAATAATATTGTAATAACTCTCTGGTGACAGATGGTAACCAGAATCATCAGGATGATTTCATAATGTATAAAAATATGGAATCACTATGCTGTACACCTGAAACTAATATTGTAGGTCAATTACAATGCAATAAAAAATAATAAAGTGTAACATGGCAGTTCCAAGTTCAGACGAGGGTAAAGTGGGAACATGTTATCTTTCCACTCCAAAGTCAAGCAAAATGAATATAAGGTAGTTTAGAAAAAAGATTAAAAAAAAAAAAATACCAAGAGCAACGAAACAAGAAAAGGAAATCAACCTTACACTGCATATGTCAAGAACAGAAACAGAAGAACCTGGTGGAAAGGGCAGTGCGGCAGAGCTCCTGACCCCGGCCCCACTCCTGCGGACATCCTGAGAAAAGAAGGGAGTCAAGAAAATCATGGGCTCCAAGCTGCAGGGAAGCAGGCTGGGGAGGTAAAAGTCCTCAGTCTTTAGGAAGCAGAATAAAGGCCTCAGGAGCGGAACCCCACACAACACTGAGGGCATGGGCAGAGATAAGAAGGGCCCGGGGTTTGTCATCTTCCAAGACACATATTGATACTAAGCTGCCCTGGGGAGTGAGATCACTCCCAGATGGAAGAGTGGGCCGGGGTACAGGTCAGGACACCAGGAGACGCGCAGGAACCAGGCGCCCAGCAAGAGCCCTTGCCCTTGTCCTGGCTCAGCCCTTGCCATCCAAGACCCCACATGCGCAGCACTCCACCTGCAGCCCCAGCAGGAGACACACTGTTCCGAAAAGGTGGGCAGGACACCTGGGAGAATTTACCCAGCCACCACTGAAGCCACGCACAAGGCTCCTGTCAGATACCCAGCGGTGAAAAGAAACAGCCCAGCAAACATGCAGAGGGGGTTTGGGGGAGGAGCAGGACCAGCCTGTCTGGAATGGATGGAGCGTTAGCTGGGAGTCCAGCCTTCATACGTCCTTGGTAAAAAGAGAACTAGTAAAGGTGCCTGACCAGGGGTTTGCAAAGAACTGCAGAATGTTATCAGTGTAAGCCTCAAAGTGTGGTTTCAGGAAAACTAAAACTGGTTGATCCCAGGATCTCCCACAGCAGGTGGCAAATATTAACTACCTCCCAGCTCATTACCAGCACCGAGGATGAGCAAGCACACAAAGTGGGAGCTGGCGATTCACACGCAGCAGTGGCCACGACTGAGTGGGGACGAGAAGGAGGTCGGGTTGTACTGGGCAGCAACCGTGCTTCTGTCCCCACCCCCTCTGCTCACGGCAGGCTGGCCCGGGGACAGAGACTCGGGAACCTGGTGACTTCCTGAGGCTGCACTCACGGGGAGCTGGAGAGCGGTAGCTCCCCAGATGGAGGGCAAGCTGGGGCACTCGACCTGAAACCTGCCCAACTCCAAAACCAATCAACCCTCTGGAAAGTCGCCATGTGACCTTGGCCAAGGAAAAGCGCTCGCTCCTGTGCTATTTAAGTGTACATCAGCACTAAACTGAGGAGAACATTTTTTTCTGGGATTGAAATCTGGCACCCTGGGGCTTCAGCCCAACGCAAATGTATTTCCTCAACTATGAAAACAGTCATCTAATTAAAAAGTGGCCAAAATAAGTGAAGAGAACTGTTATGTTCATCAGTTTAAGATGTTTTTTGGCATAGAAATCCCCACCCCACCCCCAAACAAACCAACAAAAAAATGCAGCTTTAAAGAAAATCTGGCAAACAATTAGGCCTTAATCACTTTGCCTTGATACCTACTCAAACATTTTAAACAGGAATGATATCATCACTGTAATTTTATTTATTTCAGAGGAAGCTGACAAAACAAATTTCAGAACATATTTCCATCCCCAAGCTAAGGATATAATTGCCCAAGTAAGTAAAAAACACTTCTGGGTGTCAGTCTCTGTCTCTTTCTCTCCCCCTTACTAAAATCTCCATAATTCAAAAATCTCTATTTTCCTCCCAGTTCTCTCTCTCTAGCCACCTCTGGAGCAGATTAGGGTCATGTGGGTCTGGGGAGTTCTCATGTAGTTCTACTCAGACAAGAAGCAATAAAATGAAGATGGCAAGAGAGAACCTCTTTAAAAAGTCTAACAGTGGCTGACTGCAAAGACTACAAAACAACCTATCTCAAAGAACAAATGAAAAATTACCCAACCTTCTCAAACCAGGTTGCATATCCATGGAGAACCTTCAAAATGATCCATGAAATGAACATCTTTTCAAAAAAGAAACTGGAAGTGAGCAGGTCACATGGCTGCCTGACCCAATTATAGGGGAAAGCCTGATAGCTCATTAAGAGTCAAGGAATGCAGAGTCAGAGACTCACCCGCCTCCGGGTACCACGGATGCTGGCTAAGGGAGAGAGATCTGGACCTGGGGTGAAGGGAGAAATCTATGCTGTCAGCCCTGCGCCATGGTTCCAGGGGGAACTGAGCACCATTACTCACTGCCCTTGAACGTCTTGGTAATCAGGGAACATTAAAAACACAGAGGAGAACTGAACCGCTTTCTGCACTGCCTGATCCAGGTGCCATATCTCACCAGCTCAAGACTCAAGCACAAAAACGAACCCTGAAGGCCAGCCAAACCCCCCTGCTGCCACCTGCCCTCAGCAGCAGCCCTGGAAGGGCATCCCTGGCTCCCCCCACTCTCCTCCAGCAGGCCTTGGAGGAGAGTGAAAACACTCTTGTGAAAACACTCTTTTTTACAAGGGGCCATGCAGAACAGGCCAACACCACACACCACCCCTTCCTCACAGCAGCTCTGCAGAGGTTTGAGCACAATGATGAGGCTGCTTTTACCCTTCCGTGTATCCACCTGCCATCTCCTCCATTTTAACTCCTTTTATTGTACTTCTGTCCTATATAGATACGCAGAGCTGCTCAGGAGAAAAAAACAACCCTTTGAGTATTTGAAGTCAGGAAGACTTCTCCCCCATGCTCTCTAATTTACTCAGCATTAAAGGGCCAAGGTGAACACACAGCACAAGAACATCATTAACAGAAAATCTACCAGTTTAGAATTTACAATAAATTAATATGATACAGGGCTGAAAACCACTTCTGAGCTATCCACAAAGAAAATGCTTGAAAAGCCAATGAAGAATATGAAGAAAAGAAAATTTTTAAAATAAGCAAGACTCCAAGGGCCTATATAATATCCTTCAAAGAATCAACTTACAGAGAATTTTATGAACCAGTGGTTTACATTTAAATACCCCTGCTTATTTAGTCCTCTTCAGAGCAAGTACCTGTAGACCTGTATCTCTGCTTGCAATCATTTGAGACAGAACAGACTCTCCATAGAATGTCCCAGACCAAAAACTCTACCAGATTTCCTTCCCTCCTCATTTTAAAGTAGAGCAGCTTGAGGCCCAGAAAAGTCAACATTTCTGCTCAGGGCCCCCCAACAAGTTGGTAGTAGAGAGTAAACAGGAGCCTAAGTAAACTGTCTAATCATCTAGAGCTGGGTTCACCCTATCTACAGGGTTTCAAAGGCTCAGGAATAGGTAAATTCAAACGCATAGGTGCATGTCATTTCCATCTGGCAGAAGCAATGTAAATGAATTTAAATCAAGCCCCTAGGGCTTCCCTGGTGGCGCAGTGGTTAAGAATCCGCCTGCCAATGCAGGAGACACGTGTTCGAGCCCTGGTCCGGGAAGATCCCACATGCCGCGGAGCAACTAAGCCTGTGCGCCACAACTACTGAGGCTGCGCTCTAGAGCCCACAAGCCACAACTACTGAGCCCGCATGCCACAACTACTGGAGCCGCGCGTCTAGAGCCCATGCTCCACAACAAGAGAAGCCACCACAATGAGAAGCCTGCGCACCGTCACGAAGAGTAGCCCCCGCTTGCCGCAACTAGAGAAAGCCCAAGTGCAGCAACAAAGACCCAACGAAGCCGAAAATAAATAAAAATAAATAAATTCATAAAAATTTTTTAAAAATCAAGCCCCTTTCAAGATGAGGATAATTAGACTGTATAAATGAACACAAATTATGATATCAGTATAGGTATCTATACCTATACTGTTTGTTTAGGTGACTACTGTACTTAACTTTGTTCTAGTCTGAACAGCTGAACCCCAAGCAGCAGTGAGAAGACTGCCGTTGTTTGTTTGTTTGGTTTTTTTTTTAAGATTTATTGATTGATTGATTGATTGATTGCTATGTTGGGTCTTTGTTTCTGTGCTAGGGCTTTCTCTAGTTGCGGCAAGCGGGGGCCACTCTTCATCGCGGTGCACGGGCCTCTCACTATCGCGGCCTCTCTTGTTGCAGAGCACAGGCTCCAGACCCGCAGGCTCAGTAGTTGTGGCTCACAGGCCTAGTTGCTCCGCGGCATGTGGGATCTTCCCAGACCAGGGCTCGAACCCATGTCCCCTGCATTAGCAGGCAGATTCTCAACCACTGCACCACCAGGGAAGCCCTACAGTTGCATTTTAATTCAATTTACAAAGACTGTTTCTCTCATGCTTAAATCCCTTTAAGTGTTGTAAAACAGCACAAAGATTTATGAAGCCCTGTAAATAACCAGACTATTTAAGAATATTCTATGATTCAAACTCTTTCACTGTTACTGATCAACACCCCCTACCAATTATTTTTAATTAATGATGCTTAACAAGTACAATACAAGCCCCCAATGAATGCCTGTTGAATTAATTTCCTGTATTTCAGGCAAGAAGGATATGTGGTCGCCTTCTCTGCTGCTCAGTTCCCTCTTCTGCAACATAAGGATGATGAGGCTATGTAGCTCCTGGCGCTGTGTGGGCATTAAACGGGAACATTTGTGAAAAGCACTATTGCAGTGACTACAATAAGAACCCACTATATGGTAGATGTTGTTGTTACATTTCTAAATAAATTGCTCTCTTGTTCCTAAGCAGCACCTAACATAGTGGAAGGAAAAAAAAAAAAAAAAAAGCCCAGATATAAGAATCAGCAAAGTATGAGACTCCGACGCCTTTTACTATAGGGGCAAACAACCCAAAGGCATCATTCCTCCAGCACAGAATAACCTTCGATGTCCCAAACACTGACCCTGTGTGATGGAGAAAACGTCAGGTCAGGTTTCGAACGGTCTGCTTACAAAGGCGGTGTATGTGTATGGGTAATACATTTCAGAGAATTCCCTTCCAATATGGATTTTTAAAAATAAAGAAAAGCTTTGCTGCTTACAATGGATAAAATTCAGCTTCAGCACTCTGGAAAATTCGGCTCTCTGGAAGGATACAATCTGTGAAGGAACACAGCCAAGGTTGTATATTCTTCTTCAGTTTCTTTGTGCACCAACAACTAAGCCACAAAGCTAGTGTATTTAAGATGTTTCTAACCATTCCACTAAATCCTCTTTCAGGAGAGAAAGGTGCAAAGAGAGAAAATAAAGACATGCCATGAGGCAGAATGAATCAAAGGACCAAGAGAGGAAGAGGAAAAACAACCACAGAGAAGTCTGCAAATCACCTCTATTCCAGGATGCAAGGGAAAAAACTTTCCTTATTTGATGACTCCAGACCTCCCTCCACCCACCCACCTGTGAAATCTAGGATAATCCTCCTCAGCGCCTCTTTTCCGGACCAACCCCTCTCACTCATGCTGGAAAGGCTGCCCAGCAGTGCCAAAAAGTGGTCCCGTTTTACTGCCCCCTTAGGGGAAAGCTCTGGTAGGGAGAGGATGTTAGAGGGAAAAAGGCAGAACTTTACTGCCTTGTCATATCCAGCTCTACTCAGAGCAAGTAAACCAGTACTAAAACTTCACAAATAGGACGAGAGGTCCCAGTGAAAGCTGCCAACATCCCACCATGGGTCATGACAGCCAGCAGGAGAGGCAATGCCCCCGAGGGACCACTGTCATCATCTTTAAGAGCTGGTTCCAAATGTGTCTCCTCAGAGAAAGCTCTCTGTCTCTTCTGTCTTCACAGCCCTCCAGCCCACACTAGCGCATCCTCCACTGTCGCCGACTGCTGAGCACGCACAGCCTCGGGCAGAGGCAGGCGGAACCCTAACAGGCACCATTCAAGGAGCTGTCTCAGGACTTCCCACAAGGAGAGAGAGAGAAAGACGAAGCCCAAGGTCAGGGAGCCAAGTCTCTCTCCACCCCCGCCCCTGGCACGTTCACAGGAGGCAGAAGAGAAAGAGGACCGACTGACACTGTAATTATTACAGTCCGCCTCCCCTGCCAGATCGTAGGCTCCCAGAGGGCGAGCGCCAGGGCCCCCTTGTTAACAACATTCCTAACACCCAGCAGAGGGCCTGGGCACCAGCTGCCCTCAGTCAAGAGCTGCTAAGCAAACAAACAAGGGCGGCAGACAGGCAGGTGAGCCCTCAGGGCCGTGATCAATGAGCCCTAGTGCTCTGCACTCAGCACACAGTGATGGCAAGAGCGCTGGCCTCGTATTACTCATGTGGGCATTTATTCAGTAAATAACCCTGGACAAGTCACAACATCCGGGAGCCTCAGTTTCCCTCCTTTGTCAAATGGTGGCAGAGAGTAACGATTCCTGCCTCTTTCTTGCACACAATTGTTGATGGGATCAAAAAGGAATAACAAAATAAAAGCTCTTTGGGCAAATATTAAGTACTTTATAAGTAGAGTATGTAATGATGCAATTTACTACAAACAACTTTTCTACAGAAGGTCTCACTTTACATAAGAATGCCATCTTATTCTATATACATTCCATCATTTGAATAACTTTTACATATTCTTCTTCATAACCATGCTGTATATTGCTACTGTTATCCCCACCATGAAAATTTTAAAAGTAAAAAAAAAACCCAGAGACTCAGAAGAGTCAAGCCACTTGCCCAATGTCAGGGGGCAGGGCCGTTTCCTATCCATTTACTTTGCAATGTCTTTGTACGATGCAACGGCCTTAGTAATAATCGTGCTGGCAAGGCCAGGCTGATGAGTTGGGCCCTGTAATGCAAAACTTTCCACAAAGACACTGGAGGGCGGGCGGGGGGCTCGGTGTAGGAGACAAGGGGCAAAAACAAATGCAGGAGAGATGCCCGATCATAAAGGAAGCAGGGTCTCTTCAGAATTGGCTTCTCATCCCTGCTAGCCAAATCACGGCTCTCACGGCCTTTCAAGGGCTAAATTATGGCTGTGAGCAGTCGGTCACCAGAAGCCTAAGCCAAAAGCCACTCTACGATAACAAAACCAAGGACAGATTAATCTCAACCCTGATCACCAAACAGCTATAAACTCAGTGCCTACCCCTAGAAGTACAAACAGTTGGTTTGGGGACCCCCACCCAAACTCTGGCCCACTAAGGTGAGGGTCCAAGCATCGCTCCAGGGGTTCCTGGAATCACACTGACTCAAAATGCAGCCGCCAGTTCCCCCAGGGCCCAAGCCTCCCTCCCAGCACTTCGACAGAGCAGCCTGACACTGCCCTTTCATGGCTGAACAGTGGCAACATCTAAATTACAGCTCAGCCACCGCGGCCTCCACCACAGCCACAGGCCTTGTGCAGCCAGTAAGCCGCTTCGAAGGACCTCAGGTGCTGGAGGGCCTGGCCGAAGAGGCCCAATATGCAATACTCATGACCCTGTGACCATCATTCCTCCAAGGAAGAATCTCTCCTTGCCCCATCCTTACACACTCCCCACCCTCCACAAGCTGAAGCCAGGTTTGCATCAGTTATCCATTCTAAAGGGCTCTGATCCACTCTGCTACTGCCTATTTGTCCCTGCTCCTGTAATTGCTTTACAAAAAGGATGCGTGAAATGGAAAGTGATAAACCACAGAGGGCAGGCGCAGAATTACATCAGGGCACACAATAGAAACAATCTGGCCTTTCCACTGTTGCCAGAGGGCCTTCTCCCCGCCCCCTGCCCCAACACTGTGCCCTGAATCCCAGCTGCTTTTAGAATAAGAAAGTGTCCAGATTGAGCTAATTGCATCAAACAAATCAAATTCTGACATGATAACAAATGGGGATTTTGAGGTCAGTCTTTACAAGCCCTTCCATTTTCCCCCTGAACCCCAAGTTACTTTGTTTTCATTTATAAAGAACACCATGACCTTTTCAAGCTGTCAGGAGCCTGTAAATTACTGGTCTACCATGACAGTCCTAGCCTGAAGCTCTCCTGGGAATCATGTCTCCTGAAATCCTCGCTCAGATCCTCCAAGAACCCCTTTCCAGCTCAGTTTCGCCACAAGGGCCAAAGCCCAATCGAGGTGCATCCATATTTCACACATTCATTTTAAACGGACCCCGGCCTTCATTTTCTAGAATATGTTCTTCTCACAAACTCCGAGGTCTGCAAGCCTGCTTCCTCATCTGGGAAAGTGGCAGGATTGGACATTGACTATCAATGTCGTGGCGAGACTCAAACAAGGAAATATTCTGACCAGTAGCTTGTATTCAATGAGACAGTCTTTCAAATGACAGAATTGTACGTGGGGTGGGGGATGGGTAAAATGGGTGAAGGGGGTCAAAAGGTACAAATTTCCAGTTACAAACTAAGTCCTGGGGGCGTGATGTACAGCATGGTGACTATAGTTAACAATACTGTATTGCATATTTGAAGGTTGCCGAGAGAGTAGATCTTAAAAGTTATCCCAAGGAAAAAAAAAACCTGTAACGATATATGGTGTAAAACAAACCGAAAAACTACAGAATCATAGAATTATAGTCATGGGTAGAATCTAAGAGATCGTTTAGAACCATCCTCTCACTGCTGAGGAAACCGAGGCCCCAAACCACGCTGAAGTGACTTACGTAGGCCTCATCGCATGGTTTTCTTTGTGAGCACAAAGAGAAGAATCCAGTTTTCCAACCTAAACATCCATCTCTCCCCCTCTCTAGAATTATAAAACATTAGTTCGTCTTTATTGAGAACTCACTCTGGGCCAGGCACTGTGCTAAATGCAGGTGTCGTGGGTGGCCCCGCATTCTGCAAATGAGAGGCTGAACAATCTGCCAGGTCACACGGCTAGAAAGCAGCACTGCTGCGGTCGGAACTACTGTAGAGAACCAGGACCCGAGCCCTAACCATTAGGAGTCACTACCCTCAAGCCATTGTGTCAGCTACCCCAGCCTTTACAGCTAAACATGCATGCACATGTGAGGTGCAGCCTGCTTTATAAATATAGCTCTTCTTTTGATATTACTTCAGAGAGGAAGCTCTAACCACCACCATCACCCCAGCCCCTGACACTGGGAAGAGATACAACAGCAGGTTACCCCCACCAATCACCAAGCAAATGACTGATGACTCACCGGGTAAAGTCCCATCTGATTTTTTCCCTCGCCTAGTCCTCCCAGGACTGGAGGTTCTCACGACCTTTTCATAGTACCTGGAACTTTCTCTCCCAGATTTGCAGGTTTTCAACTGGCTGCGAGCCAGACCCAGTGCCATCAGTCTCCGGAAGCCTCCAGCCACCTCTATCCCCACCACCCACCTCACTCACTTATGAGATCCCAAAGCCGTTACTGTTAGCCCTGCACTTTTCCATATTCACCATACACGCCCCATAAGCGTATGGGCTGCAGCACGTGCCCCTGTAGAGAGATTTTTCTTTAAATGTTGCACAGGAGGGACAGTCTAACAGTTGCGGGAGTAGAGAAAGATTAAGGGGACACTTTGGGCAAGTACGACCTTCCCTGAGATGGACTGTGGTGTGAACTTGTCAGGTCTGTGTCCTGACCCCACCCCCACCCCAGTTCCCAGCCCATGAAACATCCTGATTTATGACTTTTGCGTCCTCAGTCCCAAGGTCCTTTAATGAATTAGCAACGGCCTTCACTGATGGGCTGACATAAGAGGTTGGGTGGACATAAAAATAGATCACAAGGCACATAAACAGACTGGAAGGAAATATACATAAACACTAAAGATGGGCATGCCCATGGGGTAGAGCTATGGGTAGCTTTTATTTTTCTTCTTTGTGCTTTCCCTTGTCTTTTAATCTGCACTAATTGTGGAATAAAAATGTTATCAATTGCATGTCCCCTCTCCCCTGACAAGAAAAAGTTCAGACTCTGGTGTTGGACAGATCTGGGAGTGAATCTACCCATTACTGGCCATGTGACCCTGGGCAAGACACCTGACTTCTCTGAATGTCTCCTTGCCTGTAAAATAATAGTAAGACTGCCTTCACCACCTCAGTTGTAAGCACTAAACAAGAAAATGACACCTCCGCGTGCCAGAGAGTTTTTTCCTGCTTTTGTAACAACTACAAAATGTACAGGCCAAGCACACAGTAAACAATCCATACATGTCGTTTATTACGACAACATTTACTATTCACATATTTGTCTCAGTCAGGTGCTATATTCCTGGGTAAGGCCAGAGCATCTTTACATAAGGACAGGCAAGCACTGAGACCTCAGTAAATACACCTCAATTCCTGAGTATAGACTACAGGCCTACCTGAAGAGAGGGCTCTGAATCCTGCACATTTGGGGAATAATGAATACTAACTCAACGGTACACTCAAGTTCTTTACCCCACCTCCTCACTCCTGGCATCAGAAAAGGGGAGTGAGGAAAAACACCATTTAAAATCTATATTAATTATAAATTCAGAGAAGTTACAAAAATTTGAGTTCAATGGGTTTCTGGGCAATGTTTTGGTTTGGTTTTTTTGCCCTGCAAAAATAATAATGTTGCTCCCCTCTTTAAAGGGCCTCTGAACAGCACTGACTCATGTTCAGTGAAGAAGGAAATCACAGTTTCCTCTCTATCGGTAAGAAACTGGCTATTTCACTTACATCAAACTGGCATCTGTTTTAGGACCCTTCCTCCAGACCTGGGAATGCTGTATCATCCATTCTTTTAAGCAACCAGAGAATTTACAGGGAAATCTCATTGAGCCAGCAGAGGAAAAACAGCTGCATTGATTTTTTCAATATTTTTTAACAGCTTTGTTGAGATATAATTCACATGCCATACAATTCACCCATTTAAAGTGTACAATTCAATGGTTTTTAGTGTATTCAGTGATACGTGCAACCATCACCACCAATTTTAGAACATATTCATCACTTCAAAAAGAAACCCGTATCGTTTAAGCTATCACCACCCAACTCCCTCTATCACCCAGCCCTTGGCAACTACTCATCTACTTTCTGTCTCTGTCCATTTCCCTATTCTGGACTTTCATGTTAATGGAATCATATAATATGGGATCTTTTGTAACTGGCTCAGCTGCTTTGATTTAAATGATGCCCTGAGGAGAGTAATACCCAATTAATGGTAAAAGCCCATGATACAAATAAACTACCACCTAAACCCCTCTATGTGATGGTATCTGCTTGAAGACAAACAATAAATCTCATAACCGACCCTCTACCTTCCCCAGAGTATTCACTATTCCCTAGAACACAGGTACTCAGGAAATGTTTGAGGAAAAACAGCTATACTCAGAGAATTTCTAAAGCAAGAGGGGGAAAAAGTATTTCCGTTTGAATAAAACCTAAGATCCAAAAGGCTGGTCAGAGTCCCTACTTTGGTGAGGATGATTACTCAGAAGCCCAAGAACTCTCAAGTGAGTTGTCACAAAAAACATCACAGTCCTTCGAAACGGCTTCTCTGTGCTGATTTTATAGCATAGTTAAGCACCTCCTTACCTCCCTGTTCTTCATGATGTATACTCCACACAGCATAGACTCGCCCAAGAAATTTGCTCCAAACTATAATTTGGCTAAATTAGCGATTTCTTCCTTTGAAATATGGAGAATGATAGGTGTCCATCTTTCAAAAATAATCATATACCAAAACCAGACAAAGATGTCACAAAAACAGAAAACTACAGGCCAATATCACTGATGAACATAGATGCAAAAATCCTCAACAAAATACTAGCAAACAGAATCCAACAGCATATTAAAAAGATCATACACCATGATCAAGTGGGGTTTACCCCAGGAATGCAAGGATTCTTCAATATACGCAAATCAATCAACATGATACACTACATTAACAAACCGAAGGATAATCTCAATAGATGCAGAAAAAGCTTTTGACAAAATTCAACACCCATTTATGATAAAAACCCTCCAGAAAGTAGGCAGAGAGGGAACTTACCTCAACATAATAAAGGCCATATATGACAAACCCACAGCAAACATTGTTCTCAATGGTGAAAAACTGAAACCATTTCCACTAAGATCAGGAACAAGACAAGGTTGCCCACTCTCACCACTATTATTCAACATAGTTTTGGAAGTTTTAGCCACAGCAATCAGAGAAGAAAAAGAAATAAAAGGAATCCAAATCGGAAAAGAAGAAGTAAAACTGTCACTTTTTGCAGATGAAATGATACTATATATCCTAAAGATGCTACCAGAAAACTACTAGAGCTAATCAATGAATTTGGTTAAGTAGCAGGATACAAAATTAATGCACAGAAATCTCTTGCATTCCCATACACTAATGATGAAAAATCTGAAAGAGAAATTAAGGAAACGCTCCCCTTTACCACTGCAACAAAAAGAATAAAAAACCTAGGAATAAACCTTCCTAAGAAGACAAAAGACCTGTATGCAGAAAACTATAAGACACTGATGAAAGAAATGAAAGATGATATAAACAGATGGAGAGATAGACCATGTTCTTGGATTGGAAGAATCAACATTGTGAAAATGACTATACTACCCAAAGCAATCTACAGATTCAATGCAATCCTTACCAAACTAGCAATGGCATTTTTCACAGAACTAGAACAAAAAATTTCACACTTTGTATGGAAACACAAAAGACCCCGAATAGCCAAAGCAATCTTGAGAAAGAAAAATGGAGCTGGAGGAATCAGGCTCCCAGGCTTCAGACTATACTACAAGGCTACAGTAATCAAGACAGTATGGTACTGGCACAAAAACAGAATTATAGATTAATGGAACAGGATAGAAAGCCCAGAGACAAACCCATGCACATATGGTCAACTAATCTATGACAAAGGAGGCAAGGATATACAATGGAGAAAAGACAGCCTCTTCAATAAGTGGTGCTGGGAAAACTGGATAGCTACATGTAAAAGAATGAAATTAGAACACTCCCTAACACCATACACAAAAATAAACTCAAAATGGATTAAAGACCTAAATGTAAGGCCAGACACTATCAAACTCTTAGAGGAAAACATAGGCAGAACACTCTATGACATAAATCACAGCAAGATCCTTTTTGACCCACCTCCTAGAGAAATGGAAATAAAAACAAAAATAAACAAATGGGACCTAATTAAACTAAAAAGCTTTTGCACAGCAAAGGAAACCATAAACAAGACAAAAACACAACCCTCAGAATGGGAGAAAATATTTGCAAACGAAGCAACTGACAAAGGATTAATCTCCAAAATGTACAAGCAGCTCACGCAGCTCAATATCAAAGAAACAAACGACCCAATCAAAAAATGGGCAGAAGACCTAAATAGACATTTCTCCAAAAAAGATATACAGATTGCCAACAAACACATGAAAGGATGCTCAACATCACTAATCATTAGAGAAATGCAAATCAAAACTACAATGAGGTATCACCTCACACCAGTCAGAATGGCCATCATCAAAAAATCCACAAACAATAAATGCTGGAGAGGGTGTGGAGAAAAGGGAACCCTCTTGCACTGTCGGTGGGAATGTAAATTGATACAGCCACTATGAAGAACAGTATGGAGGTTCCTTAAAACTAAAAATAGAACTACCATATGACCCAGCAATCCCACTACTGGGCATATACCCTGAGAAAACCATAATTCAAAAAGAGACATGTACCACAATGTGTATTGTAGCACTATTTACAATAGCCAGGACATGGGAGCAACCAAAGTGTCCATTGACAGATGAATGGATAAAGAAGATGTGGCACATATATACAATGGAATATTACTCAGCCATAAAAAGAAATGAAACTGAGTTATTTGTAGTGAGGTGGATGGACCTAGAGTCGTCATACAGAGTGAAGTAAGTCAGAAAGAGAAAAGCAAATACCATATGCGAACACATATATACAGAATCTAAAAAAAAAAAAATGGTTCTGAAGAACCTAGGGGCAGGACAGGAATAAAGATGCAGACATAGAGAATGGACTTGAGCACACGGGGAGGGGGAAGGGTAAGCTGGGATGAAGTGAGAGAGTGGCATTGACAGATATACACTACCAAATGTAAAATAGGTAGTGGGAAGCAGCTGCATAGCACAGGGAGATCAGCTCGGTGCTTTGCAACCACCTAGAGGGGTGGGCTAGGGAGGGTGGGAAGGAGACGCAAGAGGGAGGGGATATGGGGATATATGTATACATATAGCTGATTCACTTTGTTATACAGCAGAAACTAACACAACATTGTAAAGCAATTATACTCCAATAAAGATGTTAAAAAAAAAAAAAAGAAAGAACCTAAAAAAATAAATAAATAATCATACTGCAATCCATGCAGGTGAGGTCTATAAAACACTTCACATATAGCTAATTTCTCTGGATGTGGTCAGTTGGACTGCTGGCTCTTTCACATTTATTAACTGAGAGCAAATATTAATATCTATTAATATTTAACACAAGCAAATTGTTGGACCCAGAAATTCTACTGTTTAGAATTTGCTTTATCAGTATACTCACAAAATTATGCCAAAATTATGCACAAGAGTTTTTTTTTTTGCAGCACCACATCTTAGTAAGAAGTAAAACTGGAAACAAAGGTAGATTAGTATATGGATGATGTGGAAAGATCTCTAAAATAAAACTTTATGTGAAAAAGTAAGGTACAGTATTACTCCTTTTGTGTAGATTTTTTAAAACAGAATGTACACAGAAAGACAAAGCTGCAAGGTTTTTGAAAGATCAGATCTTATTTATATACTTTTACTATAGAATATTTCATATCTTTATTATATGTTCTAACCTATCTCAGAGTTGAGGAAGATTTCCTAAAATAAGACATAAAAAGCACAAGAACTTGTTAATCAAAAGGCACCATAACGAAAATGAAAAGGCACAGAATGGGAGAAGATACTCACAACCCACAAAACCAATGAGAACCTGTATCCAATACACATAAAAATGCCTACAAATTAATAAGAAAAAGACAGTTCAATGGAAAAATGAGCCAAAGACCTGAACAGAAACGTCACAAAAGGAAGAAATCCGAACAGTCAGTTTAACATACAAAAAGGTGTTTGACCTCACTGGTCATCAGGGAAACACTGGACTAAAGTCACAGAGAGGTACCACTTCAAATCAACAGACTGGAAAGAAAATTAAAAGTCTTACAGTTCCAGGCGTAGGCAAGGACGTGAAGCAATAGGACACCCACACGCTCTTGGTGAGGGTATCAGATGGTACAACTCTTTGGAAAAATACACATACCTTTTGACCCAGCAATTCTACTTCTAAGTATATACCCTTCAGAAATATAGGTACATGTGCGTCAGGAGACAAGCACAAGGATAGTCTTAGCAGCATCTTTTAACAGCTCAAAACTAGAAACAACTCAAATGTACATCACTAGGAGAATCAATAAATGAATTATGGTCTATTCATTCAATGGAATATCATATTGCAAAGAAAACGAAAACAAATGAATCTTACAATGTTGAATGAAAGAAGATATAAAAGAATTCATGCAACCTGATCCATTTATATAAAATGCACAAACAGACAAAACCAAGCTATATTGCTTACGGATGTAGATATATACATGATAAAAAAAAAAAAAAAGCAAGGAAGTCGTTATCATCAAAATCAAGAGAGCAGTTATGCTGAGGGGAAAAGGGAGAAGATGTGGTCAGAAAGGGACGCACTAGGGTATTTCTGAGCTGCTACCATCTTCTTCTTCTTGACCTAGGTGACGGTTACATAAGTGTTGTAGTGTATGCTTTATCTATATGTGTGTTTTTTATTATAAAAAGCTGCTTATTTGTTTGTTTGTTTACGGACATGTACCTCTGAGCCTAGACTGTGTCTTGAAATACTATTTCCCACTTAAAAAACAAACAAACAAAACAAACAGGACTGACTTCTTGGGGAAATGGCTGATTCAACAATACCACAGGGATGAGAAACATCTACATAGCAAATAACCTGGCTTCTTTGAAAAGTAAGTAGTAAGGAGGAAAAAAGAAGAGGTGTTGAGGGAACATACAGATTAAAATTTACTTAAAGGATGACAATCAATCACATCATGTGAACCTTATCCAGATCCTGATTCAACCAAAGAGTAAAAGAAACTATGACATTTAAAAGAGAACTGGGGGTGGGGGGAGAGACAACTTTAAATAATACCCAGTGTTCAAATTTATATTAATTTGGGTTTTTTTACGTTTTTTAGTTTGCGGTCATGTTTTTGAAAGAGTCATCTTTTAGAGATACATACGGAAATATCTACAGATGAAATGATGTACCTGGAATTTGCTTCAAAATTAACATGGGAAGTGGGTTCCACAGAGAAAACAGGATTTAGCCATGAGGTGAAAATATCAAAGCTGAATAATGGGTTCATGAGGTTTGTTGTACTCTTCTGTCATAGGCTGTACACATTTGGAATTTTTCATAATAAAAGGTTAAATAAATAACTAAGAGGTATTTTACTAGTGAATTAAGCATTCCATGAGAAGCTGTTTTAAAAAGGATATACATATATATTCTGGTGTAACCACAAAAAGGTTTTGGCATGTTAAATATTAAATTATTGTGTTACCTTTGGGTAGAAGAATTGGGATAGTGGAAAAAGTAGGGGACAGGTTTTTATTTTATACCTTTCTTACACTGTTTGAAAAGTTTCTACCATGAGCATTTTTATTTTTATCACAGAAAACGTGAAAGAGGGTGATCTGAGTAGTGGGATTAATAGGCCATGTGGGTTGTTGTTCTTTATACTTTATTAATAAAA
Organism: Balaenoptera musculus; assembly: GCF_009873245.2. Classification (NCBI taxonomy): domain Eukaryota; kingdom Metazoa; phylum Chordata; class Mammalia; order Artiodactyla; family Balaenopteridae; genus Balaenoptera; species Balaenoptera musculus. The sequence goes on along the minus strand of NC_045795.1, from coordinate 68,694,853 downwards.
GTTTTTAAAAAGCAAAAAGGCTTAAAGTTTAAAAGCTGAACTTCAAAAAGAAGCCATGTATCAACTAATATATCTTAGAACTAAAATTCCTCACCATCTAAATTCCCCACTAAAATTCCTCACCATCTAGATTCGGGATTGGCAATCTTTTTCTGTAAAATGCCAGCCAGTGAATATTTTAGGCAAGTATTCGATTTGACCTTCTAGCACAAAAGCAGCCACAGACAGTATATAAACAAATGGGAGTGGCTGTGATCCAAAGAAAAACCTTACTTATGGTCACTGAAATATAAATTTTATATAATTTTTACATGTCACGAAATAGTATTCTTCTTTGGATTTTTTTTTAACCATTTAAAAATGTAAAACACCATCCTCCGTTCACAGGCCATGCAAAAAGGAGGCAGCGGGTTGGGCCTGGCCAAGGGCCATGGTTTCCAACCCCTGCTCTAGATGCTCTAGACGTTTCTCGTGCCTCTTGGATCCTCTCTAGTCTGCAGATACCATCTGGACTGTATGAAGCACTGGCTATTTTTACGTCTTTTAACCTGGTAGTTCCCATGCCTTTCAACAACGCTTCTGTGAAAAATCAGTACCACATGCTAACAAGACTGTTTGCAATTATTTCATTAGAGATAGAATCTATCTCCTCGGTTTTTTTTTAAGAAGTGAATGGTCAAGAAGACACGGATTTGCTTCAACCCATGCCAAGTTCAGCTTAAAAAATGACCAGAGTAAAAGAAAAATCTTTGACTCTTAACCTCCCCTGTTATTAATTACATGACTTAAGCTTCAAACTCTTTTGCAAAAAATAAAAAAGGAAATTCAAAACTTTTCAGCCCTTTTTGGAGCCATTAAGTCCTTTCAAAATTTCTGTGACAACAATATAGTTAAGTCCCTAAAAGAACCAATGTCCACAGAAGCACAAGCAGCATGTGTTATTTTAAGTCCAGCCATATATTATCTAACAAAATAAAACCAACAAATAAAAACGAACCACCCAGGCCTTCAGTAGGCTTATCAAAGGGTTACCAGTTACTAATATTTATTGAACACATACTCTGTGCTTGGCACAAATTTCCCATTCATCTTCACTACCTCCTACGAGGTGGGAATTTGTATTCCCTTAGAGAGCCGATGAAACCAGAGCCCATGGATGTCAAGTGACTTGCCATCACTATGCTAAAACTCAAGACTCTAGAAACTTAATCCAGAGTTCTGTGTATCTGATAGCCTACAAAACATAACCCAACTATCTTAATCTAAAATGCAGTTCTTCTCTTCCAGAAAAGGAATAAAAATTTGTGGTCCAAGACATACTACAATCTTCTAATCTATCTGCCCCAGCTTTCATCTAACTTTTATGGCTGATAAAATGGGATTTCAAGTTATTCATTTACTTTCCACCAGTCTAGGTGGAAGGGGATCCTTGTTCGCATTTCCCAACCTCAAAAGAAACAACATGTTCTAATTCCGCTCAGCAGAAAACATCAAGAAGATATGTCTAAAGCAGAGCTCTAATTTACAGCCTTGCATGCAAGCCTTCCTACTTGGGAGGTGATGCTTGCCAGTCAATATTCACCCACAGGCCAGGCGGCTAGAATTCTAAGCCAGAGATAGATTTTTATTTACCTTTAAACAGAAGTGACAAGCAAACACCACATAATCTATCTTAATACTGGATTCTCTATTCCGTGTCACTCCACTCATAAGCCTCACAGATGGGCTGGTTTCCCTATCACCCATTTGGGGAAGGGGATCACAAGGGACCACAGGCGGGCGGGCCGGGCTCTGATTGCTCCTGCCTGCCTGCCTTTGCATCAGCAATACGCTCAGGGGAGGGTGCCCAGGCTCCAAGTTCCCGACTACTGATGTGCTGCAGTTTTAGAGCAGCTAGCAAAAGGAAAATAAAGAGCAGGGCATGAAATTTTAGTTCTTTACTGGTTCCTGCGAACGGCCTCTTGACTGAGCACTTCTGTTCCTCCTCACTCACCCAGGGGTCGGTGAGCATCCACAGACAGGGATTTATGGGGAGGAGAGGGGCCAGCCTATAGGAGCGATGTGCACTGGACAGAAAGACAGCAACACACAGAGAGAAATGCACACGGAGCAGAGAGACATAAAGACAGAGAGAGAACCGATGAGGTGCCTGATGAACATCGCAGGGGAGCTGGCAGGAGTGGACATTTGCAAACAGTGATCTGACCCAGCGCTGACAGCCAGGTCTTTCACGAATATGTGCACGGAGTAACATGCTGATATTAAAATAAACATATTACATATTTAATTATACCAACTGCAGCTCATGATTTAGATGAACAGATGCTTGGAGTAAAAAGAAATAGTGAGCATGTAAATGTGACAGAAGGTAAGAAAAGCCAGACAGCAAGCAAAGAAGGGCAGGATGGGGATGGGAAGGATTTGGGTCAAAAGAAACAAGGAGGCAGAGAGAGACGGGGAGAGAGGACGCAGGACCGGGTCTCAGAAGAAGCAAAATATGTCAATGACAGATGACGAGGCGGGGAACACAGAAAGGAGAGGTTCCAGAGGTTGAAAAGCACCTGGCCAGCCACCTCCCTGTTGCTGCCAGAAAAAGCAGATTACGCAAAGCCCGTTCCTACCCCCTGGGGATGTGGAGGGCCACAGGAGAAGTGGAAGGGACAGAATGAGCACAGGCCCCAGCAATGCTCTGGATGTGCGAGGCTGGAAGAGACAAAATTAGATAAAATAAAGCTTAAGCCAGCAATTTGTAAAGAAAAGCAATCAGATGAATTACAGAAAGGAATAGCCACAAAGAGGGGAGGAGAGGGGAGGGGAAGCACAGCCAGCCTGCATACTCCACGCCCACAGAACTTCTGGAAGTAACTCCAGCATCTCTTTGGGGGCCACACCAAAGGGCTTAGGGGTCTAAGGTACTTTCTCCATAAGCCCAGACATCTGGAATGACTGAGAAGAGGTGTCCCAATAGGCCCTCACACACAAGAAACACAACCTAGCCATGGGACTCTGCTCCCCTACCTTGTCCCACTGTAACCAGCGTCCTCGGTTTCTGGAGGACCCTCCGTTCCTCTACCGGAGCTGCCCACATCTCCCACTAGGAGTCTTTTCAACAGTATTCCTCCAAAATTTATTGCCGGTGTGATGAGTCTATCCTATTTGTAATTATTAACAACTCTGCTGTCATCATTAAGAGCTTTAAAAATACAGCCCCTATCTCAGTGCCCAGCGTATAGTTGATACCAAACAATTGTTTGTCGAGTGCATAAAAGTTACTTCTAGAAGCCAGGCTGGAACAAAGGGGCAGTGGCACCCAGCAACTAGGCCCCAGATCTTCCCTCTCCGTATCTGAGAAGGATCAGTCAGCAGCTGCACGTGCTCAGTGCCCTCACCCCCAGAGCAGCCTTGGGGCTCCAGGGGAGCTGCCTCAGGCCCCAAACAAGGCAGGAGAGCGAGGGTATGTGGCCCCCACAAACTCAGGGAATCACAGGTCTGCCAACAAGGTCAGAACTGAAGGTTACCCCACCAGTTCTTTCATAATCAAGAAAATAATTGTTATAAAGAAAAACTTTCCCCCGATGCTTACCCCACATAAAAGGACAGTAAAGTGAGCTGTACAGACCACCTGAGGGCAAATAACATAAAAAGGAGTTTAAATACAAAATGTATCCCAAACTTTTTTTTTTTTAACCCAAGTCACCCAAACCTGTTTTTGTTTGTCTGATGGCTCACCTCCCACAGAAATGATTCTTAAATGTATACCTGACCTACTTCTCAAAATGATTTAAGGTGGATGCAATCAAGGACACAAACAAGAAGATTATCAAAAGAAAAAGAAAAAGAAAAAAAATCATGTAAAAAATATATGTATTTAAAACCTTGGCCAACCCAGCAACTGCAATCAAGCAATAAATTTAGCTCTGAGCTTCTTTGAAGCCAAGACAGAAAGGAAAACGTGATGGGAAACGCAGATACTTGAACAACTCACAGAGAGAGCGCTCCAAAGGGGCACGGCTGAGAGACATCAAAAGAAGTCTGATCTCGTAAACAGCCTGGTTCTCAGCCTACATTTCAACCACCCTCGCCAACCGGCCCCGCAGTTGTAGCCAGTGCCACCAGAACAAAACCTGCTCGGAACCCTACAAGGTCAGTCAAGGGTCCCAGAGAAAAGACCTCGGGCCGGGCACCCAAGCCTGACAACGCCAAGAGTCAGCCCCTCCACCGTGTGACGTGGCACCGGGCACGAGTCACGCAGCCGGGTAGCAGGAAAGTGACCAGAATCCAAGTCGGCTGCCTCCGCCTCAGCACACCCACTGCCTCCCTGCTCCTCCTGGCTATAAAAGTAACCGTCTCAGACCGCCTACAAAGAATATAAAATCCAACAAATGTAAAGGGTTTTCACAAAACAAATACAAAAGCAATAAACATAAAACCAACACACATGCAAAAATCAGTTCCACAACAGATTAATCTCAAACTCTAGCCAATGATGCTTATCTTAAAAATCAAGAGGTGCTAAAATTTTAGTATTCCTGAAGTGCTTAAAATCCCTTACCCTTATCCATCTCTTCGTTCTCTTCTCCTGCCCTGAAGTGCCCACTTGACACTTCTCTCTGAATTCTGCACACCCACCTCAATACAGCCTCTTGGAGCCGCACGTTACTTCTCTGCCCTGTGGTGTGGTTGTGACTATCGGGGACAGTTCTTGGAACACAGCAGCTGCTCCATAAGTGGCGGTTACTGTGGTTAAGGTCCCACCTCCTCAAGACTATCCGCTCCATGTCTCCCCCTCTCTCTCTCCTTTAATTATTTATTCCCAGATCTCCACGCAGGACACAGAGTAAGATATCCGCTGACTTCCTGTGGCCTTAATGACTTCCTAGGTGTTATACTAATGGGTTTTGTTATCACGGGGCTAATATTTTGTACATGTCACACCTGCCACTGGGTAAACACCATGAAAAATGCCTTTGCAACAATTCAGCAAGCTCAAGGGTACAAGCCTGAGCCTGACGACACTCACCTCCCCTTGGCTATCAACTATCAAGGTCACCCTACCCATAATGTAAGTAACCCACTGGGAGAGCACTTACTGTGCGCCTCTGATACACAAGGACAGAGGGGACCCCTGGGGTAGAGCAAGGAGAAGCCTACTGAGCTACCATCAAGAGCTCCTGCCGTGCCACGCATTCTCTCAAACTCTGCCACCCCACCGCCACCATCCTGCAAGGCAAGCTTCCTCATTCTTCTTTTTAAAAGGAGATTGACTTGCTCAGGATTACACAGCCTGGGATCTGGTCCTGGGGATGTCTGACTCTGATACCAATACCCAAAAAACAACTGGCAGAGAAGCCTTAATAAAAAGAGAGCTGGAGTACAGAAACCAAAAGGGAAAAATAACTCAAAAATCCAAACAGAGTGGGTGTGGTGGAAAGGAGTCATTAATGACAAGAAAGTACCTCTGCAGAAGAATCTTACCACAGAGTCTAAAAGTACGGGGAATAAGGCAATAATCCAGGGGATCAAGCCGAGAAATCAAGACCGCGAATAACTTTGTTTCTTTTAGCCTAAATTCTCTGCTCTCACACTCATAATAACCTAAATTTTCTGCCTGTTGCAAATGCTTCATTTCCCATTGTGTAGTATAAGAACATTTTTTACTCCTGTCAAGTAAATAAACAAAAAGCCTCCATTCTGTGTCACTTTTTAAAAAAAATCAGACCTAGACTATATCTCTGAAACCTTCAAAATGTGTTCAAAATGTGTTGGGCTTCCCTGGTGGCGCAGTGGTTGAGAATCTGCCTGCCAATGCAGGGGACACGGGTTCGAGCCCTGGTCTGGGAAGATCCCACATGCCGCGGAGCAACTAGGCCCGTGAGCCACAACCACTGAGCCTGCGCGTCTGGAGCCTGTCGCGATAGTGAGAGGCCCGCGCACCGCGATGAAGAGTGGCCCCCGCTTGCCGCAACTAGAGAAAGCCCTCGCACAGAAACGAAGACCCAACACAGCCAAAACTAAAAATAAATAAATAAATTAAAAAAAAAAAAATGTGTTAAGACTATACCAAAAAATACACATGCAAAACGTAGACCCTAAAGAGAAGAAAAGGGGGGGCTTGAGTAGTTAGGGGAGGCTGAAGGAGGCTGGACTTGAAGTAAGCCTTCAAGAATGATGGGATATGTATGGGCGGAGAGCAAGGAGGGACGTTTCATGCTGGGGGACCACTTTATACAAATGTGGAAGTGGTCCCCAATCCCAAGACCTTTTTGATAAGCATCCCCCAGAGGAGCAAGGGAGACTGATACAAGGGGCAGCATCAAGGTCAGGCCTGTGGCATCTGAGAACATGCACACCACCCCACAAGCATCGTATAACTCAGTCCACACCCAGGAACTGGGGATGACAGCAGGGGGAGGGAACACCTGTCAATCAGAAGTCACCAGGTGCTCCAAGCAATGTTGTGGGTCCCTGCTTATAGGTGCCATAAATCACTGACCTTCCCAGGATTTTTGAAAAGAAACAGGGGAGAAGATCCTTCTAAATCACATGGGGCCATAACTCCCCCAGAGGTACCATCCTCTAGGATTGGAGGGACTAAAGAGAAGCACAGCAAGTACTGCTGAACACACTGTGTAGGATGTGTGTCTAAACACATCATTCTGAAGACAGAGGTGTAGAAGTTGGCGTGCTTCCTGAAGCATCACAACACACTCCCAAAACTCTTCCATAATGACTCCCTTTTTCCCTGTGTTTTTCCTGGATGTGCACTATCACTATGGGAACCAGGATGGCTGCTCCCATTCCCTCTCACCCACTGCTTACTTAACACAAGATTTCTACTCCACCAAAATTGATGGTGTGTTTTTTTCTAACTCCATTCTATACTGAACCGCTGCTGAGTTAGACTGAATTTATAATCCTTCTTTTTGAAGGAAAGTCTCCCCAAAACAGAAACCACAGCAGCAGTGGCAACCTACAATGCCACTAACAAAAAAATATTTTTATTTTATCTGTGGCCATGTGACCACCTTCATGCAAAATAACTCAACAGGTTAAAAAAACACTAGCTGACTTATGAATTTAAGCTTTTATTTGGGAGAAATACAACCAAAAGAGGGTAGAGAGAGGAAAAAAAATGAGATTCAAATATTAACATACAATAAAACCTTATTAATTGAATATTCCATAAATTACAAAGGAATGACAATCAGATAGATAATTCATTCCCTTGGTGATAAAAGACATTTTGCTACTAAAATATAAATGCAATTTTAGCATAAGGGGAGGTAGGTGCGAATTGTTCATCCCACTTAAGATAAAATATTTTTCAGCATCCATGATAAATTGCTTCATATACAACTAATACACTATTCCACAGATGTTTCATATGTTATTAAAGCAGAAATTAATTGTTATTAAAACAATTCCACCTCTTTCCGCCAACAGCCATCCCTCTATGCACTTAAAAGTAAGAAAACTAGAACTCTGCAGCCAATCATGGCAGAGCAACTGGTACCAGACTACTCCTCATTTCATGAGGCCAGCAGAACACTGATACCAAAACCAGACAGAAACATTATAAAAAAAGAAAATTAAGACCCCAATATCCCTGAAGAACACACACACAAAAATTCTTAACAAAATATTAGAAAATTAAATCCAGCAATACATAAAAAGGATAATATATCAGGGCCAAGTGGAGTCTAACTTGGTAATAACATTTGGTTTAACATTCAAAATTCAATGGAATTTACCACATTAATAGAATAAAGGAGAAAAAGCCTATGATTACCTCAATACACGCAGAAAAAGCACTTGATAAAATTCAACACCCTTTCACAACAAAAACTCTCAGCAAACTAGAAACAGAAGGAAACTTTCTCAACCGATAAAGGACATTTATGCAAAACCTACAGTTAACATTGTACTCAATAATGAAAGACTAACTGCCTTTCCTTTGAGTTCAAGAATAAAACAAGGATGTCCATTCTCACCACTTCCATTTCAACACTGTACTAGAGTCCCAGCCAATGCAATAAGCAATAAAAATACATACATTCATACATATTGGAAAGCAATAAATAAGACTATCTTTTTTCACAAAATGATTGCATTCATAAAAAATCCTAAAGAATCTTCAAAACAACTACTGGAACTGATAAATAAACTTGACAAGATGACAGGTACAAGGCCAATATATAAAAATCAAGCATGGTTCCACATAGTAGCAATAAAAGAAACTGGAAGGGCTTCCCTGGTGGTGTAGTGGTTAAGAATCCACCTGCCAATGCAGGGGACATGGGTTCGAGCTCTGGTCCGGGAAGATCCCACATGCCACAGAGCAACTAAGCCCATGTGCCACAACTACCGAGCCCTCTTGCCACAACTACTGAAGCCCATGCACCTAGAGCCCATGCTCTGCCACAGGAGAAGCCACCACAATGAGAAGCCCGCACACCACAACGAAGAGTAGCCCCTACTCACCACAACTAGAGAAAGCCTGTGCGCAGCAATGAAGACCCAACGCAGCCAAAAATAGAAAGGCAGGAAGGAAGGAAAGGAGGGAGGGAGGGAGGGAAACTGGAAGATTCTTTTTTAAATTCCATTTACAATAGCACCAAAAACCAAAATATTAGGGATAAATTTAATAAAATACGTGTAAGGCCTCTACACTAATAACATTGCTGAGAGAAACTGGAGATCTAAATAAATGAAGAGATACACTATATTCAATGATTGAAAGACTCAATATTGCTAAGCTGTCCTTCTCCCCAAATTGATATATAGATTCAATGTCATCTCAATCAAAATCCCAGAAAGTTGTTTTGTAGAAATTGATGGGTTGATTCTAAAATGTATATGAAAATGCAAAGGACCTAGAATAGCCAATAGATTCTTGGGGGTAAAAACAAAAGAACCAAAATTGGAGAACTTATACTATCTGATTTTATACTTACAACAATAAAGCTTCAGTAATCCAAACAGTGTAGAAATGGCATAAAAACAAACAAACAGATCAATGGAAGAGAAAAAGTCTAGAAATAGAACTAAATTTATAAGGGTCATTGATTTTCAACAAAGGTACCAAAGCAATTCAATGGAGATGGGAAAGGTTTTCTACGTATGTTGTTTAAAGAACATAGATATCCATGGGGGGTGGGGGGATGAACCTTGACCCCTACCTCAGGCCATAGGAAAAAAAATTTGAAATGGGACCAAAGTCCTGAATGTAAAAGCTAAAACTGTAAAGCTTCTAGAAGAAAACAGAGTATCTTTGTGACCTTTCTTAGGACCTAGAAAACATTAACCATAAAAGAAAAAAGTAAAAATTGATTTCTAAATTAAAAGTAATAAAACTAGATTTCCCTTCAAATATTCTGTACTTCAAACTCAATTCTTCCATTTTAGTTATAAATATTGTTTAGTTTGATCTGGCTGTGTATATTTGAGAACATTTCCAGAATGTTCTAAGACCTATGAAAGAAAGAAAAAGTTGTTGTATATGTTATATTTAACATTATTGAAAAGTACTTCCAAATATAGCTGGAACTCTAGCTTCTCCACTTTAAAGGACTATAGTTGGACAAAACAGAGGTTCTTCAGGATTTATTGAGTCCAAAAAAGGGAAGAAAAAACAGGAAATGACATATCAAGAGAAGAGAAGGGACTCTTAAGACAAGGAATGTAAGTAACAAAAAACAAATAAGGTCTCTTTCTACGAGGTCTTTTACAACCATTCACATTACATATGAGGGAATTATTCCAAGACCAGAAAGAAACAGCTGAAACAGAATACCAGCTAACACATTCCCTGACCACATCACACACCCATTCAAATGTTATCAATCACATGATGTTATACACATCAGACCCAAGCAGCCAGGACTCTCCAGTGCCTAGGTGGAAGATGCAGAGGCAAGGTGGGGAGGGTAGAATTCCCACCACCAGGTAAAGAAAAGATGTGCCATCAGAAGCTTCCCATTTCATGGAAGTCCTTTTCTTTAGGTGATGTCTGTTTTCCTTGGCCTTTATATTATTTTATTTCATGATGGTTCCAGGACATCTCTTATCTCAGAATGTATGTTGCCCACCTGTATAAACCAAGGTTTCTCCAAACATTTTTTTACTCCAGGTGAGTTCTCAAGCTAACCTTGACTGCAGAAAACCTGTGCTTTTGGCATCATACTGAGTGAAAGAAACCAAACATACAACACTACCTACTGCATGATTCAACTTATAATGAAGCTCATGAATAGACAAACCTTAACTGATGCTAGTAGAAGTCAAAATAGTGATTTCCTGGTGGGGGTTTGAAGGAGTAGAGGTGGGCAAGGGCACAAAGGAACCCTCTTGGAGTGATGGAAATGCTCTATAGCTTGGTCTGCATGGTGGTTACATGGGTCTATACATGTAAAAATTCATGTTTGTGCACTTCATGCCCTTCGCCATATGTATGGCACATCCCAAACACACCTGCTATTCATCTGAGCTCTGGTCTCAGGTGCTTGGTTTATTCCACTACAGGAGATGTCTTCACAGGGACACCTGCATACCTTTAGACTAGAAGTCTGGGTTAAGGCCTTGTGTGTCCTCACAGAAAGCCTGTTCCTAGTGTATCACGAGCCCAGTAACCTGGCTTCAGTCTCAACCCTCAGTCAACTAGATGTTACTCACCCTAAAACCACCTAACAACAGATAAACTTGCTCCAGATGATCTTGCTTTTGCTGGTTCTTGTGACCATTTCACTCACACATGAACAAGAGGGTAACACACAGCCACGTATCATGCACGACGCATTCGATTAATCTGGTCTACATTTTCAAATGTCTTGAAACAGAGAACCCAAAAGACCTACAGATCTCCCCGAGTTACGATGGTTCAACTTTACAATGGTGGGAAAGCGAGAGGCATTCAGTAGAAACCATACTTCAAATTTTGGATTTTGATCTTTTCCCAGACTAGAGAGATACCCTCTCCTGACGTGGGACAGGGCAGCAAGCACAGCTCCCAGTCAGCCACGCGATCAGGAGGTAAACAACCAATACACATACAACCATGTGTACCCAGATAGACATTCTGTTTTTCCCTTTCAGTACAGTATTCAATAAATTCCATGATCTATTTAACACTTTATTATAAAACAGGCTTTGTGGCAGATGATTTTGCTAATCTAAGTGTTCTGAGCATGTGTAAGGTAGGCAAGGCTAAGCTATGATGTTTGGAAGGTTGGGTGTGTTTAATGCATTTTCGACTTACGGTATTTTCAACTTACAATGGATGGCTTCATCAGAACGTAACCCCATCATTAAGTCGAGGAAGATGTGTATATGATAATATTAATAATATTCTAACAATAGTCTATTGGCTGCTAGGCACCCTCAATTTTTCTCAAATAATGCCATCGTAATTACTATCCAGTACTGCAAATAGGCTAGTGCACAATGCTTTGATGGGTGTGGTTAGGAAGAAATGAGCTAGGTGTTAACAGATTAAGAATTTAGCATTTAACTCTCTTTCCCAGGAGTCCAACCTCCCTGAGAAATCTCTACCTTGACCAAGATAAATGACTTGGACCTCAGCAAGGCAAGCTTTTCCGGTTCTAATTGGAAGCTACTGACTATAACTCTGAAATGTTATAAACTTGACTTATGTTATTTCGTAACAACACAAATTGAGCTAATTTGCTTTAATGGCAAGAGAGGCTTGCAGTACAATCCTGATGAATTAAGCCAGTGAATAAAGACAGACGTAGAAGGACAATTTTATTTTTCACTAGATAAATTCAAGGGTTCTTATTTTGATAAGCTGTACAGTATGGCTCTCCAGTCAAATCCATCTGAAACCATGGTAGATCTCTAACAAATTCAATGAATTATATCAGAAAGGCAAATCCACACTGGAGTAGAAGAAAGCTACAATGGACGTAGGATATCTGAGAAGATCCCTGACAGTAGGACTTGCCCTACAGCTCTCCCACTACGAGGTCCTTGAGTCATAGATGAGCTTCCTTATCTATAAAATGGGAATTGTGACTCCTGCTTCGTTTCATCACGGGCTGTTCTAAGGATCAAATGAGAGCATGTACGCAAAAGTACTCAGTGAGCTACATGGTAAGGGCCATGATGTGTGAGAGCTTTCCACCGTCTCATCCCCAGTGAAGAAGCATCTCTCCAACTATAAGAGGTGTGGGCAGTGGAAGAAAGATGTTCATAGATTTACAGAACGGTCACACTAAAGCAAACTCTAAAGCGATTATCTGGCAGCATCCCCTGCTCATCTGAAAAGTTACGAAATGACAATAGCCACCACTATGGACTGTGTACTATGTTCCAGGCACTGGGCTTCACTCGCACCACTTCGTTTATTTCTCACGACAACTCTGAGCTGGTTACCGTTTTACAGATGAGGAACCTGAAGTCAGGATGTACACCCAGGTCCCTTTCCAAACTCTATCTAAAGTCGGTACCACTCCCCACTCTGCTATTCAAACCCCAGAAAGATTAAAACATGCTCATCTGAATGACGTGGCTGATGGGAGGGGTGCCAGTGCACCACTGTCCTTATTCACCTGCATGCATTTGAGAGTCTCAAACAGTAACCACCATGAAGATGTCCGCTATCAGAGTCAAGGTCCTAGTGCTCCCCTGAAATGTTTCCCTCCCAACCCTGGCAGGAACAATGTTCTCAGGGCAGACAAGGTTTGGTGTCTAAATCCACAGTGCAGCTAAACCGCATGGTAACAAGATGCTCTGCTCATTGCAGAATAAGTTCTGACCCATGGGTATGTCCGGTGGGAGTACAGCCCCAAGTTCAGCCTGCCCTGACGCTGGCTCAGGCCAGAGTTCAAGCCTGATTCTATTACCTTTCCCCAGCAATCAACATTCCAGTTTCTCTCCATTTTTAGCCCAGGGGCTTAGGGTAGAGTTGGCGCCACCCTGGATTCAGAGGTGAATCACAGGACCAGGGCTTAAGTCAGTCAGTGCCTCACGTACCCCAGCCATGTGACAGGTTCAGGATGTGCACGTGACCCAGCCTGAGCCAATGAGATCAAACAAGACTGCCCAGCAGGGCTGGACAAAGACTCTCACACTCTCTTTTGCTGGAAGGAAGGTGGAAGGAGGCAAGCCTAGGAACTTCTGGCAGCCATCCTGCAATTACAAGGCGAGGGCATGTCTGAGAATGGGATCAACACACAGGAAGTGGAGGCAGGATGGGGAGAGAGAAACCAGATCCTGATGACATCATTTGAGTCCCTGAGCTGACTCCAGATTTATCTCTGGACTGGTCAGTTATGGGAGCCAATAAATTCCTTTTTGACTTATTCCAGTCTGTGCTGGGATTGGGCCCATTACTTGGACCAGAGGAGTCCTAATGCACAGGCTCACTAAGGGCCATCTGTCCCGCACTGAACTGTGAGCTCCCTGAGGTCAGGGACTGACTTCTTTCCCCTTCCATTAGCGTTCTGTGACTTGAGCTGATCCTTGGCACATTCTGAGAGCTCCAAATATATAGGGATTAAATAGGTCACCTCCAGGCTTTACAGAGCAAAACCCATACCCAAAGCAGAAAATAACAAAAACCTGCAAAACCCTCTATTGATCACTTAATCAGCTTATTCCCACTGTACTCCTCACCTCCCCCACTGCAAAGCCACCACGTTACATATGGCCCATTACCTACTCGTCATCCTGGATCTTTTCCTTCCTAGGAGAAGAAGTTTGGGAGAAGACAGGAATGAGTTCATACTCTGATCTAGCTGGGGGTTTTTTTTTCATACTAAAAAAAATGGGGATAACACTGAATCAAGATGTCCACAATATACAGAAATCACTTGTTAAAGGGCCTGTGCTCACTCTTGACACCAGGTTTCTTACTTCTGCTGCCCCGAAGAGCTACGTAACACCTATGAGTTAGAGGCAAAACTGAGACCTTAGTACAGCGTCTATCCTGCGGCTGACTCTTAGGAGGAAGGAACAAGAAGAGCCAAGCCCTAAGTGTTCAGCTGGGAGTCCTCGCTGACTCAAGTGAGGACAGGACACAGACCAACCTCTCCTCTAACTGCCAACAAGAGGCATTTCAGAAACTTTTCTCCCCAAATGAAATCTTAAGTGCAAACCTCAAACACACACCCGAGGGAGGGAGAAAGTGAGAAGGAGAGAGGGAGGGAGGGAGGCGGGGAGGAGAACTGCTCTGTGGGTGACATGGGTGGGAGGGCACAATTCCATTCTCCCTGGCCGCCCCACCCCCACCCCGCTCCAGGCCCCTGAGTTACCTCCAAAGGACCTCAAGGGCCTGCCCCAGTGTCATTTCACTGCTTCTCAAAAGATATGAAAATCAAAGAATAAGCAGCAAATTAATATATGGTTGAAATTCATGGCGCAAGTGAGTGTTTAAAAGCATTTCCATTTTCCTTGGCTGAAAAGGCCAGATATCCACAGGCTATGTGAAAAAGAAAACAAAGGCAATGATCCAAGTACTTCAGCCTGAAAACTTACTCTGCTCCAACCAGAGAAACTCAGGTCCTGGTAAAAGCTGAAAACAAAAAATTTATTAAAATGAACCCAAAAAGAGGCTTCAGATGCCAGACGGACAGGTGCTCTGACCTGGGTCACGTCCCTGCTTAATGATCTTGTCCCTGCAGCCTTGTCCCTAATAACTAACCTAAAAGTAAACCAGCTGAGCCTACGATGTTTCAACCTGTGTTTAAGATTGTCGTGCAGATCTTTTGTAAACTGCATTTCTAGTGCTAAACTGGTACACAAATTTACCTTGTAGTTCGGTGTGTTGGCACAGTAGTCATTAAGCCTGTCTTTAAAAAGAACTGTTTGCCACCTCTAGAGGAGAGAGCAGAAAAGTTCCACCACTAAGCGAGATATTCTGTGTTTATGGCCTGGAATTCCTTCCACAATTCCCTGCTTAACCCTCACTGCTCTGGGAATTCTACCCAGCATGTCCTGTTGGGTTCTATATACCTACTGCCCAATTCAGCAAAACGTAGCCCTCACTTTCTTGATACAAACATGAAAGTTATCCAGCTCTTATAAAGTTCAAAGTCAAAATGCGCAACTCTCCCTGCAGACAGAAAAAAATGATCCCATTTCTTCTGGTCACTATTTCCAAATTAGAACTGACAAAGTTTCAGGACCACCTGGAGAAGGGACCTCATACCTCAGAAACCCATCCAAAGGGAAAATTTCCTGAAAAAGGGAAAGTCCACAGATATTCCCTATCTGAACGCGCTGCGTCAGTCCCCAAGTGGTGACAGATGACACTGGCCTTGCCCTCAAGGCTCTCAAAGCCCAGTGAACAAGGCTGACCTCAAAAACAAGTCTCTGTTTCCCAACGCTTTCTTTAAAGTCAAGGACAGACCTCCCTGCAGAAAATAGATCCTGGAGATAGGATGTAGAGAAAGAATGAGAACCCTGGGTGATCTCACCTTAATTAAAAGGTTTCTTAATATTTTCAAATGACGTGAGCAGCAGAGGAAGGCTTGAAGGCAAGACCTAGTGCCTCATGTGGGTTAAATTAATTCACGTCTCAGCCTGGGCAACATCTCCAAGAAGTCGCTGTGTTTGTCCCTTGTGTAAATGAAGAAATACCTGGCGTGTGGAATGAGCATAAGGCCAGATGCCACAGGACCCGGGTTCTCATCAGTTTTGCCACCACTAACTTGCTGTGACCTGGGTCAGTCTCTTCTCCTCTCTGATATCCTCTAGGCTCATTTCTGCTCTAATGCTCCAACTTGGTACAACCATGATATCTTCCATCCTTTTACATAAAGCACTTCCTTTGAGAGTCTTTGTGCAGCCCTGGTGACCTTGGGGTCAGTGCTTTGGATGGCCCTCAGGATTACAGGCACCTGAAATGAAGGTGACGCCACAGGGTGCTAAACAGGACAAGGCCAGCATCTGCCATGTCACTGACTTGGGACACTGGGCTTCCAACTCCTCCTGCCTCCCTCCCTGCATCCCTTCGCAATCTTCCAAATCCTTGGGACCGACTGCCTCTAAAGGGAAGGACCCACTCAAAGACTACCCACGAATGCAACCAAAAGAACTAAACTCCAAAGTTCTTCAATCTCTTCCTCTCGTCCACAGAGCATATTGATACGTTCATTCATTCACTTTCGGGAGTTATAGCCTTTCCAAGAAAGCACACACCCCCCTCCAAGCATCTTCCAGCTCGACTTCTGCAAGTCACATCCACTGGCTGAAGTGAGGGAACACACTGGTCTCTTTACTAGCAACCAAGTCCAGAAGCTACAGAAAAGCGGCATCTCTGCCAGCAGGACCCACAGACCATCTAATCTGAGGAGGGGCCTTGCCAAGAAGCCTACATACATAGGAAGTCTGAGGGGCAGATGCAGGAGGAACATACAGAAGACGGATCAAGGCTGTGAGTCCAGGGCACCAGCCTGGGTCAGAAGTGAGGACAGAATGCCGGTGCACAGGGCATAAACGTCTCCAGGCCAGCGCCATCCAACAGCACTTGCTGCAATGATGGTAACATTCCCTACGTGTGCTGTCCCATACGGGAGCCCTATATGGATACTGAACAATGCAAATGAGGCTCGTGTGACTGAGAAAATAAATTTTAACTTTGAGTCAATTTTAACTTAAGTTCTCATAGCTACAGGTGACTAGTGATGACCACTCCCGACAGCACTGATCTACACTAGTCTCTCATAGAGTGCACCCTCCCAGAGAAAGGACCAAATGTGACAGGACCCTCCTCTATTTTAAAACAAATGAACTATGGGGAGGGGTCTCCATCTATAAGGAGAGCTGAGTTTGGAGTCTGTGGGCTTCTCGGAAGATGGGAATGTCCAGAGCTGCCAACTCTCTCCCTCCTCACCTGAACTTACCACCTTCGGAAACAGTGGGGATGAAACTGAGGCTTCCCAGAGGTTAACCTCCAGTCCTGACTTTTATAGCCTGTGACCTTGAGGAAGGCACCTCCTCTCTGGACCACAGGGCATGTCATCACTAGGACAAGAGATTTAGAACAGGCAACCACAAAGGCCCTAGCCAGCTGTAAGATTCTAAGAATGTACATGCCACTTTGTCAAAATGTAAAACTTCTGTGCTCAAAGGACACCATCAAGAAAATGAAGAGACAACCCATAGAAGAGGAGAAAACGTTTGCAAAGCATATATCTGAAAAGGGACTGGTATCCAGAACATATAAAGAATTGCTATAGCTCAATAATAAAAAAAAATTTCTTTTAAATGGGCAAAGGATCTGAATATGCATTTCTCTAAAGAATACATACAAATGGCTAATAAGCACAAGGAAAGAAGCTCAACATCATTAGTCATGAGAAATGCAAATCTGTAATGAGATACGACTTCATATCCTAAGATGGCTAGAACCCAAAAGATATACATTAACGGGTGTCAGGAAAGATGTGCAGAAACTGGAACTGTCATACGCTATTGGTCGGAATGTAAAATGGCGCAGCTGCTTTGGGAAACAGTTTGGCAGTTCCTCAAAATGTTAAAGCTACCATACAACCCAGCAAATTCTACTCCTAGGTATATATACTAAGAGAATTGAGAACATAAGTTCACGTAAAAACTTGTACATGAATGCTCAAAGCAGTATTCATAACAGCCAAAAAATTGAAACAACACAAATGTCCGTCAATTGACGAAGGGATACAGAAAATGTGACATATCCATACGATGGAATATTATTCAGCCACAAAAGAAAATGAAGTACAGATACAGGCTACAACATGAATGAATCTTGAAAACATTATGCTAAGTAAAAGAAGCCAGACTTGATAGATCACATATTATACAATTTAATTTATATAAAATGTCCAAAATAGGAAAATCCATAGACGGAAAGTAGATTAGTGGTTGCCTGGGGCTGGGGAAGGGAGGGAGTGTTGGTGGGAAATACGGAGTGATGGCTAATGCATATGGGGTTTCTTTTCAGGGTGACGAAAATGTTCTAAGATTGATTTTGATGATGGTTGCATGACTGAATATAATAAAAACCACTGAATTGTATAATTTAAAATGGTGAATTGTATGGTATGTGAATTATATCTCAATAAGGCTACGTAAAAAAAAAAAAAATGTGCATGCCTTCATCCCACCTACTTAGTGAAGACCAATTAATTGTTATTTATTGCCCCCAGGGCCCAACGCCAGGTGTCAATGCCGAACACCTGAACCTGCACAGAACATGACTTAAGTCGAAGACGCCCCACTTATAAATGAGGGGCTATTTTTAAAGCAGCCTCCGTCGTCTCGCACACTTCACACAGAGCAAGGGTGGAGCTCTCTTTGCTGTAGCTAAGATTAAGAAGTCTAACCTAACTGGGATCAAAAGTGCATTTTTTTTTTTTTAAAGGCAAGAAAAGAAGAAATGCGGAAACTCACATATCCTTCTAAGCCCAAGGAGCCCTCCTGGGAACTGAAGGAATTCTGTCTACTTGTGTAAATCACCCACACGACAGCTATGAATGGTGCAGTTACACCTGTACCCAGGACCCCCGAATCCCGGTAGGGGTCAGGCAGGTATCCTCGCTCCCAAGAAGCCCACATCCACGTCCCCTGACTCTGGGGTAACGTGAAAGTCTGCCTTGCCAGGGATGGGGGAGGCCTTTAAAAGCCAAGCTACAGCTGGGAGTGAAACACCTCACCTGACCGTGTTCCTGGGGCCAGTGGCTAAAGAGGAAAGCCTAGGTGGACGGATTCTTGGCACCAGGAGAAGTCAGGCCAGATGAGACTGCAGACTTAGGGAAGTGTGACTACAAAGTAGGAAGGCTGTTCTGTTTAATCAACACACTAGAATCACATAAACAAGTGTTGTTCTCTTCAAAGGAGGAAGCTTGGGAAGCAGGCCGCACTGTGCTGGGAATACTGCCACCCCTCAGAGCAACTCCAAGATGCCAGTGAAGACCTTCTCCAGAGCCCAGGACACATGCCTCTCAAGAGCCTCAAAGATAAGAGAACATGGCTCTCTTTGAAGACAGATTTGACTTTCTTACAAATATCCATGAATTTCTTTAGGAAAACGCTGGTGAATAAGGTCAGTGATCAACGTGGATCACCCCATTTTTCTCCAGAAGCAGAGAAAAATGAAAAGTAGAAATTGGCTCTGAAAGCAATTCTGAAAACAAGCATTCCTGCACCACTGGGACTAGGGTGCAGCCTCAGAAATAACTGCTTTGAAGAGCTCACTGTGTTTTGGTTTTGTAAGTTCTAATGTTTTCATTAAGCAATCACAGTCTCTCCCTAAGGGAGTATCCCTCTCTCTCTCCCCCCCAACCCATGGCTCTCCCCCCTCCCCCGCCTCTGTCTCTATCTCTCCCTCTCCCCTATCTCTGTCTCTCTGTCCTGCAGCCAGTGCCCCTCCATCCATCTCCCCAGTGCTCTGTTCCCAGCTTGCAAAGAGAGACCATCAGGCCATATAAAGAAAGCAGTCAAAGCGATAAGGCAACCTCAGAGCACCTGATGTAGACACAGTGATGCTTCACTAAATGGTCCATCGTTTACAAACACCCCATGCCAGGAGCTGAGGAGGATGCAGATGAGGGCAAACTGGGTCCCTGCCCATGAAAGGTCACACTCTTGTTGGAAATAAGAAAAGAGCATAAGACCAAACCCAAGCAAGCGTGTGATCCACGGGACAGGGCAGCTCCCACCCGGGGCTAGTCCATGAAGCTCCCCAGGGAAGGCGCTGGACTTCAAGCTCACAAACCACCAGGATGGGAAGGAGTCAAGACCACACGTCAGTATCTCCAGCCTCAATGGCCGCCCAGCCTCGGGTCAGAAGCAGTGACGAGGACCCCGCTCGAAGAGAAGGAAAGGGGCACGCTCCCCTCCCACCTCCACGGACTAGGCCACACTAAGGAAAAGGGAAACAAAAATCCTAGGGCCAAGAAATGCTGCACTCGTGAGAGAACTGGGGGACTTAACAGGTGTGGCCTGGGGCTGATTTTAAAACCCCGCAGCACCACAAGAGCTGAGGGAAAGGAGGTTCCCCCAATACTCAGACACTGCGGACCTTGAACATCACTGGGAGGTCAGAGACTACCCTCGAGACCATTCCTGACCAATTGAATAACGTCTTTGGTGAACTGGGGCTCACTCACACGTCATTTGATTCACTCCTCAAAGGCCCCCTGCTAAAGGTGAGACAAGCATGACTATACCCCATTTTACAGATGAGAAAACTAAGGCCAAGGGAGGTAACAATTTATTCAGCCACAAAGCTAGTGGGTGGCAAACCTTGGGACCCAGGTCCAGATCTATTTCCTCCAGAGTCTCTGCTCTCCAAAGGATAGGATAACACAGACTGAAAGGGAAGGAGGGAGGGAGTCAGATAAGGGAAAGCCCTAGAAGCCAGGCTTGACGTGTAGGGAAATTAGTGGTGCAGAACGTTCTCTTACAAAATCCCTTTTGATCGTCTCAACACATGGGGCAGTATTATCACCATTACTCCCATCTTACAGGTGAAGAAACCGAGATCAGGGACTTCCCTGGTGGTGCAGTAGTTAAGAATCTGCCTGCCAATGCAGGGGACACGGGTTTGAGCCCTGGTCCGGGAAGATCCCACATGCTGCGGAGCAACTAAGCCTGTGCACCACAACTATTGAGCCCGCATGCCGCAACTACTGAAGCCCACGTGCCTAGAGCCCGTGCTCCGCAACAAGAGAAGCCATTGCAATGAGAAGCCCGCACACCGCAACAAAGAGTAGCCCCTGCTCGCCGCAACTAGAGAAAGCCCACGCGCAGCAACGAAGACCCAACGCAGCCAAAAATAAATTAATTAATTTAAAAAAAAAAAAAGAAAAAGAAACTGAGGTCATTTGGCCAAGAAGGACAAACAATTTCCCAGGTCCTGGGGAGCCCTAGCTCTGGCAAGTCACATCCCCTCTGTGAGCCTCAGTCTCCCAGCAGAACCCCCTGCAGGGAGGCCCCCGATAAGCCCTGGAACTGCGTGTGGTGGGAAGAGCCCAAGACGTCCTACCTCTGCCGCGTCCTGGCTGTTTGGTCCAGGGTGGGAGGGGGGATCATTTAACGGCCCAGGCCCAGAGATCTGCTTTGTAACCTGTGAGCAGGAGGACGCATGAGGTCGCAGTGAGAGCACATCAGACGCTCTGATGGCAGCTCATGGCGCTAGCGGTGACTCCACTACCCCAATTCTAGGAACTGCCCCACCTTCCCTTCTGAGAACGCAGCAATCAGGCCAGAACTCCCCTGACACCTGTTCTGCTCCTTACCGCTTGTTTTCTGTTCTCTTCTGACTAACACTTAAATCAAGAGATGGCCAGGGTCTCCCACCTGCGCCGAGCAGGAACAAGACGCAGCTGGTCAAGTGGATTCCCAAGCCGCTGAGAAAGCGGTCGGCAGGGACGCCACCAAGCCTCACGGGAGGATTGGGCTCTGGATTGTTCTCTGTAGAGGGGGGGCTTCAGGCTTCCCGGCTGTGGGAATCAGATCCTGCTCGCTAACCCAGCCCCCTTCTTTCCTGGGTGTCCCAAGGGAAATCAGCAGCCCTTGACTGTTGTCTAAGCAAGGACGGGTTGCACTCCAGGTCTAGGGCCTCCTACGACCAGTGGGTAACTTTCCGTCGCTACTTCACCAGGTCCCCCCAACACCGTCTCTGACGTCTACGTCTCAGGCTCTTCAGGGGACAGACGGAACGGGTCTGGCGAAAACATCTTCCGTAAAATGGCTTTGGAAAGCCAACCCCTAACCCAGCAAGCCCTCCGTCCAGGAAACCCGTCTGGCGTGGCTGGAGGGGTCGCTCCGTCATGGACGGACGGGAGCAAGCGGTCCAGCTTCCCAGCCCAGGTTCCTCACCTGTGAGGCTGAGGACGGCAACCCCTGCCTCCCAGGGCGGGCCGCGCGGACGCTTGAGGACGCGCCAGACTGTCGCCCCAGCCCCAGGAATAGTGAACCCCGCAACTCCACGTACCCTAGGAGCCAGGGTCTGTGCTAACCCTGCCAGCCGCTTAATCTCCTCTTTCACAGAAGAGGGACAGACCGGGCAAGGGGGCGCATCTGGCCCCTCACAGGCGCCGAACTGCGGGCGTGTGTGACTCGGAGCCCGCGGCCTAACTGCTCGCTCCTACGACCTCCCGCGCGCAAGAGCCCCCCGCGCTTTCCTTTCACCAGTAACACTTTTCAAGGAATTAAAATGCAATAAAATCTACTTAATGCCCTAATTTAAACTCCTCTGACTCCCATTTCAACTGGATGGCTCACAAGGCGCCTCAGAAGACAGGCAGAGGGCCACCCTGACTTCCGCCACCACCCCACCCCACCTGGCAACGCCTCTGGGCGACGGGAGTGCATCACATGCAAGGAGTTTCGGTGCCAGTCCCCGAACCTGGGTTCCAAGCCCTAAGCGAAACCAGGCCATGAAGCCCGCGCAGAGACCCACCTGGCGGTCCTGCCGTCGCTCTAGCCCGCGGCCTTCCCTGCGCTGCTCTGCACTGCCGGGCGTTTAAGACGGCAAGAGCCTGTGAGCCCTGACTTGTCTGCACCGCCTGGTGGTGGAGTGTGGGCTCTGAGGTCAGGAAGCCCGGATGTGGATCCAGGCCCTGCCAATTACTAGGCCTCATGGCCTCATGTAAGCAATTCGACCCCTCCCAGCTTTTTTTCCTCACCTGCAAAATGAGGATTTCAGTAGTCTCTTCTTCAAGACTTCACGGTGAGGATTAAAGGAGAACTAAGGAGATTATACACACAAAGCCCACCTAGCTCAGCAGATGTCAGCCATGAGCTAGTAACAAAGGCAATTATCTCTGTGCCTCCAGTTACGGTCAAAAAGACAGGGTATGGCAGCCACACCAGAACCAGATGACTGAGGACAGACCCACAGCACTTGTCACCAGGCCTGCTGACTCCCTCCTGCCCTTCCACACCCAGTGGCCAGCGCCCTGACTCTTTCCATAAGATAATGAGGCCGTCCATGGCCAAATGATTCCTGCATGTTAATAGGCATGAAGAAAGTAAGAGAATAATTTATGAAGTAAAACAGGGGAGGGAGGAATGATCAAAACTATCTTATGGAAGGTAAAGAAATCGGCTGAATGCCCAGCTTGCTTTGAAGAGACATTCTTTTGGCATCTGATTTTCCAGATGTCACAAGTGCCCCTGGCATCCTCAGACCTACCGGTCAGATGGCAAATGCCTGACTTCAACCTGAATTCAGGGCTGTAACGGTGAGGGTGGGAAGGAAACAGACCCAGAGACAGAAGCCCTGGCCTAAGTCCCCACTTGGCTCCTCTCTCACTGTGCCACCCTAAGCAAGTCGACTGCTGGGTCTGAAGAATGAACGCATCCACCTGAAGGTCTCCGGGGTCCTTCCCAATCCCAACCTCACCAGTCTGTGATTCACATTCAGTACCATCCAGGGTAAATCAGAACCAGCATCTAACCTCCTATTCCCCACCCCCTCATCCCCCATCCCATCTTTAATGATTATCAATTAGCTTATTCAGCTGGCCAACCTAAAATAGTTCCAAAGCTTTCTCTGCCCCAACCAAACTAGTTGCAACCCCACGGGGCTTTCTAGAAAAAGATTTCTTAAACACCTCTCTTTTACCAAATTCTTGCTGGGTGTCACCACTTCCCCACATTCTAATTTAGAACTTTAGATGTTTTAATTTCACTCCCACCAGATAAAAATTCTGAAAAGAGCTTTAGATAGATTCACCATTAATTTATAGTTCAATAATTCAGAAATTGTGAATGCCCAAAGAGAAGCACACTTTCCCATTATCTCAAAAAAGAAAAAGGACTAAGGGACTAATTACTGTTATAAAAGGGCAGCATTTTAACCATGTACTCAGTCAAGCTGTTTTTGTACAATTTGAAAGGAGTCACTTAAATATAAACAGTGTTTCATAATACCCCATTGTTATCTATTTACTGAAGAACATTCGAGGATGTCTTCTTTTAAAAATATTGGGGCTTCCCTGGTGGTGCAGCGGTTGAGAATCTGCCTGCCAATGCGGGGACACGGGTTTGAGCCCTGGTCCGGGAAGATCCCACATGCCACGGAGCAACTAGGCCCGTGAGCCACAATTACTGAGCCTGCGCGTCTGGAGCCTGTGCTCCGCAACAAGAGAGGCTGCGATAGTGAGAGGCCCGCGCACCGCGATGAAGAGCGGCCCTCGCTTGCCGCAACTGGAGAAAGCCCTCGCACAGAAACGAAGACCCAACACAGCCATAAGTAAATAAATAAATAAATAAAATTTAAAAAAAAAAAATATATTGGTCACGGGCTTCCCCGGTGGCGCAGTGGTTAAGAATCCTCCTGCCAGTGCAGGGGACACGGGTTCGAGCCCTGGTCCGGGAAGATCCCACATGCCGCAGGGCAACTAAGGCTGTGCGCCACAGCTACTGAGCCTGAGCTCTAGAGCCCGCGAGCCACAAGTACTGAGGCCACGTGCCACAACTACTGAAGCACACGCGCCTAGAGCCCGTGCTCCGCAACAAGAGAAGCCACCGCAACGAGAAGCCCGCACACCGCAATGAAGAGTAGGCCCCGCACGCCACAACTAGAGAAAGCCCGGGCGCAGCAATGAAGACCCACTGCAGCCAAAAATAATAAAGAAATAAAGAAACTTATTTTTAAAAAAAAATAATTGGTCACTTCTTTGGTTCACATTAGAGTAAAATAATAAAACCACATCTCTTCCAAAATGAGGGCTTGGGAGGGGTTCTTTGCATTAATACGTACTATCCTTTTGTACTCTGACTTAAACCAAGTTAAGCCAGTAAGTGAATGGTTAATGGACTATATTTTACACATAATAAATGCTGCAGAAAGTACTTTATGTATGATCAAATGATAGCTGTTTTAAACTACTCTTTTTTTAATCTTCCCAGCTTTAGTTCTATAGTAATTTATATAACCAAAAAGCAAAACTACTATAGAATACAGAAGTGCCTCCAGTATGCCACAGTTTAATGCTGTGTCCTAACCCTTTAGGAACTCTGAATCCAGAGACCATCTGCTTGCAGGGCATTTATTTCTCGTTAACAAAAGCACAGCGAAGACATGGCTCTCCGTGCCCCAACAGTACCTTGTACAAGGACCCACGCTGTAGATTCCTGCTTGGAACTGCTTCCTAGAAAATGCCTCTCTCAATGAATGTGGCTGCTTCCCATTGTTGAGAGGATAAAAACCCTGTAAGTTAGGAGTGCTCCCTTTCGCCACCACTGCTGGAAAGCCTAACGGCCAGTTCAGTGCCCAGGTGTCAGCAATCCATTCATCTCGAGCACCTGGGCAAGTCTGCTTTTTTGTTTTGATTCCCGGTTGCCCCATCCTTCATCAGCTTCCATTTTCTAAGCCACCTCAGAGCTTCTGGAAACAGGAGGGGGTACAAACCCTATAATAAATACCATAATAATAGCGAGGTTCAATTGCCTGTGAAAATAGAATAATTAATCATCAAAGACCACAGGACAGCAGAAACATACCAGGTGAGATATTTTTCTTCCGCAACTACAAGGAACATAAAGGAAGAATTCGTCTTAGAACTCAGCTGTAGCCAGCAAACACTGCAAAAGCGAGACTCAGTTTTTTGCCTTAGGGACTTATTTATCCGTTAGCCACCTGGAATGAATGTTTCCCTTGAAAGAAGCACGGTCCCCAAGTGCGTGGCACCCAAAGCAAGGGAAAGAATAATGAGCCTTGGTGCCTTTCATCCAAGTCTGTGGTTCAAAAGAGATGACAAGTCTGGTTCTCAGAGTTCCAGGACTTTCTGCTCGAACCAGATGCTCTGGGTGCCTACCAGACATCCAAGAGAGAGGCTGTACCCTCCCCCCAAGATTTCCTTTCCCATGGCCTAAGACAAGGAACGAATGACGTCACTCGTCAGAGTTAAAGGACGGCTGACCTCAAGGAGCTGTCGGGGTGGGGAGCGTAAATCGTACGGGCTTCGTGGAAGCCAATGCAGCAGTAAGTATGGAATTAAAATGCACTGTCCTCCCACCCAGAGAGTTCCCTTCTAAGTACTTAACCCAGAGAACAGTTTACTTGTACACACAAAGAGCACACACAAGGATATTCAATGCAGCATTGTTTGAAACAGCAAAACTTTAGGAACTAACCTAACTGCTCATCAGAAAGAGGACAATTAAACAAACCATGGCACATACACGGAATATTTTACGGCAACTAAGGCGTTGTTAGATCTCTACACGCAGATACGGAAAGATCTGTAAGGCACATCAAGTGGGAAAAAAGGAAGCTTTATAATGCATGCACTCTGTTTCTACTTGTGTAAAACTTAAAATACCCAAACTGTATAGATATAGATTTCAAAATGCACAGATGATATACACATACAGACACAGTGAAAAACAATTCTGAAACTGATTACTGTGATTAGAAGGAGCTGGATAGGGAAAAGGAGACTCAGTTTACTTGCAGTGTTTTAATAGTTCAGAAGAATGTATTCGTGTATTACTTGTATAAATTTGAATGATGATTTACTGCAAGAATGCAAAATATGAAAAACAAAGAAGGCCTTTCTCGGACCCCATGTTGTGGGCTTTCCTTATGAAAGGGCGACCGGGCACAGTGAGCCCGCAGCAGCGCCGGCTAGAAATCCGGACACATAAGTCTGGTATGCTCTGCAGAGCAGGTCTCAATAAATATTTGTTGAATAATGGTGCCTTGACTTCCTGTCTTATAAACAAGGGTCCTTACAGCGCTACAAAAATATCTGTGAGTATGCCGTGCTAGACCTCCCCATGGGTGCAGGGAAGGGAGGCACGGTGGGCCCCTCAGAAGATGACCACGGCAGGCAAAGCATGAGCCTCCCACCCAGCGTGCTGTGAATCCACAGGCCAAGCTGACCAAGGACACCTCCTCCTTCCTTCCCAGGCAGGGTCCATCTGCCAGCTACATCTTCCCTGAGCAGTCTGGAGCTGGCCTTCCCTCCCTCAGGTCACCCCCTGCCAATTCCCTCCAGCCTGACTCTCATGTTCACTCATTCAATAATTTCAACAGGTGGTTTCTAAATTTACCACTCAGCCAGCAGAGAGGGGAAAAAGAAATTAGCAGAAATAACTGCTTTGAGGTTCTGGAGAAGAAAGTCATTTTCCCCAGCCTGGGCAGTGTCTGGAGCCCTGCACAGTTAAAATCTCCAGAAAAGGGCTTCACGCTACAAGGTGTGTGTTGTCAAAAACACCCAGTGGTCCATCCACCCACCACACTCTCCCCCAGCTCTCACACACACACACAGAGACAGAGGACAGTTCCTTGCTCAGACAGTTCCTCCTCCAACCCCATCTTCGGCTTTTCTCACTGTGCCCACCTCCCAGTGCCAGCTCTGCCTGCCCAGCCAAACACCTCACTGCCCACAAGAACCCCAGCTGTGAGAATAGCAATCTCACCTTTCCTCATTTCAATCACATGGGCAGAACAGGACTTGGGGACACATCCTACAGTGCTGATGGCGGAGGGCCCCAGGAGTGTGAGCATGACAGGAGGCTCACGTCTATTCTGGGATGACCTGCCAACCTCCACTGCCACCCCCCAGGGCAAGGACACCCACCGACGTCGCTTCCCAGGGCACGTCGTCCAAGCAGCAGTAACACTGCGCTCAACCACCAGCATCCCAGGGCCTCTGCAGTTTCTTTAGAGACTTTCCCAGGGGAGGAGCAGTTGAGGGTCTGTTCTGGAGTCCCACGCCACCACCACCACCTGTAGTTAACAAGACATAAGTGTCTCTGCAGCTGGGCAAGTTGACCCCTCTATATCAGGCACTTCTCACGTTTTGCAGACAGTTAACAGTTAAATGCTGATGGGGAAGGTTCAAAAAGGAGACTACCACAAATCTGCTACAAGGGTCTCCTCTTTCTCACACAATCATTTCAAAATACTGAACTTGAGCTGAGGTTAAGGAAGGAATGCATCTCCCCAAAGACCCTCCCCAAAGTGGGCTGACGGGATGCACATTTCAGGCGGTGTGTGAGAGGGACCCGCTGGAGGCCAGTCAGACTGTGCCTGGGAGACGGGAAGGCTGGGGTGCAGGGTGGGATCCTGAGACCCTCTTTTAAGCCCCCTTTCCAACTGTGTCTGATAACAGTTTCTACCCTTTGGACTTTTCAGTTACCTAAGTTAATAAATTACAAACACACACACATACTTTTTTTTTCCCCAACTAAGCCAATATGTGTTTCTGCAACTTGTAATCCAACAAGTTCTGGCCAATACACCAACATATCCTCACTCCAAGACAGGTTCATTTTTCAAGGGTCTAAGCACAGAAGTTCCAGTGTTCGAGGTGTGTCTATAAAGCAATGAGCTTCGCTTTTTAACAAACCAAAAGGGTGAGGACGGTTTGGGAATTCCTCTTAAGGAACTTTAATAGTAGTAAATCTGAATTCCTTAAGACTTGGGTTTGATTCCTGAAAAACTGCTGATACTCAATCCAAGTCTGTTCAGTAAAACATCAATCTGGGTAACTTGTTCTTTGTCAACATGAGGCAAGACGACAAAAGACATGCAATTACTTGTACAAGGCATAAATGGGTTCACCAGCTCTGGGTTAAATGTTACTCCCCAAGTCCATCTATTCTGGGCATTCTGCTGCCCCACCAACCTTTACATGAAATGTGACACTCACACACCCACCCAAGTACAACCTCTCACACGTGGCTCACACACAGTGCTGAACACAGAAGCCAGCTTATGAGGCAGGGATTCAAAAAGTATCAAGCATTTGTCTTCCTTCTCTCCTGCTTCAGATATAAAGAGTTAAATTTGCCAAGAAATATACAATCCTGAAATTCAAGGCAAACTCTGACAGGTGCTTCCTGGGATTCTCATTAATATTGGACAATGAAAGTCAGCCTCTTGAGCAAACATTAATCATTAGCCAATTGCTGAAAATTAACTACTGATCTATAAGGACATGCCATGGAACTCCACACGGTCTTTCATTTATGGACCCACCCATTCCAAGTGCATTTCCTGATGTGCCTACTGTGCGCCCGCACAGGGTTAAGTTCACAACACCATCAAGACCAGTCAGAATCAGCACATGCTACTTTCATCCAGAGTCACTCAGCTCTGGACTTCCCTGGTGGCGCAGTGATTAAGAATCCGCCTGCCAATGCAGGGGACACAGGTTCGAGCCCTGGTCTGGGAAGATCCCACATGCCGTGGAGCAACTAAGCCAGTTCACCACAACTACTGAGCCTGCGTGCCACAACTACTGAAGCTCGCGCACCTAGAGCCCGTGCTCCACAACAAGAGAAGCCACCGCAATGAGAAGCCCGCGCACCGCAATGAAGAGTAGCCCCTGCTCACCGCAACTAGAGAAAGCCCGCGCGCAGCAACTAAGACCCAATGCAGCCAAAAACAAATTAATTAATTAATTTAAAAAAACAAAAACAAAGTCACTCAGCTCATCAGCCAAAGAGCCAGGCTGTCAGAGCCCAAAGCCCATGTGCAGAACTGCACCCCACACACCAAGCCACTTCCCACAGCAGTTATAGAATAAGGCGGAAAGGGGTGAATATCTGCAAAGAGGAAAGCAAGTACTACTTGCACATAGGCAGGTGGGGTGGAAGGTGGGGCCAAGGATCAGAGAAGGCTGAACTCAGGGCAGCACACAAGCTCTCCTAGAAAAACGGCATCTAGGCGTGCAGAACTATACTCGCAATTCAAACAGAAAGACAACAGAGCAAAGCCACGGAGATGAGGTACGGAAATAAAAGCCACCTTCTAGGCAAAGCCCAAGGAGACAGGTTATGAAACTGTGTTTCAGGTATTTCAATTCACACCACTCACTATGTGAGATGCTAAACTATGGACCATGCAGAGCCCATGAACTTGCTTTTTAAGCCCAGGAAACACTGCGTGGGAATCTCGGCCATGGAGGAGAGAATGCAATCAAAGTAGGCTGTCCCACAGCGCTCCTGGCCCTCATAAGGCGTCTGGTCCCCCTGACAGGAGTCCCCAGCCAGCACTGCTTCCCAGAGATGCTGCCACCACTCTGCTACTCGGAGCCCTGGAGCTGGGGCACAAAACGTACAAGGCTGCTCAGCTCGGAAACCCAGCTCCCACGGTGCCTTCAGCCAGGGGTACATGAGAAGCAGGGTCACGAGACCCTCAGCTTTTCAGGAGTAAACACGTGGAACTTCCCACCTACCCCCCGCCAAGGACCTCGAAAGAGTCCGCAGAGGAACCTGCCACACAAGGAAATCCTGAGTACGGCTCAGAGGAAAGACTGGGTGAGGAACTTCTCCTGAGAGTGTTCATTCAGTGGTCCTCAACAACCCGCATTCATGACCATCTTCTACACACCGTCAGGCTCGGCGCTATTGGGGTTCCAAAATGATTCACTGTGAGTTGTATTCTGAAGAGGCTTGATAAGACAAAGATAAGATGTGCACATAAATAACCAAAATATAAGGTGTTTTATATGCAAAGTGCCAGCGGAGCAGTTCAGATAAGAGTGTTACTTCTAATCAGGGTCAGAAAAGGCTTCACAGAAGAGACATCCTTTGAGATTATTCCTGAGCAGCTCTAAGGACAGTGACGGTGACAAAGGGGTGGAAGAGAGGAAGAGGTATTTCAGACGGAGAAGAGGCCAGGAGGCGGCCAAGAGCAGGGAGGGGTGTTTACGATCAGCTGGTGGGCTAACAGACGGGGGTGGGGGGGTGAGTATGAAGGAGAGGCACAGAAGGTGAACCAGAAAAGGTCGGGTAGACCAAGGAGCACCCAGCCTTCCCTCGGGCAACAGGTCGCCCCTGAAACCTCAGGATCACTCCTCTAGCAAAAGCCATCTGACCGCAACGTGAATGGAGAGGAAGGGGAAGACATGAGGGGCTTTATAGAGGCCAAGTGTCAGCAGTCTAAAAACACAAAGGCAAGATGAGAAAGGGGGCAAAAAGGGGGTCAAAGACTGAGTAAACCTTCTTGTTGAGTGTCACAAGCATTTATTGAGCACCTGGTAAAGGGACAGAGCGGCCTAGGCCACGCGCCCCGCCCTCGGTGGCTGCAGACATCAAGGAAGGTCAGGGCTGGCAGTTGGGCGCCCCTCTTTGGACAGTTCTAATTTGAGGCCGGTCAGCGCTATGGAGAACTGGGCCCGGGGGTGGGGTGGGAATTCCAGTAGCAGGATGCCCAGGCTGAAGCGTTCAGTCAGTTTGTGACTTAATGAGAAACTGAAGTTTGGGAAGCGAAATAAAGCATTTTCCAACACAGTGAAGTACAGGATTGTGATCATCCCCACACGACACTCCATAAAGAAGCGCTCCTTGCCCCCTGCCCCATGCTAAGAAAAAAATTAAATAAATGATATACGCTTTCAATAAGTGGAACTGAGGAAATCCTGCTACTGACTGATCTAGGAGGGAGATTGCTGTGGGAACTGAGTTGCACCGTTTCCATGGCTACAGCCTCCACTAGTCCTTGCAAGTCCACAAATGAAAGCTGCATAGAAACTTGAGATTGTTTATATATATATATATATATATTTTTTTTTTTTTTTTTTTTTTAAATCTAACCCTGGGAAAACTTGCTGCCCCCAAGGTAGTCTCCAAATCCCCAAAGCTGGCTCAGTTAGGTACAACCCAGACCAAATGCACATTGGACCAAGGGAGATGGCCACATTTCTTACCCAACAAAAGTAATAATTTCACTGCAAACTACCTGTAACAGGCAGAATCATCTTCCACAGAGCTGGCCCTGAATCGTACTCTAAGCGCTCAACATCTACATTCCCGACAGAGCTTGGAGGCAAAGGAAACCACCAGCTCCCTGACACGTACAGCTTTGCAATCCGTATCAGTCTCTGCCTTTTGTTTTGCCATTCACATTAATTGAAAGGTATTTACTACAGATGAAAAATAAGCTTCGTTCAGCTGCCTCTAAACCGATCCCAAAAATAGAGCAATCACTTTGGTACAAATTGGGTCAAATGTTTTAAAAAAAAAACAAAAAAACCGGCTCCCTGGCAGGAGGACTGACATGGCATGGGACCTTGCTAAGAGTCAGGGGGGAATCCACAAAGATCTTCCCTTCCCACAGTGAGAAAGGAAATATTTAAAGAGTTAGGCAGAGCTTAAACTCGTCTGGCCATGTGACCAGCCAAGTGAACACAAGACACAAACTTGAATGCTATAAGTTTCAGAATGTTAAGAGGTCAAAGAAATATATGTTGGGTTTTTTAGAAAGGATTGCCAAACTAGCACACTGCCCTCTCCCACCCACAAAAGGCCAGTGTTTTAAGAACTGTCAATAAAAGATCCACTGGGGAGGGACTGCCAGGGGGAGGAAGAGAGATTTATCCATTTCCTATGTTTTATTCCCTCACTTATTAGCTGAGAAATCCAAATGGCCCAACAGTACTTATATTAGTGCCCTGAATTTCCCTGGGAAAAAAAATCAGAATATTAATTGACTTACACATGCAGCTACATTAATTATTCCATTGATCTGAATTAATCTGCCTTTCAGAAAGGTATCTATTTTCTAAGTTTGTTTAATCATGTTCTCTTGAGCTACAAAAAGCAACAAACTGGGTCACCATCCACGTTGTTAAATTTGGTAACAAGGCTGACACCATCTGTGGCCTAGACTGTGATGATCTAGCCCCATTGATGGGGGCTTTTCACTACTTCTGCTTTTCCTTTGAAATGATTGTCTAAAGTCACATGTCTACAACTAAATCAGAAGCTATTTAAAATATCCAAAGTCACACAGATCATCTCTAGCACAGTATAAATATATACTAACAGTAAGTCTTTACATGTGTTTCCAACTCCCATTTACAGTTGTGCTTTCAGTAGCAGTATCCAAAATTTTTTAAAATTCCCTACACATCAGACTACAAAAGCCCAAATATGAAGAGACATCACACTACATCTGAAATGTGCCACACATTTTAAATGTAACAGGAAATCCTGTACATAAACCATGAAGTCTAAAATCATAAGAGCATAATGTCAACATCTACAGACCCCGGCAGAGCTCTCCCCTCACTAGTTTTGACTTTACAACACTCAGCTAAGAACATCCAGCCCTACAAAAATACAGCTTCAGCATGAGAAACCAAAACCAAATGGAACCAGCTAGGGAAAGCAAACAATAGGGAGAATTTCCTGTTATCCGGGACCAGCCCCTCATTCACCTCCTTTCTGCACGGCCTCCACTCATGAAGGACTGATCCTTGCAAAGAGGATGCTGCAGCACCAGAAAAATCCTGAAATGGCTTCTGAATCATCAAGGAAAGATTACAGGATGTCAGAGGTAAAAACAACCCTGGTGATCTTCCCATCCGATCCCCCGAAATGACAGGGGGTAAATGGCAATGCAAAAAGGGTCTGGGAAATGCCCCAAAATACAGCCAGTTGACAGTCCACTGGGACAACTCCTAGTCCCACTCCAGTGTTCTTCAGTGCTTTTTTTTAAACTATATCAACCTTTCCCAAAGGAAGTTCCATGAAACACTGTGATGCACTCTGCCAAAAAAATGTTTAAAGAATCCATGACCAATTACTTTTAGGGACTAGCTGAGTTAAACAAAATGAAACTGGTTTTTTAACTACAGACCTTCCTGGAGCTTTTACTGAGTTAATGTGCACTATAAATCTTTAAGAGAGCAATAAGGTATATGGAAGTATCCCAATTTATTTCACCATAGAGTCATTTTATCTTGGAGCATTTCATAGGACTAAGTGGAGAAACTTCAATACTCTACTGTACACTCACCAAATTATGTGCTACGTGGATTAGTTTTGTTGTGTTCTACTTCTGTAAAAATTAATAGTTCTGGTACAGAAGCTATGATAACTCTCTACTTACCAGAAAAATTAACCAAAGTACCCACAACTCCCAAATAACACTAGATTAAAAAAAAAAAAAAAGGCTAACATTACTAGGAAAAGAATGGTCGACAAAAAAAGCCTATATGGAGAGAAAAGTTATTTTTAAATCTGCTACAAACCTCTTCCATGAAAAGTTCCACATCTATTTATACAAGATTCATGACTTTAAACACTTTCATTCAGTATAAATTTGAGAATACAGGTCAAAAAAAAAAAAAAAACACACACCACTGTTGCAAAGCTCCGTGAAACATCACATGCATAGCTGTTAACTTCAACCACCCAGAAAGCCAGCTGCCAGCTTCCAGCTTCAGTATAGAGGTAAATGACAAGCACACATCAGGACAAGCAGCAACTCTAAGGACACTTACCAAGTTATGATTTGTTGAATTAGAATCATCTTCAGGGAATGGGATGTAAATAGCTAAGGCCACACAATTGGCAAAAATAGCCAATAATATAAATATGTCAAATGGTCTGAAAATTTTTGTTAAGGTATATATGTGTTACACCAACATAAACCATCTCTCTCGTCACACTCCCGATCACACCACTTTTGAACTGCTTTTTAAATGAAAATTTTACACACAAATCCTTATTCAACTGACTGCTGTGACTACGAGGTTTCCAGCAGGAGTAATAGTTAGTGGTCAACTCACAGCAGATCTTCCTATCAAATGACGTCTCCACGCCCTTTTCTTCTGTTGCAAGGATCACGTTACACTCATTCTTCTGTTGGACATTTTATATGAAAACCTAAAAGTACATCCAATTAGGGCACTGTGTGAAACAGGTTTCTACTTCGTGTCGTTTTCACAGCAACAAGGGCCTTAGAGAGCTAAATTCCTGGCTGTTGTAGACACAAAGAAAAGCCATCATGAGACAAACCTCTTCCACAAATCCTTGTCACCATGTGTTACAGCCGTTTTCTTGGAGGCTCTTCTTGGCTGGGTCAGTCTGAATCTCTGTCTGAACTGGGATAGGACAAGTCACCAAGGACCTTCTCCATTCCACCTGTGACCGTCTGGTGGCTGTTCCAATCCCTCGCTGTAACAAGCAAGCCAGGCTTCACCTCCCTCCTCCGCTTTCCTTCCTTACTAATCAGCGGTTATCACTGTTTTAGATTACAGCCGGACCGGAGCTCCATTTATAACGTGTTGTTATTGTGTTCAATTTATAAACAAATTAAATAAAAGGCCATAAGAAATCACCACCAGACACTTTCAGAGTTCAATTTAACATTTCTAAATCTCAGGGGTCTGTCTGGAAGAATCACTCTGAGAGCAGCCTTCAACAGATACTTGCTTAAACCTTCTGGTGTTATTATGAGACACTGTCAAAACTGGCAATACAAAATTTGACATCTGCCAAAATGACTGTTTTTCCTCTCTTGGTTTTCAGCCTTTCCAAATGCAAGGTTTCACGAGCACCAATCTAATCTCCAACTCCGGGCTTGGTTGTACGACACTGTTTCTCCCATACACTCACCCACAAAAGGCAAGGCTACAGTTCCACTAAACATCTCCAAGTCCTAAAGCTTTGAGGATATGCACAGACCTTCTCCATTCATCCTGATTTCCTTCTGGGAAATCCAAAGACGCTGAAGGAAACAGAGACCCCTCATGTCTCTGGGGATACGTTGAGTTTCATGAAGCCTCAGCCTCTTGAAGAACTTTAACGCTCACTGAAATATGGACGTGAAAGACATTATTCCCTTACTAATTTGATGGGCTTATTTTTAAAGCCAGTTATCCTTCCCTCATAGTTATTCTTTTAACTCATCTAGTATGACAAAATCTCTTATGTAGGGACCCAACTTTAAGGCAGTCCACCTTAAAAAGACTTCAGAATCTCCTTTTCATTTTTCCTTTTGGCAGTTCCTTCCAAGATTTTAAAAGTCAATTGCCCCAGGGCTATCCTATACGGAAACACACTTACTGTCTCTCCCCTCCCCCACACCACCATTCTGCCTTATTAATTTCCTGCTACCTAAATGATAAACCAGCAAATCTGAGAAGTACTGATGCTGTTCAGGAAAGCAAACATAAGAGTACTTTTTCTTCATGGTGGTCCAGTTTCAGACTCTAGGTACTGGTGGATCCTCTCCCACTGCCACAAGATTCTGACAAGCCAAGCAGAACAGAGCATCAGAGAAACGGGTGGGTCTGACCCTAAATATTCCTTCCTCGTTCCCCAAGTGCAGGACACTCTGCTTTGCCTGCGTGTAAAGGCAAACAGCAGGTAAAAACTCACTCTCCCCGTGCTGACAGGGCCTGGCACTGCTGGCTTTAGGAGGCTGCCTGTACCCTGCTCCCTGAACCTGAAGAAAACTGTCATTTGAAAAAAACAAATCGTGTATCGTTTCAGGATCTATTGTGCAAACTTCCCCATTTGTAGGGGCGGCTTCTCCCCGCACTGGCAGCCACAGCCCCTAATTCCTGCACACACGTCTGGCAGTGCGGGAAAGGGAGTCGGCAGCACCATCCAGGAATTCACTCCGTTCACATAAATTACTATATACAAATTACTGTGCACAAAGAGAAACAGCACCAGGCCTCCCACCTCACTCCACATGAAATTAATGACCCCACCGAGAGGCCTCTGCTTACTCAGAGTCACGTCAAGCCAACCTGAGGAGGACGAGATCTTTCTGGCTAAGTACAGTCTGTGCCTCTGACTGCTGCCGTGCCACCTGAGGGGCCCTGTGGAGTCGGCTCCCTCCTGGGCCGACACCAGCGTTCGTCCTCAGACTCAAAAAGAACCTAAAGAGAAAACACATCCACACAACCCCAGCCATGTGAGAGACACCGCAACTCCCTCTGGAGAGGAGACATCTGTTCTAAAAAGGAAAAAGCACATGAAAACCCCTCAAATCCTACACTTGGCTACTCTCTCCAAAACCTTTCTAGACAGTTACCTCATTTTAATTCTCTGAGAGCACAGAAAGTAGCCAGCTAAGACAGAGGGCGTGCAAAGAGCTGCCTAGCTAGGCACTCAAATGATACGGGGGTTTCAGCTCCACTTTCTAGCCCGGGTCACCGACCCCCTCCCTTTGTAGCATGACCGTCCCTCCCCCCCCCCACCCCCCACCCCCCCGGGCTCCGTGAGGAAGCCCTTTATTCATACTCCTTCCCATGCTTAGGAACTGCTCTAAGGCCCAGGTCAACTCCAAATATACTTCTGGGAGAAGGAAATGCTGTGTTTTACCCAAACGGATGAATCATCTGACTAATTAGAAAGCCATTTGCTCAGAAAGAAGGCCTCAGTCAACCTTTTCTGAAGAGTGGCAGGCACTGGAACCTGGCCTCCAGGTTTAGGGGAGGGAGTAAGCAGGCAGCACACCCTAGTTTTCCAAGATCTGGGCCCTAACAACCCTCCTGGGGCAGTTGGAGTTCAGTTTTAAAAATACAAAGGAGACACCCAGAAATGTAACTCCAGTCCAAGGACACAGCCAGAATTTTTTTATAAAGGCAGCAACTGCAAATTCCTCCACTGAGAGGGCTGTGCTCTAACCCACACGGGCGCTGAAAGAAGAGGCACACACAAACCTCTCCCTTCACATGCTCCCTCACGCTCACGTTTCAAATGCTGTTTTGGAACTTGTCAAAAGGAAATTCCAGGAAGTCATAGCATTGATGAGCAAATTGCTCCCTCCCTATGAAGCAAGTGTACATATTTGTAGCTACCTGAACAATCAGACTCACCAAATGTCAGATCTACAAGCCATCTTAGCATTAATTGGAGTTTCCGAAGCAAATTCCAAACCTCAAAATGAGAAGACTCCACTAAAGGTCAAAAATGTATTTATTTCTAGTACAGTTTTTTTTTTTAATCAGCATACCTTATTTGCAATAGGTTCAACGCATACCACTGCCAAAAAACAATGGTGCATTTAAACTAACCATCTAGTGTCAAATGACCAAAGGTTAATTTCATATTTTAATTATCTACCACTTTGAAGTTTCAGGTTGTCACTCCCTCCCCCACTACACACACACACACACACACACACACACACACACACACAGAGTAGCCTATACCTACCCAGAGAGATACCCCTCTGCACCCAGAGGAGATAGGAAATTATATACCATGAAACCCTCTACACACAACTTCTTCTGCTGCTCACATTCCAAAATGCTATCACTTTGTAAGTGCCATTTCAGAAAGCAAATTCTTTTAAAGAACAGATGGTAAAAGAGAAAACGAGAAAGCCTTCCCCCAAAAAAGGATACTTCCATTCCACTATACTAATGCAGGCTCTTCGGATGGGGTTATTGAGTGACAAACAGAAAAGGGCGCGGGCAGGTCGGCTGTTGGACGAGTTACCCTGTTTTTTGCTCTTGGCGTATTGCTGACGTTTTCTTTGGGAGAGAGATCCTACAGGTGCGGGCGCAGAGGTGCTCATAGTTTGGGCAGCCTTGGCCTGTCTAGCAGCGTCGATCGCGGCTTGCCAAGACAGGACAGTTTGCTTGGAGCTATTCGGCTGAGAAGTTGGTCCTTCACCAGAAAGAGGGAGCCTGGTGCCTCTTGCATAGTTTGCCTCTGGGAAGAAGGAGAAAAAGGAAAATTAAAAAACAAAACAAAACAATGAGAATCCAGTGTCAGAAGAAAGCTCAAGTGGTTTCCCATCAAGAACAGTAGGGAAATCATCCCCATGTTTCCATTTGAAACCTCATGTTCTATTTTTCAGAAGCAGGGTTTGGTCAGCAAGAGTAGCAAGAAAAGTCCACAAGCCCTGCCCAAAGTGTCAGTAACACAGGACCACTGCTGCATCACGCCCAATGGGTTAGTAACTCCCTACATCCGTGTCTTCACAAGGAGTCTTCCAGTGCATTCCTTCAGACAAACTGAGGTCATTCCCACATTTATTTCAAATCTTTTCTGACTTTTAAAACCCATGTATCTCTAATGAGTTAACAGATACATACAACAGCTTTTCTTCAAAATAACTACCATCACAAAAAAAAAAAAAAAAAAAGCAGTGGCAATAATTCAACAGTCTTAATCATTTTCAGGGTGTTACTCCAACATCTTTCCATAGCCACAAATGCATTTTTTTCAGCATGGAAAAAAAAAATCCTCCACTGGCACCAGGGCAATACCAAAAGCCCCATAACCAATACCTAGATTATGCACTGACACTTCCTGCAAATGAAAATTCATGATGCTTGGTACTCATTTCCTCCACAGTCTTTGGAAAACAGAAAACATCTTTAGGGCTTTTTTGCATTTTAAATTGCAGCTGCAGCGGCCAAGCCAGCATCCAAAGAAACAGACAAGGCAGGCAGCCTGCACCCTTACAGCTAGGATAGACAGGCTGGGTTATGCCAGGGGCCCTCAAGGCCTAAACAGGAATCACCTCAGTGTAGGCTGGTATCCAAGTGTACACAGGGTAGAACCCCAAGGGTGTTCCATGTGCAAAGCCCTCTCCAGCCTGGGGTCAGGCCAAGACCCAGGCAGGTCACCCCAGCACCTGCCTGCCTCTGGTCACAACCTCCTTACTGAGACAGAAGTCAAAGGGAGCGTGGTGGCAGAGGTAGAGGGATGGGCATTTGCAAAACCAATTCTTGCTCAGTAAAAAGCAAGGAAGAGTCAAAGCGAGCACACGTCTGCCTGGCCAGCAGCCTGAGAGGGGGCCGCGGGGTTGGGCAGCAGACGGTCTGAGCCAGGGGAGGAGTCGCCCCAAGTCTTCCCTTGGGGAGCGCTCAGCGGGAAGGCTGCGAGCCCATGGAGGGTTGTGGGGGAATCCAGTGACCTCCAAGCAGGAGTGAAGAGGGCTGGCCAGGAGCTGCGCCCCCTTCCCTCGACCCAGCCGGGCCGGCATGGTAACTGCACGTGGCCGGGCTGGGGCGCAGAGCCTCACAGCGGCAGCGACTCTCCGGGCATTGCTAGGTTACCGACGTGTGCACAGCGGCGCTGCGAGCGGGAATACGCGTTCCACCCGACCCCCTGGCCGGCGACTCCGAGACCCAGCCTCCCTCTCAAGGGTAGGGGGATTCTTCACCCACCGGCAAGAAGGTTGAAACCTGGCAATCCTAGA
Organism: Balaenoptera musculus; assembly: GCF_009873245.2. Taxonomy (NCBI): domain Eukaryota; kingdom Metazoa; phylum Chordata; class Mammalia; order Artiodactyla; family Balaenopteridae; genus Balaenoptera; species Balaenoptera musculus. The sequence goes on along the minus strand of NC_045795.1, from coordinate 68,654,985 downwards.
ATTTTCCGGATGCCACCAGAGACCTTCTTCCTAATTAACCTGGGGCCGGGGAAGGAGATGAAGAGGCTGGAAAGGGGGCTCCGGCTGAAGACTCATAGCCACCCCCTTTCCATCGCTCGGGAGCGTTGGAGGAAAGTTGAGCCCGAGGACACTGAAGCCGAATCACCTCGGCTCGCCGCCCCTCCGGCGGCCCAGTACTCCACGGACTCCACGGCCGCCCCCACCCCACAAATGCAGAATTAGCTCTGACATTCAAGGCCTGAAGGGGAGAACGGAGTGGCTGTCACGCATCTCCCCTTTCTATGTAGACGACACCGAGCTAGAAGCATCCTCTCCAACCCCCTCAACCCACCAGCGCATCAGAGATGGGAGGGGGGTGAGAAGGCAGAGGGGGGTGGGAAGAGGAGGACCACGACAAGGATTAGATTTGGCAGCGGGTGCCCAGGCTCTGGCTGCTCACCGTTCGCGTGGTCCGCTTGCTGCTGCCGTTGATGCTGCATTTTTTTCATCATCATCATCATCATCATCCACGAACATTTATTGAGCGCCTACTGTGTGCAGGGCACTGTGCTAGGCGTTGGGGCGGGGGAGGAACGGGTAAGGGGGTGACCGATAGGTAGGAGCCGCGATCCCTGCCCTTATTCAAGCTTCAGCAGGGGGTGGGGAGGGACGGGGACAGATAACAGAAAATAAGAATAATTTATAAAAACCGCTGGCCACCCACGCTCCCTCTTTTTCAAAATCGGAGCAAAATAAACTTTTTTTAAAAAATAAGATCGGATGTATATATTATCTTGATAATATATACATGTAATTTTTTGCTGCAAAGGAGAATTGGCTTGGTCCCCCCCCCTCTAGCGGAGGGACGCCGCGAGGATGCCGGCCCGGCCGCCGGGGCCGCTCGGCGCGCCCCCCATGCCCGCCCGCTTGCCCGCCGCGGTGCCCGGTGCCCGGTGCCCGCCGCCGCCGCCGCCGCCCGCGCCGCCGCTGGCTCGCGACCGCGGGCAGCCGGAGCTCACATCCGGGGACGGAGGCGCTCGCTCGCTCGCTCCGCGCCCGCCGCGCCGCGCCGCACGCCGGCTTCGCCCTGGCGACGCTGCGCGCCCGCCGCCGCGTCCCCCTCCCTCCCCCCGCCCGCCCCGGGCCTCCCACGGGCCGCGCCGCGCCCCGGCGATCGGAGGCCGACCCGCGGCTCCCCCAGCACGGCCCGCGCGGTCGGGGTAGCCGCCGCGTGGGACTCGGGGGCCCGCCACCCCGGCCAGGCTCGGCAGACCCGCGGGCGCCGAAGGGTTAAGCGCGCTCCAGCCGCGGGCCTCCCGCTTAACCCCCTCGGTACCGCGGCGTGCTCTCCCCTTCCCCCCGGCGGGGCCCGCGGATCCCGCCGAGGCCGGGTGCGGATTAACCGCTCCTCCCCCGGCATTTCTTCGGGGCGGGGGCCGGGGGACGCTTAGGCTCCCGCGGCTGGCCTTGGCTGTCGGCGTCGTCCTCCCCCGGAGCACACCTGGAGGAGGCCCCGCCCCCTGGGAGCACAGGTGCCGGCGGGCGGTTGTCGCTCGGTTGGCGAGGAGCTCTGCCCGGCTCCCAGACCGCTCCGGAGCCGGGCTGGAGCCCCCGCCCCCCACTTTTCCTCGGCCCTTTCCGATTGCGGGGGGATGGGGGAGCCCGGCTGTCTGGAGAGCACTCGCCGCCCCAGGTAACAGCACCTTTAGATCTAACCTGGTTTCCAGAGTGTCCCTCATCCCACCCCGCCCAGCGCTGGGTCTGGCGCCGCTGTGGGCTTTAAGATGGTTGGGGGAGGGGGAAGACAGCTCTCTTTCCCACTCCCTCCCTCCTTCTCCACCCCCACGTGTGTTAGGAGGCAGGTACTGGGAAGTAAAAGCCCGAGGTCTTGCAAACTGCTTGTGTCGCGTAAAAGAACAGGCAGTGCTGCTAGAAACTGCAGACTCCCGTTTGGGAGCTGAGGAGACGAGTTTGTTTTACGGTACCTTCACTGCCTCATTTTCGGGGGTGGGGGTTTTTGCAAACGGCAGTTCCCGTCTGGAGGGGAATCTACTGTCTCTAGTGCATGACTGATATTTCCCATTTAGCGTTGTGCTGGTTGTTGAATAAGGACGTCTGCTTTGTTACTTCACAAGATTCGATTTATTTGCTTTTCTGATCTGCATGTTCCTACAGCGTTTTAGAATGTTTGAGAACAAAGTCTTTAAAGCGAAAATAAAGCAAAAAGCTCAGCGTGAACTAGGAAATTAAGGGAAGGTGCTCCTTGGCCAAAGAAGGCACGCTGGGCACCCTCAATTGTTGGGAGCCATCTGGGGAGAGAGAGGGGGGTACCAAACAGACGTTCCAGGGGTCTTCCAGAGAGGGGCACCGGGACTAGATGGATGGAAACAACCAACTTCCTTGTCCTTTTCCTTTTTTGCTTTGTTTTTGGAGGGGAGGAGAGGCAAGGAAAGAGCCCTGAGGCCTAGTTAGTAATATTTATAAAGCTGGCCTGGGCCACCTCACCCGAGGCTGATTCTGAGCCCAAATCTGAAGGGACAGAAGCCGGTTCCCTTCAGAGAGTTTCCCATCCATGGACCCCTGAGTCCTGAAGCATGTTTAAAATTCACAAGTACACTTGTCGCTTTCAGAACTCTAGGTCTAAAGCTTTGCCTCTTGAGACCTGTTCTGCAAAATCCCGCCCTAATATTTGCTCACAATTCAGCCAGCATTCACAAGGCACCCGTTAAGAACAGGTGCTATAACAGGTATGAAGAAAGTGCTATGCAAGCATCAAAGAGATTCATAATAGAGGGATTCTGAGATATTTTCACAAAAGAGATGGCATTTTAACTGATTCTTAAAAACTGACAGGGAGGGGAAGAGGGAGCGATAAGTAGGTGGAGGACAGGGTGATTTTAGGGCAATGAAGCTATTCTGTATGATACTGTAATGGTGGCCATAGGACATTATTCTTATGCATTTGTCAAAACCCATAGTAGTGTACAACACAAAGAGTGAAGCCTAGTGTAAACTATGGACTTTAGTTAAGAATAATGTATCAATACTGGTTTATCAGTTGTAACAAATGGACCACACTAATGCAAGATGTTAATGAAAGGAGAAACTGTTGGGGGAGAGAGTTTATGGGAACTCTACTTTCTGTGCAATCTTTCTGTAAACCTAAAAATGCCCTTAAAAATAAAGTCTATTAAAAACAGGTGATTAATTTTATAGTGTATAAATGGGGTAAGAGGAATGAGCTTTGGGGGAAAGAGTGAAGGCAAGGGAGACTGCAGTGCAGGATAGGATGTGTTTGAAAATTAGCAGGAGTGCAGAGCAGCTGAGGCGCAGGCCGCTGGGCTGGGGAAGGAAGGCTGTGATGGCTTGCTGAAAAGACCAGATTTATCTTTTCTGCAGTGGGAGCCAGTGAAGGTGTTTAAGCTGAGAAGTGACAAGATTAAATTGTGACTTGGGTCTCCCAGTTTTACACTTTAGATCTTAATGAGTTTATGGAATTAGAATTTTTAACATTTTTCCATCCCAGCTTCTGAATCCCATCTTTGCCGTGTCTCCAGGAAGCTTTTTTTTTTTTCTTTTTTTGAGGGCCTTCATTCAGCTTAGCACTGAATGCTTTGGCCCATTGGGTAATTTAAATACTTATATTCCCATGATAATGTGAATTACTGAATAAATAAATAATAATAGCTAATATTTTTTAAAGGCCTCCTATGTGCCAGGCGCAAAAATAGGCACTTTACATGTATTACCTCATGTAATTCTCATAACGAGGCTATGAGACAGGTACTATTAAACTATTAATGCCCTCATTTTACAGATGACAAAACCAAGACACCGAGGAGTTAAGTAAATTGCCCAAAACCACACACAATTATTTAGTAGCTGAAACAATAAAACATGAGGAAAGGCTAGAATAAAAGATTTCACCTCTAAATCAGCCACACATGATAAGACCCAATTATGTCACTAACACACTACTGTGGAGTTTTAATCCCTAGGCCTTCATATATAAAACACTGCCATTTAAAGGCTCCACGCTGGCATTCTAGAAGACGTGGTGACCTGCGTGAATTTCATTCCAAAAACCTTGCTGATACCCCAGTCCAGAACCTCACCACCTCACACCCCTGGGCCATTAACTAGATGCGCCATCTCCATTCCTCCTCCCACAAATAGCCCATCTTTGGCTCAAAAAACACCATGTCACTTACCTAACCAAAAAAAAAAAAAAAAGCTGGTTCTTCCTTCCTTCCAAGTCCAATCTAAACTCCTCTAACCAGCTTTCAACCTTATCATTTCACACCATTCACCTTCACCATGGTCAGCAGCCTCCTCATTAGGCCGTGAACATGCTGTGCTCATTCCTGACTCTGCCCTGGCTTGTGTTTATTTGCTGACCCAAAATCCTGCCTTGCTGGCCTCTAACTAAACCCTCCCTGTTTAACGAGTCCCCAGCAAGTCTTTGCCTCCTCCCAGGAGCCTGCTCAGATTTCTCCAGCGACCGCAAACACGCGTGTGCCCTGGCTCCCATCTCCCCTTCCCTAAAGGCCTACAGCACCTGGTTATTCCTTTGATTACATACCTTCTTGTGTCTTGTTTGATTGCTTTTTGGCTATAAATCCTGTCTCTCCAAGCACAGTTCAGGTCCTTAAGCAAGGATCACCTCCTTAGCCCCCTTTCCCCCACTGCCAAGTGTTCTGCTCACAGCAGGCACTAAATACTCTGGTTAATCTGCACAGGATCATAAAAGCCCACAGATATCGGTAGAAATTGTCAGCTAATATTTACAAAAATCCCATAAAGTTTATGGCAGGACACTTGGCCTTTAGATGGGAAAAAATATAAACAGAGGGAAAAATTGGGTCCTTTGCACTCCAGGAATTCTAATTAAGGAAGACAAATAAACAGATCCTGAAGGCTATCTGCACAGTATAGCCATAAACAGACTGTGACGTTGGGTCTAAATGAGTCTCTCCATCCTCAGGCCCTACGGAGGTAGCTCTGACCCACTAACCACCAGACAGGTGGATAAAGGGGGTGTGGACATGTGTTCCAGGTAGAGGAATGGCATGCACAGAGTCAGGCAGACAAGTGCAGAACATGTGCAGAAATCAGTAAGTAGGTGGTTAGGCTGGAACCTGTGGTTACTTCAGAGACAGTCGTGATAAGTGAGGTGGCAAAGGCAGGTTGGAGTAGAATGGCAGGAATCTCTAATATCTGGTTCACCAGTTTAGGTGTTGTCCTGTAGGCCAGTGATTCTCAAGCTTTTTGGTCTCAGAATCCCTTCACACTCTTAAAAATTATGGTAGGGACTCGCCTGGTGGCCCAGTGGGTAAGACTCCGCACTCCCAATGCAAGGGGCCCAGGTTCAATCCCTGGTCGGGGAACTAGATCACGCATGCATGCCACAACAAAGATCCTGTGTGCCACAACTAAGACCCGGCACAGCCTAAATAAATAAGTAAATAAATATTTTTTTAAAAAATTATGGTAGACCCCAAAGAGCTTTTGCCACGTAGATGGTCTCACTTGATATTCACCATATGCAAAATTCAAACAGAGAACATTTTAAAAATCATTTATAGTTCACTTTAAAATAGTAATAAGCCCATTACGTGTTAACATAATTTTTTAAAGGAATGTAACTCTAGTTTCGAAAACAAAATAATGAGAAGAATGGCATTCTTTTATATTTCTGCAAATCTCTTTACTGTCTGGCTGAAAAAGAAGACAGCTAGATTCTCTTATCTCCTTCAGCGTTCAATCTGTAGTGATAGATTGTGTTGAAATAAAGGACGAATATCCAGCCTGACACAAATATGAATTTGAAAAAGGGAGGACCATTTTAATAGCTTTTTCAGATAATTATGGATACTCTTCTTTGGTATGACACCAAAACTGGACTTTTAAAGGTTAGTTGAAATGTGGAATTTAAAACCATAACAGTGCAAACTTTTTATACACTGTTACATTAAAATCACTCAGTTTATATTGCACTGTGAATGGATCTTTCTACTGATGCAGAATTTGGTAATATCATGCATTGGTCATTTGGAATATTTTGACTCACTGAGTTACACAGATTTTCCAAATATTGACATGTTTCATTATAGTATCAAAAAAAAAAAAAAAACCCCACATTCATTGTTATCACCACCAAGCTCATCAGAAAGTCTTTGAGCATTGGGAAGTTGTCAAGCTCTCAGTGGTAGACAGAAGTTTTTCAAAATTCTAATTTTCACTTGAAAGCTCAAATTTTATAATTGGCACAAACACTGTCAAGTTTTTTCTTGGAGGTGACTGGCTCACTTTATTCATTTTCAAGAAAACATCTGCCAAATACTTAGGTCTCAATAACCAAAGTTTGTCAGTAAAAGTGGTGTTCCATGAAAAAAGCAACCATTCAGCTTTGCACCTCAAACCATCACACAAGTGAGACAACCATTGTATGCAGCAGTAATGTTTTATACATACGTCCCAGTATGTCACCCAGAATATTAAGAAGACATCTACACAAGGATTGAGATTTAATAAAACTAATCATTTTTACTGCTTCATCAAGGAGATTCTTAAGTAAAACTGGCTTTTTTTTTTTTTTTTTTTTACTGTGAGCACATGACAGAGACTGTGCATCACACAACGTCCACCAGTACACTTTGGTGTCACTGCCCTGATTCATGCTAAGGCACCAGCACTTTTAACTACTGTTGATTTCGCACCATCAGTGCAAATGTCAACACAGTGGAAACAGCGAAGAAGTTTTAGTGGTCCTGTGAAAATAGTTTTGACCTCAAAGACCCCTTGAAAAGGATCTTAAGTTCCCCCAGGTAGGAGTTACTAGATTAAATACAGGATGCTCAAATATTGCCTGGGACATAGATATACTAAAAAATTTTCTGTTGATTATTTGAAATTCAAACTTAATTGGGTATCCTATATTTTTATTTGCTGCAACTGGCAACCTTACCTCTGGGGTTTCATCGACCACACTTTGAAAATAGCTATTCTGGGGCCATCTTTGGGCAGAGAACTGGTATCAGAGTTGTGCTTCATGAAAATAGCTCTAACCCCAGTGGGCAGGATGGATCAGAGAGTAGAAACATTTGTAGGTGCAGGAAGTTCTGATGGGTCAATTAAGAATATGTTACTCTTTAACTATAGCTATTGAGAGGGGCAATGCTATTCTTAACTTGGGGAGGAAAACATAGAGACCTGCAGAAGGCAGCTTCCAGCGTGGCAGGTGGGGGGAGGGTCCCCTATCCCACTATTCTCACGAGCCACCCTCCTCCCAACACCCCACCCCCATCAGGACTTCTTGATTACAACTGACTTATACCCCCACCCAGCAAAATACACAGGCCTTTCTTCTTGCGTTGGCACATGGAAAGTAGAGCCCAGCTGGTCTTTATCCTTCATCAACTAACTATTCACTTGAAGAGCCAGATTTATGTTTCATGTCAGGCTATGTAATTCCAGTTCCTTTAACTGGTTCATTCCCATCCCCCTTGACCAAATTCTTAAATCTTATCCATCACTCTCTGATGCACCAAATCCTCTCCATTTCCCCAGTTGGGAAATCCTGGCGAAGTCTAGTATATACAGTTGACACCCCATTATCCACGCTGACTGAGGGAAGCAGCAAAGGGGGCAAGTCTTGTTTCCCATCTGTGAAATAAAGTGGTTATAAAACATGATCTCTAAGGTTTCTTACCATTCTAATACGGTGTATTTGAGAGATTAGACTTTAGAGCCAGGTAGATCTGGGTTCAAATCCTGGCCTTGCCAGCTACTAGCTATGTTGCTCTGGGGAAGTCACTTTCTCTCTTGGGACAAAACAGGAATAATATCACCCATCTTATTGATTTATTGCGAAGATTTAAAATAATGTTGTAGGGACTTCCCTGGTAGTGCAGTGGTGAAGAATCCGCCTGCCAATGCAGGGGACGCAGGTTCGAGCCCTGGTCCGGGAAGATCCCACATGCCATGGAGCAAATAAGCCTGTGCGCCACAACTGCTGAGCCTGGGCTCTAGAGCCCGCGAGCCACAACTACTGAGGCTGCATACCACAACTACTGAAGCCCACGTGCCTAGAGCCTATGCTCTGCAACGAGAAGCCACCGCAATAAGAAACAACGCGCACCACAACGAAGAGTAGCCCCCGCTCGCCGCAACTAGAAAAAGCCCGCACACAGCAACGAAGACCCAAAGCAGCCAAAAATAAATAAATTTTTTTAAAAATAAAATAAAATAATGTTGTAGAAGCACTGATACATACCATCAACTTGAATCATATACCTTACGTGAATTTAAGTATACGCAGTTGCAAGGAGAGAAAGGAAGGAAGGGAGGGCACCATTTAAATGGTGCTGGCAGGAGTCTGCCCTTCCTTTGGTTGGTCTTAGTTCTTACCTTTATGGCCTGACCTCAAAACTTAACTCTTTGCCCCCATTAAGATCAATCCATTGTGATGACTCTCCTTTCGTTCATGAGTATTCTGTCATTCAATATAGTTCCAAAGCAATAGAATGCAGTCGGATTTTTTAAATAGTTTTTGTATTTTGCTTTACATATTTTAATTTCCTGTACATGCTTTATTATTTAGATTCAACAGTCAATACTGACAACCCCAAAGGAGATAAAGTAGAGGACAGAGATAATAGTGAAATAGGTATTTATACCCATGCACATAAGTGCAGCCCCATGGCACATACTGAATGTGACAGTGGACACACACACACAGCACATCCAACATTGGGTTTAGTCAGCACTACTGCACAGCCACGTCCAGGTTAAAAGCAGCTAACCGCTGGAAATAAAACTGGTATATTCACACGCTGCAATGGAAAAATAACACAAACCTGCATCTGACCAAGCACAGGAGCAAATTTACGAGGACAGGAAGTTGTTTGGGAGATCCAGAGAGTCAATAAACGTCAGAAATCTTATAGTTCAAACATTATAGTTTCCTTTCGTTTCTTCAGAGCAGTTGTTTATTCAATTCGCAAAACAAAAACTGAAGCTTAAATGGCACCAGTATCTCTCCGACCTGGCACCGACAATATATGCGGACCTGTTCACTTTTCTTACTACTTTAAAGAAAAATCTAAGTCACAGATTCTTGATACTTATATGTCTTTTCAACTTTTAAATCAATGTTTTGGGGGAACATTAAGTAGGAAATGATAAAAATATTAAGAATCTTTATTTCATTAATTTTAAATTGTTTTCATAACACACAGAAATAAGTGGTAACAAATCTTGAGTGATTTGAACCCCTTTAATCCCCTTTGATTAGCAAAGTAGAGAGTACTGGGCCAATTTAAGAACATTTTCTGTTTGACAAAAATGCAACATGAAAATGCAATATCCTTTCTTAGCTTCATGATTATGGTCACAAGTGGATGCTAAAAATTGAAATTGGACCGTGAGTTTGAAATTTTGATAAAGTAGCCAGATCTTTATATGTCCTAGGTTATTAGGACATACACACAGAAAAAAAAAAAAAAAAAAAACAAAGCTTCTTTTGAAAGGGTTCCAATTTGAACCAAAAAAAAAAAAAAAAAAAATTTAAAAAAAAGGGTTCCAATTTGAAAAACTTTTATAAATGAAAAAAAAAATTGTAGGAGCCAAAAAGACATTTATTTGAAGAAGAATCATTATATAAAGTTATACAAGTCACTAAGGATTATCTGTTTTGTGTCCTAATAACGAGGTTGGCAATGTATTGCATCCAAAAATATGGAACTTCCTATTTGTCAGTTTTATCTTTTTTTTAGGTTGCTATTTTTAATGTGTGTTTATAATACACTGAAGACATCTCAGTCAATCATGTATTGAGCAAAATAATCACCATGGCAGGGAGACGCACCTGGTAGTCTTTGTCATCAACACATCTATAAAACTGGATAAATATTTGTTAGTGTTCCATTTTGATAAATACAAGGAACACATGGGGCTGAGAGGGAAACATATCCAGAGCTTCATAATTTTTCAAAGACTGACACTACTTTTATAGTAAATAGCAAAGAATGCCAGGGTGGGTGGGAGGGGCTTCGCAAACACTCTACATCAGAAACAGGCTAGACTTTGATGTGGCAGAGTAACCAAGTGGCTGAAGGACAGAACACCACACACCTTGTCCTGTGAAGCTAAATGCCTAAGTGCTATGAAAGGTCTTTCAGGATTCTTAACTTTCTACTAGCTTGCTCCCCCTCCCCTTTCCCTCAGCAGGCCTCTCCTTGGCTTCCTTTCCCAGCTCCTGCCTAACTGGGACCCTTTCATCACTCACAGACCTTTCTTCTTAGAAACTTCTTCCCTCTAGTCCCTTTGCTTCCTCCTCCAACTATTTCTTCACAAATCTCCAAAATTCCCCAACTATTATAGCTCACTGCAGACTGCAGAAGGCAAAGTGAATAAAAAGAATCCTACAGGAAGAGTTAGAAAATTGATGGTCACGTTTTGGTCACACTTAGCCAACGTCCTAGAACTCCTCAGTGGTACACTTTAGAACTAGAAAAACGGCCGTAAGAGTGAGGGGCTCTGAGTCCCAGCTCTGCTCGCCACTAGCTGGGTGAACTTTAGCAATCACAGTCTTTCTGGACTTACTTCTTCATCTGTGAAGTACCTGCCTCACAAGGTCACAGGGTGTAAGAGGATCATAGGAGATCACTATGGGAGAGCATTTTATAAATTACAAAGCACAGGACCCACAGTTTCCAAAGGTTTCCTACAAGAGCAGCATCAGCTTCACCTGAGAACTTCTTAGAAATACAAATTTTCCAACTCACCCCAGACCTACTGAACCAGAAACTCTGGAGGGTTTCTGGGTGAGGTCCAGCCATCTATGCTTTAACAAGTCCTCCAAGTGATTCTGATACCTGCTAAAGTTTGAAGACCCTGCACTATACAGATGAATTGCTTTTCATGAGATTTCTTCTGGTTGCAGCTTTCTATGGCTCTGAATAGATTCTGCCAGCATCAGGAATGTTAATGCCCTTGTATTGCACTGGTACTTATCACGGGATGAACACAATAGCTTACTCTCCTCTGTTCTCTTCTTGTTTCTCACACAATTCAACAAAGTAATGCAATTGGATCCATCTCACGGAATCCCAGAGCACTTATAATGTGGATCATACAATTTATGACATCTTTGAGGGCTGAGAATTATTCCACCACAAGGCCAGCCTGACACCTCGATGGAAGACTATGTACTATGGTTTCAAGGATACTAGAAAGATCTAATTCTACACGTTTCCACCCAGCTCACTGATGCCAGAAATTCCATCATCAGAGCTTAAAGCTTTAGTCCTCCACCTGAAATGCCAACATCCCTGGAAGTATCACAGCAAACCCTTTATTTCCCAGGTAAATGGTCCTGTTCTCAGGAAGTGGGATGCCCACGCCTGCTTTGGGAAGCATACCCTAAAGGGCTATCTGGGGTCACTACTGGTAACTCTGCTTCCTTCACAATTTTGCCCAAAGCCAGGTGTGCACACAGAACCAGGTGTACATCATAGGTGTGTTAAAACTTAAGGATTGACTTGGGGAGTCTCAGGCTGAAGGAAGAAGAATGAATAGACCATAACAGAGACAGAACCAAATGGGAAGATTCCTCCTTTTTGGTGCACTGGGAAAGAGAGAAAACCTCCCAAACTATCATGGAAACAAATCTTCCGATTTCACTGGGTCCTCTTCTTCCTCATCTGTCTATACATTTGACATTCTGGTGTTCTTTTTAAAAAAAATATTGTATTTATAAAAGTATTGTATAGTTTGCAAAGCACTCTTACATGCAGCATTTCATTTGCTCTCTACAGCCCATGAAGAAGAGAAAATTCCTCATTTTGTCTAGGAGGAAATTTGTGCAAGGATTCCATCAGTAAGTAGCAGAGCTCACTTAGATTTGAACCCTGGTTTTGCGACCCCAAGCCTACTTCTTTTTTTTTTTTTTTAAGATTTATTATTTATTTATTTATTTTATTTACTTCTGGCTGCATCGGGTCTTCGTTGCAGCATGCGGGATCTTCATTGAGGCATGTGGGATCTTTCGTTGCAGCACGTGGGCTTCTCTCTAGTTGTGGCGTGCGGGTTTTCTCTTCTCTAGCTGTGGCACGCAGGGTTCAGGGTGCGTGGGCTCTGTAGTTGTGGTGTGTGGGTTCCAGAGCGCATGGGCTCTGTAGTTTGTGGCACGCAGGCTCTCTAGTGAGGCTTGCAGGCTCAGTAGTTGTGGCGCTGCGGGCTTAGTTGCCTCGCGGCATGTGGGATCTTAGTTCCCTCACTGGGGATCGAACCCGCATCCCCTGCATTGTAAGGCAGATTCTTTACCACTGGACCACCAGGGAAGTCCCCCAGGCCTACTTCTTTTATCTTGGTGTGTATTTTCAGTCTGGTTTGCACCCTATTGCTGAGGTGGTCTGTGTATTACTGGTCAACTCCCACCCTCCCTTTAGGAGAGGGCTTCTGGGGGTGTGGAGCCCTGGTGCAGAGCATGAACCCCAGACTCCCATCATCCAAGCAGGCTCCCAATTTTCTCCAACTGCATACCTCCTCCCTGCTTTTAGAGCACGGAGCTTGATGACTCCACAGATGGGCAACACTGCCAGCCATGGAAAAGAGATTCTGCTACACATAACTGTATTCTGAAAATATCACTCTGGAAGTGTGTAGCTGAGTCACAGAGTTGGCAAGAGAATAACACACAGGCCAGGCCTTTCTGGCAATGAGCTCCACGGGGCTCTAGCAGGGGGCCCAGGGCATGGCCCTTCCCTGATCTAAGCTGACAGCTGCTGAGGCCAACCTGGAAGGACATTCCTTGCGCTGTCATTGAGGTCAGGACACTTGGATCATGCATAGAAGTTTGGCCTAAAGTTTTCTAAAATTCCTTCCATGCCTCCCATTCTAACTTATAAGCACAAAAAGTCTTTACTCTGTTATCTGGACTTCTTGTACCATTTGTATGACTCAGGCTCCCACCTCTGGGATAATGGATCACAAATCCACACTTCTAGTGCTGCCCTTTCACCTAAGCCCCAATGCCCCACCACCTAATGCCTGCCAGATGTAGTTGCCATGAAAACTAAGTGGAAATGCCTTAAACCAAACTAACTCCTCCTTATCCTCTGCAAACCAGCTCTCCAACCCCATAGCAACTTCTGGCACAACTATTTTCTCAACCATCAAGACTCAGCGTGGTGGAGTTGTCTTCTCTTTCATTTTATATATTTGGTTCATTGCCACTAATTTCTCTTTCCTGAGCACACTCTTCATACTGCTGCCTGACTTATCTTTATTAAATCTTTCACTGTGCTATTCTCTGATTCAACATTTTCACTCTTGCTTTATAGCCATGAAAACAGTACTTCTTAACCCTGGCTACAGGTTAGAGCTTCTTAAAATCTTTAATGTCCAAGTCCCATCCCTAGAAAATTCTGATTCAGTAGGCCTGGGGGTGGGGGATAAGGCATCATATCATTGAGAACCATTGTCCTGAATGACAGTACTTTTCTAACTTTAAGTTGCACGGGAATCACCTTTGGATCTTGTTAAAATAAAGATTTGGATTCAGTAGGGCTGGGGTGGGCCTGAGATGCTGTGTTTCTAACAAACCCAGGTAATGATGATTCTCCTAGTTCTAAGACCATACTTTGAGTCTCAAGGTCCTAGCACACCAAGTGTAGGAGCTTCAGCATTACCTGGGGACTTTGGTGACTGTAAGGCCCTTCCTCATTTCCCAGGCTTCCTGTCCTCACTAGTACAGCTCTTGACTCCTCCTAACACACCAGCCCTGCCTTGCCATCCTGATTTACTTGGAAAGCCTGACTCCCTTCTCTCTGCCTAGTTAAATCTTACCCCTCTGTCAGTTTCCAGCCTAGGCCCTCTTCTCCCATTTAGTCTTCCCCAACCACTCCATGGCTTATTCATTTCTTTTTCCTCTAATCTTCCACAACTACAGAAAGTGTGGTGATCATTCTATCATACAATAAGCTCTGCAGCTGACAGCAAGAAGAAAACTGGAAGAAGAGAGATGTGGAACCTAGGAACCATTGTTGACACATTGTGACTGCAGGCAGGTCATTTTCTGTTTCTGAAAAATGCCTTTGAATTCAACAATACATTAAAAAGGTCATGCATCATGATCAAGTGGGATTTATTCCAGGAAGACAAGGATGAGTCAATATCTACAAATCAGTCAACATGATACACCATATTAACAAAATAAAGGATAATCATATGAGCATCTTAATAGATGTACAAAAACATTTGACAAAATTCAACATCTGTTTATTATAAAAACTCTTAACAAAGTGGATATAGAGGGAACACACCTCAACATAATAAAGGCCATATATGACGAGCCCACAGCTAATGTTATACTCAAGGTGAAAATCTGAAAGATTTTCTTCTAAGATAAGGAATGAAACAAGGATGCCCACACTCACCACTTTTACTCAACATAGTGTTAGAAGTCCTAGTCAGAGTTATTAGGCAAGAAAAAGGGAAAAAAGGCCATCCAAATTGGAAAGGAAGAGGTAAAACTGTCCTATTTGCAGATGACATGATACTATATACAGAAAATCCTAAAGACTCTATCCAAAAACTGTTAGAACTAATAAATGAATTCAATAAAGTCGTACGATACAAAATTAACACACAGAAATCTGTTACATTTTTATACACTAATAACAAACGATCAGAAATAGAAAATTAAGAACACCATCCCATTTACATTTGCATCAAAAAGAATAAAATACCTAGGAATCAATTTAACCAAGGAGATAAAAGACCTACACACTGAAAACTGTAAGACATTGGTGAAAGAAATTGAAGAAGACACAATAAATGAAAAGTATTCTATGCTCATGGATAGGAGGAATTAGTATTCTTAAAATGTCCACACTACCCAAAGCAATATACAGATTCAATGCAATCTACAGATTCAATGCAATCCCTGTCAAAATTCCAATGACATTTTTTACAGAAATAGAACAAACAATCCTAAATTTATATGAAACCACGAAAGAACCCAAATAGCCAAAGCAGTCTTGAGAAAGAAGAACAAAGCTGGAGGTATCATGCTCCCTGATTTCAAACTATATTACCAAGCTAAAGTAACAAAAGAGTGTGGTCCTGTCATAAAAACAGACACATAGATCAGTGGAACAAAAGAGAGAGCCCAGAAATAAACCTATACATTTACAGTCAATTAATTTACAACAAAGGAGCCAAGAATGTACTATAGGGAAAGGTCGGTCTCTTTAATAAATGGTGTTGGGAAAACTGGATAGTCACATGCAAAAGAATGAAACTGGACCACTATCTTACACCATACATAAAAATAAGCCCAAAATGAATTAAAGACTTGAATGTAAGATCTGAAACTATAAAACTCCTAAAAGAAAACGTAGGCAGTAATGTCCTTGACATTGGTCTTGGCAATGATTTTTTGAATGTAACACCAAAAGCAAAGGCAACAAAAGCAGAAATAAAGAAGTGGGACTGCATCAAACTAAAAAGCTTCTGCACAGCAAAGGAAATCACTAGCAAAATGAAAATCCAACTACTGAATGGGAGAAAATATTTGCAAATCATATATGTGATAAGAGGTTAATATCCAAAATATATGAAGAACTCATACAACTTAATAGCAACAAAACAAAACAAAAGAAGTCTGATTTAAAAATGCGGAAAAGATCTGAATAGACATTTTTCCAAAGAAGACATACAGATAGCTAATAGGTACATGAAAAGATGCTCAACATCACTAATCATCAGGGAAATGCAAATCAAAATATAATGAGATATTACCATACACCTGTCAGAATGGCTATTATCAAAAAGATAAGAAATAACAAGTGTTGGCAAGGATGTGGAGAAAAGGGAAACTTCTCTCCCTTTTGCACTGTTGGTGAGAATGTAAACTGGTTCAGCCACTAGGGAGAACAGTATGGAGGTTCCTCAAAAAACTAAAATAGAACTACCATATGATCCAGCAATTCCACTCCTAGACATATATCCAAAGAAAATGAAAACATTAATTCAAAGAGATATATGCTCATATATGCCCTATGTTCATAGCAACATTATTTATAATTATTATTTATATACACATACATACAATGGAATACTCCTCAGCCATAAAAAAGAATGAAATTTTCCCATTTGCAACATGGATGGACCTTGAGGGCACTATGGTAGGTGAAATAAGTCAGACAGAAAAAGACAAGTACTGTATGATCTCACTTACATGTGGAATCTAAAAAGGGTAAAAAAACAAGCTCATAGATGCCGAGAACAGATTTGTGGTTGCCAGAGGTGGGGGTGGGCAAGTGGGCAAAATGGGTGAGGGGAGTCAAAAGGTACAAACTTCCAGTTATAAAATAAATAAGTCATGGGGCTATAATGTACAGCATGGTGACTATAGGTAATAATACTGTATTGCATATTTGAAAGCTGCTAAAAAGAAATAAATCTTAGAAGTTCTCATCACTTTCTCCATCATTTTATTGATAAGGAAGCTGAAACCCCAAGAAGAGAATAGTTTCCTCACATGACCAATTGAACAGTAGGAAATTCAGTACCAGAGTCCAGATTCCTTGTTTTGTATGTTTTGTTTTGTTGATCCAGTAACTGCATAGCACTTATTTCAGAACAAGAAGCTCTTGATTCTTCCAGAGGTAGCATCTTCCCAGTGTTTAAGGGGAGCCATTACTGTATTACACAAACAACATGCCAATGCCCTGTGACTAGATGGGCTGGATAAACCTCAGGAAACAAGTGTAATGGCAAGATGTTACAGGATGGCAATCTGCAAGGTGAACACTTTATCCATAGCAGAATCCTCCTGCCTTCCATAAGAGGTTGGGCCCTATAGTTCAGTGTCAGACTCTGATGATGGTTTCAAGGTCCCCTATAATCTGGCTCCATCCTAACTTTCCAGCATCCCTCCCTGCTGGGATGTTATACTCAAACTCAGTGTTTCTCACACACACATTATGCCACTGCTGATTCTTAAACCACCAGAGCACTTCTCCACACAGGAGCCCATGTGGATGGGGTTAAATCTGCCCCATGACCTTTGACATCTTGAAGTTTGGAACTGAGCTAGACAACGGCTCAGTCTGAACATGGGTCCAGACCTCACAATGGTTCCACCCTTTCTGGAGCTGTGGGCATGATCTTTCCAGGATAAAGCAGCTTTTCTTTTATCTTTTGGCTTCCTAATGCCACCTCAGGTGAAGTTCCACTCTGTGGAGCCCAGACAATTGTCACGCTGTGGCCAGAGATGTTTAATTGGATTTTAAAAGATGAGAAAGCAGCAGGGAGCTGATTGTCAGCCCTCCGACCAAGTTGCTCGGCATAGGTGGCCTAGCAGCACCGGGGAGGGGTGTCCTGCCCAGTGTCAATTCCTGTCTCCATCTGGGGGCAGGGAGGGCTGAGAAAAGGAGGGGAAAGCTGGCAGTGGTGGCAGAGCCTTTTGCAAAGTCAGTGCCACATTGTCCCATGTTCTGTTTTTACCCCCAAGAATAGGACTCTCTCAGGAGTCAACCAAGGCTTCCTTTTTTTAACTTACCCCTCTTCCTATGAAAAACTTCTCTAAGATGTAATATCCATAATTTATTTTTATATTTTTAATAACACTTTTCCACTTCCATGCTAACCTTTAAACCTCACTAAGCCTGAGAAGTACGTGATCAGGGAAAATATTATCACTGCCAGTTTATGAAGCAGTAAACTAGATTAATTAAGCTGGGACAAGAGTTTGCCCAAGGTTATGCAACTAGTAAATGGTTAAGCCAGAACTGGAGATCAGTTGTCAAAGATCACTGATGAAAAAGTAGATAAAAGCTGTTTCAAACATGACAAGTATACAGCTCCAGCTCCTGCATCTTAATACTATTCCCCAAAGAAATAAAGATCCCTTTGTTGTGACAGTGCGTGGAGAGCAGGCTGTGCCCTAAAGGCTAATTAAAAACAGAGGTTCCCACATACACCCTTCATCATTGGATTGACAGAAACTGTACACAGAAACACAGACATTTCCAGGGCACACGAGGATGTCTATGTGCTCCGCTGCTTCTAAACACAAAGGAGTTTATTGGTTTGTGAGAAAGCTAGTGGTTAAGGAGGAGAACCCATGGATGCTACTCTGAGTCAGATAGTACGTGGTGTGGCCATGAACCCAGACTGCTAGATTCATCTTCAAGAAGAATAGGGCTCTAGTAGATGAGACCTGCCAGTGGATATGTGGTGATTCTTTCACATTATTTTTCTCAGAAAGGTCTTAGATTTGAGAATAAACACAGTTTCCTGATGCTGAACTTTCACACTGCTGCACACTCCCACTCATACACCATTTTTAAAGGCTTAAGGGATGATACTTTTCCTGAAACCAAGGACAGCCTTCATCCTTCCGGCCTTGCCCGTGAAAAGATTTTCAGCTCTCTCTCAGGATGATCTACACCTCACTGAGAAAGCATAGAGGGTAGCTACAGCCCTGTAAGAAAACTGGCTGAGTGGAGGCCTAGAGCAGTGGTTCAGAGAAGACAGGAAGGTTGAAGTTTGTTTCTTAGACAGAAACTAAGCCAAACCAGCCAGAAACACTGACACTTTTCAGAGAGCTTTGTGTGTCCAAACCACCTGGATTTCAACATGCACCATGTTAATTTAGCTCTTATAAATTCACGGTGTTGAGAGAATACAAAAGAGATACTATCCTGGTCCAAGAAGAATTTACAATCTAAACACATTTAAGAATAACTCAAGAGACTTCAGGTTTCAAGAGGACAGAGTAAAAATATTTCCACGTTCATTCACCTCCCAGAAATTACTATAAAAATAATAAGGAAAAAAATCCAACTTTGATGAAACTTAGATAGTTGTAATTCTGAATCACAATACATGAAGAGAGAAAACACATGAAGAAAGGTAAATGACGTAGCAGAGCAGAGGAAGGTAAAAATGTAGTACTGCCAGAGAGAGATTCCAACAGGAAGCAAACCAATACTCTCAAAAGAACAGACAGTTACAGGGATTGGAGCACCAGATACTGCAAAACGCTGTGGTTGAAGTTCAGTGATAACAGTAGAGGAGCTTGATCAAAGTGTCCCACCTACAGATGATTGGTATAAAATCAGGAGCAAAATAACTATTTTTTAACTATGTAAATATTGGAGAGTGACCAAAAGGAGGCAGAAACTGGAGGAACATTAACCCTTGAAAGATGGGAACTGTACTAGGTGAGATTTGATGTTTGTGGCTTTTTGCCTGAGCACACTCCTTATCTGTGCAGAGTGGGTTGGCAAAAAGCTGTAGTCTTACTGCCTTGTGATCTTAGAGGACAGAATTCAGAGAGGTCAGAAATTATAAGGGAAACTCCAGAAAGGAGGGCTCCACAGAGGGTACAGTCCCCAAAATATGAGTATAAACTCTACCCATATCGTTTTGTTGACCACTGTACTATTATTTCATGAGGGAGACTCCAGGGGGATAAATCCCCTCCCGCCACAAAAAAATACCTAGGCATATCGTGTTTAAACTACAAAAAAAAAAAAAAAAAAGTAAAGCTGAAGAAAAAATCCTGAAAGAAGCCAGAGGAAAAATACACCTCACCTATAGAGGAACAAAAACAAGAGTTACAACTGACTTCTCAGAAAGCATGAAAGCCAGAAAGAGTGGAGTGAAATATTTAAAGTATTGAGAGAAAAAAACATCAACCTATATTTCTGTACCCTGTGAAAGTATCCTTCTAAGGTGAAGGAGAAATTAAAGATTTTCTCAAACAAAAATTGAGGGAATTTGTTGCCAGTAGACCTGCCCTGCAAGAAATGTCAAAAGAAGTTCTTTAGAGAGAAGGAAAACAATATAGGTCAGAAATTCAGATCTACATAAAGAAAGGAAGAGCAGCAGAGAGGGAATAAGTGAAGGTAAAATTAAAAGTTTTATTATTCTTTTTTTTTAACATCTTTGTTGGAGTATAATTGCTTTACAATGGTGTGTTAGTTTCTGCTTTATAACAAAGTGAATCAGCTATACATATACATATATCCCCATATCTCCTCCCTCTTGCATCTCCCTCCCACACTCCTATCCCACCCCTCTAGGTGGTCACAAAGCACCGAGCTGATCTCCCTGTGCTATGCAGCTGCTTCCCACTAGCTATCTATTTTACATTTGGTAGTGTATATATGTCCATGCCACTCTCTCACTTCATCCCAGCTTACCCTTCCCCCTCCCCGTGTCCTCAAGTCCATTCTCTACATCTGCGTCTTTATCCCTGTCCTGCTCCTAGGTTCTTTAGAACCCTTTTTTTTTTAGATCCCATATATATGTGAAAAGTTTTATTATTCTTAATTGATCTAGCAGATAAAAGTATGTTCAAAATATAATAGCAACAATGTATTTGGTTATGTGTGCTTATGTATCTATGTATGCTTATGTGTAAGTAAAACATAAAATGAGAAAATGAGAAACATAAAAAAACATAATGAGAGCAATGACACAAAGGATGCAAGGGAGGAATCAAGATAATTTTGTTATTACAAAGTACTCATACTACCAGTGAAACAGCATAGTGTTATTTGAAAGTGGACTTAGATTAGTTGGAAATGTATATTGCAAACTCTAGGGCATCCACAAGAAAGGTTTTGGTTTTTTTTCTAAGGTATAACTAATATTCTAGGACAGGAGAGAAAATGGAATCATATAAAATGACCAATTAAAACCACAAAAGGCAGAAAAAGTGTGGAAGACAAAAATAATAACAACAAACAAGGGCAACAAATGGAAAACAGTAGCAAATATGGTAGCTATTAAACCAATTATATCAATCATCACTTTGAATGTCAATGGGCAAAATACACCAATTAAAAGACAGATTGTCAGAGTGGATCAAAAAACAAGACCAAACTATATGTTTTCTACAAGAAATGTAAAGACACATATAGATTAAATGTAAATGGATGGACTTTCTAAAATCACAATATAGTTCAACTAGAAAACAATGACAAAACTGGGCCCCCAAAGCTCATATATTAGAAAAATAATAAAACACATGTGTGAATAATTAATATTTTAAAAATCATAATGAATATTATTAAGTAATTAAAACTACTTATAAAATGCAGAAAAATTAATACTTAGATGATGACTTATAGGCCTAAATGTGTATATTAAAATATAATAAATATTGAGAATTATGGGGACTTCCCTGGCAGTCCAGTGGTTAAGACTCTGCACTTCCACTGCAGGGGGTGCAGGTTCATCCCTGGCTGGGGAACTAAGATCTCACATGCCGCGTGGTGTGACCAGAAAAAAAAAAGAAAGAAAGAGTTATAATCTACCCAAGCAATTCAAGAACTTAGAAAAAGAACAAAAGATTAAACCCAAATAGAAGAAAATAAATATTGAAGGCAATATAAATTAATGAAATAGAGAGTAGTATCAAACACAGAAGATGTTTCTTTAAAATATTAATAAAACAGACAAATCTCTACCATGGTTGATCAATATCAAAAAAGGAGACTAGATAAATTAACAATGTTAGCAATGATAAATTTATTATTTAGGTAAGGTTAACTGCTAATAAACTTTAAAATGCCAGTGACTTAGCAAAGTAAATGTTTACTTCTCACTCATCTAACAGTTGAAGGCAAACATTCTGGTTAACAGGAGATTCTCCCCGACTCACGGATTTAGGGAACCAGGCTTACTTCATCTTGGAGTTCTGACATCCCCTAGGGCCTAAGAGTCTTCTTCTTGTTTGAAAGAGCAAATGGATGGAGAAAAAGAAACCATATTAACACTAATTTTAAAAAGCTAAATTTATTCCACTCAAAGCAGACTTTAAAGCAAGGAAAGATATCAGGGATAAAGAGGAGCAAGCATTATCTAATGATAAAGGAGTCAATTTTCCAAGACATAACAATCCTTAATGTGTATGTACCTAACAACAAAGCATCTAACTACATGAGGCAAAAACTGACAGAACAGCAAGGGTAAATAGATAAATCCACTATTATCTACTATTAAAGATGTCAACACCCCTCTCTCAGAAATGGACAGATCCGGCAGGCAGAGAAAATCAGTAAAGACATAGTTGGACTCAACAGCAGCATCAATCAACAGGATATAATGGACATCTATTGACTACCTTATCCAACAACATCAGAACACACATTCTTCTCAAGCTCACAGGGACTATTCACCAAAATAGACCACATTCTGGTTCTATTAAAATACACCTTAACAAATTTAAAAGGAAAGAAATGATATAATGTCTGCTGTCAGACCACAGTGGTATTAACTAGAAGTTAATAACAAAAAGATAGATAGGAAATCCCAAAATAATGGGAGATTAAATAACACAATTCTAAGTAACACATGGGTTACAGAAGAAATCTCAAGAAAAGGTTTTTTTAATATCTAGAACTAAATAAAAGTGAGAACACAACTTATCAAATTTTGTGGGATGAAATAAAAACAGGTCTTAGAGGGAATTTTATAACATTGAATGCACATATTAGAAAAGAAAGATCTAAAATCAGTCATCTAAGCTTCCACCTTAGGAAACTAGAAGAAGAGAAAATTAATTCCAAAATAAGCATAAGGAAACAATAAAAATTAGAGCAGAAATCAATGAAATTGAAAACAGGAAATCAATAGAGACAACAATAAAAAAACCTGGCTCTTAGAAAAGGTCAATAAAATTCATAAGTTTCTGGCCAAGCTAACTAAGAAAAGAAGAGAGAGAGAATACAAATAACCAATATCAGAATGAAAGAAGGGGTATCACTACACATTCCATGGACATTAAAAGGATAATAAAGGAATACTATGAACTACTAACTCTATACTCACAAATTTGATAATCAAGACGAAATGGACCAATTCCTTGAATGATACAATCTGCCAAAACCCACAAAAGAAGAAACAGACTATCTGAATAGACTTACATCTATTAAATAATTGAAACCATAATTAATAACCTTCCAAGATAGAAAGAATCATACCTAGATGGGTTCACTGATGAATTCCACCAAACATTTAATGAAGAAATTATATCAATTCTCTACAATCTCTTTCAGAGGATAGAGGCAGAGGGAATAATTCCTAACTTATTCTATGAAGTCAGAATTACTTTAATACCAAAATTAGGCAAAGACATTAGCAGAAAATAAAACTACAGACCAAATCTCTCATGAACATACATTTAAAAATCCTCAACAAAAATTGGCAAACTGAATCCAACAATATACAAAAAGAATAAGACTCCATGACCAAGTGGGATTTATCCCAATAATGTAAGGCTGGTTCAGCATTTAAACAACATTTCATGTCATCCATTGCATTGCAGACTAAAGAAGAAAAATCACATGATAGTAATAAATGGAAAAAACACAAAATCCACCATCCATTCATGATTAAAAAAAAACAAAAACCTCTCAGTGAGCTAGGAATAGGGGGCAATTTCCTCTACTTGATAAAGGATATCTACAAAAAACCTACAGCTAACATCATACTTAATAGTGAGAAACTAGAAGCTTTCCCACTAAGATCAAGAAGAAGGCAAGGATGTCTCCTCTCACCACTTCTTTTTAGCATTGTACTAGAAGTCCTAGCTAATGCAATAAGACAAGAAAAGGAAATAGAGGGTATATAGATTTGAAAGGAAGAAAGCAAACTGTCTTTGCTTACAGATGATATGATCATCTATGTCAAAAATCCAAAAGAATTTTTTTTTAAAAAACTTCTGGAGCTAGTAAGCAATTATAGCAAGGTTTCATATAAAAGTCAATCACATTTCTATATACCAGCAATGAATATGTGGAATTTGAAATTGAAAACACAACCCCATTTTCATTAGCATCCCCAAAAATGAAATACTTAGTTGTAAGTCCAACAAAATATGTACAAGAGCTATTTGAGGAAAACTACAAAACTTGAATGAAAGAAACAAAGAAGAATTAAGTAAATGGAGAAATATTCCATGTTCATGATAGAAAGACTCAATATTGTCACGATGTCAGTTCTTTCCAACTTGATCTGTAGATTCAATTCAATCTCAATCAAAATCCCAGCAAGTTATTTTATAGATGTCAACAAATAGATTCTAAAGTTTATATGGAAAAGCAAAAGACCCAGAACAGCCAACATAATATTGAAGTAGAAGAGAGTAGGACTGACACTATCTGACTTCAAGACTTATTTTAAAAGGTATGATAATCAAGAAAGTATGGTATTTTGAAAAGACATAGACTGGCTGAATGGATACCAAAGCAAGACCCGTATATATGCTGTCTACAAGATACCCACTTCAGACCTTGGGAAAAATAAAGACTGATAGTGAGGGGATGGAAAAAGATATTCCATGCAAATGGAAATCAAAAGAAAGCTGGAGTAGCAATTCTCATATCAGACAAAATAGACTTTAAAATAAAGACTATTACAAGACACAAAGAAGGACACTACCTAATGATCAAGGGATCAATCCAATAGCAAAGATCAATAAAACTAAAAGCTGGTTCTTTGAGAAGATAAACAAAATTGATAAACCATAGCGAGACTCATCAAGAAAAAAAGGGAGAAGACTCAAATTATTAGGATTAGAAATGAAAAAGGAGAAGTAACAACTGACAACTGCAGAAATACAAAGGATCATGAGAGATTACTACAAGCAGCTATATGCCAATAAAATGGACAACCTGGAAGAAATGGACAAATTCTTAGAAAAGCACAACCTTCTGAGACTGAACCAGGAAGAAATGGAAAATATAAACAGACCAATCACAAGCACTGAAATTGAGACTGTGATTAAAAATCTTCTAACAAACAAAAGCCCAGGACCAGATGATTTCATGGGGGAATTCTATCAAACATTTAGAGAAAAGCTAACACCTATCCTTCTCAAACTCTTCCAAAATATATCAGAGGGAGGAACATTCCCAAACTCATTCTACACGGCCACTATCACCCTGACACCAAAACCAGACAAAGATGTCACAAAGGAAGAAAACTACAGGCCAATATCACTGATGAACATAGATGCAAAAATCCTCAACAAAATACTAGCAAACAGAATCCAACAACACATTAAAAGGATTATACACCATGATTAAGTGGGGTTTATCCCAGGAATGCAAGGATTCTTCAATATACACAAATCAATCAATGTGATACACCGTATTAACAAACTGAAGAAGAAAAACCATGTGATCATCTCAATAGATGCAGAAAAAGCTTTCGACAAAATTCAACACCAATTTATGATAAAAACCCTCCAGAAAGTAGGTACAGAGGGAACTTACCTCAGCATAATAAAGGCCATATATGACAAGCCCACAGCCAACATCGTTCTCAATGGTGAAAAACTGAAACCATTTCCTCTAAGATCAGGAAGAAGACAAGGTTGTCCACTCTCACCACTATTATTCAACATAGTTTTGGAAGTTTTAGCCACAGCAATCTGAGAAGAAAAAGAAATAAAAGGATTCCAAATTGGAAAAGAAGAAGTAAAGCTGCCACAGTTTGCAGATGACATGATACTACACATGAGAATCCTAAAGATGCTACCAGAAAACTACTAGAGCTAATCAATGAATTTGGTTAAGTAGCAGGATACAAAATTAATGCACAGAAATCTCTTCCATTCCTATACACTAATGATGAAAAATCTGACAAAGAAATTAAGGAAACACTCCCATTTACCACTGCAACAAAAAGAATGAAATACCTAGAAATAAACCTACCTAAGGAGACAAAAGACCTGTATGCAGAAAACTATAAGACACTGATGAAAGAAATGAAAGATGATACAAACAGATGGAGAGATATACCATGTTCTTGGATTGGAAGAATCAACATTGTGAAAATGACTATACTACCCAAAGCAATCTACAGATTCAGTGCAATCCCTATCAAACTACCAATGGCATTTGTCACAGAGCTAGAACAAAAAATTTCACAATTTGTATGGAAACACAAAAGACCCCGAATAGCCAAAGCAATCTTGAGAAACAAAAACGGAGCTGGAGGAATCAGGCTCTGGACTTCAGACTATACTACAAAGCTACAGTAATCAAGATAGTATGGTACGGGCACAAAAACAGAAATATAGATCAATGGAACAGCATAGAAAGCCCAGAGATAAACCCACGCACATATGGTCACCTTATTTTTGATAAAGGAGGCAAGAACATACAATGGAGAAAAGACTGCCTCTTCAATAAGTGGTGCTGGGAAAACTGGACAGCTACATGTAAAAGAGTGAAATTAGAACAGTCCCTAACACCATACACAAAAATAAACTCAAAATGGATTAAAGACCTAAATGTAAGGCCAGACACTATCAAACTCTTAGAGGAAAACATAGGCAGAACATTCCAAGACATAAATCACAGCAAGATCCTTTTTGACCCACCTCTTAGAGAAATGGAAATAAAAACAAAAATAAACAAATGGGACCTAATGAAACTTAAAAGCTTTTGCACAGCAAATGAAACCATAAACAAGACGAAAAGACACCCCTCAGAACGGGAGAAAATATTTGCAAATGAAGCAACTGACAAAGGATTAATCTCCAAAATTTACAAACAACTCATGCAGCTCAATATGAAAAAAACAAGCAACCCAATCCAAACATGGGCAGAAGACCTAAATAGACATTTCTTCAAAGAAGATATACAGATTGCCCACAAACACATGAAAGGGTGCTCAACATCACTAATCATTAGAGAAATGCAAATCAAAACTACAATGAGGTATCACCTCACACTGGTCAGAATGGCCATGATCAAAAAATCCACAAACAATAAATGCTGGAGAGGGTGTGGAGAAAAGGGAACCCTCTTGCACTGTTGGTGGGAATGTAAATTGATACAGCCACTATGGAGAACAGTATGGAAGTTCCTTTAAAAACTAGAAATAGAACTACCGTATGACCCAGCAGTCCCACTACTGGGCATATACCCTGAGAAAACCATAATTCAGAAAGAGTCATGAACCACAATGTTCATTGCAGCTCTATTTACAATAGCCAGGACATGGTAGCAACCAAAGTGTCCATTGACAGATGAATGGATAAAGAAGATGTGGCACATATATACAATGGAATATTACTCAGCCATGAAAAGAAATGAAATTGAGTTATTTGTAGTGAGGTGGGTAGACCTAGAGTCTCTCATACAGAATGAAGTAAATCAGAAAGAGAAAAACAAATACCATATGCTAACACATATATATGGAATCTAAAAAAAAAAAAAAATGGTTCTGAAGAACCTAGGGGCAGCACAGGAATAAAGACGCAGACGTAGAGGACTTGAGGACACCAGGAGGGGGAAGGGTAAGCTGGGATGAAGTGAGAGAGCAGCATGGACGTGTATACACTACCAAATGTAAAATCGATAGCTAGTGGGAAGCAGCCGCATAGCACAGGGAGATCAGCTGGGTGCTTCGTGACCACCTAGAGGGGTGGGATAGGGAGGGTGGGAGGGAAGGAGATGCAAGAAGGAAGAGATATGGGGATATATGTATATGTAAAGCTGATTCACTTTGTTATAAAGCAGAAACTAACACATCATTGTAAAGCAATTATACTCCAGTAAAGATGTTAAATTAAAAAAAAGAAATGAACTATCAACCCATAAAAACAATTGAAGGGACCTTAAATGCATATTTACTAAATTCATGAAGCCAATCTGAAAAGACTACCTACTTTATGATTTCAAATATATGATATTCTGGAAAAGACAAAACTATGGAGACAATAAAAAAAAAATATGGTTGCCAAGTGTTGGGAGAGGAAATGGAATGAATAGGTAGAACACAGATTTTTAGGACAGTGAAACTACTCTCTATGATATTATAATTGTGGATACATACCATGGTCAATTTTTCAAACTCATAGAATGTACAAGTCCAGGAGTGAGCCCTAATGTAAACTATGGACTTTGGATGATAGTGATGTGTCAACTTAGGTCATCAGTTGTAACAAATATCTCTCATGGGAGATGTTGTTAATGGGAAAGGTTATGCATGTGTAGGGGCCTGGAGTATATGGGAAATCTCTGTAACTGTTTAATTTTACTGAACCTAAACTGCTCTAAAAAATAAATTATTTTTAAAAAAAAGAAAAAGAAAGTATGGTATTTTGGTAGAATAATGCACAAATAGATAAATGGAACAGAATAGAGTCCAAAAATAGACCCACGTAAATATAATCAACTGATCTTTGACAAAGAAGTAACAGCAATACAAGGGAACAAAGATAGTCTCTTCAACAAATTATACCAGAACAACTGGACATCCACATGTTAAAAAATGAATCTAGACACAGATCTTACACCCTTCACAAAAATTACCTCAGAATGGATCATATTCCTAAATGTAAAATGAAAAAATATAAAACTCCTAAAAGATAACATAGGAGAAAATTAAGATGACCTTGCACATAGTGGTGAATGTTTAGATAGAATACCAAATGTACAATCCATGAAAGAAATAATTGACAAACTGGATGCCATTATAATTCAAATTTTCTGCTCTGTGAAAAACAATGACAAGAAAATGAGAAGACAAGCCACAGACGGGGAGAAAATATTTGCAAAAGATACATCTGATAAAGGACTGTTATTCAAAATATGCAAGGAACTCTTAAAACTCGACAATAAGAGAACAAACACCCTGATTAAAAAATGTGTCAAAGAACTTAACAGACACCTCACCAAAGAAGATATACAGATGACAAAGAAGTATATGAAAACATGCTCCACATCATTTGCCATCAGGGAAATGCAAATTAAAATAACAATGAGGATACCACTACACACCTACTAGAATGGCCAAAATCTGGAACACTGACAACACCATATACTGGCAAGGATATGGAGTAATAGGAGTTCTCATTCACTGCTGGTGAGAATGCAAAATGGTACAGCCACTTTGGAAGACAGTTTGGCAGTTTCTTATACAACTAAACGTACTCTTACCATATGATCCAGCAATCATTCTCCTTGGCATTTACCAAAAGAGTTGAAGATTTATGTCCAGACAAAACCTGCACATGGATGTTTATAGCAGCCTCATGTATAATTGCCAAAACTTGGAATCAGTCAAGATGTCCTTCAGTAGGTAAATGGATAAATAAACTTTGGTATACGCAGACAATGAAATATTGTTCAGCACTAAAAAGAAATGAGCTATCGAGCCATGAAAAGACATGAGGGAAACTTAAATGCATATTACTAAGGGACAGAAGCCAATCTGAAAAGGTTATATACTGTAGGATTCCAACTCTATGACATTCTGGCCGGCCCCTGCCGTTCCACCTCCATCCCCTGCCTGACTGCAACTGCCTGGGACACATGGAGCCAGAGACAGCCGGTCAAGCCCTGCCTAATTCCTGACCCATCACAACTGTGGGAAAGAAGAAAATGATTCTAGTTGTTTTAAGCCACAAAGATTTGTGATGGTTTGTTAAGCAGCAATAGATAACTGAAGCATTGACAATCAAATTAACCAAAAGTTGAGATATAAGTATATTGGATTATAGGAAGAGAAGAGGGGAGTAAAAGAAAGCTAAAAAATCTTCATCTACCAATGTTTATGTTAGTAGATAATGTATAAATTTGATAAAGCAGGAGATAGTGTATAATATATATTATATATGCTATAATGTATGTAACTATATATATTATATATAGATATATCATATATATGTTATATAATATAGATATGTATGAGAGAGAGAGAGAGATCAATCTCAAGGAGGAGAAAACAGTTAAAGAGTTAAGAAGTGGTTACTTCTGGGGAACAGATTAGAATGTGAGGTTGACAGCGACTACTCTTTTTTTAAATTTATTTTAATTGTAATAAAATACACATAATATAACATTTATCATCTTAGCTATTTTTAAGAGACTGTATTCAATAGTAGTGTTAAATACATTCATGTTGTTGTGCAACCAATCTCCAGAACTCTTCATCTTGTAAAACTGAAAGTCTATACCCATTGAACAACAACCCCCATTCCTTCCTCCCTCCCTCTACCCCTGGCAATTACCATACTGCTTTCTGTCTCTATGAACTGGAGGTACATTCTAGGTACCTCATGTAAGTGTGGAATCATAAGTCTTTTACCACTGTTTAACTTTTTAATGTATATTCACTTATGACTGTGTTAAAGATAAAAATTTTAGAGAATAACAGAACACACACAGAAGACTCTTCTCTCCCATCTTTGACAAAGAAATACATGGCCCAGCATTGCATAAATACCATACATTTCTGGTACCTACCAGGTATAAATCACGGTGATGTGCCATCCCTATAGGATAAATGACATGCATGCACATGGTTCTAGACTTTGAAATACTTGCAGTTTGGTAGGGGAGAGAGAATGTGAAAATTAAAAAGATAAACAGCATAGATTACCCTGATTTAATCAGATAAGTGGTATGGGTGGCTAGAGCTATAGGAAATGAGAAGCTGAGAGTGAGCTCTAAGGTGAGGGAGACTGGAGACGGCATTGCTAAGGAAGACGGGGGCCCTTACCTTGGGGCTAAAGATAGGACCCAGTGTCCGAGTCTGATTCATTACACATAGGTTCTTTGGAACCTCGGGTACCTCAGCTCCACTCTGTCACTCTGTCCACTCTCCAATATTCTAGCGGTATGCTTTCCTGTGTTCCAGTGAGCCAGCCAATCTCAGGGTCCCATATTAATATTATTATGGTAATATTGACGTTAAACTCCTAGAAAATCAGCCATAACGATAATAATAATGACAAAGATCACTTACATGTATATAGTACTTTACATATCGCAAAACATTTAATTTTATCTTCATAACTGTGAAGTAGGCAAGAAATTATTGCACCCATTGTACAGATAAGGAATCAGGAGACTCAGAGAAGGTAAGTGAACCCCCTGATATCCCACAGCAAGTAGATGGCAAATTGGAATGCAAATTCATATCTTGTGACTCTGAGATTGGTAGATAAAGTCAATCCAGCCAAAACACAAAGCGGTATAATTCTGTTCATGCTGCCAGACTCCCTGGTCAAGCCAGAGCCACAGGGTTAGAAAGGGGAAGAAAGGGGAAAAGGTAACTCAAATTTTCACATTATCGATGGCATCTGAACGGATGCAGAGGAGTTAGGTTATAAATATATAATAATACTGTTGAAAGAACCGTGGTGTCCAGTACTCACTGGATCTAACTAAAGGCAAAGGGTATTCTTGATGGAAGCAGCAATGGTTAGAAAATAGACTATTAGAGAAAAGAAAAGGAAAATGCAGAAAATGAATGTCAAGCCATGTGCTCAGTTCTGAAAATACAAGGAAAATCATATCTAGGAATAAGCAAGCAGTCTCCTTAAAGATCCTGGGGGGAAAAACAGAACTCAAGAACACTCCCAGCTGGAGATGGGGAATTACATGAGTTTTCAAACTTAAGAGGCCTCGAGGGAGAGCAGAAGTAAAAAACCAGAAACACCAACACCACTTCTGGGAGAGAAAAGCGGGGAGGATCTGACTTTTAAGCCTAGGAACTAGCTTTCAGGAGGGTAGCATGGCCAGAAAAAGAAAGCTCATCAGTGATTCTAATATTGCCCTCAACCACCTGAAACAGGTGCAAAACCCAACTGAACAAAAGCAGCAAAAGCCTGACCAGATTGCCAAGCAGTTGTGAACTGTGGAATATTTACCAGGATTCAAACCACAACATGAGCAATGCCATCTAACAGTCATTTGGCTGTTTTGAGTTTACCAAGCACTTTAATACATGGTAATTGCATGAATGCAGTCTTTCTCATGTTTGATGAGGAAACTGAGGCCCGGAAAGTAAAACAACTCATCTAAGATCATATGGTTATTTAGTAAAACTAGAAATAAAACTCCGAGCTTTGGCATCTCAGCTGACTTTAGCTTGAAAAAATTTTTTTCTTGAAAGGTTTTACTTGTTTTAAAGCTCAGAATTCTGCTTTTCTAAGCACTGGAACAGGTCCCATTTTAATTTGATGACAGATTAGTGCTTGTGTAAACCAGGGGTCCCCAACCCCCGGGCCATGGACCACTACGGGGTCCGCAGCCTGTTAGGAACCAGGTCACACAGCAGGAGGTGAGCGAAGCTTCATCTGCCACTCCCCATGGCTCACATTACCGCCTGAACCATCCCCTCCTCCCCCCGTGGAAAAATTGTCTTCCACGAAAACGGTCCCTGGTGCCAAAAAGGTTGGGGACCGCTGGTGTAAACAGACTCATTCCTGCACTCATAGGTAATAAGAAATAGTGCAAAGAATGATTTGGAATACATAGAGGAAAACCAGGTGGACATAGAATTCTCATCCATTTGAGGGAATGTAAACTTGATAAGCCAGGTGAATTCCTAGGGGAGAGAGAGAAAGCGAGCACCGCCCTATAGGGAGGTAAATATTTCCACTGGCCTCAAGGTCGTTCAGAAGCACTATCATGACTTCAGAGCTCACAAACCATATTCACCATGGAAAAAAATTATAAATAGAAACCTCAATTAAACAGAGTCAGGAGACCAGAAGGGGGAGCTCTCATGCCCTGTGATGATAGCAAAGCCCACAAGAAAAAGAAAGATGCTTCTTCTTCCCTTGCAAGGACTCAGCCAATGAGAAGCCATGGACTTTGTTTACTACAGCCCTCCCCACTTCCTTTCTCCTCTATAAAAGCGTTTTCCTTCCCTTGCCAGGGGGGAACTTGCATGTGGCCTGCCAGGGCTGCAGACCCTGAATTGCAATTCTCTGCTGATCCTGAATAAACCTATCTTTGCTGGAGAAGTATCTGGCAATCTATTTGTTTTAGGTCAATAACCACTAAACCCTGCAACCCAGAGGCTCATAGGTGACAGAGCCAGCACCAGGCAAAAGGCTTAGCTCCTGTAGCTCTGCTTCTCCTTAGAGCAATTTCTTTCCATGCCCACACCATCACTGTCTTCTGATCCTCCTCCCCTTTGTCTCAGAAAAATATATGTATCTTTCTCTCAGAAAAGACTCTAGCTTCAGTCATTTACACCTTAATATTATTTAAGCCTTTGTTATCTTTCCCCCAGGAGTTTGCATGTTAAGCCTTTTCTTTAATGGAAGAAAAACACCAGATTAGTCAAAGGAATTTTAGCATTTGCCAAACCCTTTAAGGAAACTCTGCTCCCCCCAACAGAAATACACCCTAGCTAAAGAAGTTAGCCCCTAAAATATCAAAGCTATCCCCAGTTTTCTTTGGAAGAACAGAGAAAGACTCACACAAATATGTAATATAAGGGGAAAAGAAATATCTATACAGGGTCTCCTTGGCATTAAAAATAATGAACCAGACACTTGAATATAAGGAAAGAAGTAGATTTGGGAATAATAACACAACAAAACCTCTGTACTGATTCTGTGTTCTGGTTATGTCTCCTGTTCCCCAGCCAGCCTGCCTAATGCAAAATTCAAAAATAATTAAATCTACTCTCTATAGCTGCGCCTCTGGCCTCCTTACAAACAGTAATATGGTGTCTGCTAACAGGTAAATGCATCAGTTTAAATAGCCCTAGCTCTATGTCTAGAAGTTCTTTCTGTGTGTAACATAGACCTGAAGGCTGTTCCTCTCGTGTATATGTTGAATTCGTACAATGGGCTCAGCACTGTGTCTGGTGCCAAATATAAGAACTTGGAGTCTAGTAGGGAAGACACATACTACAAGGAAATTAACAACAAACAAAACAGAATAGTGTATTGGTCTCTCCATCTTCTCATTTCAAATTACTCTTTCCTCCATTCCAATGCAGCAGCCTACCTACCCTCATGATGCGCACGCGCGTGCGCACACACGCGCACACACACACACACACACACACACACACACACACACACACACACTGCTTCTGTTTTTCCAAATTCAGACTCCAACCTCCTGGTCTTTTGATCTACTTGCTCAAGTACCCCAGCTATAGCAATTCTTCAACATCACTTTGGAACTGCAATGCACTTTCTCACATCATTTCTCTCTCTCTCTCTCTTTCTCACCACTTCCCTCCTATACTCTTTGGATTCCATGTTCCATCTTAATAATCACTTCCTTACGAATCCCCTCAATGCTCTTGCCCCTCTCCTTGTATTGCTGTACTCCCCTGACAAACCTCCCTGCTTGGATGTATTAGGCACCTTCCTTCACCATGCCTGTCCCTGAGTTCTGGAAACAGCATATTCCACATCTGGGAATACTGTTCAAACTCATTTACTAAGTGGCAGGAAGACTACAGGTTTTAAGTAGGTCCAGAGTAGGAAAGGACTCTATAACAAGTCCAAGCAGTGATGCATTGATGCATTCCACACTATACCCTAACCATCCGACCTGGCAAAACCTATGATTCTAGAGGTATATTTGGTAGGGGAAAAAAATGCCATGAGGAGTTTATGGTAAACTCCTGCAGGAGACTCACTACACAAATCCCAAGAGTTCTGGAGCAAGGCCATTATATATGCAGCAGAGAACTATATACTATTTTTAAAACTTCTTCTAGTGTGTTACTGGGCTAGGAGAGAGATGGAGAGTCTTGTCATAAGACATCGAGTGACCATACAGCTGAAGTTGCTCCTCATGAACAGGGTTCTGTAAGGCCCACCAAGTCATAAGATGGGCCCACCCATGATACATCATAAGCCTGAAGTCGTACACCTAGGATCGAGCATGCAGAGGGCACAAAAAAATGAAGTGGGTAGCACAGACCCCCAGGTCCTCCCCCACTGTTGTAAGCATTTCTCCCTCAACTCACACCTATGGCCACCTGGGAGTCCTGCATGAACAGCTGACAGAGGAGGAAGAAGGCAGAACATGATTCACAGATAGAGTGACTTGATATGTAGGTGCCAAAAATGGACCACTAGTGCACTCAGGGGTGACACTAAAAGACAGCATCTATGCGTGTTGCACCTGGTCATCCACTGTATGTCAAAGGAGAAGTGGCTTGAAGCAAGAATATACACAGACTTCTGGACAGAAGTGAATGACTTGACTGGTTGTTCAGGGGAATGAAAGGAAAATGGAAGATGAAGGACAAGGAGGCTTGGGGAAGAGGCATATGGATGGAACTATGGGGAGAAACATAAAGTGTGGAGATATTTCTATCACATATTAATTCTCCTCAGATAGCATCCACCACAGAAAAGGCATCAAGCAATCAAGGAGGCAGACTGGTGTAGCCAGCTGACATCAGCCAGCCTCTGTCATTGGCTACTCCAGCGCTGGCATGGTGGGCTCATGAATGGGGTAGCCATGGTTCAGGGATAAAGGATATGCATGGTCAACAAAGTGGGCTCTCATTCAACAAGCCTGATCGTCCTACTGCTGCTGCCAAATATCTATCTTGCTAGCAACAGAGACCAACTCTGAGTGCCTGATACAACATCATTCTTTGAAAAGACCAACCAGCCAGCTGGTGGCAAGTTGATTACACCAGACCCCTTCTCCCTGGAAGGGGTAGCAATTCATCTATTGGAATTTGACAGTTTACCTTTCTCTTTCATGCCTACAAGTTCTTGGCCAGCACCATTATTGGAGGGTTTATAGAGCGTTTGGTCTACCAACACAGAATCTTGTGCAACAGTGCATTAGACCAAGGAGGTGACACGGTGTGGCACATAACCATGAGATCCACTGGTCCCACCATATTGTTCATCTCTCTAGAAGCTGCCACATTGACAAAGAGACAGAACAGCCCATTGAAGGTGCAACTGAGGTGCCAGTTTAGAGATGATACCCATAGGGTATATACACAGCTTACACCTAAAGCAATGACGATTACATTGTGCTGGGTCACAAGAGGAAGAATGCATGGGTCGGGGAACCAAGGAGTAAAAGTAGGAGTGTCCCCACTTACTATCACCCCCAGCAACCCACTAGGGGAATGCATGCTGCTTCGCCCTGCAACTTCAGACTCTGTGGGTCTTGAGGTCCTCTTTCCCATAGGAGTAGCACTTCTACTAGGGGAGTCATGAGAGATCCACTCAACTTTAAGCTACAGCTGCCACCTAGTCACTTTGAGCTCCTTGTTCCAAAGACCAGCAGATGAGGAAAGGTGTCTCCAGGCTAGCAGAGGTCACTGATCTTGCTCATCAGCAGGCGGTAGGACAGCTACTACACAAGAAGGACCCGGGTGACCCACTGGTCCATCTCTTGGTATTCCACTGCCCAATTTGATGACACATGAACAAGTACAGCATCCATGGATCTCAGGTATTTCTGAAATGAACAGGGGTTCAGCCCCCACCACATAAAGTAAGCCAGCAGCTGTGTGAGCCAAGGGTGAGGGGAATTTAGAGTGAACACAGAGGAAGGATACACTGAGTGTCAGTTGCAGCCTTGAGACCAGCTGCAGTAGAAAGGTATTTCATCCCACTAACTTTGCTCTTCTAGGTTTTCCCAGGAAAAGAGACCAACCAGAATCTCTGAGAATTTCTTTCCAGGTAGGGTGAATGTAAGTACATCATGTAATGAGGGAGGGTTTTACTTTGAACCAGAAGTCAGGTTGAATTGTAAGCTTGCCTAGACTGTATTTTAACCACTCAAATTGACTGGAAATTTATAGGATCTGCCAAACATTCACCAAGAGGTAGGAAATTGTGTGAACAAGGTTGAAAGCAGTCACTGGAAAAACAGATAGGGCTGCTTCAAGTTTATATCCAAATGAACTGAGAATCCTTGATGAACTGTTTATTCCTGTTACTTGTTTATTGTCTGTCCTACTCCTTTGTAACATCCAGGAGGCAGGAATCACCACATCATCTAGCGCCCAGTACAGCCCTGGTAACAAAGCAGTTACCAAAACATAGCTGTGGCTGTTGTACATATGAAACAAGTCATAAATTGTGTGCAGAAGCTGTAAGATCTGAAAGCAGAGGGAAAGCAGTAAACATGGGTGGACAGAGAAGTCTTCATGGGATTAAACTGGACTCTGAAATGTATCTAAATTTCCCTTCTTTCTCCTTGCAGAGTAGGGTCAGCCCTCTTTGCTTTCAGCTGTAGCTTTTTGATCCCATGTAACTGCACACACAAGTTGTTCAAAAAGATCAATGCTTTACATAACGTATGTGAAGTCTTTAGAAATATAACAGCATCCACACTATTTACAATAGCCAAGACATGGAAGCAACCTAAATGTCCATCGACAGAGGAGTGGATAAAGGTGTGGTACTTAGATACAATGGAATACTACTCAGCCATAAAAAAGAATGAAACAATGTCATTTGCAGCAACATGGATGGACCTAGAGACGATCATACTAAGTGAAGTGAGCCAAACAGAGAATGACAAATATCATAAGATATCACTTATATGTGGAATCTTTTAAAAAATGGCACAAATGAACTTATTTACAAAACAGAAACAGAGTCGCAGATGTAGAAAACAAACTTATGGTTACTGGGGGGAAAGGTGGGGGAGAGATAAAATGGGAGATTGGGATTGACATATACACACTACTATATATAAAATAGGTAACTAATAAGGACCTACTGTATAGCACAGGGAACTCTACTCAATACTCTGTAATGACCTATATGGGAAAAGAATCTAAAAAGGAGTGGATATATGTATATCTATAACTGATTCACTTTACTGTACACCTGAAACTAACACAACATTGTAAATCAACTATACTCCAATAAAAATTTTTTAAAAAGAAAGAAATATAACAGCATTGCTCCCAAAAGATTCATCAATTTAGTAATCACTAACTATTAAACTCCTCCTACGCACTTAGTGTTGTGTTAACTGCCTCTTAGTAACTAAATCTCCTTGCGAAGGTCCAAGACATAGTTAACACGGTAGATATAGTCATATCTACAGAGATAGTCATCTCTACAGTTAAGAGTATTGTAGTGGAGTTCTAGGATGATTTGTTTTATGTTTAGAGGTCAGTGAACAAAATTTAATAACAGAACTATGGAAATGCTACTGTCATCCCAAACCTCCCCTTTCAAGTAAACAGAAAACACTACAACCTCTGCCATGTGGATCCAAGGACATTAAAGAGGCTAGATCCTCCAAAGCCAAGTCAGAGAATTAAAAGGTCTGGAATATGGAAGCTCTAAAGTGATTGGTTCAGATATTTTACTCTGATCAGTAAAATTTTCTCAACAAAACACTTTAAGGGTTTGAAATGTATAAAAACTGAGAATTCCAGCCTTTCTGAATTAGTCCAGCTTCTTTATTTTTAGTTAAAGTAGCTGTGCCTAACATTTCTTAACATTTCTACCAAACAAATCCTCCAATTCTGTGAAATGCAGGGAAAGTTCATCTCTCCAAGTGTGCAGCGGTCAACTTCCAACTTTCTTGGGCAAAGATGTCTGTCTGCAGAGCCTAGGTCCAGTATGCATGGTTTCATGAGTATATACAAAAGCATGGCTCTAACAATAAAATTCAAGAGGAATTCAAAAGAGGAAAACCCTTCTATTCCAAAAAGCTAAATGCCCAGAGCAGAAGCTCTTTCCTATGGCACCTACCCATAATGCTCTCTTCTTGTCCACCTGTACCATATATGGTGTGTACTGAGCTACCTTGAGTCGTGAGCTCGGTCATAAGCTCCTTGGGGCCATGCGTCTCACGTGATGCCTTGCATAATAAGATGCTCAGTACTTGTATATGAGAGGTGAAGGGTGGAAATAGATAATTGTATAGTCAGTGTCAGTTCATGGGCGTGTGTGAAGCTCCTCTAGAACTAGAACAGAAAATACAGATAGTACATATCTCTCCCGCCGCTCCACCCCCTTTTTAATGAAAGGCGGGGTGGGTCTGGAAGGAGAGAAAGAGCAAAAGGAATAAGAGAAAGGAAAACAGGGACAAAAAACATACCCTAATATAACATCTGCTTGTCATCCTAGCTTTTGCTTCCCCCCAAGGGCAAGAATTACCCTCCTAGAATTTTCTATGCCTGTGAGTTGGGTAGATGAATGCGGACTGAGTGTGAAGGTTCATTGTGATGATTATTTCTGGAGCCATAATATTTCCCAACATCTCTTTTATGTAATGAAGAGTTTAGGTTCAAGAACTGACCTCTTCACTAAGTAAACAATTTTTCCCTGAATTAAACTCTTCTAGCATTAGTAACTAATATTAGAGTACTTGTCATCTGCATACTCTAAAATTGTCCTACATGCTGGAGAATTTTCCTATGAAATGAACACACTGACTTTGTGTGCAGTGAACATTTATGTGCTTTTCCAAACTTGGTCAAGAATAGGGCTTTTTTTAAAAGCTTGGCAGACTATTGGAAAAAGCCATTCTTTTGAAGTACATACAAAGATTATTCTGGAAAGCTGGAAAGTGAGGGCTTATAAGTTTACCAGATAATCCAAAGGAAAGATAATTGGTTTCCTTGAAAAGGAGTAACTGCTTTATTCCCTTTCACATCTATAGGAGCAGTAGGTACCTAAGAAAGGAAACAGATGCTTTCTTTTGAACTCATTTACAAGCCATAATTTTGTATTTTCTGGTGCATATAACACTCATTTTGTGTATCATTAACTGTTTTTTCATCTTTTTAACTGGTTTAAAATAAATTAAATGGCTTTTAATTTAATTGTGCCTTTCAAAAGCTTTCTTACAATAAAAGTAATATGTACTCATCTTGTTTTCATCATTTAGTATATCGTGAGCTCTTTTTCCCATCGTTAAACAGTCTTAACAATCGTTTTTTTAATATATTTATTTATTTATTTGTTTGCTTATCTATCTATCTATCTATCTTTGGCTGCATTGGGTCTTTGTTGCTGCGCACAGGCTTTTCTCTAGTTGTGGCAAGCAGGGGCTACTCTTCACTGCGGTTTGCAGGCTTCTCATTGCGGTGGCTTCTCTTGTTGCAGAGCACAGGCTCTAGGCATGTGGGCTTCAGTAGTTGTGGCACGTGGGCTCAATAATTGTGGCTCGCAGGCTCTAGAGTGCAGGCTCGGTAGTTGTGGCACACGGGCTTAGTTGCTCTGCAGCATGTGGGATCTTCCTGGACCAGGGCTCGAACCCGTGTCCCCTGCATTGGCAGGTGAATTCTTAACCACTGTGCCACCAGGGAAGTCCCTATCTCTCTTTTTTTGACTTTTCAAAAGTAACTTCAGAAATATCTCTTTTAATATCTGTATAATATTCCAATGAAATATTGTGGTACCAAATTTTATTTTCCTATGGTTTCTCCAGTTTTGACTATATGTTGTGATGAATATAATTACACTTCTATTTTTGTTCAAGTTTCTGAGTATTCCTTTAAGACAGAGTCCTAGAAAGGCAATTACAGGGTCAAAAGGTATGAATTATCTGAAGTGTTGACTGTACACAGTACTTCTCCCCCTCTCCTCCAACCCCATTTAACACTTGGGTGATCTGGAATCCTTTTCCTAATGTTCACCTTTAGTACAGAATCAAGCTGCCTCTGGTAAGATTTTCCATTTGTCATCAATATTTTTAGACTTCAAGCATATCCCCAAGGAGATGTTAAACATCAGGATGAAAATATCCATTAGGATTTTCAGTACTAAGATGGCCTTCTTCTCTCAAAACTCTCTCCAAAATGAGAAGGAAAAGAAGCAGAAAGAGAAACTCCATATAAAGTCAGAAAGTAGATGTAGGAAGGATTAATGACTTCGACGAGAAAAAGGTCAAACCTGAGGGCATACAAAAGAAGAGGCCAGTGAAAGAGAAACTAACTCACTCTCAAGAACTCTAGAGGAATTCAGGAAATATTAAGTACCAGATAGAAGGCAGAGGTGAGCCAGAGGCAGCAGGTAAGCTCCAAGACCCCAACCTTCACCTGGCATATTCAATTAATTCTCCTTCCCATAGGAGACAGAAGATCAAGTCTCTGGTGACACTGAACCAGAGAAGATCAAGTCTAGAGGACATTAGGCCTGGGGAGGAGAGGGGGTTTGGTCAGAAGCAAA
Source organism: Balaenoptera musculus (assembly GCF_009873245.2). Taxonomy (NCBI): domain Eukaryota; kingdom Metazoa; phylum Chordata; class Mammalia; order Artiodactyla; family Balaenopteridae; genus Balaenoptera; species Balaenoptera musculus. The sequence goes on along the minus strand of NC_045795.1, from coordinate 68,614,058 downwards.
ACTAAAAACTAAAAGATAAAGTAAAAATTTGCATATTGAATAATAGAACCTCAGCCCCTCCCACTGCATAGTTACAAAATAATGGCATCCAGGCTTCTTATAATCCTCGGGCAGGAGATTGGATGATCCCCTCTTGGAGAAACTGAAGGACACATGAACAAAGGCCTACAGATGCTGAAATTTGGAGGTCCCCAACAAAAAAGCCAGTCAGCCATCCATCCAATTGTCCTATTGTTAAGCCCATCAGACAACAAATCTTGCACAGCACACTCATTTATTTAATACATATTTATGGGGTGACTACTATGTTTTAATACAAGGGATTCAGCAGTAAAGAAAACAGATAGAAAGCCCTATCTTCATAGAGCTTCCATTCTAGTGGGGGATAACAGATAATAAACACAACAAATAGATAAATGATATAGTATATGGAGGAAAATAAAGCAGAAAAAGGGAAAGAGAGTGTCAGGAATTCTAAATAAGGTGGTCAGAGAAGGGTCCTCTGAGGTGACACTTGAACACAAACTTGAAGGAGATGAGAGAGTGAGCTATGTGGACACCTGGGAGAAGAGAGTTCTAGGAGGAGGAGAGAGAAAATGCAAAAGCCCTAAGATTCCTGTGGCTCTAGCAGAGTGAACAAGAATGACGATGGTAGGAAATGATGTCAGAGAGGTAATAGGGAGCCAGACCAGGTATGGCCTTGTGTACCATTTGTGGCAGAGAGACTCAAGGTGGCACCCCATAATCCTGACTTCTGATGTTCATGCCTTTGTGTTGTTCCCTCCTGGGTGTGGACAAGATTTGTGACTTGATTTTAACCAAAAGATTATGGCAAAGATGATAGGATGTCATTCTTGTGATTAAGTTACATTGCATAAGATTCTGCTTTGCTAGTAGACTTGCCCTAGTGCCTCTCTCTCTCTCTCTCTCTCTCTCCCCCACAACCCACCACCACCACCTTGCTGGTTTGAGGAAGCAAACTTCTGTGAATCCCACAACCGCAAGGAACTGAATGCTGCCAACCATCACTCAAGTTAGAAAACAGGTGCTTCCCTGGTCGAGGCTCCAGATGAGAACCTAACCCTGGCCAACAGCTTAACTGCAGCCTTGTGAGACCCTAAGCAGAGGACCCAGCTGAGTCATGCCTGGACTTCGGAGCCACAGAAACTAAAATAATAAATGTGTGTTGTTTTAAGCCTCTAAATTTGTGACAACTTATTACACAGCATAGAAAACTAATACCTTATTGTAAGGATTTAGGCTTTTACTTGGAATAAGATGGGAAGCCATTGGGGCATTTGCAACAGAAGTGATATAATATGGCTTACATTTTTAAAAGATCACTCTAGCCTCTGTTGAGAATAGTCTATAAGGCATAGGTATGGAAGCAGGGAGACCAATTAGGAGAGTATTGCAATAATCTAGGCAAGAGACAATGGTGGTTTGGACCAAGATGGTACAGGTGAAGGTGGTGAGAAGGAGGATTCTAGATAAATTTTGAGATACACAAATAGACCTTTAGACCTCATCCTTACATATGAAGAGACAGCACAGGATCATCAGATATTTGAGAAATATTAGGAATATTTCTAATATAGTAGGAGAAAAGAAAATAAACAAACAAATAAAACCTCAGAGAAAACAGATATAACCAGGGAGCAGAAGAAAACTCATTAGAATATCAGAGAAATGAGAAAAGTTATTTCATCCTTGAAATAATAACAGAACACAATATATAAAAGTTTTAAAGTAATAATCCAAGAACCCAAAAAGGACTCAAGTTAAAAATATATGAAATTTTAAAATCTATGAAAATGTCCTTAAAAATCGAAGTAAAACAAAAAGACTGAGACATGAACAATAATACTGAAAAGGAAAGGAAAGTAGAAGCGATACAGGAAGTCCAATTTCTAAATAATAATTCCAGACAGAGAACAAAGAAAACGTGAGAAGGAAATTTTCAAAAACAATTATTAAAAAAAAAATAATGAATTTTAAAAAAATTTTTAAAAAGGGAAAATTTCTGAGAACTAAAGGACATCATCTTCCAGACTGAAAGGGCCTACCCACCAAGTGTCCAAAACAGTGACTGAAAAACAACACAGGCCAGGCAAATTATTATAAATGTTCAGAACACTAGAGTTAAATAAAAGATCCTAAAACATCCAGAGAGAAGAAACAGGCTATCTACAAAGAACTGGAAATCAAATGGTATCAGACTTATTGAGAGCAACACTGAAGCTGGAAAGCACTAGAACAATGCCTTCAGAATTCTCATGTGATGGGAAATTAATTTTTATCTAGAATTCTACACCCAAAAAAATGAGAGTGGAAAATAAACACTTAAAATTTTTTTCAGTTTCTAAAGATTTATCTCCCATATACTCTTTTTCAAAAAGCTACTGAAAGATGTATTTCACCAAACTAGAGGATTAAGCCAAGAAAAAGAAAGGTATGAGAGCCAGGAATTAGGGCTAGAACACAGAAGATGAGCTGAACTGAAGGACTTCTCAGATGATGGAAAAAAGAAGTTCTAGGAAAACCCCATATGTGTTCCTGGAGAAGGACAGGTCCAGACTGGGAGGAAAAGACAGAAGGCTGCCAAAGGGATACCTCCAGGAAAGAAACATGAAACTGAAAGCTAAATTTTGCATCTGTTAGAATAGAGACAATAAATAACGTCTAAAACAATAACCCAAGAGATCATAGTACATAAATATTGGTTTTGAAAATATAAAGAAAACCTGAAAAACTGGTTTAATAGGTTGAAGGTGGTTGCCTCTTGGATTGGGAGAAGCCATGGGATCACTGATTTTTGTTATTAGCCCTACTTGAATTTTAAAAATATGTTAATTTATTCTTTTACCAGTAGTAAAAAGTAGTTTTTAAAAATTTAAGTGGTTAATAACCCAGAATTTGGCAACATCACAGCGGGGGGAAATGCAATATTTTGCATTAAAATGAAATATTTAAAAGATATTTTTACAGGTCATTTGCAGAAATAAAATATTTCAACCACAATTGTTGAGAATTTTATCTCTTTCCTTTCCAGCTTCCCTTCTATCACACTTCTAGAGTTGGCACCATTAGAGTAGAGATGATTTGGGGAATCTGGATAAGGGGAAGTTGAATTGTGGATACATTTAGTTTTGCTTTACTGGGAAATATTTATATGACTCTTCTATGTAGAGTTGTTTTTGCTTTCACTTGTAATCTAAGAAAGACCTCCAGGAATGCTCCTACTGTCCACCATATCAGGTATCCATCCTGATATGAAGGTGCAGAAGTAGGGCCGTGTCATGGTATGAACATGTCCTATGACACCCAGCCCCAGAAGTATGTGAGTGGTGCAGGAGAAGCAAGGTTTGAAATGTACATAACTAGAAGCTAGCCTATGGAAAATTCTTCCAATCATCAGACATGTGAAACTGTGAATGAAGGATAAAGTTTTCACTGATGCCAAGTCAAAAGAGAAGTTTTCTCCTAAAAGAAATATACTTTATAGTAAGGCCAATACAAATATAAAAAAAAAAAAAACATTTTTTTTCTTTTTTGGTGGGAATCATACAAAACAGAATTTATCAGAATACTTGTCTTTAAATTTCCTGCTGACTTAACATGAAATATGACTTTGATGAAGACAGTATAAATTAACATTAAGCTACTAAAATGAGAACATCAGTGACAAACTGGTTAATGAGCATTGTCAATTTAAGGGCTACTTATAATTGGTCACTGCACACAAAAAAAATTTTTTTTTATCTTATAGCTTACATATAAAAGAAACTAGAAGCTTTCCCAAATCTGATAAAAATCCTAACAATTTATATGATCATAATGAGCTGTGAAGCTAAAAGAAACTTTTCTAAATCATTACCAATAGAAATGAAATTTGATCAACCATGTTAAAGGAAAGACGGAATTATCCTTCCTTGTATCCATAGAAAATGATATTTATTGTCATGTGAAGAGATGACCAGAGGATGCTGCAGGGAAAAAGTCTTAGAGAGGTATGACAGGCAGTTAATAAATTTTAAACATAGTAGGTGTTTGTGACGTTTGTGGTACTTATCAGCTTTTAAAATTTTTCTATTTTGTTGCCATTTCTTTTTTTTTTTAATTTTTTTTTAATTTTTATTTATTTGTTTATTTATTTATGGCTTGTGTTGGGTCTTCGTTTCTGTGCGAGGGCTTTCTCTAGTTGCGGCAAGCGGGGGCCACTCTTCATCGCGGTGCGCGGGCCTCTCACTATCGTGGCCTCTCTTGTTGCGGAGCACAGGCTCCAGACGCGCAGGCTCAGTAGTTGTGGCTCACGGGCCTAGCCGCTCCGCGGCATGTGGGATCTTCCCAGACCAGGGCTCGAACCCGTGTCCCCTGCATTGGCAGGCAGATTCTCAACCACTGCGCCACCAGGGAAGCCCTGTTGCCATTTCTTGTCTCATGGTAAATACATGCCCAAGTTCCTACCTAATTTTGTATTTCTAATTTTGATTCTTTGTTTAAAGACAGGGCCCCCAAATTGAATAAACTTTGTGTCCCATAATATCTGGATCTGCCCTTCGTGGAACTTCCACAGACGTAGAACATGATCATCTAATTCAGTAATTCTCAAGGGAGGCAGTACTGCCTGCACCCCCTTACCCCGACTCCAGCATGTTTTCGAAATTGTGGTGGGTGTTTTTGTTGTTCTCCCAGTAATTTGGAGAGAATCTCCTAGCATTTGGTAGAGGTGGTGAAGGACACTCAACATCTTGCACCATAGGGAAGAGTCCCACCCACAGAAAACTGTCTCACTCCTCCTCTGACTTCCCAAGGTCCAGCCAGCCAATTACATAAGTGAACGTGTGTGTTTAATTATCTGAGCCTAGAACAAAACTCCTTTCTACATATAAACACATGGGTTTTTTTTGGGGGGGGGCGGTTTTTGCACAGTTTAAATATATACTGACTTTTTTTTTTTTAGGAAAGCAACCCAGAAGGGAAGATCATGCTTTATTTTGTTTGGAACTTTACCAAGAAACGTTCACCATTTTGGAAAATCAAATCACTGACAGCAATGCCGCTAGTTGTATTTGATGGCCAATAAAAATGATAAATGAATGTCAACACCACATAGAGTTGCAGCATTTGTAACTGTCACATTTATGGTGATTTTACGTATAGCTGCAAATATCTGATAACTTTATATCTTCTGGTGTAGGTGGGCCTGAGCATTTACATATTGAAATACATATTATTTTATAAAAAATACTTTCCTTTTATTTTTTTCTGTTACAGTTAAGATACTATATTGATTTTTTAAATCATGTATGTTAAGTAGCTTATATTATCTCTGAATTCCATTTCAGAATAGTAAAAGAGGAGCTTCAAATAAAAGAGAAGACAACAATATGGCTGAAAACCACTGATTAAGTTTAACTGCCTCATTTCATAATAAAGAAACTGAGGCTATACCTATTCAATCTATACAGGTTACAAAGTCTGTCAATAACAGTGCTAGGACCAGAACCCAGGACCCCTCTCTGCTTTCAGGGCCCATAGCACCAGACCAAGCAACTTTCCAATATTCTCAGATATTATCAAGAATCTAACCACTGTTAAAATAGGAATGCCACAGAGACAGGGAGGTGAAACAATGTCCAACATTAACACCTACACCTGAATGGTATGATCTTATTCTTTTTAAGTGGTCCAGAAGTTTAGAGAAGCTTCCTGCCTGGATCAGACACTGGGAAGAGTGTCAAAGTTGTAACAGTCATTAAGAAAGGATGTGGAGAGAAAGTGACCAAAAATGCCAAAGACAAACGTCCTCAGCAGCAGTCTTTTGCCAAATGTTAATGCTGAGAGTAATCCTACTGGAGAAGACACATCATGTGCCATCTGACCTGGCAGTGGCATTGCCATGACCAGTGCATCCTACCTCTGCAGTCTCAGCACCCATCTGACCTGGAGGCAGGGAAGGAAGGTAATGTCACTAGTCATAGGGACTGTCCTAGAAGAATGGCCATTGCTATGACACTTGAGAGAACGCTCATGTAAATGGGCTTAATTCCAACCATCTTGAGTCAGGCTCAAAATATTAATTTCCTGGGCGTACAGGATCCTGCCTGGATTGAAGTGCAAAAAAACAGCTGAGTTTCCCAAGTAACCTAGAAATCCACACTGAAAAAGGAAGGTAGGTTCTTTCAAACAATCCAAGGATTGGCAATGAGGATGAAGAAGAGGCTAGACCTGCCATTCAAGCATAAGTAGCTTAATTCTGGTATGTTTTCAAGAATCAGGAAAACAAACCATAAAATTAGCTTCAGTAGATAATATTATACATGCATGTGTCTAAAACCACACTTTTATCCCCCCACCACTACCACCCCAAACCAGCTCTTCCTTCTATTTCCAACCAGGGTACCATTATTCTTATAAACTCAAAACCTCAGCCTTTAGACTATACCTGGTCCCTCACACTGTACATTCATTCAATCAGTTGTTAGATTTCCTCTGAAACTGTCTTATGTCCCAATTTTGTACTCTTTCTGCTACTAGTTTAAGCCTCATGCTCTTTCACCTGAATACCATAGGAACTGCCTAACCTGTCTTTCTCCCTTTTCTCCATTTGTCTTGCCAGGTAAGGATCCTAAAGGGCAAGACCAATTATATCATTCCATCCACGCATTTATTTGCTCATTCTTTCTTTCATTCATGCATCAAATACTTGGACCATTATGTGCCAGACAATTGGAATACACTGGTGAGTGTGTCACAGTCCCCCCTGAAGGAGCTTCCTACCTGGAGATGGATACAGAAAATGCAGCAAGTGTTAGAGTTCAGAGAGATGGGTGGTATGACAGGGTGACCATGGGGGAGGGGGCACCCTGCACCAGGGTCCAACTCAGTTAGGGGACAGGGAAGACCTTTGGAGGAAATGATAGGTGAAACCTCAAGAATAAGTTAGAGTGGGCCATAAATAAAGGGATGGGAGAGAAGGTGGAGACACAGAGGCAATAGAACAGGGAGTCTTGGTGAACAGCAAGTAGCTCATCATTTCAGTGGCTGTGTACCTGCAAGTGCGATGTAGAAGGAATAGGCTAGAAAGACCACTGGAGGGAGGATCAAGGGTATTATAAACTCTGCTAAAACTCTTCAAATACTTACCAAATTAAATGCCCTTTCCTCATCCTGGCACTCAAGGCTCTATCCACTGTGACTCGGTCTACCTCCTGGTCTTCTTTCTTGCTCTTTAGACTTTTATTCTGACACTGACTGTTCTATGATGAGGCTTATACGCCTTCCCTCTTCCTATCACCTGGGTCACCCTAACCTTGGCATTGGTTCTCAAAACACACACACACACACACACACACACACCCAAAAGGTGGGCCTCACTTTAAGAAAATTCAATATGGGAAATCCAGGAGTGGTAAATAGGTATATAATAGGTTGAGGAAAGACAGGATAAATCATGCCTCAACGTACTCAAAGTTAATCACAGTGATTCTAAGTAGCAGTTCTTGAGTATATGATAGTGTTATCTTATATGCCATGAACAGCTTTACAAAGTCTCTGAGTTGGAGGGAAAAAACTTAAAGCTTAAAATGTAAGGAACTACTTTTGAATCAAAGGCAAATTAGAAATAAAGATAGTCATCTTTCTTCTCTGAATGGGAATCAAGAGGAAAGTCACATTCTATTTACTGAAATTCATCTTACACATCACTTTTTAGAAATGTATTTCTTGCAAAAGTAAAATACACTTGAATTATTCACTAAAAAACTAAATAAATAAATAAATAATTCACTAATACCTTCACTCATCCAACATTTACTGGATACATCCATGTGCCAGGCAGTACAGTACACAGAAGGGATAGAGACTTGAATAAGGTGAGCTTTGAGAGTATATTATTTGGTAGGAGAAGAATCCCATATCAGAATATACAATAAGCCCTAACACTGACCTTGGCAGCCTGTAAGGGTCAAGCAGGAGCCATTTCAGATGAGATGGTGAATCATAGGTTGGGGGTGGGGGGAAGTATCTGAAGTTCAGGTCATAGTTCTGACTCTGCCAGTAAGTTACTATATGGTTTTAGGGCAAAACGCATACAATTTGGGCCCCAATTTCTCTACCTATAATGTGAGGGAGTGGATCAGATGATTCTAAAGTCCCTTTAATCCAATAGCAATCAAAACTGAGAATAATTATCAGAGGCTTGGCTTTGAACAGTTGGTAGACCAGTGAATATGCAAGCAACTAAGGATGATCACTGGAGTGTGGAAGGGGACGATGATACTGTGTTTGATGTGATCATGTGTGTACACAGGATGGAACATGAGCACGATGAAGAGATGAAGAAACTGAAGCATTGCAAAATTAAATGCCCAAGATGATACCACAGATCTGCTGTAAAATGCACAAATAATTTGCATGAGATTGTTTACTATATTACTCTCTAATTGGTTTCCACTTGTTCTCCAAAATGAGTGATTTATTTAGAACTTACATGTATTGACAGATAACCAACAAGTACCTACTGTGTAGCATGGGGAATGCTACTCAATATTCTGTGATAACCTATGTGAGGAAAGAATCTAAAAAGGAATGAATGTATGTATTATATATGATAACTGAATCACTTTACTATACACCTGAAACTAACACAACATTGTAAATCAACTATACTCCAATAAAAGTAAAATTTAAAAAAAGACAGAGATTCTCAGAACGCTTCTGGCATTAGATCATCTATTTGGTTTGTATATTGTATGCTTCCCCCACTAGAGTATAAGATCCATGTGGGCAGGAACTGTGTCTCCCGTACCTTGAACTGGGCCTGATACAGAATAAGCACTTTATAAATATTTTTGATTTGATAGATAAATGTTAAGTGCTCTGAGAGAGACAAACAACCTAAGATATTTTCTCAACCCTAAAGGACATTTTCAAGAGGCACTTGGAACTATTGAACAACACAGAATACTTAATAAGCAAGAAGCAAATTATTTAACATAGACTGTACTGTAGAGTTGAGAAAATAGACTAAAATGATCAGGAAATGCTGTAGTGACTGGGGAAGCTGCCAAAAGAAGTGTAACTTGAATCAGACTCTGAAAGATGAAAAGCTTGGGGTTTGGAAGGAGGGAGTTGGAAAGCAATGAGCAAAAGCCAATGAAAATGGCCCAGAAGACCAGACAGACTTTAAGAGAGCTCCTTTTGGGGAAGAGAGTGGGAAGCCAAGTTGTAAAGGCAGGTGAACCACAGATTACCAAAGGTATCCAAACAAAGAGAAGGGTTTGGACTTGACGTGATAGAGATAGGAAGTCCAGAAATAACAAGATTAAAAACTTCCCTTCCAGAGGGTGTAGAGAAAATGGAACCTTCCTACACTGTTGGTGGGAATGTAAATTGGTGCAGCCATTATGGAAAATAGTACGGAGGTTCCTCAAAAAACTAAAAATAGAGCTACCATATGATCCAACAATCCCACTCCTGGACATATACCTGGACAAAACTATAATTCGAAAAGATACATGCACCCCTATGTTCATAGCAGCACTACTCACAACAGCCAAGATATGGAAACAACCTAAATGTCCATCGACAGATGAATGGATAAAGAAGATGTGATATTATATATAATACATATTATATTATTCCATTATGTATATATAATGGAATATTACTCAGCCATAAAAAAGAATGAAATAATGCCATTTGCAGCAACATGGATGGACCTAGAGATTATCATACTAAGTGCAGTAAGTCGGAAACAGAAAGACAAATACCATATGATATCACTTTTATGTGGAATCTAAAATATGACACAAATGAACTTATCTACAAAGCAGAAACAGACTCACAGACATAGAGAACAGACTCATGGTTGCCAAGAGGGGGTGGGGGAGGGATGGATTGGGAGTATCAGATTAGCAGATGCGAACTATATAGGATGGATAAACAGCAAGGTCCTTCTGTGTAGCACAGAGAACTATATTCAATTCCCTGTGATAAACCATAATGGAAAAGAATATGAAAAAGAAAATATATATGTATGTATAACTGAATCACTTTGCTGTACAGCAGAAATTAACACAACATTGTAAATCAACTATACTTAAATAAAATAAATTTAAAAAATAAAACTTTCCTCCCAGATTAGATTGCAGCAACTCTCCTTTTCTTGGGTCCTCAACAAACAATGACCAGGGCTGGTTATACAGTAGTTATTTAATTAGCACTTCTGATTGATAGAATTTCAATCAAAGACCCTAGTCTTCCATCAGTCCTTTATTACTCACAGACACCACACCACTGGAAAGGGGGAATTGCATAGTTTTATTTCCCATCCATCTTTTATACCTTTTTTCATGTCTGCTGCTGTTTACAGTCCCGGGGGAAAAAATGTATTACCAACTAAGTCATTGCCTCATTAGGAAGCAGGGTCTGATCTGAAACCAATTTTTCAGAACAATGACTTGTTAAATGCTGAAAAATGCAGTGTTTAGTCATGGAGAAAATAAAGACAATTCACCATGCAATTCGGGGTTTTTTTAATACTAAAAGATGAGAATTTTAACAAGGGGCCGGGGGTGGGGGGGGGGGGAACCAGTCCATTATCAAGTCTCTGCTCCTTCAAAAAGGGATACAGAACATGCTCCTTCGTGCACAAAGAGAAAAGGCTTCTTTCTCCCCCACTCCCTATATTTTCTTACTGAAAATTCAGAATGAATGTCAGCCTTGTAAGAAGGTGAGGGAGCTTAGAAAGAAGGGTGTGTGGCGCTCAAAACAAATCTCTCTGTGAAGGACAAATTGGGTGAGCAATCGCAGGTGAGAGCATGAGGGGAGCGCAGGCCTCCAGGGTGGCCAATGGTGGCTGATTTCTCTAAGGAGGACAGCAAGGTCCGGATGCTGAGAGGAAGAGTTACAAAATTCAGAGAGCGGGAAATCAACTGCAAACATCAACATGAAATGGACCAAAGGTGATGCCGGTTTTACTTAAGAAGTATCTCAGAATAATTCAGTAGGAATAACTCCCATCCTATCATTTATTTGCTCTCTGAAAGATAAATGGATAGCAAGTGGAAAGCATTTGACTGCATCCATTAAGAACACCTCTGAAGGAAGAAGGAGACAGAATATTAATGCTACAATATTGTTTTAGCATAGATAGAAAATGTCCCAAGCTATTGCTTAACATGGCCCCAAGTGCGTAGGTCAGGGTTCATTTCTTCTGTGAACTAGTTGCTCTCCCTCTGTTCCTGGCCACAGATTTTAACCATAACTCCAACAAGTGAGTCAGCAAAATGTGTACCATATGTCACAAGGGAGACCAGATCAGAGAACGGAAGTAGCTTTACTCAAATTTATGTTCACTTTTGGAGAAAATATCTAAAACTTAACTTCAAACTATGTCCACCGTATCAGATTTTTTATCTTTAAAAATAATGTAAAATGAAGAAAGCAGAAAACATCCCTGACACAGGGCAGGTTTTCCAGAGTGTCAAGCAGTTGCTACTCCTTTGTCCCGGGTAGTCCCATGCCGGTCCTGTTGAAGAGGACTGTGGAAACGCAGGCTTTCAGGGGCATAGCCCTAACTATTTCAGACACATTCATCCTTCCCTTCCATCTCTGAGAGTGTGTAGGACTGTAGATCCACTTTTAATTTAGAGCTACATGGTTTGGCTCTTAATTATAAGCTATATTATCATTATAGTTTAATGTATGCATCTTAATCTCATCTCCTCATCTACTGTAAATTGTAAACTCTTTGGAATGAGAGGTTATCTTCATTTTTGTGTTTTCCAAAATGCCTATAAAAACGTTGGGCATACATTTTGGAAAACACGTTGGCAATTCTTCAAAAATTTAAACACAGAGTTACCCTCTGACCCAGCAATTCACTCTTATACCCAAGAGAACTGAAAACGTACATTCACAAAAATGTGTACACAAATATGCAGATCAGCATTGTTCATAATAGCCAAAAACTGGAAACAATCCCCATGTCCATCAACTGATGAATGGATAAACCAGATGTGGTATATCCATACAAAAGACTATTGTTTAACCATAAAAAGGAATGAAATACTGATACCTACTACAACATGAATGACCCTTGAAAGTACTATGCTCAGTGAAAGAAGCCCAACACAAAAGGCCATATATGTGATTCCATTTATATAAAATGTCCAAAATAGGCAAATACATAGAGACAGAAAGTAGCTTTGTGGTTGCCAGGAGCAAGGCGGGAGGGAAGAGTGGGGAGTGACCGCTGACGTGTATGGAGTTTCTTTTGGGGGTGATGAAATGTTCCGAAATTAGACTGTCATGATACTTGCACAATTTTGTGACTATAGGAAAAAACCACTCAATTGTACACTTTAATAGGTGAATTTTACGGTATATGAATTATATCTCAATTTTTTAAATGTCAGGCACATAGAAGAATTAGTGTTTGAAAGTGACTTGTTTAGAAATATTTTAGGGGAAAAAAACCCCAGAAACTATGCTTAGTGACTTTGGCACAGTTGTTCCTTCCTGTTACCATGTTATAAGCTAGAGGCTTTCTCCACGCCTGGACGCTTCCTGAGAGAGGCTGTGCAGCGGCCAGGAGAAGTGCCCAGGCCCCCTGCAGCAGGGGCATAACTGACTGATGGCCCAGCTGCTCCTGCTCTAGATTGGCCACCACACTTGTGCCAGGCTTCTGCTGGCCGCTCGCAACCAATGACTGAGGACAGCAGGGCTACTAAGGCAGGCTCATTCCAGCAGGACACACAGTCTTCCAACAGGCAGCTTTGGCTCGAGGACTCTCCATCCACCTGGCATCACTAAGTTGAGTGGTAGCTCTCCTCGGCGGGCCAGAGCTCATGATAGGAAAGGTCATCACAGAGCCAGGCTTGTTAATATCTGTGAGGATGATGGGGTCCAAAGCCACAGTGGCCCAGGGGGCAGTCAAGTGGGCTTGACGCTCAGAGAGTTTGGAGATAGTGAATAGAGCATAGTGTCCCTGGAGGTGAAATAGATAGGCAGCCATCAAGAATGCTACTTAACTTAACGTCGATAAGGGGGGGAAAGGGCAAGAATGGAGGAACAAGAGGCTGAGGGTGGTCACCTCAGTAAAAAGTCACTTTCCCTTCTCAGCTCCTAGATCCAAGGCAATTTGTAGATCTGGAATCCACTGCCTTAAAAGACGTGAGGCGGACAGGTATGTAGGACCCACAATAGCACAGCAAGTATACACTGTAATGATTCCTTCTGCAAAGGACCTAGGGCCATTTACTCATGTGATTATATGGATACGGAAATTTCCAGGCTTTTTGAGAACTACCGGACACAGGATCTGAGTTGACATTGATACCTGGGGACCCAAAGCATCATCACGCCCCCGTTGTTACCTTGGGCGGGGCCACATAGTAAATAGATCCTGGCGATCATCCGGCTCTCAGCGGGCCCAGTGATCCACCATTGCCCCAGTCCCTGACTGTATGATGGGAACTGATATACGTGGCAGTTGCAGTAACCCTCACCCTGGGTCCTTGGCCTGTGGGGTAAGAGCTATCAGAGTGGAAAAGGCCAGGTGGAAATTCGGAAACTGAGTCCCCACAAGCCAAGATAGTAAATCAAACACAATATCACTTAGTAGGGATGGAGATTAGTGTCATCATTAAAGACCTACAGGATGGAAGACCTATCATATTTTCAGTTCACCAGTCTGGCCCCTGCAGAAACTGGATGGCTTCCAGAGGATGCCTGTAGACTACAAGCTCAACCAAGTAGAAGTCCCGACTGTAGCTGCTGCTCTGGGCCTAGTAGTAATGCTAGATCAATCTAACAAGGCCTCAAGTACAGAATGTGTATTCGATTTGGCTAATGCATTCTTTTCCATTCAGCATTCAGCATTCGTGGGACCAATGACAATGTTCATTTACAATAATGCCTCAGGGTTATGTTAATTCTCCTGCCCTCTATCGTGATATAGTCAGAAGCCCTCTGGCCACCTGGCTATCCCACAGAACATCAGACCAAAACATTCCATCAATGACAGGATGAGCAAAAGCTGCTGGTACACTAGAGGCCTTGATAAAACACACTTGTGGCAGGGATGGAAGGTAAACCCTTTGAAGCACCAGGGACCTGCCACTTCAGCGAAGTGTTTAGAGGTCCAATAATCAGGGGCATGCCTGATTTGGGTGGAGCCCAAAGCAGGAAAGGGCTATACGGCAGGTACCACAGACCTGTCCTGATACTTGGGCCATACTGTCCAGCGGACCCTATCATGCAGGGGGTGTTAGTGGTAGAAAAAAAGACACGTTGTGGAGCCTATGGCAGTCCCCAGTGGGAGTATCACAATGTAGGCCCCTGGGATTCTGGAGCAAGGCCATGACATCTGCAGTGGAGGGTTTTATGCCTCTTGAAAAACAGTTCCTGAAGGGGTCCTGATAGAGACAGAATGCTTGGCCCTGGGGTAACCAAGTGACCATATAGCTGTCCCTGAAGAGCTGCATCTGTTGGACCTGCCAAGTCATAAAGTGGGACAGGCCCAGCCTCAGCCCATCATAAGATGAAATGTGCATCTGTAATTGAGCTTGAGCAGGAACAGAGGGCACAGTCCCCAGATCACCCACCACAGCTGCTCCAGTGCCTCTCTCTGAGCTTGCATCTATGGCCATACAGGGAGTTCTACACAACCAGCTGAAAGAGCAGGAAAAGGCCCAAGTCTGGCTTTCCAATGACTTACAAATTTGTACTGTATGTGAATTACGTCTCAATTTTTTAAATGTTTGGTCACAAGCTGTATGTGGATACTAGCTGAAAAAGGACAGCAACTGCACTGCAGCCACGTTCAGAGTTGGTCTTGAAAGACAGCAGAGGCAAAAAAATCTTCCCTGTGGGCTGAGTTACGAGCAGAGCTCTTGGTCGTGCCCATGTGGAGAAGTGGCCCAAAGTGAGAATGTGCAAAGATTCTGGAGTGGTGGCCAGTGGCTGGCCCTTTACTTCAGGGGACCGGAAGAGGGTCTGGGGTAGTGCCTGCTGGTACTGCCTCGCCTTGGAACTGTAAACAGATGTGTAGCAACACCAGCCTGAGAAGGGTATGATTACCAAGAGCTCAGGCCCTTGAGATGAAGGTTTGGGTCACAATACCAGTAAGTTGCCGCCACTTACCAAGGTAATGGCTGAGGGTGAAGGGAATTTAGGATGGATGATGGAGGAAAGAGAGGATGAGCCCTACTTGTGGCCCAGAGACCAACCACAACAATGGGTCATTGTTCATCCCATTAACCTCTTCTAGGTTCCCCTCAGGAAGAGAGGCTGACAGGAGCTATGCAGAAGCTGCTCACTGAGCTGTGGAAAGCAGTAGATCTGTGCAGAGCAAGGGGGATGGACCCTGGTGGCCCTGAAAATGCACAGCTCAGACCTCCTGCTGTGGGGTGGGTGATTGACAACAATTAAGCACAGTGGGGAGATTAAGGTGACTCACTCCAGCAAGAGGCAGGACCTCTCCAATGTGTAATCGGCTTGAGGACTCCCCATCGGCCTGGCTGAACCTCTTTTGACTGTGTTGTCATCCAAGATTCTTCTTCTTTCCTTCTTCCTTCCTCGGGTGTCAGATCTACATCACTGTGTCTGCCTTCTCCTGCTCCCCACCTCCCCCTCAAGAACGCTCTTGTATGTCTAATGCCACCTTGGAGTCTGCTTCTCCACAGACTTGAACTAACACAGGCTGATTTTAGTTGGGCTCTGTGAGCAGAGAATAAACTTGTGAACAGATACTATGTGGATGCAGGGAATTTTTGTCATTATCCACTCTGCCCCAAATAGGTGTCATTATTATCTCCTACCAGGAGCTGAGGAGTGATTGAGTGGCGTGCATTAGCTATCATCTAAAACACTAGAAATGATGAATGAGGTAAATTTCAAAACTGCATTTTATCAGTTCTCTTTATCCACTCCATTTCTACTGAATAGACAGTGAGAAGTTCCCACCCATTCTTTACCTGCCCAGTCAGTCTCTAACACACACTGCCAGGAGTGCCAGGATTCGGAGACCTTTGAGGGACTCTGGGTTTCTGCAGAAACACAGATGATTTAGAATCTAACTGGAAAAATAGACAAGCTCATTTATTGCTGTAGGAGGACTCCAAACCTCCCATGAGCAAACCAGTGAGCCACAGCCCACTCAACCTAGCTACCCTAGCCAGTGGGGCACATGCCAATGTAGAGCCAGGGCCCACTGGTGTATTTTCAACATTCTCACATATCTCCTTCCTGGGATCCCTCTCTTCACATTGGGAGGCTCCTCCCAACATCCTAGGGTGTGAATGAGTGATAGCAACTTAATACGCTTTCTTTCTCAAGGGTTGAGCACTCTGAAAAGACTTCCAGTGGAAAACAATTTTACCTGTAGGGAAACTCTTCTGGAAAAGGAGGAATCCTTCCACCCCCTATCACTTGTAGCAGGTCCTACTGTGCACAGGGAACCGTGCTAGGCTGGCTGAAGCTTTAAAATCAGAGATCACTTTCAAATACGTTGTCTAATGGCTAATGAGATCCTCAATCAACAGAAAGCAAACAGGGCAGAGACTAGCATTCTAGTTCACAGAGAAGGAAAGAGGCTCAAAGGTGAAATGATTTGCTCAAGACCACAGAGTCAGAGCCTGTTCTTCTCACTTCCCGACTAGCTTGCCCACCCTTAAAAGAGCATTTAGTCTTTAAGTTTACTATTTATTCTTTACTATGAAGACAATCACATCTATTTCATCAACAAAGGCAGATGAGTCTGGAGATGTCACTTTCAAGATTTTAAAAATCCTAAGTAGTGGCTTTCCTGGTAGCGCAGTGGTTGAGAATCTGCCTGCCAATGCAGGGGACACGGGTTCGAGCCCTGGTCTGGGAAGATCCCACATGCCGCGGAGCGACTGGGCCCATGAGCCACAATTACTGAGCCTGTGCATCTGGAGCCTGTGCTCCGCAACAAGAGAGGCCGCGATAATGAGAGGCCCACGCACCGCGATGAAGAGTGGCCCCCACTTGCCGCAACTAGAGAAAGCCCTCACACAGAAACAAAGACCCAACACAGCCATAAATAAATAAATAAACCCAAAGTTAAAAAAAAAAAAAAAACCTAAGTAGTGCCTGTGTTGGATGCGGTGATACTCCACGCTGATCTCCCTTCAGGGATGAAAGTCACTCCCAGGTCCTAGGAGTGCTGCCAGCAAAAAGCCCTCAGCTGTGAGCCCCTACACAAATCACCCTGGCTGATGACAGCCACGTTTTCAAGCTCATGGCCCCTTACCAAAGCATCTTGCATCCAATGACTTTTTGACATGGCGGTTTAAGACTAAGCCCTCTTGCCCCAACTTGGGGCAATCCTAAAGGGTCATGGATCTCAGCTTCTGAGCTCCCTCTGGGGTCAGCTGAGGCCTCCACTGAGACTGCATCACGGCTCCATTTCCCTTCCCTTCCACAGGTTTTGATCCTAAGAGCAATTCCTAATAAATTTTTTGCATGTTAATCTTAAGTTGGTACCAGGCATAGTCAGAGAAAGTGGACATTAGGTTAGGATTTTGGAAGTGGATCACACAGTTGGCAACGAGGATCCCATCACTAGTGGGACTGTGTGGTACTAGGTGGCATAAGGTAGTGCTGTAATTGTTAAAATTTCATCTGTGGCGAACAGGGATGCTACACTGGTGGAAAGGAAGGCATTGGCTGGCGTGATGTATCATGCATTAGAGAAATAGTAACAGTAAGGGTAATGAAGTTGCATGGCTGTTGCTAAAAGCAATTGACACTATGGAAAAAGATAATGAGGGCTTCCCTGGTGGAGCAGTGGTTGAGAATCCACCTGCCAATGCAGGGGACACTTCGATCCCTGGTCTGGGAAGATTCCCACATGTCGCGGTGCAACTAAGCCTGTGCACCACAACTACTGAGCCTGCGCTCTACAGCCCGTGAGCCACAACTACGGAGCCCACGTGCCACAACTACTGAAGCCCGCGCACCTAGAGCCTGTGCTCCGCAACAAGAGAAGCCACCACAATGAGAAACCCGCGCACCACAACAAAGAGTAGCTTCCGCTCACCACATCTAGAGAAAGCCCGCGCGCAGCAACGAAGACCCAATGCAGCCAAAAATAAATAAATTAATTTATTTATTTTTTTAAAAAAAATTAATGAAAAGCTGAGAGTGATTAATCATCAATTAAAAGCTGAGTGTAGGGACTTCCCTGTGGTCCAGTGGTAAAGACTCCTCGCTTCCAATGCGGGGGGGCGCAGGTTCGATCCCTGGTCAGGGAACTAAGATCCCACATGCCATGTGGTGCAGCCAGAAAAAAAAAATTTAAAAAGCGAAAAGTTGAGTGTAAAAGCCAGATGGCCTCTTAAATAGCATGTGAAGAGGCTGTCATCATCATCATCTGTAGTGGGAGGGCAGAAAAGGCTGAGGGTTGGTCCCAGGACTTAATAGTAAGAGCAGCTGAGCTCCAAGGTACATTAAAGTCCCGACCAGTATAGATTTGCTATACCAAGGATAGGGTCCTGGTTGGGAAAGAACGGGACCATGACTCATAGGATGGAGGCATCTGGGTTGATCCACCTGAAAATGCTAAATTCCTATATTTCCCCTAAACTTCTGAGCCTGCTGAAGTGGCCCACTCCTCCCTATTAGGGGATAGCACTCCCCTCTCGCTTGGAGGTGACACAGAGGCTTCTCTCCCACAAAACAAAGTGTTTTGGATTCAACCTCACCTCCCCTTCCCAACATTAGGCCAATAACAAGATTTAAGTCACAACATAATCCAGCTTTGTAACTGTAAATAGTAAATGCTGTTTAAGTGCAGGCAAGCTGGGAGCGAAGTGGGGGGAAAGGATCTGGCCGTGGAAAGGGAGGAAGGGGACACCAAGGAGCTGCAGGTCCTCGCCAGCACGCAGGAGTGAGGCGGGCACACAGGGCTGCATCCTGAGCGTGCTCCGTCAAGGAGGGCAGAACACAAGGCTGAATAATGGAGAGTTTATCGCTTGGAGAGCACTCTCCTGGGATACATGATGTAACACCCTGGCAAGGATCCCAGGAAATGGTGCCGACACATTCCTAGCATGATTCCTAAAAGCATAGAAGAGGCAATGGGCCCCATTAAGTGAAGTAGAAATACCAGAACTGCCATGGCAGACCACAGAAGAAGGGTTGAAAGACTGGGGTGGGTGTCGCTAGATGGATAGGAGGCCAGAAAACCCACCAGAGGATGCAGCACTTACCAAAGCTGAGAAGTTCAATGGTGGCTGCCTTCTGTGGGCCAGAGCCGATGGGAGAGATGCCATTACAAAACAACTCGTTGATAGCAATGAGGATGGGATGATACAATCCACGCCCACCACCTTACCCTACCTCCGTGGCCAGGTGGCGATGCTTAACGGTCAGAGGGAAGGTGGATGTAATTATCCCAGTGAGCAGCAAGGTTGGGGGCAGCCAGGAGACCTGAGACACAGAGTTCTGGAGATGATTAACAGAACACAGGATCCCTAAGGACAAAATAAGTGGGACCCCAATAAGCATATTACTCAAACTGTAAAATCAAAATAAATCAAGGATGGATAATCAGGAAGCTGAGATCCATTACCCCAGTAAAACGTCATGGTCCCTTGCCGGTTTCTGAACCTGAGCTAGTTTTTTGACACAGAAATAACTGCCTGGAAGAGAAGACAGATTCCCAAATGGAAGGATCCTGTAACATCCTGGCAAGCATACATGGTGATGTTTCCTTATGTTTTCTCTCCACATGGGCCTCTAGAGCCATTACTCAGATAACCACGCACTGAGGAAAGGGAACTGCCCAAAAGGACTGTTGGACACAGGGTCGAAATTGGCATTAGTTTCCAGAGACCTAAAACAGCACAAGCGCTCCCACCCCATCCCTTACAGTGGGGTCATGTGGGATTTAGGTAAAAACTGAAATCCTAGCCCAGGTCTTATTCACAGAAAGTCCACTGGGTCTACGACCCATGTAACAGTCATTTCTTGGATCCCCAAATGTATAACTGGAAGAACACGCTTATTATTTGGTAGAACTTCCATATCAGTTCTTCGCCTGTCAGGTAAGAGCTATCATCATGGGAAGGCCAAGTGAAAACTCTGAAACTGACCACCACCGCTTGGCTTACAAATAAGCCCAGATAGTAAATCCAAATCAATATGGCATCCTGGGGAAATGGCAAAAAAATAGTGCCTCCCTTAAAGATCTAAAGGATGCAGAGAGGATGGTCTTCATCATGTCCTCATCTAATTTACCAATCTGGGATCCTGCAAAAAATAAGACAAATGTTGGAGTATGAAAGGAAACTACTGCAAATTCAACCAAGCAGTATCCCCAATTGCAGCTGCTGTTCCAGATGTGTTCTCTTTGGTAGAGCAGATTAAGGTGGCCTCAGGTATGTGCTATGATCCTCAAATTGCATTCTTTTCTATCTCTCTTAGAAAAGATGATCAGAAACGGTTCCCATTCACTTAGAACAAAACAACAGTATACATTTATAGTCTTGTATACAGGATACATTTACAGTCCTGCCCCAGAGCTATACTAACTCTCCCACTCTCTGAAGAGACCTGGTGGTCTGGCTGAAAAGCCCATAGAACATCACACTGCTGCTCCGTACAGATGATGGTTAGTCAGACCAGATGGACAAGTGGTTAGCACACTGGGGGACTTAAGACATATGCTCTCCCAGGGGTGGGAGATAAAGCCTACAAAGATTTACTGCCGCATCAGTAAAATCAGCTTACCCAGGAGGACAGTCCAATTAGAATCCTAGAGGAGTTTCCCCCAGACCTTACACAAAAGAAGTGGATCTGAGCAGCACAGAGCTAGACCCTTATGAACACCGAAAAGGAAGGAATTACACTGCTGAGCAGACTGCCAGCAGGAAGCCCTCCACTGTTAGTCCCCACCAGACCCCTGCCGCTGGGACTGCCTTAGATGGAGATTGCCACCTCACCCAAGGTCACGCTTCCTCATCCAATCAATGATCAGTGGGAGGTGTAAAGGCCAAACCCCCTGGTCCCCATGGGATCAACCACAGCATCCTCTGAGATGGCATCAAAGCTTCTCCCTCTGCCCAATCCTGCTTTCTTCCCTTCCCTTTTACAAGTGTCAATCCCAAAAGCACTCCCAAATAAACTTCCTGAAGGCTAATCTCAGTTGCAGAATCTGTTTCCCAACCTAACCTGCAACAATGACGAAGCTGGAATGAGCCTTGAGATGTGATTCCAAATCCTGACTGTGACATCACTATTCGAGAAGGAAATGAGCCCACCTCTACCATAGTCCTGAGTCTACATGCAGACAGAAGAGAGAACTCTTGGTAGTAATTTTTAAGCTTTGGGGGAAGAGGGGTGGCTATAGGCTCCTTTGAAATTCTGATGAATGATCTGGACCCTTCCCCACCACCACCAATATATATACACACATATATACATACACTCACATGCATCAAATACTGCATGAATTTCAGATAGTTCATGGAATATCTAAAGACCCCAAATTAAGACTTCCCAAGTTACATCATCTCTAATAGACCCTACATTTCTCAAGATTAAACCATATATATCATGGTGAGACATATTCTAGGCATCCAGTAGAAGTCTGCTGATTTGCCTTTCATAGGCACTCAATAAATGCTTGCTCATTTGGTGTGACTTCTGATATATAGTGAAGGACTAAAACAAAAACTTCTTTCTCTAACTTGCCGTCTGCCTCCCACCCAACAGTGATAACGTCTGGAAAGTCCACCATTGCACACCTTTAGCTCTTCCTCTTGAAGCTTTGCTTCAATTAAATGAAGCTGCTCCTGGGGACTTCCCTGGGGGTCCAGTGGTTAAGAATCCACCTTCCAAGGCAGAGGACACAGGTTCGATCCCTGGTCAGGGAACTAAGATCCCACATGCCGTGGGGCAAGTAAGCCCGCACGCCACAACAAGAGAGACGCCGGCGCACCCAAAGAGAAGACCGCGCACCGCAGTGGAGGATCCCGCGTGCCGCAACGAAGATCCCAGGTGTGGCAACTAAGACCCGACGCAGCCAAAAATAAAAGAAATAAGTAAATTTTTTTTTTTTTAATGAAGATGCTCCTGAAAGACATCAAAATAGCTTATCACAAATCAGTTTACCCTAGCCTGCTTCAGTCACATTCAATCTTGAACACTGCTGTTGCTTAGAAGTGAGGGAGAGTCATCAAGAGGGCACTGGCTACCAGATGGGACTCAACAGTTGAAGGGTTGGGAGTAGATGAAGACAGGGAAATTGCTGGAAAGGAGTATCAACTTTACAGCCTCAGCTGTTTTGCACAGGAGGATGCGTCCTGAGCCCAGATCCATGTTGTGCCAAATGCAAGCCCAGAGGCAACGATGGTACCGCGAATTTTGCCTGATAAAAATATAGAATTACTTTGTGACATTCGTTTCTTTTTAATTTTTATTGAGTATAGCTGCTTTGCAATGGTGTGTTAGTTTCTACAGTACAGCAAAGTGATCAGCCATACGTATACACATATCCCCTCATTTTGGGATTTCCTTCCCATTTAGGTCCCCACAGAGCACCGAGTAGAGTTCCCTGTGCTCTACGGTAGGTTCTCATTAGTTACCTGTTTTATACATAGTATCGATAGTGTACACATGTCAATCCCCATCTCCCAATTCATCCCACCCCCGCCCTTTCCCCTTTGGGTGACATTCTTTTTAAGGAAAAACAACAAGCCAGTTATAATAGAGCCATGGTATCAATATAAGGATTCTGTATTAAGTTTAATTTCCTAAGAGATACGCAAGAGCTTTTTGAGGTCACGTGATTCTCACCTGCCTCTCTTATTTTCTCCCCCTAATCTCCCCTTCAGGCCCCCTGGCTGAGTCGGCCTGGATGCTAAAAGCATTACACAGGGTCACAGATCAAGCAGCTTGTCCTGATTCCTGACATGCTCTGGGGAAGGGAGAAGTCACGTGCATAACACAAACCACAGTTCCAGGCGTCCTGGCTTTGTTTTGAAACCATTCTTTATACGAAGAGCTAAGGGGATGCAGTGGAAAGGATTCTGGACTAAAAGCAGAAGATCTGCTCTGAAGTTCCAGCCTAGCATTTACAAACTAGATTCTTAGGCAAATCACTTTCCCTCTATGTCCCCTAAAATAAGAATATGACCTGTCTTACCCAGTAGTGTTCTTTGAGGACCAAATGAGATAATATATGTAAGCTGGGATGCAGTAACACTCAGGTAAGTTCTATTTCTATCACCTCTGAGCTCACCTCCCCTTCTCCTCTTCATCTCACCCTCCAAGCCCCACCACCCTCTCTGAAATCTCACTATCTCTTCTACCTTCTTTAACCAACTCTTTTCTGGGTTTCTCCTCTGTGTCTAACACATTCCACACAGTCCTGCACTTTACATACCATCTTATTCTCTTCACTGTCTCATGGATATTAGTCCTCTCTGCAATTTAAATGTAAGCTCATTGTAAACAAAGACCATGTCACATATTCTTAAACCACTCTTCTTTAGCTGAAAACATGATAGGTCCCCAATAACTAGGAATTTGATGAGCTGATTCTAAAATATATA
This sequence comes from Balaenoptera musculus, assembly GCF_009873245.2. Lineage (NCBI taxonomy): Eukaryota > Metazoa > Chordata > Mammalia > Artiodactyla > Balaenopteridae > Balaenoptera > Balaenoptera musculus. The sequence continues at coordinate 68,590,467 of NC_045795.1, read as the reverse complement.
TGGAATAAAAAGACCACTCAGCAGTCTTGACAAGATCTGAGGGGAAGACATAGCTTTGGAGTTTGAATCCTGCCAAGGTCAAGGGGCTGGGAATGGGCTTGCCACAGAAATGAGCTTTGCACAGATCTATCCTAACAAAGCATAAAACTAACTCTGCACAAATTCAAGGTGACCTGCTGGTAACTGAACTGCCTGATAGAGCAAAAATCACCACTCTTCAGATGAAGACAATAAAATCCAGGGTCTCTACAATGTATCAGCAACGATCTCCAGTATGCAGTTCAAAAGTATTAGACATACAAAAAAAAAAAAAAAAAAAAACAGGAAAATGTGACCCCGAGTCGGCACAGATGTTGGATTTTGCAGACAACTTCAAGCAGCTATAAGTATGTTTCAGGACTTAAAGGAGCATATTGTCTTACTGAGTGAACATATACGGAATCGCAGCAATAAAACAAAACATTTTAAAAGATCTAAATGGGGCTTCCCTGGTGGCGCAGTGGTTGGGAGTCTGCCTGCTAGTGCGGGGGACGCAGGTTCAAGCTCTGGGCTGGGAGGATCCCACATGCCGCGGAGCGGCTGGGCCCATGAGCCACAACTACTGAGCCTGTGTGTCTGGAGCCTGTGCTCCGCAACAAGAGAAGCCGCGACAGTGAGAGGCCCGCGCAGCGCGATGAAGAGTGGCCCCCAGTTGCCGCAGCTAGAGGAAGCCCTCGCACAGAAACGAAGACCCAACACAACCAAAATAAATAATTAAATAAATAAATAATTAAATTAAAAAAAAAAAAAAGATCTAAATGGATATTATAGAACTGAACAGAACAATAACTGAAATGAAAAATTCACTGGATGGGCTTAATAGATGAACTAAGTGTTAGCAAACTTGAAGACAGATCTTAAAAATCATCCAATCTGGGAGGGAGACGCAAGAGGGAGGAGATATGGAGATATATGTATATGTATAGCTGATTCGCTTTGTTATAAAGCAGAAACTAACACACCATTGTAAAGCAATTATACTCCAATAAAGGTGTTAAAAAAAAAAAAAGAACAGAAAGAATAAAACTCAGCCTCAGGAATTTATACGACAATTATTAAATAGTCTCACAAACAAGTTTTCCAGTTTTTGTAAATAAAGTCTTATTAGAACACAGCCACACGCATTCACAGAGTTGAGTAGTTCCAACAGAGACTGTGTGGCCTGCAAACCTAAAATATTTACTGTCTGGCCCTTTATAGGAAAAGTTTGATGACTCGTAGTCACAAGGGACAAAGGGAGAAAACAATGTTCTAGAAGCGCATGGACGACAGTTACCTGGGAGAAGCTGGAACCACAATGGCCTGTCCAGAACCTAGAGCCAGGAGGAGACAGCCACAGCCATTTCCAGAAATACTGCTCAAGACAGAGCGGGAGAAATACCTGGCTTCTCTCTTCCTTGTCCCTCCAATCTCCCCCCAGTGCCTCCCACTCACCAAACCCAGCGGACACAAAAGCCTGAAGCACACAGCCTGCAGGGGTCAGCCTCCTGTAATACAAAGCAGATCAGCAGAAGGGCAAGAAATAGATCTGAGGGTAAATCCAACCAAGGACTGCCAAATACCTTGGAGAAACTCTTGTACATCTGCACCAAGAGACAGGGACAAGAATGTTCTAGCAGCATTATTAGCAAAAAACTGAAAACAACCAAAGTGTCCATCAACAGGAGAATGGTTAAAACACTGCAGAATATTCACACAGTGGAATGTTACGCAGCAGTAAGAAGAAATGAACTGCAGCTACACACAGTAACATTTGTCTGAAAAATATAATGCTAAGTAAAAAAAAAAATCAAGATACCAAAAGAAAACACACTATATGATATAATTTATCTAAAGTCTAAACATGTAAAACTAAATAATACATTGTTTTGTGATATATGCCTATGTATTAAAATTATAAAGGAGGGAATTCAGGATAGTGATTCCCTCAGGCAGGTTTGGGGAAGCAGAGGAATAAAATAAAGGAGAAATGCAAAGGTAGTTTCAATAGTATTGGTTACATTTTATTATTAAGTTAAATATCAGCTTCATTGGTATTTTATTCTTGACCTTCATAACTTACATACATGTTTGTGTGTGTGTACATGTACACATATTTAGTTAAATATCAAATTTTTTGTAATAACTTTTTCTTGGCCGTGCCACGTGGCTTGTGGGATGTTCCCTGACCAGGGATTGAACCTGGGCCACAACAGTGAAAATCCAGAGTCCTAAGCACTAGGCCATCAGGGAACTCCTATAATAATTATTTTTAAAAAAAGAAAACTAGGGCTTCCCTGGTGGCACAGTGGTTGAGAGTCTGCCTGCCAATGCAGGGAACACGGGTTCGGGCCCTGGTCTGGGAGGATCCCACATGCAGCGGAGCAGCTAGGCCCGTGAGCCACAACTACTGAGCCTGCGCGTCTGGAGCCTGTGCTCCGCAACAAGAGAGGCCGCGATAGTGAGAGGCCCGCACACCGTGATGAAGAGTGGCCCCCGCTTGCCGCAACTAGAGAAAGCCCTTGCACAGAAACGAAGACCCAACACAGCCAAAAATTAATTAATTAATTAATTAATTAATTAAAAAAAAAAAAAAAAGAAAACTATATTTTCTAGCTAGACCTTAATTCTCTGCCTTTGCCTTAGGGTTTTCAAGGCCCCTACAAAAGGAGAATTACTCCATTTGATTAGAAGAAACAAAGAAGAGACTTCCCCGGTGGCGTAGTGGTTACGAATCCGCCTGCCAATTCAGGGCACACGGGTTCGATCCCTGGTCCGGGAAGATCCCACATGCCGTGGAGCAACTAAGTCCATGAGCCATAACTATTGAGCCTACACTCTAGAGCCTGTGAGCAACAACTACTGAGCCCACGCACCACAACTACTGAAGCCCGAGCACCCTACAGCCCACATGCCACAACTACTGAGCCCACACGCAGCAACTACTGAAGCACGTGCTCTAGGGCCTGTGTACCGCAACTACTGAAGCCCGCGTGCCTAGAGCCTGTTCTTCGCTACAGAACAAGCCACCGCAATGAGAAGCCCACGCACCTTAATGAAGAGTAGCCCCCACTCGCCGCAACTAAAGAAAACCCACGCGCAGCAACGAGGACCCAACGCAGCCAAAAATAAAATAAATAAATAAATTTATATTAAAAAAAAAGACACAAACAAGAGGTTTTGTCCCAAAATAGCCAATCATAACTGTAGTATAGACCATAGGTGTTCTGAGAATATCACTTTCCCTTCCTAGATGAGACATAGAAAAGCACAGATACATTTTGGAAGGAGAAGTAGAGAAGATAGATACGAAAGGGTTGCCATAGAAGACAACTATGTGCTACACTCTGCTTGAGAGACTCAAGAAGCCTACAATCTAGTTGTGGAAACGAGACACAGTACAAAACTGTGTGACCAGGAGCCTGGAGGCTGGGTTCTATAGGAAAGAGGTGGAGAGACCAGTAATGACTGGGAAGGGGAAGGAAGGCTTCTCAAAGGAGAGGAGACTGTCAGGACTTCAAGGGATGGATGAGATGCCATCCTTTCCTGGAACCTGGGATCCCCAGTTTTGTCAGTGACTTGCTGCATGATTTGAGCTGGCCTATTCATATCTATACCTCAGGTTCCACCTTACGGGGGGATAAAAGCCTGTCTGCTTTCAAGAGATGTTTAGGAGAAAATGCCTGGTGATGTGGAAAATTAAGAAAACCCTTTAAAATAAATAAATGAATGAATGAATAAATAAATAAACAAATAAAAACCCTTTATTGGGAACCCTCCTGCACTGTTGGCGGGAATATAAATTGGTGCAGCCACTATGGAAAACGGTATGGAGGTTCCTTAAAAAACTGAAAAGAGAGTTACCATATGATCCACCAATCCCTGGGCATGTTATCTGGGAAAGACGAAAACTCTAATTCAAAAAGATACATGCACCCCAATGTTAATAGCAGCACTATTCACAATAGCCAAGACATGGAAGCAACCTAAGTGTCCATCAACAGATGAATGGATAAAGAAGATGTGATGTATATGTATACAATGGAATATTACTCAGCCATAAAAAAGAACGTAATATTGCCATTTGCAGCAACATGGATGGACCTAGAGTTTATCATACTGAATGAAATAAGTCAGACAGAGAAAGACAAATATTGTATGATATCACTTACATGTGGAATCTAAAAAACAATACAAATGAATTTATTTACAAAACAGAAACAGATTCACAGACATGGAAAACAAACTTATGGTTACCAAGGGGGAAAAGGGCAGGGGAGGGATAAATTAGGAGTATGGGATTAACAGATACACACTACTATACATAAAATAGATAAACAATAAGGATTTACTGTATAGCACAGGGAACTATATTCAATATCTTGTAATAACCTATAATGGAAAAGAATCTGGAAAAAATATATATGTATAACTGAATCACTTTGCTGTACACCAGAAACGAACACAATATTGTAAATCAACTACACTTCAGTTTTAAAACCCAGGAAAAAAAAAAAGAAAATCCTTTATTTATATGATTAAAAGGAAAGGAGACATCATACACCTAATACCAGCACCTGCTCACCTTGTTCTCTAAATTCCTGGGAAGTCAGTAAAACAACCCTAGGCTTTGCTAGGGAACAGCAGCTTTTTTTCAGGGTGAGGCATCCTGCCAAGGCCTCCCAAGGAAGTCCCCTGCTTCTGGCGTACTGGTGGCCGTAAGAATGATAGGGAGAGTGCTTTTAGATCTGGGCTCAAGGCATAGCAGAGGGCCTTGCACATGCTAACTGATTGATGCTGAATGAATGAATGATCTCCCAGCTGGCAATTCACAGTGTGAGATGCTTCCTTGGATACAAATTGCTTGGGATTCAATACACCCAGATACATTAAAACTGTAAGTAATGCCTAAGAACTTAACTGAAACAGTTAATAGTTCAACGTAAACATATGCAAAATGTGTAGCAAATATTTATATAAAGGATCTCGTTCTCGAAAATAGTATATTTAATGCTTCACAAGTTATATTAATATAATATACTATATTATATTATATTATATATATTATATTATATATTATACTATATTATATTATATTATATAGATATTATATTATATATATTATATTATATTATATATTATATATATTATATTATATATATTATATTATATTATATTATATTATATTATATATATTAACCTCTTTTTTTTTCAGGCTAAGGCCAAATTAATCTTTCAATAGCCAAACTTCAAAGATAACTCAGCCAACAGGCCATCAAAACAGCTTTATTTGTGCAAGCTAAGGGGCCCTGGGAATGTGGGTCTCGGTAAAGGAACACACCTCATGGGTTAGGCTACTTCTCCAGAGTCCCCAGTCACTTAGGGTGTGACACACTAACCCCAAGGTGAAGTGGAGTCAGCATTCTACTTTACTGAGATGGCAGATGGCTCAAGGACAGAGGCTTAATGAATGCAGGTGCACAAAGGGAGTGGAGCCAGATAAGGTCTACGTGAGGGTTTCCAGTAGCCCTGGCTGAAAACACTGAGCTCTTTCTTCTCTAGATTAGCGCATCCACTTTATCACTCCACAGCTGGTAATCAGATTTAAATCATAGGAAGGAAAATCAATAATGCAAAGCTCTCCCTGCTCACCTATTTACACCACAGTCAGCTGACTTTGTGGCTGAGAACCAAAGTTCTACTTAAAGATCCTCAAATTTGACAAACCTTGTCTTTTTTTCGGCTGCGCCGCACAGCTTGTGGGATCTTAGTTACCCAACCAGGGATCGAACCCGTGCCCCCTGCAGTGGAAGTGTGGAGTCCTAACCACTGGACCTCCAGGGAAGTCCCTGACACACATTATCTTAATTGTTTAAGATTCCACTAAACACAGGCTGCTCAGGAGAGCTACCTAGAGTACAGATCCTCTACAGATTCAGGCCAGTAAAGGATAATAATAACTTACATGTTTCTTCCCCCTTACCAGCCTTTGCCAGTGGGCTATAGGACCTCCAAAGTCTAACACATTCTTTTTATTGCAGTTCAATCATATATATATCATATATATGATTTATATTATAATATAAATATATAATTTATATATATTTATATAATAATATATATAATTTTCCATTCTAATCATTTTAAGTATACAATTCAGGGGCATTAATTGCATTCACAGTCTTGTGCAACCATCACCACTATTAAATGTAGGTTCGCTTGTCTGAGAGAAAGAAGAAATTAAGGATAATTTTAACATTATCCAAAAAAATCCATCTTGATGGAACAAAGTTTCTCTTGCGCGTTCTGTCAGTAAACTTCAGAGGTTTGATCACAGAAGAGTAAACATACACACAGTAAAATCAAACAGAATTCCAAATGACTGCCCTCAATTCCATAGCTGCAAAGCTAACTACTTCAAAGAAATGGTAGGTATTTTCCTGCTCCCTCATAGAGAAAAAGGTAGATCTGGCCTCTGTGAGAGTCCTGGATGGGCTGGAGCTGTTGTAATGGTGGCTGACCATGTCGTACAGGACAGATGGCTGGAAGGTGGTGGTGGAGAGGAAGGCATCCTTGGGGAGGATGACTCAAGGGGGAAGAAAAAAGGGGACACCAGTTATGGATGATCTGCAAGCTGACCCTGTCTGCTAAAGTTAGCATGCCCGGGTTGATGAAAAGGACTGACTCACTTGGAGAATGATAAATAACAGCAATCACAGGCATTTGTAGAGTATCGATTTCCCGAAGACTTCCACAAGTTTTTGTATGAATAATCTAATTTATAACCAAGCAGTTCCTGTGATGAGTCTGATGAATCTCCTGTATGAGTCTCTGGTGTTCCTCACATCTCATAGAAAAGGAAACTAAAGAGAGAAGGTACGAGGCTTCCTCAGCACCACATGGGATCTATACCAGATCTCCAGGACGCTGAAGGACGTCCAGGTCTCTGAAGGACGCTAGAACAAATGGTTCCAGATTGCAAGGATGACCCATAGTTAAATCGTCGAATGCCTCCAATAGACCCTCAGATCCAGTTAAGTCTAAATAATTGTTGTTAATATAATTCTTGTTAACGTAATTTTAAATCTGAATGCAATCATCAAAATAGTTCTTGAAAGAAATAATACACAGTGTAAAATGGTAATTTAATAACAATAAAGTAAACACGTCTTGTTTACTATATGCCAGGTACTGTTGTAAGTGCTTTACATATATAGTTGTCCCTTGGTATCCACTGGGCATTAGTTCCAGGACCCCCGAGGATACCAAAAATCCATGAATACTCAAGTCCCTTATATAAAATGACTTAGTATTTGAGTATAACCTATACACATCCTCATGTACACTTTGAATCTTCTCTAGATTATTTATAATACCAATACAATATAATTGCTATGTAAATAATTATAAATACAATGTAAATTCTATGCAAATAATTGCCAGTGTGTGGCAAATTCAAGTTTTACTACTTTATTTTTTGGAAATTTCTAGAATTTTTAGAATATTTTTGACCTGCTATTGGTTGAATCCGTGGATGTGGAACCCACTAATAGGGAGGGCCGACTGTACCACCTCATTTAATCCTCAGATCTGCCCTTTGATGAAGGTATTATTATTACCTCCATCTTTCAAAGGAGGAAACTGAGGCAGAGAAGGTACGTAGAAATGTCACACTGTTGATAAGGGAAAGAGCTGGGATTCGAAGTTTCTGTTGCACGTTCTGTCAGTAAACTTCAGAGGTTTGATCACAGAAGAGTAAACATGCACACAGTAAAATCAAACAGAATTCCAAATGACTGCCCTCAATTGGCGATCTGGTTCCAAAATCTTAACCACCATTCTAGACTTCCTCTCAGTACTGCTAACAGTAATCCAAAGTGAGATTCCTGGAATATATCTACAAAAATTAGCAATGTTGGGGGAAGGAAAGGGGAAGTAAAACAGGCTTTTTTTTTTTTTCATTTTACTCAAAAGGAAATCAATTTTGTTCTTGAATTTAATCATTTGAGGAAAAATACATTCAGATTTTAGAGAATTGGAAGGAACATGAGGGAATTTGTGGGTGATGGTAATGTATATCTTGATAGGAGCTACATGGGCGTATGCATTTGTCAAAACTCAGTGGATGTACACTACAAATTTGTGCATTTCATGTAAATTTTACATCAAAAGAAAAAAACTGTAAGTAAATATTAAGGCCTGGTTAATCGTATTAGAGTACTGAAGTACTTTGGGGCAAGTATACAAATGTTTGTAATTTACTTTTAAATGCATCCAAAATTAAGATGGATTGATGGATGGATGGAGGGATAGCTTTTGCTATGTGTATGATAAAGCAAGTATAGTAGTGTGTTAATGGAACACTTGGTGAAGTATTCTCTGGGTACCCCATACTAATCACACCTTCCAACTCTCCCTCTAAAAATATAATCACCTTCTTGTGTTACTTTATGGTTTTATCACCCAAGTGGGCACAGTAGTTTAGTTTGCTCCCCTTTTAACTTGGTATATCCCCCTCCATCCCTTTCTTTCCCTTACAGTGTATCTGTTGAAGGACCTAGGCTGTTTAACCTGTGCAGTTTCCTCCTATCTGGACTACTATGACTGCCTGCTTAAGGTACATGTTGGCATATTCCTCTATCCTCTGTTTTTTCCTACAAATTGGCCACCGGATCCAGAGTATTAATGAGACTCAGATTCCATCTCTTTGACAAGATTAAGTGGTGGTGTATTCTTTCACCAGGGTTTTTGTTTTCTTTTAATGTTGGCAGTTAGTGCTCAATGCCTAGGTTAATTAGTTCATTTGAGATAGTTGGAATGGTGATATTCTAATTCTATCACATTGTTTTTATTTATTGGCTGGAATCATCTAATAAAAAGATACTTCCCCTCATTTACCATTTGGTTACCCATGTGTTTGCACAATTCATAAAGGAGAAACAAGATAAATAGTCGATTCTTTGTTTTTATTCACACAGTTTTCAGAATAATGAATTGGTTATCTATCATCCTCAGAAGGTGACCAATTAGTTTTCTTTTTAGATACTACTATGAAATCATGGATTTAAACATATTTCAAAATAATTCTCACTAATAATGTGGAAGCCTCTTCAGAATGGCCCCTGAGCCTTTTGTCTGCCCCTCTAGTAGTCTTTGATAGCCTTCCTGCCCCATTCTATGTCAAGATGCTCCAGTTCTTCTTGTACATTTCCTACTCCAAATCTAGAATCAGCCATTTCTCCAAGAAGCCCTGGTTTCTTTTAGTGGAACATGGTATTTCAGGGCCATACTCTGGGCACTAGAGCTACTCATTGTTACTAGGGGATTGCACCCTTTCTTCCATACCAAGAATCCTAGTCTCAAGGATCCAGAGGGTGATAGAATTAGAATATCCCATCATTTACTCTAAGCTATAATAATTGTACAACAGTCTTAGAATAATAATAATACCATCACAAATTATGATTAGAGAAAACACTTAAAAAAATGTTTTTCGGGGACTTCCCTGGTGGTCCAATGGTTAAGACTTCACCTTCCAATGTAGGGGGAGCAGGTTCAATCCCTGCCTGGAGAGCTAAGATTCCACATGCCTTGGGGCCAAAACAACAAAACATAAAACAGAGGCAATATTGTAACAAATTCAATAAAGACTTTAAAAATGGTCCACATCAAAAAAATCTTGGAAAAAAATGTTTTTCTTAGGCTAACCTCATTCTCTCCTCTTTTTTAATGGTTGTACTAGATCTGTGTTGACAGTTCATATAACCTTTAGATATTATAATCTCCCGCCTTCAACCCTCATTAAGTCCTAGTTCTACAAGCAACCATGTATTTCATGCTCACCGCCAGTTCTTGTGTCAGCGTCACTCTAATCTTTGTGGTGGACTTGATCTCTAGTGGACACTTTAATAAGGGCCCATGAGAACAATATTCCCCGAGTTCTTGCATGTTGATCACAGCTAGTGTCAATCTTACTGGATATAAAACTTTTTGCTCAGATTTTGTTTCCTCGAGTATCTTAGTATATTATTCCATCTTCTGGCTTAAATGTTTGCTGTCAGAAAGTCTGGTAATACAGTGGGGAGGGGGGAAGGGCAATAAACAGGTGGGGGAGTGGGAGGTACAAACTATTGTGTGTAATATAAGCTCAAGGGTGCATTATACAACACAGGGAATATAGCCAATATTTTGTAACAACTATAAATGGAAAGTAACCTTCCATATAAAAGGTTTTATATAAAACCTTTGTATAAAAAAAAACAAAAAAAAAACAAAAATAACAAAAACCTTTGTATAAAAATTTTTTTAAAAATTAAGTCTGGTAATAATCTAATTTCCTTTCTTTCATAAGTCACATGCTATTTGTGCCTTAAAAGAAATTTTTTATTTTTCTTTAAAGTCCAGCAATTGTTCTAGAATGTGTCCTGGTATTTGCAGTTCTGGGTCAATGTAGCTCTTTCAATCTGTAGTTCAAAACATTCCAGAAAATATTTCAAGAAAGTTTTCTTGACTTTCAATTTTAACACTTGTTCTTTCCGTTTCTTTGGACTTCTTCCCCTCCCGTTATCTGTATTTCTGACCTTTCTTATCTCCTACGTATCAATTCTCTCAAGTCCTTTTAATTTCTTTCTTCATTTCTTTTTTACTGTTAAATTATATTTCTTTTTACCTTCTACTATCTCTGTTCCACTGTTCCTTCTGGTTTGGTCTTCTTTTCTAAAATGATTTTTTTCCCTTCTATTTCTAGTTCTGTCTTGAAGTTTGTCACCTCATTTGTAAGTTTTTCTAATTCTGATGAATAAGGTTCTGTATGTCTTTTATAATTTTCTTAATCTCTTTTAGTTCTTCTGAAATAGTATATGACTATATTTAATGATATTTCCAGCATGCCTTCTGGCAAGCTCTCATTGTCTATATTCCCTTCGTCTTTGCACAAAAACATTGAGGACCAGAGAGTGGTTACTCATACAAGTTCACTTTTTGAAGCACAAAAAACAACTGAATTTTAAAAATAAATTTGCATCCTAAGGTTTCTTTGGAGAAGAGTAAGGAAAAGCAGTTCACAACACCAGTCAACAACACTCTAAGAACCCCCAGAGATAAGTCAGCTTTGCTCCTGAGATAAGGAGTTTCTTTCAGGTAACTGTTTTTTCCTTCCAGACTTCAAAAGCAAATAAACTATCAATTTAGTCAGAGGAAAGTGCACCCACATAACACACTTTCAAAAAGGCCTGATGAATCTTTTTTCAAATCTTCTTCAGTGTCAGTTCAGCTTCTGCTTTTGAGGTCCTCCCGACAGAAAAGAATCATCTCTGTTCCTTTGTGTGAGTCAAAGAGAGAGACGGATGACATACTGAATTAATGTGAAAGGGAGTTTCAAACGCAGACACCATCCAACAGCAACTCTGAGCATAAAACTGTCTTCATTGAGATATTTGATGAATTGTTTGATGTCAAGCAGTATTATTTAATTAGATGCTTGTCTCTTTTCACATAAAAAGACAGATTACTGTATTATACAGAGGAATGAATTTTAAAATGTCCTACCAATAAAATAAAAACTTTGCCCTCAAAATGTTTTAACCACTTGAACTTTAAAATGCAAATTGTCTCCACAGTTACTTTCTATTTTCTTTGAATTGATAAGAATAATTTATTTAATATTAAGATAAATACCTATGACTCAAAGACATAGAAAACAAACTTACAGTTACCAGAGGGGATAGCAGGGGGGTGGGGGTAGAAGATAAATTAGGAGGTTGGGATTAATGTATACACGCTACTGTGTATAAAATAGATAAACAACAAGGACCTACTGTATAGTGCAGGGAACTATATTCAATGCCTTGTAATAACTTATAATGGAAAAGAATCTGAAAAAGAATATATATATGTATATATATGTATAATTGAATCACTTTGCTGTACACCTAAAGCTAACACAACATTGTAAATTAACTATACTTCAATTAAAAATGGATAAAATACCAACAAATTCAGAAAAAAAGATAATTACCTATTAAAAATAATTATCTTGCATGGCAGTATAGAAAACACCCAAGCACTCCTTTGATTAAAGATAAAAATCTCTGAGCAATTGAATATAAAAAAAGAAGCTGTTAGACTTAAATAATTATGGCTGAAAAACTTAGGTTTTTGTTTTCTTTTTTAAAATTTTATTGAGGTATAGTTGATTTATAATGTATCAATTTCTGCTATACAGCAAAGTGACTCACTTATATGTATGTATATTTTTTCATATTATTTTCCATTATGGTTTATCACAGGATATTGAATACAGTTCCCTGTGCTATACAGTAGGACCTTGTTTTTATCCATTCTCTATATAATAATTTGCATCTGCTAAAAAACCACAGTGTCTTGATTCCTATTCCTTTATTTTTTTTTAAACATCTTTACTGGAGTATAATTACTTTACAATGGTGGGTTAGTTTCTGCTGTACAACAAAGTGAATCAGCTATACACATACATATGTCCCCACATCTCCTCCCTCTTGCGTCTCCCTCCCACCCTCCCTATCCCACCCCTCTAGGTGGTCACAAAGCACAGAGCTGATCTCCCTGTGCTATGCAGCTGCTTCCCACTAGCTTTCTATTTTACATTTGGTAGTGTATATATGTCCATGCCACTCTCTCACTTTGTCCCAGCTTACCCCTCCCCCTCCCCGTGTCCTCAAGTCCATTCTCTACGTCTGCATCTTTATTCCTGTGCTGCCCCTAGGTTCTTCAGAACCATTTTTTCTTAGATTCCATATTTATGTGTTAGCATACGGAATTTGTTTTTCTCTTTCTGACTTACTTCACTCTGTACGATAGTCTCTAGGTCCATCCACCTCACTACAAATAACTCAATTTCATTTCTTTTTATGGCTGAGTAATATTCCATTACATAGGTTTTGCCACCCAAATAAGAGCCTGTGAAATCCAAAAAAATCCATAAAGAATTTCCCAGCAGTAATTTCCTGTCCATCACCGTACTTGCTCCCAAGTCTTTGTCACGTTCATTCTCAAAGAGTAACAAAGACTGTCGCTCTGTCCTCAGGCTACCAGGTGCTAAGCAATCCATCAGGGAACCACCAATAATGTTAAGATATGAGTTGAGGAGGGAAAAGAAAGGAATATGGAAGAAAAGAAGGGGAAACTAAAAAGGGGAAGATGGAAGTGGAGCCATGGAGTAGGACAAAAGGAGAGAAAGAAATGTTTGAGGGCCATTAACCTCCAGCTCCTAACAGAGACACCTATCACCATTGTTACCACCCTCATCATATGATGTCAACATTTGCTTTGCACTTACTGTGTACCAAGCACTGTATTTGTGCCTTACATGAAGCCTCTCACTTTATTCTTGAAACAATCTCATAAGGTAGCCATTCCCATTTAAAATCATAGATTGATTTGTAAATGTGTGTTCATGGCAGGATTGTTCATACTAGCCAAAAAGTGAAAAGAACTCAAATGTCCATCAACTGATGAACGGATAGACAAAATTTGGCATATCCATACAGGAATACTATTCAGCAATAAAAAGAAATAAAGTACTAATACATGCTACAGCATGGATGAACCCTGAAAACTTTGTGCTAAGTAAAAGAAGTCAGTCACAAAAGACCACATAGGGTGTGATCCCATTTATGTGAACATTCTAGAATAGGCAAACCTATAGAAATAGAAAGTAGATTAGTGGTTGCCTAGGGTTGGGAGCCGGGGGCAGAGGGAGAATTGGGAGTGACTGTTAATGGAAACAGGGTTTCTTTTTTGAGTGAAAAAATGTTCTGACATTGATTATAGTGATGGCTGCACAATCTACCCATACATTAAAACCACTGAATTATATACTTTAAATGGGTGAATTGCATAGTATATGAATCATATCTTAATAAAGCCGTTATTTAAAAATTATAGATTGAAAAAATCATAGATTGAACTGGTATACAGTCACTCCTTGAGGAAGGGAGCCCACGATTATTTATTTAAGAATAACAACTGGCCCATTTCTGAGCTATTTAAGGGGCCCTAAAAATATGGTAGAAAAAACTTCTCCCCATCTGGGCTGGGAGCCAGGGATCTGAGTTCTAGTGTTCTCCACTAACCTGCTGGTAATTCTGAATAAGCAAAATCTGGAAATATGGGGAGGCACACAATCTGGTGTTACTAAAGGAAATACCATGCATGTACTGCTTTGTAGGTGCCTTAGTTTATAAAGTCAACCTCCACCTCCACCTGATCACCAAGTACTGGAGAGTCTATCTCCTTAACTCCTCTCCCATCTGTTTCCTTTTCTCCATTTCCACCACCCCCTGTCTTGCTCAGGCCTTTATTATTTCTAGGTTACTGTAATCACTCCTAACAGGGTCTCTCTGCCTCTACTTAATGTCCCCTTCCATTTCCCCAAACACTGGGTGCCAGGGTGATCTCTTTAAAAGTAAGGTCTTAATCATGAGGGAAATGCAAATCAAAACTATGATGAGATACCACTTCATACCCATTAGGATGACTACTATCAAAAAACAGAAAACACCAAGTGTTGACAAAGATGTGGAGGGACTTCCCTGGTGGCTCAGTGGTTAAGAATCCGCCTGCCAATGCAGGGGACATGGGTTCGAGCCCTGGTCCAGGAAGATCCAACGTGCCACGGAGCAACTAAGCCCGTGTGCCACAACTACTGAGCCTGCGCTCTAGACCCCACGAGCCACAACTACTGAGCCTGCGTGTGGCAACTACTGAAGCCCGCAACTACTGAAGCCCCCCTAGAGCCCGTGCTCCGCGACAAGAGTAGCCACCGCAGTGAGAAGCCCACGCACCGCAATGAAGAGTAGCCCCCTCTCGCCGCAACCAGAGAAAGCCCACGAGCAACAACGAAGACCCAATGCAGCCAAAAATAAAAGAAATAAATAAATACATTTATTAAAAAAAAAGATGTGGAGAAATTGGAACCCTTGTGCGCTGTTGATGGAAATGTAAAATGGTATAGCTGTTGTGGAAAATGGTATGATGATTCCTTAGAAAATTAAACAAAGTATTACCATATGATCCAGCTATTCCATTTCTAGGTATATACCCAAAAGAATTATGAGAGTCTCAAACAGATATTTGTATACCCGAGTTCATAGCAGCATTATTCAGAATAGCTAAAACGTGGAAGCAACACAAAAGTCCATCAACAGATGAAAGGATAAGCAAAATACATTTACACAAAATACTGAATACATACAAAGGATTCTGCCTTAAAAAGTAAGGAAATTCTGACATATGCTACAACATAGATGGACCTTGAGGACATTGTGCTAAGTGAAATAAGCCAGCCGCAAAAAGACAAATACTGTATGACTCCACTTATGTGGGGTACCTAAAGTGGTCAAAATCATATGGACAGAAAGTAGAATGATGGTTGCCAGAGACTGGGAGGAGGGGAGAATGGGCAGTTATTATTTACTGGGTAGAGTTTCAGTTTTGCAAGATGGAAAGAGTTCTGGAGATGGATGGTGGTGATGGTTGTACAACAGTATGACGGTATTTAATACCACTGAAATGTACACTTTAAAATGGCTAAGATGGTAAATTTTATGTTGTGTGTATTTGACCTCAATAAAAAGATTGGGATTTTTTAATTAACAAAAAAAACCAATTAAGTTCACTGGTCTTGGTACTAGTACCACTACCCTGCCTGAATCTCTTCCATACTCCTTTTGTCTTATAAGATGAAAGTCAAGTTGCTTGACTGCCCATCCTTGACTGACCTGCCTCCTAGCCTCACCTCTGTCAAACTTCCATCCAACAGAGATGACACTCCCTCAGCCCCAGAGGTACGATGACCAGAGGACAGGAGGTCCCTTACACATATCACAATTGCTCACATGTCCGTGCCTTTGCACGCTGTTCCCTCCGTGGAATTGCCTTTCCTCCACTCTTCCTATTGTAAATGTCTAGACCAAAGACCATTCATCTGGTTGTCTCTGAGGTGGTGGGTTGGGGCGGAGCACTGGCTGGAAAGGAGCACAAAGGAACTCTCTGTGCTGATGAAAATGATTTAGATCTTGATTAAAGATCAAAATGCACTGACATGTATTACCATCTGTGCACTTTATTTCAACTGTTTATAATGGGAAGCAACATGAAAAGAGTCAACCCAAAGCATCATTTCCTATACGAAGTTTTCCCTGAGCCCCACAGGCTGATTCAGATAACCCTCCTCTGTGCCCACATAACACTCCATGAACCCTTCTATTGCAGGACTTACCCTATCCTACTGTATATACACAACTGTTGAAGTCATTTGTCTACCTTGCCAGGCCAAAAGCTTTAGTGGGCAAAGACCATGTCTTAACAGCTTTATTTCCCTAGCACCTACTACACCGTTGTGGTATCTCCCGCACCACCAAAAGTACTCCGTAAACAAACATCTATTGGATGGATCCAAATGAGATACGATGATGGGCAGAAGATGGTGGAGGTGCAAGAGGGAGACAGGAAAATATCTCTGAGGTTGTAACAGAACCAAAAAAATACTACATCACAGTGAAATGTAATCACCAACCACAATTAGGATCAGCTTACAAATTACCCCCACCACTGGCTACCACCCTCCGTCTGCAGACACGCATAAACACACCATCATCATCACTTTCTTTATCGTTCCCTTTAAACAGTTTACACCAAGATTAGCATGTTTGGGGATCATGGGGGACATTTTCCCAATGTGATGTGAGACTTGTCTGTTTATGCCCCTCCAACCTGTATCGACAGTCCTGTAGAAAAACATCTAGAAGCCATTCCCACAGTGAATTTACATGCTGCTGAGTGATCAGCAGGAATGGTGGCAAATCCGTTTTCCAGGAAAGGCTCCTTGTTTCCTGCTCCTCATGTAGGGAATTCATCGCTAATCTCCTCAAAGCACATGTGTAAGTGAGCTTTATCATCCCTATAATTAACCTAATTTAGATAAATATTAGTCTCCATAAATTTTACATCATAAGCTTGGCTACAGCTGAATGCTCCAGGAGGCCCCTATGTGCTGCAGGAATCGATGAAATGTTAACTAGCGCTGACATCTCAGCAGGTGCCGCGGAGGAGAGGAGAATCCAGAAAACGGTGGTGCTACACCAGGCATCTCTGTCCCACCTCATCAAGGGTACCTCCTGGCCACTCTTCCACCTCCATTTACTGACCCAGAACCACAGCCTCAGCCTGAGCAGACGGTGACATTCCTCCGCATCTGATACCCTTCCCCATTCCCCTGCCCACTCAGCCCGTCGAAACCTCCGTCTGGAAAGAACGGGGACTCAGCGCTTAACGGTAAATTGACTGATACAGATCCATGTTCTCCCATGAGCAACTCCAAATCCCCAAACTCTGAAAACCAAAAATTTTTTTCTTTTTCTCTTTTTTAAAAAAATGTTTTTAACTTCTTCTCTATTTAAAATTTGTTTTCATTTTTCGTTTCTTTGATCCAAAAAACTTTTTAAGGCTTAAGGCAAACTCATTTGACAGAATGCCCTGGCCTGGACTGACAGGAGACCATTTGTAATCTTTATCCCACGTGGCCCAAATATTCATCTTTGATTACAGACTGCTGCCCCAGGCCGTGTTGGCAGTATTACATAATATACGATATAGGCAATGTATCACCTTTCTAAAACCCCAAAATGTCTGGATGCTAAAATACATCCAGCACCAAATATTTTAGATATGGGACTGTGGGCCTGAACCCACGAACAGGCCAATCAGATCTGTTTGTGGTGGGTGCCCATAAGGACATTTCTGGGGCCCGGGTGGAAAGAGCAATCACAACGGTACGTAGCTTCTGGACGTCTAACATTGATGACAGAGCAGGGAGTGGGGCACGCCTGCCTGGCAGCGCCATATCTGGCTCGGAGCATCACGTCTTCCAGGGGGTTTATATTCCAGCAGCCCCAATGCACAGGAGCCACTCATTAGCCATGCCCTTGCTCTGCAAAACAATGATTAGGAGATGGTGAAGATGCACTCACTGCCTCAGAGACAGGGCCCTGATGCAGAGCTCAGAGAGTGCCTACAAAGTTTGGCAACAAACTTTCAGAATGGCTGTGGCTGGGTGTCATCTCCACAGCAGCAGGTCAACTCAATGGATTCTGGTCCCCATTTAATCACACCAGTTTGTCGATATCATAAACATGTATATGGAGGTTGAATTGAATTGTTTTCTTGTTATTGAAATTTACAAACATGCAGAACGGTGCACATATCATAAGCATACCACTGGATGAATTTTCACAAATTGAACATACCCGTGAACCAGTGTCCAAGTCAAAATATACAATATCCCCAGCACTGCAGAAACCTCCTCCATGTTTCCTTCCAAGTTATAAACATGCCTCTCTCCACCAAGGGCAACCACAATCCTAACTAGAATTCTAAGAGTCTATTATTTCCAGCTTGATTTTTAGATTAAATTCATCAAATGTTTTGCCACTATGTAGATCCAATTTTGGTGATGACCAGGTTTGCTCCCTGCCTTCTGAAGGTAGTACTATAAAATTAGCTGGGCAGCAGGTGAGGCAAAGCAACCACAGTAAAGTTCTGATACAACTCAAGAAGCACATGCCCTAACCCCAACCTGGCGTTGCCTCAAAATCAAACTCTGACAATGGCCATCATCAAAAAAATCTACAAACAATAAATGCTGGAGAGGGTGTGGAGAAAAGGGAACCCTCTTAACACTGTTGGTGGGAATGTAAATTGATACAGCCACTATGGAGAACAGTATGGAGGTTCCTTTAAAAACTAAAAATAGAACTACCATATGACCCAGCAATCCCACTACTGGGCATATACTCAGAGAAAAGCATAATTCAAAAAGATACACACACCCAGTGTTCATTGCAGCACTATTTACAATAGCCAGGACATGAAAGCAACCTAAATGTCCATCAACAGAGAAATGGATAAAGAAGATGTGGTACATATATACAATGGAATATTACTCAGCCATAAAAAGGAACGAAATTGTGTCATTTGCAGAGATGTGGATGGACCTAGAGACTGTCATACAGAGTGAAGTAAGTCAGAAAGAGAAAAACAAATATCGTATAATATCGCTTGTATGTGGAATCTAGAAAAATGGTACAGATAAACTTATTTGCAAAGCAGAAATAGAAACACAGACGTAGAGTACAAATGTATGGATACCAATGGGGGAAGGTGGGGTGCGATAAATTGGGAGACTGGGATTGACATATATACACTACTATGTATAAAATAGATAACTAATCAGAACCTACTATATAGCACAGGGAGCTCTGCTCAATGCTCTGTGGTGACCTAAATGGGAAGGAAATCCAAAAAAAAGGAGAAATATGTATATGTATAGCTGATTCACTTTGCTGTAGAGCAGAAACTAACACAACATTGTAAAGCAACTATACTCCAATAAAAATTAATTTAAAAAAAATCAAACTCTGACAGATACAAAAAGAGGCAACGCTTGCTTGCAATAAAGAGCACAGAAATCTAATTTAAATAAGATTATTCAAATATACGCATCACTTAAAACTTGTAAAATGCCATTTTTTTTAACTGAGATAAAATTCAATTAACATAAAATTCACCATGTTAGCCATTTTTAAATGTATAACATAGTGGTATATTCACAGAGTTGTACAACCATCATCACTATCTAACTGCAGAACATTTCCATCACACCATAAAGAAACCCCTTATCTGTTAGTAGTTACTCCCAATTTCCCTATTCCCCCCATCCCTTGGCAACCACCAATCTACTTGTGGTTTCTATGGATCTGCCTATTCTAGACATTTCATATAAATGGAATCATACAATATGTGGCCTTTTCTGTCTGGCGTCTCTCACTTAGCAGAATGTTTTCAAGGTTCATCCATGGTGTAGCATGCATTAGTACTTTGTTCCTCTTTATGGGTGAATAATATTGCATTTTATGGATACACCACATTCTGTTTATCCAATGATAATTTGATGAACATTTGGGGTTGTTTCCTCCTTTTGGCTATTAATGCTGCTATGAGCATTCATGTACAAGTTCTTATGCACTTGTTTTCATATGAAAACATATGTTTTCAACCCTCTTGGGTATATACCTGGGAATGAAATTGCTGGGTCACAATGATCACTCTAACATTTTGAAGAACTGCCAATTCTGTCTTACAAAGTGACTGCTGCATTTCACATTCCCACCAGCAATGTTTGAAGGTTCCAATTTCTCCACATCCTCACCAACACTTGTTATTTTCCATCATTATTATTTTTATTATTATTATAGCCATTCTAGTAGGTATGAAGTAGTATCTCATTGTGGTTTTGACTTATTGCCCTAATGACTAATGATGTTGAGCATCTTTTCACATTCTTACTTGCCGTTTGTGTATCCACTTTGGAGAAATGTCTGTTCAGATCTTTTGCTTATTTTTATTTTTTTTCTTCCGGTTTTATTGAGATATAATTGACATACAACCCTGTATAAGCTTAAGGTGTACAGCATAGTGATTTTTTTTCCATTTATTTTCCTTTGTTTTTATAATAGTCTAGTTTTATTTTATTTTATTTTATTTTTTAACATCTTTATTGGAGTATAATTGCTTTACAATGTTGCATTAGTTTCTGCTGTATAACAAAGTGAAGCAGCTATATGTATACATATATCCCCATATCCCCTCCCTTTTGCATCTCCCTCCCACCCTTCCTATCCTACCCCTCTAGGTGGTCACAAAGCACCGAGATGATCTCCCCGTGCTATGCAGCTGCTTCCCACTAGCTATCTATTTTACATTCGGTAGTATATATATGTCAATGCTACTCTCTCACTTCATCCCAGCTTACCCTTCCTCCCCACACCCGTGTCCTTTGTTTTAAATTCTTTTTTTTAATTTAATTTTATTTATTTTTTTATACAGCAGGTTCTTATTAGTCATCAATTTTATACACATCAGTGTATACATGTCAATCCCAATCTCCCAATTCATCACACCACCACCACCCCCCGCTGCTTTCCCCACCTTGGTGTCCATACGTTTTTTCTCTACTTCTGTGTCTCTATTTCTCCCCACAAACCAGTTCATCTGTACCATTTTTCTAGGTTCCACATATATGCGTTAATATACGATATTTGTTTTTCTCTTTCTGACTTGCTTCACTCTGTATGACAGTCTCTAGACTCATCCACGTCTCTACAAATGACCCAATTTTGTTCCTTTTTATGGCTGAGTAATATTCCATTGTATATATGTACCACTACTTCTTTATCCATTCGTCTGTCAATGGGCATTTAGGCTGCTTCCATGACTTGGCTATTGTAAATAGTGCTGCAATGAACATTGGGGTGCATGTGTCTTTTTGAATTATGGTTTTCTCTGGGTATATGCCCAGTAGTGGGATTGCTGGGTCATATGGTAATTCTATTT
The DNA here is from genome assembly GCF_009873245.2 of Balaenoptera musculus. Lineage (NCBI taxonomy): Eukaryota > Metazoa > Chordata > Mammalia > Artiodactyla > Balaenopteridae > Balaenoptera > Balaenoptera musculus. Next base: position 68,569,020 of record NC_045795.1, on the reverse strand, counting down.
TTAATTTTTTAAGGAACCTCCATACTGTTCTCCATAGAGGCTGCATCAATTTACATTCCCACCGACAGAGCAAGAGGGTTCCCTTTTCTCCACACCCTCTCCAGCATTTGTTGTTTGTAGATTTTCTGATGATGCCCATTCTAACTGGTGTGAGGTGATACCTCATTGTAATTTGGATTTGCATTTCTCTAATATTAGTGATGTTGAGCAGCTTTTCATGTGCTTCTTGGCCATCTGTATGTCTTCTTTGGAGAAATGTCTATTTAGGTCTTCTGCCCATTTTTTTTTTTTTTTTAAAAACAGATGTAACTTTATTTATTTATTTATTTATTTATTTATTTATTTGGGTGTGTTGGGTCTTCGTTTCTGTGCGAGGGCTTTCTCTAGTTGCGGCAAGTGGGGGCCACTCTTCATCGCGGTGCGCGGGCCACTCACTGTTGCGGCCGCTTGTTGCGGAGCACAGGCTCCAGACGCGCAGGCTCAGTAGTTGTGGCTCACGGGCCCATTTGCTCCGTGGCATGTGGGATCTTCCCAGACCAGGGCTCGAACCCGTGTCCCCTGCATTGGCAGGCAGATTCTCAACCACTGCGCCACCAGGGAAGCCCATTCTGCCCATTTTTGAATAGGGTTGTTTGTTTTTTTAATATTGAGCTGCATGTACTATTTATATATTTTGGAGATTAATCCTTTGTTCGTTGATTCGTTTGCAAATATTTTCTCCCATTCTGAGGGTTGTCTTTTCGTCTTGTTTATGGTTTCCTTTGCTGTGCAAAAGCTTTTAAGTTTCATTAGGTCCCATTTGTTCATTTTTGTTTTTATTTCCATTACTCTAGGAGGTGGGTCAAAAAAGATCTCAGCATAGTGATTTGACTTACATACATCATGAAATGATTATCACAATAAGTTATTGAATATCCATCACCTCATATAGACACAACATTAAATAAATAGAAAAAAATGTTTTGTGATGAGATCTCCTAGGATTCACTCTCTTAATGACTTTCATGTATGACATGCAGTGGTGTTCATTGTATTTATCATGTTGTACATCACATCCTTAGTACTTATTTATCTTATGACTGGAAGTTTGTACCTTTTGACTGCCTTCATCCAATTCCCCCTCCCCTTCACCACAAATCTGATCTCTTTTTCTATGAGTTGGTTTGTTTATTGTTGAATTTTAATTGACTTACAACACTATGTTAGTTCCTGTTACACAGCATAGTGATTTGGTATTTCTATACATTTCAAAATGATCACCATGATAAGTCTAGTTACAATATGTCACCATATAGATATTATAGTTATTGACTGTATTCCCCACACTGGACATTTTATACAGGTGACATTTATTTGCGACTGTAAGTTTGTACCTCTTAATCTCCCTCACCTATTTTTCCTTTGCTTATTTTTAAATTGGATTGTTTTTCTTTATATTGTTAAGTTGTAAATATTCTTTATAAATTGTAGATACTAGACCCTTATCAGATAAGATTTGCAGATGTGTTCTCCCACTCTGTGGGTTGTCTTCTCACTTTCTTGATAGTGTCCTTTGAAGAATAAAAATTTTTAATTTTGCAAAAGTTCTATTTGTCTATTTATTCTTTTGTTGCTTATGCCTTTGGTGTCATATTTAGAAACCAATGCCTACTACACCATCACAAAGATTTACACCTATGTCTTCTCCTAAGAGTTTTATACCTTTGTAAAATGTCATTTTAATAAATCGTTTTGATTTATGTAAGACAACTATCATACCAAAACTCTCTTATTATGAGTTACAAAAATACAAAGAAAACTTGCAAAATATATTTTAGTTTTATCTTCCAAAGCGTAAGAGTTTAGAAAGTAGTCACTGGAGTCAAATCCTGGATTCAGCATGTCTGAGGAGCTCCTTTGGAGAATTTGTGTGTCCTGATTTAGAATGAGTGTTTCAAATTATATATGTGGCCTATATATTTTTCTATAATTGTCTGTATGTCCAAGTCTATATAAATATAATATATGGTCCTACCACTAGAAACAATTAACATAAAAAAAAAACAGAAAACTGTATAAACTGGTACAATCCCATACTCACTAAGCCATAGAAAGACAAAGGGTATGTCAGTAGCGGAAGAGCTGTCCACTGACATAATATTAAAAATATTTTTTGAGACTGAAGAAAACCCAATTCCAGTTACCTAATTCCTCCAAGCTTCAGTTTTTGCCTCTATAATATGGAGATGATAATCATACCTACCTCATAGGTTATGAGGATTAAATATGATAATGTATGAAAAGTAACAATAGCATCTGTCACACAATATGCTTAATGAATGTCAGCTATTATTATTTTTATTAAGTTTAATGTACATTAAAATTGTTTTGTAGTAGGGAATTCCCTGGCAGTCCAGTGGTTAGGACTCCACGCTTCCACTGCTCTGGGCCTGGGTTCAATCCCTGGTCAGGGAACTAAGATCCTGCAAGCTGTGCAACATGGCCAAAAAAATTAAAAATTTGTTTTGTAATAATTTTTTTAAATAACACATTTTCCTTGTGACCCTCTCTGTTCTCTCTTGCCCAAAGAAGGATATAAACTGTCTGCAAGCAAATGAGCAAATAATGATTTGAGCTGAAGATAAATAGCCTTGGGAGAAATCTACGGGATTAGAGAGGTAAACTGGAAACTTTAGAGTGGTTAAAGACCAAGAAGTGTTCATTTTTCCATCTCTTGGGTGATACTCTAATTACTTGTCCACTGGCACTGAGCTTTTTGAGACCTAAGCAGTTAACTTCTCCAAAAATATTTAATTGAGCATTTTCCTGACAATTTCCTTGTTTGCTGGGAAGGTGTCATAATATATTCTAAAGAGTGAGAATTAGGAAACCTGAGTTTGGGTTCTGACTCTGCTATTAATTGTGTGACTCTGGAGATCTGCCTCATTTCTCTGGCCTTTTGTGTCTATTTGAGGAAGGAAGGAAGGAAGGAAGGAAGGAAGGAAGGAAGGAAGGAAGGAAGGAAAGAAGGAATGAAGGAAGGGAGGGAGGGAGGGGAGGGGAGGGGAGGGGAGTCGAGTCAAGAAGGGAGGGAGAGAGGGAGGGAAGGAAATGCCCTCCTGATCCTAAAAGTCTGATGGTTTGGGAAATTCTACATTTAGACGTTCTTTTCTCCTCTATCTGTAGCAAGCAGAAATGCTCAAGCCAGTTTTTCAAGCTACTTGTGTGCGCTAGCCTTTGTGATAGCGCTTCTATCACATTTAGCTTTTGGAAGTAATCCATAGCCCAAAAGATAATCTTCCTTTCTTTGTTTAGCATCTCTACCCAAAAGCCAAGCATCCATACATTTGGAGGGACGGAAGGCTCTGTGCCAGGCTCACAGATGGGCCGAAATGTTGACTCCCCAGGGATGCTGCGGGAGATCAAAGGGGAAGACGTGCTGACTAAACGTCCAGGAGGAATCGCTGTGAGCCCAGAGCTTGGAGGGACTGTGTCATTCCTGACCAGCTGAGTTTTAGAAAGGAAGCAGAAGCAGAAGGCACCAAAATAATGCTTTAAAGTTCCTGCTCTTGCCATTTGTCTCTGTCAGGGAAAGAAGTATTCACACAATTCATTCACTTATTCCATAAAAATATATTGAGAGCCTATGATTTGCCAAGTACTATTCTAGGTGCTGGGAATACAGCAGGGAAAAAAATTACGTTCCTGTATCCACAAAGCTTACCTTCTAGTGGGGAAAACAGGCAATAGACAAATAAACAAGTAGACAAGTAGGTGTACGTGTGTGCACGTATGCAGGCATAGGTGGAGAATGTGTGCACATGGGATGCATATATTTATGGGTGCGTGTATGCGTCAGTAGGTAAGTGCTTTGGAAAAAAAAAGAAAAACAGAGAAAGTGGCATAGGGAATGGGGAAGGGGTTGGGTACAAGTTATTATTTTAAATAGAGTGAGCTTCATCAATTAGGTGACATATAAACACAGAACTGAAAGATGAGGAATTGAGGTGTCTGGAGGAACAGCATTCTAGCAGAAAAACAGTAAGTGCAAAGGCCTGGAGATGACAACATGTGAGTCGTCTATGAGGAATAGCAAGGAATCCAGTGAGGATGAATCAGAGAAAGCAAGGCAGAGAGCAGCAGGAGGTGAGTGAGATGGGGTGCAGGGAGGGCGCATCACGGAGGGCTTGTAAGACACTGTAAGAACTTCAGCTTTTATTCTGCCCAACATGGGGGTCCACTGAACAATTCTGAGCAGAAGAGACACATGATCTGACTTAGGCTTTAGAATGACCTCTCGAGCTGCTAGGAATATACCATAGGAGGTTGGCAGAGGGACGCCAGTCAGGAACTTATTGCAATTACCCTACAAGAGGTGATGGGGGCTTAGACAAGGGGATTTAGCCATGAAGGTAATGAGAAGGAGCTGGATTCTGGATGTATTTTGAAGGAAAGGCCAGCGGGATTTGCTGATAGATGTGATGTGGGGAGTAAGAAAAACAGTCAAGCATGACTATGAAGTTTTTGGTCAAAGCATCTAGATGGAAGGCTGTGGGAGGAACAAATTGGAAAGCAGGAAGGTGTGGTGACTCAGGAGTTCAATTTTGGACATGTTGCTTTTGCAATGCATGTGAGACATCCAAGAAGAGATGAAGATATAACTCTGGAATTCAGAGGAAATGTCCTGGCTAGGAATACAAATTCAGGAGTTGATGGCATTTGTATGGGATGTAAACCCATGAGACTGGATGAGGACCCCTGGGGAGTGAGTATAAAGAAGAGGTCTGGGACTTTGTTTATTCATAAAGTTGTGCAGCCATCACCACTCTCTAATCCCAGAACACTTGGACTTCCCTGGCTGTCCAGTGGTTAAGACTCCACGCTTCCACTGCAGGGGGCACGGGTTCGATTACTTGTCGGGAAACTAAGATCCCACAGGCCGCGTGGCACAGCCAAAAAAAAAAAGAAGAAGAAGAGGTCTGATGTCTGAGCCCCGGGCTCCCCAACATTAAGAGGACTGGACAATAAGGAGGAAGCATCAAAGAAGACTGAGAAGACGCAGCCAGAGTAGTGAGAGGGACGTGAGAGAGAAGGCGCTCCAGAAGTCAAAAGAACAACCCACAGTGATCAGTCATGTCAAATGCTCCTGACAGGGCAAGATGAGGACTCAGGACTCACGCTACAACGTGGATGAACTTTGAAAACATTATGGTAAGTGAAAGAAGCCAGTCGCAAAAGGCCACATACTGTACAAGTCCATTTATATAGTATGTCCAGAATACACAAATCCATTGAGACAGAAATTAGATTAGTGGTTACCAGAAGCTGCGGGAGGGAGAAACGGGGATTAACCGCTATGGGTATGAGGTGGTGAAAGTGTTCTGGCCTCTGTTTTTTGTTTTCATTGGGTTTTTTTGTTGTTGTTGTTTTGTGGGGGGTTTTTGCTGCACCCCATGGCATGTGGAACTTCCCTGACTGGGGATAGAACCAACGCCCCCTGCAGTGGAAGCACGGAGCCTTAACCACTGGACAGCCAGGGAAGTCCAAGTGTTCTGGGATTAGAGAGTGGCGATGGCTGCACAACTTTGTGAATAAACTTAAAAACCCACTGAACTGTATACATTAAAAGAGTGAATATTATGGTATGTGGTATATCTCCATTTTAAAAAATCTTTTAAAAAAGAGAACTCAGAGTTGACTATTGGATTTTGTGGCATGTAGGCCAATGGTGACATTGACAAAAGTGGTGGGGATTACTGAAGTGAGTTTAAGAGAGAGTGGGAATGGGAAAATTTGAGCATCAATATGAATAACAACTGTAATGGATTGAAACACATCTAATATGTTTAAATACATGAGTTCATAATAACACTTGAAAAAAATCACCCAAAAAACCCAAATTGAGGATGCTAGGGGACCAACTCATTATTCTGAGACTAGTGAATTTTTTAAAAATCAAAGAATTTATCTTGTTTTTCTTATATAAATTGTACCATTGGGTATCCAAATAGTAAATGAAGGTAAATTTCTCTTTTAAAATGTATTCCAGGGACTTCACTGGTGGTCCAGTGGATAAGACTCCAGGCTCCCACTGCAGGGATCGGGGTTTGATCCCTGGTCAGGGAATTAGATCCCACATGCCGCAACTAAGAGTTCACACACCGCAACTAAAGATCCCGCATGCCGCAACGAACGGTCCCGCATGCCACAACTAAACATGCTGCAACAAAGATCCCACTTGCCGCAACTAAGACCAGGTGCAGCCTAAATAAATAATTTTTTTTTAATATAAAAAATAGAATTATTCCAGCTAGTAAATAAATGAAAAGGGAAGGATAAAATTAGAATATCACCTAATATATTTTGGAACCCCTAATGAATTAATGGAAATAAGCATTGATCATCAAGAGCAAGTAGCATCTCAAGGAGAAAAACAAACAGACTTTATATGCCTCCTGACGGAAGAACACACCAGCAGCTATAAAGTCATCCTGGTCCCACACCCCCAAAATCAAACCTGTATCTGATCAAGCCTCTAAATTCAGCTACCAATTTTTAGGAGATACAGAGGGCAGAGAAACACATTAAATTACACCACAGGGATACAATTGGCAAAATCCAGATTATGAAAAACTCTAAAGGAAAAGGATCATAGTTTCCTCAACAGACAAATTACAAGGGAGGGGAGACAGAGAAAGAGAGACAGATTCAGAAACAGAGAGAAAAAGAAGAAATGCATTATATGGACAACATTTGAATCCTGTTTCAAACCCTGTAAAAAAGTTACGACAGAGATGAAACCATTAGAAATTTCAACACTGACCAGATATTTAATGATATCAAGAAATCGTTAATTTTTAAGGTATTGGTTATGGTAAAAGGGTCCTTATCTTTTAGTAGCACACACTAAAATATTTACGGATAAAGGGATATGCTGTATAAAATTGCTTCAAAGTATGGGAAAGGAGAAGTGAATAAGGGTGTAGATGAAATAAAATTGGCCATGATTGATCACTGTTAAGCCTGGGTGAGGAGCATCCTTGGGTTCATTCTACTATTTGCTCTACAGTTATATCTGTTTCAAACTCACCATCAAAAACTAGTTGAAAGAGAATGGGAAGAGAGGACCTGGAGAGAGCAAGTACGGACTGCTCTAGAGAAGCCAGGAGAGAAGCAGAGAAATGGGGCGGCAGCAAGAAGAGAATGTGGGGTTGACGTTTTCTGAAAGTCAGGAGGGTTTTCTGAAAATAGCGACATTGGAGAAAGTTAGTGTTCCGATGAGAGGATGACCCAGTAGGAAGGGACAACGATGGGACAGGGAGCCATACTCTGGTGCAGGCGTTAGGCTGTTACCTGCAAATAAACCCAGCACAAGTCTCACAGCCACATTGGACAGGGACATAGGTTTCTTAGAGAAGAAAACCGTCTCCAAGTTTGTTCTATTTAAGGGACCTAGAGAGGTGAATCTGGGGTACTTCCTCATCCTTGGGAAGCACCTTCCTGAAAACACCCTCCTTCCTATGATCAGACCTTAAATCAGCCATGGTTATTCTTCATTAATAATAATCCCACCTAACACCACCGAGTCACCCTTTTCCCAAGGGTCTTTTCTTTTCTTTTTTTAAATTATTTTTAAGAGAAAATAATAATTAAAACAACAGCCCATAATCCCACTGCCCAAATATGCCATTAATATTTTCTTAAATAGTGAAATTAGGGATCATATTTTTTTTAACTTTCTATAATCAGTTCTCCTTTCTTTTATTTATTTATTTATTTATTTATTTATTTATTTATTTATGGCTGCACTGGGTCTTAGTTGTGGCATGCATGATCTTTCGTTGAGGTTCCCGGGCTCAGTAGTTGCGGTGCGCAGGCTTAGTTGCCCCATGGCATGTGGGATCTTAGTTCCCCAACCAGGGATCAAATCCGCGTCCCCTGCATTGGAAGGTGAATTCTTAACCACTGGACCTCCAGGCAAGTCCCAATATTTTTAACAGAAAAAAATGCCTCCCCACTCCTAGTTCTATTCCCCCAACAGTAATCACAGTTTTTTGTTTACCTTTCTAGTAAATAATAATCATAATGGCATATATTATCAGCATATACGTGTTTGGATAAAAATCCATACACAAAACCATCATACTATAATTACTCTGTACCTTACTCTCTATGCTTATAATGTATCTTGGCAATCCTTATCAACACAGTTATTTTAATGGCCATGCTGTACTTTTACAAAAGCACTTTGCTATCATACCTTAGTCTCATTGAAATACATTGAAACAGAATATCTCTATTTTGCAGTTAACAAAACTGACCCAGTGTGAGATTAAATGACCTGTCCACGGTCTCACTGGAGTTGGAAGCTGAGGGCTCATTAGACCTGGGTTCCTTTTATTCCCTGTGCCACAGCGCCCCCCAGTGGCGCTCAGGTCACATTTTCCACCCACAGCACCAGGGTGTCCATCTTTTCCGTCCTCCAGTTCCCAGGAAATTTTTCATTTCAATTTATTAAGGCCATCTCACACCCTAAGACAAGGCATCTCCTTTTCAATCGAACTCCTCTATTTGTGAAATAATTTTTATAATCATTGCATTGGGATTTAAAATTCATACTAGAATGAATTTTTATAGGTTGTGTATCCTATAATATCTAATATTCTAAGCCTTTAATGTAAAAAGAGAAGGTATAGATGACCAGAGAAGTTTCTTTTTATCAATTTTTAAAATTTACTCCTATGTACTGGGCATTTTAAATGTTTGTGGTTCTTAACATTTTGGGGAGACATGGACCCTTTTGAGAATCTGATGGAGGCCACCAATCCCCTTCTGAGACAAAAGCACAGACACACAAAACATTGCTTTTAATCCCAAGGCAGTCGAAGAATTTCTAAAGGCCATCCACAGGCCCCAGGTTAAAAACCACTGCAATCATGATTTCACCTCCCCGTTTTAATCAGTGTCACAACATGCTTTTAATTAGCTCTAACTTTTAACATATATGCCAAATCTTCTCAGCCTGACTGGATATTTAGGGATATCTCAGTATGAGCTCAACTATCTCGGGCAATCTGAACACCCTGAAATATTTTGTTTCAAATGTTTTTAAAACGAAGAGAATTAAATTTCATTTTCCATTGAAATAGTTATTCAACAAAAAAGATATTGAAATTAAGGTTTGACCTACGTTACACAGTGATAACTGATGCTCAATCCTTACTTACACTGAAAACAAAACCAAACCAAAAAAAAAAAAAAACCCTAGGCTTTGGATATAGTAGGGGGGTGTAGAGGGGACGCAGGATTCATCACCTCAATTAATCATTAACTTCAGAAATATAATGACCCTCAGGGGCAGAGAAAGTTTACCCTATGGCTTTTGGGTGGCAAAAACACCCCCTAAAGGGACTTCCCTGGTGGCTCAGTGGTTAAGACTCTGCACACCCAATGCAGGGGGCCCGGGTTCGATTGCTGGTCAGGGAACTAGATCCCATGTGAATGCCACAGCTAAGAGTTCACAACTAAGGAGCCCACGTGCCGCAACTAAGGAGCCCATGTGCCACAACTAAGGAGTCCGCCTGCTGCAACTAAGACCCGGCACAACCAAATAAATAAATAATTTTTTTTTAATTTATTAAAAAAAAAACACCCCCTAAAGAAAATCTTTCTTCTACCACCTTTCAAGTCTGCTACTCTAACTAGGGTACCCTTTCCTGAGGCGTCTTAGGACATCACTCTACAAATGCTCAGATCCTCATCGAAATGGAGTCTGCATATAACACCATCAATAAGTAACAATAAAGGACTGTATCTATTTTTTTCTTCACATGGTTAAAACTACCTTTAATTTCCCTTTTCCACCAAGTGGCCATCCAACTTTCCAGCCCAAAGGCCACCCTGAACAAGAATTTAGTCTGCTGCCTAGAGTGTGAAAAAGCTGTTTTCAAGCCTTTCAAAAAAGTGACCCTTTTTTCACTATTTAATAAGGTGAGAAAAAGAGGGAAAGAGGGTAGTAACAATAACATCATTTTCTCACCTCTAAGAGCTTCTCCAAGGCCCTGTTCCCAACACCACCCCTAACCTCATCTCCCAAAGAATAAACACTTTCTTAAACACGAATCCAATCCCTCTTTACTAACTCTGCGTGTTCACGGAAGAAATAGAGGACAGAGGCCCCTGCAGACTTGGAAGACGGTGGCCTTGCTGTGCCAGAGACTGGTTGCCCAGTGGAAGCAATTCCTCAGAGCCACAAAGGAGCCTCCCTTCCCATGTTAGTAGCAAATATTAGAACAGGTAGCTTTACCTTTTGGGGTTTTAGGGGATTTTTTGCCTTGGATCCGTTTCTCTGACTGGAAGTATTTTGTCATTTGTTGTGATTGTTCTTATTATTATTAATACAACAGAAACCCTAGAGCATAAAGACACAGGACTTATAGGTGTACACCTGATTCACTCTGAAATTGTATTTAGCCTTCAAAGGGATGTTATTTAGCTTGCTAGGGGGTCTGTAATGATGCAACCTCCCCCTTTCTTCAATTCCTAGGCTTACAACAAGCTCTCAAAACAGACTCTCCCCCTTGTGATGGCCACTTTCCCAGGAAGATATTTTAATTAATTAAATGCAGCACAGAAGCCATTACTCCCCCTCTGTTAGTAGAGAGCAGGTTTAACCAGTGTGTCTGCCCCATCTGAGTGCACTATCAAAGGGCTTTAGAAGGCCACCCAGAAACATATATGCAAGAAAAATTACTGTAACTCCGTGCTGGGCTAGCTCACTGGGAAACTTCTGATTACCTAGCAATACGCACTTGTCCTTGGCTAACAAATATCCTCACTTTAACATATATGCCTGGCCTCAGCACTTTTCCGTCCTGAACTCTGCTGTCCTTTGATCCTCTTGACAGCACACATGTGTTCCGGGGCTCTTGAGGCTTGTGGGTGGCAATGTACCAGGAAGTGTGACCCAGGGGCCCCCATTCATTCTCCAGACAAGGAACAGCGTCTGTGGGCGGCCACCAGAGAGAGGTCAGGCTTAGGTTTCCAGAAAGGCTGACCACGATTCCAGAGACAAGCATTTCAGCAGAGGTACCACCTTATTCACATGCTGTCAGGAGCCATGATGTCTGTCCCCTACTCAAAAAACAAATCTGTTGTTTATGGCCTATAAGGAGGGACAAGAACCTTGTCGTTGATAGAGCCCTTCCTATGTGTTAGGCACTATGTTAGCTAATTTGCCCACGTCTTCTCAGTGTGGGCAAAGTTCCCAATTTCTACAAGCCCGGGAGGTAGAAATTATTAACCCTATTTTTTCAGATGAGAAAACAGATCCAGAGAAAAATGATTTCTCCGGTGGTACCAGCCATCACGCGATGGAGCCAAGACTGGAGTTCTTGTTTCACTTTCTGATTTGAAATGCTCAGATGTTGGACGTCTTAAAGCTACTGGTGAGATACTGCTTTAGCATATGCCAGCAAACAGGAGAAAAGGAGAACATTCTTTCCAAGAGTGTTCCAAGAAATATTATTCAAGAATGTAACCCCAAGGAGAACCCATATGGTTTTCTCTGTAACGAAACATATAGAAAAAGAAGGGAGTTGGCATCCTTTCCTCTCCCCTCAGTCCGTCCTAACCCCACCCACCACTGACTCTGCTCCTCCGTGTGGCTTCTCTGAGTGCCCTTCATCTGGAACACAGCCCTGGCTAGCATAGCAGGACCATTCATTTGGCACTTTACCATATACTGCTTTATAACAGTACCCCTTCTCACTACCCCTCTGAACTCCCAGTTACTCTAATAAGCAGAGAAATGCTAAGAAAAAAAAAAAGTAAGCATCTATTGATGGATGAATGGATAAAGAAAATGTGGTATGTATATATATAATAGAAGATATATACAAATATGTATACAATAGAATATTATTAGCCATAAAAAAGAAGGACATCTTGCCATTTGCAACGTGGATGGACTTTGAGGGCATTATGCTAAGTGAAATAAGTCAGACAGAGAGAGACAAATACTGTATGATTTCACTTATATGTGGTATCTAAAAAAAAATAAAATAAAACAAAGAAACTGAACTTATGGATACAGAAGACAGATTGATGATTGGCAGAGGCAGGGGGCGGGGGGAATGAGGTGAAGGGAGTCAAAAGGTACAAACTTCCAGTTATAAAGTAAACCAGTCCTGGGGATGTCATGTACAGCATGGAGACTATACTTAACAATACTGTATTACATATTTGAAAGTTGCTAAGAGAGTGGATCTTAAAAGTTCTCATCACAAGAAAAAAAATTTGTAACTACATATGGTGATGGATGTTAATTGGACTATTGCGGCGATCATTTCGCAAGACATACAAATATCAAACCATTACGTTGTACACCTGAAACTAATATAATTTTCTTTGTCAATTATATCTCAATGTTTTAATATAGTCAAAAAAAAAAAAAGTAAAGATCCTGGACATTTCACAGATTGAATCATCAGCCCCCGATATCCAGAGCTGACTATTACAGTGGGAGCTTCAGAGCATGGAAGTCTCTGCACGGCCCACTGGCAGAGAGGAAGGGAAGCCAGGACAGAGCTTTCAAGATTCACTTGGAATATATTGAGTTGTTCAGCAGTGAAGGAGCAAGAGACAAGGAAGCCCGTGGCAGCTCCAAGAAAAAGAAAACTCCAGTGACAGAACTGAGTTAAGTCAATCATGAGGGTCTTCCCAAAAGCGTCCCAAAACTTTTTAATGCATCTAACAAAATTTTATGGATGCCAGAATTTTTCTGTTTCTCCTTTTTTTTGTTTCACAACCCAGTTTCCATTATCTTACTAGCCAAAACCATCTTTCATATTTTCCTGAAACATTCACTATGAAAGCGGCTAGTGGGGTACCTGGGAATGGTCCTCCAAACCACCACTGGCACATTAGCATTTGTTTATCGGTTTTGCTACATGATTCCTTGGATGCCAAAGGGCTGAGATTCCAGCGTCCATGGATAGTGAGGCAGAGTGGTCTTGTGGGATGGGCACCCTGGCAGTGGGTGCTGATTCCACCTGTGTGAAGACAGGCTCTGTCATTTCACTATCAGAGCACCCATTTTCCCCTAGATGAAACAAGGATAAACATCCTTGTCTTGCCCTGGGTTGCATATTAAAGGAAATAATTTGTATGGATGTTCAGTGTGAGAGATGAATATTTCTATGGCAGTGACAGGGTTCAGGACATGCTTACCCCAAAATAGGGCACCTTGGCATATTGCATATTTCTACCTGAAAGAACTTGAGAAACGGCTTGTGCAGGAAGGACTTTTCTGACCTTTCCCTGAAGCAGGTCATAAAACCCTCATGTGAGACGTGCTCTCCCAATACCCTGAGGAAGGAGCATCGCTATCTCTGAAGAAAAAGGGACACAGGGAGGAATTTGAACCAACAGGCCTTGCTGAGTTTCCCCCAGTTTACTACACTTAGCTCATACCCTTCATCCCATCATCTCTCCACGACTTCCATTCTTCATCCAATCTAGCATAAAAACACTCAGGTTTATACAATGGAATATTACTTGGTCATAAAAAATACTGCCATCTGCAGTGACATGGGTGGACCTAGAGACTGTCAGACTGAGTGAAGCAAGTCAGACAGAGAAAAATATCATATGATATCGCTTATATGTGGAATCTAAAAATATGGTACAATGAACTTATTTATAAAACAGAAATAGAGTCACAGATGTAGAAAACAAACTTATGGTTACCAAAGGGGGAAAGGCAGGGAGGGATAAATTGGGAGATTGGGATTGACATACTCACTACTATATATAAAATAGATAACTAATAAGGACCTACTATATAGCACAGGGAAGTCTACTCAGTACTCTGTAATGAACTACATGGGAAAAGAATCTAAAAAAGAGTGCAAGCAAGATCCTTTTTGACCCACCTCCTAGAGAAATGGAAATGAAAACAAAAATAAACAAATGGGACCTAATGAAACTAAAAGCTTTTGCACAGCAAAGGAAACCATAAACAAGATGAAAAGACATCCCTCAGAACGGGAGAAAATATTTGCAAATGAAGCAACTGACAAAGGATTAATCTCCAAAATTTACAAGCAGCTCATGCAACTCAATATCAAAAAAACAAACAACCCAATCCAAAAATGGGCAGAAGAACTAAATTGACATTTCTCCAAAGAAGATTGCCAACAAACACATGAAAGAATGCTCAACAGCACTAATCATTAGAGAAATGCAAATCAAAACTACAATGAGGTATCACCTCACACCAGTCAGAATGGCCATCATCAAAAAATCTACAAACAATAAATGCTGGAGAGGATGTGGAGAAAAGGGAACCCTCTTGCACTGTTGGTGGGGATGTAAATTGATACAGCCACTATGGAGAACAGTATGGAGGTTCCTTAAAAAACTAAAAATAGAACTATCATACGACCCAGCAATCCCACTACTGGGCATATACCCTGAGAAAACCATAATTCAAAGAGTCATGTACCACAATGTTCATTGCAGCTCTATTTACAATAGCCAGGACATGGAAGCAACCTAAGTGTCCATCGACAGATGAATGGATAAAGAAGATGTGGCACATATATACAATGGAATATTACTCAGCCATAAAAAGAAACGAAATTGAGTTATTTGTGGTGAGGTGGATGGACCTAGAGTCTGTCATACAGAGTGAAGTAAGTCAGAAAGAGAAAACAAATACCGTATGCGAACACATATATATGGAATCTAAAAAAAAAAAATGGTTCTGAAGAACCTAGGGGCAGGACAGGAACAAAGACGCAGATGTAGAGAATGGACTTGAGGACATGGGGAGCGGGAAGGGTAAGCTGGGACAAAGTGAGAGAGTGGCATGGACATATATACACTATCAAATGTAAAATAGATAGCTAGTGGGAAGCAGCTGCATAGCACAGGGAGATCAGCTCGATGCTTTGTGACCACCTAGAGGGGTGGGATAGGGGGTTGGGAGGGAGACGCAAGAGGGAGGAGATATGGGGATATATGTACATGTATAGCTGATTCACTTTGTTATGAAGCAGAAACTGACACACCATTGTAAAGCAATTATACCCCAATAAAGATGTTAAAAAAAAAAAAAAGAGTTGATATTGGAATTCCCTGGTGGTCCAGTGGTTAGGACTCCAGGCTTTCACTGCCGAGGGCCCAGGTTCAGTCACTGGTCGGGGAACTAAGATCCTGCAAGCTACATGGCCAAAAAAATTAAAATTTTGAAATTAAAAAATAAAATAAATAAAATTTAAAAGAGTGGATATATATATATGTATAACTGATTCACTTTGCTGTAAAGCAGAAACTAATACAACATTGTAAATCAACTATACTCCAAAAAAAATTAATTAAAAAAAAAAACACTCAGGTTTAACCATTTCTTTGGGTCTTCATTTCATTATGAAGTCTCTTGTGTCACATGAAACTTAAATAAATATGTGTACTTTTCTCCTGTTAATCTTCATCAGTTTCATTTTCAGACCCAGCCATGGACCCTAAAAAGTTTGAGGAAAACTTTTTCCTCACCTATAGCAAGGAGCATATTAAAAGATGAAAGTACCAGAATGCGGTGCTTTGTCATCATGGCAGAGTTTGGATGTAGCTTATCAATGTTCTTACCCTGGAATTGTCGGGTCAAGATTGTTTGGTCAGTTAATTCTATACAAAATCAAAGTGCCTAACTATTTATTGGAAGAAGTGTTACTGAGTCCTCATGGGTTTGTTGCTTATATTTTTTGTTTAAAGTTAAAAGTCAAAGGATTTCCCTGGCGGTACGGTGCTTAAGACTCTGCGCTTCCACTGCAGGGGGCATGGGTTCAATCCCTGGTCGGGGAACTAAGATCCTACATGCTGTGTGGCAGGGCCAAAAAATAAAAAAAAGAAAGTTAAAAGTCAAATATTTTAGTGTACATACATCTGATGGTGATGGTTTTAAATAAAACTGGATTCAAAAGCTGGGTAGAAGATCAAAAGGAAGTCAGGTCTGTGTTTTCCCCTCAGCTTTCAAAATGCTCTTTTCACCCCATCTGCACCTTGGAGGACAGGTGACCCTACAGCAGAAGGCCCGGCCACACCACAATATTACACAGTCAGCAGCTGGCTTTGCTCTGCTCAGACCTATGAAACACTTAGGTCTCACAGATGCAAACCCAACACATACTTTCATAAAAAGTCAGTTCTCTTCTCTTTCACGATGTTAATATCAATTCATTTACCCTCTGCCTGTCTGAAGAAGGTTGCAATAAACTCATTGGCTTTGCCTCTGAAACCTCTTTTGCACCACCCATCTCCAGGTTGAAGGACAAAAAATCCAAAGACTGCTCCTTTTTTATGGTCAATGATACCTTTTTCAAAGACCTTTCCAGCTCACACCAGGAAAGATCTATGCTATTCCAAACACTTTAAAAATCAGTTGGGGCTTCCCTGGTGGCGCAGTGGTCTGCCTGCCAATGCAGGGGACACGGGTTCGAGCCCTAGTCTGGGAGGATCCCACATGCCGCGGAGCAACTGGGCCCGTGAGCCACAATTACTGAGCCTGCGCGTCTGGAGCCTGTGCTCCGCAACAGGAGAGGCCGCGATAGTGAGAGGCCCGCGCACCGCGATGAAGAGTGGCCCCCACTTGCCACAACTAGAGAAAGCCCTCGCACAGAAACGAAGACCCAACACAGCCATAAATAAATAAATAAATAATTTTTTTAAAAAAAATCAGTTGACTTCTTTTGGGGGAAGAAAAAACTCCTTGTTTATTCTGAGAAGGCATATGACATTGAGATTTTTAGTTCGGTTCAGCTGATGTATTTCAAGCAATTGCAAGCTACACAGCTCTTTTCTCTGATGTGATATGCCTTTCAACAGATCTCTTGGCTGCTTTCAATAGATGATGTACCTCAATCCTCAGGGATTCAATGACTAAAAAATTCGAGGTTTTTTTTTTTTGCACATATTCTATTAGCATAAACTGTGGATGGGCATTTTTTCCTCCCAAGCCTTAGTTTTCTGTAGATTACTTTAAATGCAGGAATCTGTGGAAAGCAGAAAATGTCTGTACAGTGATGTTTCACCCAACTAATCATATTTCCATTACCTTTGCTAAACCACAAGGTAATTTAGCTCAAAAACAGATCAATGGAACGCTTGACACTGTGTATCTTCTCAAGCGGTTCATTATGGAAGAATAAAAGGCCATCAAAGGAAAACAGAGATAGGAAAGGAATCACTGAGTCAGAAAACAAAAATTTTTCTATATGAAAACATCCATCAGTACTTAGGAAACACATGATTTTTAGACACTTACAAATAAAATGCCCCAACTCCCCCCCAAATCCCTTAAAACTAAGTTACGTCTATCACTAAACGGGCCCACTTAGATTATTTTCCAGCATTAAATATTATACAAATATACATGCTTTAAAATACTCTTTAAAAACAACAGCAAAGACTTAGAAGTGTCTGAAAGGATAAAGAACCATTAATAAAAGACTTTTCAAAACTAGATACAGTTCTTTTAAGAAGTAACTTTGCCAGCTTTTGCTGCTGGAAGATTTCACATAAAAATAACAATATAGTATTTTTCGTAGCCAGAAGGATATTTATATTGTATGATATTATTAATACCACTCTTTACTTCACCTTCATTGTTTTTTGGCTTGTACTTATCAGCAACCTAAGTAAAATAAAACTACGAATATACAGAGTATACACAAAATGAGATTCTATTTGATTCCCACTTTAACATTACCTTTCTACACCATCTGCCTCTGGATTTCCCATAAAAAATCTTTTGCTTTGAAAATCTTCATCTTTGCCAAAAGACAGTTTCTAGAGCTTTGGAAAGTTGTCACACTAATACAATCACAAAATGAAATGGCATGGAGCAGCTTAGGAAGACACAGGAGAGTGGGTGTTTTATTACATTTCTCCACCAGATCATTGTTTCTAGGAGGTAATCCATAAATTTTTAATTCTTCTAGTGTTCCTGAGCAATGTAAAAAGAACCGTTCCTGACCTAGTTCAACCTCTTTTTTCACAGTAGTGGCAATAATTTTATTGTGCAAGAGAAACTGGTTATTCTGTTACCTTTTGGGTTCATGCTTATTGAATGGTAAAGTATAATTTATGTGCTTCTCTTTAGATAATGAATATCAAGATCCCTTCAAGGCTCAGAACAGGTAATACTCATTAAATTCAAGGCTGCAGACAACATATAGATGAGTGACTGGCTTTTCATATTGTGACAGTTAATCTCCATTAAATTATAGTGGTTCAGTAATTCAGAGTGATTTTTAATGATCCTGTTTGACATCAAAGTCTATAAGTGCACTTGAATTGGGAAAGATAGGATTTCCTAATACGTGAGCCTTCAGGGTGAATGAGTTTGAGTTCACATAATCTGTATCTGAACCACGTTTATTACTCCACAGATCATATAGTGAGTGGTTTACACAAGGAAGACTCCCAATGACTAGTATGTCAGTTTTGTCTCAAGTAGACCACATGTCAGAGAGGCAAATTAGGACAAGATGTAAACAGAAAAACAGAAAGCATTGAACCCTTTAACTATGTAACATTGTGGTTTTACCGCAAAGTGGGAGGGTCTAATAAATATAAATGATTAATTCCTACAGGTATTTCTGTACAGATGCAAACCATAGGAGATCAACAGCTTATGAATATTCCCTGGCCACTGAACAATCAAATTGCAGATTCGAGGGAGCTAAAATTCACTAAATGAATTAAATTCATATGTAAAAATGATTATGATGTTAATTAAGTCAGAAAAATAAATATTAATAAATGAATAATGGCAATATAAGACTAGAAGAAACCCAGAATTAAAATTGGGGAGTTATAGAAGAGAATACATGGAGAGAATCTACAGGTTCTATTATCAGTGCTTCTTAGGCTTTCATATTTATCTGGACAGTCACCAAGAAACTATCAGCATTCAGAGTTGACACAACAGAGAGATGCCTTACAAAAACTCTTCTTATGGTCTTGGCTTAAGAAATATTGCATTTTCTGGGCAGAAGACCTCTAATAGACTTTTCTCCAAAGAAGACATACAGATGGCCAAAAGGCACATGGAAATATGCTCAACATGCAAATTATTAGAGAAACTCACATGAAAACTATAATGAGGTACCACCTCACACCACTCAAAATGGTCATCATCAAAAAGTCTAGGGACTTCCCTCATGGTCCAGTGGTTAAGAATCTGCCTTCCAGGGGCTTCCCTGGTGGCGCAGTGGTTGAGAGTCTGCCTGTCAATGCAGGGGACACGGGTTCGAGCCCTGGTCTGGGAAGATCCCACATGCCGCGGAGCAACTAGGCCCGTGAGCCACAACTACTGAGCCTGCGCATCTGGAGCCTGTGCTCCGCAACGAGAGGCCACGATAGTGAGAGGCCCACACACCACGATGAAGAGTGGCCCCCGCTTGCCGCAACTAGAGAACGTCCTCGCACAGAAACTAAGACCCAACACAGCCAAAAATAAAAATAATTAAAAAAAAAAAAAAAAAAGAATCTGCCTTCCAATGCAGGGGACACGGGTTCGACCCTGGGTCGGGGAAGTAAGATCCCACATGCCACGGGGCAATGAAGCCTGCACACTCTACAGCCTGCGCGCCACAAATAGAGAGCACTCATGCCGCAACTACTGAGCCCATGTGCCACAATGAAAGATTCCGTGTGCCACAATGAAGACCTGACGCAGCCAAATAAATAAATAAATAAATATTTTTTTAAAAAGTCTAGAAACAATAAATGCTGGGACTTTTCTGGTGGCACAGTGGTTAAGATTCTGTGCTCCCAGTGCAGGGGGCCTGGGTTCGATTCCTGGTGAAGGAATTAGATCCCACATTTATGCTGCAACTAACAGTTCACATGCCACAACTAAGGAGCCCGTGTGACGCAGCTACGGAGCTGTCGAGCTGCAATTAAGGAGCCCACAAGCCACAACTAAGGAGCCCGCCTGCTGCAACTAAGACCCAGCGCAACCAAATAAATAAATAAATTTTTTATAAAAAAAAGAAATGATAGAAACAATAAATGCTGGAGAGAGTGTGGAAAAAAAAAAATCCTACACTGTTCCTGGGAATGAAAATTGCTAGACCCAATATGGAGATCAGTGTGGAGGTTCCTTAAAAAATTGAAATTCAGATGCCAAACGATGCAGCAATCACACTCCTGGGCATATCTTCAGAGAATACCATAATTCGAAAGGATACATGCTACTCAGTGTTGAATGGAGCACTATTTACAATGACCAAGATATAGAGGCAACCTAAATGCCCATTGAGAGATGAATGGATAAAGAAGATGTGGTACATATACACAATGGAATAGTACTCAGCCATAAAAAAGAATGAAGTAATGCCAGTTTAACCAACATGGATGGACTAGGGATGTAAATATGAAGTGAAGTAAGGCAGACAAACACCGAAAAACATCATATCATACCACGAATATGTGGAATCTAAAAATAGAAACAAAAAAACTAATTTACAAAACTAAAACAAACTCACAGAATTAGAAAAAAAACATATGGTTACCAAAGGGAAAGGAGGTGGGGAGGGATAAATTGGGAGACTGGGATTAACACGAACATATTAATATATATAAAATAAATAATAAACACATACCAACTGCAGACCATAGTAAATTTAACTAAACACTGTGTCAAACTCTATGAGGGTAAGGAACCAAAACAGAATAAATATATCTATATGTATAACTGAATCCTCTTGTGGTACAACTAAAAGAAACAAACATTATGAATCAAATATACTCCAATAGAAAAATAAAATCAAATTAAAAAACAAACAAACCCAGGAAGAAATTCTTATAATATTCTCCTCAGGCTCCGGTTACCTAGGCTTTTGTCACCTCCCTGGAGCCTGAGCAGCCTGGGACCCAAGGCTGGCCCACCATAGGGCTGAGGGACCTGGGGAGGATGTGCAGGCACATGAGCCTCCTTTCCGACCTGGAGCGCCTCGTCCCCTCTGGATGGCACCACAAACTCCACACCCAGGCAGGCCCTGCTACGGCTAAAGCAGACCGAGTGCACCCAAGGATGCTGGACCCTCTGGGCTGGAAGGGTTTGGAAAAGTCCCCTGGTGTCCACGTCTCTTGCTGCTAAGGTTCCCAACTCCAGCCTTTTTCCTTAGAGTCACCGCCCCCCATTCAGCCGACAGCACATCGGGGTGTTGCAGGCCTTGGGATGAGTCCGGGGGAGGGACTGAAGGAAGAAGGAATGAGACAGAAACTTTTGGTTGTCTCTGCTGGCCCATTCACCGTAATTTCCAGCTCAGGAACACCACTTTGGCTAAGGCTCTGGTGGCGGAAGGAACCAAAGGCGGGAGTGATGAAATGCTGCCGCCTTGTGGCCATGGCCCATAACGACAAGTTTCAACCCGGGCTTCTGGGCTGGAAATAACACCTGCCCTCAAGAGCCCTGGGGTGGGTACTCGCAAAAGAATTCAAAACACAGCTGACTTTCAAGAAGCCAGTTTCCACAGGTACACTGCATGCGCACGCTGCGTCCAGAGGGAACAGAAAAAGCTGCTCAAATTTGCCTATATTTAGACAAATGCCAATCACAGCCACAGTATCATATCACCCCACACCAGTCACAATGGCCATCCTCTAAAAGACTGGAAACCATGCAAGCTGGAGAGAAAGAGGAGAAAAGGAAACCCTCTCGACAATCGAGGAGCGGGGAAGGTAAATTGGTAGAGCCACTATGGAAAACTGTATGGAGGTTCCCTAAAAAAGGAAAAATGGAGCTACCATGTGATCTGGCAAGTCCAGTCCTGGGTGTATACCCGCAGAAAACCAGGATTGGAAAAGTTACATGCACTTGACGTTGACTGAAGCACCATTTAGAATAGTCACGACACGGAGGCAACCAAAATGTCCATCCAGAGATGAATGCCCAAAGAACACGTGCTGCATATTTACTATGAAGTACTATCAGCCCTAGAAAAGACTGAAATCATGCCATTTGCAGCAACACGGATCGACCTGGAAAGGTCACACAAAGTGAAATAATTCACACAGAGAAGGACAGATATCATATGATATCACGTATATGTAAAGTCTACAAATGGATACAAATGAACAAATTTCCAAACCCAAAACACACCCACAGAAATAGAAAATAAACTTATGGTTAACAAAGGGGAAAGGTGGCGGGCATGGGTAAATTAAGAGGTTGGAATTAACATATACACACGAATGTATATATATAACAGATAATCAACCAGGACCCACTGAGAGCATGGGGAAATCGACTCAACGCTCTGTCATAAGCTATATGGAAAAGAAATCTGAAAGAGATTGGATATATGTATATGTGTAAGCAAGTCACGTTCCTGTACCCCTAAAAAAACACAACAGTGTAAATCAGCTATACTGCCATAGAAAATAAACATCGAATTAACACAAACAAACAAACAAACAAACCCAGAAAGAAATGGCTACTGTCTTCTCCTCAGACATCGGGGACCTAGGCTTTTGTCACCTCCCTGCAGCCTGAGCAGCCTGGGTCCCAAGGCTGGACTGTCGTGGGGCTGAGCGAGCTGGGGAGGATGTGCAGGCACATGAGCCCCCCTTGGACCTGGAGCGCCTCGTCCCCTCTGGATGGCACCACAAACTCCACACCCAGGCAGGCCCTCCTACGGCTAAAGCAGACCGAGTGCACCCAAGGATGCTGGACCCTCTGGGCTGGAAGAGCTTGGAAAAGTCCCCTGGTGTCCACATCTCTTGCTGCTAAGGTTCCCAACTCCAGCCTTTTTCCTTAGAGTCCCACCACCCCACCTTCAGTCGACAGCACCCTCTGCATCGAGGTATTGCAGGCCTTGGGATGAGGCCGGGGGAGGGACTGAAGGGTAACGGGGAAGAAGCAATGAGACACAAACTTTTGGGTGTCTCTGCTGGCCCATTCACCATAATTTCCAGCCCAGGAACACCACTTTGGCTAAGGCTCTGGTGGCCAGAGGAACCAGAGGCGGGCATGATGAAATGCTGCCGCCTTGTGGCCACGGCCCGTAACGACAAGTTTCAACCCGGGCTTCTGGACACTTCATATTCACAAAGCCTGCGGGGCTAGAAATAACACCTGCCCTCAAGAAATGTCCTGGGGTGGGTAATCGCAAAAGAATCAAACAGGGCCGACTTTCAATAAGCCAGTTTCTACCCGCACATTGCACGTGCACGCTGTGTCCAAACGGGAACAGAAAAAGCTGTTCAACTTTGCTGATTTTTAGAGAAATGCCCATCACAGCTACCACGACCTATCACCCCACACTAGTCACAATGGCCATCCTCTAAAGGTCTGGAAACAATGCATGCTGGAGAGACCGTGAGAAAAGGGAACCCCCTGCACTACTGGGGGGGAATGTAAATTGGTAGAGCCACTGTGGAAAACTGTGTAGAGATTCCTTAGAAAACAAAAATATGGAGCTACCATGTGATCCGGCTAGCCCAGTCCTGGGTGTATATCTGCAGAAAACCAGGATTGGAAAAGTTACATGCACTTGCCATTGACTGAAGCACCATTTACAATAGCCATGACACGGAGGGAACCGAAACGTCCACCCAGAGATGAATGGGTAAAGATCATGTGCTACACATCTACGGTGAAATACTACTCAGCCCTAGAAAAGAATAAAATCATGCCATTTGCAGCATCTCGGATGGACCTAGAGAAGATCATACGAAGTGAAGTAAGTCAGACAGAGTGGACAAATATTATATCATATCATTTATATGTGGATTCTAAAAATTGATACAAATGACCTAATTTTGAAAAACGAAATAAGTCTCAGTAGTTAGAAAACAAACCTATGGTCACCAAGTGGAAATTTGGGGGGCGGGCAGCTTGAGAGATATATTGGGAGTTTGGGATTGATGTGCACACACTGCCTTTTTAAAATTAGATAATCAACAAAGACCCCTTGTATAGCACAGGGTTCTTTGCTCAACATTCTGTAATAGCGTAGTATAAAAATAATTTGTAAGAGAATAGATATATGTATACGTATAATTGAATCACTTTGCTATACACCTGAAAATGACAGAACATTTTAAATCAAGTGTAGTCTAATATAAAATAAAATAAAAAATTTAAACCCAAAATCTAATTACAAGGAAAAAAATAAGAAATGCTTGCCTTTTAATTGCGAAAAATAAGGGCGTAAAAAAAGAAGTCTGAGAGTATCCTTGGAATCTCCCATTGATAAGGACAGTCTACCATTTGGCTTAGGGGTTTTTCATGATGGAATTATAAAATCAGTTTTCTAATGGTATAAGGTAAAATATTTTTGGTCCTTAGCCACTTCGTGACTCTGCAAATTTGTGCCTATAACTGATTGTAAATGCAGAGCTTTGGCTTGAATTCTTTTATAATCTTGACTTGTTGTCAAAGCACTAAGAAGTGTTCTGGTAAATTATATGCTTCATTTTAATTCTACTTCAGAAAATTGAAGTGTTATTGGTACTTTCTAAACAACCTGGACAGTAAAATAGTTCAGATCAGCTGGGCTCAGGTAACAAAAAGACCCTGAAGTATATCATCCAAACCCAACAGAGCCTGCTTGTCACTCCTATAATAGTCTGAGACGCGTACCCTGTTAGGCAGGCAGCTGTCCTTTGTGTGGTGATTCAGAGTGTCAGCTCTTTTCATGCCTTGTCTCTGCCATTCCTCAGGTCCTCACAGTGGCCTGCACCCAGTCAACAGAAGGGCTAAAACAAAGTCTGGAAGGGCAAGGTTCTCCTTTAAGCCTTGGCCTGGAGCAGACACACAGCACTTTTGCTAACATTCTACTGGCCTGATTTTGGTCATAGAGGCAAAGGGAAGCCAAAGGAGCTTGGTAAGTGAAGCCTAGCTGTGCCTCAGTCAATGGAAATGGATAAAAGGATTGCTGGTGAATGGCAGACAATCTCCGCCAGAGGCAAGTCAACTAATCTTGGGGCTCTGAGCTCCTTCATGTACAATTGTCTACATCCATGTACCAATCTTGAGGGCTTGTGTATATTTATCATGGACAAAAAAAAAAAAAAAAAGAAGAAGAAGAAAGAAAGAAAATAAATAAAAAGGTTGCAAATAAGAAAAGAGTTTATATGAAGTCTTAGAATTTGGGAGACACAGATTTGGGTAAAACCAAAAGAGTGTTCTGTGGAAGAGAAAGAGTCAGGGGCTTCTAAAGACGAAAGCCACAATGTTGTTAAAGTTCCTGGCAAGAATTGTGATTGACTCTGATGCAAGAAGGGAAATATCTGTCCTTAAGTAATTATGAGTTATTTTAGGGTAAGGGTCTGATAATTATCTTGAGTTTCTGGTAGATGTTCTGGATGAGTGCATTAGGACACTAAGTGGTCAAAAGGTCAGATTCCATACAGTCTGAGGCATGCATAAGTCATACTTCCTCGTGGCCTCCCTGCTGCAATTTAGAGAGCTCTCTTAGCAATACCGACTCCATTTTTATTTTCCTTCCACAGTGTACCTATGAAGCACTTTGAGTTCCATGGATAAGCAGTGTATCAGTTAAATATCCTGCTGTTGTTTATGACATTGCTATGTTATTGGTAATTTGAAACATTACATTGGGTAAAGTAACAGTAAACAACATAGAACTTTCTACCAAAGAACATTATCAAAAACACCATGTTCAATGCAATCTTTCCTGGCAATAGAGGGATGAACTAAATGTTGTTCTAATCCCATGTTCTTTTATTCTCACTACATTATTCCATATGGGAAAGCTATTTCTTTCTTCCTAGTTGAAAGTGTTATTATTTCTGCTCCAGAATTGACAGATTTAACTAGTTCAACATATCAGAAATGTAATTCTAGAAAACATCTAGCACCACTTAAAATACTTTCATAGAGTAACATTTTAAAATACAGAGGTCTGACCAGATGGCTTCACAGGTGAATTCTATCAAACATTAAGAGAAGCGCTAACACCCATCCTTCTCAAACTCTTCCAAAAAATTGCAGAGGAAGGAGCACTCCCAAACTCATTCTACGAGGCCACCATCACCCTGATACCAAAACCAGACAAAGATACTACAAAAAAAGAAAATTACAGACCAATATCACTGATGAATATAGATGCAAAAATCCTCAACAAAATACTAGCAAACAGAATCCAACAACACATTAAAAGGATCATACACCATGATCAAGTGGGATTTATCCCAGGGAAGCAAGGATTCTTCAATATACGCAAATCAATGGATGTGATACACCATATTAACAAATTGAAGAATAAAAACCATATGATCATCTCAATAGGTGCAGAAAAAGCTTTTGACAAAATTCAACACCCATTTATGATAAAAAAAAAAAACCTCTCCAGAAAGTGGGCACAGAGGGAACCTACCTCAACATAATAAAGGCCATATACGACAAACCCACAGGAAACATCATTCTCAATGAACTGAAAGCATTTCCTCTAAGATCAGCAACAAGACAGGGATATCCACTCTTGCCACTATTATTCAACATAGTTTTGGAAGTCCTAGCCATGGCAATCAGAGAAAAAAGAGAAATAAAAGGAATACACATTGGAAAAGAAGTAAAATTGTCACTGTTTGCAGATGACATGATACTATACATGAGAATCCTAAAGATGCCACCAGAAAACTACTAGAGCTCATCAATGAATTTGGTAAAGTTGCAGGATACAAAACTAATGCACAGAAATCTCTTGCATTCCTATACACTAACAACAAAAAATCAGAAAGAGAAATTAAGGAACCAATCCCATTCACCATTGCAAAAAAAAGAATGAAATACCTAGGAATAAACCTACCTAAGGAGGTAAAAGACCTGTACTCAGAAAACTATAAGACACTGATGAAAGAAATCAAAGATGACACAAACAGATGGAGAGATATACCATGTTCTTGGATTGGAAGAATCAATACTGGGAAAATGACTATACTACCCAAAGCAATCTACAGATTCAATGCAATCACTATCAAATTACCAATGACATTTTTTACAGAACTAGAACAAAAAATCTTAAAATTTGTATGGAGACACAAAAGACCCCAAATAGGCAAAGCAATTTTGAAGGGGAAAAAATGCAGCTGGAGGAATCAGACTCCCTGACTTCAGACTATACTACAAAGCTACAGTAATCAAGACAATATGGTACTGGCACAAAAACAGAAATATAGATCAATGGAACAGGATAGAAAACCCTGAGATAAACCCACACACCTGTGGTCAATTAATCTATGACAAAGGAGGCAAAGATATACAATGGAGAAAAGACAGTCTCTTCAATAAGTGGTGCTGGGAAAACTGGACAGCTACATGTAAAAGAATGAAATTAGAACACTCCCTAACACCATACACAAAAATAAACTCAAAATGGATTAAAGACCTAAATGTAAGACCGGACACTATAAAACTCTCAGAGGAAAGCATAGGAAGAACACTCTTTAACATAAATCACAGCAAGATCTTTTTTGACCCACCTCCTAGAGTGATGGAAATAAAAACAAAAATAAACAAATGGGACCTAATGAAATTTAAAAGCCTTTGCACAGCAAAGGAAACTATAAACAAGATGAAAAGACAACCCTCAGAATGGGAGAAAATATTTGCAAACGAATCAACGGACAAAGGATTAATCTCCAAAATATATAAACAGCTCATGCAGCTCAACATTAAAAAAACAACGACCCAATCAAAAAATAGGCAGAAGACCTAAATAGACATTTCTCCAAAGAAGACATACAGATGGCCAAGAGGCACATGAAAAGCTGCTCAACATCACTAATCATTAGAGAAATGCAAATCAAAACTACAATGAGGTATCACCTCACACCGGTTAGAATGGGCATCATCAGAAAATCTACAAACAAGTCTTCCCTGGTAGCTCAGTGGTTAAGAATCCGCCTGCCAATGCAGGAGACACGGATTCAATCCCTGGTCCAGGAAGATCCCACATGCTGCAGAGCAACTAAGCCCGTGCGCCACAACTACTGAGCCTGCACTCTGGAGCCCGCATGCCACACCTACTGAAGCCCGCGCGCCTAGAGCCCATGCTCCACAACAAGAGAAGCCACGACAATGAGAAGCCCAAGCACCGCAACAAAGAGTAGCCCCCGCTCACCACAGCTAGAGAAAGCCCACACACTGCAACGAAGACCCAATGCAGCCGAAAATTTAAAAAATTAATTAATTAATTTAAAAAAAAAAAGAAAATCTACAAACAGCAAATACCTAGAGACCTAGAGACTGTCATACAGAGTGAAGTAAATCAGAACGAGAAAAACAAATATTGTATATTAATGCATATATGTGGAATCTAGAATAATGGTACAGATGAACAGGTCTTCAAGGCAGAAATAGAGACACAGATGTAGAGAACAAATGTATGGACACCAAGGGGGGAAAGCAGGGGGGAGGTGGTGGTGGGATGAATTGGGAGATTGGGATTGACATGTATACACTAATATGTATAAAATTGGTAACTAATAAGAACCTGCTGTATAAAAAATAATAAATAAAATAAAGTACAAATCAAAAATAAATAAATAAATAAAATACAGAGGCCTGAGGCCTTTCTGGAGAAACTGAAGGAAAGAACTACCATCCTAATCATCTGGCAAGGACGAGGTAAGGAGTTTTATAGTAACTCCACAACCTTTTGGATATCAATCATGTAAAATAAATATCAACAGTGAAACAGCAGCATAAGGAAAACAAGTTTCACTCAAGTGTATCTAGTGTAATTTAAGAGTGTGCCTGGCAGAATAGTAGCAAGATACATGATCTACCTGGAAACCAAGGCTAGAAGATGCTAATTCCAACTCAGCAAATGAATCATTATATGACCTTGGGAAAATTAGTTAGCTTGCTTTCTCTGCCTACAAAGGTAAACAGTAATAAGCAGATACTTTCATTTATTTTTTAAATTATTTACTTATTTATTTATTTGGCTGCACCAGGTCTTAGTTGTGGCATGCGGGATCTAGTCCCCTGACCAGGAATCAAACCTGGGCCCCCTGCATTGGGAATGTGGAGTCTTAACCACTGGACCACCAGAGAAGTCCCTAAGCAGATACTTTTAGAATAAATCTTTAAAATCTGAGAAAGAGGACTTCCCTGGTGGCTCAGTGGTTAAGAATCCGCCTGCCAATGCAGGGGACAAGGGTTCGATTCCTGGTCTGGGAAGATCCCACATGCTGCGGAGCAACTAAGCCCGTGCGCCACAACTACTGAGCCTGTGTGTCACAACTACTGAAGCCCACATGCCTAGAAGCCCATGCTCTGCAACAAGAGAAGCCACCGCAATGAGAAGCCCACGCACTGCAACGAAGAGTAGCTCCCGCTTGCCTCAACTAGAGAAAGCCCACACACAGCAATGAAGACCCAATGCAACCAAAAAATAAATAAATAAATAAATTTTAAAAATTAAAAATTAAAAAAAATCTGAGAAAGAAGGGGAGAGGGAGGAGAGAAAGAGAGAGGAGCCAGAGATGGAGAGAAAATGGACAGAGAGAAAGTTGCAAGAGTGAAAAGATGCTGAATTCTGGGCTATACTAAAAGCGATAAGCATAGAGCCTAAGAAACAAAATATATTAATAATACAAGTAAATCAATCATGATTATTTGTTTATACTTATGACAAACAAATGTTTTGTTGGCTGTAGAGCTGAAACAACCATCCATTCTCTCAGGTTTATGTGGTAAATAGAAATCATCTTAACATTCCATTTAATCCAACAAATACTTATTAAGCCTGGCCTCTGTGTCAAAATGTGATAGTAAACAAGACAGACATGGTTCCTGCTTCACTAAGCTGATGAGACAGACAAAACATAAGTGAATATAATAACTACAACTCACAGATAAGTGCTATGAAGAAAGTGAGGAAATGAGCCGTTATTATATCACAGGGATATCAGAGACAAGAATGTTCCAGAAAGGGAGAACAACAAGTGCAAAGGCCCTGAGACTAGATTCATTTAGCACTTGTCAGTCAGTGGGCTGGGATGGAAAATTTGAAAGAGCAATTCACAGAAAATGGAGATGGAAAGAAAGCAAGAGACCAGGCCCAGCAATGTCTCCTCCTAGGCCATGGCAAGGACTTGGGATTTGACATTGGAGAAATGGGAAGTCTGGGACTGACAAAGCTACACAGCTGGTAGATGTATTTTAGTGCCCTTTATCTTAGAGCCCATGATTTTATTTTATTTTTTTTAATGAAAGGTTTATTCAGGGAGATACACACTCCATAGACAGAATGTGGGCCATCTCAGAAGGTGAGAGGCCCCAAAACATGGGGTGGTTACTTTTTATAGGCTGGGTAATTTCATATGCTAATGAGTGGGAGGATTATTCCAACAATTTTGGGAAAGGGGCAGAGATTTCTAGAAACTGGGCCACAGCCCACTTATTGGCCTTTTATGGTCAGCCTCGGAACTGCCATGGCTCCTGTGGGTGTGTCATTTAGCTTGCTGATGTATTACAATGAGGGTATACTGAGGCCCAAGGTCTAGTGGAAATCAACTTGTCCACCATCGTGGACCTAGAGCCCATGGTTTTAAATGGCAAGTTTTATTTTTTACCACAAAACCACTCAGAGTGGGAGAGACATGGGTTGGACTGATTGGGTTTTAGGTTTTCATATTTTAAATTATTTTTATTAAAAAACTGTCATTCATGGAACACAACGCAAATGTTACCAAAGGTTTTCCAGTGCAGAGTAAGACTCCTTCCCACCTCTGATCACATGATCCCAGCCACCCACCTCCCCACCCCTCCCACAAGTCTCTTCCATGGCCTTAAGGGAGTTGGGTCTTAAGACAACATTCATTCACCAGTATTTATTGAGAGTCTACTCTTTGCTGGGGTTGTGTTAGGTACTGGAGACCTAATAGACTGAGATGGAATCTCTGACCTCTCAAAGTCTATTGTCTAAAACAGTGGTCCCCAACCTTTTTGGCACCATGGACCAGTTTCATGGAAGACAATTTTTCCACGGATGGGGTGGGGGGTGGGGAATGGTTCAGAGCAATGGAGAGCGATGGGGAGTGGCAGACAAAGCTTCGCTTGCTAGCCCGCCGCTCACCTCCTGCTGTGCGGCCTGGTTCCTATCAGGCCTCGGACCACTACAGGTCCGAGGCCTGGCGGTTGGGGACCCCTGGTCTAAAAGACACGGGAAAGGTCTTAAGGTTTGATTCACAAATATAAGGTAAAGTCAGGCCTCAAAGTAAATGAGAAAGATTTTCAATTCCAAAATACTCACATTCTCTTTAATGTATCTTAAGAGCTGTATAGGGCATCAAAGTCAACATTAACATGTTTGGGGCCATGCAAACATGCATTTTGAAGCAATTTTCTATTCTGAATATGAAAACTCCCTAAAATAACTTGGTGTTCTTCACTAGTCTAGCCCTGTTCAATCAAAAATAAATATTTAATAAATAAAAAAAGAAATGTCCTAGATTATTTCAGGAAATCTACATAAGAAAAAAACGAATGAATAAGGCACAAGAATGTAATGTACAGCATGGTAACTACAGGTAATGATACTGTATTGCGTATTTGAAAGTAGCTAAGAGAGTGGATCTTGAACATTGTCATCATGAGAAAAAAAAATGTGTAACTATGTGTGGTGATGGATGTTAACTGGACTATTGTGGTGATCATTTTACAATATATACAAATATCAAATCATTATGTTGCACACCTGAAACTAATATAATGTTATATGTCACTATACCTCAATTAAAAAATAAAAATTAAAAAAACCTAAATTCTGTTTCAGGTGTGCCTTTGAATTCTGTACCAAGGGAATGTATTACTTTTTCAAAAAATACAATTAAAAAAATTAGGGTACAGATTGTTTAAATGTTCCCTTGAAAGTAGGTGGTGGGGGGAGGGATAGTCAGGGAGTTTGGGATTGACATGTACACACTGCCATATTTAAAATGGATAACCAACAAGGACCTACTGTAGAGCACAGGGAACTCCGTTCAATATTCTGTAACAACCTAAATGGGAAAAGAATTTGAAAAAGAATAGATACGCATGTATGTATACCTGAATCACTTTGTTGTACACCTGAAACTAACACAAAATGGTTAATCAACTATACTCCAATATAAAATAAAAAGTTTAAAAAAAAAAAGTAGGTATAGGGGATGTAGGGCTCTGCCTCCACTATGAAGAAAGGCAGCCATAGTGTGGATAAAAGGACCCTGGGGTAGCAGGCAGTAGTCCCTGGATTCTAATACCAGATCCCCCCTGACTAGTGTGCAACAACTAGCCAGTGATTTCTCCACCCAGCTTCAATTAAATCAACCATCAAATGAGGATGAACACATTTCTACCATTAGACTGTGAGATGAAAGGAAGCCCTTGCCTTTCTTCTCTGATGAATTCCTACTCATCCCTGAAACATTAATTCAAACATCATCTCCTCCATGAAGCCTTCCTATACTTTCCTGATGAAGTTAGTGGCTCCATCCTCTGGGTTTCAAGTGAAAGGTTTCTAGCATTGCCCCTACTTCTTTCAGTTTCTCCCAGAGCTAGAAAGTTGTCTTTGAAGTTTCCAGGGGGCTACCCTTTCACAATTAGGAGTTCAATAAATACTTGCTTAATGAACGGTAAATGAATTATACATGTTTCCTTGTCTGCATTTGTATACGTAAAGTGATTCTGCAAAGAATGTAAGACATGAAGTATCTTTCCATTAACAAATGGCCTTGGGATGTAAAATCATCAACAATACAACTACTATCCTTTTTATTTTTTTTTTTTCTGTCAAAAATTTTCAATTCCATCGGGGTATCTTTTCTGTAAGAAAATGTTTTTTAACAAGTCGGCGGTGAGGCAGAGCTCCCTATACCTTCCAAGCCTTGTTTTCCTCTTTAGCTAGTACCTGGCTCTTTAAAATGCTCAACAGATGTTTGCTAAAAGAATGAGTTATCGTTTTAAAGCTTTAAACGATCCAAGACAAACTCAAGCCTTCACGGGCTCTTTCCAAAACAGGATAGAAATATTTTCGTGGGATTCAGACGAGGAAAATAAGTAAACGTGGATAATCAGACACTCCTGTATAGTTACAGGCGGGTTAGTTTGGCTTTTTTCAAAATTTTCCTTCATAAAAACACCAAGAGATCCGAGATCTGGGGTAATTTTCGGGGATCCCTCCCTCCTTCCTCTCCGCTTTTCTGTGCTTTCTAAACTGCCCGTGGAGCACTGCCTTGCCACAGCGAGGTTTCCATTCTGCTGCCCCGGGAGCCTAGTCCGGCAGGAACGCTGAGAAAGCTCCCGAGCAGCCTTGATCCGGGCGCCGGGACCTTTCAGCCAGCGGAAAAGAAGCACCTGAGTCCCGGCCTACCAGCTCGGCCACGCGGCAGCACACGCCACCCCGGACGGTCGGTCCACTGGAACCTGACGACACTGGAACCCGACGCCCCGGGCGTGGGCGCAGCGGAGCATAATAGCTGACGTACCGCCTCGCCGCGAGGCCTGGCGGAGAGGAGGAAGTTGAGGGCGCTGACGCAGCTGGGGGAACTTTGGCTCGATGGTACCTTCCTGTCCGCGACTCCGCCCCCGCCAGAGGGGCTAGGCTTTGGAATTCAAGATGGAGTCGCTGAGTCGAGCTGGGCAAGAGATGAGCCTAGCGGCCTTGAAGCAACACGACCCCTACATCACCAGCATCGCAGACCTCACGGGCCAGGTCGCACTGTACACCTTCTGCCCCAAGGCCAACCAGTGGGTGAGTGCAGCCAGGCCGCTGAAGTCGCCCGCCCGGCCGCCGCCTCTTAAAGGGGCCGCGCGGACCGTCCTGGGTGGGGGCCGATGAGGGAGGCCAGGGCGGCAGGGGCGAGGCCAGGAACTGGAGAAGAGTCCGGCTGGCGCCTGAGGGGTGTCGGCGGAGCCGAGGATTGGGCGAGAGGAGCGAGAGAAGTAGGTCCAAACATCCGGGGGAAAAGCTGATAGAGGGGAGGGTCGGAAGAGGATCAGTCCCATGGGGTCCGGTTCGAGGATGTGGGCGACTTGCCTTTTTTGCAGGTGTGTTAGAGCATATGAGACCGGTGGAGTCATAAAGATGCCTGAAAGATTGTGTTTGAAGCTTTGAGGGTTATTAGATCAAGTATATATACATAATCTATAAAATAAACACTCCTTCTCTCCCCCCAATAGACACATAAATAAGAGCTCCCTTCTCAGAGGTCATTTGGATTTAGAGCTTGAAATCCAGTTAGTTTCAATTCTTGGAAGAGAGGGGTTGGGGATAAGTCCCGCATTTATCGAACTACACTGTATTTCCAGAGTTTGGAAAAGATTTCAAGGCACTTAGGAAAATGACTTCCATGTTAATTGGATTACCTTGAAACCTGTGGAAAAGAGACACTGTGTCTGTTTCAGCTATGCTGCTGGTGATGTCACCTCTGAATGCTCCCATCAGACTAAGTACTTTTTGTCTTTTTTGCACGGGAGAGGATCCGAAAAGTTGCATTCAGTTTGTTCACTGACTTGTTAGCCCTTTTGAAGCTTCGTCCGTTGTTTAAATAACATAATTAGGGAATTTCCTGGCGGTCCAGTGGTTAGGACTCTGCACTTCCACTGCAGGGTCCCCAGGTTCGATCCCTGGTCGGGGAACTAAGATCTCACAAGCCGCGCAAGCGGCCAAATAAATAAAGATAACAATTTCCCTTTAAAAAAAAATTGAACCTTCTTGATTAACTCATTCAGCTATATAGGCTTTACTTAGAAAGTAATCCGTAAATGTTTGTTGGATCGAATTAATGATTGACGTTCACGTTTCAGTAAGAATTGAAATCTTTATACTAACAAAACTGAAAGATTCTTATCGTAGTATGTCCTTTACAACATAGTGCAGATACATAGGTTATATTTAATTAGTAATTTTGTGAAAAATCATTTGGCATTTATAAACAGTTAATTCATATAAAGAGAGTTTTCAAAGTCATCTTGCTTTACTTTATCTTCTTTCCTTCACCTCCTGGAAGAGAAGGAGGTATGGGAACCTAAAGAGAACAAAATTATAGATTTTTTTTTAAGTGTGGCTGTTTTAGACATTGCTTTAGTTTGAATCGTTCTGAATCATTTTTCATTTCTTGCTCTACGTATAAATTTTTGTAATGTGGATTGCAGACAAATGGTGAAGATCTGGGGCATGGACTTATTATTAACAGGCTTTTATTTCTAGTTTGTCACAGACTTCCAATATTTTGGAATTTTAATTGTGGTGTTCTCCTTTAAATATGAAATACAAGCTATAATAACCTGAACTGAAAAATAAGCTGCCATTATTCATTTGGGTCATGGCACATGGAGCATAACCAAAGTCTCTTCTCTCATTGTTATTTTACAGTGAGTTGTAACTTTGCACAGTGGTTTATTTGGGCAAGTTTTCTTTCATTGTGAAACAGTTGATTACCAATTTCTTGTACTAATAAAGTTTGAAAGGCAAGAAAAAGCCTCTGAATTTTTAGTAAGGAAAAGTTTCATTATGATGTTTAAGCTAGGGCAATACTCCTGGAAGAAATCAAGATGGTAAATACTTTTTAAAATTATTTTTTCATCCCAGCAAATTCAATTTTATATAACTAACATTTAAGTTTGCTAAGTTTGTTGATTATATTAAACCATTTAGGTCCTATCTGGGCTGTGAACTGTAGACTAATGTTTTTTTTTTTTGCTTTTTTAAAAACATTGTAATGGTGTTTAAAACCTAAATATGCTCTTGTCACAGCAAATGAAAGATGATGAGTTGTACTTTCTTTTTTTTTTTTTTTTAATATTTATTTGTTTATTTGGTTGTGTCGGGTCTTAATTGCGGCATGCATGTGGGATCTAGTTCCCTGACCAGGGATCGAACCCAGGCCCCCTGCACTGGGAGCGCAGAGTCTTATCCACTGCGCCATCAGGGAAGTCCCGAGTTGTACTTTCTTAATCAAAACATTTACTTTAAGCTAAAAAAAAGTTTTTAATTATTTGTAAGACCTATAAGAATTACACTAAGACAGAGTATAGTTTCAATAGTCATGATTCTTCAACACAGTTTTAAAAATAACAAACTAATTGTGTTTGACAGTAACTCTTAACTAAATTTGCTACAAAATTTGCTACTCATAAAACTATACCCCCAGTGATGAAACAAAGTGTCCTATAAGAAAATTTCTTTTTTTTTTTCCCCCTACTAACTTTGATAAACTTTAAAGGTGAAGAAATTGCTGTATACAGGACCTTGGCTTTAAAATTAAGAAATTTGGGTAAAACATTTTAGTTTTAAGAAGTGAAAGCTAATTCTAGAATTTTTCTCCTTTAAATTTTAAAAAAGGAAAGGGAAATTACTGCAGATACAGGTGTGTTGCTGGATAGAACATTGCATATCAGTTAATACGCATCAATAGAATAGAAAGAATACAAAAGAAACTGGTAACAGTAGTCTGTGGAGAAGACCTCCTTGACCTGTTCAAAGTGATTAATTTTAAAATAAGTAAGTTGATCTTAAACATGAAGTATTTCTTCTCCATTGGGACTACTTGGGGTTAGATTATGGGGAAAAAAACTAATTGTCTCATTGTCTGTTATAGGAGAAGACTGATATAGAAGGGACCTTATTTGTATATCGAAGGTAAGCTTTTTTAAAAAAATTTTTTTTTAATTTTTTTTTTTTTTTAATTTGATGGTGAACGGTGTCATACGGAGTGATTCAACCCTATTGTATATTTGTCTTTGGAACCTTCCTGCTTGACCCTTCAACTATTCATCCATCCCTTGCTGTGAGATCCTTACCAAGTAATGTCCTTTCTTTGACACTTCCTGTGATTCAGAATCAAACAGAACTAGAATTTATTTAGGAACCTAGCAAAATGGAAAACATTTTCTAGTAATGAATGAGTCTAAAGCATTTGCCTTTCTCCCTCCCCCCATATTAAGAAAAATAGAATTCATTGAGAAAAATAGTTGAGAAAAAGAGAATACATGGACTAGCTGTTGTGTGATTACTAAACAAAAAGTTATCTTCTAAGACTCTGGTTCTGTCCCCTTTCCAGCTACCCCCAAAAGTTTTGGATTGTGTCAGTGTCTGTAGTAATATGTATTTTTAGTTTGAGAGTCTTTTAGAAAGCCTAGATTATTCATAATTGCACATTTTTTATTTTTAACTTTTCTGAGAATTATCATCTTAAAACATGATTTAAAAAAAAACATGATTGGTTTGTAAATGC
Organism: Balaenoptera musculus; assembly: GCF_009873245.2. Taxonomy (NCBI): domain Eukaryota; kingdom Metazoa; phylum Chordata; class Mammalia; order Artiodactyla; family Balaenopteridae; genus Balaenoptera; species Balaenoptera musculus. Next base: position 68,531,772 of record NC_045795.1, on the reverse strand, counting down.
AACTTGTGTTTTGTTCGGCAACTTTCTTGGCCTACAGGCAACTGACAGGGTATGTTAGTCATTGGAGTTCCTTGTTTTCCTGGATCCCTCTTAGGTCTTGCTCTGACTGGGGTAGGTTCCTTCCCTTGGTTTCTAAAGCTTAGGGAACTCAGCAGGAGTTATTACTGATACCTGGTTCTTTTCCTGTGTGTGTGTATTGTGAGTTATCTTTTATGGATTGCCTTTCTCCATTTCTCCACTAATGGTTATTAACAAGAATTTGTCAAATATTCTTCTAAATTTTGCTGTACAACTTTGAGATCTTGTCTAAAAATACTGATCTTTTTCTTCCTTTAAATGTAAATGCTTTGATGTTACTTTTTATTTTTTGACATTTTGTTTGCTGTTATTCATCTTTCTCCTTTCAAAAAAAAAAAAAGCCTTTACCCTTCACCTACTTCATTAGTCTTCATTACCAATATAAATACCTAGAAGCTCTTCAACTGTTGTTAGAATGTTCGTACTTGGAAAGTGGCTTGCTGGCCTTATTGTTACAGTAGAGTACAGATCCACCGGTTATAGAAGATGAAATTTAGTTTAGTGAGCGACTTGATTTAATGAAATTTATGGAGGCTTACACAGTATTGATTCTAATAAAAGGAGACCAGAGAAACTCTATTTGGGAACTGTGAGAACATTTTATATACTTTGGATAAATATATACCAGGATGTCAGAATGTCAATTTGGAGAGACCTTAGTATAAAAGAAGCCTGGATTTGGAATCAGAAAACCTAAAGGACTCAGCGAAACAAGTGTATACAGAGAAACAAGTGAGAAACCGTAAAGTGTTGTATACAAGTGAGAAATATCTAAAGGATCGTATGCTGAATCACCCTGATATGAGAACCAAGGGTGTTTCTTATTGTAGGATTCAAAGCATTTTCTGTGTAACTCAGGTTTTTCCATAGTTCTCACATTTGATGTAAGAAAAATCATTGTAATGGTGGGTAATAATTATAACCAATCCTGCAACATATTTAAAATAAATTATATTTTTATTGAGCATATGTTTATATGCTATATATATACTATATGTCTGTCTTGGGACATATCTAAAAAAATGACAACCCTATTTGCATGGAACTTACAGTTTAGTGGAGAAGGACAATAAATACAAAAAATGATAAGTGGTGTGGAAAAAGAGAGAGGAGGAATAGAGGTATTGAGTTTGGGAGCATTAAAAAGGGTAGTTCTCTAGTAGGCCTCAGTGAGAACAGGACAATTTACCAAAGGCTTGTGGGAAATGGGATAACTAGATTCTGGGCCAGTGGCCCAGGCAGAGGTCTTTAGGTGGAAACATACCTGTAGGAAGAATGGCAAGGAGCCCAGTGTGGCTGGAGCAGGAGGAACAAGGGAAGAGGCATAGGAGATGAAGTCAAGGGGGTGCACATCACCTAAGGCCTTGGTGGCCTTAGATAGGACCTTGGTCTTTTCTCTGAGGGACCGAGAAAGCTTCTGAGAGGAGGAGGGGTACGATCTGACTTAGATTTTTTTGTTTATAGTTTTAAGTGCTAATAATATTATATAATGCAATATTGTATTCGTTCTTTAAAATGGAAATAAAGAGGTAGATAACATTTCTGCAAATTGAACAGTGACTACAGATTTTTTTTTTCTTCTATTAAATCTAAGGTCAGCTTCACCTTACCATGGTTTTACCATTGTGAATCGACTGAATATGCACAATCTAGTTGAACCAGTGAATAAAGACTTGGAATTTCAGCTCCATGAACCATTTCTTCTATATAGAAATGCAAGCTGTGAGTATCTATCTGTTAATTACAGTGCATATGTTTGCAGTTAAAATTGAGTGACTTTAGTTTCTGTCAGCACATTATTCTTGGAAATTAAAGGTACAATAAAAAATATGGTCTATACTCTTGTGGTTATAAATGAGTCTCTTAGTAAGATCAAAGCTTTTAAATTGGGCTTCTAAAATTGAAACACTCTTTTGTATACAGTAACTTATTACATTATTTTAGTTAACTATACTATTCCATATAATAGCATTACATTATATTCCTATTGTTTGTTCTATGAAAATAAGTTTCACCCTTTGTTTTTGTTGTAACACGTATTAATGGCTGCCCATGCCCCTGAGCAACAGAACTTAGTTTAAGAGACACAGGACAGATACTGATATTTCTGTCCACAAAGAAAGTACTATCTTCGCCCTGATTGTGGTATTTTTCAATCTGTTTATTTAGTTGAGTATCTGTTGGGTATAAGTGCTGGGCCAAGAGCTATTGTACTTTAATGTTAATAATATAATAACCTCTGGAGTAGGCAGGCAGTTAAATGAGCTGAGACTCTGAGGTGAGTGGCGGCTATTCAGGTGAAGAGTGAGGACTGTAACCCTTTTTTCTGCTTCCTAGTCCAGGGTCCTTTCAGGCATTTTATAGACTCTAAAAATGGTTGGGTGTGGTCAGCAAAGCTAGAGTGGCCCTTTCAAGAAGGAAAGCGCTAAAAAGTATACCTGGTTCCTGTACTTCAGCATGGCTATTGAAGGTATGAGTGTTTGAGGACAGAAGACAGGCAATTTGTTTGGCATTGATGGTAGGGATATCAAAACATTACGGTGGTAAGGTGATTGTGCTGTAACCATCATCTAAGGAGATTGCTGGAGATAACTGCTCCTTAAGTAAAAGTTTGCATTTCACTTGACTGGGAGGTAACTGGTATTGGGGGAATGTCTTCAGTATAAAATGTAAAAAAACTACTAGAAATTATGCATCTTTTCATTCCCTGAATGAGAAATGGCAAGGTCTGTGTTGAAGCTAGAAACCCCAAATTCTTCTCTGTAGCTCACTTTTAAGCGAAATAAAATCTGTCTCTTGACTTTTCAGTAAACTATTTGTCCAGATAATTACCTCTCTTAGATGGTTTGAATGGATTTATTTAAACTAATGTTACAGTAGAATTACTTCAAATAGCTGTTTTCTTTATGCTGACCATTCTGTTAAAGGGAAAATTCTGCAAAGTAACACAGATCCAATTTTTTTTTAAGGAAAATTGGTTTAATTCTGCTTTTTATTACCTGAAAATTTAATCTAGCTATTGCCTCTAAGAAAAGTTTGATTAGTAGTCAGTAGGGGAAATTATCAGAGGACCATGGACTTGATTACCATTTAGCATAAGCCTGAAGTGAATCTCATTATATTTCTTTAACAAGTAAAGTTTCCTATGAAGTTGAAAGTGCAAGATGACACAAATATAAGTGAACCATGATTAACCAAAACCTTTTTTAAATTAATTTTTATTGGAGTATAGTTGATTTACAGTGTTGTGTTGATAAAACAAAATTTAATCGGAGCCTAAAATATCTGGAAATATTTCTATAGTCCATGTGTGGAAGAAATGAAAGCAAATTGTAAAAAAAACAAGCTAATGTTAGGTTTTATTTTGCGAAAATCTAGTAAATTTCTCATGTGTTACTTGGGATCAATAGTATAACTTTAACCGCACTATAGTGTCATAGATTGATTTGCTGTAATGATAAGACTTTAAATGGTCAGGAGTGTTTTTTATATTAATTAGAATATTCTTGAGGGAAAAAGTAAACTACTGCTTTTTATCTTAGAAAGGTTTTCAACAAGAGGTTGAAACAAAGGTTTCCTTAGTTAAACAGAAGACTCATTTAACCAGGTCATACCCTTCCTCGGTTAATTGAGGCACTGAATCATCTCAAGGGCCTTACAGTTTCTGATATTGCTAATTAGAAATTCAAGAGCACATCAGTTTGCTTTCAGACCAGAGAAAAGCCTGAAAAGGTCAAGCACAATACAGTGGATATATTAGAAACAGTCCAGAGGAGGAGTTTGGGGAAAGTATTTAAAGGAATAGCTGTATCAGGGAGAAGTGACAAGGCAGCATAAAGTGATTCTGGGAGTGTTAAGGCCTCTCTTGAGTATATGTTTTGTCTACCTAGTCTTAAAAGTAAAAAGTAGTCTTGTCAGGTCAGCAAGCTATTGAGTTGTTTAGGGATTGTTCTTTAAATAAAAAGTTAATTAGTGTCTGATTGTGTATACAGGTAATTGTACATGATTCTGTAGCTGCTCTTCTGTTGTTTTCTTTTGGAAAATACCCCCAAGACACCTGACCCATTTTACTCAAGTTACACCCTCAGATCTAGCCTCTTCCACTTAAATCAGTTTTTAGAGTTGAGAGAATATTGAGCTATAACTTTTTCCAGTTCTAAATTGTTTGTATTGCTTTATATTATTTTTTTTTAGTGGTTTTTTTTGTTTGTTTGTTTTGGCCGTTTTGTGCGGCTTGTGGGATCTTAGTTCCCCGACCAGGGATTGAATCCCGGCCCACAGCAGTGAAAGCGCGGAGTCCTAACCCCTGGACCACCAGGAAACTCACTAGTTTTTCTTTATACACTCCCCACCCACCCCAGCTTCACCACCCCAAGAGAAAAGTAAAGTCTTACAGAGGAAATGCTTATGCCCTCCAGAAGCTTAGCTTTGGTGATTCTCTTGAACCTTTTGGAAGCAGTATATTTTTGTATACTGTGCAAGGACTTTGGGCAGCCACAAGACCCAATGAGGGTTGTGGAGACTGCAGATTCTGTAGTTATTAAGCAAAAATGATGTTCCCAGCACCTTATTTCTGATTCCCGACTTACAGATGCGGAAACAAGAGTCCCAGAGAAGTTAAGAAATTTGCTCAAGAGTCACAAAGGTTATAAGTGACAGGCAGAAGTCAAATCTAGGTCTGTTGAGCTTCAAAACCAATGTTCTTTCTACTCTGCTACAACAATAAAATTACTTCATCAATCCACATTCTAGAGCAGTGGTGTCCAACAGAACTCTATGATGATGGAAAGAGTCTATATGGGTACTGTCTCATTTAGCAATCGCCAGCCAGCCACATGTGACTGTTGAGCACTTGAAATGTGGCTGGTGTGGCCAAGAAAAACATTTTTTTTAAGTTTATTTAATTTAATCAATTTGCATTTAAATAGCCGTACGAGACTAGTGGCTACCATATTGGACAACAGAGGTCTAAAGCATGGATCCATGCAGAAACACACCCTTTTGTTGTGCCATACCTGAACTGAACAAGCACTTGGGAAGCTTTAGATTAGATTTTTATGCCTCTCATTTAGTAATTCCTTTTTAAAATTTACAAATGATTTCGAGATACAAAGGCTGCAGAAGATATCCCTGAGGGTGGCTTTGCCATGGTAACACTCTTCTGCGTGGAATTTAGTTTGCAGACAAGAATTCTATTCTAGGCTTTGCCATTTTACCAACTGTAACCTTGGATAAATCACTTAAACCACTGATCTGACCTGCTTATCTTAAGAGAGCATCATATATGTAAAGGTTTTTTGTCAGGCACTTACAAATATAAAATATTATAGACTATGTCTCCATCTTGGACTTAAGCCAAATGATCTTATTAGTGGAAGAGTCATAAAGACTTTATTATCCAGGTTCTCTTATAACCTAGGCCCATAGTGTGCTTCTTTCCATCCCTTCTGATTAGCACCATGACAAGCTGGGAACTCTGTTTACCTTTACAAATATTACATTCAAATGTTGTAATGGCAATTACTAGACAGCCTGAGGTATGATAAGTTGAAAATATATATATATGTTAAAGATGAGAAATCTTAGAGGCTACAAATTTTTTAAAACTCTGATCAGTGGGTCATGGTGTGCTGGAACACACAGCCCCCTCCTGGCTAAAATTTTATAGGATAATGTAATGCTGTGTTAATCTGTGGACACATCTCCCTTAAAAACATTTATGATAGTTTTCATTTTATCTGTGATTAGTTGAAAAATCATAATTCTTTTGCTCTGTAAACATATGCATTACTACCAATCTGCTGATCTTCTGTTTTCATTTGTGAACAGAATCCATTTTACTAACTGGATTATAAAACCATTCTTTGGGAACTCTGAATTTCGAGGACTTATGGCATAGGCACATCAAAGAAAAACTCCTGTCCAACAATATGATGTCAGAAAATCTTCCCCCTACAAACACTTAGAAATGCTATATAAAGTATTAAATGCATAGTATAGCCTGAAAGGGAATGGGGGCATTTTAATGGGTGAGCATCAAAGTGAAAACTGAAAGCCAAAGTGGGAAGCTTGTGTGCTGACACCAGCTGCCAGCTGGTTATAGGGTTCTTGGGGATAGGGAACGCTCTTTAACATGAGGACCCCATTATAATTACATGGGATCAGGAGACAAGACCTTGACCCCTCACGAGGTGGCTCATTGGAGCTGAGATGTACATACCAACGTTCACCCAGGTGCCCTAATGAGTTATATATTAATAAATTAGAAAGATATCAGGGATATCCCCACGAACCTAGGGAGATGACAGGCAAGCTAATCTACCTCAATCTAGGCTATGAGTTGGAGGGAAAATGTCTCCCCTGAAAATTGTAACCATGAGCTCTCTCATACAGATTTGAGATTCAAGTTATATCATTCATTTGGTATAATTTCTTACCCAGGCCAAAAAATTAACATAAAATTGATCGTCAACTGTTGAGTACTCTAGAACACATGGCAAAAGCAAATACAAAACTTTTCTAGAGAGAAATATTCTTAATCCAGATTGCCCAGGCATCTTATTGACAAGCCTCGTGGTCCAAAATTACTATATATACAAAGAAATAATTCAGTCAGTAAAAGTTACAATAAAACAAACAGCCAACCCTTCGCAGAAACTTTGGGTAATGAAATGATCAGATAGAGACTTTAATGGATATGAGTATCCGATGTAGATTATAAAAGAAAATGATAGGTAGATTTGAAAAATAACCAAGTAAAACTTCTAGAAATTAAAATTTTAGTTATCGAAATAAACTCTCTACCTGGACTCAACAGTTAATTTATAACAATTGAAAAGAGAATTGGGGAACTGGAAGAGACATCTGAGAAAATTATCCAGGATGCATTCCAGAAAGGGAAAAAATGGAAAATTTGACAGAGAGGATAGGATTGGAAAGTCTTAGAAAGTTTAACATATGACAGAGAAGAATTTCCGAATGATAAAATATAGAGAGAGGTACTATTTGAAGAGATTATGACTGAGAATTTTCCAGAATCCATGAAAGACAGAAGTCTCAGATTTAGGCAGTAAAATAAGGCCCCAAGCAAAATAAATAGAAATAAATACACACCTGGACAGATGGTAAAACATCAAAGGCAAAGACAGAAGCAACCAAGCTTGAGACTGATTATTTACAAAGAGCACCAGTTTGACAGCATATTTAATTGCAGCTACTGAATTTGAAAGACAGAGGAATAATATATGCAGAGTACTGAGGAAAAAACAAACAACGATTCAGTAATTCAAGAGAACAAAATAAAGACATTTTTCAGCAAAAACAGAACTGTCTCCGCAGACCCTTGTTGTATACACTTCCAAAGCAGTACTGTCCAGTATGGTAGACACTAGTCACATGTAGCTATTGAACACTTGAAATGTGCCTAGTACAACTGAGTTTTTAATTGTAAATTAATTCTTAATTTAGTTTAATTAATTTAATTTTACCAGTGCAGTTCTAAAGGCTATAGTTCAGAAATAAGGAAATTGAACACAGAAGTAATGAGATTTAAGTAACAAGAATAATGAGCAAAAAAAAGAAGGTACATCAAAATAAGCATTGACTGTATAAAACAATAAAATGACTAGTTTGAGTAGAGGTATTAAAAAGGTGAATCAAAAATACTAGACAGCAATAATATAAGATAAAAACTTTCCAAACCTAAAGCATCCCAAGACTGAGGAGAGGGTAAATAAATTGATGAACAATAGATTTTAAGTCAAGTGATTACCCAAAAGATTCAGGGTAATCACTGCAGAACAAAAAATAAGATATCTTGATTTTAAGCCAGTATAAATCAAGATAGGAAAAACGTAAACAGAAACCATGGGAAATAGCCCAGTTATAGTAAAATGGCATAAATAAATAAAGCAGTATTTAGAACAAATGTTAAGTGAACTGTACTTGCCAGTTAAAAGAGATTCTGAGATTGGATAAAGATACAGAATTTGCCAAAAATGCTGTTTTCAAAAAACTTAAAACTCAAAAACCAGGAAAGTTTGAAAGTAAAGGGATAGAATGATATATATTAGGTAACTATTAACCAAACAAGGCTGATGTAACTATGTAAATCACATATGATAGATTCCAAGGTAAGAAACATCATCAGGAATAAAGTTACCACATAATGACAAAAGGAGTAAATAACCTGCAAGATAAAACAATTCCAAACCGGTATTACCTTGTATTAATCTTTGTCAGAATTACATATCAAATGTTTAAAGTCCATAATTATAATGGGAGAGTTAAACAGGCCACCTCAGTAATTGACAGATAAGGCAGATAATTTAGTAAGGTTATGGGATATTTAAACAACACAGTTAGGCTTGATCTAATGGACATATAAAGAACCCTGCTTCTAGCAGTTCAAGAATTTGCATTTTTTCAAGTCTGTATAGAATTTTATAAAAAATACCATATGTAGGCTACCCAGGCACAGAAGTTATAGAGGAAAAAGGAAATCTTTAAGTTGAAGGAAAATATAGATGAGTAGAAATTAATTGCAGAAAGTAGGGGCTTCCCTGGTGGCGCAGTGGTTGAGAATCTGCCTGCCAATGCAGGGGACATGGGTTCGAGGCCTGGTCTGGGAGGATACCACATGCCGCGGAGCAACTAAGCCCGTGAGCCACAGCTACTGAGCCTGCACGTCTGGAGCCCGTGCTCCGCAACGGGAGAGGCCTGTGCACCGCAATGAAGAGTGGCCCCTGCTCGCCGCAACTGGAGAAAACCCTCGCACAGAAACGAAGACCCAACACAGCCAAAAATAAATTAATTAATTAATTAAAAAAAAAAAAAGAAAGTAGGAATTGCAATAGAACAGTAGAGCAAATCAACAAAACAAAAAACTCTCCCCTATAACTTGATTGATCCAACAACAACAACAAAAAAAGAGTAAGGAGAGGCATAATAGGCAATACTAGTAATAATATATACTATATATATATAGCAATTAAAGATAGAGAATAAAATAAGAAACCACTATGAAGAACTTTCTGCCTGTAAGTTTAAAACTTGGATTATATGGACAATTTCCTGGAAAAAACACAGTGTA